>NC_072477.1:64535072-65977572 GCF_027574615.1 Eptesicus fuscus
ACCCGTGAGCTCCAGGACTCCATTCTGGCCCTGAGAAGCCAGGTGAATAGGGGCTCTGGTAAGGTGGGAGCTGGAAAGAGCCACAGGGCGCTGGAGTTGGAGGACACGTCCCAGTCCCCTTGAGACCTGCTGACCAAATTCTGGCCCTGCCAGGTGCCCCCAGTCCTGGATGTACGCGCTCTGCTACAGCAGGGGCTGCGGGCCCACCGAGCCGTGCTCACAGTGCCCTGGCTGGTGGAGTTCCTTTCTCTGGCTGACCACATCGTTCCCATGCTGGACTATTACCGCAGCGTCTTCACTCTCCTGCTGCACCTACACCGGTGAGTAGAGAAGGGGCAAGGCTGAAAATGGTGCGGGGAGAATGCAGCCTGTGCTTCCTGTACGGTACCATGGCCGTCACAGCACCTCGGGAGGCTGGGTTTGGCCCTTTTCTGTTCCCACGTTGGGCCAGCTGAGAGGGAGTGCAGATCTGAGAGGGGCACTGAGGAGATCCTGCACGACAGCAGTCCCTTTTGGGTCTGCTTTTGGGAATTCCCTTCCCAGCCATAGCTTTCTTTTACTTCATGTCATGTCTTTCTCTGCACAGATTCCACTGACACCCTCATTTACCTTTTAGGAGCTTGGTTTTGTCTAAGGACGGTGAAGGGGAGATGTGCTTCCTGAACAAGCTGTTGCTGCTTGCTGTTCTGGGCTGGCTTTTCCAGGTTGGTGGAGTGAGAGTCCAGGTTGGGAAAGGAGGGGAGGGAGAGACTACTGTGGCTGGAGATGGGGAGGATGTCTGAGTCTGATCAAGGTTGGGCCAGAAGATGAAGGTTCAGAGGAGGGACGGGAATTACTATAGTTTCAGAGGAAGGTTGCCTAAACCCTGAAACCATGCGGTCGGAGGTGTGATGAAGCTCTGAGTACTGACTGGAGCTTGAACTGCTTTAATCTCGTCAGATTCCCACGGTCCCTGAGGACCTGTTCTTTGTGGAAGAGGGTCAGGTGGATGTCTTTGAGATGGATACAGAAACTTCAGAGCATGGCTTGGTAAGTGTTGGGGTCCAGCCAGAGCCACAGGGTCCCCAGGAATAAAGGAGACGAGCCCGATGGAGACGGAACTCCGTGTGAGGTGGTACCTGACTGTCCCAGTTCTGCCTCTTCTCCCGCAGGATGGCGTGCCCGTGGTGGACCAGCACCTGCTCTACACTTGCTGTCCTTACGTTGGTGAGGATGCTCGTCCCTCCCCCACTGGCCCTAACCCTGGCCTGGCCCTTCAGGAGTACCCGACAGCCTAATGTGTTGTTTGTTCCTGGGCACTGCCCAGGTGCCTCCGCCTCTGTACTCCACCAATTCTTAAAGTTCAACATGCTTTTTGTGAGTGTGTGTCTCGGGGAGAGGGTTCTGGAACTAAGTACTTGGTCTTCCCTGATGCAGGAGAGCTCCGCAAACTGCTCGCTGCATGGGTATCAGGCAGCAGTGGGCGGAGTGGGGGCTTTGTCAGGAAAATCACCCCCACCACCACCACCAGCCTGGGAGCCCAGCCTCTCCGGACCACCCAGGGGCTGCAGGTGAGAGGCGGGGTGGAGGCGGGGGCCACCCAGTGAGGAAAAGGGAATCCTTCACTGCACCGTTCCCTCTCCCATAGGCACAGTTGGCCCAAGCCTTTTTCCACAACCAGCCACCCTCCCTGCGCAGGACTGTGGAGTTTGTGGCGGAGAGAATTGGCTCTAACTGTGTCAAACATATCAAGTGAGTGTGGGTTGAGGGGTTTGGGAATGGAGGTGTTGAGGGTCCCAGTCTCATTCTCGTACCATTTTTTCCCTTTTAACTCCTAATACCTTGTTACCAAATTGAGGAAAGTCAGTTGCGGGGGATTCGGGAGGAAGGGCCAAGGCTGGGTGGGGGGAGGCTGAAATTGCTGTTTGTATAGTTAGTTCTGACCAGATTTCCTTGAATTTGCAGCCCCTTTATGATTCAACCCTTCCAACTACCTCCAAACATTGCTGTCCCTGCTACAGGGCCACGCTGGTGGCAGATCTGGTGCGCCAGGCCGAGTCGCTTCTTCAAGAGCAGCTGGTGACGCAGAGACAGGAAGGGGGAGATCCAGGCCAGCTGTTGGAGATCTTGTGTTCCCAGCTGTGCCCCCATGGGGCCCAGGCATTGACCCAGGGGCGGGAGTAAGAGATACCAGTCTGTTTGGACTCTCCTCCTAGCTTATATTTTTCTGACCTTTGCCCCCCCCCCCCCCTTTTCACACTCATATCCTTTATTCCACGTCCTCTCCTCACCCCACTTTTTTCATTCTTTTTTTGCCTCCTCTGTAAGCTATCTTTGGCTTTAGAGATTTTGGGACCCAAAGTCCAAATTGAAGAGCAGGTGGTTGGGGTTCCCGTTCCTCCCAGCATCTGGGTGGGACCCGGGGCCTGACAGTGCTTCTCCCTGAGGCAGAGCCCTCCCTGCTTACATGATTGGTGCGCTCAGGACACGTCCTTCTGTGGGTCAGGCTGACCCTCCTGTCTCCTTTTAGGTTCTGCCAAAAGAAGAGCCCTGGTGCCGTGCGGGCACTGCTCCCTGAGGAGACCCCGGCAGCCGTACGTAGGAAGGAGGCCTGGAGCTAGCGGGCTGGGTGGTTGGTGTGGGAGGTGTGTGCTCGTGACCATGAATGCGAGGCTGCTGGCAGTAGGTGGGTCAGTCATGGACTTGGGCTTTCGTCATCATCCCCAATCCTTCCCTGGCCCGACTCTGCAGTCCTTCTTCTCACAGGTTCTGAGCAGCGCAGAGAACATTGCTGTGGGGCTTGCGATAGAGAAAGCCTGCACTTGGTTGTCAGCCAACATCACAGGTAAGGCCCAAGCAAGGGGAGCGGCTGGCCCCGGTTTTTCAGAAGTGGACTGGCAGGAAGTTGGGGGCCATCTGGGGGAAACGGGACTCAGAGCCTGCTGGGAACAGCGAAGGGCCTGGGTAGGCGTGCACGGCGGCTCCGGTGACACCGTTTCTGTTCTCCCTCTGACCGGCAGCTCTGATCAGGAGAGAGGTGAAAGCGGCAGTGAGTCGCGTGCTTCGAGCCCAGGGTCCGGAACCGGCTGTCCGGGGGGACCGGAGGGGCTGCTCCCGTGCCTGTGAGCACCATGCTCCCCTCCCCTCCCACCTCATCTCCGAGATCAAAGTACACAGCTCCCTACTCCCTTCAGCTCCTCCCCCCCACTCCTTGCTCTTTTCCTGGCCTCCCTCCTCTCACATCAGCTCTAGTATTTGTCGCAGCTTTCTGTGTTCTCCAGCTACTTCCCGTTTTGTTTGATACTGAATGGGATAAGGTAGGACAGGGTTGAATTGAATGGCTTTCCTAATTGCTCTTTGACTTTTGGTATTTGAATCACCTGAAAGGGGGAAAGGGTAGATATGAAAATTCTTTACTAGATACATATTCCACAGATGGTGAAGGAGGTAGGTGGTAAGTGGCTGTCCAGTGAAGTAGGAATTTTTAAGGGCAGTCACCTGGTATTGGGATGTGATTTCAGAAATGTTCTATGTGGGAGGTTAATGCTTGTTTAGTTATAGGCAGTAAGAATAATCTATCAGTGCTCTTAACTTGATTTTAAAAAATCAAAGACTAGCCCTAGCCGGTTTGGCTCAGTAGATAGAGCATCGGTCTGCGGACTGAAGGGTCCCTGGTTGGATTCCGGTCAAGGGCACGTGCCTGGGTTGCAGGCTCAATCCCCAGTAGGGGGCATGCAGGAGGCAGCCAACCAATGATTCCCTATCATCATTGATGTTTCTGTCTCTTCCTCTGTAATCAATAAAAATATATTTAAAATGTCAACAGTAACTGAAACAATTGTTAAAAAAAAAAAATCAAAGACTATTTAGAGCCAAGGTCAGCAAACAACCCTTGCCAAATCTAGCCTGTGCTTGTTTTGTAAGTAAAGTGTTACTGGGACACAGCCACACTTGTTCATTTACGAATTAACTGGGGCTATTTTTGTGCTACCGCGCAGAGCTGAGTAGTTGGACAGAGACCTCATGGCCTGCGAAGCCTCAACTATTTACTGGTTTTCCCTGGTCTACGAGAGTAGTGTAGAAGTAAAGATGTGGACTAGGGACTAAGAAGGAATGACTAAAACAGAGAAGAGTATATAGGAGGGAGAAGGAAAGGCTACGCACCCATTAGCTACTATTTTTCAGTATACAGAGGATTTCTATACTGAAACCTCGACTCTCCTGAGATGAATAGACCAGCATAAAGGACAGAAAATGCCATGTGTATGCCGTAGGCTGGTTCCCCTAAATTCTTTCAGAATGAGATGCTCTCTGGGAATTGGCTAGGTATGGCTTTGTCTCTTGAACTCTGGCAGCATGTCCCTCAGCTTACCTGCTCCATCTGTTCCCTCTGTTGTCCCCTTGGTTGCTTCTCCCAGCTGTGCTGTCCTGCTCCAGCCTCCAGTCTAAGGGCACCTTGGCCCAATCACTTCACGCAGGGGCCCTGCCTTCCTTTTCCTCTGCCTCTGTCCACTGGTTGAGCCCCACCCCAAGCCATATTCTCTTTGGCCTCACTCTTTTCCTGCCCCTGCTCTCTCTAGGATGTGCTCTCTGTGGCTGTCGGGCCCCGAGACCCTGAGGAAGGAGTGTCCCCAGAGCATCTGGAGCAGCTCCTAGGCCAGCTGGGTCAGACACTGCGGTGCCGCCAGGTTAAGACATGGCAGCATGCTCTTCTTGTGTGTCCTTGCATGTGCCTAATAACCAGAGCCACATTGGCTCAGGGCTGCTACTCTAAGGATGGTGCTAACATCCAGGGTCTCCTTGCTTTTTCCCCCCAGTTCCTGTGCCCACCTGCCGAGCAGCATCTGGCAAAGTGCTCTGTGGAGTTAGCATCCCTCCTTGGTATGTCTTCTGTCATCTCACTCTTGCTAGATCCCCCGATCTCAGGGTTGGGTGCAAGCAAGATTAGAACTCGACACTTCCTTCTGCTCTTCCTCCTCCCAGGGGCAGGCCAGGTAACCCTGTTGCATTTCTTAAAGCTTGGCTTTCCTTTCTCCCCATAGTTGCAGACCGAATTCCTGTACTAGGGCCCCCGGCACAACACCGGCTGGAGAGAGGGCAGGCTCGCAGGCTCCTGCACATGCTGCTTTCCCTGTGGAAGGATGACTTCCAGGTGCCTGTTCCGCTGCAGCTCCTGCTGAGCCCAAGACACGTGGGGCTTCTGGCAGACACTCGGCCAAGGGAGGTGAGTCAGGGAGGTGGGTGGATGGGGGCAGACAGGCTTCTCAGCTCTCTGGGGTCATGTTTTCATACCCACCACCCTCACCCCGTATGTTATGAGCTTGCTTCTTTTGTTCCTCCTTTTCTGGCAGCTTGCTCATTTCTGTTCCGTGCCGAAATGGACTCCCCTAGAGGTTAACCTCAGGTCTTCTCCCTCCTCAGCAGCTCTGTCCTTTGAATCAGTCAGGGTCACTGTGTAGTCCTTCTAGCACCCTGACCTGCTGCATGTGTGTTGCAGTGGGACCTGCTGCTGTTCTTACTCCGGGAGCTGGTAGAGAAAGGTCTGATGGGACGGAAAGAGATAGAGGCCTGCCTGGACAGCCTCCATGAGGCCCAGTGGCCAGAGGTAAGGTGCCCTCATCTTCCCTGACCTAGAAAGAGAACAGGTATCATATGTCCCTTTTATCCTGAAAGGGGGCAAGTGATGGTGCCTGGCATTCTTAGCATCTTTCCAAAGCTCAGTGGATTTTGTCAGGTGTCTTCAGGACCACCCTAAAATGGAGTGGCTGTTCTGGTGGGCCTTCTTCATTTGAGCAGCTACTGTATGAAGGACCGTGTCAGTGGAGGAAGGGAAGATGGAAGGCAGGTATAGTTGGAAAGGAGCATGGCATAGTGAGTGTGGGTTTTTAAGTCAATAACCTGAATTTTAATCTCGTCTGGTACTTAATGTTGTGATTTAGGGCAAAGAATTCATCTCAGTTTAACCATAAAATGGAAATAATTCATACCTCCTAGGGTTTGTCAAGATGAAATAATGTGCACAGTGAGTACTCGGATGGTGATAAGGACTCACTAGATGGTCTGAGCCTCCCATCAGAGTTTACTCTCCCAGAATATTCAATGGGGCAAGGTTTCAAGGCCATTTCAGTGTAGAAGGCAGTTAGGAAATATGTTAGGGCTTCATATTTGTGATTTTTAGTAGAAATGAACTATCCAGAATTACGTGTCTGCCTTTTCTGTCATCTTTTGCTTATTGCAGGACTTGGCTGAAGAATTAGCAACACTGTTCAATCTGTTTCTGGCTGAGTCCCAGGTGCCAGAACCCCAGCTAAGAGCTTGTGAGCTGGTGCAGCCAAACCGGGGGACTGTGCTGGCCCAGAGCTAGGACTGAGAAGTGGCCCTGCCTTGAAGTCTCACCAGAACCCTGGCACCCCACCTGACTGTGCCTCAGGAGGAGGCCCAGAGCCCAGCGCCACCCCAAAGTGCCAGTGCTGACTGACCTCTGCTGGTGCAGGAGTAGATGAGTCTGAAATTAGGCTTCCTGCTTACATGTGAAGTAAGTATGTGGCTGCCTGGCTGCTCTCCTGATTCAGAATTACGGTGGAAAAGGTGGAAAAGCCTAGAGACTCCAGCCCTGGAGCAGAAGAGTTGGCATTTATTACTTGGATACTAAATGAAATTATGTGTGTGGGCTTGAGCCCCACTTGCTGCTATCCCAGCATCTCTAAGTCTGTGGTTTGAGAAATCATGACAGAGGCAAATGACATTGTTTAACTTGTGAGTAAAGTTAAAACATGAATCTTGGGAGTCTACATTTTCTTACCACTAGGAGCTGGACTGCCATCTCCTTAAAAATGCACAATAGATGAGGTGGGGCGCTCCCAACAGAAACCCAGCCCTACCCCCTGCACCTCCCTGCCTTCAGTCCTGTGCAGGTAACTCTTGACCCTAACTCCAGGAGCCAAGGGTGGGGGCAGAACACTAGAGCTTTGTTAAATAAACTCTTCTTTACCGAGGGCTTCCTGTCTTGTTCTTTTCACCTGATAGAAGGCTCGGGGTGGGCTTGGAGCTGGGTACAGCTGTACTGGTGTCGACGTCACCTAGCACTGCCCAGTGTTGCAGCGTGAGGAGGGCCCTGTTGACTCATTGCCAAGGCCTATGGCGTTCCCTTCCCCTCAGGTGATTTCAGTCACTCCTTCAACAAGTTTCTACCTCTGAGCCATTTACCTTAATCTCATTCTCATAGGCCTTTTTGTTTTTTTATCTTTGTCCTTTAAATCTCATTTATACTATAGAAGTTCAGGATGTTCTCAGTGCCTGAGAACCAACTTTCTGCACCCATTAGGGGTGGCTGAACAAAAGCACTGCCTCCGGAAGTTGAGCCCCAAGGTTAAGCAGCAGCTACTTAAGACCCAGCTCTGAGTGAGGTGGGATGGGCAGGCCACATCGGGGAAAGCCTGGAGGCCCAAGGATGATGCTCAGTTAACTTAGCACAGCCCAATTCAGGAAACTTCATGCTGGCCTGTGTGAGTGACTCAAGGGCCTACTCTAAGCAGTAAGATAATCACAGGGGCAGCTAATGAGCTAGTGAACTTGTTTTATTCTATGTACAGGGTGTCCTCAAAAAAAGTACACACTTTAACAGCTGATGGCTCAATTTTGAAGATGAAATGTATTTTAATAAACAAAATTTTATAATTCAAAGTGTGTGTGTACATTTTTTTTTTTTTGGAATACCCTGTATCTGTTCTCAATTATTAAAAAGAATGAATTTGAAATGTAGTCTCCAGGCAACTGAATCAGAAACTCAGGTGGGGCCCAGCAAGTCCTTTTGGTGATTCTGAAGCACAATGAAGTCTGTAAATCATCTGTCTAAACCATCATGATCGTTTAGGCCTGTGGATGATCTTTAACACTTGCATTTGCCATATCAGCCTCAGTTAATATTCTTTTAGGTTGCTGACTCTCAGGCCTGGTGTGTGGTCTCTCTAGTGAGGGGATAAGGTCACCTCTGGGCTACCCATATGCTCAGATTCCCATTGCTGGCTCTGTCTCAGAAGCCCCAGAGGTGCCCACCTATTACCAGTAAAGAAATACCTTCCTGCTGAAACCGGTTTGGCTCTGGGTAGAGCGTCAGCCTGCAGACTGAAAGGTCCCAGGTTCGATTCCAGTCAAGGGCATGTACCTGGTTGTGGGCACATCCCCAGTGCGGGGGGGGGTGTGCAGAAGGCAGCTGATCGATGTTTCTCTCTCATTGATGTTTCTTAACTCTCCCTCTCCCTTCCTCTCTGTAAAAAAATCAATAATATATATATGTTTTTAAAAAGAAATACCTTCCAAGGGATTGTGGTCACTGTCAGGTGTGGTAGTGACTGTTCTGGAATCCTCCCTCATTGGTACTTGGGCTACAACTGGCCACAATTGGTCTACTAACCTGGCTGCTATTTACATGCCTTAAAGCAGTGCTGAGTTTGTAGAAAGCAATTATAACTGTACTAGAGGCCTGGTGCATGAAATTCATGAGGGGGAGAGAGTCCCTCAACCCAGTCTGCGCTCTCAGTCCAGGACCCCTCGCTCCTTACTGCCTGCCTGCAGCGGAGGCAGGAGAGGCTCCCTGTGGGAGCACACTGACCACCAGGGGGCAGCTTCTGCATTGAGCACCTGCCCCCTGGTGGTCAGTGCGCATCATAGTGACGGGTCCTTCCGCTGTTAGGTCAATTTGCATATTATGCTTTTATTATATAGGATAACTTGAAACTGGGCCATGAGTACTTATTGCCATCATCTCAAGGCTAAATTCGGAGCTCAAGGGACACACTTAGACTATCTCAGGACAATCTTCACTAATAAAAGTATACATATCAGACTTTTAATTTGCAAGTGTTCTGACCATTCAATCAACAGTCTTGGTCAGAGCTTTATATGAAAAGAGATGGGAGTACATAAATAGGGTGTTAAATATATCAAGTGTCACCAAAACAAAACCCAGAAAAATAAAAGTTTAAAGACAAAAAAACATTCAATAATATATAAATAATTTGAGGTAAGAGACAAAAATCCTGCAAACACTTTTAGAAAAATAAACCTCTGCTGTACTCCACAGAAACTTTACCTTTTACCACATCCTGATCTCTAGATGGTCACCTGCTGGGCACCAGAACTAAAGCTGGGAATCTCTCCCACTCCTCCCACTTCTAGGTAACCACACAGAATATTCAAAACCTCAGTCTGCCAGGCTCATTCATCCTAGAATAGGTGTGGCTGCAGCAACAGCATGAAATGCTAATAAGACCACTGCAGACAGACCCAGGCTCTGAGGCCTTAAGAAATGGAACTGAGCTTCCTTCTAACGAGTCACTTACCTCCTCTAGGAGTTCCATTATGTTCTCTCCCATCTTCAAAAGATAGTTTTCATCTCTGAAATTTCTCTTGCATTATCAGCAGCTAGCATCTGGCTGCTCACTTCCTAACTCTCTTAAAGAGATAGGCCCCCACCTTAACCCCAAATCTGTCCAGGTGGTTTCTACAGTGAATGGTCTCATTCTACTGAGCTCTGGAGTGATGGCTCCATGAGAGAGCATTGCTCAGTACTTCTGACTGAGGCAAAGACCCCAATGTCCTCTCCTGTGAGGAAAAAGAAGAGGGGGCAGGGGAGAGGGGGAGTAAAAATAATAAAGCGTTTGATAAAAATTCAAGGAGAAATGATTCTGAATCACTGTTCTGGTTTGTGCAGCTGTTTTTTTACACGTTTTCTGTTTTGGTAACAGTCCATCTCACAGTGGAACTGAATGCTGGAGGCCGATTTCTGAGCAGAGTCGTAGCCCATAGCTGCCTCCCTACCAGCCCAAGGGCTGGGCCGCACCAGGGAAGCACCATCAAGAGCACGCCATCTCCCAGCTCGCTGCCTATGTCCAATCCTGGTCCTTGAGCAGCTTGTCTGCCATAGGGTCTGAGAGACAGGAAAGAACGGTGAAAACTCCAACTTGAGCTTCATTTGTCTGGACAGCCAGGGTCAGGAGCTCAGGCCTCTCACTCTGCAGAGCTGCCAGCTGCGATCAAGTACTGACTGGGCTTCCCTGGCAAGTCGGGGCTGAGTGTTGTCATCCCAGTTGGCCACAGCAGGTAGCCTCGGCTCTTCTGGCATCGGGTGCAGAGAGGAACAAGCGCTGCCCCAGTGACTCTGGAGTGTCCTGGGCCTGAATCTCAGCAGCACCATCTTGACAGTGAGATGCTAACTGCCAAGGAAGGAAGCCAGTCTGGCTATAACGAGTGGCTGCTGTTTGATGAAGGAGCTTAAGAGATGAGGGGGGAAACCTGGAGCACCAAGTTCTATCTGAAATAAAACAGGGAAGAGTCAAAGGTACAGACAGATCTGAGAGAGTGCCCCCCACCAGCTGTCGCGATGGGTGAAACTCCTCAGTCTGTGGTCCTAGAACTCATGGGCCCTGGGCTCTGCTGTTCAGATCTAGGCATTGGCTTCACCTCCCAGTGACAAAGGTAAGTCAGGGAACTGGGAGTAGCGTCAAATAGAATGGGTCCTTCTCTCTGCTCTGCTGAGGCAGCTGCCTTTGCCCCCAGGGGCGCCTGTGTTTCCCGAGGACCCTGGGAACAGCCAGAGGAGGAAGGCTGCTAGGCTCTCTGGTAATAGCAGCGTCAGAAAAGGTTGATCCACTCTGTCCTCTCTGATTCCCCAGGGACTCCCTCCCCTTACTGTGACCCAAGAAGCCCTTGAGTCTCAGGCCACAGGGCCAGGGCACTGAGGACGTGGAGCAGCTAACCAAGCTAAACACATTCCCATGGGGCTGTGAAGGCAGATCTCGGCGTGCTGCAGGGGGCGCATCACCTGGGCCAAGTAGATGACTCTGGTGACCTCCTTGCCTTCCACGGTGAGGGGCTGCAGGATCCAGGCACTGGGCAGGATCTCCCCTCGGACCATCTCTCTGCTGGGTCTCGGCATGGATGTGTCATATACAGACTGAGCTGCCATGACAGAAAGATGCCCCTGGGGACAGAGAGAGAGCGATGTGAGTCCTGCCTATGTGATGATCAAATAGACAGGCTCCAGTGCGGTCAAAATCGTGGCAGGCAACACCAGGCCAGACTTCTATCACCCATACTCCTCCCCAAGATGCCTTCTTCCCCCAGAGGACCTGAGGCCCACAAAGATTGCTTCTCACAACACTCCAGCCCAAGTTCTTCCCACAATTTCTTTACCACCAGCAAGGCAGGCACCTCTTTGGCTTCCACGCAGACACAACAGAAATCTCGCGGCTGCTTCAGTGCACACAGGGCCGGATTGCACACCAAGTACACTGGCAGGTCAGGGATGGGAAGAGTCAGCAGGTGCAGGTGCACAGACAGACCTAGTCCTAAATCCTTCCCAGTCCAGGGCCCCCCAAGACCCCATCATCACACAACCCGACACCCAGCAGTGTGAATACCCAGGCCCCCGAGAGGGCCACCGGCCTGCTACCTGTCCCCGAGCAGAGCTGTGGAAGCTCCTGGGCTTACCCAGGTGGATGCTGTTGGTCACTCGCTGATGCAGCCTCGCTGTCTGGATGGGCTTGTGGTACAGGGGCCACAGGGTGGGGTCACTCACCGCTGCCCACACATGAGACAGCGGCTGGGACACCACCCCGGCCCCCAAGAAGCCATGCCGAGTAGAGGAGAACACCTTGTAGTAGAACTGCACCTCCTGCTCCTCACCCTGATAGCTGGGACGCCGAGGACAGGGAGGAGAGGTGAAACAGGTGCCAGGGTCACAGAGCAGCTCAGGGTGGAGACGGGAAAGGAGGGGGCGAGCAGCACAATGGGATGAGGACAAGACAAAGGAACTCACTTCCAGCCGGCGGCTGCCTGGCGACTGAAGAGATTGTGCAGATCACCTGAGCAAGCAGCCATCACCTAGGGACGCAGTGACCATACCCGAGTTAGTGGGAATGGTATACACCACACCCTGGGGTTGCCACCATCCCCTTTTGTCAAGGTGCAGAGCCACCGAAGAAGCCACATCAGCCCTCTCCTTCCCTCCCTGCTCTCCCGCAGCCATGCTCCGTTCAAGGAGCCACGGGGACACGTGGAGCAGTTCCTCACGTCAGCCAGACAGATGTCCACAATGCGCTTGGCCAAATCCTGGTAGGAGGAGGGGAAGCAGCTCCCCAGGCTGGACACACTGGACGAAGAACAGCAGCAACTGCCCAGAGAGGCTCTGCGGCCTGCAGTGAAGAGGGGGAGGCTCTGAGGTGGCACGAGCATCAGGGCCAGACATCAGCAGCTTCTGAGGGACAGTAACTCCCTGCATCTAACAACCTCAGCCCCCAAAGTCCCCAAACCAGGTAGGTGACTGCCCCCACCACTCACTGGAGACCCAGTTCTTCCAGGCAGATCCAGCCAGATTCAGGTGACTGTTCCTCACTGCAGAACGGCCCCGCACATCCCCAATCCAAGAGTCTCCAGAATCAGGCAAGTTGGTATCCCCCTGCAGAAGAGAAGATGCTCAAGACCAGAACAGAGGAAGAGAGAAAGCAGACCACCACAAAGCCAGTGCAGAATTATCTCCTCTGCCTCTGAAACACACCAACACTTCCAACATAAAGACTGAGGGAAGCCCTAGCTGGTTTGGCTCAGTGGATAGTGCATCGGCCTGTGAACTGAAAGGTCCCAGGTTCGATTCCAGTCAAGGGCACATGCCCGGGTTGTGGGCTCGATCCCCAGTAGGGGACTTACAGGAGGCAGCTGATCCATGAGTCTCTCTTATCATGGATATTTCTATCTCTTCCTCTTCCTTCCTATCTGAAATCAATAAAAATATATTTAAAAAGTAAATAATAAATAAAATAAATATTTGGTCTTTATTAAAAAAAAAAAAAGACTGAGGGAAAAGATCTTCCCCTATGGAGAGTACAGGAGGCCAGATGACCCAAGAGGTCAACAGCAACAGAAACCAGTCCCTCGCTCTTCAAGCCACAGGCTCAAGTTGATGGAAGAGAAGTTCCACAGGGATCACCATTAACAGGCCTGAGTGCCAGGTGCCAGGTGCCAGGTGCCAGGTGCCAGGTGCCAGTGGGTGGGGGCTCTCTGCACCCCTGTGCAACAGGAATGAGGCCATGGCTGGAGCTGGGTTTAGTGTGGGCAGCTAACAAAACCCGAGTGGGAGGTGGGATGGGGAGGAAAAGCAACAGGCTGAGAGAAGCTTGACCTTGGCTCCAGCCCCAGGTACAGCAATTAAGCCAAAGAAAGATCCTACTTTGGAACCAGAAAGGGATAATCCTCTGGATTTGCGATACAGTCACCTCACCTTTAACCTCAGCCAGTTCCTCAATGACATGACCCTTTACCTCTGCTGGGTCTACCATACTATCTATCACCAGTTTCTAACATAGCGCTACTTTAAAGACAAGATGAGGTGAAGGAAGACAGTTATCTCCTCGCCTCCTTTCCTCCTACTGCAAAATACAAGTGGCCTCTCCGACTTCAGGCCGACTGAGATCCTGGTCCTCGTCTTAGGAACCTTTCACTACTGATACCTTTCTTCACTTATTGCCTCCACCCTCCCTCTTTACCATTAGCATTTAAGCATGCAAACAGTCTCCCACCTTTAAAACCTTTCTCTACAGGCATCTCTGCTCTCTCGCCCTTCAAAGATAACACTTCTTGAAAGGATTGTCATCTTTGCATCTCCCATCTCTCACTCCCTTCTGAACCCACTTGAATCTAGCCTTTGCCTCACCGTCCCCCCAAACAGCCATGCCGAGGTCCCCATGAGGCCCGTGTGGCTGGATCTGGTGAACAACTCTCAGTCCTCAACTTACTGAGCCTCTCAGCACACTTCCACTCCCTCAGCCAGCCTCTCCCTTTCACGTGAAATACTCACTTCCCAAGTCCCCACGCTTCTGGCTTCCAATCTCCCTGGTGCTCCTTCCTTCCCAGTTTCCCTTGGTGGCTCTTCCCTCTCAAACAAAAGTGGATATTTGGGGATTTTTTCAAGATTCAAGCCCAGGCCTTCTTCCTCACTCTATAATATACTCCGAGGTGATTGATCCTACCTGTTCTCAGTGCTACATTAATGACTTCCAAAAATATATTTCTGTAAATTAATAAATATTGCTGAGTCAATGGAGTCATCACCTGAAAAAAAGGTTGCATCAGAGACCCATCTCACACATCATCCTATATGATAATCCTATATAATAAAGAGGTAATATGCAAATTGACCATCACTCCAACACACAAGATGGCCACCCCCATGTGGACACAAGATGGCCGCCACAAGATGGTCGGCAGGGGAGGGCAGTTAGGGGCAACCAGGCCTCCAGGGGAGGGCAGTCGGGGCGACCAGGCCTGCAGGGGAGGGCAGTTAGGGGTGACTGGGCCGGCAGAGGAGGGCAGTTGGGGCAATCGGGCCAGCAAGGGAGTAGTTAGGCGTTGATCAGGCTATTAGGGGAGTGGTCAGAGGGTGATTAAGCTGGCAGGCAGCAGCAGTTAGGAGCAATCAGGCAGGCAGGCAGGCAGGCGAGCAGTTGGGAGATTGTGAGAGGGATGTCCAACTGCCCATTTAGGCCTGATCCCACCAGGGTCGAGCCTAAATGGGCAGTCGGACATCCCTCGAGGGGTCCCAGATTGGAGAGGGTGCAGGCTGGGCTGAGGGACACCCCTCCCCCCCGCACAAGTTTCGTGCACCAGGCCTCTAGTGATAAAATAAGTTCTTTATGCTCTGTGGCTCAAAAATATAAGGAATGGGGGAGAATTTAATATTATGACAAGAAAATAAAAATTTAAAAATCTCATAGTTCAATCCTTACACAAGGGCACAAAATCCAGAAGCCATGAAAGAAAAGATGGATAGCCCTAACGGGTCTGGCTCAGTGGATAGAGCGTCGGCCTGCGGACTTAAGAGTCCCAGGTTCAATTCCAATCAAGGGCATGTACCTTGGTTGCGGGCACATCCCCAGTAGGGGGTGTGCAGGAGGCAGCTGATCGATGTTTCTCTCTCATCCGATGTTTCTAACTCTCTATCCCTCTCCCTTCCTCTCTATAAAAAATCAATAAAATTTTTTTTAAAAAAAAGATGGATAAAAACGAGACAACATAAAATTAAAATTTTTCATGTAGTAATACAGAAACTAAAAACACACAACTAGGAAAAAACACTGGCCTCTCAAATGACAAAAATGGATAATTTTATTACTATAAAGAAGGGCCTCCAAAAACAAAGGAGAACAACCGAACAGAGAGATGGGCACAGGACGCTGGCAGTCAGAGCAAAAAGTCCAAAGGGCCTTAAACATCGGAAAAGGCACTTGATCTCAGACACAAGAAGAGAATTGCAAATTAAAACAGAAATGAAATACTGTTTATGCCTATCAGATTAGCAAAGCTTGAAGATAACATTCTGTTAAGCAGAGTGTGGGTAATAGGCACTGTTACATATTGTTATTTTAGAGTGTAAATTAGTTTAAATTTTGGATTTGAAATATAGAATCTAGAGAAAACAGTGCCCTTAAGTTTTTCTTAAAGAAATTACGAAAGGGAGAATTATTAGGATGGAGAAAGGAATGCCTAGCAAAGAACTGTAAGTGAGCAGAATTCACTTAATCCAACACAAAAAAATAAAACTGTGAATGCAAACATCATAAACAACATAGAAATACCGTAACAAAAGGTAAAGAGAAAAAGAGGTAAGAAGGTGGAAATACATTAATCTCATTTTTCATAGGGTGAAAAGAAAACTTCTAAATCAAGAAATAAAGACATATAAAAGTGATCATGAAAACAATTTTAAAAATAAGACTCCCAAATTATGACACATACACCCCCAAAGCTGAGAAAACACAGACCATATAATGAGGCTAAAACAACAAAAACAAGTTTTAGATAGCCTTAGTATACTCATAATCAAAAAACCCTCAATAAATATAAAAAATAGAGATCATACTTTCTCTGAAGTCATACATTCTCTCAACGTATAGCAAGTAAACTAAAAATTAATAACAAAATTAGAAAACACAAGGGCTTTTCTATAAAAAAAAAAGTTTTAAGAAAACTCAACATTTAAAGAAGAATTAACACCAATCCTTCACAGTTCTTCCAAAAAATAAAAGAGGGAACAATTCCCAACTCATTCTATGAGGCCAAAGTACCCAGATACAAAAACCAGATAAAAACATCACAAGTAAACTACAGACCCATACCCTGTATGCATACAGACAAAAATCCTCAACAAAATACTAGTAAAACTGAACCCAGCCATACATGAGTATTATAAACCTTGAGCAAGTGGGACTTACCCCAGGAATACAAGGTTAGTTCAATATAAAAAAAATCAATGTAATACACTATAGTAATAAAATAAAGGGGGGAAAATCCACATTATCATCTTAATAGATGAAGAAAAAGTATTTGACTATATTCAACACCTTTTCATGATTTATTAAATAAGCTAGGACTAGAAGGAGATTTTCTGAACCTGATAGAGATTATCTATGAAAAACATACTTAATAGTAAACGGCTGGTGGTTTTCTCTTAAGACCAGTAACAAGACAAGGATGTCTACTCTCAGCATTTCTATTTAACACTGTACTGGAGATTCTAGCCAGGGCAATTAGGCAAGAAAACAACAACAACAAAGGCAGGTGATATGATCTTATATATGAAATATCCTAAGGAATCTACTAAAAAATTATCAGAACTAACAAATCAGTTCAGCAAGGGTATAGGAGACAAAAATCAATATCAAAAATCAATTGTATTTCTGTATAGCAGCAATGAGCAAACCAAAAATGAAATTAAAGAAATAAGTCCATTTATAATAACATAAAAAGAAATAAAATAGTTAGGAACAAATTTTTTAAAATATATATTTTTATTGATTTTTAGAGAGAGGAAGGGAGAGGGATAGAGAAATAGAACCACCGGTGAGAGAGAAACATCAATCAGCTGCCTCCTACATGTTTGAGGGGATTGAGCCTGCAACCTGGGCATGTGCCCTGACCGGGAATCGAACCATAACCTCCTGGTTCATGGGTCAACACTCAACCACTGACCCACACCTGCCAAGCCTTAGGGACACACTTAACAAATGAAAAACTTATACTCTGAAAACTACAAAACATTGTTGAAAATAAAGAAGACCTGAATAAGTGGAAAGATATCCCATGTTCATGAGTCAAAAAACAAGATGGCAACATTCCCCAAATTGAACTATAGGTTCAATGCAATCCCAGCTGATTTCTTTGAAGAAATTGATAAGCTGATCGGAAAATTCATATGGAAATTCAGGGATCCAGAATAGTCAAAACAATCTTGAAAAAGAACAGAGTTGGAAGACACACTTTCAGATTTCAAAATATGCTATAAACCTAAACAGTAATCAAGGTAGTGTGGTATTGGCATAAGGACAGACATATAATTCAATGGAACAGAGTTAAGAGACCAGAAATAAATCCATACACCTGTGGTCAATCTTAAACAAGGGTTTAAGATCCAATGGGGGGAAATAATATTAGTTTGAACAAATGGGTCTGGGACAATTGGATATCCACATGCAAAAGAATGAAATTTGAACCCTAACTCTCATTATATACAAAACTTGATTCAAAATGGGTCAAAGACCATATATAACTATACAACTATTATAATATAGGCATAATCTTTGTGACCTTAGATTAATCAATGGTTTCTTAGATATGAAACCAAAAGCCCAAGAAACAACAACAAAAAGAACTGGACACCATCAAAATTAAAAACTTTTATGCTTCAAAGGACACCATCATGAAAGTGCAAAGACAATACACATAATGGAAGAAAATTTTTATAAATCATAGAACTGATAGGGAACTTGTAATAAAATATATAAAGAATCCAACTCCTAGGTATATACCAGAGAGAAATGAAAAGGTATGTTAACAAAAACTTATACAATGAATCTTCATAGCAGCATTATTCATAACTAGAATTTGTGCACCAGTGGGGTCCCTGCAGATCGGGCTGAAACCGGCTCTCCGACATCCCCCCAGGGGTCCCGGATTACAAGAGGGCGCAGGCCAGGACGAGGGACCCCACCGGTGCACCATCGGGGTTGGAGAGGGGTGCGGGAAGTTGGCCAGCAGGGGAGGGACTGCAGGAGGGCTCCAGGGCTTTTCCGGCCCATCTCACTCAGTCCTGATGGGCCAGACCCCAGCAGCAAGCTAACCTACCTATCGGAGCATCTGCCCCCTGGTGGTCAGTGCACATCATAGCAACTGACCAACCAGTTGACTGTCTGCCCCCTGGTGGTCAGTGCATGTCATAGTGAGCAGTTGGGCGGCCTTAGCATATCATTAGCGTATTATGCTTTGATTAGTTGAATGGCCGACTGGACAACTGGACACTTAGTATATTAAGGCTTTTATTGTATAGGATAGGCAGAAAGTAGAAACAACCTAAATGTCCATCAACTGATAAATGGATCAATAAAATGTGATATATTCATACAATGTGATATTATTGGCCATAAAAAGGAATAAAGTTGTGATACATACTACAATGTGAATGAACCCTCATGGGTTGAATTACTGTCCTCCAAAAAAGATATGTTGAAGCTTCTATGAGTGTGACTTTACTTGGAAATAGGGTCTTTGCAGGGAACCCTATATCCTATGACTGGTTTCATTTTAAATAGGCCATGTGAAGACACAGGGATACAGAGACACAGGGAGAACATCAAGTGATGCAGAGGCAGAGATTGGAGTGACGCCAAGGATTGACTACAACCACCAGAAGCTCGGAGAGAAGCATGGGACAGGCTCTCCCCTGTAGTTTCCAAAGGGAGAATGGTCCTGTCAATGCCCTGACTTCAAACTTTTAGCCTCAAGAACTATGAGAGAGTAAATTTCTCATGTTTTAAACCAACCTGTCTGTGGTAATTTGTTATAGCAACCGTAGGAAGTTAATGCAAACCTGAAAGCATCATGCTAAGTGAAAGAGCCAATCACAAAGGCCCACATATTATATGAGCCCATTTATGTCCAGATTAGTGGTTACCTAGGGCTGGGAATAGTGGGCTTGGGAGTGACAATTAATGGACACGGGTTTCATTCTCAGGTGATGAAAATATTCTAAAACTGTGCTGATGGATACACAATTCTGTGAATATACTGAGAGCCAATAAATTATAACAACAACAAAAGAATAAATGAACTATAGTAAAGAAGTGCTCAACAAAAGGATGGGCGCATTAAAAGGGCATAGGACCAATCTGAAAGAACTTCAAATAATGAAATCTGGAACAATCTGAGCAATGAAATTTATAATGATACTATTGGCCTATAATACATAAAACAAAATATTTGAGTCCAAACTGAATAAAATAACTTGCCCAACCAGTGTGGCTCAGTGGTTGAGCGTCCACCCATGAATCAAGAGTTCACTGGTTCAATTCCTGGTCAGAACACATGTCCAGATTGCGGGCTCGATCCCCAGTAAGGGGCAGGCAAGAGGCAGCCAATCGATATTTCTCATTAATGTTTCTCTCTCTCTATCCCTCTCCCTTCCCGTGTCTCTAAAAATCAATACATATTTTTAAAATAAAAAATAAATATATTTAAAAATAATTAAAACTCAATAAAATAAATAGGAAGAGAAGGGATAACACATCCTTATAGAAAAAAAATTAATTAAGAAATGTAGAAAAATAAGGGAAATGCAAATTGTCATTAAAACACCACAGTGAAAATTTTCTTAGGCAAGATACAACAACAATGGGTGCTAAAATAAGTGAGCAAAGGTTTGAGAAAAAATAGAATATTTGCAAAGTCTCCCAAGATGTTTATTAATTATAAAGGGAAAATTGTAACTTTCAGTGGAGAGACCCCAGACACCACTGTAACTTCAAGGTTAACATCACCAATAAGACACAGTGACATCACGTACACTGACCCAATGTAGTAACAATAAGGCACTGCACGGGGCACATATGTGTTGTTTCTCTCAAATTCTAATTTAACTAGCGTCCTGTATTTTTCTTTGCTTTATCTGGCAACCCCAACATAATTTCTGTGGTATTCTTGCCAAAAATGCATAACCTCAATCTAATCATAAGAAAACAGCAGGCAAACAAATTCAACAAAATTACTGATCACGAGACAAGGAGAAATGGAGAAATTATCACAAGAAAACGTAATTAATAATAATAGAACAGAAATTAACAAGTTAGACTCAAAACTGGCTCCAGAGAGATGGAAAATCTACACCAGGAGTTGAAACCTTTTCCTGTAAAGGGGCAGGTAAGGAGTATTGAAGGCTTTGTGGGCCGTTAGAGTAGATGCAACTGCTTGCCTCTGCCATAAAGCAACCGACCACGGACAACACATCCACAAACGGGAGAGGCTGCGGCCGGTAAAAGGTTATTTATAAAGAAGCCGGGGGCCGGATCTGGCCAAAGAGACATCGTTTGCCAACCCCTGATCTCAACAGACCACTTTCCACAGACGAAACTGTTCAAAGAACTAGTCCCCCCAAAACCTGTCAGTTTCATAGTGTAATTATACCGAGTTTTAAAAGATGTTCATTCTAAAAACGTGTTCACTTTTCATTCCCATTTCCCCCTCACGCCTACCTTAAGGCACGCTGATGTGCTTGGGGTGTATCTTTTTGTTTGTATGTGTTCTTGCGAAAAGGATTGCTCTGAGTATGTGTAGTTTTAATTTATACAAAGATGTCACGCCTCACCGTTTCACAGTGTTTTCACTCAGTGCTTTGCCTAGGAATCACTTTATCTGTTGACTCTAACTCTTGCACAGTATTCCATGTGTGCACTGACCACGTTTTACCTATCCATTCTCTCACTAACCGATTCTCTAATGGCTTCCAACTCTCTGCCACTTCAAATAATATTTTAATAAATAATTTCATACATGTTCCCCATAAACTCTGCAAGCATTGCTGGGTCGTAACCCTATAAGTGTTCCTATATCCCCCAAGTCTTGCCAACACCTGGCATCTTTCAGTTTTCTCATTTTTGACAATTAAATAGGTATAAAGTTTCCATTACTTTCGTAACTATTCCTAAAGATTGAAAAAGAAAGCTTTCATCCTTTTTAGTATAAAAGGAGTATAATATTGATACCAAAATATGAAGTATATTGCAAAACCAAAATTACAGAATAAAACTCATAAATATTGAAGCAAAATCCTGAATATTAGCATATTGAACTCTGATAATACATGATATGCTTAAGTATATAATGTATTTGTATTACAGTATTAATTCCAAGACTATAAGAATGGTTTAACAGCCTGGCTGGCGTGGCTCAGTGGTTGAGCGTCAACCTATGAACTAGGAGGTCACAGTTCGATTCTGTGCCTGGGTTGTGGGCTCGATCCCCAGTGTGGGGCGTGCAGGAGGCAGCCAATCAATGATTCTCTCTCATCACTGATGTTTCTATCTTTCTCTCCCTTCCTCTCTGAAATCAATAAAATATATTTTTTGAAAGATAAAACAAGAATAAATCTGACAAGAAATTTGAGAGACATGAAGGAAACGTACCAGTCAACATAAAAAAAAAAAGGCTTGAACCTACTATGTTCTTGGTTAGGAGATTCCCCAATATAAAATGTGATTTCTCCCTCAGTTGATTCATAAACTGAACATGATCTCATTAAAAATAATAAGTTTTTATCATTGAACTAGACAAGCTGACCCTAAATTTCATAAAAAAATAAACACGAAAGAATACTCTGGAAAATTTCAAAAAAGAAAGGCAATAGGGAGTAGAATACATTATAAGCCTTAGAACAAGAAAAGTTGACGTCTTAATCTGGTGAGGCAAAGATGAGCTGTCTAGATGAGCTATCTAACAAGCATAGGCACAAATGAATAGCCATCTGAAAAGAACAAAGCTGGATCCACATCTCATACTATAGGGTGTCCCCCCAAAAATGCATACACACTTTAACAGCTGATAACTCACTTAATTTTCACTCCTTTTCAGGTTAAATTGATTTGAAATTATGGGTGAAGCCAGACTAAGCTTTAAACAAAGAAAGTTTATCCTAAATTTCCACTAGGCTTTTTTTTTTTTTTATGGGGATACATAAAAGATAAAGTTTATGGTACAAAACCAGAAACAGTCAACTAATTGAGGACACACAAATACCAAATGAAATGATTTTTGATGTTTGGGATTCCATTGCTATGCACATTATCAGCAGTGCCTGGACCAGAATGGTCATCAGTTTGAAACAGGCATTGAGCCCTAGCTTGTTTGGCTCAGTGGATAGAGTGTCGGCCTGCAAACTGAAAGATCCCAGGTTCGATTCCAGTCAAGGGCACATGCCATGGTTGCTGGCTCGATCCCCAGTAGGGGGTGTGCAGGAGGCAGCTGATCAATGATTCTCTCTCATCATTGATGTTTTTCTCTCCCTCTCCCCTTCCTCTCTGAAATCAATAAAAAATATCTATACTAATAAAAGGGTAATATGCTAATTAGACTGGGAGACCTTCCGGATGTCCTTCTGGACAAAGCCATGGTGGCGGGGCCGAGGCAGAGGTGGTTAGGGGCAATCAGGCTGGCGGGGGTGAAGTTGGGGTGAGCAGGCCGGCAAGGGGCAGCAGTTGGGAACAATCTGGCTGGAAGGGAGGACAGTTTGGGGCAAGCAGGCCAGCGGGGGGGGCGGGGAGGACAGTTGAGGGCAAGCAGGCCAACAGGCAGGTGAGTTGTTAGGAGCCAACAGTCCCGGGTTGCGAGAGGGATGTCCGACATCCCCCAAGGGGTCCCAGATTGGAGAGGGTGCAGACTGGGCTGAGGGACACGCCCCCCATGCACAAATTTCATGCACCGGGCCACTAGTGTATGTATGTGTGTGTGTGTGTGTATATATATATATATATATATATATATATATATATATATGAAAACAGGCACTGACAAAAAATTACTCATTTCTGTAGATTCTTTTAAATTTTGAAAATGAATTGTATGTTAATAAACACTTTACAATCATTCAAAGTGTGTACACATTTTTGGGGTACCCTGTATATATACTTTCCAAATGAATCAATGACTTAAATATGAAAAATAAAACCATACAAGTTCTAGAAGGAACCACAGGAGAAATTCTTTATAACTTTGGAATGGATAATGTGATACTTTTTTTGTTTATTTTTTGTTAATCCTAACCCGAGGATATTTTTCCGTTGATTTTTTAAAAATATATTTTTTTATTGATTTCAGAGAGGAAGGGAGTGGGAGAGAGATAGAGAGATAGAAACATCAATGATGAGAGATAATCATTGATTGGTTGCCTTCTGCATGCCCCACTCCAGGGATCGAGCCTGCAACCCGGGCATATACCCTTGACCAGAATTGAACCTGGAACCCTTCAGTCCGCAGGCTGATGTTCTACCACCGAGCCAAACTATCTAGGGCTTTCCATTAATTTTTAGAGAGAGTGGCAGGAAGTGGGAGAGACAGAGAGAGGAAAACATCTATGTGAGAGAGACATATCCATTGGTTGTCTCTTGCACACACCCCCCCACAGGAGCTGGGGATCGACCCTGCAGCAGAGGTACGTGCCCTTGACTGGAATCATGGGCCAACGCTCTATCCCCTGAGCCAAACCAGCTAGGGTGAGAATGTGTTTCTAATTATGATTTAGAACATAGACACTATAAAAGGAAAACTGATAAATAAAACTTCCTGAATGGCTCCAAACACAGTAAGTAAAGTCAAGAGATAACGTGGAACTGGAAAAAAACATTTGCAATTCACATCAGGCAAAGGGCTATCTTGCCACTATATAAAGAACTCCCAGTAACCAGTAAGAAAGAAGAAAAGAATGAGCAAAGGGTATGAACAGATGGCTCAACAATCCAAACATTTAATAACATGTTAGCAAGAGAATGGGAGGAAGGTGGACTCTCGCTTGGTGGGAGTAAAAATCAGTATATCTGTGAGGGGAAAGCTGTCAATATCTATCAAATTTTCAAATGCATATACTTGTAGAACAAGTCCACATTTATCCTGCAGATATATTTGCACATGTAAGAAAGCTATACATGCACAAAGCTATTCACTGCAGCCCTGTTTACAACAGTAAAAAAATTGAAAACAATCCAAGGTGGAGGATTAGTTAAATAAATTACAATGCATCCCTACAATGGAATGCTATGCAGCAATCACAAAGAAAAAGAGAAAGTTCTCTACACTGTCATGTTAATGATATACTGATTGGAAAAAATATATAAAGTAAAGGACAGTGGCATAACATGCTTATTTTATATGCAAAAGACACTCTATCTAGGAAGATATCCCCCCAAAAAACACACACCACTGTTTTCTTGGGTGGGATGAGGGACATGGACTAGGTAGATAGGAAAAGGGATGGGCATTTCCCTATATATCCTTAAATATGTATATATTTTTTGCCTTTTCCACTTCATATTATCTATATAAAACATCACATTTAATAACATGCAATTAAAGAGAAAAAAGAAACACTATTCAACTATTAAAAAGAATGAGTCAGCACTAGATTTAATGATATTCAAGATCCAACCAATATTTTTAAAGGAAAAAAAGCAAAGGGACAAAGTGAGTACAGTATGCTTCCATTCACGTGCTTTACAGAAAGGTATATTCATATAGACGCACAGACTATCTCTGGAAATAAACACCAAACAGGACGAATGACTGCTTCTGGGGAGGGCAAATAGGAGACTGAAATATGCACTGGACACTGTGTCCTTGGTACTGTTTGAAAACTATATATTTTTTACTATGTGAAGTTTTTCTTTACAAAATGAATTTCAAATTTTCTATGCCCAGCCAGGTCTCACCTCTGGGCTCCAGATCTGTATTCCAACAAGCCCCGCATTTCTCACAGATGCTTCAACCCAGTAAACACAAAACTAGATTCATGATCTTCCCACAAAACCTGTCCGCCTCCAGGGCTTCCGGTCACTGTGGTCAAACCCAAAGCATGCATTGTTCTCAGCCCTCCCTTCTCCCTTCCTCCACATCCAGTCAGTCCCGTGGATGCTTTCTCTTCTTTGAATCCACACCAGTTCCTCTTCACCAGGAGCGCCCTAAGCCAAGCAATCATGAACTCTCACTCGGCTTTGCCATGGTCACTAATGGGTCTTCAGAGCTGCTCTTGCCCCTTCTCACAATCTCATCCTTCTCTCCCTGCTTAAAGGCTTTCCAGCAGCTTTGGGGAAGTAACATGATCAGATGGATTAGAAAGGCCCAGAATTCTCAATTTAGTCCACACGATCTTGCATTTTCTGTAATTCTCCCATCTCACTCTTTACATTCCAACCAAACAAGTGTTTTAGTTCCTCAAACTCCTCCTCCCTCAGAGCCTCCCTTGTGGGCCCTCTGGACACCACCAGCGCTGAGCTCTCACTGCAGAATCTCTCTCTCACCATCAGGCTCAGAGCATCTTCACTGAGCATCCAGACTAGGTCAGGTTCCACCTTTCACATTGGCTTAGCATCCCTTCATGCGGCTCTTTGGCCCCTTGAGTGTGGCTCTTCCACAAAATACCACGGCCTGGGCGAGTCTATTTTGAAGAAGTGGCATTAGAAGAAGTTTAAGTTTAAAAAACTTGGCTCTCAAAAGAAATTTCAATCCTTGTACTGTTGATATTTGGCTCTGTTGACTAATGAGTTTGCCGACCACTGATCTATGCTAATAATGTATATATACAAAAGCCTGAGCAACCAGCCGGCAGCTATGATGCACACTGACCACCAGGGGGCAGACGCTCAACGCAGGAGCTGCCAAGCGACAGCAACTTTTCAGAGTGCCCTCCTGCACTCCAGGACCCCTGGGGGATGTTGGACTGCCGGTTTCAGCCTGATCCCTGCAGGCCAGACCGAGGGACCCCACTGGTGCATGAATCTGTGCACCGGGCCTCTAGTTATAAAATAAGCTCTTTAATATTTATCCTTCTAATAGTCTAAGGACAAGAATAGTTTTGCTCACTGTTGCACCCTCAATGCCTAAAACAACACCTACAAAACAAGCAGCTGTTGAATGAATGAACAGGGAGAGAAAGACAGAACTAGAGGAAAGGCCAAAGCCACCGTCCATCAAGTGTCAGCAGTGACCTGAGGCAGAACTTCCTGCCCAAACTCTTGCATTAGCAGCCTGGTCCCCAGCCTATACCTAGCATCTGCCTACTCACCACACTGCCTGGGGACTGGAGCTGGCCTGACAAGGCCAGGCTGCTGTTGTAGCCAGAGGTGACACCAGAGGAGAGGCTTCCATTGGAGCTGGTGCACAGGGAGCTGGAGGTGGCCAGGGTGTGTAGTTTTTCCTCTTCCTGGGAAGGACAGATCACCGTCAACCAGCTTCTGGTGCACCCTCACTACTCAGTCCCCACAGCCCCAAATCCACCCCTCTCACCTCCCAGGTCCCATCACCCCCAGTGCCTCCCACCTCAGCCTCACACCCTCACACCTCCCCACACACCCACCCCAACTCTATACCAAGGCAGCCTCCTCCCAGACTCTGGCCCAGCGACAGGAGCTGGTCTGATGAGAATGACATGTAAAGACAGTGAACACAGCTTTGACCTGGCACCGGGGGTCAAATGTTACATCCCACGCCTGCGGCAGCCCAGTGAAGACTGACCAGTCTGAGGTCTGCCTCCAGGCTCCAGGCCTACCCCGAAACTGTTTCCCACCCTCAGCAGCTGGGAGATGATCTGCTGGCGGATTCTCAGCTTCTCTTGTTCCGTTTGCTCCCGCAGTCGGTCCCGGGCCCGGGCGATCTCCACCTTGGCCTCCTCACGAGCCCGCTGGTATTCTCTCAGCATCAGCTCTATGTCAGAGGGTGGCTGAGCAGACCTTGACGCTGACCCTGGGTTCCTGGGAAGGACCAGAGGGGCAGAGAGGTGCCTTCTAACACAGTGGGTGGGCGATGGCCATGGCCTGCTCAACACTTTTTTTTAACTTTAAATAATTTTTCAATTATACTTGACATACATACTAGTTTCAGGTATACAACCTAGCGATTAGACATTGATATACCTTACAAAGTGGTTCCCCTCTAAGTCTAGTGCCCATCTGACACCAGACATAGTTATTACAATATTACTGACTATATTCTCTATGCTGTACTTTACACCCCCACGACTATTTTGTACTTTTAAAAATATATATATGTTTTTATTTATTTCAGAGAGATAGAAACATCAATGATGAGAAAGAATCATCAATGGGTTGCCTCCTACATGCCCCCTCCTGGGGATTGAACCCACAACCCAGGCATGTGCCCTGACTGGTAATCAACTGTGACTCCCTGGTTCATGGATCAATGCTCAATTACTGAGCCACACTGGCCAGGCTATTTTGTAGTCCTTTATAAAAAATATATATTTTTATTATTTCAGAGAAGAAGGGTGAGAGAGAGAGATAGAAACATCAATAATGAGAGAGAACCATTGATCAGCTGCCTCCTGCATGCCCCCACAGGGAATCAAGCCCACAACCTGGGCATGTGTCCTTGACTGGAATCAAACCCAGGACCCCCCAGTCCACAGGCCGATGCTCTATCCACTGAGCCAAACCAGCTAGGGCTTTTTTGTACTTCTTAATCCCATCACCTTTTTCACCCATTTCCCAAACCCCTTCTCCTCTGGAAACTGTTAAAATGTTCTCTATATCTATGAGTTTGTTTCTATTCTGTTTGTTCATTTGTTTTTTAGATTCCACATATAAGTGAAATCATATGGCATTTGTCTTTGGCTTATTTCACTCACACAATACTCTCTAGGTCCATCCATGTTGTTGCAGATGGCAAGCTTTCATTCTTGTTTATGGCTAAATCATATTCTATTGCATGTATGCACCACTTTTTCTTTATCCATTTATCTACTGATGGACACTTAAGTTATTGTAGATAATGCTACAATTAACAGAGGGGTGCATTTTGTTTTTTTTTTAGTGTTTTGAGTTTCTTCTAATAAATGCCCAGTAGAACAGCTGGGTCCTTCTTTGACTTTTGTTACAGCCTTTGTTTTAAAGTCTATTTTGTCTGGTATAAGTATTGCTACTTATTTCATGAAATACCTTTTCCATCCCTTCACTTTCTGTGCAACACCACTCTTGAGTGATCCAGCCTCTCTTTGCCCACAGGGTCTTCAGTCTGATTTTGTATCTCATTCGGAGGCTCAGACCTGCAGTCTCCTTATGCCACAGCTACTCTGTTCATCCTCTCCCAGGACTTCCCTTTGCCCATCCCTCCTTCGCTCCCCCCCCCCCCCACATCTTTTGTTCCCTTTGTCCCTGCTCCCGCAGCCACCTCCAGGTGTCCACAGGTACAGAAGACCCACTGCTGGAATTGCTCCTGTGAGAGGAAGCTGCAGCCTCCAGGACACTAAGACTCAGGCCCTGCTCCCCACAACCCTCACACCCCACACAGAACCCACTCCCTGCAGGGTTCTGGGTCCACCCGTACCTGGTTGTCTCCACAACATCCTTCCTCAGTTGCTGCAGGTATTCTCGGCGCCTGCTGGGTAAGTCAAGGTCACGGGTGGGGAGGTCCCTGTTAGGCAGGAGGCTCAGTTGTTTCTGGGGGCTGAGGCTTCGTGTCCGGCGGAAGTTCTGAAGTCGCTCAGCCCGCTGTCTCCGGAGGGACTCAATGGTTTGTTTTTGCCTGAGATAAAACATGATTGATTCACTGAAACTGGCCATGAATGCCCTTCTCCGTTTTATAATCTGACCCCTGGAAGATCCCAGAACTGAGCAAGAGGAGAGGGAACAGCCAGCTCGTAACCTTTGGTTCTTTCCTCTCAGGCCCCTCTTCGCCCTCCCACTCCAGGCTGGGACCCTTACCGGGCATGGAGCTCCTCCCAGGTGGACAGCACAGGTTCCCTGGCAGTGAGCGCCTCCCCTGTCCCGCTCTGCAGCACCTCGAGCAGGGCATCTGACTTCCCGAAGCCGTGGTGCAGTTTTGCCTCTGTGAGTTCCGTGCTGAGTGGGAGGTTCTGGGCCCCGACTTGCAGGGGGATCTGCTCCTTCTGGGACCACGCAGGGTCCTGGCTCTGGGCGCCCAGAGGCTGTGAGGGAGGCTGTCCCTGCTCTCCAGCGCTGGCAACATGTCTGGGTCCCAGCAACCCCGTCACTCCCAGCTCCCCACGAGAGCCATCCTGAACCCCACACCAATTACTAAATTTGTTATGCACTGGGAGGTCCCTCAGGCTGTGATGCTGGGGCTCAGGAGCCATGCACGTCTGGGAACTGGGGCGCAGCAGTCCCTGAGGTTGGCAGGCCTCAGCAGTTGGGCCAGAGGTAGAGCCCTGGAGCCTTGTTTTGTCAGTCATCTCAGACACAGGGCAGGGGCTGAGGTGCTGCACGCCTCCCCCCGAAGAGGGATTGTTGACAGTGGGTTGTGGCTCCACTGCAGATGCTGAACTCTCACCCCCATTTTCTGTCCTGCTCTGCCATTTATTTGGCCCCCTACTGCAAAGTGGGCCACACTCCAGGGGAGCCATGTCCTCGGGGACAAAGCCCTCGGCCGGTCTCGGGCTCCTGATCCTCAGCGGCAGAGGCGGCAGTCTGCTCTGGACCCAGGAGGGGGACTGGGGCTGAAGCTGCTGATGGGGCTGCTCTAGGAAACGAACTTGGGTTTTTGAGCTGTGCTGTGGGCTGCCTGGGGAGCTTCCCTCAAGCATGGACCTGCCCTCATTCCTTTCTAAGGAGCTTCTGGCTTCACACAGACCCCGCCCCCTCTGGGAGCTGCCTGCCTCATCAATGGCTTGAGAATAATTATCCACTGGAGGCTTGGGGTAGTCGAGGGGAAGATCTGGGCTGGAGACAATCTCCTGATGGCCTTCAAGAGGGTGTGCTAAGTGGGTGGAGAGAGACAGAGAGCCTAGGGGGAGCTCTGACCCTTGAGTGCTGGCACTAAGTGCGAGGATCGGGGAAGAGGCCCTGTCCACCAACAAGGCACTTGTGGGGCACAACTCCTTCGGGACCCTAGGCTCCCCGACAGACTCCGCAGCATTGGGGCAGGGTCCTGGGGAATGAGGGAGGCTAAGGCTGGGGCTGCTGACAGCCAGGCAGGAGGGTTCATTTGGCTGGGCGCCGGGCAGCAGGGCGGCATCAGGAGAAGCCTGGGGGCTCACAGAAGGGAGGTTCTGCCCAAGTGGGGCCTTCTGAAACCTCAGATGGGATGAGGGTACTGCAGGGCTCGGGGGCCTGCAATAGGTGCTTTCTTCCTGAAGATCTGGGGGCCGTGCTGTGTTCCATGCTGTTCCCTCCGCCTCTCTCTTCTGAACTGTCCCTGGGTCGTGTCCCTTTTCTTGAGACATGGTGGAGATATCCGAGCCCAGCACTTCAAGGACCACACTGACCTCCTGAGGGCTGGCCTCTGGGGCCTGGAGGTGCAGAGGTGGGGAGGCCAGGTCAGTCTGGATGCCCTCATCCACGGTGGTCTGAGTACAGCCGTCCATCCTGAGGGTCTGGGGTGCCTCATCTGGGATCTCCCTCTTGGTGTTTTGCTGCTTTTCAGCAACACCTGGCTGCGAGAGACTCCCCAGCAGCTCCGAGGTACTGTGTAGGAGCTGCGAGAGGTGGAGAGACAGGTTGTGCATGCTGGCCCAGGAGGCCAGATCAGAGACCGGCACTGCGCTGGCTTCCAAATGGGCAGAGGAGATGTCCGTGCAGCCCAAGGTCTGTGTGCCCTGCTCCAAGGTGTTCATCCTGGACTGTCCCCCAGGGCCGCTGGCCTCTGCTGGACACAGCAGCATAATCTCATTCACTGGGCCTGTAGCACTTCCTTCAGTCCAGGGGGACTCACTCCTCAGAGGGCCTGCTTCAACAGGGGGGGCCTGGAACTGGGCTCTCTCATCAGGACCCTTAGCGGGGGCTGCTCCTTCAGGGCCCGTCAGGATGTGGTGGTTCCCCAAGGCAAGCGAAGAATCCCATACTTCCCAGGCCTCATGTGAACCTCGGGAATTGGCACAGGTGCTGAGGTGGGAGTGGAATGGGGAGTTCTGGTCTTCTAGGCCGTTGTCCATCCTGGAGCACCGGGCCATTTTTGATGGTACCAGGCCCTGGGGTGACTGGCTACAGGAGACATTGACTGTATTGCCAAACACATACTGCTTCCAGCCAATGGGTGCAGGACCCGCTGGAGGGCAGGGCAGAACGTAGGGACTGATGTCACTGGAGCCAAAGTGCGATGCTCCTCTGTCTGCCTCAGAAAGCCACTTCTCTGGCCCGACCTGGCCACCCAGGCTCTGTGGCTTTCCCTGCCGGGCCGGTTCCACTGTACCGGGCATCCAGCAGGTCATGAAACTGGGGGTCGGCATGCACAAGGGAGCTGAAGGCGTTGGGTAAGGAGGGCTGGCAGGTTGAAGGGGCCTGTGATCAGCAGAGCTACTGTTCAAGTCAGATGAGGCTTTCTGATCGCAGCTCTCAGCTTCCAGAGATGTTCCCACTGCTGACTTTTCGAAGGAGTGGCCCCTAGGATGTGGGTTCCACAATTTGTTAGGCCCCTGTGTCTCTTCATCTGTGGGGGAAGGAGGTTCCACACTCAAATTCAGCTCCTGAAGAGACCGGGAAGAGCTGATCACAGAGAACTGTGGCCGGGGGGAGGACCTGGAGTGTCTGGGGCCAGAGAAAACCGCAATGACAGGAAGTGAGCGCCTGTGGGGGAGAGCCGGCTGCTCCCTTCCAGAAGAGGGCTGGCCAGGGCTCTGGGCCACAGGCACCACGGGGTCGCTGGCTGAATCTTTAAAGCCCGATGAGAACATCTTGGGCACAGAGGCCTTGGCTGCAGTCCCCTCCTCTCCGCCTGCATCGCCCATCTGAAAGCCATCTAAGTCACCTTCGTCGGAATGTGGGGGATGCATGCGCTGGGCAGGGCCTTCACCACCACCTGAAGCCTGCTCTCTCTGCTGCTTCTCCTCCTCCCAGAGACTGCCAACCTGGGCACTGGAGATGTGCTTTAACTTGGCTACAAATTTGGCTTGGGGATCCAAGCTCCTGTGATCCCTGGACTTGGTGGAAAATTGTGGCTTTTCTGGAAGGCATCTGACAGCATTTTCTAAACATCCATGCTGTGGTTCCACCAGCAGCTCACTCTCAACAGACCCTTCACTTAAATTCAGGGTATGTTGTCTCCTGGTTGTTGCCGGTAGCTCTGGCTTGGTTTGAGACTCCTGTGCATTCTGGCCACCTACTGAGCTGTCCCGAAACTTCTTCAGTGGCTCAGAGCACACGCCTTTAGGAAAAGGGGCAGCCGCAAGCTCTGCACGGGCTGTCTCCTTGGCAACCTTTCCCTCAGGATCCCCTGCAGCAACTGAGGGGCTGAGGGAACCTGCCTTCATGTCAGGGGCAGAAGGGGAGCTGCAGCCTTGACCCAGAGAGAGGACAGGAGTGGTGGCTGAGGGTTCCAGAGTGCTGCTGTCTGGTGGTCCAAATTTCACATGAATGCCTTTGGGCTCAAGGCCATGTGTCAAGAACACATCAGGGTCAGTGGAATAGCTCTCTCCTCTCTCATCCATTCCACGGGCCCTGCAAGATTCTTTGCAGGTTGGGTGGAGAGTTTGTGGGGCAGCCTTCCCCAGGTCACCATCTCTGTGTAAAGTGGAGGAAGGGGAGGAGCAGGCATAAGCAGCAATGGCTTGAGGGCTGCATGGTTGTTGACAAGGAAGAGTTCTGCTGCCTTCCTGCCCCCCAGATGGGCTGAGAGTCTTTCTGCCTTCAGTGCTCCCTGCTGAGAAGACAGCACAATCTGAAATTTCCTGTGGACATCTGCACAGGGCCGCCTCTCTCACTCCGCCAGGATCTGGGCTAGGTCTTTGATCTGGCAACGGAGCCGACTCAAGGTGTTTGCTGCCAGCCCTGCAGGCTTCTGCCAGTCCGGAACCAACACTCCCCGTCTTCACACACGGCTGCGAGGGAACTTCCAGCTCGGCTCTTCTCAGGGCTCCAGGCAGGACGCTACTTCGGTTGGGTTGTGCCCTTCCTTCTTCTAAGCCACTGGAAGCCTCGAGGTCTTGGACATGGTCTTGGGTAGGCCCTGAGAGACTGGCAGAATCCTCAACGTTACAGATCACAAGCCGACTTTCAAAACAGGTTGTTTTTTCTCCCTGTGCAGCCACGGTGAAGTTACCTGACTCTCCTCCATATGTGGTGTGTAGAGTTCTAGGTTCTGGGTGTGCCTGGCTGCTCTCCTGACTGCCAGGGGGCATGCCCTCTGTCATCTCCCAGGGAACGGACTGGCTCTGCCCATGCTGACTCACTCCAGGATTGTCAGAAGGTTCCTGAGAAGATAAGGCGGCCTCTACTTTCCCTGCTGTTACCCTCCTGGCTTCCTCTAGAGCTGAAGAAGGAAGACTGTCCGGGCCTACAGGACCAGCAGAAATTCTAATTGCTTCTTGCTTTTCCTCCATGATTTCAAACGGGCCAGGATAACATATAAACTGCTCATCTGCTCTCAGAAAAGGTCTCAGTTTTCCAGAATAATGGCTTTTGCCTAGAGCAGGGTCAGCGTGGGAGAAAGTCTGTGAGGACGGGCATGGCCCTTTAACTTCAATGTTGGGCAGGGGCTGAAAGCTGTCTGCAGAGAGGGGTGTGGTCCTAAGGGCTTTCCTCTTATCAGTCCACAGATGTCCTGGTTCAGCAGCGGGAGACGCCACACGAAACCCCTGCGCTTCATCCTCATTCCCGGTCCTGTCTGACACTGGCTGGTCCGTTTGCTGACACTGAGGTCTATCAGGGGCCCTTGAAGAACATCCAGGCTCTAATAAAGTCTCATAGTAAGGAAGGACCGTGCCCCCCGTCACCAAGTCATGAAACTGCTCTCCGTGGGCCTGTGTCTCTCTGACCTCCTCCAGCACAGCTAAGCCCGTGGATGTGTGTGCAGGAGGCTCAGGGTGTGGCTCCAGGGACACAGCTGCTGAGAAAGCAGCACTGGTAGGACTAAGGTTCTCGGCCTCCTTCTCTGCCTTCTGCCTCACCTCCCTGCCCTGGTTGTTACCCTCTGCTAAGGGACAGCTGGCCCTCTTTTTAAGCGGGCTAGAGACCCAGTTAAAGGAACTGGCTCTTTCTGCTTTTTGTACAGCCACCTTGGCTTCCGAAGCAGAACCCACTCTGGTACTCAAGCCCATCGAGGTGCTTCTGGGGCCCCCTCCCGGGGCTTGGGGGCTGGTGCTTGCTGATCTCCTGCTCGCAGCCCCCAGGGGAATGGCCTCTGGTGCACCAGATTGATCCCAAGATCCTATGGCCATGAAGACTGCAGACCCACAGCAAGCAGTGTGTGCCCTGGAGGACGCCTCTCGCACACTTCCCTGAGGGCTGTGGCTTCTGGGCTCTCCACTCTGGCCCTGACATCCTGCTTCAGTTCCCCAGAGACTGTTAGGCATTTTCAACACTGTAGGATCCAGCACATAGTCAACTGAAGAGATGCCTATAGCATCAGGCGCAGGGGCAGGAAGATAGCTTCCTGGCAGTCTTGGGGAACTCAAGGGCAAGGTGTTACTCAGGTCTCGATGGGGAGCCATAGATGAGTCTGACTGACTTGGCAATGGGCCTGTCTCCTGGCTGAAAAACGTGCCCATACAACGTTGGCTTGGACTAAGAAGTTTCCGAGTCGATGAGACCATTCTGTATTGCTCGTGTAGGCTCTCTCCTCTTTGCATAGTCATTTCTTTAACTCTGCCTTGAACTTTTGGCTCCTCTGGGTAAAAACTACTTATGTCTTTGGGAACGTGGCTTTCCTGAAAACCTTCCATAGTGTCTGATTCCTCAAGACTTTCTAAGCCACGGGGCTGCCTTCTGGGGCTTGCTGATGCATACACCCCCTCACTTTCCTCCTCAGAGGGCCACTCGGGCCTGGGCCGGAATGGCACAGCTCTAGCCAATGCTTTCCTTCTCCCTGGATTAACAAAAGTTCTGGTACACTCACTGTGAGTTGTACACGTCCCTAAATAATCACAAGTGTCCCTGGCAGGTCTGTCTAATACAGCTGGGGGATTGTGCTCTCTCCCAAATTTAATATCTTGTACCCAGTCTCTTGACTTGAAGGGACTCGGGATGATTTTCTGGTCCTGGGGATCTTCCCCAGTGCTACTGCTAGTCTCCATTTCTCCAACGTCACCATCCCTAAAATCAGTATCATCTGTGTATTCTGGAGAAGACAGCTGATCCATGAAGGACAAGTGGTGTCTAGAGCTGCCTGGCTTCAGGACACGATCAGCCCTCTCCTTGTCCTGAAACACAAACTCATGACTGACTCCCAGTGTATGGGAAGCATATAGCCGCTTATTCTGCTTGGATTCGATTTCCAAGATACCATTTTCTAGCTGCATGACACTGTTAATTAGCCTAGCCATTTCGTCAGCATTACTAACTCTTTTATTCTGTTTCTTTCCAGAAGGTGTTTCTTTGTGATTTAACTCTTCTTGCAACTTTCCAGGGCCATTGCATTCAGTGAGGTTTCTTTCCTGAGAGTATATAACTGACTGGAACCTTTCTTGTGTAGATTCTGTCCATGGCTGCTTAAACTCTTCTGAGCTGTCTTTGGGATGGAGAGACTTTCCAGGAAGCCCAGTTTCACCCTTCCATTCCCCCGTGTGGGTTGGACTCCCATCCTGGGCCATTACCTCTGGGCTCCTTACTCTATGATATGCTGATCTAGACTTCAAAGAAAGAGCAGTTCCCCCCAGCATGTCCTTGTCAAAACCTAAACTGATGGTTTTATAGGTGAAATCAGACCTGGCCACCAAAGGGGACTGTCTGTTCCTATCAGAGGCCTGGCTCTGTCTTAGGACTGCGTTCTGCTCCTGCCCTTCTTCCCCACTTGCCTGAGACTCACAAACAAAAACGGGCTTCCCAGACCCAGAACTGCCTGAGGAAACGGTGCAACTGGACTGTATCGTGGTCTTTTCTCCCTCGAGTGCTGGAAGACTGTGTTTATTTAAATTTCCAAATTGATTTTCATACTCACATACTTTTGTGCTGGCAGATGTAAGAAAATGTCTGTTCTGAGCAACAAAAAAATACACTGAATTATGGCTTCCAGCGCGTTTCCCTATTTCTCCACTAACCTCCGTGGTGTTCAGATCAACTGGCCTCTCCGCTGTGACCTGCTGAAATGAGGCAATCTTGGAATTCTGTTTTTGTAAGAGCACTGGCAAATTATTCTTTAAATAAGCATTCTGGAGGACTTGGTAGTCCTGACCAAAGCCCCAGGCCTCCCTGGGGGGTGGGGAAGGCACTCTGGCTTCTCTGCAAGCCGGGATCTCTAAGGCCGTTTCCGTCAGTGCATCCCGGCTTTTGGTCACGTAGAATGTTTCTAAGGGAGGTGGCTGCAGGGAAGACGGGCATGAGTTCCAAGGAGCAGAGTGCAGGTACAGCTCTGGACCTGACGGAAAGGCAAAGGAAAGATTGGCGTGTCTTCCAACCACTTCCTTGGAGCTCTCCTGGGAGTCTGCCTCCTCTTCCTGTCGGGGGAGGTGGCTGTTGTGACTGAATTGCCCTGCCAGGCCTACACTGTTCTTCCTGAGAGGATCTTCTTTGGTGGCTACAGTGTCATTACTGTGACAAGGGTTCTTCAGGAAGAAACATTCATCAGAGGAAGTCATCAATCCAGGCTTCCTCCCACTACTCTGAGAGGACTCTTCCAAGTTGTTCTGTTTGATGTCACATGCTCCTGTCAGGGAATTTGCCACCTTGTTCTTTGCTGCAAAGACCTGTGCATTTGTAGCTCCAGAAGTCAATGATTCTATGTCTGCTGAATAATTTCCACTGCAACTCACCTCTTTCTCACTGGTTGTAAAGAAATCTGAAGTACCTTCTAACTCGACACTCAAACTGTCCTGTTCTTTCTCTGCCCTCAAATGCCTAATTTTGGATATATGGATAGGAAAGTTGTTGAACTTCAAACTGCTAGATAGCCCAGAACCAACTACCAATACAGTATCTCCTCCTCTGCTAGAAGCTTGGGTCAGGGAACCAGAGTCTTCCTCGAGGGAGGTGAAAGCTGGCCTGGGCTCTCCTATGGCCTCCAACACAGGATGCGATAGTTCAAGGAGGTACTTTTGCTGAAGGGCAGCCCAGTCCCTCTCACAGGCGCTGCCTACGTAAGTAAATGAGGTGGCAGAGGCAGGCAGCACGCTTGGTACACTCGAGTTGTTGGATGTTTCAGAGTTGCCCTGCTGGGCTGGGTCAGAGACACCTCTGGCCTGAAAGGTGCCATCAGCTCCGGACTGAAGAAGCCTGTATGACCCCCAGAGGGACAACCTGGAGGTATCAGAAGCAGGAATTGTGTACACAGCTCTGACACTGCAGGGCAGCTCCGCACCACCTGCGGGCAGTTTGGAAGTGTAGGGCAGGACTGCTTCTGTACCCGATGGCTTTAGTTCTTCCATCTTTGGCCAGAATCCAGGCCTCTCCCGACCACTGGGCTGAAATTCCTGGACATCAGGACTTGGACATAAAGAACCCACTATTCCCAGGGGGCTGTTGGGATTGATCTTGGAGTCACAGGAAAACCAGGAATCCATGGACAACAGAGGGCTCCCTCTTGAAAGTGGCATGCTTTGCAGAGTGGTGGCTTGCTCAGAGGAGCTTGCCCCCACCTCCGACTCAGGCTGTGCACAGTGGGGCAGAGGCTGGGAATCAAGGTAAAATGAACTGCTCATTGGCAGGATGGCATCCAGCCTGGCTCCTGTTCTTTGGGTGATGGGACCAAGCCTGCACATGGCCTCCTGGCTCACAACGGGCAGACTGGAGGTCTGCAGGCGCCAAAACGTCTCTGTTGGCATCTCATCGGCTGAACTGAAGAAAGGCTCTTCTTGCTGATCTTCCCCGAGTTCTTCCTCAGCGTCAATCAGGCTATCCAGCGAAAAGCTCCTGTGAGCCTGGGCGACCAGGCCCCCGTCTGCGCATGTGGTGAAGCCCCTCATAGACCCTCTAGCTCTGGCCCTGGGGTCGCCGTGGCCATTGGTATGATAACTGTCCCCCGGGCTGTCCTGTGGGCTTTGGTTCCCCTTCTCGGTCAGCGAGTCCTCGGATATTTGGCTGTTGTCACTTTCAGTGTTCTCTGACTCTGGGAGATGCCATTCCCTCCCCGGGGGGTTCCCTGGCTTCAGTGGCTCCGTCGGGGCTTTGGCACAGACACAGGAGAGAGAATCCACTGAGTAACTGCTATCTGCATCCGATAAATCACCCTCTTTTTCTCTTGTGGGATCCTCCACTGGGCCGGCATCTGTGAGTGAGGCCATGGTGTCTGGGCTCCCTGCACTGTGTTGCCTCTTCAAAGGGCTGCCATGAAGCAAATGAGAGGACTTCTTGGTAATGTCTCTGACCCTAGTTGCCAGCACCCTCTGCTGCCTTTTTGATGCCTTGTTTGGAGAAGGTGGTTGGGATTCTGTCCAAAAAGTTTCAGCTGCTTTTCCATGCCCAGCTGCCTGTTTGGGTCCATGGGGATGTGAGCAACTGCAACTGGCTCCATTAGCAGCCTTGTGGGTCTCAAGGTGCCCTTCTTTTTGCCACCCTGCTGGTCCGTGGCCAGAGTCCGACAGTCTCTTAGTCCTCCTGGCCTGGGTGGAAGGCGTGAGGGCCTCTGATTCATCCCTTGGCTTCAGCATGTTAGCTGGTTGGCTCAGAGAGGCTAAGCTCTGGGACACCACCCAGTGGGGCTGCTGACTCCCTCTCTCCCTCTCCTGGAAGCTGGAAGATGTAGAGCTCATGCTGAAGCAGGTGCCTGGGGCCCAGGCTCTCCTCCTGGCCAAGACCGCCCTGGCTGTGCAGAGCTGCCCCTCACCCAAGGAACGGAGGACATTGTTGCTGAAACTCCCTGTCCTTGGAGGATAAGAAGCAGCCTGGGACAAAGACTCTTCTGAGTGGGTTTTCTCTGATGTCTGATCAGTAGAGTCGGGTATAGGAGGTAATGTGCTAGAGGGATCCCGATTCAGGAAAACACTGTGGAGACAAGGAAAGCGACCTCAGAAAAGCAAGCAGTCCCTACTTCCTGCTGACAGAGGGACTACCAAGTCCCGCTTGCTGCACTGTGAGAGGTTAGAAACTAGGCCAATGTCATGTCCCTACGTCCTTCGGTGTCAGAGGAAAGCTCTGTAGGAACAAAAGGAAACTGTGGACTATAGACCTGGCTCTCAAAGTGGCCTCAGGTATACTCTGTTCCTCAATATTTTATCTCATAAAAAGGTTGAAGTGAATCAAATCATGCCTTTAAAGAAAACTTCTAATTAATTGGCAATAGGAGGAATAGAGGAACAATTTAAATAACACTACAAGGAATCAAACGGACAAATCTGTAACATAACACATTCTAAAGAACTGGCCCACTCTCTTTAACAAATCAATGATATAAAGAAATAAAACAAAAAAAAATGATGAAAAGAAACTTAAAAGACATAACCACATGCAGTGTGTAAAACCTATTTAGATCTTAATTTGAACAACTAACTATAAAAAGATATTTTTAGGCAATCAGAGAAATTTGAATATGGCCTAGGTGTAGATTACACCTAATAATTTATCTTAATTTTGTTAGGTGTGATACTGACAATGTGGGTATAAGAAAAGTCCTTATGTTTTAGAAGTGTATACCTTACGTGGGACTGAAATGACATGATGTCTAGGAGTTGATTTAAAATACTTCACCAGAAAAAGGAAGGAGGGAGATAAAGCAAGCTTGGTAAATCTTTTTTTTTTTTTTTTTTTTTTTTTTTGGTAAATCTTGATAACTGCCGAATGTAAGTGTTAGGTATTATTCCCCAAAATTTGTGTATGTTTAAAATTTTTCATAATAAGAAGTTGGTGTTTTTTTTTAAAAAAAAGCCTGCCTACTACTCTGAAGACCAGAGAGCTGAGCAAATATACCAACACCACAGACATTAACTGTGTACCTGCTATGGGCAAGGACTGTGCTAGGCCCAGAGGATATGAAGGGGCAGACACAGTCCCCTGTTCCAAGCATTCTTGGGAGATAACATATCCTTACCTTGACAGAATGTAAGGAGTGAAGGAGAAAAGAAACAAGAAGATCCCAAAGTGAACCTGGAGTCAGAAAGACAGTGTTCCACTCACCCACCAGTTGGCAGGTGGGGTCGGGAAGCTCACTTGAGGTGGCAGGTCAGGTGGGGAGGGAGGAGGAGGAAATGTAGGGACAGAGTCTGGTTTGAGGCAAGATGAGATGGAGGTGGGGCAGGAATACACAGGAGATGTAAGTGGATAATCAGAGTCTATAGATAAAAAATAAGGTTCACGTAGATTGCACCAAAGAAGCAAGAGCTGCCTCTCAGAGTGGGAGAAGGGAAAAGCCTACGACTTAGCGGATATCAACTACAAAGAAAGAAGAAGAAGAGCAGAAGAGGAAAAGGGTGATGAGGAAGAGAGGAGCAAACACTTCTTTCCATTTTACAGACTGAGGAAGCTGAGGCCGGGCAACGAGGTTGTAAACCTCAGCCAGAGCTTCCAGGGGACAGCTGCCGCCTGTACCTGCGTAGCTGGGGCAAGTACCGGAGGCAGAGCTCTCGTAGGCTCATAAAGCTGCCACTTGTCGATTTGCTTCTACATTGACGTCCTGGGAAGGCATCAGGGCTGGGGACCTGGTGTGGGGGCTCCGGGGAACCATCATCCTGGAGCCAGTACAATGCCTTGAGCTGCTCCAGTCTCTTCTGGGCCTCCAGCAGCCTCCGCTTCTTGATGCTTCTCTCTAGCTGGAATGAGACCTTTTTTCGCCTTACGTTCCTGTCTGCTGCCCGAAGAGCTCGTCTCTGCAGGAGCTGGAGTGGCACCGCCCTCTTCTGGCTTCTGACCAGTGGTGACGGTTGAGTCTCAGGATATGTCTGAAGCCAAGAATCAGTGGGCACAGAGGCCTCAAGTTCTTTCTCTGCTGTATGGTCTTGCTGTTGCTGCTGCTGCAAGCTGGCCAGCCAGGTCTCTTCTCGGAGCAGCCACTGCTGGTCTGGAAACCAAAAACATCCTGAGAAGGTTGGCACCTCCCTCCTTGCCGGTGGCTGCCTGGGCTCAGACACCCCCGGCCACAGCTGGACCTGTACAGAGTGAAAGAGCTGGCCAGGGTGGCATCCCCTTACCAACGGGCAAGGGAATGAAGCCCCAGGCCTCAGCACAGCGGGGGGCACGTGGTAGGGTAGGCAGCAAAGCAGGGACAAATGTGCGCATGAGAAAGCGTGAGCAGAGGTTCATAACTCAGGGGCAATAGGAAGCTGCTTCCTTATTCTTGCTTCCAGCCCCTTGTCAGAGCCTCTGGCCTCTAAAACAGAGGAGAGAATGCCTAATACCAAAGATTCCATCGTATCACAAAGAAAACAAAGGTGAGAATACAGAAGGCTGGGGAAGCATGAAAATGAAGAGGCTGGAAGATGAAGCAGACATTGTGAGTAGCGGGCACCTACCTTCTTTAATCTGCCAGCTGACGGGTGCCTGCTCGAATTCCAGGTCCTGGTTGGCTCTAATCTGTCGCGCTAGGATTCGCTGCCTCAAATCCTGCTGCTGAATATCGGCCCTTTGAGGCGTCTCTCCAGCCCCGGGTAGCTGTTCCTCGTCACTCTGCTCCACCAGCACTTTCCTGTCACAGAGGGGCCGGGGTTACCCAGGGAAATGCAAACCCAGTTCAGTACAAGCCAGTGGCCATCGAAGCCTCTCTGAGAGAGCCCCTCAATTCAACAGGGCAGAGAGGCTTTGGACTTCTGGCAACGTGGGACTCCCAGGCGTGGTGTCACAGGCAGCTCATGATGTCACAGTGCAGGATGGAGAACAGTCCTTAGACTAGTATATTCTTAGATTGTGGGTTTAGCAGAAACACAAATATATTTTGGTTAAGGAAAATAACCGGGAACATAAAGCAGCTTTCAAACAAACAAACAAAATCCTGTAACATTTTAGCTAAATCAAGAAAATTTGTCCTTTAAAAAAAGTTTTCTGCTGGAAACAAAGTGGAGCAGAAGCCCAGAACCACTGTAGGAATGGATGGTCTCGCACATGTGCAGAGACTACAGCTGCGCCTCTGTTCCCCGGAGGGAGACCCTAGTCCAGAGAGGGGATGCACAGGCACCGCCCCTGTGAGAGCCGGCGTGAGGGGGCTCCCGAGCGTTAGACTGTAGTGTCCCTTTCAGGGACAGATGCAGAAGCGTTTCCTGGTGAAACTGTCTGGGATTTGTTTAGATCCAGTGGGGGAGAGCAGGGGAAAGTGCGTGGGTATGTAAATGAAACAAGATTAGCTATGAGTTATGTTTGTAGTGTATTTGGGATTTTCCAGAATACAAAGTTTAAAAAGAATTCTAGATTACAGTCATACTTCATTCTGCCACCAGGTTCCTGGGTGAACATGGATGAGTGAGAGCCTTCCCCTGACTGACAGCTTCAGCCTGCATGCTAACGTTGCCCAGGTTACACACTGCCTTCTGGAGAGGACCTCACGTGCTGTTTCTGCAGGGTCACCCCATCCCTGTCACTCGGGTTAACTGCATGGGTGCTCCAGGGTGGCAGTGGGAAGGGTCAGAATCCACCAGAGGCTCACAAAAGCGCCTGAATCCAGTCTCCCGCAGCCCTCGTTCCAGCCCCAGGGTGCCAGGACCTGGCACTGGAACCAGCTCTCAGTCCGAGCAGTGTGCTCTAAAGGATCATTCTGCTCAGGAGATTTACATTTCGTAGACCAGAATGAAACCATGGAGACTTTCGAAGCAGAGGTCTATAGCCTGTGAGGCAGGGTGGGTTTTTGTGAGGGAAGCATCACAGGAACACAGCCGCACCACTCAGTATGTATGGTCCAGGCTGCTGCTGTGCCGCACTGGCTGAGCTGTCACTGCAGCAGAGACTGTAAGTCCTGCAGAGCCTAAGATACTACCTGGCCCTTAACAGATCATTTGCTGCCTCTCGCTTAGAGAAATTAGTATCTCTTAATATAGGCCTAGGAGGACAGTGAAGGATGGATGGGAGGGAGAGTGACTAGACGGATGAGAAGTGCATAGTAGAAGCTGACACACCAGCAGTGTCTTTTCTGTGAAGGACTCTGTGAGGTCACTCGATGTACTGTAGGTCCAAGGACTAGGACAGGCCCTGGTACTTGAGCAGGTGCACTATGGGAAGACTGGCACTGCTGCTGTGGGCAAAAGGCCAAATACACAAAGTGGAGTGTACATAAAAGAGCAAAGACACTCTTTGATGCATGTGAGGCAAAAGGCTAGGGATAGTAATAGTCATTGGAATAAAAAAACAGTTAATGCCACATGAACAGAAAAAGCAGGAAAACATTTTATACACATGTGTCATGCCTGCACTACTGCTCCAAAATATGTCTGATCACAGAGCTGAATTCCAACATAAGCCCATCTGAGGGTCTCAGACAAACTCAGCTAAGATCCACGGGGCAGGAAGGGGGTCTATATTCTGAAATCCCTGAGAGCATTTAGCTTCCTTCTCTGCCATCTCGAACCCCGATTGCAATTTCCTTCTCCCTAGAGGTGAGCTCCCTCTAGCCCTCCTCCTGAAAAGTGGCAGCTGCTAATAACCCAGTATTTTCCTTCACAGCAGCATCAGGCCTACGAGGAGGGGCGGTCTAGGAGGATCACTGCAGACAATGCATATTCACCCAAGATGCCACCTGCCATCAGGCTGAAAATGGCTCCCCTGCTAAATACATCAGCCAAAAAGCAAGTGAAAACGAAAATACCAACCTTCTGCTACATATCTGGGTAGATTACCAAGGGCAAGCTTCCAGTTACCTGCCAGCCAAGGACCTCTGTCTCTCTCAGATGACTGCCCTTCATCTTGGGTGGCTCCTGCCTCCCCCAGCTGCTGCCTGGTCCCCTCCTTGCCAGCACTCCATGGTGCCCTCCTGGCCGCCTTGAGTCTGACAGCTTCTGCAGCAGAATGCAGCAGCGTCTGCTCACTAATGCAGCAGCAGCGGTAGCAGCAATGACAGTGTCTCCCAGGCCCTGGGCACTTAAGGTTAAGCCCCCAAAATTCCAAATGGGAAACTGCAAAGAACGGTTTCAAAGACAAACCCCTCTCTGGTCCAGATCACTGCTGCAAGAGGAAAGGAGGCAGACTGGCAATTTCCCCTGGAGTCAGAGGCTTACAGAGAATGGCTCTGCAACTCTCTGGAGTCAGCTTCGGCTTTGCAGGCTCCCCACAGGTACTCCTCCAGAGAGAAAGGGGAGGGAAAGAAAGCCTAGGACAAGGAGAGGCTTGGGAGCCAACCCCACCCAAAAGCAGAGGAAAGACTGTCAGGGAGATGCAGCCACACACCACTGGGAACCCAGCTGACAACAGGCAGTTTTCTCCCCTCTCACGGGCTCTTTTCCCAGTCCCTCTGCCCAATCACAGGCCAGAGCCCACACACCCAACTTCTACCAGGACTGGCACAGGATGCTGGCTACGGCAGCTGGGCAGGACCAGCTCAGCCCACAGGCTCCTAGAGCTGGTGCTGAAGAGGGGAGGCAGCAAGTGGGAGGCCTTGATTCTCCCATTTCTCTCTGTCCTCTCTGAATGAAAGGGTGCATTCTCAGTGTTAATGAAAGGTCATGTCAGTGTCCATGGAGCTAGAGAGCCCAAGAAGGCCGTAAAAGGACAGGAGACCAGTGTTCCCTGGTCAGCTGGGTGAGATGGGGACAGGAAAGCGAAAGGGAGGCTGCATTCCTGGACAGCTCTCCATAAGAACCTCCCCCCTGGGGAGCTGTAGCTGTGGGATGTCAGGTACTTGGCAGAGCACTCCACATGTTCTAGCTCTTTCATCCTACTTCAAGGATCCCTGGGAGAGAGATGGCAGTACCCCTACTTAGAGGAGCAAATAGATTCAGAGACTCAGTAACTTGCTGAAGGTCACACAGCTTTTCTGTCATCGCCAGGAGGCAAAGCAGCTTTACCAACCCCATCATCCTCGCTCTTTAAGTTGCAGGGCCATTCTCTGTAAGCCTCTGAACTCTGGGAAAAACAGATCCTAGTTCATCTTTCCAACGGAAATCTTACCTAAACAAGGCCTCCTTTCATGGACTCATTACAAAAAGGGAGGGCCACTCTGACTAAGCAAGAGCCTCAGCCTCAGTCCTGAGTCCATCTTGGCCTTGATGCACTTGACCCTGTGTCACCTCTCCCACCTTACCAGTCCCCCCCATAGAACCCCTCAGTCCCTCCTTAGACTCTGTTGAATCCTTTGGCCCTCAGCAGCCCCACTGTGAGGATGTGCCTGCTTCACATCCCTGCACCAGTGTACCTTACTCCTGCATCCAACATCCCTCACTACACGGTCAGACCTAAGACTATCTTCAGCTGCCACTGCACTCACCTGGCCTGAGGAAAGAGCAGCTGGATCCCCGTGAAGGAACCAAGGGGCCAGTGCCATCAGAACCCTTCCAGGAGCCCTGGGCTCGTGGTGCTGGACAGCACCCTGACACCGGCGGTCTCACAGGCACCGAATCCCCTGCTGACATTTCTAAAGGAAGTCCCCAAGGCAGCAGCCACCTTGGCTATGGGAACAGAAGGATACCACTGTTCCCAGTACCAAACCCACAGGTACTTAGATCTGGAAGGGAATTCTATGAAGAAATGGGTGAAGAATGACTATGAAGAAGAAAAGTAGTTGCCACCCATCACATATAAAACTCTGGCTCCATGCCTCACAGTTACAGTGCTGGTGAAGTGGATGGGAGAGGGCAGAACCCCAAGATATTTTCACATTGCTTCTGGAGGTCCTGCCCTGGTATGCATAGTTCTGGACTCTTGGCAAAGAGAAAAAAAGGAGTCTCAGTCCCACAAAGTCTTTAAAAACTCAGAGAAAGCCACAGTCCTGGGAGCTATGTGACACACACCCGAGCCCCCACACAGGCGCATGGAAGGTACAGAGGTTTACAGGGAGGGGGCTCAGAAGCTGTATCAAAGCTACCTGCAAACACACCACACTGAAATCTGGTTGACAGGAAAGTGGTATAGGAAACAACAAATGTCATGCCTTTCAGTGATGGAGAAAGCTGGAATATCAAAGAGGAAATAAATGAGGGCCAAGACCACTTCCCTGCCAACTATCAGCCGAGCAGCTAGCTCAGCATCTTCAAATCACATTCCAAGTTGGTGCAGACCAGGCTCCATTCAGACCTTGGCTGCTACCCTCATCTCCTCCCAGCTCCATGTTGTAATGGACTAAGAAGAAACACTCGTAGGTTTCACAGCAGAATGAGCAGCTGTTTCTCACCTTTTCTTCCCAAGCAGAGAGCAGAGACCCAACCTGGAGGCAGTGACATCTCCATCCAAGTTCAGCCACTCCAAAGAGCCACTACCACCAACAGCCTCTCCGACCTGGGAACAGGAAGAAAGCACAGCAAGACTGCAGTCACCAACCCTCCCCACCCTCCTAAGAGAACCAGACAAAGCTCAAACTGCTTCCCCAGAAAGGAGAAACAGGGAGGCCAGCTGCCACACAGAAAGCACAGCATGCTAACCTGCCTTCTCTGCCGAAGGACAGCGGCCTCTGCTGGGTGGTTGAATCGGAACATCTGGGCTTTCCCCAGGGTTATGACTGCTCCTGTGGCATAGAGGCAGATGAGAATTCAACCAACAGCTCCTGTTCTGAGTATACACTACATGCAGAGAACTGTTCTGGGAGATGAAAGTCCTACCCTCAACAAGTGGATAACTTAGCTGAGCCAATAAAATATATATTCATTGGATACTGCACAGCACACGCATCAAACTAAGGAGATGAACAGGAAGAGTCTGGTACTCAAAGGAGAAGCAAGATGTGCTCCAGGTGTAGTAGTCAGGGAATACTTCATGGAAGAGGGGGAATGTAAGCTCAGCCTCAAAGGACAGACAGAACTTAAACAGATTAATAGTAATAGTAATAGTGACAATAATAATGATAATGAGTGTTTACTAAATGCCAAGAACACTGTTAAGAACAATATTACATGAATTAGCTCATTTAATCCGCACACTTCCTGCTATTCAATCCTATTATTATCCCCATTTTACAGATGAGGAAACTGAAGCTCAGAGACTTTCCCAAGGACACAGAGCTAATAAACACAGGGACAAATTTCAGATTCATTCTCCATTCTGGGGTCCAAGAATTAGGGCTTCTTGCATGCGAAGACTTATTAGGAAACCTTCAGATCTCTGGGTGTAGAGACTGCTTCATTGAGTTCTCTGAGTCCAGCCCATGAGAACGGAGCTGGTCCATCACTCATCCTGGCATAAACAGGGCTGTAGACAGTCCTACCTTGGGTCAGACGGCAGGAGGCAGTGACCTCCCGGCCGTTGACTAGGCAACGGGCCCCCTGGGCAGGCCGCAGAACGACGACCCCGCAGGCGCTGGTGATAGTGCAGTGGTCTCTCTCGATCCATTGACCCTGCAGGACTACAGAAGAGGTGGGGGTCACCTGGATGGAGGCATGGCCCAGGGGAACACCTCCTCCATTCTTCCCATGAGATCAGAATCCACATCTGGAAGATCTCAAATCACGACAAGAGAGGAAGAGCCATCACCTGAAACCACCTAGTCCTGGATCCTCCCACATGTGGGTCCCCTCCCATCATGTCACAGCCACAGAGCTGCAGTCCCCCAGCCTAGCAGCCAAAGGAGCAGCACTTCAGGACTTCAAAGTTGCTTTCCGCTCAGAGCACCATCCGGTTCCTCTGCAGAAACCTGTCGGGCCTGAGCACCTGCCACAAAGTCAGACCAGACGCTCTGTCACTTACCAATATCCTGTTCCTGCTCTGAGTCAATCCTTCCTATTTTTGTTGTCCCCTCCTAAAGGGAAAAACAAGCCATTGAAATGAGAATAAAAAGGAACGCAGCCCTGCCTCGAGAGGAGAGTCCACTTGTTTGAGTTTATCACTGTCTTCCCTCACCCATCCCAGCTTTCCCCACATCACTTCTCAACTTGGGTTCAGGCTGTTCTGACTGCTCTGCCCGCTCACTCTGCAGCCGGAACCACCTGAGAGGGTGGGGGCAAAAAATATGTAACAAAGCAGCACCAGATCTTTGCAAAGTCCAACAAGTGTTGGCAAACTCCTACAGCCTGAAGTTAGGGACTAGCCATGGCCATCAGAGACCTTTAGTCTGAGGAAGTGGGCACACAGGTGTAGCTTTTCCCAGGGCCTGAGGATCATGTGGTCCAGTCAGGCTCAGACACACGTGTTCTAGAAGGTGAATGGGAGCACAGGACTTTTACCTTCTTGGTCCGCAGATGAAGTTTGACAGACACCAGATTGTAAGAAGGATAAAGCACGAATAGGACAAAAGCACATCTAGAATCAAAAAAAGGACTGGAAGAGAGTATAAGAGAGGAGGGGAAACGGGAGTTAGTATAAACGAGTCACAGGTTAGTAGAAGACAAGGCCTTTTGGCCGTTGATTATGACAATTCAGACCACATAGCTCTGTTGAGGACGGCAGCAAATGGCAAAGAGTTGCTGAGTTTAGATATGTATTCGTCATTCACTGAGTAAACCATTCGCTATGTCCTAGGCACTGCGCTGAGTGCTTTACAGGCATCTCTTATTTAATCCTTTAACCCAAATGTAGGTATTATTATCCCCTGTTTATAGACAAGGAATCTGAAGCTGATGGAACCCATAAACTAAATAGGAGAGCTCTGGCTAGAATTCCGTGCTTTTCCAACCTCAGCATACCACCTCTCCAGTAGCTGAGGCTTCACTGCTCACAGCCAGAGGGGTGGTCCCTGCAGTTTCTCCAAAAGAGCTTGTGAGAAGGAAGACACCTAGAAGTGATGAATGAGGCTCTGCGCCTCCCTCTACATGCACACCCACAAATAGCCAGAGCCCAGACGTTTCTGCTCAGCCACTGAGGGTAACACAAGCCAATGGACACTGGCCTCCAAGCACTGCCAAACAGAATCAAGAGAAAGAGGTCAAGACCCCTCATGTGGGTTCAGGGTCACCCCTGATGATGAGGCACATTCCTCCCCGAAGGGTGAAGGCTACAGCACATCACAACTTCTAGACCTGCAGGGCAGTAACAACCAGAAAATCCGATGGCATCTGTTTAACAGGATTGGACTGGTGCCTGTGCTTGCTGCCCCTCTGCCTCCTTACCCAGGGGAGGTAAGCAGCACAAAGGCACGTATGTGGGGAAGTCCAGGATATCAGTAACCTGTGTTCTATGCATCCTTCCCTCGGCCCCCTTCCACCTGAGGTTCCTCCTGAGGTGGCTCAAGGGAAAACAGCTCCCAGGGCATTGCTAGCAACTAGTCCCAGATCTGGAACCAAGTCAGCAAAGCAAAAAACAAACAAGAGAGAATCCTGAGTGATTACTGTTACATTCCCCAAACCAGGGTGTAAACAAATGAAGGGGAAAATGGGTACATAATATGCAGAAATGCCAGGATTAGCACTAACTGGAACCCCATGCCCTGGCTCACTGGAAACGCACCCAGAGAGGGAGTGCCACCTGGGTGTGCACTGACTCAGCAGGAAAACCAGCACCTCTATGTTCAGTCGGGCAGTTGTGTCCTTTGACCCTCAGCTGTACCCCAAGCTCTACCACTTGACTTCCAGCTTCATCTGCTCCTTCCACATGCAATCAATATATCAGATCAATTCTCCTCAAATACTGACCATTTTAATCCACCTGGTCTCTTCCAGACTTCCAATCTCTCCCTGTGGCTCTGACTAAGAAGGATCCATAGTATTTAGATTTTGCCTGAGGCATTTTCACTGAGATCATTTGCACTCTGTGTATCATAAAATAAGCTACTTTAACATTGTCTGAGAGGCCCAGTCTCTGACAACTCCCTCAGGGCTTATCCTACGAACAGACTTTCTGCACATGATGAGCTTTGCTAACATGTCACTACCACATGCACTGCAGCATTAGGAGTCTAATTTCTCCAGGGATAATAGCAGCATTACACAAGCCCCATATACTCTGTTCCTTTTTAATGTCTGCCTTGGACAATTATGAGAATGAAGATTGGATTTTCAGTGAGCACGTAATTTGGACACGTAAAGTATATTTTGTCTTCCATAGAGACTGTCCGACAGCAGGACATTTTTTATGAGGTCAGAATATAAAACTATCTACCATGGGTCACTGACTCTCAAACTGCTTCATTTAGAAATGAGGACCTTGCCTCCAGGTGACAAAGAACCAGCTGAGCAGGGTCCTTCGTGGAAAGCCTTAACTTCATTCTGTTTTCTCTGGGTGGCTGCATGTCATGCCCCCGCCATCCCCCACCCCTCACCCCCCAACCCCCAGCCCTTTAGACTCTCCCTCATGCTTTCTCTAAGGTTCAGGTATCTACTTTCTCTCTCCTCTCCTTTCCCAAGTAAACCTAATAATGGAGAATTGGGAGGTGCACGTTTTGTTGGTTTGGGGGTTGAGTGACATGGGGAAGTATTAAAAGGGAACTGTTTCAGATCGTCTGACTGCCCCGTTAGCCATTTGTGAGCAGCCTGCATTTGCACAGCTCAGGAGCACCAATGGTACTTTAAGGTTAGGATTTCATTTCCTTGCCTGCATTTGTGTGTTTTAGGAAGCCAGAGAAGGAATACAAGCAGCATTGTTCTTATTTTAAAACTAGAGGCCCGGTGCATGAAATTCGTGCACTGAGGGGGGGGGTAGTCCCCTCAGGCCGGCCTGTGCCCTCTCGCAGTCTGGGACCCCTCGGGGGTGGATGTCTGCCTGCCGGCTAAGGCCTGATCCCTCTCACAGTCTGGGGCTCTCGCAGTCCGGGATCCCTTGCTCCTTACCGCCCACCTGCAGTGGAGGCGGGAGAGGCTCCTGCCATCGCCACTGCGCTCACCAGCTGTGAGCCCAGCTTCTGGCTGAGCAGCTTCTGTATTGAGCGTCTGCCCCCTGGTGGTCAGTGTGCAGCATAGTGACCGGTCGTTCTGCTGGTCATGCCGCCATTTGGTCAATTTGCATATTAGGGTTTTATTATATAGGATGAGGAAATTAAGGTTCAGAGAACAAATGTAAATTATATAAAAACAACAGTTAGCAGCAACTACAAAAGAAAAATGATTGTTCTGATTTCCAGTTTTCTGCTCCAAACATACAAAAGCCAAACAGGTCCCAATTGGCTGACTAGCCGTTTCCTGCGGGCAAACCTGAAGTCTGCTCTGGGACATCTGTCTCAATTCACAAATGCACAGCTGCTGCTACTGGCTTTTCCCTCCTTGACCTCTGGAGCCAGTAACTCAGGAAGAGGGAATGCACCTGCCTACTCACCTTGAGGTGATAGAGAACGACCCCTGTGCTGAGCACATCCTGCTCCAAGGCCATCAGGTGTGGCAGGCTGGAATCGATGACAACCCCAGCCCTCCTCCTGTTGATGTCCACTCTGTAATGCTCCATGAGGGCCTTCCACTCATCCCACTTCTGAGTCCAGTCTTTAGTCAGCTGGTCTATCTGCAGCGACAGAGGAGGTGGTCTCAGAGACTCAGCGCAGGAAGCAGGACTAACGTTGAGGTGGCATCCTGGTCTGATCCCCCACCCCTCCCCAGGTATTACTTCCTTACTCTCCTCACTGCTACTGTTCAAAGCCCCACAGAGGCCCTTGCACCTCCTCTGGGAGATCCCTGTGTTTATAAGTTTTCTTCAATAAGCAAGTGTTACTTTCCTAAATAGAAACTCTTTCATAAACATTATTTTTGAAGTTTTCTGCAACAGCATGTATTATTTTTATAATTGGGGACAAACACTATAAATGTTATTTTTTATTTATTTATTTATTTATTTATTTATTTATTTATTTTAATGAATCTTTATTGTTCAGATTACTATTGTTTCTCCTTTTTCCCCACATATCTCCCCACCACCCAGTTCCCACCCCCCCTCTGCCCTTACCTCCCCTCCCCGCTGTCCTTATCCATAGGTGTATGATTTTTGTCCAGTCTCTTCCCATACTCCCCACACAGACACCCCTTTCCCCCTGAGAATTATCAATCCACTCCCATTCTATGCCTCTGATTCTAATAAGTTTACCAGTTTATTCTGTTCCTCAGATTTTTAATTCACTTGACTTTTAGATTCACTTGTTGATAGATATGTATTTGTTGTTCATAATTTTTATCTTTCTTCTTTTTCCTCTTTTTAAAGAATACCTTTCAGCATTTCATATAATGCTGGTTTGGTGGTGATGAACTCCTTTAGCTTCTTCTTATCTGTGAAGCTCTTTATCTGCCCTTCAATTCTGAATGATAACTTTGCTGGGTAGAGTAGTCTTGGTTGTAGGTTCCTGCTATTCATCACTTTGAATATTTCTTGCCACTCCCATCTGGCCTGCATGGTTTCTGTTGAGAAATTAGCTGATAATCGTATGGGAGCTCCCTTGTAGGTAACTAACTGTTTTTCTCTTGCTGCTTGTAAGATTCTATCTTTGTCTTTTGCTCTTGGCATTTTAATTATGATGTGTCTTGGTGTGGTCCTCTTTGGATTCCTTTTGTTTGGGGTTCTGTGCGCTTCCTGGACTTGTAAGTCTATTTCTTTCATCAGGTGGGGGAAGTTTTCATTCATTATTTCTTCAAATAGGTTTTCAGCATCTTGCTCTCTCTCTTCTTCTGGTACCCCCATAATTCTGATGTTGGTTCGCTTGAAGTTGTCCCAGAGGCTTCTTACACTATCTTCAACTTTCTGAATTCTCTTCTCTTCATGCTTCTCTGGAGGAGTGTCCTTGGCCTCTTTGTATTCCAAATCTTTGAGTTGATTCTTGCAATCCTCTAGTCTGCTTTTGGGTCTCTGTATAATATTTTTTATCTCAGTCAGTGTATGTTTAATTTCTAGTTGGTCCTTTTTCATATCCTCAAGGGTCTCATTGAATTTATCGGCCTTTTCCATGAAATTCTTGAAAAACCTTATAACCGTGGTTTTGAACTCTATGTCCAGTCGCTTGTTTTCCTCCATTTCTTTGGTTTGTGATCTGTTTCCTTGCCTTCTCATATTCTCTGCTTCCCTGAGTTGGTAGGGTAGTTTTGTGTACTAGGTGTCCTATTGGTTCAACGGGTCAGCCTCCCAGTTACTTGAGGTGGACACTCTTGGTGTACCCTTGTGTACTGTGTGTTCCCCAGCAGGAGCTACAGCAAGGGCTAGTTTTCTCCTCCTTTGCTTGGGTGGTTTTGGAGCAGTCTGACTGGAGCTGCAGTTGGTTAAGCTGCCACAGAACAGGCCATTTATATGCAAAAGCCGCTGTGTGGAGCCTGGGCGGGTTTGTAGAATGTGCGGGGCGGGGCCTCAGGGCGGGGCGGGGTCTCAGGGCGTCACTAGGCTTGGGCGTGGCCAATGGCGATGGCTGCCGTCAGCCGTCTCTGCCTTTCCACGTTTCCAAGTCCCAGCGCCCTGCGCTCCAGCGCAGTAAACACTGATTGCTGGGCACACCTCTGCAAAAAAGTCACTCTCACTTTCCGACCCGATGGCCGAGAGTCCAGCTTCTCCCCGTAGGTGTCTGGGTCCCCCAAGTGTCCCCAGAAACTGGATTTCAGAGTGATCGGGAGCTTGTCTCCCTGCGGGTTGAAGAAAAGCCGCGCACCCAGCCGCTCGCCGCTGGCCCGATTCGCGTGCCTCCGTACCTCAGCTTTTCAGCGATTGTGCTCCTTTCTGTTCTTAGTTGTCAGTCTTCCACTCAGCCAGCTTTCCCGTGGTTCTGGGTGGTAGACGTTTTTGTCTTTTAGTTGTGTTTTTGAAATTGTTGTGTGAGGCAGCAGATTAGTTGTTTAACTATGCCGCCATCTTGGTTCCTCCTCCGAATTCTAAATGTTATTTTTTAAATTGATGGCGATATTAGTCAGACATCTATAATTCCCTCTCCCCATCCCCTTCTATGGGAGCCATCCTGGGAGTCCTTTTGTGACCTAACACTTCTTTCTCAAGGAGCAGCACCTGCACTTCTAATGTGAGTGTGTACGTGGCTCAAAGACTACAAAGCACAAGAGAAGTCTCCCCAGGGAGAATATATGAAACTACTACACCACATAGTAATAAAATAACAACAATAAAATCCTGAGGGCTTATTATGTATAGGATCACAGTTTTAAAAATAAATATACCAAGACTTAGGGGCCTTAACACCATCTAGAGAATGTAAACAAATAATATTGAATGCAGAGTCTTTTTTCCTTCTTAGAGTGGAAATTCATGCCTAGGCAGGCAGCTTATCCTGGAAGTGGAAGAACTGAGGAACCCAAAAAAGAAACTGAATTCACCTAAATACTTCTCTCATAAGTGCAATACTTAAGAAAAAAGATACTATGCCAAGTTTGCATACAACTATTTTATGTACCCTACAAAAATTATTTTAATTCCAGAGTTGAAGTTTGAAAAATACAGGGTAACCAAAGGGCTGAGCTGGATTGGGAACTGGCAGAAGCGAGCAGCAGGTCACTCTGGCTTAGTTTGGCCAACCTGGCACAGAAACTGGAGGCACGGCTGAACACGCCTCCCTCTGGCCGGCTCTCTCACCAACTCCTTCACTGCCTAACGTCACAGGATAGGCCAGCCCGTTGCAGATTCAAGCCCCCTTGAATTCTGCTGGCCTGCATAACGCAAAACTGCTAATAAGCCTGGAATGATTTTGACTCTTTATCTCTTTTGTATAGAAATACAATATTTTCTGAACCCCAGATTAGAACATATGGTTAAACACAGAATTTCTGAGAAACTTCTGGATGTATGATATAGTCCTAAAGTTTAGTTTGGATAATATGTTGACATAGCCAGGATACTTTAATAACACATAGGATGATGTAATAGAATACTGGAAATTGAAACATTTGTTTGCAGGATCTAAATAGAACCTGTCATCAAATAATTCCTGCCTTTTTTTTCAAGTCAAGTCTGGGGAATCACCACTTAATCTAATCACCCAAAATGTTTTGTCTGTCCTCTCACAGGGTCACGACAGCAGTCTCTTTTCTGGTTGTCTCTCTGCTTCCAGGCTTCCCTCCCTTCAATCCATCCTACATACAACCGTCATATTAATTTCCCTACTCTCCTTCTTTATTATCACCACCCTGGTTCAAACCTCCCAAACTGGGCCTCACCTTAGCTCCACTAACCTCTACCAGGAGCACCCATTCCCGATAGCTTAGCCTTCCTCACACCGTGTGCTTCCCCGTGGCCCCCCACACCTGTTCATTCTCTCAGTTCCATGGCGTTGCTTATGTTATCCCTCTCTCACGCCAAATTCCTTACCCCTTCTACCTACCTAACAAACTCTATCAATTCTTCCAGGTCTAGTTCAAGTTCTCTGACTTCCAGCTCCAGCAATGTAATACCTAAACTGAAAATTCCAAGCCATCATGATTCTTTCCTTCCCGAAGGTTTTTCGTCTAACTCCGTGGTCGGCAAACTGCGGCTCGCGAGCCACATGCGGCTCTTTGGCCCCTTGAGTGTGGCTCTTCCACAAAATACTACAGCCTGGGCGAGTCTATTTTGAAGAAGTGGCATTAGAAGTTTAAGTTTAAAAAATGTGGCTCTCAAAAGAAATTTCAATCGTTGTACTGTTGATATTTGGCTCTGTTGACTAATGAGTGTGCCGACCACTGGTCTAACTCATACAGTTATTACATTCAACCACTCTCTGACTGTGCTTCCAACTACACTGCAAGCCACTTGAAGGCAGGGACTACGTTGTATTTCTTGCAGCATCATGCAGAGCACCTCTTTGGTGCTCGATGAATACATGTTGGTTGGTTGATTTACTAACTAGAAAATAAATTTTATTTTCTAAGCTATTGTCACTATCCAAAGGGAGTTATGAATCTTTGAGGGAACAAAACAGTGTCAGAAAGCTTGTCACCAGCTCTTCAGACAAACAAATCCCCCGTTCAAGGCCCAGTGAAGACAAAAGTTATCTCTAAACCAGACAGAACCTCACTGTGCTGACGAGGGAACAGCCCGGGGCCAGGAATGGTGGAGGAGGTCAGACCTCCTCCCCGGGTGACATAAGGCACAACGGGGTCCACCTCACACACCCACCTTCAGTTCGTTCTGGAGAACCAGCTCCTTCAGATTCCCATCCTTCTCGTCACCCGATGAACTGAAGTTTCTCTGCACAAATAAAGAGCTGTGTTTCATGGGTCCCACCCTTACTCTGATGAGGGGACATCAGATGCAGATAAGGGAAAGACTATAATTAAAATCGGAAATAAATCAGAAGCCTAAGTATTTGGGCTCAGATTGACACAAAGAAGGTGAATTCAAGGAAATTTTTCTGGAGGGCCCCATTCCCCATATCTGCCCACACACAGAATAAGAGCCATTCAGGCAAATTCCCTTGGACAACAGAGATGGTAGAGTACGAGGATGTCCACTCCATCTGAAACTACACAGGCAACCAGAGCAATCCCCATCCTGTTTCTGCACCGGCCCCTGCTCCACAGGTGTTACTTAATCGAGAACACAATGAAGCAGCACTCAGATTCTTTGTGGAAGGAAAGGGGCTCTTGAATACACACAAGTTCTGATTGCCTGCATACCAGTTCGAAGCTCAGTAGCACGGCTTTCAGTCTTCTAATCTCTTCCCTGAGTTCTCTGATCAACTTTACGTTTGCATCCTGAAACACAGAGAACTCAGTCACCACCGATTGATATCAGGCCCTGGATAGCTATGAGATGCTTCATGCAATTAGCTTGGAAGAAGTAGATTACTCCTTGGGAGTGCCTTCTGGGGTAGTCTCTTACAATGCGGTCCCAGGACTAAGAACTTGTTAGAAATACAAATGTTGTCCCTACCCAACACCTACTAAATCAAAAATTCTTGAGGGCTAGGGCCCAAGCTGTGGTTTAATAAACCTTCCAGGAGATTCTTATACACACTAAAGTTTGAGAATCACTGTCCTAGAGCAGGAGGTCAGACAGGTAACACAAATGCCAGAGCATTTCAGATAGTAGGTGCTAATCCTTCTGTGTTGTAACTAAACTTAGTACCTGTTTTAATTACATTGCCTTTTTTAACCCTCAGCTAAAAATATGTTTTTATTGATTTTAGAGAGAGAGGAAAGAAGAGAGGGAGAGAGAGAGAGGGAGAGAGAGAGAGAGAGAGAGAGAGAGAACATTGATTAGTTGCTTCCTGTACTTGCTCCCACTGGGGATTGAACCCACAACCTAGATATGTGCCCTGACCAGAATGGGACCTGCACCTTTTGATGCACTGCAAGATGCTCCAACCAACTGATCCACCTGGCCTGAGCTAATTACAATTACGTTGCCTTTTAAAATAGTCCACAGATGGGCTAGATCTGTCTGGCCACTAGTTTGTAATCACTGCTGTGGCACTATTCACTGAAATTGCAAAGCAGATAAGGAATTTTTGGAATATTCTCATTATTATTCAGCTTTCAAAACTAATAAATTTATTATGTGCCTATTTTAGCCTGAAACAGAGACGTAACTACCATTTGCATGCATCAACATGTAAGCATGTATTAACATATATTCAGAATAAAATTAGTAAATAAATAATATTAAGTAAATAAATAAGAAAATAATTTTTCTTATAGTGACAATGGTACACCACAGATGTTAAGAGGAGTGGTCTTAAGGAAATATTTAAAATAAATTATTCATAAAAGGTTATAAATGAAGTCAGTAGAGATATGAGAGAAGGGTGTTAACACTAGAAAAAATAATTTCACTTCCTTATCATTCAGAGAACAAGTTTGGCAAGAGGAGAGAAAGAGAGAAATACTTAAAAAGAATGACATCAGTGAGAGAAATAACAAAAGGAGACCTTTATGTAAAGTACTAGAGGCCCGGTGCACAGATTCATGCACTGGTGGGGTCCCTAGGCCTGGCCTGTGCCCTCTCACAATCTGGGACCCCTCAGGGGATGTCGGAGAGCTGGTTTTGGCCCAATCCCCACATGCCAGGCCGAGGGACCCCACCAGTACACCATCAGGACCAGGGAGGGACCACAGGAGGGCTCCAGGGCGTGTCCGGCACATCTCGCCCAGTCCCAATCAGCCGGACCCCAGCAGCACGCTAACCTACTGGTCGGAGTGTCTGCCCCCTAGTGGTCAGTGTGTGTCATAGCGACTGGTCAAACGGTCAAACAGTTGGACACTTAGCATATTAGGCTTTTATTATATAGGATAACAGACCAGGACTTCAGATGAAGGTCTCACCTCATTCACCCGTGGCTTGTTGATGATGTTCTTGGCATTGGATGCATATCTCAGTGTGCTCATGGTTTCACTGTAGCTAGTGTGTGCAGGAGACACGGCTAAGGTACAAGGAGAAAGTTAAAAATCATGCCGAGCCCTCTGACCCAGCCCATAACCACTTGCCTTGCTGTTACTGTCCATCTGTGTAAGAGACCCTTGATGAAATGGGTGGACATGGCCCTTTCTCTGAGGCACAGTACCAGTCCTGACCCAGAACCAGTCCCCGCTTCCTACTCACTGGCAACCATGATGGTTCTGGAGTTGCCTCCAAGGCTGTCCTTCAGCAGCCAGGTCAACACGGAGTCCCGGTATGGGATATAGGACTGCCTCCGAGAAGTTCCCCCTTCAATGCTGGTCCCAGGAGAGCCAGAAATCCCACTGCCACCACCATTTCTAATTACACTGTTAAGGCTCTGGCAGCTGCTGAATACTTGAGAGTTCTGGGCTTAAAATACAAAAAATAATAAAATTGGAAGAAAAAAGAAATCCTGAAACAAATGCATTAAAAGAAAACAATGGCTAGGGAGCACTTCCTAATCCCTTTCTGCATACAATAAGATGCTTTAAGTTTGAGTTCTAAATAAGACTTTGGACTCATGACATGGAGTACTTGAGTTACACAATTTTTTAGTCTCTCTTCTTTCTGAAATGAGAGTACAGGGATAATGGCCAACTTGTATTCTAAAACAACAGATAAATATCTATTTTTATGCCCAAACCAGAAGGTAACTACATCAAAAAGAACCTTGTATCTGCTCCATTTTGATAACATAGAAATACATGAGTTATTCTCCTAAGTCTCCCTCCCACTCTGATGATCCAGTCTATCAGCCAAATACCTAAGGTGGAGATGACAATTCCCAGAGTCACGAGAGACTTGTTGATATTGGCTCCTTCAGTGATCCGGTCCTTACAGTAACTGGGGTCTGCTCTTTCACTAAAACAGTCAATGAAAACAAAAACAAAAGCATACAAGACAACACTATCCTTACAATATTGCTGAAGATACTATCCATTATGTTGTACATCACATAAAATATCCAATAAATTCCTTTTAGAATTCAATTCCAGAAAAAAAAGTTACCATCTTGTAATGAACTAGCATTCTTCTGTTTCTCAGGCATTAAAAATCAAATAATTCATTATATTTCTGTTTTTATTTTGGCTGCCAGAGTCCTTCCAACTAAATGCAATACTCACAATAATTATATTAGCACTAGAGGCCTAGTGCACGAATTTGTGCACGGGTGGGGTCCGGCCAGCCTGCTCCTATCAGGGCCAATTGGGTGTGAGGCCGGCTGGGGGAGGGGCTATGGGCGGTTGGCCGGGTGGCCCCACCCCCTGGTCGAACTCCCCGTTGAGGGGACAATTTGCATATTAGCCTTTTATTATATAGGACTAGAGACCCAGTGCACGAATTTGTGCATGGGTAGGGTCCGGCTGGCACCGATTGGGGGCCAGCAGCCTGGGGGAGGGGCCATGGGTGGTTGGCTGGCCAGCCCTTCCCCTGATCAGAGTTGGGGGGGCTGATCAGGGGGTGGAGCTGGCTTGGGGGAGAAGCCGCAGGCTGATCGGGGTGGGGCAGGCTGATCGGGGGCAGGGCCAGCCAGGGGGGAGGGCTGCAGGGGGGTTGGTCGGCCGCTCTGCCTTCAATCAGGGTGGGAGAGACCGATCAGTAGTAGGATGGCTGGGGGCAGGGGCCACAGGAGATGGGCTGGCCAACCCCACCCCCGATCAGGCTGGTTTGCTGGCCAAAGCGGCGTCATAATGACCGGTTGCTCCAGTCATTACAGCATTCCAATTGATGGATTTTTATATATATATATAGACTAGAGGCCTGGTGCACCAATTTATGCACGAGTGGGGTCCCTTGGCCTGGCCTATGGGGTCAGGCCAAAACCACTATTCCCCTAGGGGTCCCAGATTGCGAGAGGGCGCAGGCCAGGCCGAGGGACCCCACCGGTGCACAATCGGGGCCGGGGAGGGACACGGGAGGTTGGCAAGCTGGAAAGGGACTGCGGGAGGGCTCCAGGGCATGTCCGGCCCGTCTCGCTCAGTCCCAATAGGTCCATCTCGCTCAGTCCCGATCTGCCAGACCCCAGCAGCAAGCTAACCTACCAGTCGGAGCGTCTGCCCCTGGTGGTCAGTGCACGTCATAGTGACTGGTCAACCAGTCGACTGTCTGCCCCCCTGGTGGTCAGTGCACATCACAGCAAGCAGTTGAACGGCCTTAGCATATCATTAGCATATTACGCTTTGATTGGTTGACCAGACACTTAGCATATTAGGCTTTTATTATATAGGTTAGCTTTTTGGTATAGTCACTGCCCCTCTGCCTTTATTGTTTTATTTCACACATTACTGGCTTTATGATATCTGTGTCATTACTGTCAACTGTCTCAAATTCCTTTTTTTTAATAAATGGGCAATAGTCAAAATTTACACTTCTGATTAATTGATATAGTTCATTCCAGATAGCACTTAGTTGTTTTTGGGTTTTGTTTTGCACTTAGTTTTTAAGGGAATGCTGTATCATATTAATTATTTAGCAGTTTTAAAATAAGAAAATTTCCTTATTTCATCTTACTTTTCTGTGACCACATTGTCCCCAAGACTTTCTTCTTTCTGGACATGTGACTATAATTCATGCTTCATTCTAATACTTAAAAGGCAGAATCTTTTCCTCAATGCCACAATATTAAAAAACAACACAAACTTTTTTTTTTTTTTTTTTTTTTAGTAATGTAGAGAGATGCATAAAATCAAAACTAAGTGAAAGGGGAAAAAAGAAAAGAAAAAAAAAACTAAATAAAAGGAAAATAGTATGCTTTTTAGAGCAGCAGTTTTCAATTCTGGCTAGCACTGAGCGCTTTAAAAACTACTGATGCTTGCACTCCCCAGACCCCACTAATAACCTGATTTATTTGGTCTAAGGTGCAGCCCAGGCATTGGGAATTTTAAAAGGTCCCAGGTGATTTTAATGGACAACTAGGCTTGAGATCCCCTGACACAGAACTTTCCAGTTCCTAGAAGCTATAATTTCTTAACCTAGTATTCAAAGAATATGTTTCTTTTGTAATTTTCTCAGGATTGTTGAAATATGAAAAAGGTTGGAACAAGGTTATTCCCTAAAAAACTAGCAAGAACAAGGTCTCTGCCAAGGGAGTAATTCCCCTTGGCTTTGAAATCTAATTACCTGCCTGCTAGGTCCACGAGGTTGATCTTGCTAGCGACTTCAGAGGGGTGGTTGTTCTCCAGAACCGCCTAAGGTAGAAACACATGTAAACCTTGTCATTTGGAACAATGCGGTTCCCCCCCCCTCCCCACCCTGCTTAGACACCCTCTTAACCATGGTGATATTTTGGATTTTTAGCCAACTCATTCCAAAAAATCTATATTCAAATGTGCCAGATGAGATCTCAATATCTGATAGATACAATCAGTAAGCTCTGGGTCCTTACTTCACTGAAAACATAATACTTCTACTGAAAAAACTGGGCAAATCCCCAAAAAGTCCTCTGACACAAGGGACACCAAGAATTTTAGTACAATTGACCAGGCAAATGTTCAACTCTCCTCCAGGGGCTCCGACTCTCACAGCAGGTTGGGGCCCTGATGGAGGTTTTGCTCGTCTCTCTTGTTAACCTGAGTCACATCAGGCTAACTGGCTACGGCAGTGATTTTCAACCTTTTTCATCTCATGGCACACAAACTAATTACTAAAATTCTGTGGCACACCAAAAAGTGTATTTTTTGCTGATCTGACAAAAAATTAGGTATACTGGTAATTTTGATTCATTCACACTGGGCGGCTATTGTGTCAGCTGTTCTCATTTTTCTTATTTGACATTCTAAGGGAAAAGAGGTCAGCACCCCTGTAAATAGTCAGGTATTGCATGTTTTAAAGCTTTTTGCAGCACACCAGCGTGCTGCAGAACATGGGTTGGAAATCGCTGGGCTAGGGCAAGCACTGTGCATCTTTATATTATATTCAGGGGCATCCAGCCCTCAAGAGCAAAACTACTTTTTCCTTTTTACCCCTCTTTAATTCAATGTTTATTGTTTTGTTTTAATGTTGTACATCCATCACAAAAAATCCATCTTTAAAATATTTCCCAATTTTCCTCAAGTGTGTTTGTAATCAATCTCCATTCCCATCCCCAGCCCTAGGCAACCACTCACAACTTTCTGTCTTTATAAATTCGTCTTCTCAGGATATTTCATATAAGTAGAATCATACAATATATGGCTTCTTTCACTGTGCATAATTATCTCAAGATTCATACATTTTAAGGTGTGTATCAGTAGTTCATTCATTTTTATTGCTGAGTAGTATTCCATTGCATGGCTTAGCCATTCACCTTTTGATGGACATTTGGGTTGTTTTCAGTTTTGAACAATTACAAATAAATTTTATAATTTATTACAAAATATATTTTATACAAGTACAAACATGAATATTTGAATGTTTGTTTACAAGTCTTTGTATGGACATTTTTTTTTGTCTTGGGAAAAATACCTAGGAGTGGATCACATGGTAGGCATATGTTAAATTTTTAAAGAAACTGGTTGTTTTTAAAAGTTATTGTACCACTTTCCATTCCCACCAGTAGTTAGTGTATGAGAACTCCAGCTCCTATACATCTTGCCACTATTTAGAATAATCACTGTTTTTAATTTTAGCCATTTAATAGATTTTTTTTATTGATTTCAGAGAGGAAAGGAGAGGGATAGAAACAACAATGAGAGAGAATCATTGATTGGCTGATCCCTCACTGATAGAGCCCGCAACTCGGGCATGTGCCCTTGACCTGGAATCAAACCTGGGACCCTTCAGTCCGCAGGCCGACACTCTATTCACTGAGCCAAACTGACTAGGGCTAATTTTAGCCATTTTAAAAGGTGAGTAATGATCTCTCATTTGGTTTCAATTTGCATCCTGTAATAACTAATGATGTTGGGTATCTTTTTAAGTGCTTAATTGCCATCTGTATATTTTCTTTAATGAAGTGTTGGCTCAAAATTTTTACCATTGTTTTGAGTTGTTTTATTAAGTTTGGAGAGTTCTTTATATATTCTGGATACAAATACTTTTATCAGATATGTATGTTTTACAAATAAATTCTCCCAATCTGTGGCTTTTCTTTTTATTCTCTAACTAATAACTCTGCGCACGAATCCATGCGCCAGTAGCTCTCTGCGGGGTCTGGCTGCTCCACGCCCGCTGCCCAGATGCTCTCCGCGGCCCAGAGGCCCATCCGTGGTGGGTGCAGAACACTTGCCTCATCGCCGGGGCGACAACACAAGTGTCCCCCCTGCCCCCCCCCCCATGCCCGCTGCCCAGAGGCCCTCTGCGGCCGAAGTGGAATGCTTGCCTTGTCGCCGTGGCGACAAAGCAAGCATTCCGCCAGGCCACTCACGCTGCCCGCTCTCAGCGGCTGCTCCCGCAGGACTGGGGAACTCCGGCGGGGCTGAGAGGACTGGGTGCCGCCATCTTTGTGACAAAGTGATGGTTAATTTGCATATTATCCTTTTATTAGATAGGATAGTGTCTTTGAAAGAACAGAAGTTTAAAATTTTGACCAATTCCAAATTTCCATTTGTTCTTTTGTTCAATTTGTATTGTTAGTGTTACATCTAAAAAAAAAACAACACTTCAGGCAGTGCCTTGGCGGTCCCGGATCTGTCTCTGCTTCAACAGTGTTTGGACGGAACAGACCCAGGGACGCCCCTTCTTCCAGCCTCTGACCACTCTCCTGCGTCTCATCCAGTCACCACCTTCAGAACCACCTCTGGGACCAGCCAACACACCAGATTTTTTTCCTACCTTAACTCCTTATTGCCAAACAACCATGAGCTCCCAAATTCGTCAGAATTATTCCACCCAGGTGGAAGTTGCGGTCAATAGCCTGGCCAACCTGCATCTGTGGGCCTCCCACCTACCTCTCTCTGGGCTACTATTCTGACAGTTACAATGTGGCTCTGGAGGGTGTGGGCCACTTCTTCCGCAAGTTGGTGGAGAAGAAGCGTGAGGGTGCTGAGCATCTCTTAAAGTTGAAAACCAGCGTGGCGGTCGCATTCTCTTCCAGGAGTGCAGAAACCTTCTCAAGATGACTGGGGCAAAATTCAGGACACCATGGAAGCTGCCCTGGCCTTGGAGAGGAACCTGAATCATGCCCTTTTGGAGCTGCAGGCTCTGGGTTCTACCCATGCAGACCCTCATCTCTGCAACTTCCTGGAGAACCACTTCCTGGATGAGGAGGTGAAACTCATCAAGAAGATGGGCGACCACCTGACTAACATCCACAGGCTGGCTGCCCCCCCAGGCTGGGCTGGGTGCATATCTCTTTGAAAGGCTCACCCTCAAGCACAACTAGGAGCCCTTGGAGCCCAGAGGCCTTTCAGAGGCCCCTCTGCATCCCCCTGGTGTCTCTGGCTTTTACCTGAGCCTCTTCCTGAAACTACTAGTCATTCTTTTAACCACCCTGGAGCCCTCTCCCATGCATTGGACCAAATGAAACAAACAACAAAGCTTTTTGCAGAAAAAAAAACACAAAAAAACTTCACCTAATCAAAGATCACAAAAGTTCTCCCATGTTATCTTCTACAAGAATAATATTTTCAGGTTTTACATTTATGTCTATGATCCAGTTTTTGTTAATTTTTAGATAAAGTACAAGGTATAGATCAAAGTTGTCTTCCTTTGTTTTCATTTTTTTAACATATGGATATCCAATTGTCCTACCACTATTTGTTGAAAAGACTAGACATTCTCTATTGAATTGCCTTTGCCACTTAGTTAAAAAATCAGTTGCCTATATATGTGTGTAGATGTTAAGTGCAATATTCTTTAAATGTAAGGTCACACTGGTTGAGAATGTTGCTCAAATCTATATCCTTGCGGATTTCTGTCTAGTTGTTGCTACCAATTATTGAAAGTGGGGCACTGAAATCTCCAGTTACTGTTACTAAATTGCCCATTTATTTTTCTTTTCAATTCTGTCAATTTTGGAGCACATACATTTAAAATTGTTGTATCTTCTTGATGAAATGTCTGTCTCTAGTATGTCTTAAACTTTTTTTTTTTTTTTGCCTGACACTATTATAGTACTCTAACTCTCTTACAGTTACTATTTATGTGGTGTAACTTTTTCCATCTCTTTACTTTCAACCTATCTGTATCTTTTAATGTAAGGAGTGTTTCTGATAGACAGCATATAGTTGGGTCTTGCTTTTACCTCGTTTGATAATTTATATCCTCATCCATTCACACTTAATGTAATTATTAATGTGTTCAGAATTATATTTGTTTTTCTGTTTATTTTCATGATGTATGACAATGTATACATATGATAAAAAACAATACAGCATATTATTGTTTTATAAAATTTTATTCTTTTAATGACATTAGAGGAAATGAGAAAGAATATATCACTCTATTTTAGCCTGAAAGATTTCCTTTAGTGTAAGGTAGGGCTGCTAGCAAGAATTCTGGGTGTTTTTTTGTGTGTTTTTTCAATGTCGGAATGTCCTTATTTCATCTTCACTTTTGAAAGCTAGTTTTGCTGCATATATAAATCTTGGTTGGCAGCTTTATTTTTTTTATCACTGTTTTCTGGTGTCCAATACTTCTGATGATAAGTCAGCCATTAATCATGTAATTGTTCTGTACATAACGAGTCCTTTTTCTCTAGCTGATTTTAAGAGTTTCTCTTCCTCATTCAACAGTTTCACTATGAGGTGTCTAGGTATGGCTCTCTTTGTGTTTATTTTATTTGGCGTTCTTAAGCATCTTAGATATGTAGATTAATGATTTTGAACAAATCTGGGGAATTTTCTTGGCCATTATTTTTCACAATTTTCTTATGACTATTCTCTTTTCTCTCTTTCTGGAATTCTCATTACACTTATGTTGGCAGACTTGATTTTGTTCCACAGGTCTGAGTGGCTCTGTTCATTTTTCTTTAATTTGTATTTGTCTTCTTCAAAAATAATTCTTCTGCCATCTCAAATCTGCTATTGCGTTCCATTAGTGAATTTTTCATTTCAATTATTGTACATTTTGATTCCAGAATTCCCATTAAAAATAATTTATATCATTTTAGTGAAATTTCTTACATCCATTGTCATCATGCTTTCCTTTAATTCTTAAAATGGTTTGCTTCAGTTCTTTAAACAAAATTTTATTACCTGCTTTGGAGCCATTGTATACTAAATCCAATATTTGGAGCACTTAGAGTCAGTTTTTATTGACTGTTTTTTGTTTGTTTTTTCTTAAGCATGGGTCACACTTTGTTTGTTTTCCATGTCTAATAATTTTTGGTTGAACACTAGATATTTTAAATAATATATTGTAACACCACTTTATTCTGATTTTTTTCCTATTTAGGGTGGTGGTAGTGGTTGTTCTGTTTGGTAACTTGCCTGGAATAAATCTTTAAAATCCGTCTCCCCCTAATATGCAGACAAAGCAGTCCCAGTAGGCTTTTCCCATGGTTGTTTTCAATTTTAAGCTTAGCTTCTTAGGAGCCACCCTGTATCTACCTAGCTTAGTGTTTAGGCAAAGATTGGTCAGAAGTTGTCATCAAATACCTTAAGCCAATAAGACTTATATTCTCTGTTGACGGATCTATGTGGGCTAGGAAATAAATTAAAAGTTCAGGCAGTTTTTAAGTTTACCCCAGCATTCACTAGTCACAGGGCTCTCTGGGTCTCCTCTGCATGTATGTGCAGATTCTGCCAGTCAGGGCCGTGTGGCTGGCTTGAGCCTATTTAGTCTCTGCTGGGTATGTGCACAGGATATGTGCGGATCTCATCACAGCCCCTATGGCTGTATCATCTCTCAGAATCCCTGTTAAATCCCCTGTTAGCCTTCCAGTTAATTCTTGCCTGAAACAGAACCACAATCGGGGACTAATGGAGCCACTGGCCCTCCTTAGTCACTTACCACTGAGATCACCACTTTAACTGACAATGCCCCAAATCAAGACCTCTGGCACCAGCAGCAACAAAACTGCTGGTTTTCATAACCTTCCCTCCCCGATTGAACTACCTCATTAACAGAGATACAGATGGGAGCAGCCCAAGAAAGTCCACTATACATATGAGTACACTATACAGCTCATATGTATAGTGTACATTCAATAGTTTTCTTGAATGTATGCTTCTCAGTTTATCATATGTCTGTGGTCTATTTTTAGAATAGAGAAATGGTGCTTTTGAGAGTTTTGTCCAGTTTTATGGTTGCTTTTTGGAGATAGGGTTTGTTGACCTCCTCATTCCATCATAATAGAAATGTATCTTCTGTTCTTTCATTTTAACGCTTTTTATTTCAATCTTGCTATTTGCTTTTAATGCCCATACTGATCACAGACATGAAAGCTCTTTGAAATGTTAAAAGTAAATATAAGTAGAAGATATATATATTTTTATAAGTAGAAGATATTTTAATTAGTCTTACTAAGTGCCTCTACCATTTCTAGGTGCACAGCTTACTAGACCTGTAAATGGAAGAAGTCAAGAGAGACTAGGAGAGGAAGAAATCTAACCAAATATAAGAGGTAACCAACCTGTGTGTAGTGGATAGTGAAGATGGCATGGGATCTGCTGCTGGCCTCATGAACATGGGTAGCTGCTGTGATTCTACGTATACAAGGCAAGACAATTAGGACGAGGATTGTTTATGCCTGGTGAATCCTTGAGGATCCATGGGGAACACAAGGAATGCCAGTGTTGAGGCTTACAGATGAGAATCATAAAACATCCATATTTAGTCCAGTATACTTAGGAGATGGTCCAATGATGGCAGAAGCAGTATTCTATGAACTGATATAGGAGAATAAAAGGGAATGTATCTTCATGCTAAACTACATTAGAACTTTATTTTTAAGCAACAGAAACAAAAATCACAGTTGAAAAGGGAATATTAAAGAGGAATATTGGAAGAATATCCCAAGACAGACCCATGAAATAAGGACAAGGGGAGGTAAAGAACTTGCTGGAGAAGAAACCTCAAAGACAGGGAATGTTGTGATTAAACATAGAATATTAATCTTATAGTGCCAGAAAGACCTTTAAAATTAGATCTTGAATTATAGTGCAGAAAGACAAATACTGCTTAAGCTAGATAGAATTCAGTCTCCCTCATAACTTTATTCCAATGTTAAGTCAGAAGAGCCTTCCCTTTACTTAAATCTAAGTCAATCATTCTTCAGTTTAAGACCATCTCATTACTAGTGAGAAGAGCACTAAATCTTAAGTCATTGCACCTTACCGTGGGTACATTACTGTTGTGAGAAAGGCCTCCTGAATAGGAGTTGGGGAGCTGCAGAGACAAATATCATCATACATGCCAACGGGGGATGAGAACACAGGACTGAAGAATGAGGCTCAAAAGAATGATAGGAACAAACAAATGTGTTACCTGTTTGCTATTCCCTCCTCCAAGAGTTGAATTACTTGCTTATAGTTGGTAACTACATGTTGAGATAAACCTATCAGATTTGTGAAGGAGAAAAAAATTAAATAACATTTTTTGTAAAGTTTAACCTTTCCCTATAGTTCTTTACCTTTATCATTTCTACTTTATATTATTTAATAGACATGAGAGAACTTTCTAAATCATTCAAATAATAAATTAACTCAAATATTTATTGGAAGCCTACTGTTAAGCATTGTGATAGACTCTGGAAACATAGGTCTCTGCCCTCACAGAGATTATAAGACTGATTCATATAGCAGTTATGCCAACAACAACCAACCAATAACAATAAAATCCCTTACAATTCTGCTATGTAGGTTATAAAAAAAAGTTTTATATAATACTTCATCGATCTTCATTAAATTCCTGAAGTATACAGGTACTATCTCCCCACAATATGACAGACTCAGTTTGACATCCAGTAGATATGTCCCTATCTTCCCACAGTTTACGGTCATGAGCAGTTATACTATACATGACAATCTGGCCAAGTGCCACAGGAGTAGGATAATCAATGCTCAGGAGATGAGAGAAGTGGTCAGGGCGGGCTCCATGGAGGAAGTAAGACTTGAATTTGGCCATTGTAGAATGGGGAAGATTTAGATTGGTGGAAAGTTGCTTGAGGACATGAAAGTAAATTCTTATGACTGGTTACTTAGCAAATCAAAAAGGGCCATCATAGCTGTGCTAGTGAATCTCTATATCAGAGATTCAAGAGCAAAGTAACTACACAGACTCACTGCCAAATACAGTTCCACTAAATGTTAGCACACTAATTTGAAAACTGACTAATGTTTTATAGTAAAGAATTGTTGTTATTATTTAGATGTGATACTAGTTTTGTGGTTTTCTTAAAGAAAATATTCCTAAAGGGGATAAATGGTGATGGAAAAAATAAAAAGGAAGAAAAAAAACATTCCTACATAAACTCAAAGATATATCTGCACCTCGATGTTCATAGCAGCATTATTCACAATAGCCAAGACATGGAAACAACCAGTGTCCATCAAATGAATGAATGGATAAATTAAGTTGCAAGATATATATATATATATACACATACACATACACATACACACACACACACACATACACACATACACACACACACACATATATATACACATATAGATATAGATATATAGATATATAGATATATGATGTATACATATATATAATGTAACATACACACATATATATACACAGAATGGAATATTATTCAGCCATTAAAAAACAACATGGGTGGATCTTGAAGGCATTATGTTAACTGAAGTAAGTCAGACAAAGAAAGACAAATACTGTACTGTATGAGCTCACTTATATGTAAATTCTAAAAAAAACCCACCAAGCTCATAGAAAGAGATCAGATGTCTGGTTACCAGAGGTGGGGGTGCGGGGGAGAGAGAATTGAAGGTAGACAAAAGGTACAAACTTCCAGTTGTAATTAAGTACTAGGGAAGTAATAATGTACAACATGATGACTACAGCTAACATTACTGTGATATATAGGGTGTCCCCAAAAATGTATACACACACTTTGGATAATTATAAAGGCAGGTTTTATTACAATATATTTCATTTTCAAAACTGAGCTACCAGCTGTTAAAGTGTGCATACATTTTGGGGGGGCACCCTGTATATGAAATTGTTAAGTGAGTAACTCCTAACAGTGCTCATCACAAGGAGAATTTTTTTTCTTTTTATTGTATTTATATGAGATGACGGATGTTAACTTTTTGTGGAAATCATTTCACAATACGTGTAAGTCAAACCATTATGCTGTAAACCTTAAATTTATATAGTAATGTATATCAATTATATCTCAATACAACTTGGAAAAAAGAAGGTCCTGAAACAAACAAACAAAAGAGCTGGATGAAATATAAAAGACATCAGCTTGAGGGTAGGGAGGGATAAGCAGATAGTAAAGCATTTATAGGCCATATACATGGGAAAGATGGAAGCTCAGTAAGATAAGGCCAGTGTCTGGGACAAAGGAAACTCCAACTGGCTCCCAACAAAGGCAGTGGTATTTTTTGTTGTTTTCAGGCTGTCATTTATGATGGAAAGTTTGGGAAAGATACAGGTAGCAGAATCATGACTGGCACACCTGCTGAGTCATCCACTAGCCAAGCCCTGTTCAGAGAGAGACCAGCTTTCGATCTTTCATGTCCCTCACCTTGTCAGGATTTAAATGAGTATACTGCTGAGGGAAGAAGAGCATAACATATACATGTTACTACTTATGAGTAGCCTGAAAGGGTAAAAACTTCTTCTACGGAAAACCCAACTGTTCCTACTTAATAGTAAGACTGAGCCTAATGGAATAAGACAGATGGTACTAAACACCAGATATCATGCATGATGAGGAAGCAGCTCAGATATCTCCCAACCACTGCCAATGGAAGAGAAAGTACCCTGAAAAGAAGACTAACTGGCCTAGGAACCAGCCGTGGCCCTGCTAGATCTGACACCACTTACCCACATCACTACATCCATTTATTTGTTCATTAGCCTTTATCACAACTTGTAATTAAGTGCTTGTTTTCTGATTCATGCGCACAAAATTGTACGTTTGCCTATGAGAACAGGATTTTCTTTTCTATTTATCAGTACATACCCAGCATCTAGTACAATAGCTGTTCAGAGTAAGTAATCATTATACAACTGTTGACTGAATGAATGACCATTAGGAGGGTTGCCCTCGCTCTGGTTTGGTCTCAGACCTCCAGGACCACAGTGGCTCACCTTGTACATAGGGCCCCAACTCTGGGTGCTCCCTGACCCGCAGGGTATAGGATTTTTTTTGATCAGATGGCTTCAACAGATCCCTCACTCGTTCATTATAGATTTCCAGGAAACTAGAGACATGAGGAAAAAGGCATAGTTAGATTTTGAAAGATGGTAACATGTTTTCAAAATTAAACTTTGAGGCCCTGGCAGGGTAACTCAGTTGGTTATAACCAATACGCCAAGATTGCAGGTTCAATCCTCGGTCAGGGCACATACAAGAATCAACCAATGAATGCATAAATAAGTGGAACAACAAATAGATTCTCTCTGTGTCTCATCAGTAAATAAAAAAAAAATGTTTAATTAGATTTTGGAGAAAAGCAACATGATTAGATTTTCAAATAAGTGGAAAAAAACACCAAACTAACCATCAGAAGGTCCTAGCTCTTGTTCTAGTTCCATCTCTGGCCCGCTAAGACCTTGATCACACCAGGTTCCCCCTTGAGTCTCTTTCTACATGTGTACAACAGGGTTTTCAGCATTGGATAGCAACACTTCAGTTTCGGTTTAGCACATTTTAGCATAATGTCAGTACTGATTCAAGTTTCACCTTCAAGAGGCTATTTCAGCATGGTTTTAGGGTATGCTGCCACCACCTGCCCCTTGCTCAGGCCGCCACAGCACAGAGTCTACGAGCTTGTCTGGTGAAGTGGTTTTCAAATGTGATCTTTGAGCTCTCTTATTCTGTGAAGGCATCTCAAGGGCCACTGCTGAGCAATGAAGGAAGCTTGTGATAAGGGTTTGGTCCCTACCCCTAACTGAAGTAGGACAATTCTCATTTTATCTGTTTTATATATGGGGATTCTGTTTAAGATATGCTCTATCTTATAGGAATCTACTGGCATGTTATTCCTTTTAAAAATAATAACAGCTATAACTAATAATTAAAATAAGTAAAGATTTTGATACACAAGAAAGCACACTTCCACAGAAAAGCTTTCCTCACCAGAACCCAGATGCTTGCCTAGGCACCATGCACACTCTCCTGATCAATTATTATCCTTAACTTTCTCATATTTAGACACAAGAACCCTAAATGTCTCTTAGAATAGTGGTTCCCAGACTTCATGGACAATAAGACTTTTAATATACATATATATGTTTATATATATACACACAAGCACACAGGTTTGCAAATTTTTACTTTACAAACTTAAAAAGGTAAAAATAAAATTCACAGTAATTTAATTTTTAAAAACAAACATTTTCTCTTTTGGGAGTGATAAAAATGTTCTGGAATAGACAGTGATGATGGCTGGACAACCTTGCAAATATCAGGAAAAGTCACTAAACCGTATACTTTAAAAGCATGAATTTTATGGTTTACAAATTACATCTCAACTAGAGACCCGATGCACGAATTCGTGCATGGGTGGGTTCCGGCCGGCCCGCCCTGATCAGGTTCGATCAGGCCGGGCCAGCAGGGGGTGGGGGGGAGCCCTGGGCAGTTGGTGGGCTGGTCCCGCCCCCTGTTCAAACTCTCGGTTGAAGAGACAATTTGCATATTACCCTTTTATTATATAGGATTAAAAAAATTTGAACAACACAGAAAAAGAATACAGAGAATTAAGGGCAATTGGTCAACATTTTCACTGCAGACTGGTTAAAACTTCATCTTGGAGCGGCCAGCACCAGTCCGTCTGGGAACAAGAGTGTGGGAATGACTGACCTGGAGAACACCACAGTGGAGGCTGGAGGAGAAAGTCTAAAAGCTAGTATGAAACTGGACAGAGTGAAGGAAAGGAAACCAGACAGTCATGGCAAACTGGTACAAAGGAGACACCTGCTTGTTAAGCCTGAGGAAAGGAATTAAGTTTTCTACAACCCCAAGACCTAAGTACATTTCTCATCTCCCTATACTGCAAGATATTTCTGCTATGGCTTTCCTCCATTCTTCTGGATGACTCTGGAAGCAAAGAGAACAGCTGAACATGCCAGAATTTGGAGTGGAAATAAAACGTTAAGCCCCAGAGCCTGGTAGTTCTTACCTTACTTTTATCCTACAGGAGGAAGGCGGAGGGGCACATTCTTCCTCCCTGATGAAGAGACCCTGCATGAACCAGAGGGTTGGAATTTCACTGGAGTGTACAAAGGAGACCTACTTTGAGAGGATCCAGTCAAAAGAGAATCTATACCTCACATATCCGCGGCGTCAGCCCGACTGAGGCCTGGGAACAGAAGGAAGGAAAGCATTACTGTTCACTCTCGTTGATGCTCCTCGCCCAACGCCCAGGAGCTGTCAGCAGGATGGGCACATGGCTCCTGGTGCTGGCCGGTTCACTCCAAGGAGTTCACTGGAACTGTGGCAAAGACTATTCGCAGTGCTCTCAGGAGGAATGCACCAGAGGAGAGGCAGATCACCAGCACAAGAAGGCAGAAATACCTGCTTTTGTGAAATGAAGTTTCATCCTTCTTGGATCAACCCACTTTCTCATGGTGTCTCCTCCCAGAACCTACCTCCTGTTTCTACACACAGGAAAAATAGATACAGGTGTGTTCAAAACACACATTTAGAGAGAAGTGACTTCTCTTTTAATCTTGGATCCAGTGCTAACCTGTACTCAGGTTAAAGGCTTTATACCACAGATTTAATGGGCATTTTCTTCTTTTAACTTCAAATATGTAAAATCACAATAAACGGACATAGTGAGCATGAGCTGGGCCCAAGGCAGCAAGGATCATCTTTCAGGGAATAGTGTTCTAGAGAATGTTCCTGGATAGTATTGTCACTGCTCCACCAGTTCACCTCAGCAGTGGACGTCTAACTCTAAAATAAAGAGGTATTCTTAAGGAACTCTACCCTTCTAATTTTCCATGATAAAAGAAGGCTCTCATAAGTCCGACATACTTTAGAAAGCTCCCATCCCAGTAGTTGGTTCTCCTGCTGCTTTCGAACACTCAGGTCAAGCACACATAGCCTCATTTCTGCTCAGTCCCAGCCAGCACTTAAGACTCAGGTTGGGTCTTATCAATAATATGAGAAATTCAGAAGGACTGACAAGGTCTGCTTCATCAAAGAGAGTTGTAAAATTCTAAGGTTCTTCGGGGTTTAATAGACAGAGCTAATTATTCAAAGGTTACCCTTCAATTAAAGTGCTGAGAAACCTACTGGTTAATACAGAAGAGGGCCCATTAAGTCTTGTTAAAGTTGACTGATTATGAAACTCACATTCTCTCTCTCAGTGGTTAGGACAATTCAAGATTCAGGCTTGCTGTGCCATTAGGAAGGTACCTCATTCTAAAAGCAATACTCACGGGGGTCCCCAGCATGGTGTATGTCTTCCCAGAGCCTGTCTGTCCATAGGCAAAAAGGCAGATGTTATAGCCTTTGGCAGCTCCATTCAGTACTTCAGTCCCCAAATCCTGGAACACCTGTAAAAACACAAGTAAAAAGCATGTCACTGTAGTCCTTTTTCCTATAGCAGACTTAGAATTATTTTTTAATCTAAAAATTTTGCAAAATGTTTCAAACCTGCATGACTATACATTCTCCACCATTTCACAAGAATCAATTCAGTTTCAGAAAAAAAAAATGCTAAGGAAAATTCATTCATTTATTCATCCAAATACTTTTAAAAGTGCTTACTGCATGCTGGACACAATGCCAGATGATGAAGTTACAAAATAGATATGGGCCTTAGCCAGTTTGGCTCAATGGATAGAGCGTCAGCCTGCAGACCGAAGGGTTCTGGGTTCGATTCCGGTCAAGGACATGTACCTTGGTTGCAGGCTCCTCCCCAGCTTCATGCAGGAGGCAACCAATCGGCACTTTTCTTTGATATCAATATTTCTCTCTGTCTTTCCCTCTCTGTTCCACTCTCTCTAAAAACCAATGGAAAATATCCTCGGGTGAGGATAAAAAATAGATATATATGGTCCCTAATCTTAAGGCAAAGACATGCAAGCAAATCACTGAAGAAAGACCATGTGCATTAATTCTTTTTCCTTCCCATTGTAGAAAATGTTTCATACAGTCAGTCAGGAAAGCTACAATGAAATATTTCCCAGAATGAATACAAATTCAGGGTCTCAGGACACCACAGTGAGGATCAGTTAAGACCAGAAATTAGAGAGTTTTCCCTATGGATCTCTTTTCTACATGCTCCCTCCTTAGATTGATCCTAACAGCTGGCTGGTTCTGCTGGTCACTCATCTCTGTGGTGGTCAGTTTTAGTGAATCAGAAACAGCCAGAGGTCCTCATGTGAAAGCCCACATACAGCATTTTGTATAGTGCCTGAAAGTTCGGTTGCACTCTGCTAGGCAGATCCTGATCTCAGGAAAAATAGCCTGGTTTACAGGGAAGACACAGCTTCCCAGTTCCACCAGGCCTCAGCAGGGTGCCACATGGAGACCTGCATCCTGTGACTGTACAGTGGACATCGACCCTTTGTATTATTGCTGCTCAGCACCCCAATACTCTTCCCATTTGGGGGAGTCTCTGATTGTGTCAGTCTTGGTGGGAAGCAGGACCCAACCCTCCACGACAGACTCAAACAGGCCAGAGACTCCTTTCTGCCTCCTGGCAGCCAGAACACCAGCATGTGAAATAAGGCCAGCCAACTGGGTGTTCCAACTTGGAATTTGAGAGAATGACATCAAAACAGAGGAATTGTGAGTATATTCTCCATGGTGGAATCAAGAGCCCAATAGCACTGCATCTTGAACAAACAGGGGTACAAGTGCCAAGTGTGGTGACCAAATAAGACCAGTCTGTGATATGGCTTTGCCTGGCTTCCCCACTGCCTGGGGTCCCATGGCTTCCTACCCATTTTTCAACTTTCCCTTTAATTCTGTGAATGGCCTGATATGTTCCAAATTGGAATGTGGCCCTCATGGTTCATAGCTGTGTGATCCTGAGCAAGTTACTTAAACTTTGCAAGTCTCAGTTTCTTTAGCTGAAAAGTGGATATTTTATATCTCTATCACAGGTTATGAAGATTAAGTGAGATAATACACATAACTAGTGGCAACAGGACAGACAGAAGTTGCTGACTCAAGACTACACTGCCCTATTCTGTTTTAGCAGCTGCAGTTAGGCTTCTGACCAGTGAGCTATTTGTTTTGTTTCTAATATTCAGATACAGGCCAGAAGAACCCAGGGAGCAGTGAAATATTGAGGCCTTGCACCATTCCCACCCCTCCCCAATCTCTCTCCCAGCTCTGTGCTTCTCCCTCTCCAGTCATCCACTCTTATATTAGCAAAACTAAGAGTCTGGCAGGGTTCCCTTTGACTCCTGACATCTGTCTGGGTTAAATTCCCAGGGATTGAAGGAGGGGTCGTTTCTCTTCACCAGACCATTTGAGTTGGCTGTCATCCATTTACTAGCTGGAAAATGTTCCACAAAACTCAACCTTCCTTTCTAGTGCCCCAGCAGTAAGTGGGAACAGAGGTGCAGACAGAGCCAAGCCACATCTATTGCAAATGCTCTTTCTTCCCACCACTCACACACACTCAACAGACTGAGCTCAGTGGATTGTGAAGAAAACAACAAAATAAGAGCACAATTTGGGGGGGGAGGGCGAGGGAGGGAATATATGTAATACTTTCAATAATAAAGATTTAATTTAAAAAAGAAAACAACAAAATGTTACTGTGCCCATGCCTTTACCCAAATTCAAATAATTCCATGGAGGTTTTATAAAAATCATCTTTGAAGATACCATTTTCACTCAAGAGTAAAAGATGTCAACAGGCAAAACCAGTTGACTCCAAACTTGGAATTGGTGGAAACTGTTAAGATATAGCTACCCTTCTTCAAGAACTGGGATGCTAGCTCAGCATAAGTGTCAGGAAAAAGCACAGGCCTAGATAGAGTACAACAGGGCCAGATGACACCATGGTCTACTCTCACCATCCTATCTAATAAAAGAGTAATATGAAAATTAACCATCATTCCGCTACACCCACAAGCCACGCCCACAAGCCCATCAGGAGCGAATATGCAAATAAACCCAGCCAAGATGGCTACGGCCACAGAGAGCAGGAGGGAGGCTTGGGTTTCCCAGGCAATGGAGGAAGCCAAACTTTCTGCCTGCCATTGCTGGCCTAGGCCTCCACTCAAGGCTACAAAGTTTCAATTATAGAAGGTAAACAAATCCAAACAGAAATGGTGGCAGCCACAGAGCTGGAAAGAGCAGGAGGCTAGGGTTGCCCCCAGCAGTGGAGGAAGCCAAGCTTTCCACATACTCTGGCCAGCCCAGGCCTCGGCTTAAGGCTACAAAGTTTCAATTATAGAAGATACATGATCCCAACAGAAATGGCTGCCGCCACGGAGCAAACAGAAGGCTTGGCTCTGCTCCAGGCTATTAAGTTTCAATTGTAGAAGATAAATAAACCCCAGATACCAGGACCTCCGCTTGGGTCGCCAAGGGGCGTGGCTGGCCTGCAAACCACCACAGGCCCCTCGCCCAGGCCGCCCCACACCCCAAAAGAACCCCCACCCTGATCCAGGACATCCTTCAGGGCAAACCAGCCAGCCCCCACCGTGCACCAGGCCTCTATCCTATCTAATAAAAGAGTAATATGCAGATTGACCATCACTCCAACACGCAAGATGGCTGCCTCCATGTAGTCAAAGATCCTGCCCCCCTGTGGACACAAGATGGCCACCACAAGATGGCCAGCAGGGGAGGGCAGTTGGGAGGGACCAGGCCTGCAAGGGAGGGCAGTTGTGGGCAATCAGGCCAGCAGGGGAGAGCAGTTGGGAGGGACCCAGGCCTTCAGGGGAGAGCAGTTAGGGGTGACCAGGCCTGCAGGGGAGGGCAGTTAGGGGCAAACAGGCTGGCAGGGGAGCAGTTAGGCATCAATCAGGCTGGCAGGGGAGTGGTTAAGGGGTGATCAGGCTGGCAGGCAGAAACAGTTAGGGGCAATCAGGAAGGCAGGCAGGTGAGCAGTTGGGAGCCAGCAGTCCTGGATTGTGAGAGGGATCCCAGATTGGAGAGGGTACAGGCTGGGCTGAGGGACATCCCTTCCCCCCCCCCCCATGCATGAATTTCATGCACCGGGCCTCTAGTGGTAATATAATAAAGCAATGGAAACAGCTCAATGTGAATATCAAGAACAGTTTGAAAGCTAAAATAAGTCACCAATAGGTAAGCTAAAGCTAGACTATCCAGTTCTGGGGGAGAGAGGGGCAGTGTGACTTTTTTCTCTGGAGTATCAGTAGACAAAAGTGTTAAATAGACAGATTAACTATATGTAATAGAGTTCTTCCAGTCTTTTTAAGTACTGTATTTTGCGGCGTATAAGACGACTGGGTGTATAAGATTTTCCTGGGTTAAAAAGTCGTTTTATATGCTGGAAAATATGGTAGTCCAATATATCTAATCCATTATATCTAATCCCATCAATATAGTCCAATATACCATATTTTCAGGCATGTAAAACGACTTTTTAACCCAGGAAAATCTTATATGCCCAGTCGTCTTATACGCCGGAAAGTACGGTACTAACTAGATAGGGGACAACCCACTGGATGCTGTTGAATCGGGACTCCCAACACCTGAAGCCAAAACCAAAAGCCTTGCCAATACCCATCTCCTAAGGGCAACTGAATCCAGGAGTCAGAATTCTTTTAAAAAAAAAAAAAAGTTCTCAAAAGAATGAGAAGACAAGCCACATATTGGGAGAAAGTATTTGCAAAAAACACATCTGATAAAAGACTGCTATCCAAAATATACAAAGAACTCTTAAAACTCAACAATAAGAAAATGAAAAACCCAATTAAAATATGTGCAAAAGATCTCTACAGATACATCACCAAAGATACAGAAATGATAAATAAGTATATTAAAAGATGTCCAACATCATAAATCATTAGGGTTACAAATTAAAACAAGGAGATACAACCATATACTTATTAGGATGACCAAAATCCAATACACTGACAACACCAAATGTTAACATGGATGGGAGCAACAGGAACTCTCGTGCATTGCTGTTTAGTAGGGTTTTGTTTTGTTTTTTAAAGATTAGTTTATTGATTTTTAGAGAGAGAGGAAGGGAGAGAGAGAAACATCAATAAGCTGGCTCCTGCTCACCCCCTACTGAGGATCAAAGCCACAACCTGGGCATGTGTCCTGACCGGGAATATAACTCACAGCCTTTTATTTTTGAAGCTAAATGTAATTTGCTTTTGTTTTATTAGAAAAGATACTCAGCAAGATCTACAATCATTAGTCAATTAAGAATGACTTACAAGAACATGAGGCAATAAAATAAAAAATACAGGTGCCAACTATATATCTGAAGCACGTCTATTTGGCAATTTTTTAACCAACCGAAATTTAAAAAGAGCATAGAAGATTGCAGATTACTTCGCAGATACAGAATAAAGCAATTAATGAAGTGCTTAAATAAAAGAAACAAAAATGGTAAGAAAACGCATTGCTTTTCTTTTTAAAAATAAAATCACACTTGCTACAGATATGAATAATACCCTTATTAAACAACCATTCCAGAATGTCTTATAATACCCGTGCTTTTATTTGCACTTCATTTTACTTTATATGACTTGTTTCATGTATATAGCTCTTCACCCTGCTGTTTATGAATAAAATCCCCATAACCTTTATTTAAAAAAAAATTTTAAGTAAATGAGATGACTTATGTATCATGGAATTTTCCCATTTTGGAATGAAAGGCTTAGTTCTATATTTTTGTCTATTCTTTAAAAAATTTAGTGTAAAAACTGCTGGTTTTTATATCACTGTAGTAAAGTGAAAACTCCTCAATCAGGAACATTTTCTGCAGTTTGACTGCATATAACCACATACTTTACAATATGTCCTCCCAATAGTAAGGAAATGATTGATTTCACGGTCACTGTCAGAAATGAGTACCATAATTCTATGATGGGTATAGGCCCTCCCTCAAAGACTTTCTGGGAATATGTTCAATGTGTTTTGTTCTTAAAGATATTAACAACAGTACACAGTCCCTTAAGTCTGCAAAATACATTTATTGTTAAAGAAGGTGCTTTATTAACAATTTCTCTGGCAGCACTAGTGAATTACAATATCTTTCAATATTATTTCTACCCATAATATATACATTTAACTTTCATGGCTCTAGAAAAACATCTATACTGTATTTCATAATATAAAAATACACTACAAATCTGCTGAATTATTTACAAGCAATGTTCTATTATCTCTATGCAACATTTGTTTGATACAATACTAACAAGTTACACATATTTCCATTTCTGTAAGTCAAAAAAAAAATCGATATGGTTTCTTGCTTAACCCAGCAAGAAAGTGATTTTATTTTCCTTTACAAAACCAACTTTGGTGCATAAAGGATTCAGTTTGACAACATTTAAAAAAAATACATTTTTTCTTACATTAAGAAAAAACTAATAAACCAAATGTTTTCCTTGGGGGAAAAAATTTAGAGGCTTATGTAGGTTAAAATGAAAATAGAGGATTATTAAAATATTTGAAATAAAGGTTTTTAAAAAACCATTAACAGATTAGTTACATAGATAAATATTAACATACTGTACTCCATGAGAAAACCCTAGTCCTGAAAAGGAAGTCATCAGACATACGGCAACACTCTTTAACAGAAATTTGCAGTCCTAATTTGAAAGACGAATATTTAGTTGGTTGCAAATATTATTCACTGTTTGCTTAAATACAAATTTTACACTTTTCTTATTAGAGTTCTGCAAAAGAACACAAATGGCAACAGATCACATCTATTTATAATTGACTAGAAGCCCAGTGCACAAATTTGTGCACGGGTGGGTTCCAGCTGGCCCGCCCAGATCTGGGCTGATCAGGTCAGGCCAGCCAGGAGGAAGCCACAGGAGGTTGGCCAGCCGGCCCTGCCCCCAATTGGGCGGGGGAGAGCGATCAGGGGCCAGCCCAGCCGGGGGAAGGACCACGAGAGGTTGGCTGGCCACAGCGCGCGTCATAGCGACCAATCATTCTAGTCGTTCCAGTCGCTTGGCTTTTATATATATAGATCATTTTCATTGCCCAAATATGTCCTAATATTACTTCAAATCAATAGACACTGTCAAGATAAATATCCTTACAGTACTATCATTATTTGTAGAAGAACATGTTATAATTGTTTTTCTTTCCAATATAAACTACTGCAATCACTGAAGGTGGTGGGGAACAGCAAGCTTGCAAAGCCTTTAAGAAGTTGTTCCACTAAGTTGCCAAAAGAGTGTTTGCTCAGTCTTCCACAGTATCATTCCATGAAAATGCAGATATACAGTAATCCTATATAATAAAAGGCTAATATGCAAATAGACTGAACAGCAGAATGACTGGTTGCTATGACACCCACTGACCATCAGGGGGCAGACACTCAGTGCAGGAGCTGCCCGCTGGTGGTCAGTGCACTCGCACAGGGGGAGCCGGGCTCATGGCTGGTGAGCGCAGTGGCGGTGGTGGGAGCCTCTCCCACCTCCACAGCAACACTAAGGATGTCCAACTGACATCTTAGGCCCGCTCCCATGCCTAATTAATACTAGAGGCCTGGTGCATGGATTCGTGCACTGGTGGGGTCCCTCAGCCTGGCCTGTGGACATCCCCCGAGGGGTCCTGGATTGCCAGAGGGCGCAGGCCAGGCTGAGGGACCCCATGGGTACATGTTGGGGGCCAGGGAGAGACCACGGGAGGGCTCCAGGGCGTGTCTGGCCCATCTCACCCAGTCCCCATCAGCTGGACCCCAGCAGCAAGCTAACCTATCAGTCAGAGTGTCTGTCCCCTGGTGGTCAGTGCGCATCATAGTGACTGGTCGAATAGTCGAACGAATGGTTGGACACTTAGCATATTAGGCAGAAGAGCCTATTTCATTCACAAAATATTTACACTAAGCATAAATATTATTCTAAATATTGGATTTTAAAAAAAGAAAGGGGGTTGAGTCTAATGTGCAACTTTTACTAAACCCATTGTCAGTGACTAAGACTGCAGATGTCCCCACTTGTTTGCTTTTTATGTATTTACTAGAGGCCCAGTGCATGAAATTCGTGCACCTGGGGGGAGGGGTGTCCCTCAGCCCAGCCTCCTGCACCCTCTCCAATCTGAGACATCCCTCTCACAATCCGGGACTGTTGGCTCCTAACCACTCTGCCTGCCAGCCTGATAGCCCCCTAACCACTCCCCTGCCAAGCCTGATTGATGCCTAACTGCTCCCCTGCTGGCATGATCATCCCCAAGTGCCCTCCCCTGCCAGCCCGATTGCCTCCAACTTCCCTCCCCTGCAGGGCTGAGGGGACTGGGAGACTGAGGCTGGATGCTGCGGGGACTGGTTAGGTGGGGCTGAGGGGACTGGGGGTCTGAGGCTGCATGAGGTGGGGCTGAGGAGACTGGGGGACTCCAGCTGGATGAGGCAGTCCTGAGAGGACTGGGCGCTGCCATTTTGTGGCTGTGGGCACCGCCATCTTGTGAGGGTGTGGCAGTCAATTAGCATATTCCCTCTTTATTGACTGTGGCCGCTGCTGTCTTTGTGAGGGTGTGACAGTCAATTAGCATATTCCCTCTTTATTAGATAGGATTTTTTACCTCTTCAACCTCTTCTGCAGCATTGTTCTGTATATGTTTGGGTCCAAAAGCAAGGCAGTATCTTTGGGTAGCTTTGATAAATGAACCACTTTAGTTTTTAATTGATGTCACTCACTTTCATTCACCCACACATCAGGCAGAATATCTTCAGACAGCCAATGAAGCAAAAGTTTTCTTTCCAGAATCCTCTTTTCTCTTAGCTATTATAGTACTATGAAAAACACTGTGCCCCTTCCCTAAACTTCCTATATGAGCCGAGAGGTTAAAGCATATGGCTCGATGTCTTATAGCATCCAGTGTTTGTGCACTGAAGAAATCATGCGGTCATGGTAACGAGCATCATCTTTTGTTCTTTAATTTCCTTCTTTTGTTCATTCCAGCTTTAGAAGGAGATTCTTCTTTGGCCTTTGGCTGGCTAGAAACTTTTGAGGAGTTCTGCTGACTGAAGTGTGTGGGTACGTGGTGAGCTAGACCTCCCTGAGAAACAAAGCTGGCATTGCAGCCACCAACAACACACTTGAAAGGTTTGACTCCACTGTGTGTCAGCATATGCCTCTATAACCAACTCTGACCGGCTGACAGAGTGTTATATATTTACGACCTTTCCATAAGCAAATAAATACCTCTCCTCACTGACCTCCTACATGCATGGAATGGATGTGATCTGCCAGATCTGGATTAGAGTTGAAGCAAGCCTGGCACTGGTCCCAACAACAATTATAGACAATATTTTTGCTTGAAGAAGTAGTGCTTCCTTGTCCATTCATCATTGCTGGAGTTGAATGCCCACTGGAAATTGTGTTGTCTACATCCATTATAATACTGCTTATGAGTTCTGTGGGAAGACATCCTGGTTGGTTCCACTGAGTTCCCTGCTTCAGGTCTCTCAAGGCCAAAATCAAGGTTACCACCTGGGCAGGGCTGTTAGCTGGAGGCTCTGAGGAAGATTCTCCTTCAAGTTCACTCTTGTTGTTGGCAGAGTTCAGGTCCTTGTCGCTGTAGGAATAAAGGCAGCAGTTCCTTGCTGGCTGTCAGCCTGGGGCAGCTCTCTCCCCACAGCCTTTTAGTGTATAGGACGATGCCCAACCAACTGAGCCACTCCAGCCAGGGCTGTTTAGCAGTTTTTTAAAACAAAACTAAACATAATAGCACTGGATGGGTGGCTAAAAGAACTAAAAGGCTGTGGGTTCAAGTCCAGGTCAGGGCACATACCTAGATTGTGGATTCAATCCCCAGTCAAGGTGCATACAGGAGGCAACCAATCAATGTTTCTCTCTTACATCGATGTTTCTCTCCCTCCCTTCCTCTCTCTCAAAAATCAATAAAAACATATCCTCAGGCAAGGACTAAAAAACACACCAAAAAACTAGAATTACTCTTATCACACTATCGCACTCCTTGAGTTGAAAACTTAAGTCCACACAGAAACCAGCACACAATGTTTATAGCAGCTTTATTCATAATTGCTAAAACTTGGAAGCAACAGAAATGTTCTTCATTAAGCGAATGGATAAAGAAGTGGTGTTACAGCCAGACAATGGAATATCTAAATACGCTAAAAAGAAATGAGATATCAAGCCATGAAAAAATATTAAGTAACCTTAAAAGCATTTTACTAAATGAAATAAGCCAATCTGCAAATCGATATACTGTATGATTCCAAGTAAATGACATTCTGGAAAAGGCAAAACTATGGAGACAGTAAAAAGATCAGTGATTGGCAGGGAAAAGAGGGATGATAAGTGGAGCACAAAGGAACTTTTAGGGCAGTGAAACTATATTACATGATACTATACATGTCATTAAATATTTGTCAAACCCATAGAATGTACAAAACCAAGAGTAAACCCTAGTGTAAACTATGGACATTGGGTGATGATGTGTCAATCAAAGTAGACTCATCAATTGTAACAAATGTACCACTCTAGTGTGAGATATTGGTAGCTGGAGGGCAGAAGGCAAATGAGAACTCTGTACTTTGTGGTGAATCTAAAGCTGGTCTAACAAATAGTCTATTTTTATTTTATTAACCCTCACCTGAGGATATTTTTCTACTGATTTTTAGGGAGAGTGGAGAGGGAGAGACAGAGAGAGAGAAATATCGATATGAGAGAGAGACATTGATTGGTTGCCTCTCGCATACACCCCAACCAAGCCTGGGGATCGAGCCTGCATCCAAGGTATGTGCCCTTGACTGGAATTGAACCTACTCTGAAGGCTGATGCTCTATCCACTGAGCCAAACCAGCTAGGGCAAATAAAGTCTATTTTTCAAAAGTAAGATCGACATAATAAATCTTAAAGAATAGACTTCCCCCTGTCCGGGTTGCTAAGTGGTTAGAGCACCGGGTTCTATTCCCAGCCAAGGGCACATACCTGGGTTGGTTCTATTCCCAGCCGGGTTGGGGCACATGTGAAAGGCAGCCAACTGATCTCTCTCTCCCCCTCCTCACCTTCCCTTCCCATTAAAAAAAAAAAAAATCAATGGAAAAAATATCCTCAGGTGAGGATTAAAAAAAAAAAAAATAGAATAGACTTTCCCAATATCAGCAACATTATCAGACATAACCTTCTTGAAAACAGAATCAACTAAGTCACTGAAGATTTCATGATGACTGTTTTAAGTATAATGGCCGTCTATATTTTCCTAAAGACATTTTTCACTGATCAATTTTTTTTTCTGGGACAAGAGATGGTACTTTATGAGGGTATTAGTTTATCTGGAGGACAACAGACAGAATATGAAGCTCAGAGTTGAATTGAACAAACTCAGCACAATCCGTCAGATCCAGCTTATCATCATTTGCTGGTAGATTTTTTTTTTTTTTTTTTTGCTTGCTTGTTTTCAGTAGTTCTTTCTATTATGTCTTACTAGAGATCTGATGCACGAAATTCATATAAGGGTCTCAGCCCTCGCAGCCGCGGCAGCTTGCCTCGGCCCTCACAGCCCCGGCTTCATCTGGAAGGTCGTCCAGAAGGTCATTCGGCTGTCCTCATTAGCATATTACACTTTTATTATTATAGATAATTATAGATATAGAAGATGTTCTCTAAACCCCAAGTAGACTCATAACAAAAAAAATCTGTTACTTCAATTTAAGATAAGAGAGTGTTCAAAACAATAAAATAAATACTGATTTCAAGTACAGGTCTCAGAAGTTGTTGAATTAGTGTTAAGTAGGAGGGACGTTTCAACTGCTGGAAACTACTCAAACATACGTTTTCACTAATGCTGTTACTTAGAAAAACCTCAAGTAATCCATAGTTGTACTTACACTTCTCACCACACAGCACTGTAGACAGATGCTGAGGTAAGGTTAATACTATTTGTGGATTTATTGACCCATCCTCTCTCCAAACTTGTGGTAGACTATATAGAAAAGTAGGGTTCAGTTCTACAATTTGAAGAGAGAACATTCATATAAAACACATAACATAATGGGGCCTGGAGTTGCATAAGGGCTTAGAATGATTCCTCTTCCTCTAAACAGCTATACTTATAGTTTAGTGATTAAGAACACAGGCTTTGGAACTTGCTCCTTACTGCTCGGCTCGCTGCTCCTTTAGTGCTGCTGCGGAGGATGGAGAGGCTCCCACCACCGCCACTGTGCTCGCCAGCCGTGAGCCTGGCTTCTGGCTGAGCGGAGCCCCCCCTGTGGGAGCACACTGACCACCAGGGGGCAGCTCCTGCACTGAGTGTCTGCCCCCCAGCGGTCAGTGTACATCAGAGCAACTGGTCATTCCACTGTAATGATCGCTTACGCTTTTATTAGATAGACTAGAGGTCCGATGCATGAAATTCGTGCAAGAGTAGGCCTTCCTTCCCCCGGCTGCTGGCACCAGCTTCCCTCTGGCATCCGAGACCCGGGCTTCCCTCGCAGCCCCGGCTTCGTCTGGAAGGACGTCTGGTCTAATTAGCATATTACGATTTTATTATTATAAGTTACACTATTTTTTCCCCATTTTTCTGTATAAGGACTACTCAAAAGAGTTAAAGTAAAATACTAATTAAAACTCTTTATATCTTGAAGGTTTTTCTAGGGCCTAAGAATTATTCATTTCCTTTTATAAGTAAGGAAATCATGTCACTGAGAGAGAGGTTACCTATCCAACAAAATCATAAAGTTCTTGGCCCTTAATACTTTCCCACAGATAGGCTTTATACATTTTTTTCTTGCTTTTTTAAATTGAGGAATATTAGTTTCAGGTCTACAATATAATGACCCAATATTTGTATATATTGCAAAATAACCATCATAATAAATAATCTGGTTAACATCTATCACCATATAATTATAAAGGTTTTTTCTTGTGATGAGAACCTTCAATATCCACTCTCCTAGCTATTTTCAAATGTGCAACACAGTATTACTAACTATAGTCACCATGTTGTACATTATACATCCACATGGTATTCACTTTATAATTAGAAATTTGTTCCTTTTAACCCATACATTTCTATTGAAATAAAATTACTATTATAAACTAATATTTTCACACAGAAAAGAAACCCTTCATCAGATTTTGTTAATATGCCTAAAGAAATATATATGAGGAAATGGCTTTAAATTCTATGATGAATTCTGTTTAAATGGATTTTTAAAATATATATTTTTTTATTTCAGAGAGGAAAGGAAAGGGAGAGAGAGAGAGAGAACATCAATGATGAGAGAGAATCATTGATCGGCTGCCTCCTGCACACCCCCTACTGGGGATCGAGCCTGCAACCCAGGCATGTGCCCTTGACCAGAATCGAACCTGGGACCCCTCAGTCTGCAGGCCAACGCTCTATCCACTGATCCAAACTGACTAGGGCTTTAATGGATTTTAAATATTACTTACCTGTCTTGGTCTGTAACTCCATTGTTAAAATAAAAGGACTGTACCAGAAATATTTTTTCTTTTAGTAAAACTGCTACTTAATGCAATAATAAATATAATCTTTACCAACAAGAATCAGTATTTGAGTATTCACTGTATTATTCTTACAATGTTTTATTATTTAAATGATATATTAAAATATTTTTTAAAACACACAAAATGCTGACAAACAAAAATAATTCCACCATTTAGAGATAACCATTGTTAATATTTTGGTATATGGCTTACTCTTTTAGACTTATGTTCTATACCTACATAATACCTAATGTCCCTTTCAGGTCTTAAATAAATATAGTAAACATAGTAACTAAGTAAATATAGTAATTAAATAAGTAGTAAATACTTAACCTTTTGCACTCAGATGTCGAGTGTGACTCGACACGGTTAGCATTAGAATAAAGGAATCAAGAAAAAAGCAAGTGCAAAGGATTAATATAATGATTAAGGATAGTACTGATATAATGAGGATACTACACATTGAACCTAATTATTTTATTTTTTAACTTGTTATAATTATTTATGATATTCATAAGTCTGCTTTCACCAATCTTATTCAACACAGAACTGGAAGCCACAGCGATCAGACAAGAAGAAAAAATAAAAGGCATCCAAATTGGAAAGGAAGAAGTAAAACTGTCATTATTCACAGATGACATGATATTGTACACAGAAAACCTAAAGACACCATCAAAAAACTACTAAATTTAATAAATGAATTTGACAAAGTAGCAGGATACAAAATTAACATCCAGACATTGATGGCATTTTTATACACCAATAATTAACTCTCAGAAAGAGAAAGAAAAAAAAAAACACAATTCCATTTACCATTGCAACAACAACAACAAAATAACTTGGAATAAACTTAACCGAGGAGGTAAAAGATCTGTATTCAGAAAACTACAGGACACTGAAAAAAAAAAAATAGAGGAAGATACAAACAAATGGTAGAATATACCATTGGTAAAATATCCATGTTCATGGATTAGAAGAATTAACATCATCAAAATGCTCATGCTATCCAAAGCTATCTATAGATTCAACCTAATCCCTATTAAAATACCAGTGGCATATTTCACAGATCTAGAACAAATACTCTAAAAATTTACATAGAACCAAAAAAGACCCTGAATAGCCTCAGCAATCTTGAGAAAAAAAGAACAAAGTAGAAAGGATCACACTACCAAATATCAAATTATACTACAAAGCCACTGTAATCAAACAGCCTGGTATTGGCACAAGAACAGGCATATAGATCAATGGAACAGAATAGAGAACCCAGAAATCAACCCAAGCCATTATATTTAAGTACATAGAATTTCTTTTATTGAATCCATTAACTAAGATTCACCCAAATTATCAACCTATGGATGTACTTTCCTTTTAATTTTCTGAAAACAAATAGAAATATGTAAAAATAGAAACAAATAGAAATATGTAATCAGATACTCAAAATCATATGAAGTTAAAATTACTTATTCAACCACTAGTTGGAGAGTGCCTACTAAAGTAAAATACAATGCTAGGCTCTGCTCCTATTGTTTAAGGATAATTGTTAGGATCACTTTACATAATCAATACTTCATTAGAAGCGTCTTATTAAAAAGGTAAATGGATTAAGAACTACAAACTGGTAGTTACAAAGTACTCCTGGGGATGTAAAATACAGCATTGAGAGTATAGTTATTATTTTTGTAACAATTACAATAGTTGTTCTTATGGAAAAAATACAGTCATTGATAAATAATAATACAAGAATAAACTGTTTTGTGTACTCCCAACTGTAAACCTACCTTTGTCCACCCCTGTATGCTAAGTACCAGGTGGGTACTTGAAATATCAGGGAGACCATTTGTAAAGTATATGATTATCTAATCACTATGCTGTATACCTGAAACTAATACAAAATAATATTAAATGTAAAAAAATATTTTTAAAATAAGTGTTTTTTTACTTTTAGCCGAAACCGGTTTGGCTCTGGATAGAGCGTCGGTCTGCGGACTGAAAGGTCCCAGGTTCGATTCCGGTCAAGGGCATGTACATTGGTTTCGGGCACATCCCCATAGGGGGTGTGCAGGAGGCAGCTGGTCGATGTTTCTCTCTCAATGTTTCTAGCTCTCTATCCCTCTCCCTTCCTCTCTGTAATCAATAAAATATATTTAAAAAAAAAATAAAACCAGGGTTTTAGATCCATCTAGCTAGTAACATTTACTAAGCAAGTATTTTATGTTAGGTTCTCTTCTTAGAACCTCAAAGGTTATTAATTCATTTAATCCCCATAATACTTCTAGGACATAGTTACTTTATTAGCATTCTCTAATTCTCACATGAAAATACTGAAGACTCACAGGTGGTAAGTACTTCCAAACAAAGCTCTTGCTCTTAACCACTGATATTTTGCTGCTAGCAAAATAATTGTTCACAGAGTTATCAGGAAAGGCAAATCTTATCCATTGAACACTATGCAATTACTCTACAATTTAAAATTGTTTTTCAAGGTTTCCTTACTTCCTGTTGGTTTGCTTTATAGCGGGAGAAACTTTACCAGGTCTCCTTTTCAGTGTTTCTGAATAGCAGTTTCAGTAATATTTTGTTATGGCCTTCAGCCAAAAGTAATAAAATCTGATCCTACTAACATTTGTTATTTGTTAATCACTTTTGGAGTCACTTTTAGAGTTTTTGCTCCAGTTAACCTTTTTATCTGCATGTGAAGAAAATTATAATCTCATCCCCAAATTTCACCCACACTGCCATTATTAAATGACCAGAATTTGAAGCCTTATTAGAGATAGACTATATATTTTTTCTTTCTTTGCCATTTTTCAAATTATAAAGAATGCCTTATTAGAGATAGACTATTATATTTTTCTTTCTTTGCCATTTTTCAAATTATAAAGAATGCTCACTTTTTGCACCAAGTGAAAAAATAAAGCATGAAGAAAAAGCTAACCTTCCATCCATTACCTCACCCCTAATGCCACTCACTGAACTGCCCCACAGGTACCCTTCAGGTACCAAGGTGAGGAAATATATACCCACACTTAAATCCTTCCATACCTTTCTCTATATATTCACAAGGATATGTAGTTCTTTGCTTTTGTTTGTTTTCACTGAAATAGACATCAACCTACAAATTGTTTTTCATCACATAATATACCATGGAACATACAGGTTACTTGCCAGAGATATAACTCTTCCCTTTTTCATGCAAACACACAGCCACAGTTACACAAACACAATTTAAAATAGTTTTAGGTTTACAGAAAAATTGAACAGAAAGCACAGAGTTACCACATACCCTCTCAGTCACCTCGCCCCTCTTCAGTTTTCCCTATTATCAACACCTTGCATTGTTATGGTACATTTGTTACCATTCATGAGCCACAATTGATATATTATTAACTAAAAAGTCCATAGTTCACATTAGGGTTCATTCTTTGTGCTGTACTATGAATTTTGACAAATGCATGACATTTATCCACCATTATAGTATCATACAGAATAATTTCATTGCCCTAAAAATCCCCTGTACTCTACCTAGTCATCCCTTCCTCCCTCCTGCCTCTGGCAACTGCTGATCTTTTTATTGTCTCCACAGTTTTGCCTTTTCCAGAGTGCCATATAGTTGGAATCACAGTGTGTAGTCTTTTCAGATTGGCTTCTTTCACTTGGTAAGATGCATTTACTAGTAAGATTCCTCCATGGCCCTAGGCTGTTTGGCTCAGTGGATAGAGCGTTGGCCTGTGGACTGAAGGGTCACAGGTTAGATTCCGGTCAAGGGCACATACCCAGGTTGCAGGCTCGATCCCCGGTAGGGGGTGTGCAGGAGGCCGCCAATCAATGATTCTCTCTTATCCATGCAGAAGGCAGCCGATCAATGATTCTCTCTCATCATTGATGTTTCTATCTCTCTCTCCCTCTCCCTTCCTCAATGAAATCAATAAAAACATATTTTTAGAAAAAATATTAAAAATCATTTAAAATATATATGTACATATATATGGTTAATGTTAATCTCTGAATCTATGCTCATAAGAAATAGTTATTAAAAAAGAAGAAATCCAGTGGCCCTGGGTCTGGGAGAGGCCAAGCGTCCCTGGGTCCGGGTGAGCCCAAGTGTCCCTGGGTCTGGGAGAGGCCAAGCGTCCCTGGGACCGGGTGCGACCATGTGTCCCTGGATCCGGGTGAGGCCTCGTGCACCTAGGTCCGGGTGAGCCCAAGTGGCCCTGGGTCTGGGAGAGGCCAAGCGTCCCTGGGTCCGGGTGCGACCATGTGTCCCTGGATCCAGATGAGGCCTCGTGCACCTAGGCCCGGGTGAGCCCAAGTGGCCCTGGGTCTGGGAGAGGCCAAGCGTCCCTGGGTCCGGGTGCGACCATGTGTCCCTGGATCCAGATGAGGCCTCGTGCACCTAGGCCCGGGTGAGCCCAAGTGGCCCTGGGTCTGGGAGAGGCCAAGCGTCCCTGGGTCCGGGTGCGACCATGTGTCCCTGGATCCGGGTGAGACCTCGTGCACCTAGGCCCGGGTGAGCCCAAGTGGCCCTGGGTCTGGGAGAGGCCAAGCGTCCCTGGGTCTGGGTGCGACCATGTGTCCCTGGATCCAGATGAGGCCTCGTGCACCTAGGTCCGGGTGAGCCCAAGTGGCCCTGGGTCTGGGAGAGGCCAAGCGTCCCTGGGTCCGGGTGCGACCATGTGTCCCTGGATCCAGATGAGGCCTCGTGCACCTAGGCCCGGGTGAGCCCAAGTGGCCCTGGGTCTGGGAGAGGCCAAGTGTCCCTGGGTCCGGGTGAAGCCAGAGCCTGGGTCCGGGTGAGGCCGTGTGCCCCTGGATCCATCCGGGTGAGGCTGGGTCCCAGGCCCGGGTGAGACCACGCGCCCCTTGGGTATGGGTGAGGCCACGTGCCCCTTAGTCCGGGTGACGCCGTGCCCCTGGGTTCGGCCGAGACCAAACCAGAGGGAGTCGGACCTCCGTTACCGCCATTTGTCCACCATCCAGAGCTGGGAGGTCAGTGCTGACATGTACACATAAGGAACTACTGGACATTGAAATTGAGTCTCAAAAGAACTGTTGGTCCAGGGGGAAGCTCGCTACAGACTGATTCATTTGCCTGTCAGCATAACTATTATTGCTCGTCTCACATTCAGTGCTTATTAGTATATATCTAGTGACATATGATCTCGCTCATCTAGGGGAAATGATGAACAACATAGATTGAGGAACAAGAACAGAACCAGAAGCAAGGAGGCATCGATCGGACTATCGGGCCTCAGAGGGAGGATAGGGGAGGGTAGGGGGAGGGTGGGGGGAGGGGGAGAGTTCAACCAAAGGACCTGTATGCATGCATATAAGCCTATCCAACGGTTAAGTTCAACAGGGGATTGGGGCATGCGTGGGGAGAGGGGTGGGATGGGAATGGGGGGATGAGGACAAATATGTGACACCTTAATCAATAAAGAAATTAAAAAAAAAAAAAAAAAAAAAAAAAAAAAAAAAAAAAGAAGAAATCCCTGTCTCTACGCCAGGGGTGGGGAACACCCCGTCCATGGGCCATATAAAGTCCAAGAAATCATTTCGTCTGTCCCTGCCAAGGCATTAGGGGTGAGTTTAATTAAATGTTTGACCAAATAGCCCTAGCCAGTTTGGCTCAGTGGACTGAAGGATCCCAGGTTTGATTCTGGTCAAGGGAACGTACCTCGGGTGCAGGAACCTCCAAGCCCAAGCCCTAGTCAGAGCATGTTCAGAAGGCAACCAATCGATGTGTTTCTCTCACATCAATATTTCTCTCTGTCTGTCCCTCTCTCTTCCACTCTCTCTAAAATCAAAGAAAAAATATTCTTGAGTGAGAATTTATACATACATACATATATATACATATTATATATATATGTATATTTTTATATATATATATTTATATATTTATATATATATATATATAAATAAAATCATATTTTTTTAAATATATTTTATTGATTTTTACAGACAGGAAGGGAGAGGGATAGAGAGTTAGAAACATTGATGAGAGAGAAACATTGATCAGCTGCCTCCTGCACACCTCCTACTGGGGATGTGCCCACAACCAAGGTACATGCCCTTGACCGGAATCGAACCCGGGACCTTTCAGTCCGCAGGCCGAAGCTCTATCCACTGAGCCAAACCAGTGCAGGCGAGGCTAATTTTTCAGTTGATAATTTTGTATGCCCATGAATGATATTATAAATATCCAAATGGCCCTTGGCAGAAAAAGGTTCCCCACACCTGTTCTAGGGAGTCCCTCAGATCATTTATCTAGGGCTTCTTTTTCTGAAAAGCAGAAAGAGAAGAAAAAAAAAAAAAAAACACTGCACACACCAACAAGTACTTATATAGAAGTAATAGATACATGTACTTACTTATACAGACATATATGCATGAAAAATCATAAATTCATATTTCTAGGTTAAGCCCCTGGTTCCTGAAGGAACCAGAAAAACTGGGCTTTGAGGTCACCAAAACACATATCCTTGTTTATACAACATTCTACTATTGCTGACAATGATATTTTGCTAAAGAATGTTTCCATGGACAGCTGTCCGAGTGGCATGTGAGATTTGGTAGGTCCCATATGTAGCTGTCCTACTCTCTGGACATAGCAAGGAATTCCTAAAACAGACAGATGGATATCTAGCTCTAATGCTTCCCTCCTCCTTGCAAAAATATGGATTCATTACAGGATCCTGTGAGAAGAGGTGAAAGATGGCTTTACTAGAATAGAATCTGAAGACTCTAAGTTCTTGCCATTCCCACAGCTCCTTCTAAAAAGACAACTCGGAGAAACTAAAAAGACAACTCTAAGTGGCTCCTTGATCGTAATTTGCCATGTTTTATGTCATTTGACACTGCTTTCCAGGCCCCAGCTGACTGCACCCCAAACAAAAGCAAGCACATGCAGCATGAGCATAAAAGACCGTCAGCCATTAGATGACCAAATAAGAATGCTAATAAGGGTATGCCAAAATGACTAAAGATTAACTGACACATGAAAAGAGAGAAGACCATGTGAAGACACACAGAACACCAAGTAACAACAGATGCAAAGACTGGAGTGATGCAACAGCAAGCCAAGGAACAAGGCCTGCCGGCCACCACCAGAAGCTGGGGGGACAAGGAAGGATTCTACCCAGAGCCTCTGAGGGAGCATGGTCCTGCCAGTACCTTGATTTCAGACTTTTAGCCTCCAGAACTGGGAGACAATTAATTTCTGTTGTTTTAAGCTTAAAAAAATATATTAGCTGACACAATCAACTCTCTTGGGATCTCTGAATGGAAACAGAGAGCTGCACTAGCCTCCTATAGTTACTGTTGAATTCCGAGCACTTAATGAATAATGTTCCAGTGTCACGTGGCCTGGCTGCATGACTGCTGACCATTTCCAGTTTCCTTATTTACGCACACAGCCTTATATTCATGAGCCATCGTGTGAGATAACTTGATCACCTCTCTCCCATGCTGCCTGAAAAATCCCTGTCACAATGGCAAGTTCAACTGTTAACAGCAACAAGCACAAAGTAGAATCACTGAGTAATAGTCACACGAGAAGTGGACTTGTTAGCAGTTTGCCCAGCAGCTGGCCTGGACAAAGACAAGGAGGGTGGCTATATGGAAGATGTTTTGATTATCAAGGTTTAGAAAGTCTTTGTTTTACCATAGGTAGAATCCAAGCAGGGTAAGCTGTGCCACTGCCTTAGGGACAGTGTATAAAATAAAGGTACACTGGCTCTGACCAGGTAGCTCAGTTGGTTGGAGCATTGTCCTGATACACCAACGTTCAATCCCCAGTCAGGGCACATACGAGAATCGACCAATGAATGCATAAATAAGTGAACAACAAACCTATATTTCTGTTTCTCTTTCTCCCCCCTTTCTCTCTCTCTAATCAATCAACCAATCAATCAATCAATGTACATTGGAGATTCTGGAGAATGCCTTTATTCCATGGGATAAGACTTCTGAGAGCTAAAGTGTCTGCAACAACTAAGACAAATCACCTGGAAATCTTTCCATTCTTAATATGTAATTAAGGATCTTATGGGGCAGGGATCAGCCTTTTTTTTTTTTTTTTTTCTATTAAGGACCAGATAGCAAATATATTAGGCTCCGTGGGCCAGATGGTCTCTGTTACAACTACTCAACTCTGCCTTTGTAATACAAAAGCATCCATAAATATTATGTAAACAAATGGGCACGGCTATGTTCCTATAAAACTTCATTAAAATAGGTGGTAGCCATATTTGGCCTACCAGCCATAGTTTGCCAACCCCTGCTGTAGGGTAAAAGTCCTTTTTAGAGCCAATGTCTTCAAAAATAGAAGTGAGTTTGTGGGGTTCAAAAGGAAAAAGGGCCCTGGCCAGTGTCCTCAGTGATTAGAGCATCAAGCCCACACACAGAAGGGTTGCCGGTTCATTTCCCAGTCAAGGGCATGTACCTGGGTTGCAGGTTCAATACCTGGCATGTAGGAGGCAACCAACTGATGTGTCTCTCTCTCATCAATGTTTCTCTCTCTCTCTCTTTCTCTCTCCCTCTCTTCCACTCTCTCTCTCTCTAAAAAATAAATCAATAGAAAAAAATACCCTCAGGTAAAGATTAACAAAAAAAGGAAAAAGGAACAAAGCAAGACTAAAGATGATCCTGCATGTGTAAAAAGCCTTCTAACCCTTAGAAATATGTTAAAACCATTTACCATTGAAAATAAAGTGACATGTTGACCTATTTTCTTACAATGATTGATACTGTACCAAAGTTAAAGTCATTCAATAAGCTCAACATTGAATAGTCTATCAGTCAGGACAGGCTATCAGTTAGGTTACTATAGTAAACCCCCAAAGGACAGTAGCTTAAAACAAAATTTTATTTTTGGCTCATGCTAAATGAATGGGTCAGTAGGGGGCTCTGATGGTTGTAGCTCCTCTAGGACTCAACTGACAGAACAACCTATCTCCAATGTTGCTGATCATGGTGATCAAAGACAGAAGGAAAGTTGGCTTTGGAAAGTACACCCCAGCAACTGATTGCTCAGATATACTAAACAAAGCTAATCATATGGCCCACTTCACACTATGGAGCCAGGAAGTGAAATTCTGTCACGCGGCAGGAGAGGAATGCAATGATTATTCAATGAGCAGTATGAATGACTATCACATAGTAATGGTTAAGCCACTTTTACCTAAATAATCACAAAATGAGCCTGGCTGGTGTTGCTCAGTGGTTAAGTGTTGACCTATGAACCAGGAGGTCACAGTTCAATTTCATCAGGGCACACACCCAGGTTGCGGGCTCGATCCCCAGTAGGGGGCATACAGGAGGCTGCTGATCGATGTTTCTCTCTCATTGATGTTTCTATCTCTCTATCCCTCTCCCTTCCTCTCTCTAAAATCAATAAAGTCATATTTTAAAAATCTATAAATATTCACAAAATGAGACTCTCATTTTAAAAAAGCATTTCTGATTAATTGGTTAGTCAGAAACCACTGTCAACTTCATTTAAATTAAAATTTCAAATGTTTTGTATATTTTTCCTTAGTGTCAAAGGATTTTGAAATCACAGGACCCTGAGGTCATCAAATGCCCACACTGGTGTACACAGAGGATATCGGAGACTGAGTGTTTACCAGCCATTAGACAAACCAGAAACTCATGAGGAGCAGGGCTCTCCCAGAAAGTTTTGGGGACAGGATACACAGTGAGGTTTTGCCCCATCCCACTTTAGGGTCAGCATTTATTTCACAACTCCTTAGTTCCCTTCTGTAGTCTTCTAGATGGCCATTGATGGTATAGCAGGTGCTATTAATGTTCTTCCCATATACACTTAGATTCTTTTACCATTTTCATGCACACCAGGCAGCTAATGTACTTGCACTCCCAAAAGTCAGCAGCTGTGTCTCTGTCTCTTTTTTGGAGGATTGCCCTTAGGTTACTGAAACTCCATTTGAGAGCAAGGTGTCCTAGGAGGCAGCCTTAACCAATGACTGATGGATGCAGGACAACTCTGATGAGGAAATTCTATTTTTAAAAATATATTTTTATTTATTTCAGAGAGGAAGGGAGAAGGAGAGAAACATCAATGATGAGAGAAAATCACTGATGGGCTGCCTCCTTCAGGCTCCTTACTGGGGACTGAGCCTGCAACCCAGGCATGTGCCCTGACCAGGAATCAAACCACACTGGCGGGGCTGGTCAGGAAAGCTCTACACTCTGTCTTCAAAGCAGCTCTGTGGAGTGGCTTCGCCACCTTCCCTTGCTGGTCTCACTTCCCACCTAACCTATCCCGTCTTTCCTGGCAATACTTCCTAATAAATTACCTGCACACAAGTCCTCATCTCAGGGTCTGTTACTGAGGAAGCCAGCCTGAAAACAACCCACCTCACAGCCTGAGGATAGAAAGGCTACATGGTGCCCTAACCGGTTTGGCTCAGTGGATAGAGCATTGGCCTAAGGACTGAAGGGTCCCAGGTTCAATTCTGGTCAAGGGCATGTACCTTGGTTGCAGGCACATCCCCAGTAGGGGGTGTGCAGGAGGCAGCTGGTCAATGTTTCTCTCTCATCGATGTTTCTAACTCTCTATCCCTCTCCTTTCCTCTCTGTAAAAAAAAATCAATAAAATATATTTTAGAAAAGAAAGAAAGGCTACATGGTGCTCTATAGAAAGAAGCCAGGATTTGGACTTGGAAGACTCCAAATGACAAGGTGCTAGCTCTACAACTGATTACATAATGGCAGTCTCTATCAGCTTCTAACATGTAGAAATGATGGTACCTACCACAATAATTTTGTGACAAATACATGTGACTATGGTAACACATGTGAAAGCACTTTCTAAGGTAGAGACTACAATACTATCAAGTTAGTTCATTTAAAGACAGCTGTTTCTCATCTTCTAATCCCTCCCCACTGTAATTGTCACTATGTCCCACCTGTCTGCAAACAGGAAATTTGTGGAGTGCTGGTTCTCAGATTTTAGCATGCATCATAATCATCTGGAGGGCTGTTAAAAAAGCCTGAAGGACGCCTCTCCCAGAAGTTTTGATTCTAACAAGCTAATACTAATGCTGCTGGAGACCTCAGTTTGAGAACCACTGTTATAAGGAAAACTTCAACCATCTCTGCAAAGTGGAACTGATAAAGCTTAACCAGTTAACTGCCACGATATTCTGAATTTACTAAAAAAGGTCCGCCACTGGCGTCTACAGACGCTTATGGCGTACAAATGGTTAATACAATGGTTCAACCTTACTATAGAGCAGGCGTGGGGAACCTTTTTTCTGCCAAGGGCCATTTGGGTATTTATAACATCACTCAAAGGCCATAAAAAATTATCACTTTAAAAACCAACCTGCTATATTTGGTCAAACATTTAATTAACTCTAATGCTGTGACAAGGCCAGACCAAATGATTTCTCATTCCCCATCCCTGCTATAGAGAGACTTTTCTAGGAGACAAACATGAAGCTCTAAAAAATTTATTGTCCTCATCTTATAAAATAAACATGTGCAGGCAAAGTTGCCTGTAAAGAAAATTTCTGTAGAGGAAACATTATATTTAATCTCAATTCCATACCAACTTGCATAAAAAAAAAAAAAGAGGTTCTGATAGCTGCCAGAATTGTGTCATTATAGATGTTAAAGTAACAAGAATAATAATTTATTCACTATTGAAATTACAAGGTAATGTTCAAAGCATTTTACATGCATTAATAATTTACTCGTCACAATAACCCATGAGGCAGATAATAGATGAGGCAGCTGAATCAGAGAGAGGTCAAGACAGTTTCCCAGAGTCATATAGTTAGTAAATCTCAGAAGTGGGACTCAAACCCAGGCAGTTTGGCTCTTAATCAAAAACAATTATTACATCATGAATGATCTTTTAAAACTCTGACCAATTTACAAAATCCAAACTCTATGATTCTTCTTCTTCTTCTTCTTCTTCTTCTTCTTCTTCTTCTCCTTTTAGTTTTAAAATGAGTTTATTAAAGAGTATTATTAGGAAGGAAATGACATTTGATTTGTCATTTTAAAAAAGTCTGTTTCTTCATGCTGTAGAATAAAAGTAATGTAAGAGGCTACAGAGTTACAAGCGTCTTGCTGCTGGATTCTCTGATAGTATAGCACAGTGTGCTGCAATGCTTATGATCTTTCTTCTTATCGGCTCCCCTTTATGTGGGCCATATGATCAAGCGTGGAACTCCCGAATAGACATGGCTCCTCGGAAGCTTGCCAGGAGCTTTGCCCACATGTGGGTAATAACTCACAATGCTGGGCTGGAATACAACCCTACATGCAACTATTAAATATGGCATGTACTCAACCTGAACAGTACCAAAACTGAGAAGGATAATTAAAAAATAAATAAACAAATTTGTTAAAAAGGGAAAAAAAACTGAGAAGGTGTGATAAACAGAAAGCATACTAAAACCTCACTGATCCACTTTGTTTTTTGAAGATGTTCTGCAGAACACACCACAGATTTCTAATCAGAAAGGATATACGCACCCCTATGTTCATAGCAGCACAATTCACCATAGCTAAGATTTGGAAACAGCTTAAATGCCCATCAGCAGATGAGTAGATTAGAAAACTGCAGTACATCTACACAATGGAATACTAGGCTGCTATAAAAAAGAAGGAATTCTTACCATTTGCAACAGCATGGATGGAACTGGAGAGCATTATGCTAAGTGAAATAAGCCAGTCAGTTAAAGAAAAATACTACATGATCTCACTCATTTGTAGAATATAAAGAACATTATAAACTGATGAACAAATATAGATACAAAGGCAAAGAAACATTGAACAGACTGTCAAACTACAGCGGGAAGGCTTGGGAGGATTGTGGGGGGTGCGGGGGGGGGGGGGTGCGGGTAAGAGATCAACCGAAGGACTTGTATGCATGCATATAAGCATAACAATGGATGGAAGACCTTGGGGGGAGGGTGGTGAGGGCATGTGCGGGGGGGGGGGTGGTAGTAGGGCAGGCCGGGGGAAGGTCAATGGGGGAAAAAGGAGACATATGTACTACTATTTATAATACTTTAAACAATAAAATAAAATTTAAAAAATGCACTTTTTAACTTTCAGTTATTTTATAAATATAACACAAAGAACAAACTAAAATCCATTTCTATAGAAATCAGCCCAGTGCTAGATGTAAGGAGAAGATTAATAGGATACTGACAGCTTTCAGTTGAATCCCATTAAGACCCCACATAAAGAAAGCACAATATAAGCAGAAATAAAAGAGAGAGGAAGAGGCACATTGTCTTGGGCCTTAGGTTGTTCAAGAAGTCCACATACAGTCCTGGAAGTCAGAAAAAGCAGGAAAGAAAGGTTGAGGAGGAAGCCTGGCAGGGCTGTTTGGCTTCTCTGCCCCCTCTTAGATTCAGAGATCAGCAAGTTAGCTAGGGACATTACTGATGTACACAAAAGAGTAATTTGCTCAGGGTCACACTGAAAGTTAGTGATAAAGGAGGGCTTATGTCTATGTCCAAACTTTCTATCCACTTTTACCCTTAGGCACTTTCCAGAGACCAACCTGATTTCTCTTGGGGCTATTTTTCATAGGGTCTCCATTGCTGGTGTTTCAGCCTCTCTTCAGCAGGCAAACTCTAAAACTACACGTAAGAGTAACCCTATCAAACTCTATCACCCTGACACACTTTAGCATTTAATAGGGTCTGAAGAAAGGCGGAGACTATTCTCAACCATTTTTATAAGACCCTCCACTGGGTGGACCAGGAAGCAGCAGGATGAGCATCACTCTTGAACTGAGCTGAAAGACCCATTCACAACAGCTCACCTCTCAACATTTCAACGCATTCACTGGACAAGAGCCCCAGGAAAGAGCTTTAAAATGTATTTTAAGCCGAAACCGGTTTGGCTCAGTGGATAGAGCGTCGGCCTGCGGACTGAAGGGTTCCGGGTTTGATTCCGGTCAAGGGCATGTACCTTGGTTGCAGGCACGTCCCCAGTGGGGGGTATGCAGGAGGCAGCTGATCGATGTTTCTCTCTCATCGATGTTTCTAACTCTCTATCCCTCTCTCTTCCTCTCTGTGAAAAATCAATAAAATATATTAAAATGTATTTTAACAGCATAAGTGGGACTTCTGAGGTATTGGTAATGTTCTATTTCTTGATCTGGATACAGGTTACATGGGTATGCTCAGCTGGTGAAAATTCAAGTGGAGCCCTAACCGGTTTGGCTCAGTGGCTAGAGCGACGGCCTGCGGACTCAAGGGTCCCAGGTTCGATTCCTGTCAAGGGCATGTACCTTGGTTGTGGGCACATACCCAGTGGGGAGTGTGCAGGAGGCAGCTGATCGATGTTTCTCTCTCATCAATGTTTCTAACTCTCTATCCCTCTCTCTTCCTCTCTGTAAAAAAAAAATCAATAAAATATATTTTTTTAAAAAGAAAATTCAAGTGGATAGAAAATTTGAGCTGTACATTTATGTACATTTTTCTGTATGTATATTTCAATTAAAAGTTTTTAAAAGAGTAGTTCTGTTTTCTCACCAGCAAAAAAAAAAAAAAAAGACACATACCTGCTAAAGAATCTTTTGACCACATGGTCTCTTCTACTGCAGAATCTTGTTTATGACTAATAAGACCAAGCCAGAGGAGAGACTGTGAACATTGACTGGGGCAACAGAGAGAGCCGGGTCATGTTCACCTCGGTTAAGGAAGCCTTCCTCAACACTGGTCTATTTCGGCAGTGATATCACCACAGGGGAGGAAGGAAAGAAGAGTGTTTCTTCCCTAGCTTTTCGTTTCCTCTTTGTCCCCACTCTCTGCTTCCAAAATGTCCCCTATCTACCCCCACTAACCTCAGCAGCATATCATACAAAAGAGCAGTAGTCCCAAGAGTTGGGTCCTTAGGTCCAGGGATGCCCTGGGCTGATTGTCACAAGCAAACCTGAGCAGGTCCCTGTGGTACTGAAAGGGAAAGAGTATCACATCTCTAAGGCTGCAGCTGGGACATGGCAGCCACAACACACAGTGTGCACTCAGTTAACACTGCCTGAATAAATGAATACAGTCTATGGACTAATTCCAGAATATGCACAATAAATGTGTGCTGAATAAAATTAAAAGATGGCTGTTCTCTATGTCTCCTCTAAGTTCTGCCTGCATTAATGCCGCATATTTGATCTTCAGCCTAGATGAACATCAACAGGTCAGTATCCTCCACATAGCACTGTTTTCTTATTTTTGATGTACTCCCGAAGACTCTTTACCACCCTCTGTAATGGGTCCCACCAGATAGCACTCTGAGAGGCAGTCTGCTTCAAGTTGTCTGAGTTGCTAATCTATAATAATAAAAATGTAATATGCAAATCAACTGAACGGCTGAACAGCAGAACGACCATCTGGATGACTGTCCAGATGACCATCTGGATGAAGCCAGGGCTGCAAGGGCTGAGCCCCTTGCACAAATTTCGTGCATCGGGCCTTTAATCTATATATAGAAAAGGCTAATATGCAAAGTGTCCCCGTGGGAGTTTGACCGGGAGACCGGGAGCTCTATTGCTCGCTATGATATGCACTGACCACCAGGGGGTGGCAAGAACAAAGGAAGGCCTGGCCGGCAGACGGCAGCTGGCAGCTGGCAGCCAGGGAAGGAAGGCCCAATCAGCCCTGATCACCGGCCAGGCCTAGGGACCCTACCTGTGCACAAATTTCATGCACTGGGCCTCTAGTACTTGTATATAAGCAGAAAACAAGCCTGGAGGATGATGTTTCTGTTTTTAACTCTCATTCCTGTCTAAGTAGAAAAAGTTTTCCTGCAACCATGTTGCTAGGAGCAAATTTCCTGTTTTTAATATTATTTAGTCTGAATGGGTCTCTAGAGAGCAATCTTAATGCTGGAGAAACAAATGAGTTGAGCCCCCAAGAAAGTTCCGGTTTCATAGTTGAGTTCCGCTGGCCTAGCTGAAGGCCCATATCATTCTCAGCATCCAAGGTCTAGTTGAAGAGATTAATTCTGTGTTGATCTGAACAGCATCTGCCTCATGCATATCACTGGCAAGGGCCTTCCTCCCTTGAGTTACACTTCCCTCCTCCAAACCTGAAAACTAGTTTGCAGAAGAGAGAATCTGCATGTTAGAATCACAAAGTCTCCAACCACCCTGGTCTTGTGGGGCCCTTGCACCTCAGCCCCTCATATCAAGTCACTTTAACAAAATAAACAAAGTGTGGCTCCAGCCTCAGCCAAAAGCCCTGGGACCAAGGTGTTTCTCAGCACTGTTGCCAAAGTGCATGCAAAAGACCCCAAAAATTATGATGGAAGAGAGACCTGACAGTGGTGAGCATTTAGTTCAACAATTATCTGCTGGTGACACCTGAGAAATGTACTGACAAAAACCTGGACAGTCACTCAGGAACTTGGGACTGATTTCCAATGAAGCACAGTTAATAAGCCTCTAAAAATCCTGACAGAACTGACAAATGCCTAAGAGATTCATTCTCTCTGGTGTATAAATGCTTCTATGTGGAAGATACTGAGCAGATGAGAGTCATCTTTGCTGAAAAATAAATACTTGGGAATTAAAGCTGGTGGAATTCAGGATAAACCTAGAAAGCGATGTAGGCTTTCGTTTAATACAAAAATATATATTAAGATTTTTCTGGATTCAATCTGGAGGTTCTGCATTAATTCTTTCCCTCCCCAATATGAAACTGGACACCCTAGAGTACTTCACAGATGAAAGAGAAGCTACTCCAAACAAAGAGGTACCAGGAAATGCTGAGCTGTGCCAGGAAGGAAGCACACTGGCTGGCAGGGTCAGTGCCCAGACCTCAGACCTCTTTCTGGGCACCTCTGGCTACATTTCACCACTTCTAAAGTCCACTTCAAAACCTGGTCCTTGCGTCAGAATAGGTGAAAGAAAGCATCCATTTGCTATGAAGTGTGAACTATTTGTTGAGTCTCAGAGAGTGGTTGAGTCAATTAGGGCTAATTCGGGGGACTCAAAACAAAACACCCTGACTGCACGAGTAGACAAGCACTTGCCTCACATACAAAACTAGAAATAGGTGATGTTCTCCATATCTCAGAGAGAAGCATCATCAATAGGGAGGCTTGAAAGCACATGTCCCTTCTCATGACTCTTGGGTCCTTTCCTATAGTAAATACAAAACCTAATGGTCCAAATGTTTCTGTCAGCTAATTCATATCATACTTCATATATCGGAGGCAAGCACACAGTCAGGAGTTAGCTCCCACAGCAGGCAGCAGGGAGAAGTAAAAAGAGCAAGGTCTTCGGAGGCAGCAACTCTGGGTTTCAGTTTGAGCTCCATCTCTTAGTCGTGTGGCCGTGGACAAGTTGCCTAACCATTCTGAGCCTCAATTTTCATGTCTGTAATAACCCACTTAACAGGGTTGTTGTGAAGGATGAGTGAGAGAAGTCAGGTACTAAAGTTCAGTACCCCTCTCCCCCCAAAAAAAGAAAACAAAACAAAAAAAGAAAAGAAAGAGAAAAAAACAAATAAAATTCAATACCTGGAACAGAGTAGGTTCTCAAAAGCCCACTTAAGTGAGCTGGTCATGAGAACATTTTCCAAACCCTGGAACTAAGTCTCTAAACTACATGGGAATGTTTCCAAATGCTTATGAAGGAGGAAGTTGCTTCTATTTTTTAAATCTCTGATGTGGGAGAAAAGGAAAAGCAATACCAGCCAGAGACCACTACATATTCGAACTTTAAACCACAAAACCACCACAAACAAGATGGGGTTATTTTAATATGGAAGGAATAGTAAAGGGGAAAAAAGTAATTAAGGGTTTCCATTTCTGTAAATCTCTTCTCATCCTAGCAGAACCACTATCTCTACCAACTGCATGGAAGCTGTATTAATTCGTCCTCCTCTATCAATTCAGCACATATCCCCATAAACCACTTGTATTTTGTCTAATTGCATAACTACAGAGACAAGAGTTGAGCAATGAAATTATTGACAAAAGGATAATCCCCCACTTCTAGAAAGAGAAACAAGGAACACGAGTTTGAGCATACTCTTCTGTTTGCTACTTCTGCTCCTGGACCAGATGTAAGGGGCTTTTTGTATACACAAGTTGATCTTATGAGTGAGTCCATCCATTTCACCCTGAGACCAACTCCCCAGGGGCTCTGCCTTTTCCAACTTCTAATACAAACTGGGGGGTGGCTGGGCACATCTGGTCACCATTTGATTTCAGGCTTCTATTGTGTTCAGACTTTGGAGGGAAGTGAGTTTATAAATAACTCACGTTCCTCTGCCTCACACTTGAAAAATGAGAAACTGTCAACTCTGCCTTTCCTGCAGAGAGAGGAGAGGTTTCACTGAACCCAGCTCCCTCCATAACAGTCATACATCAAGTTAATATGCTAAGTAGCCAGCCTCAGTTAAATGATTGATACAACTATTTTATTATAAGACTAAGCGGTATCTAGAATGAAACCTAGGAAGGAGCTCCAAGTTAAGATTAGTGAATGATTAGTATGATGCTTGGAGAAGTCTCTGATCTTTTTGGAAACGCCCAAGCTATGTGGTTAAATCTACACACTAGTATGTGAAGCACCACCTTCACGTCTCAAGAAGAAATGTCTTTCCCACCTTTGGGAGAGAAGTACAGGTTTAAGTCCTATTCAATCCTGAACAGAGCAATCCTGCTATGAAGTAGATTTTTTTTGACAATAATTTTCTCCCTCTTCAAGTTTTTTCAAACACTTGATTAAAATATTTATTATAGTACTTGCCACACTGTGAAGTAATTATTTTTTTATGTATGTTCCCTCAAGAACTATGAGTTTTTAATGGATAAGTATAAACAAGGTAAAATAATGATATAGTCTATGGCCTTAATGAGCTTTCACAAATAAAAGAAACATCAACTTGAATGTTGATTTAAGGAAGAGGTGAGGAAAGGGGACCAACCAAATAGAAGTAGAAAGAAGAAAGATATAAACAGATGGTTTCCTCTTCATCCCCATACCTGCTCAGAATTATAAAAAGGCTCTTTTTTGCTAGAATCTGAGATTATATAAATGTATGTAAATCAAAGAATAATTATAGCCAGTATATGGTATAGACCACTACTAACTTCAGATCCTAGAAAAGAAAATATGAGGCCAAACCCCTGTCCCAAAAAATGCAGTTCAAAAAGAACAGCAAATAGCAACAAAGATATTGGATAGCCAAGACCAATAACTTGAAATGCTCCAAATTGTTCCATATTAAATTATCAATTTCTGATTTTGTTTGGCTTTAGAATATAAGGAAACGCCTCCTGAGCATACTCTGTGCCCAGCTAAGGTTCCAATTAAGATGAGCTCTGCTAGAGTCCCTAGAGCTTATCACAAACCAATGTGGGTCATCTGCTGACACCAGACTTAATGCTATGTGGTTTGTGAGATATAAATCAAATACAGTCTCCATCTTTGCAGTGTCCAAACTATTATAGCAAAAATAAAGTTAGAGAATATACTAGCAGACAAGAAAAATGACACCAGGTGGAAATACAGATCTACAAAAAGAAATGAAGAGCACCAGAACTGGCAACTACATCAGTGAATATATGTGGGGCTTTTTTTTTTTTTAATTCTTAGAAAGTCTTTAAAAGATAATTTACTGTTTAAACAAAATTATTAACAATGTATTATGGAGTTTATAACATACGTAGACATAAAAATGTATAACTTGATAGTATAAAGACAGAGAAAAAATGTTCTAGTGAATCTTATGCGGGAAGTAATATATTATTAGTTGAAGGTAGACTGATAACTTAGAAATGTATACCTTAAACGCTAAAGCAACCACTAAAAAAACAAGAGTTATAGCTAATAAACCAACAAAGGTAAAATGAAATCATAAAAAATACTCAACCCAAAAGAAGGCAGAAAAATATGAAAAAGGGAAAAAAGAACAAATTAGACAAATAGAAAACAAATAGCAAAATGATTGTCATAACTATATCGGTGAGTGGCCTAAATAATCTTAATTAAAAGGGAGAGATGGCCTGATTAGGAAAACAAAACAAGACCCCATTACCTATATGCTACCTGTAAGAAAGTCACTGTAAACTTAAAACATATATAGTTTAAATGTTCATGACAATTAAATTATGGTATATCCATAGAGAAGGTTATAACATGGTCATCAGTAATAGGAAGTAATTATACATACACAGGAATAGGCAAAAGTAGGTTTACAGTTGTAATACAAATAAAGAATACAATCCTATATAATAAAAGGGTAATATGCAAATCGACCAACCAGCGGAACAACCAGTCACTATCACGCACCCTGACCACCAGGGGGCAGACGCTCAACACAGGAGCTGCTCCCTTGGTGCACTCTCATGGGGGGGGAGTGCCACTCAGCCACAAGCCGGGCTGACAGCTGGCGAGCACAGCGGCGGTGGCAGGAGCCTCTCCCATCTCTGTGGCAGTCAGACGTCCCCCAAGGGCTCCCGGACTGCTAAAAGGTGCACGCCGGGCTGAGGGGACCACCCCCCCCCCCCCAAGTGCATGAATGTCGTGCACCGGGCCTCTAGTTAATAAATAATAATACAAGAATAAACTGTGTTGCATGTACTTACAACTGTAAACCTACTTTTGCCCACCCCTGTATATGGATTTGAAATGTCTCCAAGATATATTAATTGAACAAGGCAAGATACAGAATAATCTGTGTGCTATCATTTTTTAAAGAGAATAAATATACAACTACATGCTTATATTTGCATAGAATTCTCTGAAGCTATATATAAGAATTGATTGCATCACTGCAGATTGCCCAGGACCAAACCAGACAGAGTCGGACCTGCATTACCACCATTTGTCCACCATCCAGAACTGAAATGTCAGTGCTGACATGTACACATAAGGAACTGTTGGACATTGAAATTGGGTCTCAAAAGAACTGTTGGCCCAGGAAGAAACTCACTACAGACTGATTCATTTGCCTGTCATCATAACCATTATTGCTTGTCTCATTTTCGGTTCTTATAAGTGTACTAGAGGCCTGGTGCACGAAATTCGTGCACGGAGGGGGGTTGTCCCTCAGCCCAGCCTGTATCCTCTCCAATATGGGACCCCTCAAGGGATGTCCGACTGCCCGTTTAGGCCCGATCCTAGGGCAGTCGGACATCCCTCTCACAATCCAGGACTGCTGGCTCCCAACTGCTTGCCTGCCTGCCTGCCTTCATGATTGCCCCTAACCGCTTCTGCCTACCAGCCTGATCACCCCCTACCACTCTGCTGCCAGCCTGTTTGCCCCCAACTTCCCTCCTCTGCCGGCCTGGTCACCCCTAACTGCCCTCTCCTGCAGGGTTGATCACCTCCAACTGCCCTCCCTTGCAGGCTTGGTCCCTCTCAACTGCCCTCCCTTGCAGGCCAGGTGCCTCCCAACTGCCCTCTCCTGATGGCCATCTTGTGGTGGCCATCCTGTGTCCACATGGGGGCAGGATCTTTGACCACATGGGGGCAGCTATATTGTGTGTTGCAGTGATGATCAATCTGCATATTACTCTTTTATTAGATAGGATAGAGGCCTGGTACAGGGGTGGGGGCCAGCTGGTTTGCCCTGAAGGGTGTCCCTGATCAGGGTGGGGTACCCTGGGGGCGTGGGGCGGCCTGAGCGAGGGGCCTGTGGTGGTTTGCAGGCCAGCCACGCCCCCTGGCAACCCAAGCGGAGGCCCTGGTATCTGGAATTTATTTTCCTTCTACAATTGAAACTTTGTAGCCTGGAGCAGAGCCAAGCCTGGGGCTCCCTCCGAGGCCTGAAGCCATTTGTGTTGGGGTTATAATTGAAACTTTGTTGCCTTAAGCGGGTGGGCCTGGCCAGGGTGTGTGGAAAGCTTTGCTTCCCCTATTGCCGGCGGCAACCCTGGGGGTAAAGGGGGAGATCAACCAAAGGACTTGTGTGCAGGCATATGAGCCTAACCGGCGGTTAAGGACAACAGAGGGGTGGGGGCATGTGTGGGGATGGGGGTGGGATGGGAATGGGGGGACGAGGACAAATATGTGATACCTTAATCAATAAAGAAATTTAAAAAAAAAATTGATAATAATGTTTGCCTCATCATAGGGGAAGGAGATGGGGATAGAGAGATTTAATTTTCACTGTATAATCCTTTTGTACTGTTTCTTTCTGACATATGCGTATAGCACCTATTTTTTAATTAGTAAATTACAATATTTCTAGAAAAAATATTTTTATTAAAGAATTAAGAGCAGCCCTAGCTGGTTTGGCTCGGTGGATAGAGCATCGGCCTGTGAACTGAAAGGTCCCAGGTTCGATTCTGGTTGAGGGCACATGCCCGGGTTGTGGGCTTGATTCCCCAGTGGGGGACTTGCAGGAGGCAGCCAATCCATGATTCTCTCTCATCATGGATCTTTCTGTCTCTCTCTCCTTCTTCCTTCCTCTCTGAAATCAATAAAAATACATTTTTTTAAAAGAATTAAGAGCAGAAGATACTTTCATTGGCAACATGAAAAACTCTGTAAACACACTGTCCTTTTCGTATAGAAAACCAAGGCTATTTAAATCACATAAAGTTTGCTTCACTAGACCAAAGCCATCGAGGTTTGCCTGAGATGGCAGTTATATAAGTGGATATGTCAGAGTCTAATACAGTTTCTTTCTTCAGTCAGCCAGACAGACAAGTAAGAGGAATTTCCATCAGGGAATAATGCACATTTTACAGACAAAGGAAAAGTACAGTTAACTGGTCCTTGGAAAATGCAGTCATCAGTTCCATCCATCAAGATGGAATATATCACGTACTCTAGAATCTTATTACTAAGTGTGGTCCTCAGCCCAGCAGCATCTTAAGCTCTACCTCAGAAATCTTGGATCTGAATCTTCCTCACATACATAGGTATCACTTGGTGATCTTTTTAAAATGCAGGTTTTGATTCAGTGCCTTTGGGTGGGGTCTGAAAGTACACATTCCGACAAGCTCTAGGCCAGGGGTGGGGAACTCCAGCCCGAGGGCCCTGTAAGTCCTGAGAAATCATTTGGTCTGGCCCTGCCACGGTATTAGGGTGAGTTAATTAAATGTTTGACCAAATATAGCAGGCTAATTTTTAAATTGATAATTTGTATGGCCCAAAAATGATTTATAAATATCTAAATGGCCCTTGGCAGAAAAAAGGTTCCCCACCCCTGCTCTAGGCAATACTAAGTTCCACACTTTGAGAAGCAAGACAGAACTACAGCAGGATCTCTACTTCTGTGTTCCCAAAGAGGAGGAGGTACATCCTCCTCCATTCACAGTAAGGGGGCATCTGGACATGCAAGGTCCTAGTAAAGCTCAATGAGCATGCACATACATAAGGAAAAACCAGTAATGTGCTCCTAGAGGCTATTTTTCTACAAAAAAGTAGCTTAAATGTTAAAATCAGAACACTTCTACCATCTGGAACAAGAAAAATGTATCATGTCTCATAGGCAGGCTCCTGAGAGAGCAGCACCATGGCCTCACGCCTAGGATCTGGAAACAAAGGAAGGAAGTGGTGTCCAAGCAACAGTGTGGGGGACAGAAAGATGACATGGGCACTACACCCATTAGAACCTCTAGAGGAGACATTAGATTTGCTTAAAATCTGATCTGCAGAAATGGAGATATAGCAAGTGAGGTAAAGTAATTGAGCAAAACATACGCATACGCACATACTACACACACTCACAGTTTGTTTACCAAGCACCTAGCATACTCCTGGCATACATTAGGTAAATGTTTGTTGAATGAGTGAATGCTGTTTCTGTAATCCAGGATACTCTGCCTCCTGCAGTCAGGTTAAAATTTTTCATGGCTTCCCAAATTATCTAAAGTGGAAGTACCCATCTTCCCTTTCTTGCTTCTGGAAGGGAAGTGATGATGTGGCCTTTATCTGCTGAACTCAGCTAAATTTCAAGGATGCTCCTGAGGTCACTTATCCACTGTGCCAGAGAAATTGTATTTAGCCCCCACATCTCCTAGGAGTCTGGGCCGCTCAGAGGTTGAATGTGGGAGTCTGGCCCCCTGGGACACTTGGAGAGATGGACACTGTGACTATATTCTCTTAGCTTCACCCTGGACTGGTACCCCCTAATCTACTTAAACATAGCGTGTACATTCTTGCCTTAGAATCTTTGCTTATGCCTCTCCTTCTGACTGAAATGACATCCCTTAAATTCATTCAGTGCAATCTATGGATAGTATGGATTCCTAAAGTACTTACTGTAAGTACCACTCATTTAACACTTGAATGCTTGGTATTGTTGATTATTTTATGTGCCTAAAGCCTGGTATTTTCAATAAGACTGCAAACTTTTTGAGGGCAGGGATCACATCATATTTCATTCCATATTTTCCATAGCACTCAAGCCCATTGTACTACAGACTGTAGTTACTTCCTAAATGCTTACTGAACGAATGAAATGTCACTGTGCTAGGGAATGTGGAGCATTCAAAGATGAAAGAGGCCTAGTATGCCTTCTAGGCTTTGTCTAGAAGTCATGTACCCAGAGAGCAGTAATTTTAGTTAATACACAGAAGTGTCAAAGACTATAATAGAGGAAACCTCTTCCACTGCTGGTGGGAATGCAGACTGGTGCAGCCACTGTGGAAAACAGTATGGCGTTTCCTCAAAAAATTAAAAATGGAACTTACATTTGACCCAGTAATCCCACTTCTAGGAATATATCCCAAGAAAACAGAAACACCGATCAGAAAGGGTATATGCACCCCTATGTTCTTAGCAGCACAATTTACAATAGCTAAGATTTGAAAACAGCCTAAGTGCCCATCAGCAAATGAGTGGATTTGCTGTGGTACATTTATACAATGGAATACTACACTGCTGTAAAAAAGAAGGAATTCTTACCATTTGCAACAGCATGGATGGAACTGGAAAGCATTATGCTAAGCGAAATAAGCCAGTCAGAGAAAGATAAATATCACATGATCTCACTCATTTGTGGAATATAATGAACAACATAAACTGATGAACAAAAATAGAACCAGAGTCATAGAAGCATCGAACAGACTGTCCAGCCTATGAGGGAAGGCGGGGTGTGGTTAAGAGATCAACCAAAGGACTTGTATGCATGCATATGAGCATAACCAATGGACACAGACAGTAGGGGGGTGAGGGCATGTGCTGGGGGGTAGGGGTGGCCGGGAAGAGGTCAATGGGGGGGAAAAAGAGACTCATGTAATACTTTAAACAATAAAGAATTTAATTTTTTTTTAAATGATAAAAAAAAAAAAAGATACTATGAGAATCTAAGGAGTGGTGACAACTTCAAGGAGGAAGTACCATTTTAACTAGCTCCTGAAGAGCATTTTGAATGGGAGGAACTGGAGAGGTGAGATATCTACCAGTATAATAATAAAAGCATAATATGCTAATTAGACCGGATGCCTGAAGCCGGGGCTGCGAGGGAAGCGAGGGTCCAGGTGCCTACCTGCACGTCTTGCCTCAAGCTGAGGCAAACCACTGTGCTTGCGCCTGCCGGAGGGAAGCCTGGGTCCCAGGTGCCAGAGGAAAGCTGGTGCTGGCAGTCAGGGGAAGGAAGGCCTACTCTTGCATGAATTTTGTGCATCAGGCCTCTAGTTTTTATATATTTTAGAAAGAGGAGGTAGCATGAGCAAAAGCAGGGAAGTACATGGCATTTGGGGGAAAAACAAAAACCAAAATAACCAGGATAGTATGAGAAAGGATTACTCCTGTCAAATATTAAAAAGTAGTGAAACACTATGGTGTATACTTTTATGTACATTTGAAAACTTCTGAAACAGTGTGGTTCTGGCACAAGAATACAAATAGGTCAATAGAACAAAACAGAGTTTTAAAAGAGACTCCAAGTATACACTGGAATTCAATACAGGATAAAAGTGGCTTTTTACATTAGAGAAAGGATGGGTTTTTAAAAAATGGGAATGGGACAACTGGCTAACTATTGGGGGGGAGATGATAAAGCTGCAGCCCTACCTCATTTCAAATGGACCAAATATTGAAATATTAAAAAGATAAATCTACTATCATACCAGAAAAAGACACACATGGTGAATATTTTTATAATCTCGGAAATGGAAGGTTTTTTTAAAACTTAACACACCAGGAAGCTATATAGAAAGGCTGATAAATTCAACTACATTTAAACACACACTCGGCAGGGGTGGGAGGGTTACCATAAAAATAATAAAAACAATACTTTAAACAATAAAGAATTTAAATTAAAAAATAAATAACAAAAACAAAAAAGCAGGGAAAATATTTGCAACATCTATGACATTTGGGTCAATTTCCTTAATATGCTAACTTCTCTTAAAAATAAGTAAGAAAAAGATGAATACAGTAGAAAAATGGGGGGGGGAATATATGAACACATACTTCACAGGGAAGAAAAGATACAAATGGCCAAGAAACATAAAATGATGCTCAACCTCAATTAAAATAAAATAAAAGGCAACAATAAGATACTATTTCTACATATCAGATAGGCAAAAGTTAAAAGGTATGGTAACACTTAATGTTGACAAGGGCTGTGGTAAAGTATTGATACATTATTGTTAAGGGTGTAAATTGCTACAATCTTTTTGGAAGGCAATTAGACAAAAATCTGTTGAAATTTAAACTATACATACTCTTTGAACATCAACTGTACTTGTAGCAATTTATCTTACAGTTATACTTACAAAAAATGTAAAGATGTTCACTCCAGTATTATGTATAATAGCATAAATCTGGAAATATCCTAATTGTCCATCACAGAAAACTAAACTATAATACCTTCATACAATGGAATTCTATGTAGCACTACAACAGTGAGGTACAGCCCAGACGGCATGGCTCAGTGGTTGAGCTTAAACCAGAAACCTAGAGATCACTGGTTCAATTCCCAGTCAGGGCACATGCCCAGGTTGTGGGCTCAATCCCAAGTAGGAGGTGTGCAGGAGGCAGACGGTCGATGATGTTTCTCTATCATCAATGTTTCTATCTCTCTATCCCTCTCCCTCTCTCTCTAAAAATCAATAAAAACATATTTTAAAAACCAACAACAGTGAGGTAGAACAACAGGTATTGCAAATAAATTAGGGCCAAGATTAGTTGGTAGAATAAAGTGAGTTGGAAAAATAGTATGCATGGTGTAAGTCCCTTTCTTTAAAAAAAGATATAATTTATGCTTACTTATGTTTAGAGGATGTCTGGAAGAAGAGCAAAAAAACTATAGACAGTGGTTACCTCTAGAGAATAAGACTAGTGGGGAGACAGAAGAGAAAGGTTTTTTTTCACTTTTTTACATTATACCCTTCTGGATTGTTTGAATATCGTAGAGTTAGCTTGTATTGCCTCCACAGCAAAATATTTTAATAAACAAATAAATTTGCTAACACTTTTTATGTAGTCATTTATTTTCTGCTGAGCATAGAACTCGAGAGAAACCAGTCCCATTTTTCCCCCCACAGCATCTGAACCCTTTTCAGAACACTGCATTTGTGTGTATGTTTTCAAAAACATACTTCATATTTCCTCTTTTATTATAGAAATATCAGTTTAATCTTTTACTGTAAGAATATAAACGTTTTAAGAGGATCTTTGTTATTATTTATACAACTCCACAAACAGTACAATTAATTGATAAAGGTTTCTTTTAACTCCATGGTCTCCAATGCTGCTGTGGAGGATTCTAAAAAAACAAACAAACAAATCCAACAAAAATATACATCCTACTGAAAATCCATTTCTTTAAAGCCACAAGTCCCAACCCCCAACAAAATGAAGTCATCTACTTCTCCATTTAGAAACAATTTTTAAAACCCACAAACTCCCATTTTATTAACAGAACAGAGATAAGACGTGTGCTTCAGTCTCCTTCCCTTCACATTATAGCCCCAGGGCTCTGTGGGCCAACTCTGCTCCTCTGCTTCCAACAGGAAGCCTCACTGTATGACCTTTTTTTGTGAGGAATCTTGGAAGAGGGTGAGGGTAGGGCAGAATTTGCATATATAATAATAATTTTCAAGACAATCTGCATTTCCAACAAACAAAACAGTCCAACTCTCATTTCTCCCACACATTTGTGCTATAAATTAAGTCAAGATTTAGGAACGTCGTTGGGCTCTCAAATCCCAATGGACAAGGAAAAAATAATTATAGCCAAAATGCAGAACACTGCATTTAGAAGGGGCCTTTTCTTAGTCAGCTAGGCTGGCTCCCCCAAACAGAGAACCATTGAAATGGTGCTGAGGGGCTACTTGGACACAGGCTTACTGTGCAAGTATGTGGGAGAGAATTTAGCACCTAGCAAGGTGGACCAGGGGGCTTTCTCTGGAGAGGCCTGCTGTTAAGAGTCTGCCTGTGCACTATTGTGGTGGACACACGCCTTTTGTTCAAAGGGCTATTCTTCATTTTATGCCTTCCTGTTTAGATTATTTGCAAGTCAATTTTTCCAAAGACTCTCAAAGCAATCATCACCATCATTATACTTCTCCTCTTTAAGCAACTGACAATCCTTTTAAACTCCGGGGCAAATTCAAGTGTAAAGGGAATGGGAGCACAGGAGTACTTCTCAGCATTGCAGTTGCAAGCAAGAGAACTTTTAGGTAATGTCAAGGACAACTGACTCAGGACTCTCTGTATTTATGCTTAGGCTGCCCAGGTCTACAACTGACTACCAAGCTTACGGCATGCCTCCCCTCCAGATAACCTCTCTCTCCAGATCTCAACGGCTCCAGCTGCTACCAGAAACTCTCGTTACCCTTGGCTCACAGAGGAAAAAGAAATCCAAACAAGCTTTTTCGCATTTTAAAATATTTCTCTAGTTTCTGCTATTCATTTTTGTATAGGCATCTAGCACCAGCAGCAAACAATAAGAGTCAAGAATCTCTGTTTTTCAGATTTTTCTGAGTCTTTAAAGAGTCATAATCAAGTTTCTAGAGAGGGAAAGAATGAGTTAGATGAAGCCAAGAAAATGACCTTATTCCTTTAAAATCCAGCCCATGGACATGCTTACAGAGCTGAGCAGCTGTGCCGCTGGCAGAGGGAACATACTGAAATGAAATACTCATGGTGATCTCCCTTCCCCCACTCATGCCTGCAGAGCCCATTCAATTATTGCACACAAAAAAGGCTTTTTCTTATAAAATTCTCTCACTTCTACTTCTGTCTCCTTCTTGGTTGGGAAGAAATAGCGCTAGTGATGGAATGTACCCAGCTCTGCAAATATTCATGAGAAAATGCTTTGACACCCACATGCTCCCAGTTCCCTTGCACATATATGCATTATGGCAATGGTCGGCAAACTCATTAGTCAACAGAGCCAAATATCAACAGTACAATGATTGAAATTTCTTTTGAGAGCCAAATTTTTTAAATTTAAACTTCTTCTAATGTCACTTCTTCAAAATAGACATGCCCAGGCCGTGGTATTTTGTGGAAGAGCCGCACTCAAGGGGACAAAGAGCCGCATGTGGCTTGCGAGCCGCAGTTTGCCGACCATGGCATTAGGGAAAGGGGATGCACAGAGGGACCAAGTCTATGGTTCTCTAACTTACCCAAACTGCAAGGCCAAAATAGGTAGCGAGATCCAAAAGGCAGAGTCCCAACTTATCTCTCATCCACTGAACCATATGTTGAATAATTAATTCGATAACCATTAATTTAAGATGTGTAGCACTGAAAATACAGAAATGGAGCTGTGTGTAGTGCAGCATTTGAGAGCCTGGACTTTGGAGTCACACAGTAAAAGGCTTGAATGCTTGTTCCATCACTTGGTTGTGTGACCTTAAAGCAAGCTACTCAACCTATTTGAGCCTATCCCTAAAATGAAGATAACAATATCAACTGTAAATAATGAGAGGATGCTGACAGCATCTTCCCCTCCAGGAACTCTCAATGCCTTCTCACCTTTGTTTCTTCTTCATGTTCCCCCTCCTCTTGCACCTCTTAAGTCCCTCCTCAGTTTCAGTAACTAGTCTGCCTTCTTGACTCTTTCCCTAAAGCCTTCATTCACACGCAAAGTTCAGGAGATACCAAAGAAGTGAGGCATAAAAAAAAAGTGAGGGCCATACTTCTTCTCTCCACCTCATCATACTCACCTTCTGAGGCATGAAGTGACAGATCATTTGTCTTTGTCTTATAATCGGTTCAGATCCCCAGACAGAAATGCTGCTTCTAAGTGCAGCCTGGTCACACTTTAATAACAGGCACTCAACCCTCCCCCATACTACTAGATGGCAATAGTGCGGCTGCCTCATCTTGACTGAGTACAGAGCCAGGAGTAGGTCCCATCTTAAAGAAAAATACCTTCCCTTGGGATTCTGCTAAGAGCACATTTCCTGCCATGCAGGAACCTCTGTGTTGCAGTTCATGGTCCCTGTCACTAGAATAAGCAACAGGCATTTCCCTACAACGTTACACACAATTCTGGATTGGTCAAAAAGAAAAAAAATCTTAACTTATTTTTGTCTCTCTAGGCCTTTGTCTTTAAGTGTCTTGAGTGGTCTCTAGCATTTCTTCTAATATCGGCATTCTGGAATTCTAAAGTCAAACTATTTAGCTACCACATAACAGAATTTAAAGATTCTGCATAAGTTACTTTTCATGTCCTAAATACATATCCTGTGACGTTTAATTGGAAATCCCCTATTTTATCCTAATGGCAACGAAGACTGGCTGATTCTAATGCACCATAAACTGCTAAAATCACCATGTTCTGTACTTGCAGAGTATTATTACCACCTCCCTATCCTATTCCATGCAGAATGGATACAAGGTGTGCCGCACTGGTAGTGGCTTTCCTCTTGGTTCCTGCAGGGAGCCCTTTAATCATTTGGGGTGGGGGTCCTCTGAAGCCTCTCCAAGTTCCTGACATCCTCAAGTTGAAGTCCGGATCTGGAGAAAACATTCACCAAAGAATTTGTGTCACACACACACACACACACACACACACACACACACACACACACACTCTCTCTCTGTTTGTCTGTCTCTGTCTCTCTCCTCTTTGATGGTAGGCAATGGATATACTCTGTTTGATGTTCAGTGTATGTGGAGACAAAACAACTATTAAAACAACAACAAATACAATCACACTGACGCTGTAAGTTCAGTTTTGTATTCAGTGGTTGTGGGGAGGAAATCTCTGGCTCACTCAAATGATTTTTTATCTGGAAAAGTTACAAGTGCTTTAGGCATTGTGTTTTAGCTAAATAACAGACCAGTTTAAAGTAAAGATTCCCAGGAGAATAGGAGCAATTGCTTTCCAACAAGGGCTGGGTAGCTTTTTGTTTCTGGACGTGCTTTCTGTTGACTCAGTCTGCACTTGTTTTGACAGCCAATTACAGTCCTTGGTGGGTAAAGCTGAGTTAATGCTCCTCATGGAAAGTTTTACAAACACACAATCACCCAAACACAATACGCTCGGCAGAGGACTCTGGCTCCCACAGATGTTCTGGACCAGAAGGAAGGGAGGGAAGTTAATTTTCCAGGTAGAGCATGCTGATCCCAGAAGGGATCATAAGCGGATTCAAAGAGACTTTCAAACCCAGTTCAGCACTTAGAAGCATGGGCCTTGCTTCTCTCATACTGAGATCATGGTAATCACACAACAGGGATGCCACAGCACTCATGATCTCCCTTATTCAACTCCTGGTTGCCAAGCCCTGGGCTAGGTACTTTACATAAGCATTTCACTTCCTCCTCACAATAACTGAAGCTGAAGAAACTAGGACTCAGAGAGGTTAAGTGATTTCTCCAAATAAATATAGCTAAGTGGCTGTGCCTGAATACAAATCCAGGTTTAACTTCAGAGGAGAAGTACATTAACTTTAATATCGATTCAAGCCAGATAAAAATGTAGGACAATTCTGGAGAAGCTTTGGCAAGTCCAAATATTAACAAAGACTAAAAACACAATTCAGACCTGTAACAACCTGCCTTAAGAATGAGAAGTGGATTACCATTTGCGACAGCATGGATGGACCTGAATAGTATTATGCTGAGTGAAATAAGTCACTCAGAGAAAGACAAATTCCATAAGATTTCACTTATATATATGGACAATATAAGAACAATATAAACGAACAAACAAAACAGAAACAGATTCATAGATACAGAGAACACACTGATGGTTGCCAGAAGGAAAGAGGGCGAGGGGACTTGGTGAAAAAGGTGAAGAGATTAAGAAGTACAAATTGGTAGTTACAAAATAGTCAAGGGGATGTAAAGTGCAGCATGGGGGACATAGTCAATAATATTGTAATAACTGTGTATGGTGCCAGGTGGGAACTAGAAACATCGGGGGGAACACTTTGTAAAGTATATGATTGTCTAACCACTGTACTGTGAAAACTAATACAAAATAATATTGAATATAAACTGTAGCTGAAATTTTTTTTTAATTTTAAAAAAGAATGAGAAACTAATGACACTAGGGTCATGGGGTAATGGACAAGATAGTTGATATGATTCCCTGTCATCCCTACCAGTCCCCATCCACTATAGTCTTTTCTCTCTTTCACCTTCCCCTTCTCTCTTTTTCCATCCCTTCCTTTTCCTCTATCCCTCTCCCCCTCACCCCCTTTTTACACTGTAGTGTAGTGAAGAATATGAATTTTGTGTTAAGATGATCCTGTGTTCAAATCTAAGACTCATTTCTGACTTTGGCCAGATCATGTACTAGTAACATCTCTTAACCTAAATTTCCTCAACTACCTATAAAAGAAGGATAAAATCGTCTACCTTTTAGGCTATTGAAGGTATCAAACGAGATAATATTTATAAAGAAATGACCAAGTCACTAGTAGACTAAATGGGATTTTTTAACTTTGGGAGTTAGTGGAAATAGGATGCAATTTAGATTTGGACAGTCTTGGATTTGAATCCCTGCTCTACCTTTACTGGCCAAGTTTTGTAAGCTTTCTGTGCCTCAGCTCCTTACCTATAAAATGGAGTAAATAATATAGATTTAATATATTTGGGGAGATAATCAAAAGAAAGGATAGCCCAAGCTGGTGTGGGTCAGTTGGTTGAGTGTTGTCCCATGCACTGAAAGGTCACTAGTTAAATTCCCAGTCAGGGCTTATACCCAGGTTGCAGGTTCAATCCCCCAAAGGGGTGCATACAGGAGGCAACCAATTGATGTCACATTAGTGTTTCTCTTCCTCTTCCTCTCCTTTTCCCTCTCTGTTAAAAAATAAATAAAAATCAGCCCTAGCTGGTTTGGCTCAGTGGATAGAGCGTCGGCCTGCAGACTGAAGGGTTGTGGGCCGGATCCCCAGTGGGGGGCGTGCAGGAGGCAGCCAATTAATAATCCTCTCTCATCATTGATGTTTCTCTCTCTCTCTCTCTCTCTCTCTCTCTCTCTCTCCCTCTCCCTCCCTCTTCCTTCCTCTCTAAAATCAATAAAAAAAATATTTTTTAGAATATATGGATATTTGCCTGGCTGGTGTGACTCAGTGGTTGACCCATGGAGGTCACGATTTGATTCCCAGTCAGGGCACATGCTCAAGTTGTGGACTCAATCCCCAGTAAGGGGCGTGCAGGAAGCAGCCCATTGATGATTTTCATCATTGATGTTTCTGTTTCTCCCTCTCCCTTCCTCTCTCTGAAATCAATAAAAAAATATATTTTTTAAAAGAATGTATGGATATTTAACAAATAAAGCTGCCTCTCAGTAGAACGTGCAGTAGCTGATTTGTTCTCTAGATGCCCGTTTGTTGACACGTGATCTATTTATTCAAGTGTCACCACTAAGAACTGGGAATGGTTAAAGCACTAAGGAATCTTGAACTTATCTTTTGAGACCGTAAAATATGAAAAGAGGGAGGTCGAATGATACAATGCAATGAAAAGACCAACATAAGAAGCATGTGTCTAGTACCACTTGTGCATTAACTGCCTGTATAACCCCATGTGAGTCACACGGCTATATCTGAAACATAAGGAGTTGCCATAAATTAGTGGGCAGTGTCTAGAAACATTTTGTATTATCATAGTTGGGATTACTACTGGCATCTAGTGGGTAGAGGCCAGCGATGCTGCTAAACATCCTACAGTGCACAGGACAGACCCCCAACAACAAGAACTATCTGGCCAAAATATCAACCTTGGCCTAGATGACTGCTAAGTTCCCTTCGAGCTCTCACATTCTAAGAGACTACGATGAGGCAGCACCAACTTCAAATGGGTGAAGTTTTTGTCAACATCTACCAAGCAATAGCTTATAATGTTGCTCAAAATTCCTCTAAGGCCAGTGGGGGAAGTTTTTCCCTCAGATATTTGGATATTCTGAAATCAGAGCTGTATTTCTGAGGGTGATGATAGTCCTTCCTTCACAACAAGAAGAGACCCAGAGATGGAGGAGGCACAGTCCTCCAGGGACTTGGTCCCTCTTTGCAGTTAAAATCAGTGCTTCCAAAGCCATGAGTTTCCTTCTGGGCAAGAAGATTAAATACTGTATTTTCTGGCGTATAAGATGACTTTTTAACCCAGGAAAATCTTCTCAAAAGTCGGGGATCGTCTTATACGCTGGGTGTCATCTTATAGGGTGGGTATATCCCAAACTCTATATTTTAACTAGAAAAGTTGGGGGTCGTCTTATACGCCCAGTCGTCTTATACGCCGGAAAATATGGTAATTCTGAATCAAGGTCAGAATAAGATATGATACACACAACAGCAGAGATGAATCTCGACTACATGAAAGAAACCAAACTAAAAAAAAAAAAAAGAAGAAGCCACCAGACTCAAAAGATTACACACTGTTTTATTACATTTGTAGACATCCTGGAACAAAAGGCTACACTCTGTTTTATTAGATGTATAGATATCCTATAGGTAAAACTGTAGGGATAGAACACAAATCAGTGGTTATCAGTGGGTGGGGGTAAGAAGAAGCTTGGCTACAAAGCAACATGAAGGAATTTGGGGGTGATGCACTGTTTTATATATGACTAGAGGCCCAATGCACGAAGATTTGTGCAAGAATGGGCCTTCCTTCCCCTGGCTGCCGGCACCACCTTTGCTCTGGCCGGAGCTGCCTTTCCGCTCCAGCCCGGAGCCGCCTTTCCACCTTCCCACGCTGCCCAGAGGCCCTGAGCGGCTGGGGTGGTGCGGAACACCTGCATCGTCGCCATGGCGACAACACAAGCATCCCCCCCGCCCCCCGGCCGCTCGGCGCCTGCATATGCAAATTAACCCGCCATCTTTGGTTAATTTGCATACTCATTCCTGATTGGCACATGCATATGCAAATTAACCCGCCATGGTTGGTTAATTTGCATACTCATTCCTGATTGGCTGATGGGCGTCACAAAGGTACAGTCAATTAGCATGTTACTCTTTTATTAGTGTAGATGGTAAACTATACAACTGTGTTTGTCAAAACTCATAGAACTGTACACTAAAAGGGTGAATTTTACTGTATCTAAATTATACTTCAATAAGACTGACCCCTTTCTCTACAACCCCCTAAATATGATCACCAATGCTGCAGAGAAGATAGCTGTACTTTGGGAGAGGATAAACTGGATGACACCTAAATTCCTTCCCATCCCAAGTCCTATGATTTTAGGATAATCTGCCTCTCCTACTCCCTGGTGACCTCAGAGCCATAGTGATTAGGGTGAAGTCTAGACTCCAATCTCTGTGTTAAAATAATGAATCCCTCTGACCAAATCATATGGATGTGAGTCCTGCCACCATTCTGGGACCTCTGGCCCTACTCCATCTTGTGACAAAGTTTCCTTTGCTTCTCTCTCCTATCCTGACTCCCCTTGGGACCAATGAGGCCTTAGACAATTAATAAACAAGCAGAATCAACCTCAGGACACTCTGGTTTTATCTCTCTGCACAGGCTTCCTGTCCAAAATCCCATTTGATCTTTCCATCAAACTTCAAATCATATGAGGCAACAAATGAAAAATCATATTTATGAATCCTCCTCATCTATGGAATTCTAAGCTTCCACTAGATTATTTTTATACATTTAAACTACATAAATGTAAAACGTGAGCCTCACACAAAATCATACCCCAGCTTATTGATATATATATATATATATATATATATATATATATATGTGTATGTGTTTGTGTGTATATATATATATATATGTAGTTTTTTAATTTACAAATATACACATACCTCCCAGATTATTGATTGTATCAAATGTTACACAAAACAGTTCATTTTTCTTAGGTACAGAACAGCCAGCTCTAAGTGTGCTATGGCCAGGGAGGACTGAAATAGCTACTAGTATGTTCCCACTTTCTACTAATAGGAAGAGCACTGCCTTCTATGCCACAGATAGTCACAACTGTGAACTGCTGTAGACATTCCATCCTCTTATTTGAGAGTCGGTTTCTTTCCTGGCTCTTCTTGGAGAATCTCAGTAAAACAATTACAAATACCAGTAACCAGACACCTCAGCAATACTTGGGTGCTGGGATACAAATCAAGGGCCATTAGACAAGCCTGCACCTGCCAGTTCCCTCATCTCCAAAGGACAGAGAAGGCTCAGCAGGGGCCATGTAATGCCCACACTGCCTTTTTCTGCTGAGGATTTACAGCAAATCCAGTTTGACTACAAAGGTAGGGGAAAGACCCACAGAGACAACAAATCCCACAGTGGTCTCAGGTCTTGTTTCCACATGTTCCCCTCAAAAGGTTTAGGACTATCCAATCATCTTCAGAAATGTGCATCAACGGAAGATCAGTACTGTCCTCTAAGTCACTCAAGCTTGAGAGCATTGTTCCTTTGGCATAATTAGAAAGTTTCACAAAAGACTAAAATACTGCCCTAGCCGGTTTGTCTCAGTGGATAGAAGCATCGGCCGGCAGACTGAAGGGTCTCAGGTCAGATTCCGGTCAAGGGCACGTGTCGAGTTTGTAGACTGGATCCCCAGCCCTGGTCAGGGCTCCTGTGGGAAGCAACCAATCTATGTTTCTCTATCTCTGTTTCGCTCCCCACTCCCTTCTATGCTCTCTAAAAAACAATGGAAAAATATCCTCAGGTGAGGATTAACAAAAACAAACAAAAAAGACTAAAATACTTAGAAAACACTTTGGCTTTTTATTCAAAGGTATATAGACAGATAGGCAATTGTTGTCCAGGGTTCCCCCCAAAATATTTCCCTTTCCAATGGTATTTTCTAATGACATACTCCTGTAGTGTTTTCTTTCAGATGTATAAGTATGATGATACTGATCCATGAAGGCCAAATAAATGATATTTCTAATTTTAGGGATGGATTTTCATAGAATCCCTGGAGGTTCCTGGGGTGAGGGCTATTGTCTGTGGTCACAGAACTGAATGAGGCAAGGCTTGCTGGCCAGCATGGGGACTGAGGTCATGACCTTGGACAGGACAAATCAGAACAATGCTGTTGCGTCACAGAAACAGAGGGAAGTCCTGTAGATCCACCTGGTAAGACCTGCTGTCTCGGAAACTTGTGAGAGAGCTGGGCAGCACTACCAGACACAGGAAGCATGACCAACAGCCTTAGCGGATCCTCTCAATCCTCACCAGATCAACAGAATTCACCTCTTACGTACATTGCAGGCTGGCAGACTAGCTGTCTAGCCCTTTGCACTCAGCCTAGAAGCACAAGCCTGAGGCACAAAGAAGATACTAGCCTCTAGGATTCCTGGGCCCTTCCATGCATGCAACACAAGGCCAAGTTTGACATGAGCCCATTCACTTACCATAGGAGCAGACCACTACCTCCTAAACTAACTTGTACCCACTGAATCATGCTGAGCCCAAAGCCTAAATAAACACTAGCCAAGTCCCATGCCCTGAGCAAGCAGTCCTTTCCTCTTTCTGCAACTGATGCCTCTCACTACCACTTTTTAGATTAAACATCAATAGTTTCTAACCAAATTACTATAAGTAAGAAATATGAAGGGTCCAGATTCCATGTTAATTTTCCAATAATTATACAGTTACAAAAAACTGATTAGAGTGAAGGAAAAATGACATTACCACATCCTGAGATGCATACTGGGGGTCCTCTGGGTTGACGGACCAGTAGCAGTAATCAAAGCCGAATGCCACAACCTTCTCCCGGGAGTCGCCAAAGCCATCTGATCGACTGTCCACCTAAAATCAAATATAGGATCCAGTGTCTTCTCTATTATAATATCAGAATCTGGCTAGTGGCACTAGATTCCTCTCTGCTGTAGCTAGAGAGACCTGAACTGGTCATGAGAATCTTTATGATATCTATCTAAAAAAAGAACACAAGTCCCAAAACCGGTTTGGCTCAGTGGATAGAGCGTCGGCCTTCGGACTGAAAGGTCCCAGGTTCGATTCTGGTCAAGGGCATGTACCTTGGTTGCGGGCATATCCCCAGTGGAGGGTGTGCAGGAGGCAGCTGATCGATGTTTCTCTCTCATCGATGTTTCTAACTCTCTATCCCTCTCCCTTCCTGTCTGTAAAAATCAATAAAATATATTTAAAAAAAAAAAAAGAACACAAGTAACCTCTGTCCTCATCTTGTTAGGTACAATAAAGCCAAAGAGAATTAATTAAATATCTGTCTATCATACTATCACATATCTGCCTACAAATGAGATATAGAACACCTTGGGAGAGAAACCTTTACATCTCCAAGCATCTTCTTATCATTATCATTTTTCCCTCTAAGTATTTCTATAGCAGATACAGAAATACATGAATACTTTAGTCCCTGGGCCTGACAGGCTCTATCAACCTAAGGATTTCACAGTGAATTAGGAAGCATATTGGACAGAAGAGCTAGGACCAATCCAACTGCCCAAGGTAAACGAGGCCAGAGCCAGAGCTTGGAACTGCACCGACAACCTCAAGGTACTGTGCTGGGGAGAATGTCGTTACTCACAGAAATGCCTGTCTTTTCTATTTAAAATTTAGACTCTGAACAGGGAGAGACAAGCCCTAGCAGTAGGACCCACAGATCACAGTAGAATGAGGCTGTCAGAATGACTAAGAGATTCTTAGATAACTGACCTCAGGGAAGCAACCAGCCAGCGAGGTGTGCAAGAGGCAGATTCGAGTTTGATCTTGGCCAGGAATTATTAAGAACCAAAAATATGATCTCTCAGAACAAAGCAGCTGAAGTGATTAGGCAACAGAGATATAAGTAAGAGACAGCAAAGAATAAAAGGTGCTTTGTCCCCAGGGAGCTCCTGTTGACAGTTTGACGGTTCCTGTTCTCTTTTAGCAGAGGGCTACTGACAAAAGAAAACAGATCACATCACAGGAGTAACCCGTGAGTGGGCATGGCTGGGAGGCCTGGGGTCCAGATAACTCTCACTCTGTTACCCTCCACTCTCTGAGGCAAAGAAAAAGAATCACTTCCACTAGCCTGGGAAGAGAGGAATGGGATGGAGGAAATTAGCCTTAGAGGTGGAGAGAGGTAGAGGAGGAAGGACCCACAGTTTGTCCAACTGTGACTCAAAAATCGGTCAAATCTGTGAAAGAGAATTTATAACAAGACTCAGACTAGTGACTGACTCTCTTCTGAGATCTGACGGTTCTTACTTGGTCCTCACTATGGCCAAGATGAATCCTGCATTAGCAGATGCACACACCTCTAGCCCAGTGGTCGGCAAACTCATTAGTCAACAGAGCCAAATATCAACAGTACAACGATTGAAATTTCTTTGGAGAGCCAAATTTTTTAAACTTAAACTTCTTCTAACGCCACTTCTTCAAAACAGACTCGCCCAGGCCGTGGTATTGTGTGGAAGAGCCACACTCAAGGGGCCAAAGAGCCGCATGTGGCTCACGAGCCGCAGTTTGCCGACCACGGCTCTAGACCAAATGATTCGAAATGAGAGGCTTGGGACAAAGTCTAACTAGTGCTCAGGTGAGTTAAGTGTACACACGGACTGTCCCCAACATGACTTAAGCTGGCCATGCCTGCCTCCCCTACATCCCCTTGTGTTTACTTTCAAAGAGGCTGCTGCCCAGTTTCCAAAACAGCTGCGCCCTATTGGATGGAACTTGAGCTGCAGCAGCAACAGGCCCTGCACTTCTTTCCTACTTTTTTTATATTTGCCTGGTGGTTGGTCAAAGCTCTTCCACTCTCCCTCTCTAAACACATGCACATACACACTTTCACCTCAGAAGCCCTTAATGACACGAGCCCCTCAGTGGAGGGAAAAAAGGAAAACAATTTCAGGCTTACCTTTAAATTCCTGATTTTTACCACTTTGCCATCGATTTCCACAATAATTCTTCCTCCTTCTTTGGTCTCCCTAGAAACGAGACCCAAACCCATAAAAAACGTTGCTTTCTTCTTCTTAATCAAGAAAAGAGAAGCTGAGCCCAGTGCTATTGGGACAAAATGTTTCCCTACTCCTGTCTCCATAACTGTGGTGTCTGTCTCCATACGTGGCTGAAAGCATCAGATCTACTCCTGAATCTGTGTTCCTGAATCTTCAGCAGGCTAGAATCACTCACACCTGGATGTCATCTGCAGTCCTGACAACCTACTGCCTGCTGCTCAAGGCTCTTCACATAAGCTCAGTAAATAAGCTTTGCGCCCTTCTTTCCACCTCACTTTTGTTTAATGAGATGTTACTCTCTTCTGTGACTGCAAATAACAATTCCATTTCAACAGCATTTTCTTAATCTAATCCATGCAATTATAAATTCTTAGTTCCCAAGGAACAGAGAAGTTCCTGTGAGGAGTAGTCAATGTTGTTATCCTGAGAACCCCTAAAAGCACAGTTTTGCAAGAAGAGGATCTGCCAGAGGGCCCCGGTCAGGTAGCTCAGCTGGTTGGATTGTCCAAAAGGTTGTGGGTTCGATTCCCAGTCAGAGCACATACCTAGGTTTCGGTTTCTATCCCTGGTCAGGGAATGTATGGGAGGCAAAAAAATAAAAATAAAAAAATAAAAAAAATCCTGTCAAGGGCACGTACCTCGGTTGCAGGCTCAATCCCCGTCCTGGTTGGGGCATGTGTGGCAGGCAACCGATCACTGTCTCTCTCACACCAATGTTTCTCTCTGTCTCTCCCACTCCCTTCCATTTTGAGAAAAAAATATCATTGGGTGACAATTAACAAAAAGAAAAAAAAAAAGCCAACAAACCAACCTTGAGCCACCACACCTGGTAAAGCAGAAGCCAGATGTAATCAATGTACCTACCAATCTAAACACAGCAGTTCAGGCACGTGATGCTTTCCTTTTTTTCTTCATTATATCCCTTTTGCCTTTTTCCTACTTTCTTTTCTGTTTTTCTTGTTTCTCCCCCCCATCTCACTCCTCTCCTCATTATTCTGTCAACTTCATGACTTTTCAAAGCCAATCACCTCCATATCAGGACAAACACAATCCCTGCTAGCACCGAATTTTATTATGGGAGACAATACCTTTTTGAGCCTTCTGCCCAATTTTCAAGCCATCTTATGTCCTGGAAATTTTTTAACGTCCCAAACAATTCCAACATGTGCCACTGTCCCAAATCACACTCTCCACAGCTTTATGTCCTATTACTCACCTCCCTCCACATACCCTCTCCCCAAATAACCAAACTTATCTGTTTCCTAACAGTCTAAGTCCTTTGCTCTCTGTTTTTCACACCTTCTCCACCTATCAACAAACTCTCATAGGTCTTTAAAAAACAGTTCATGCATATATGCATAACCCATGGGCACAGACAGTGAGGTGGCCAGGGCCTGGGGCAGGAGTGAACTGGAGGGATCGATGAGGGAAAAGGGGGGACATATTGTAATACTTTCAACAATAAAGATCTTTTTTTTAAAAAAAAAAAAAGGGGGGGGTTCAAACACCAACCCTTCTGTGAAGCTTTCCCTGACTTCCCAAACCTACGTATGGAAAGTTAGTGAAAAGGGGAAGACATTACGTGGCTGGACACTGGATGCCTCAAGAGCTGAGAGGTGCAGAATCAGATTCACCCCGGAGGAAATGGGCACTGCCAACGCTGAGCTGAGAGAAGGGGTTAGAACAACTTCCCCTATTGCACGGTTCTGCTGTCTAGCATAGCATGAAGCCACGACCTCCCTGGGCCTCAGTTTCCCTCTCAGACCTTACACGCGGCCTTTCGCCACACCTTCGCAGAGAAACCCACGTGCACCCACAATGCCGCCTCCGAACTCGCAGAAGTCCCGAGCGCCACCGAGCAGAGTGAGGAGACTGACAGTCCCTCTCCGCAGCCCTTCTCGATGCACCCAGCGAGACACGCCCAACGCGTGCCTCCAGACTGGAGCTGTGGTCCCTTCACAACCGCTGGCGGGACCCCGAAACGGGGCAGCCCACCCCTGTCCACCCAGGAACCGCTATCCCCCGGGGCACAACGCGAAAGCTCAAGCCGAGGTCTCCGCTTGCCAGGCCGTGAAGGTTTCCGGACCCGGGCCGCTGGGCCACTTTGTGTCTGATGGCTCCCCGCCGGCATCACCTCCCGGGGAGGCGGGGACCTCGCCCTCCTAACTCGCTGGACGCCTCAGGCGCCCCCTCCCGCCCAGACTCACCTCTTGCTGAGGGGCCGCACCCTCACGGCCACCCGCACGTTCGCCATCCCTCGGCCGGCCTCCGCCCAAGCCTGGCAAGACGGCCCAGCCGCAGCATCACCAGCCCCAGCCCCAACTTCGCCGCAGCCCCGGCCCAGCCTCTCCGCCCCGCGCGCCGCCCCCCGCGCCCCGTGGCCCCGCCCCTGCGCGCGCCCAGGCCGGCAGGGGCGGTGCCTGTGAGCTCCCGCCAATCCTGAGCCCAGTAGGGAAATGACGTCTCCCGCCTCGCCCCGCCCCGCCCGCGAGCCTCGGGAGACAGCCACGCCCAAACGCCCGCCCCATCGCGGCCGGGGCGGTGCCAGTTTAGCCTCCGCCAATCCTGAGCCCCCGGGGCGGTGGACGCGGTGCGGGACCCCGCCCGCCCGCCCGTCCGGCCGGGACTCCCCTACTGGGAACTAGCTGTTGTTCTCCCACTGCTTGACAAAGCTGGTGGCAGTCAAGTAAGTCCGTCAAACTTTGGCGAAAGTGACTTGCTAAATACTTTTATTCGCCGAATTGGCCCGAGCTGTCAATTCTTTGGTTAAATTTTAGGGGCAGAAATGAACTGGAGAACACCGATGTTTTTGCAGTTCCCAGCGAAGAGCAGTGTCTTTCTTTGAGGAGTCATGTGGAGTGAAGGAGCCCACTGGCGAGCTCTCGATGGTGCCGGAAACCTCATGGCCACCCTGGCAGTGTCTGTGCTCGCGGAGGGAATGCTTTCGGACAGAATTGGTTCATTAATTCGTCCAGGAAATAACCACTGAGTACCTACCAAAAGAGTTAAATGCTCTTCTAAGGCGTTGGTAATACAGTCTTCTCCTTCGTGGAAATTGAAATCTACAGGGAAGAGAAAAGAGACAATAAGTTTTTAAAAAATGTATACTATGTCAAATGGTGCTAAGTGACATTTTTTAAAAAGCAGGATAAGAAGATGGTCTCTATGTGTATGTAGGGGGAAAGATGCTATTTTATACAGGGTCTTCAAGAAAGACCTCACGGAGAAGGTGGCACTTGACTAGATTTCAAGAAAGGGAGGGAGCTATGCAGGTATTCATTTATTTAACAACTGGAGACCCGGTGCATGAATTTGTGCACATTGAAAGGAAATTAATTAGAAGAAATATTTCAATATCACTATTCACCCTTTCTCTATAATAGTAGTGTCAACCAAATTCACAATCGGCAATGACAGATCAAAACACACACATGCGATTGACACCAGCGAGAGCTTTATATGTATCACGCATGCGCAAGTCAACTTAGCCTTTTATATATATAGAATAAACTTGCTTAATTAGACCTGCTTTCTGAGATAGCTAAGCTTTTTCCAGCCCAGTGAAGCACCCCAACTTCTCTTTCAGGTAATTGTCAGCAACACACCAGCAAATATCAACACAAAGCAGATTATTATTGTAGATCACACAGGGATTACAAAGGGTAAAGTATTTAACTGCAGCAGTGTTTGACTATATTCTGCGCAGTGAGAAAACCTGAAGTCATTTTCAAGGTCCACCATTTCTTACTTTTCAGTCGGGTCAAGTTTCTACGCTTTCTAAATCTCCATTTTCTGCCGAAACCGGTTTGCTCAGTGGATAGAGCGTCGGCCTGCGGACTGAAAGGTCCCAGGTTCGATTCCGGTCAAGGGCATGTACCTTGGTTGCGGGCACATCCCCAGTAGGGGGTGTGCAGGAGGCAGCTGATTGATGTTTCTCTCTCATCAATGTTTCTAACTCTCTATCCCTCTCCCTTCCTCTCTGTAAAAAATCAATAAAATATATTAAATCTCCATTTTCTGGCTAATGAAAATAGGACTCCACTGAGTGTCCTATCTACCTAATCCAGGATGTCTGTGAGGATCAAATGAGATGAGGCACAGGAAAACACTTCACAGACATTTGGTTAAAGTGTGAAATGTTTCCACCTGGCTATAAAGCAAGTCGTTTTCCTGGGCTGAAGAAACTCCAAGGGGGCTAGTTGCTAGGGAGAAGCAGCCGGGTGTTGCTATGTTACATCATTACCCAGCACCCACAGCCACCATTTCTGGGCTGGGCTTGGCTGTGGGCTGCATTTTATGCCATGGGGTCTTGGCAACATTGGCTGTGATTTGGTGGGCTGTTGCTCCAGGATGGTGGTGGTGCCTGTGTCCCACTTGGGGGAAGCTGAGTGTTGCTTTGTGGGCACCAGGCCCGCAATGCCGTTTCTTTGTAAATGGCCAGTGCGCCTCACAGCAGCTCCTGCATTGAGCATCTGCCCCCTGGTGGTCAGTGTACATCATAGTAACCGGTTGGATGGGCACTTAGCATATTAGCCTTGTATATATATAGACTAGAGGACCAGTGCACAAAATTCAAGCACAGGTAGGGTCTCTAGTGGCTGCTGGCTGCCAGCCGGGGCCTCCCTTGCTCCAGCTGTCTGCCACAGCCAGCGGCCGGGGCCTCCCTTCACACCCACCTTGGCCTGGCACCGCCTGCTCACCTGCTCCACCATCCCACCGTGGTCCTGCTCTCGTCAGAGACCATCAGGGCCGGCAGCACCTCCACTGCCATCCACTGCCACCACAGTGTCACCGATACCTGCCATGTTCCGCGCCACTCCCTGGTGGTCAGCGCACATCTAACTCTTGGTTGGTTGAACTTCTGCCCATGAGGACAATTTATATATTAGCCTTATATTACTAGTATATAGGATGTTTCCTAAGTAAGTACGTATTATAACAGGTTTTGTTCTAAGCACAAGGGATAAAGAAGTAAAGAAAACAGCTCACAGAGCTTGGTGCAAGAGACTGAGAGTAACAAGTATAGCTATTTAGTAAAATGTATGTCAGATTAGCTGAAGAGAAAAAATAAAGCAGAAAATGGGATAGGAAGTGAGTAGAGAGGGTTATGGAATTTTAGATGATATGGCCAGGGAAGATCTCACTGAGAACGTGACACTTGAGGAAAATCTGAAGGATGTAGAAGAAGAGTATGCTGCCCTGGCCTGGTAGCTCAGTTGGTCACAACATCATCATGATATAGCAAGGTTGCGAGCACATACAAGAATCAACCAATGAATGCATAAATAAGTGGAACACCGTAACAACTGGAATTATGGGTCGCTATGACGCACACTATAGCCGGCCAACCAGCTCAATTTAGGTGGCCCCTCCCCTGGCTGGCCATGCCCCCGGCCAGCCTCCCCACCTCAATTGGGGGTGGAGCCAGCCAGCCAATGGCCCACGGCCCCTCCCCCCAGCGGTCCACACCCCCAACCCCCCCAATCGGTCCTCCACCCCGATTGGGGGCGGTGCCAGCCGGCCAACTGCCCACAGCTCCTCCCCCTCTGGCCAGGCCTGATCGGCCTTCATCAGGGGGGCTGGCCGGACCCCACCCGTGCACAAATTTGTGCAATTGGCCTCTAGTAAATAAATAAAAATTAAAAGAAGAGTATGCAATTATCTAAAAGAAGGACAATTTCAGAGACAGGGAACAGATCAATGTAAAGGACCTGAGCTTGGAGAGAGCATGGAATGTTAGAGGAACAGCAAGAAAGCTCCATTGTGGGGTACAATGGAGTGATAGTCATTAGAGATAGCATGAGGCCATGGCAAAGTTTTTAGATTTTATTCTAGGTGAGCTGGAAAAACCACTGGAAAGTTTTTTTTAAAATTATTTTTTAATTTATTGATTAAGTTATTACATTTGTGTCATTATTCCCCCCCCCCCCCACTCATGCCCCTCACCCCCCTGGTGTCTGTGTCCATTGGTTAGGCCTATATGCATGCATACAAGTCCTTTGGTTGATCTCTCCCCCTTACCCCACCCTCCCCTACTTTCCCTCTGAGGTTTGACAGTCTGATCGATGCTTCTCTGTCTCTGGATCTGTTTTTGTTCATCAGTTTGTTGTTCATTATATTCCATAAATGAGTGAGATCATGTGATATTTCTTATCATTTGCAACAGCATGGATGAACTGGAGAGCATTATGCTAAGTGAAATAAGCCAGTCAGAGAAAGATAAATACTACTGGAAAGTTTTAAGGAGAAGAATAAAATATGATTTATGTTTTTGGAAGATTACTCTGACTGCTGTTTTGAGACTGTTCTGATGAATGGGGAAGGATGTGAACCCAAGAGAGACTAGTCAGGAGGCTAGTTTAGTACTCCAGTGGTGGTAACAGAGACAATGAGTCACATCAGGCATGTTCCTGAAGCAGTTCACCTACCCAGTCTCTTCTCTCTCATCTATTTGAAAGTACCCTTCCCTAAAGTATTGGGGCAGGGGCAGCTGGTTTACAGTTCAGATGCACCTGAAATCCTAGTCTTCTAATGGCTTCTCTACTCACTGTGCTTTGCAGTGAAAAGAATCACTTTTAGGGAAAACAGTCTGGAGGTTTCTCAAAAAAATTACAACTACCTTATGATCCAGCAATACCACTTCTGAGTATTTAACTGAAGAAAATAAAAGTGCTATCTTGAAAATATATTTGCACCTCCATATTTATTGCATTATTCACAATTAGCCAAATCATAGAAACAAACTACAGTGTGCCAGAAACAGGGATGAAGACCATCCTATATAATAAAAGCATAATATGCAAATCAACCAAATGGCCGAGCAGCGGAACGACCATCCAGACAACCATCCGGATGACCATCTGGGACCACGCTATGACACCCACTGGCTCCAGGACAGCCAAGGCGGGTGCGATGCAATTGGTTGGGGGCCCAGCCATCACCCCATGATCACCCCGCAGATGGAGGCCCAGGCCACTGACCAGAGGGTTGTGGCAGGTGGGTGGGGCCTCCCTTTGTGAGGGAAGCCTGGGTCCTGGGTGCTGGAGGGAAGCTAGTGCCAGTAGCCAGGGGAAGGAAGGCCTACTCTTGCACGAATTTCGTGCATCAGGCCCCTAGTATCATATATATAGGGTGTCACATAAAAATGTATACACACTTAACAGCTGATCTTTATTTTCAAATTTAATAATTATTCAAAGTGTGTACACATTTTGGGGGGACACGCTAAATTTCTTATAAATCATAATATCACAGGGTTGCAAAGTGATGATACTCTACTTTTACCATTCTTCATTTATGAGTTAAAATACTTCTATAAAAAGAAACTTTTTCTCATCAACTATTTGATTACCCTGAGGTACAGTTCACATAGCAAAGCAGCACAAATACTTGTTTCAATTACCAATTGTCAAAATAAGTTGGGTTCTCTAGCACTTTCCAAAGATGGTTAATAAATGATTAATGTTATTTTAAATATTATTATAAAATCATGGATTTAAGCATATAGTCAGCCCTCCCTATCCTTTGGTTCCACATCTGCAGAGCCAAGCAACCATATATTGAAAACATTAAAAAAAAAAAGTAGAAACTACATTGTTGCTGATGTGTACTAAGCAGTTAGACCTACAATGGCTGTGTCTGTATTGAACATGTACAGACTTTTTTTCTTATCATTATTCCCTAAATCAGTGATGGGCAACCTTTTGAGCTTGGTGTGTCAAACTTCGCCAAAAAACTGAGCATAACTCGGGTAGTGTGTCACTTTTGAGGAAAAAACTAACTCCAAGACTCTAGTCGCAAATGTTTCATCCTCAGCATGCGGCCGCGTGTCATCAGAAATGGCTACGCGTGTCAGTGCTGACACGCCTGTCATAGGTTCGCCATCACTGCCCTAAACAATACAGTACAACAACTACTAGATGTACTGGTTAATAATGCAGATTTTTTTCAATAGAGTTACACATATGTTGATATATATGCGATTTGATGTGTATGCTATTTTGTTGTATTGACAACAAGCTTAAAAACTTCATATGTCAAATTTTCTGAAGGTATTAACATCATAAATATTTTTACACTTAAAAATGTCGAATTTTATGCCAAAAATAAAGCATTTGCGGGAAGTTTTAATCCATTACTTTATTTTGAAGAAAGTGCTGCTGAAAATTGTCGTATACTTCGGGAAGCTTATGGTGAACATGCTCCACCCATTTCAAGATACTTGTGAACGCTAGTTTAAACGCTTTAAAAGTGATGATTTCGATATGAAAGACAACATCCATGTCAACCGAAAAAGTTTGGAGACCAACAATTATAAGCATTATTAGATGAAGATGCGTATCAAACTCAAAAACAACTTGCAGAAATGTTAAACTTTACTCAGCAAACAATTTCCCATTATTTACAAGCAATGGGAAAGATTTTAAAGGAAGGAAAATGGGTGCCACACCAAGTGAACGAAAGACAAATAGAAAATCGAAGTCATCAATAAAATGTTGCTTCAACAGCACAAAAGAAAGTCTTTTTTGCATCGAATTATGACTGGCGCTGAAAAGTGGATTTATTTTGAGAATCCCAAAAGCACAAAATCATGGGTTGATCCAGGAAAACCATCAACATCGACTACAAGGCCAAATTGCTTCAGAAAGAAGACAATGCTCTGAGTTTGATGGGATCAGGAAGGTGTGGTGTATTATGACTTTCTAAAACAGGTGAAACCGTTAATACTGGTCACTACTGACATCAAATAACCAATTTGAACCACGTTTTGATTGTGAAATGACCAGAATGTGCCGGAAGACACGGCAAAGTAATTTTGCTTCATGATAACACACCATCACACACTTCAAAACCAGTTAAAGACACGTTAAAAGATCTTGCCTGGGAAGTATTAACCCATCCGCTGTATTTATCAGACCTTGCTCCTTCAGATTAGCACTTGTTCTGATCGATGGCACACACTTTCTGAGCAGCACTTCAAAACATACGAAGAAATGGAAAATTAGGTCTCTGAATGGTTTGCCTCAAAACAAGAAAAGTTCTATTGGGACGGTATCCACAAATTACCTGAAAGATGGGGGAAATGTGTAGCTAGCGATGGACATTACTTTGGAAGTCTGTCAAGTTAGTCTTCCAGGAAAGACTCATAAATTGATAATGGCACACTTATTCTTATCACATCCTAATGGAAATCATTTCCTAAAAGCATGAGAAGACGTTTCCAAAAGTACAGGGGAAAATATAACTTGGAATGGGAAAAAAAGAAAAAGGGAAAATTCAAAGAACTCTAAAATGTGATCTGCTTATCTCAAATTATACTATTTTCAAAGTAAACTTAATTACATGAGTGGATTCTCTAAATTGTGGAATAACTTCTTTGTTATCTCAGGAAATTCCACATTAGTTTTACTATGTCCACTCTATCATATTTTGCATATCAAGAGACCCTTTGGATTTTCCTATTCCTCAGACTATTTTCCTGCCTTTAAAATTTGAGAGGATAACAGGGGGTCTGGCAGTGTTATTTCAGAGGAAGCAGTAAAATATGAAGTGTTAGAAAGACCAGGCAGCAGCACAATTGTTCCAGAATAGTCCTCAAAAAGTGGCATCATTATTATGCTGAAAGTGAATTCACAAATTTCACACACCTCCCAGTGTAAGTAGAAAGACTTTCCTGAGCTACTTTTTAGTATCCATAGGTCTAAAAGCTGAATTAAAAAAAAAATTGATCAGCACTTATTGACTATAGCACAGTACTAAATTAGCTTTTCTCTTTTAAGTTGACCTCAGGCTCAACTTACCTCAAGCTTTTGAGAGTCAGACAGCCTGTATTGCCTATACTTTTATTGTTTTAAGTTAGAGAATCTTTCCTTCCTATCGCATAGAATTCAGGTAAGGGCCACACAATTTTAGTTAGAAATTAGGTTTATTTTCTATTTTGCAAAAGACATGATATATGTATCACCCTTATTATAAATGATATAGTTTATGTACAGGATGGGGCAAAATAAGTTTACAGTTGGGAGTATGCAAAAGTTTATTTTATTATTATAAAAAGCAGACTTGAACAGATTTCTGATGAAATACAACTGAAAGTTTTACTTATGTGCTAGACGATGTTTAACATGTTATGACCACTGTTTTATATCCCATTTGCAAAAGTCAGGAAAGTAGGCTTCAAAAGATCCCTGGTTGTTTTAGCAGGATATATTTTGGCAATGTTTCCTTATGAACAACTACTTTATTCATCCACTGTGATGAGTATGATGAATATAAGGATTGGTCAACCCCCGTAATACAGAGAATGTAACAGTATAAAAATAACGACCCAGTGTAAGTAGACGAGGAATCAACTGGCAACTTTTTGGTGTGTGGGATGATGCCCAACCCACTGCACCACACCAGCCAGGACTGATGCACACATTCTTAAAGCAAAAGAGAACCCCACATCTAAAAATAAGCCAGGAATAGTTACAGTATTGACACAAATGGATACATCCTGAGGCTTAGTATTAGTAAATCTTAGTATACCACTTCCTTTTATATGCACAATAATCTCAGATAGGTAAAATATCTGAGTACCTCGTAATGTAAACCTCTAAAAGATCTACCATAATGTGCCTTTTTCTTTGCCTCTTTCTAAGGCTGTCAGTGAACACCCTCAGGAATTGCTCAATGTGTCAGAGTTTGATGATATGCTTGGAGGATTCACAGGACTCAGCATATCACTGTTTTCATGGCTATGATTTATTACAGTAAAAACATAAAATCAAAAGAGCAAAGGGAAAAGGTATACGGGACAAAGCCTGGGTAAACCAGGCACAGATAGCTTCCAGAGTCCTCTGCCAGTAGAAGTTACATAGGATGTGCTTAATTCCTTCAGCACCTGAGCTGTGACACTGTGGAATGTCTACTATGAAAGAGATGCCAGGCTCAGTTATTTCTGAAGGCTAGTCACATAAGTACCTTCTGCCTAGCATGTACCAAAATTTTAGACTTCCAGAAGGAAAGCAGGTGTTCAGCACAAACCACACTGTACAAATAGATTAATCACAGAAAACAACTATTATTATTGAGAGTGGAGGGAAACCTCTTGAAATTTAAGTTCCCAGATACCAGCAAAGGACCCACCTTGCAGGCAAGCCTTACAAAAGATAGTATGTTACTATTTTTTGCACACTTAGTGACAATCTCATAGGAATAATCAACATATATTTAGATTCAAGACTCCTCTAATTCAGAAACAAGAATTTAAAAAAGACATATAGAGTCTGCCTGAGATCTGGATAATATGCTCATGTTAATAAACTGTCACAGTTATACTTGATCTTCATAAGTTTTATTCAAAAGTGGAATGAAAATATATAAAAGAGCCCTAGCCAGTTTGGCAAAGTAGATAGAGCATTGGCCAGCAGATTAAAGGATCCTGGGTTCAATTCTGGTCCAGGGCACATACCTCAGTTGCAGGCTTGATCCCCGGCCCTGGTTAAGGCATGTATAGGAGGCAACCAATAGATGTGTTTCTCTCACATCCATGTTTCTGTCTCTCCTCCTCCCTTCTACTCTCACTAAAAATCAATGGAAAAATATGCTCAGGTGAGGATTAACCAAAATAAATAAATAAATAAATAAAAAAAAATAATAATATATATGTGTGTATACATATTATACACACAAAGGAAAATTTAGTTTGGTCTTTTTTTTATTTTTATTTTACAAAGGAAAATTTAGTTTGGTCTTAATGAACTTGGAATTTTAGTACTCTGACATAGAGAGGGCTCTTTCAGTATTGCTAGCAGTAAAGCCTATAAATACCCATGTTATCACTGACTAGAAATGGACTTCACACGACTACATACAATTAAGCAAAAAGAAATCATTTTTGCTTAATTGAATCAGTTGTATCATTTGACAGCTTGGACATGAACGTTAGAAGTAAAGATAAAGAAGGCGTTATGGTGTTATAATATATTTGTGAAGATAATTTTCTTCAGCTAATATTTTTGGGATACAAGAAGAAATTTCCTTTTGTTGTTCTCGCCACTTGAGTATATTCTCTGCCAGTTCTTCTGTCTCAGTGACCAAAATATCCATCTTGGCTAAAGCCTTGCTCTGTAACACATGAAAGAAGGGGAAAATAAGAGAGAAATTATGCCTGTCATAATATATCACTACTCTATCACAAATGGTTATGATTTCAGCCCCTGAATACAAAGGCGCCTTAAAACTGTGCTCTCCCACTTCTCATAGACACGCTTTTTCTTCAAGTCACCTCTCCTGTCTTCAATTATCACCTCTATGCAGATGACCTTCAATCTACACTGTCAAACCTAATTTCCTTCCTAAAATTCAGTCCCACATTTCAGTCTGTTGGAAAACTCCATCTGGATATACATTCGATCTCAATTTAACTGCAATTCAACAATGACTGAACATTTACTATCTAAGCAAGACATTACAAAAAAACAAACCCATTAACTTCTTTAATTTTTTGCTCCTACTCACCCTCAAGTCAGCAAGGATAGAAATTTCATTACCTTGGATGTGTTCCAAAAAGTAGCCAAATTCTAGAAATTAGACCTTCAAAATATAAAAATCTACACAATCCTTTGTATTCCTCAGCTTTAAATCTTTTGTCTGAATAACTGTATTTATTCTCCAAGTTTCTTTGCCTTTGGTTGCTTTGCCTAGTCCTCTTGCACACAGTTTATCAAACTTTAATGTGCATAGGAATCACCTGAGGAACCTGTTAAACTGTAGATTCAGATTGTGAAGGTATAATAAGGTGAATGAAATCTGCAATTCTGCATTTCTAACAAGCTTCCAGGTGATGCTTACAGTGATGTTCTCTGCCCACACTGAGTGGCAAGGTTCAGTCCACTCTATTTAATATTTCCTCCATTATTAAAGTACAGTTCTGATCAAGTCACTCCTCTGTGCCTTTCTCTAAAAATCAAAAATTCAATAGTTCCCTAGTACTCAGACAGTCAAGTCTAAACTTCTCAGTCTGGTTTTCAAGGCAAGCCATAACTAACCCTGAGTTAATTTCCCTCTCAGTACCTTTAAGTATCACCCAAAGTGGAGTACCACTCTTCCCTCAAGCTACTGTGCTCTTCTAATTTTCTTTCCTTTTTTAATTTTTATTTACTGATTTTCAGAGAGAGGGAGACAGGAAGAGAGAGAGAGAGAGAGAGAAATATCAATTCGTTGTTCCACTTATGCATTCATTGGTTGACTTTCTTGTTATGTGCCCTAACTGGGGATTGAGCCCACACCATGGAGTATTGGGATAATGTTCCAATCAAGCTACCTAGCCAGGGCATTGTGCTCTCTAATTTTCATGTCTTTACTCACACTGCTGCTTTTGGGTGAACTATTCTTTCTGAAGCATGTCCAAGCCTCACTGGTTCCTCAAGATTCAGCTCACTACTAACTCCTATATAAAACTTTATTGAAGTATTCCGACCCCCTATCCTACTCCCCATCTCCCTAAAGTGGAAGCAATCCCACCCTTTTCTGTGCTTAATAGAAAGCATCTTACCTAATAATAGACAAACATGTAAATTGACCATACCTCCACTACGCCACCAGCCAATCAGGAGTGATATGCAAATTAACCCAACAAAGATGGCGGTTAATTTGCATACACAGGCGCTGAGTGACAGGGGGTGGCAACAATGCAGGCATTCTGCCCCACCCCTGGTCTCTCAGGGCCTCTGGGTAGCGTGGGAAGGTGGGGCCGGGGCGGAAAGAGGCAGCTCCCGGAACGGAAAGAGGTGGCTCCGGGGCCTGAGCGGAAAGGGGCTGGGCCGGAGTGGAAAGGCGGTGTCAGCAGCCAGGGAAAGGAAAGCCCATTCTAGCACGAATCTTCGTGTATCGGGCTTCTAATCTTCTTTATAATTCTTTGCTATACTCATTGTGCAAATATATTATGAAGTAGAATTTGATGATAGGGATTAGTCAGACCTGTTTATCTCATGATACCTTGCACAATGAAGAGAATACATATTTATTAAATACTGGAATAAAAGAATGTAAAATGACTATTAAAGAAAAATAATATAAAAAAAGAAATAGCATCTTGATTTTATAAAATAACTAGAGGCCCAGTGCACGAATTTGTGCACTAGTGGGGTCCCTTAGCCTGGCCTGTGTGATCAGGCCAAAACTGGCTCTCTGACATCCCCCGAGGGGTCCCAGATTGCAAGGGTGCAGGCCAGGCTGAGGGACCCCACTGGTGCACCATCAGGGCTGGGGAGGAACGCGGGAGGATGGCAGCCAGGGAGGGACCGCAGGAGGGCTCCAGGGCGTGTCCGGCCAGTCTCGCTCAGTCCCGATCAGCTGGACCCCGGCAGCAAGCTAACATACCGGTCGGAGGGTCTGCCCCCTGGTGTACGTCATAGTGACTGGTCGACTGGTCAACTGTCTGCCCCTGGTGGTCAGTGCACATAATAGCGAGCAGTTGAGCGGCCTTAGCATATCATTAACATACTACGCTTTGATTGGTTGAACGGCCAACCCGACACTTAGCATATTAGGCTTTTATTATATAGGATTCACTCATATTAACCATCAAAAAAGTTAAACAGCCCTAGCCGATTTGGCTCAGTGGATAGAGCAGTGCCCTGTGGACTGAAGGGTTCCAGGTTCCATTCTGGCCAAGGGCACATGCCCAGGTTGCAGGCTCAGTCCCTGGTGGGGGGTGTGCAGGAGGCAGCTGATCGATGATTCTCTTTCATCGTTGATGTTTTTATCTCTCTCTCCCTCTTCCTTACTCTCTGAAATCAATAAAGAAATATATTAAAAAAAAAAAAGTTAAACAAGTAGGTCAGACATTTGAGATTCTAGTATAAAATAGAACTAAAGAAAGCTAAAAGTGCCCTAGCTGGTTTGGCTCAGTGGATAGAGCGTCAGCCTGTAGACTGAAGAGTCACGGGTTCAATTCTGATGAGGGCACATGCCCGGGTTATGGTTTGATCCCCAGTAGGGGGCATGCAGGAGGCAGCAGATCAATGATTCTTTCTCATTGATGTTTCTAGCTCTCTTTCCCTCTCCCTTCCTCTCTGAAATCAATTAAAAAAAATAGCTAAAAGTAGTGTGAAAGGAGTTGATGAGGTACTTAAATGCTATTGTTAATACTCACCATTTTCTTTAGATTTGTGTTTAAGTGAGGAATATTTCTAATTGTTTCAAGATGGGTTTCTAATCTCTCAATAAAAGTCACTGCCAACTCCAGCAAATGTACCATGTATCTGAAAGAGGGAGAAAAAAAGTCAATTACTATTTTATTTTAGTGTAGTTATTTTGTGTTCTCCTTTTTCCCTTTTAATTAGGACTTTCAATATGAGATAAAATAATTACAATAAACCCAGTGAGTCAATTATATCCTTTCTGCATTCATGGAAAAATCAGTGATAAAGCCATTTCAAAATACTAATTCTCAGTGATGAGTGAAGACAATAAGAACAAATGTACTTCACTGAAATAGCCTACAAATAAAACTACTTTGAATCTTTGCACTTGCAAGATGCTTTAAAATCATTATTCAGTTCTTCTGATAAGGAATACCTTTCTTTTCACCATAGCTATACTTTTAAAGCCACGGATTTTCTTTCTGGTTTAATGTGTTAGCATTAATAATAATGTTAATAGATACAATCACTAACATATTACTCAATGAATTATGCTATGAAAAAACTACTAGTTTAAACTACCTTCAGAAAACGTGTAATTGCTAATGTCTACTTTTTAGTCTAACCTGTGATAAACTGCTTCAATAGGCAGGTTTTCCTGGCACATGGGTTTCAACAGTCTTTGCCTGAGGGACCTCTTCTCTTTTAGCACTGCTTCCAAATGATTATTCATGCTTTGCAGAGTTTGACACTTTTGAGCTACACAAACCAGAAACAGTAATTATAGTTAGGAACAGGACAAGTAAACATTGTTGTTGTTGTTAATCCTCACTTGAGGATATTTTTCCCATTGATTTTTAGAGAGAATGGAAAGGAGGAGAGGAGGGAGAGAAAACGAGAGTCATCAAATGGTTGCCTCCCGCATGTTCCCCGACTGGTGCTGGGGATCAAGCCTGCAACCCAGGTATGTGCCCTTGACCAGGAATAGAACCTGCAACCCTTGGGTGAGAGGGCTAGTGCTCTAACCACTTAGCACACTGGCAAGAGCAGGACAAGTACATTTTGAAATCACTAATAAATTCTTCTTTGCTTTGGTTTAATACAGGCAAAATTATCTCACCATTGCTCTCCTAAATATCTCCCCTTTGCTATTCCTAATATCAATTTCATTTTATCTTATTTTTCCTATTGACAACCAAACCCACTGCTAAATTCTGTGTTTTTCAACTCTACTTCTAGTTCAGTTTTTATAGCCAGAGTCGTATTCTTCAAATAATGTCTCCTTTCCTATCTTTGCCTCTAATACTCTACACAATCATTAAAAAACAAATATTTGTCTTGTAAGCTATTTCTGATCATTTCAATATTTGCCCTAGAATTCAGTTAATGGCCTCTTCTTTTAAACTTTTATTTATTTATCTTATTTTTTGTTATTCCTCACCTGAGGGTATGTTTTCCATTGATTTTTAGAGAGAGTGGGAGGGAGGGGGAGAGACAGAGAGAGAGACACATGGACTGGTTGCCTCCTGCACCTGCCCCAACCAGTGTCGGGGATCCAGCCTGCAACTGAGGTATGTGCTCTTGACCGGAATAGAACCTATGACCCTTCAGTCCTCAGGCTGATGCTCTAACCCAGTGGTCGGCAAACTCATCAGTCAATAGAGCCAAATATCAACAGTACAACGAATGAAATTTCTTTTGAGAGCCGAAAACCGACTTCTGCGCACGGGCCACGAAGTTTCAATCGCACTGTACGTGCGCGCCCGCATGTGGTATTTTGTGGAAGAGCCACACTCAAGGGGCCAAAGAGCCGCATGTGGCTCGCAAGCCGTGGTTTGCTGACCACTGCTCTAACCAGCTGGGACTTAAATTTTTAACTTTCAAACTTAGAGAAACGTTTCAAGAATAGTTCATTGAACTGCCATATACATTTCACCTGGACTCACAAACTGATAACACTTGGCTACAGTCTCTCTTTTTTCCTCTTTCTCTCCACACCCTTACATATATTTTTTGCTGACCCATTTGAGAGTAAGTTGCAGATATCATGACCTTTTACCTCTAAAATGTCAGCATATATTTCCCATCTCTTATATAACTACAAGTATCAAATTCAGAAAATTTAACATTGGCACAATACTATCAATATTTAATACAGCCCATATTCAAATATCACCAAGTATCCCAATAATGTCTTGACAGCAAAGTTTTCTAATCAAGTATTCAATCTATGAACACACTGTGATTTAGCTGTCAAGTTCATTTAGTCCCCTTTAATCTGAAAAGTTTCTCAGCCTTTTCTTGGTTTTTCAAGTTCTCCTAATTTTGAGGAGCTCCCACCTTGGTCACTTTTTATGAAATTTGCACTAGGCAAGCCAACAGGACTTTTGTTTGAACACAGAAATAGAAAACTTTGTTAGCCTTGGGGCAATACCTGAAAAAATAATGGTATCTCATAATGCCTGGTGCTTATTTAAGGTAATCCAAGAAAAAGTTGAAATTCCAATAATTACCCACCCATTTAACCAAACCACTTACCCAAAAAAGAAGGATGAACAATGTCTGCTGTATCTTTTTCTAGTTTTAGAAGTTCAATTTCCAGGTTTTTCTGCATTAGGAACAAAAATAATATTTACCTCACTCAGAAAGGAGCCTGATTAAAGGATAATCTCTGATAAAAACAGACTTTAACCAGGAATATTTAAGGGGAGGAGGGAGAAGGATTTGTTATGAGAGCCCAGGGGATTCACTGAAGCTTTTCACATCGGTGTGCAAGCCCTGTTGCTGCTTCTGCTACTACTACCAACTACTGCTGTTACTATTACAATTTCATTAACAGGAAACTACGTAAGTAAACACCTACCCAGTTAGGTACTAGAAACTGTTCTAATTGCAAGAGAATTGCTGTTGGGAACAATTAAGATTTGTTTTCCTGTACTAGAAGTAGTAAGTTCAACATAACTTACCTGATTGATTTCAGCTTGAATATTTGTGATCTGCTGTAGCCTGGAGAAGTTCACAAAGCAAGGAGTTGATTTCTTAGATATATCTAATATCTCCTAATGGAAAGTAAACAGAGGAAATAGCAGCATGTCACAAAAAGTTTCTATGTGCATTGGAAAAGCATGCCCATAGGTCTAAAATATAAGCATATATTACATCCATCACTGCCCCTGAAAAAATGCAATACAGAGTACAACAGAAAAATGCAATACAGAGTACAACAGTAACAATGTTTATTTCCTGTTTTTAAAACCTCCATATCACAAATCATTTGCCCAAATATTTAAAAAATAAGAAAAGACTTAATCACTTTGTACTATTTCCTAAAATACAAGGCACAACAGATTTGCATTACTGATAGTTTATCAGAAGATTTTAAGACTGAGTTTGTTGGAGAAATACTCCTATACAAATGACCAAGACATAGTCTCTCTGACCTTCTTGGGGCTAAAATCAAACATTCCCTCCACTCCTGCCCCCATGGAATCATTTATCAGATTCATTAAATGACCTCAATTAGCTAAAATCATTCATACTATTTCTTTTCACATTCTTGCTCTCTTAGGTAAAGAAATGTTTTGCACAGGCATAATTACTCTTCTAAAAAGACTACCTCCTCCTTTTTATCCTTTCATTCTGTTAGACTGCCTCCTTAAATTGCAGGTTATCTCAGAATAAGAATATTAGGTTGTTCATCTCTTGGCTTCATCCATCATTTTCTGTATCTTCTGCTTTTCTAGAAAGTTAGCAGAGGAAAGAACTTTAGAGATCATATAGGACAGGGGTTAGGAAACTATAGTCCATGAGCTAAATGCAGACAACTGCCTGTTTTTGTACAGCCCATGAGCTAAGAATGGTTTTTATATTTTTCAGTTGTTGGGGGGAAAATAAATAAAAAAATTCTTTTGTGGCATATAACCTAAAATTTTAGAGTCCAGAAATAAAGTTTTATTGGAACTCAGCTTCTCTCATTTAATTATTATCTATGGCTACTTTCAGACTAAAACAGCCTAGTTTCAACTATAGAAAGAAAATCCTCAAATATTTACTCTCTGGCCCTTCATAGCAAAAGCTATGAAGTATACAATTTCAAAAATACAACTAAAAGACAAAACATCTACCACCCAGAACCACAGGAAAGCTGGCTGAGTGGAAGATTTACAGCTAAGAAGAGAAAGGAGCACAAACGCTGAAAAGCTGAGGTACGGAGGCACGCGAATCGGGCCGGCAGCGGGCGGCTGGGTGCGTGGTTTTTCTTCAACCCGCAGGGAGACAAGCTCCCGATCACTCTGAAATCCAGTTTCTGGGGACACTCGGGGGACCCAGACACCTACGGGGAGAAGCTGGACTCTCGGCCATCGGGTCGGAAAGTGAGAGTGACTTTTTTGCAGAGGTGCGCCCAGCAATCATTGTTTACTGTGCTGGAGCTCGGGGCGCAGGGACTTGGAAACGTGGAAAGGCAGAGACGGCTGATGGCAGCCATCGCCATTGGCCACGCCCCAGCCTAGTGACGCCCTGAGACCCCGCCCAGCCCTGAGGCCCCGCCCCGCACATTCTACAAACCCGCCCAGGCTCCACACAGCGGCTTTTGCATATAAATGGCCTGTTCTGTGACAGCTCAACCAAATTAACTGTAGCTCTAGTCAGACTGCTCCAAATCAGCCCAAGCAAAGGAGGAGAAAACTAGCCCTTGCTGTAGCTCCTGCTGGGGGACACACAGTACACAAGGGTACACCAAGAGTGTCCACCTCAAGTAACTGGGAGGCTGACCCGTTGAACCAATAGGACACCTAGTACACAAAGCTACCCTACCAACTCAGGGAAGCAGCGAAAATGAGAAGGCAAGGAAACAGATCACAAACCAAAGAAATGGAGGAGAACAAGCGACTGGACATAGAGTTCAAAACCACGGTTATAAGGTTTTTCAAGAATTTCATGGAAAAGGCCGATAAATTCCATGAGGGCCAACTAGAAATTAAACATACACTGACTGAGATAAAAAATATTATACAGAGACCCAAAAGCAGACTAGAGGATTGCAAGAATCAACTCAAAGATTTGGAATACAAAGAGGCCAAGGACACTCTTCCAGAGAAGCATGAAGAGAAGAGAATTCAGAAAGTTGAAGATAGTGTAAGAAGCCTCTGGGACAACTTCAAGCGAACCAACATCAGAATTATGGGGGTACCAGAAGAAGAGAGAGAGCACGATGCTGAAAACCTATTTGAAGAAATAATGAACGAAAACTTCCCCCACCTGATGAAAGAAATAGACTTACAAGTCCAGGAAGCGCACAGAACCCCAAACAAAAGGAATCCAAAGAGGACCACACCAAGACACATCATAATTAAAATGCCAAGAGCAAAAGACAAAGAGAGAATCTTACAAGCAGCAAGAGAAAAACAGTTAGTTACCTACAAGGGAGCTCCCATACGATTATCTGCTAATTTCTCAACAGAAACCATGCAGGCCAGACGGGAGTGGCAAGAAATATTCAAAGTGATGAATAGCAGGAACCTACAACCAAGACTACTCTACCCAGCAAAGTTATCATTCAGAATTGAAGGGCAGATAAAGAGCTTCACAGATAAGAAAAAGCTAAAGGAGTTCATCACCACCAAACCAGCATTATATGAAATGCTGAAAGGTATTCTTTAAAAAGAGGAAAAAGAAGAAGAAAGATAAAAATTATGAACAACAAATACATATCTATCAACAAGTGAATCTAAAAGTCAAGTGAATTAAAAATCTGAGGAACAGAATAAACTGGTGAACTTAATAGAATCAGAGGCCTAGAATGGGAGTGGATTGATAATTCTCAGGGGGAAAGGGGTGTCTGTGTGGGGAGTATGGGAAGAGACTGGACAAAAATCATACACCTATGGATAAGGACAGTGGGGGAGAGGGGGGGAGATAAGGGCAGAGGGGGGTGGGAACTGGGTGGTGGGGAGATATGTGGGGAAAAAGGAGAAACAATTGTAATCAATTGAGAACAATAAAGATTCATTAAAGTAAAAAAAAAAAAAAAAAAGAGAAAAACAGTTAGTTACCTACAAGGGAGCACCCATATGACTGTCAGATGATTTCTCAACAGAAACTATGCAGGCCAGATGGGAGTGGCAAGAAATATTCAAAGTGATGAATAGCAAGAATCTACAACCAAGATTACCCAGCAAAGCTATCATTCAGAATTGAAGGGCAGCTAAAGAGCTTCACAGATAAGAAAAAGCTAAAGGAGTTCATCACCACTAAACCAGTATTATATGAAATGCTGAAAGGTATTCTTTAAGAAGAGGAAGAAGAAAAAGGTAAAGATAAAAATTATGAACAACAAATACATATCTATCAACAGTGAATCTAAAAATCAGGTGAATAAAAAATCTGATGAACAGAATAAACTGGTGAATATAATAGAATCAGGGGCATAGAAAGGGAGTGGACTGACAATTCTCAGGGGGAAAGGAGTGTAGGGGTGTGGGAAGAGACTGGACAAAATTCATACACCTATGGATGAGGACAGTGCAGGGGATGTAAGGGCAGAGGGTGGGGTGGGAACTGGGTGGTGGGAAGCTATGGGAGGAAAAAAGAGGAACAACTGTAATAATCTGAACAATAAAGATTTATTAAATTTTTTTTTAAAAAAAAAAAAAGCTATGAAGTATGCGCTCAATCAATGTAATAATCAATAAATCAAGGTATTTATTGAGATAGGAAATGGAAGACTCAAGAATGAATAAAAAGCCTGGCTGGTGTGGCTCAATGGTCGAGCGTTGACCTATGAACCAGGAGGTCACAGTTTGATTCCCAGGCAGGGTACATGCCTGGGTTTCTGGCTCGATCCCCAGGATGGGGTATGCAGAAGGCAGCCGATCAATGATTGTGTCATCATTGATGTTTCTATCTCTCTCTCCCTCTCTGTTCCTCTCTGAAATAAAAGAAAAAAAGAATAAAATGAGTTCTCTGCCATTAATAAGTTCCTGACAAATGGAAAGGAAAAAGTATTCTAACATATATTGGGTGTCCCAAAAAAATATATACACACACTTTGAATAATTATAAAGGCAGTGTTTATTAAAATACATTTCATTTTCAAAATTGAGCCATCAGCTGTTACACTATGTATTCATATCTTTGGGACACCCTGTATGTTCTTCTGTGATTATGCAAGAAACTACATCTCCAAATTAATCTTCAGTTTTGACATACAGAGTGTCCAAAAAAAATGTATACATACTTTAACAGCTGATAACTCAATTTTCACTCCTTTTCAGATTTAACTGATTTGAAATAATGGGTGAGACCAGACTAAGCTTTGAACAAAGAAAATTTATCCTAAAGTGCCACTAGACTTTTTTTTTTTTTTATGGAGACACATAAAAGATAAAGTTTATGGTATAAAACTGGCAACAGTAGATGAACCGAGGGCACACAAATACCAAACAAAATGATTCTTGATATTTGCAATTCTATTGCTTTGCATTATCAGCAGTGCCTGGACCAGAATGGTCATCAGTTTAAAAACAGGCATTGACAAAAAAAAAAAATTACTCATTTCTATAGATTCTTTCAAATTTTGAAAATGAACGGACTTTATAACCATTCAAAGTGCATACACATTTTTTTAGGACACATAAAAATGTAAATGTGGGTAGTATCCTACCTAATAATAGATAAATATGCAAATTGACCGTACATTCGCTATGCCCACGATTGGCCAGGAGGCACGGAGGGGCAGGACTCGGGGTGGCCGGGGTTGCCGATTGGGCCGGTGGGACGCTGAGCTCACGTCACCAGCTGTGGCGCGAGCTCAGCATCTGCGCCATGGCTGTGCTGCAGCACAGAAGGGGCCTCTGGGGCAGCGAGCCCACGTCCCTCCTCGGACCATCAAAAGCGGGGGAGCTGTGTGTCCGCTCCGGCACCAGCGGAGCCCCCTGCCATCAAAAGCGGGGAGCAGGCTGCTAGCAGTGTCCGTGGAGCGTGCTAGGCTTTGCGGGGCAGTGGATATGGCCTGGATGGCAGGTTAGGCCTAGGGGACCCTACACGTGCATGACTTAATCATGCACTGGGCCTCTAGTCTATATATAAAAGGATAAGTGACTGACTGTCCGATCGACTGGCCAGTACATATGATGTGCACTGGCAATCCTATAATAAAAGGCTAATATGCAAATTGTCTACTCTACTGGGAGTTCGACCAGGAGTTCAACCAGGGGGCAGGGCTGGCCAACTGCCTGCAGCTCCTCCCCCTGGCCAGCCCCACCCTCGATCAGCCTCCCCTACCCCTATCAGGGACAGGGCTGACCAGCCAACCACCGGCAGCCCCGATCGGGGTGGGCCAGCCGGACCCCACCCATGCATAATTCGTGTACCTGGCCTCTAATGAAAAATAAAACTAATGGGATTGGGGGAAGAAAGAATGGGGAGTGACATCTTAATGAGTATGGGATTTCCACTGGGGAATGATAAAGAATAGTTTTGAAACTAGTTTCACAGCATTGTGACTGTACTTCATGCCACTGAGTTGTACACTTTCAGATGGTTAAAATGGCAAATTTTGTTATATGCATTTTATCCTATCTAATAAAAGAGTAATATACAAATTAACCATAACTCCGCTACACCCACAAGCCACGGCCACCAGCCAATCAGGAGCAAATCTGCAAATTAACCCAACCAAGATGGCTTTGGCCAGAGTGAGCAGGAGGCTTGGGTTTCTCTGGCAATGGAGGAAGCCAAGCTTTCCGCATACCCTGGAGGGCGCAGGCCTCCACTCAAGGCTACAAAGTTTCAATTATAGAAGATAAATAAATCCCAAAAAAATGGCGGCAGCCACAGAGCTGGAGAGAGCAGGAGGCTTGAGTTGCCCCCGGCGATGGAGGAAGCCAAGCTTCCCCAGCCCTGGCCTGCCCTGGCTTCTGCTTAAGGCTACAAAGTTTCAATTATAGAAGATAAATAAATCCCAGATCCCAGGGCCTCCGCTTGGGTCGACAGGGGGCATGGTCGGCCTACAAACCACCACAGGCCCTTTGCCCAGGCCACCCCATACCCCAAGGGAACCCCCACCCTGATCCAGGACACCCTTCAGGGCAAACCAGCCAGCCCCCACCCATGCACCAGGCCTCTAGCCTATCTAATAAAATAATATGCAAATTGACCATCACTCCAACACACAAGATGGCTGCCTCTATGTGGTCGATGATCCTGTCCCCATGTGGACACAAGATGGCCACCACAAGATGGCCAGCAGGGGAGGGCAGTTGGGAGGCACCAGGCCTGCAAAGGGGACAGTTGAGAGGGACCAGGCCTGCAAGGGAGGGCAGTTGGAGGCGATCAACCCTGCAGGGGAGGGCAGTTAGGGGTGACCAGGCCAGCAGGGGAGGGCAGTTGTGGGTGATCATGCCAGCAGGGGATGGCAGTTGGGGGCGATCAAGCCTGCAGGGGAGGGCAGTTAGAGGTGATCAGGCTGGCAGAGGAGGGAAGTTGGGGTTGACTGGGCCTACAGGGAAGGGCAGTTGGGGGTACCCAGGCCTGCAGGGAAGAGCAGTAGGGGGGGTCCAGGCCTGCAGGGGAGGGCAGTTGGGGTGACCAGGCCTGCAGGGGAGGGCAGTTGGGGGTGACCAGGCCTGCAGGCGAGGGCAGTTAGGGGTGACCAGGCCTGCAAGGGAGGGCAGTTAGGGGCAATCAGGCTGTCAGGGGAGTGGTTAGGCTGGCAGGCAGAAGTGGTTAGGGGCAATCAGGAAGGCAGGCAAGTGAGCAGTTGAGAGCCAGCAGTCCTGGATTGTGAGAGGAATGTCCGACTGCCCGTTTAGGTGGGATCGGGCCTAAACGGGCAGTCGGACATCCCTCGAGGGGTCCCATATTGGAGAGGGTGCAGGCTGGGCTAAGGGACACACCTCCCCAGGGACACCCCCCCCCACCGTGCAAGAATTTCGTGCACTGGGCCTCTAGTTAGAATATAAAGCATTCTGGTAACTAGCCAACAATATGAAACAAACAAACAAATCTAGTGGAGGAATGAAGATTGGATATTTAGATAAGAGGCTGCTATAGCATTCCAGGTGAGAAGATGACAATGTGGAATTGGTTAATAGCAGTTAAAAAGGAAACTGGGCAGAGATATGAATCCCTGGGAAGATGGAATTGATAAGTCCTAGTTGATATGGGTAATGAGGGATAAAGTCAAGTTAATACTGACTCCAAAGATCCTGCTTCAGGTGACTGAACAGATAGTTAAGCATTCAATGAGGTAGGTAACACAAGATCTTTTACTGATGGCAAAGATTGAAAATTGTGAAGGTTAAGTGTTAGTCCAACTTCACACTGTCAGTGTGCATCAGGGCTGAAATGAGAACCATCTAATACGCTACATTTCCATCATACCCTCTTTTTTTTCTGCTCTCTCTCAGGTAAAAGTAAATGAAAAATAAAATATCTTCCATTTCTCATTGTAACCTACTCACTCTCTGGTGTCTTTCTATCTCTCCATATGTATACACTAATCCTAGTTGTTCACTTGCAAACTAGTAAACTGTTGGGTTCAACAACAGGGTAATGGAGCTTAGCCAAGAACTTGTGATAGAAACCAGAGGGAAAATAAGAATCTTCAAGAAAGGGAGAGCCAAAAAAAAAAAAAAAAAAAGATAGGAATTAAAGAGCAGTCAAATTCCTCTAGTAAACAGAAATTCTAACTATTTGAGGATTGTGACTAAGCCCTAAAATATATATATTAGAAAATAGTAGATCCTAGGTGTTTTGTAGATACAGATCCTTATCTTATACATTGCCAGTAGAGGGAGCTTTAATCAAGATTCCATGACTAACTCAAACTTGCCTGAAAAATACCTAGAACAAGCATGTCAAACTCAAAGTCTAACATGGGCCAAATAAACAAGGTTTAAGTTTATGTGGGTCGCAAAAAAAACAAAAGCTTCCATTTTCATAGAAACGTAGGTTTATTTCGATAGAGACATGCTGAATACAAAGGGCTGAAATAAATGAGAAATCGTTAACATAAAATAATAGAACATTTTAATAAAAATTAATATTTTTTCTTGAACAGTAATTGACCAGACACTGAATAACTGCACAAATTAATAAGCGTAATGCAAATAAACCTATTTTTCTTGTTCTCTGAAAGCAAAATATTTCCTGTTGCACACACCAAACAAGTTAGACCAAGACTAATGACGTGGCAATCGGCTGCTAAAATATTCCCTGCTAGTATTAGTGGAGAGAAATGGTGGGCCTGCATGTAAGGTGCATAAGGGAAATGAATGCAACACAGCTATAGTAAACAGTCATTATCGAACGTTGCAGTTCATTATTAATAATTATGTATAACAGGATAGTGTAAAAATTAAGTTACGAAATTTTTATTAAACCCGTTTCTTACATACCGCTATATTGGCTGGGCCGCAAAAATATTCATTGTGGGCCGCAAGTTTGACATGCTTGATCTAGAATGTGAGGCCACTAAAACATAAAAGAAAGCAAATACCCCATATTATTCTACAGACAGTTAATCCTTTCTTTCACTAAATCATTCTCCCACGGATAGACCAAAACTCAACCAGCTATGTTTCCTAGAAGAATTGTATCACAACAATTTTAAGCACTACTCTTAATTTTTAATGCACATGGAATGATGATGTGCACTTAAGAAATGGACTGTTTAAAGGGATCATATAATGCATCATTTTGAAAGAACCTAAGCTAAACCCTTCTAATTAAAGCAGGGTTTTCAATGTAAAGTTGCAGTAAGTCTGTAAGATGGTCTTATGGAGCTATGGATTAGCAGAACTTACCTAAGCAAAACAGGTAACTGTCTAATTAGTGTTACTTGAAGGATACTAGGAAGCTCCTCCCCCAAACAACTAGTGGTCGGCAAACTCATTAGTCAACAGAGCCAAATACCAACAGTACAACGATTGAAATTTCTTTTGAGAGCCAAATTTTTTAACTTAAACTTCTTCTAACGCCACTTCTTCAAAATAGACTCGCCCAGGCCGTGGTATTTTGTGGAAGAGCCACACTCAAGGGGCCAAAGAGCCGCATGTGGCTCGCCAGCCGCAGTTTGCCGACCACTGCACTACACCAACAAACAGCTCACCTATCAGTTCTCTCACCAGAGACTTAGTCCTTTAGTTTAGGTGTTTATTATCTTCTGTCAATAGCTCTACAGGGATAAGTCCCAAATGTCTTATAGTATGAGTTTGTTCAATGACTTTGTTACAGAATTGGTAACAAGTGAGAGTACTAGGCAACTTGGTAAGGAAGAAAACACAGGAGAGAAGCGAGGAAGGTAAGAACTGGTGAGCCATGTAGTTATGTTTTGCCTATTTCCCAATGTACTCATTACTACACCTTGTACCCCCACCACACAATCTATAAGTTCCTGTTACTAGGTCTTCAAGTCATTTAGAAGAGTTCTTCAACAGAAGTTTAAACTTTCAAGATCGTGTCACAGCAGTATGTATCACAAGTCATCTTAGAGATGCTGTCAGGAAAGGGAGAACTCTGGTACCTAATCCTGCTTCACTAGGTAAGTGACCTTGGGCAAATGTCTCGGTCTCCTTAGGCCTTAGTTTCTTCTCTTCTACTGTAAGGTAGTAGAATGCTCTCAGTATAAAGAGTGGTATCTTTTCCGTAAATCTTTCATCATGTTTATATTGCTCATCTCTGCAGGTGATTTTACCTTTCTACTTTTCTGTTTCCTTTCTGAGTGATATTCCTCAACTTCCTCATTATCTAAAATTTTCCTTTATTTCCCTCAATTCCGATCCCCGTGTCACTTTTGCCACGTGTGTTCCAGTATTCCCTCACATCTTCCATTTCTCCCTCCATTGGCTTCTTCCCTTTGGCCTGTGAACAAGCTCTTCTGGCCCAACCTAACCCACCCCGCCCACCCCATGGGCTAATCTCTCCGGTCTCTCCTTCTCAAAATTAACCCCTTCCTCCATTCAGGTCACGAGGTCTTTCAGGTCTTGATCACCAATACTTTTTGGAGGGGCCTTTAAGATGCGCGTCTCCCCTGGCGCTCTCAGCGCCTCCCGCCCCAAATACGCTTCAATACCTCACTTGTTAGGGAACGTGTGCTTTCATTAGCCGGTTTCCCAACCCGCCACTCACACAATCTAGAGATGGTAGCACTAGATTGAAGAGGGGGGAAAAAAAAAAAAAAGGCGGGAAAACCGGTCTTTATTATCTCCCACGAACAGACCTGGGATAACTCGCCTGCAGACACCCGAAACCCCGTCTCCTCGAGTCACCACCTACTCAGAACCCCGCTTTAGCAGAACGGAATCTGCTGCGGCCTGGAACGGGCTCCACCTGAGCCCCCCCTAGGACAGCCTCAGCCGGGACCGCCGCACAGCCTCCTTCTGTCGCCACCGGGGGCACCCCCTTAATGACGCCATCGCCGCCCACGTACCTGAGTGACTGTCCCCGACGCTACGATATGGCCCAGCAGGAGCCCCGCAGGGTTTGGCGCAGACGCCGGGTCCCAAGGGTCGGCCGCAGCCATGCCGGAGACGCACCTCCCCAGGCGGCGCCGGGAATGAGTGGAACGCCCGCCCGACGCGCCGCGCGCTTCGATGACGTCACGGGGCGTTTCCGCGCAGGCGGAAGCCCGGGAAGCGCCTCGCAGGCTTGGGCGCCTCCCGGGTCGTCTTCGGAGCCCGGGGAGAGCAAGTCCGGGGCTCCCTGGTCCTCCGTAGGCTCCTAGCGGCGTCTAGCCTGGGAGCGGCTGCTCCAGCGGCAGGGCCTGGTGGTCGGGCTGCCTGTCCTTCCCTTCCTTCCCCGCCCAGACTCGGAGTTCTGCAGGAGGTGCCGGCTAGGGCAGGAGACGCAGCCGGGAGGCCGGAGGGGTGGCTGCGTGCCTGGACCCCGCGGTGACAGCTGCACTGCCTTCCCGCAGGGACCGGAGCCGCGGCGCTAGGATGGGAAACAGTGCCCTCCGCGCTCATGTGGAAACCGCGCAGAAAACTGGTGTCTTTCAGCTTAAGGACCGTGGGCTGACCGAGGTGAGACTGGGAGGGACCGGACCTGGGAATTAAACGGGAGAGGGGTGGCGGGGCCGGTGACGTTAATCCGTGAGGGGTTCTCCGCGCTGTGAACCCCTCTCTCCAGTTCCCTTCAGAGTTACAGAAGCTGACGAGCAATCTCAGGACCATCGACTTATCCAACAACAAGATCGAGAGCCTACCGCCTATGATTATAGGGAAGTTCACGCTGCTGAAGAGCCTCTCCTTGAACAACAACAAACTGAGTATGGCTTTTGCGTCTGGGCGGCTTTTGCTACTACTGGTCAGCTGTTAAGGAGGGTGGTGTTCTCTTACGAGCTAATTTTTGATATGAAACCGTTCCGACTTCTCAAGACGCAGGAGAATGTCAGAGCCCTTGAAGTTTTCTATCTCTTGTAATTACATCTACAAGCCTCCTCTGGTGGTAAAATGATTGGTACTGGGAAAATTTGGACGGGGCAATGGAAGTGGAAGGACTTCCAAATCCCACAAAATGGCAGTCAGGTTGTGCGGAGGCTCCTGTACAAAATATACACATACATGCTTTCTTGCATTTTGATGGCACTCTCACCTTCTGAAGACTATGTTGGCAAAAATGCAGTACTTAAAAATGGCACAAGTGGGAATTGTGTGTATATTAACAAGAGGCATAGCAGGCTGCCATGTAGTTTTTATAAACTTCATCAAAGGTGTTTTTCAGCTGTGTCAGATTCAGGTTTCTATGTTTTTTGTCTTTGCCAGCTGTTCTTCCTGGTGAGTTATGCAATCTGAAAAAACTAGAGACGCTAAGCCTAAACAACAATCACTTGAGAGAGTTGCCGTCTACCTTTGGGCAACTGTCTGCCCTCAAGACCCTGAGCCTCTCTGGGAACCAGCTGCGAGCACTACCACCCCAACTTTGTAACCTACAGCACCTGGATGTGGTGGATCTCTCCAAGAACCAGATTCGGAGCATACCTGACATAGTGGGGGAGCTGCAGGTCATCGAACTGAACCTCAACCAGAACCAGGTCTAGAGTTTAAGGGTTCCTTTCTAATATATATCCTGAATAACCTGTTTTTCTTTAAACTGTAATCATGGAGCTGGGCATCAGAAGCGAGATGAGAAGTATATTCTGTGGGCTGGACTAATTTCAAAGCCCAAGTCCCGTGGAGATAGTTGAGACACTGGTTGTGTTTGTTGTGTATTTTACAGAGGTTGGGATGGTAACGGGGTGCTAACTTCAAAAGTTAAACTACTGTCTCACAAATCTTGAAGAGTTCTTCAGATCCTTTTCAAACATGTCTCCAGTCATCTAACAAGGAGCTGTCAGGCCCAGCCTGCATGGCTCAGTCGTTGAGGGTTGATCTATGAACCAGGAGGTCACTGTTCAATTCCCGGTCAGGGCATATGCCCAAGTTGCAGGCTCAATTGCTGGAGGCAGCTGATCAATGATTCTCTCTCATCATTGATGTTTCTATCTCTCGCTCCCTCTCCCTCTCTCTTCCTCTCTGAAATCAATTATATGTATATATATATATATCCCATCTAATAAAGACAGAATATGCAAATTGACCATCACTTAATGACAAAAGATGGCGGTGCCCACAGCCAATAAAGAGGGAATATGCAAATTGACGTGACAAAGGTGGCGGCAGCCGGGCCAGAGCGAAGGCCCAGGTCCTGGGTGCTGGCAGCCAGGGGAAGGAAGGCCTATTCTTGTACGAATCTTTGTGCATCAGACCTCTAGTGTGTGTGTGTGTGTGTGTGTGTGTGTGTGTGTGTGTGTGTGTGTGGAGCTGTCAGAAAGAGTGGAAAAGAGGCTTACACTCATAGGTTCTCAGAGTTAGACATCAGAGGTAATCTGTTGTCCTTTTTTGGACATCTTTGTCAATGTGTGTTCTGCTTTTGTTAAGAAACCATCAGCAATAGGCATTCTGGAGATAGCTCATTTCATTGTTGGACAGCTTTGATTATAATATTTGAAATTGTTTCCATTACTTTGGAAGCTCTTTGGTTATTATGTATAACTGGAGAAACAATCTTTGGTTTAGACATAAGACACAGATGATGAAACATTAAACATAGTGAGGTAGGTGGCCTTTAGTTTTTCTAGTGTCTGTGCCTCTAGATCTACAGTCCAATACAGTAACCATTAGCCACATGTGGCTATTAAAATTCATTTGAATTAAAAATTCAGTTCCTCAGTTGCCACAAGCCGTATTTGAAGTGTTCAAAAACCATGTGTGACACTAGCTACCATATTGGATAGCACAGATACAGAACATTCCAATCATTGCATAAAGTTTTATTGGGATAAAATTATCCTAGATTGTAGTGGTCTTAAATTATTTATGAAATTCAGTATGTCTTTGAAGATATTAGCCTCCTCTTTTCCTTAAATGAATACTTTTTTTAAAATATATTTTTTATTTCAGAGAGGAAGGGAGAGGGAGAGAAAGAAACATCAATGATAAGAATCATTGATCGGCTGCCTCCTGCATACCCCACACTGGGGATCGAGCTCACAACCCGGGCATGTGCCCTTGACTGGAATTGAACCTGGGACCCTTCAGTCCGCAGGCCGACACTCTCTCTACTGAGCCAAACGAGCTAGGGCTTTAAATGAATATTCTTGAATGTTCTTGAGCTTTTTGGAAAAATTGACTATTTTTTTTGGGGGGGGGGCCTTGAAAAAAATTGTTAAGCAACAAGTATTAATTGAGCACTCATTCCACATTCACCTATGCTGATGCCTTTACCAGTGGATCTCAGATGTTAATGTGCCTCAGAATAATCAGGAGAGCTTGTTAAAAGAGATCACTGGACCCCTCAATATTTCTGATTCAGTAGGTCTGGGGTGGGGTTTGAGAGTTTGCACTTCTAAGAAGTTCCCAGGTGATAGTCTGAGATGATACCAGGTGGAGTAAATATTATTTGGTGACTTGGAGTATTTAATGGGCAAAGAGGTGAATGAATTAAAGATACTTTCTTGTTACTGAATTTGAGGGCCTAAAAAAAAGTGGTGCTGTTGAGAATAGACATGCTGATTTGATTATGATGGTGCAAATGGAAATGTACTAAAAATTGGGAGACATAGGAGTGGAATAGAGGTGAGAGGTTTGAATGTACATACAGATTTTGAATTCTTAAAAGAAATGATGGCTTTAAGAATGAATGGATGAGCTTTCTAAAAGAAAGTTTAGACAGACGACCAAATATTAAGTATTAGAGGCTACTGCTTGAAAAATGTCCATAGGAACAAGAAAGGAAGCCAAAAATGAGGAATAATTCAAAAGTTAGAAAGAAAAACTCAGGACTTAGATATAGTAGGGAGTTTCAAGGAAGGGATAGATAGTACAATCAAACATTTATATACACATAAAAGATTGGCAGTGAATGTACCAAAATGTTTATTGCTGGTAGATTGCAGTTCTTATCTTTAAATTCAAAAACTTGACTCTCAGGTTTTCTATAATAAGTAGTGCTTTTATTATCAGAAAATTTTATTTCCAAAAAGCCACTGGTTCAAAAAGCAAGTCCTCCTTCCCCACCTCTCAAAAAAGTGGAGGAGTAGTAACAGATGCTACATGACAGAGGCTTCTGGAATGAGTAGGTAGTAAGAAAATGGAGGTGATAAAAAGAGAACTAGGACAAATTGTCAAGTAAGTGTTTTAATTTAAAACAAAAAATAACCATTACAGTGCTTATACTTTTTCCTGTTATTCTTTTTTTGTTGTTAAATAGATATCTCAGATCTCAGTAAAGATATCTTGCTGTCCTCGCCTTAAAGTTCTTCGCCTGGAAGAGAACTGCCTTGAGCTCAGCATGCTTCCACAGAGCATCCTCAGTGATTCCCAGATCTGTCTGCTTGCTGTGGAAGGCAACCTTTTTGAAATAAAGAAACTTCGAGAACTAGAAGGCTATGATAAGGTATGTAGTCATAAACTTTTGCATTTCTAGTCACTGCTCCAGAGAAGAGAATGGTGAAGGTAACCCACATGAATGTTTATAGCCACAGGCTGCATGGATAATCCTATTTGTCAACAGGATTTGTTTCCCATTTTGGAGGTGAGTTCTAAGAGTTAGCCAAATTCTCGTACCAAGATGTACTGGTATACACTCTTGTATTTTACCAAGATGACTTTTTCTCTAGACGGTGTATTGTAAAGCATCTTTGTCTTTTGATAGGTTTTCTATTAAAATATCAGAAAAGCTTAAAAGACCCCAAAACTATGTGCTTTAGATTTGCATTTAGAATAGGTAGATTTTGTAGGAAATGAGGGACCATATCCAATAAAAACCTAAATGGGGGGGGGGGGGGGAAATCATATGAAAAAGGTATTTGCTCATGCCAAACCACCACATATATATTTTTTTCTTTCATGACTTTTAGTACATGGAGAGGTTCACAGCCACCAAGAAGAAGTTTGCTTGATGTTCTCCACAAGCATGGGAATCCTTATAGGACGTTGATTTGGAACCTGCTGCAATCTGGCTGAAGCAAAGGCTCCTGTTGCTGTCAAGGATGTCTGCAGTAAGGAGCTGATACTCCAGGAGATTATATTGCATTTGATCTCTTTCCTTTCCAGAGTTTACCTTAAATAAGCTAAAAGGAATCAACAGACAGGAAGAATTCTCCGTTTTGAGTCATGAATAGGGAAATGGACAATGTTGATCTTCAAATCATCATTAGTTTGGTTTTAAGAAACCAATAGCTAGTTGCTATTTATACAGTGAAGGGATGCTGCCTGGTAATAGAATAGCTCCACGCCACAGCTTGAAATTTCATGTGTAGTTGCAATGAGTGAGCTTTCATAAAATCAGCTGCCATCCCACTTCTGTGTTAACATTTCCCATTTTTATGATATTGAAATAACTTGTTGAGAGGCTGCTATGGTTAATCTAAGGATCTGTGTTTTGTTCCAGTCCATCAGTTCAATTATAGTATTTATACTTGGAATTTAGGATGTACATAAATGTGTGACTGTCTTGATTAAAAGTGTACCTTGTCAGAGAAGCTTCAATACAACACTAAGATGTTCCCAAGGCTGCAGTAGCAACTTCTTTACTATTGTAGGTGCCTTACTGGTAGAGGGCTCTGAAGAGCTAAAACCATATATGCAAAACTTGTAAGATACAAGGGTTTTAATAATCAAGATTTTCCTGAAGTTTTGTTAGAAATAATCTTATTTCTGGTAATCCTTTTCTCCTTTTTGTATTTTATAACTCTACTAATCAAATTACCTGTCAAAAAGCAACTATAGTATTTTAAAACAACCTATGTTTATCAAGTTTATTCTCTGAATGAGAGAATATATTAAATAAAGAATTTTTAATGAACTTTTTGGCTAGAAGGAAGGTTCATCCTTTAAAAGAAGACAGGAGCCCTAACCAGTTTGGCTCAGTGGATAGAGCGTCTGCCTGCGGACTCAAGGGTCCCAGGTTCGATTCCGGTCAAGGGCATGTACCTTGGTTGTGGGCACATCCCCAGTAGGGAGTGTGCAGGAGGCAGCTGATCAATGTTTCTCTCTCATTGATGTTTCTAGCTCTCTATCCCTCTCCCTTCCTCTCTGTAAAAATCAATAAAGTATATTAAAAAAAAAGAAGACAGGAAAACTAACTTGTAAATGGCCTTTTGTTTGAAAATAAACTGACTAGGAAGAAATGTTTCATGTTGAGGTTGCATAAGTACTGCAATGCCTTCATGTGACTGATAAACATCTTGTGGTAGTGGAACCATGTTTATTAAGAGAAACTGAAGGTACAAAGTTAGATGGTTTCAAATTGTTACTGATAGGAATATTTATAAAGCTACCACTCTGTCATTTTTTGAAGTTTTGTCTTGTCCAAGGGGCTATTATTTACAATATATTTACAGTTCTTGTTTTACGAACCTAGTTTTATCTTTATGTCAAGAGATCATAGGAGTCTAGTATTTAATCTATATGAGGAAGTTTCTCTGACCTTCAGTCTGGTCTGGGTTTTCTTTTTCCCATGTTATTTTCTGTTTCTCAATTTGGGGAGGAATAGTTTATCATTCTTGAGTTTTATTCAAAAAATAAACTTTAATGCTTAATCTTATTGATCAATTAAACAATTAACATTTCTCTATTTTATCAGTACTTATCATCTAATAAATCAGAACTTATAAATTAAACTTAAATGTCCCCAGCCATTTAATTACTAATTGGAGTTTTAAAAAATCTCCAACTCATCCAGCTGGTGTGGCTCAATGGTTGAGTGTCAACCTATGAACCAGGAGGTCATGGTTCGGTTCCTGGGCAGGGCACATGCCCAGGTTGCGGGCTCAATCCCCAGTGTGGGGTGTGTAGGAAGCAGCCGATCAATGATTCTCTCTCATTACTTATGTTTCTATCTCTCCCTCCCTCTCTGAAATCAATAAAAAAAATATTAAAAAAAACAAAAAACCCAACCCTATGAGAATCAATGACTACTACCTTTCACGACTTGGACCCAACCTTATTTCCAGATATCCTTTCTTCACTCTCATTCGCCTGCCTAGTCATACCAGGTTATTCTGCTCTTTACATCCATAGTGCAATGTCTCTGTCCTTTAACTGCCTTTGTACATTGGTTGATCAGTCAGAAAAGCCCTCTCTTATTAACATGCTCTTTCCCTAAGCCCCTTTCTAAATCTAAGCTGAATTAATTGCTCCTCCATCTGTTACAACAGCACTTCTCACATTCTGTATCCATCTGTCTCTTGCTAGACTGAACTACTGATGGCAGGAATTATGTAAAGTAATAGATCCAAAGTTATAGTACACAAGTATTTACACTTAAAAATGAACCAACAAAGTAGGCTGACTTGTGGTCTGGAGACCCACATTCTATTGGCCACCAGCCCTAAGTCATCTACATTCTTTTAGAGCTTGAGTGGAAGTCAGTGTAGAATACTGAATAAGATGATAGGCCTTGGAGTGAGAAAGACCCTGGTTTGAATCCAAAGTCTGTCATTTAGTACCTTTCTGAATTAGAGCAATTTATTCTCATCTGTAATATGGGCCTCCTACCTTTCAGGTATGTTGGGAGGATATGGTGAAGAGATACATAAGAAGGCATTTAGCACAGTACCCATGACAGAGTAAGCATTTAATAAGTGGTGCCATTTATTTCATTTGTAAGGTATTAAAATAGAATTTAGCAAGTTGTACAGAAATGGAAAGCTCTGATCAGATACAAGTTAAAAAGGAGAATAAGGAACTTGGATATCAATCTGAGAAATATAAATCTGACGAAGAATGTATTTGGGGTAACTTAATATTCTAGTAAGAGAGTGACCTGAAGAAAATAGACACATCAGTTGGTTGTCTCCTGCACACGCCCCACCGGTGTGGCTCAGTGGTTTAGGCATTGTCTCGTGCACTAACAGGTTGCCGGTTTGGTTCCCAGTCGGGGCACATGCTGGGGTTTCAGGCTCAATCTCCAGTAGAGGTTGTCCATGAGGCAGCCAATGGATGTTTTGCTCTCATATTGATGTTCATTCTCTCTCTCTCCCTCTTCCTTCCTCTCTCTCTAAAAATCAATAATACTTTTTTAAAAAGCAGCTCTGGTCAGCATTGCTGTGTTTAGAGCGTTGGCCCCAGCAATGAAGGGTCACTGGTTTGATTCCTGGTCAAGGGCACGTATCTGGGTTGCAGGAGGCAACCAATTGATGTATCTTGCTCACATTGATGTTTCTCCCTCCCACCTCCTTTCCTCCCTTCCACTCTCTCTAAAAATCAATGGAAAAAATATCCTCAGGTGAGGATTAACAAAAAAGGAAACAGCATTAAAAGAAACAAATAGAAACTAATTCTAAGTACTATTCAGTATACGATGTCTGGGAAATAGAAATTTAAGGGAATATTCACAATCCACACATGATATGAAAATATCTAGGGTTGAAGTGGTAATAAAGGATGAATTAAAACTGAAGAAAAAAGGCATGACCATATGGGATAAGACTGAAAATATGGAGAGCTTATTGTTAAAAAAAAATAAATGCTTTTAGGAAGGACATTTAGGTATAGCACAATCCCCGGTGTTTTATACCTTCTTACTTTACACATGTTCCAGCACCTGCCAAACTACTCTCTTCATCATGGAGCATTTCTAATACAGAGGGTCTAAATTAATCTCACTTTAAATTATTTTCCTCTTCATTCCCATGTTAACTGTATCTTCTCTCTCTTTTTTAATCCTCACCTGAGGATATTTTTCCATTGATTTCTAGAGAGAGGAAGGAAGGGGGAGAGACAGAAACATCCATGAGACACATCGATTGGTTGTCTCCTGCACATGCCCCACCAGGACCACGGATTGAGTCTGCAACCGAGGTACATACCCTTGACTGGAATTGAACCTGGGACCCTTTAGTCCACAGGCCAGCGCTCTATCCACTGAGCCAAACCGACTAGGGCCGTGGTCGGCAAACTGCAGCTCGAGAGCCACATGCGGCTCTTTGGCCCCTTGAGTGTGGCTCTTCCACAAAATACCACGGCCTGGGCGAGTCTATTTTGAAGAAGTGGCGCTAGAAGAAGTTTAAGTTTAAAAAATTTGGCTCTCAAAAGAAATTTCAATCGTTGTACTGTTGATATTTGGCTCTGTTGACTAATGAGTTTGCCGACCACTGGACTAGGGCCACTGTATCTTCTCAAGTGGGTTGTAGTTCTCTCATAAAAACTATCCTTTCAGTCATTAGTGTATTGAAGCTCAAATGAGTAAAAGACTAGTAATGATTAAAATGTACCTCATGACAAATCATAGAATGGAAAGTCCTATCAGTACTTCCAGTAAAAATGGTAAAGATGCTTTCTATTGGGAGTGCCTCTTGATTTATGGACCTTTCCTTTACTCAATTTGTTACATAAGAGCTGATGAAATAAATGGTTTCTCTCTCACCCCACCCCCCACCCCCTGCTCTAAAAAATTCACAGAAAAACACCTATTTTGAAAGAACAATTCCATCAGTTACAAAATTTAATTGTAAGGATCAAGCAGTGGTTATTGGTCAAACCAAACCACATTAATAGTTTTGATGTGTACAGGTGCCAGCTTTTAAACAAAGGTGACAAATACCAATCAGATTCTTATAACACTGTTCAGGATCTAAACAAGTGTGATTCTGAACATAGTTCAATACACAAGGCTAAAAGAATGATAGTGCAATCATCAATAATAAAAACAAAGGCATAATTTTCCAAATCAATTTTAGTTAAACAGAATTCTAGCTTTTCAAAAGTCTAAATCTACATAAAACTCAAAGTAATCTAATGATTTTTCTACCTGAGATCAAAACAAATTTATATTTTCCTATCTAAACATAATTCTTGGCATTGAGGTAAATCTGAAATCATGTGAAATATTTTGTCAAACATTCCCCCAAAATGTTAAGCCCTGCTTTAGACAGAAATTCTCATGTTACAATACATATTTAAATATTTTTCTTCAAAGACGAATGACAAACTTCTGAGGTTAATAGGCTTGAATTAGAACCATGATACTAATAATATGAAAATAAAAAGCCATTCATTTGTATAAAGTGTTCCTGTATGGTGCAATATGAAATGTGATCACAGACTCTATGTACATACATGAATCATCAAGAGTTCAGGAATTAAACTCACTCTAAGAAAACTCATCCTATTCTTTTTTGAAGCTGAGGTTGCAAACTTGTGATGTATAACAAAAATATTGTATATAAAAGCTCCAAAACCAAGTAATAGTCTAAATTGGCAATAACTGCAACTTAAAATCTAAACCCAACTAGATCTTTACTGTGGCTATGCAACTTATTGCTTTGTGGCCTGAAGGTTTTACTGAGGTAACAACCTCTTATCTCTTGCTTCTCCTCCTTGCACTCCCCCACCCCTGCCCCCAGCTTCCTATTTCATGGCTGTCTTTGGCTATGCTTCCAAATCATGAAAGCAGAAGAACCTACTTCAGTAAATGAAGAGGGTGAAAAACAACGCTATATATGATGTATAAAAACCAAGCTAGGAGTATAAACTGAGAAAGAAAATATTGGAAGGATGAACAGCAGTCTACCCTCAAGGAAAAAAAGAGAAAATAAAAAACGGGGGCTGTTACCCCTTGCCCCTCTTCCACATTATCTCCTGATTAGAAGAGTGTGGAACCAAAATTTCAAACTCTGAAAAGGCAATGACTCTGCAGGAAGAGCTAGATAAGTGAATAAATGGTAAAGAAGTACAGCAGTACTTTAGCTGTCAATGAGTTTCTTTGCTCTGGCATTGGCACCTTCAATACGATCTTTGTTGGTGTCAGCCTGAAAATAAAAGAAAGGCACCAGCATTACTTCACAAGGTAAGTTAATCTAATAACAGTTAAATTCCAGCTCGGCCACTATGGTTTAGCGGTTGAGCACCAACCCAGGAACCAAGGGATTGCTGTTTCGAAACCCAGTCAGGGCACATGCCGGGGTTGCGGGCTCGATCCCCAGTAGGGACTGTGCAGGAGGCAGCCAATCAATGATGTTCTTCTCTCCTCTCTCATCAATGTTTCTATCTCTCTATCTCTCTCCTCTCTCCCTAAAAATCAATTAAAAACAACATTAAAAATGTCAAATTTCATACACTTGGAGTAATTGATACACTCAGGAAATTCAGGAAACAATCGAAGTCACATTACAAAATTCATCTTGGGCAAGAACTGACAATATCAAATTAATTTGGAAAAACTTGGGTGTGTAAATATGATGAAGGTATAACAGAACTTTTCAGTATTTTTTTTTTTTAATATACTTTTATTGATTTCAGAGAGGAAGGGAGAGGGAGAGAGAGATAGAAACATCAATGATGAGAATCATTGATCGGCTGCCTCTTGCACGTCCCCTACTGGGGATTGAGCCCGCAACCTGGGCATGTGCCCTTGGCCGGAATCAACCTGGGACCCTTCAGTCTGCAGGTGGATGCTCTATCCACTGAGCCAAACGAGCTAGGGCAACTTGCCGATATTTCAGGAATTCTACATTTTTTCACAGTTTAACATGTCTGAAACTGGGATACATCTTATAATCAATGGCATTTAGTTGCAACAAAATATAAGAATGCTCTCCTCTGCTACTGATCTGACCTTGTGGGAGTCCCCTGAATGGAATCATAGAATCCCATTTGGAGTTATCCTAAGTCTAACAACACTGACAGATTGAAATAACCTTCCCCAAGATCTTTAGAACAGATGTATTACCACATCCATATCAATATATGAATTAAAATGATGGGTAATAATATGTAGCCTAAACCCCTTTGAAAGCATTGTTTGCCTCAATAAAATCCATTTTAAGTGACTCAACAGAGAGTCAAGCTTAAAAACTTATCCTATGCTTTAAAGTACACTGATACTTCAATAAGTAACAATGAATAAGAATGGCATATAGATATGACACATCAAAACATTGAACACAATTTCACTTGCAGTGTCTTTTACATTATGTGAAGTAAAAAAAGCAATCACCCTTTTTCATTACTCACAGGACTCTTAATTTGTATGCTCATTCCACATGAACCATTCTGCAGAACTGATTTTTACCTTACGAACTTATGAGAATTCAGGAACTTACTAATTTATTATTTAACAACAACAACAATAATAAAAACAACTCCAAAAGCTAACTTGCTCATTTGGGGGGGGGGGGGGAGGAGGAGGACAGCCCACACAAAGGTTAGAGATTCTAAGCTTCATGTGTAAAATTTTAAATGGAACCATTTCATTCCAAGTTCTTGGCTTTAAAATGAGCCAATTGCCATAAGCAAAAGAAGAACTTAGCTATTGTTTCTCAATGTGCTAAAACTGGCTGCTTCATCAAAACTCAACACCGGTGAGGACAGGTCCAAAATACTGAGCACAAATACCCATTATTAAAATGCTGTACTAAATGTCTCATTTTCTGATGGCACTAAGAAGCTTTTACCTTTTCTGTGATCCGGTCTATTTGTCGATTCTGAGCCTCAATCTCATTGCCCATGTCCAGGGCCATGTGTTTTAGATTTCCTAGGATACTGCCCACTTGACTCAGGTTTTCTTCCATTTCATCTTCTCTGGCATCATTTGTTATACTATCACAAAAAGATAATTCAGTTTTTGGTGAATTCTAAATGGACTAAGTCTGGATTTAGTTTGCATAAAAACAAGCAACCAAATTTACTCTAAGCAGTGTTAGACCCAAGGGAACGTAGGTTACATTAGAAGCATTCCATAGTAAAAATGGAAAGACTAATAAAAGAAAGCAGTGTCTTAAAGCCATGTAAGAGACAATTAAGTAACAACTCTGGGACAGTGCTTCTCAAAGTGTGATTCCCAGTATAACCTGAAAACTTAGACACAAAACATGCTAATTCTTACACTCCATTCCAGATCTACTGAAACAGAATGGAAGTAGATCCCAGCAATTTGTGTTTTAACAAACTTTCCTACAACCAAGTTGAGTAGTTGCAACAAAGACTGTATTGCCTGCAAAGTCTGAAATATTTATTATCTTACTCTTTATAGCTATTCTTATAGGGATTTGGTTAACCCCTGCTCTAGAGGATACATTTTAAAACACATTTTCCTATTTACAGCTTACATCAGTAATTTGGAAAGTACTGAAAAATATAAAGAAAAATCCATAATTGAAGGCCGATATACCACCGTCAACATTTTGTCAGAAGGCAGATTTTAAAATGAATTTTAAAAATGAAATAAATGCTATTTCTAACTGATGAGTTAGGATTCATGTATAACTACACCCATCTTCCTCAGTGAGCCATTCATTTAGGAAAGGGATAAAAATAGTGAAAGGAGCTGCATACCGTTTAATGTATCCATCACTGGCTGCTCCTGTGGCTGCTTGCTGAGGCTGACCATTTGTTACTCGGCCTGGCTGCTTAGATACTACCTTGCTAGAAGAGTTGTCTCCGCCATCTCCCCATGTTGTCTTATAGGCCTTACCAGACTCAAAGTTCTTTGTCCTATATAAGAGTCAGGAGTGCAGAGACACCAAAAAGCAGGAGAGGGAGAGTTGTAATTATTAGTGCTTGTTACCATAATAGCCACTTACATACAGCTAGATCTAGATTATCTGTACTCTGAACCATCACAATAAGGCATAGGAATAAAGATGAATTTTAATGCCCACTGACATTAAAATTTTTTTTTAAAGTTCAAGTACTTCCACCAAATCTTAATTAAGCAGTTAGCAAGTAGCAAAATGCATTTTTACTTTTAAGGTTCCCTCAGCCTCTGACACTCTCCAGAAAAAGAGGTTAATGGACACTAGGAAAAAAGTGTTCTTAGGCAAAGTGTTCTGGGATGCCTTAAGAGGTTCCTCAGTGGCATCTCAGAGGTTGAGGGATGGAAGAGTAAGAAGGCTGAGTAGGCAACACTTAGAACCCAGCTGCCCCTTACTTGAACCAGAGCAGGTCCAATTGATCAGTTTTTTTAAGTTAGAATTTTGCATTAAAACTTTAAAAAGGATTTCTTAAACAAACATCATAAAGGAAGGGCATGAATTACTTCCAAATTGAAAACCCAATGAATAACTAACAATCTTGGCCAAACTGGTGCCAGATATAAATCCTTTGGTTTAGGACTTTTTCATTTAAGAATTTACTTTTTCTAATTAAAAAAATCCTAAATCCAGGCCTCTTAAAAATAAAAGCATATGCTTTAGATGTAACTGAAATAGCCAAAAATCAGCCAAAGCCAGAATTTTACCAAGGGATTTACTACTCAAATTGGTATAAATAGCAATAGTATACTTAAGTTACTTTAAAATAGCTATTACAGCCCAGCTGGGTGTGGCTCAGCATTTGAGTGTTGACCCAGGAACCAAGAGGTCACTGGGCCAGGGTTGCTGGCTCAATCCCCAGTAGGAGGCAGCCGATCAATGATTCTCTCTCATCATTGATGTTTCTATCTCTCTCTCCCTCTCCCTTCCTCTCTCTGAAATCAATAAATTTTAAAAATAGCTATTACAAAAAAAAACAAAAACACAAAACTTTTTACTGATTGAGTAGGTACAGTTTCACTCATACAATTTTAGTTTTTTTCTATATACATAAATAAAGCAGAATATGGCTATAATACTGGCCTCTGATTTATTCCACATAATATGTTAATGAGGAAGTTTTGAAACTACAGAAGCAGAGGAGAGATTTTATAAAAATAGTGGCTCCTTCTTAGACATGTGAGGATTCATTTTCTGCAAACACAGAATTAGATCTTGGACCTTAATCATTAATGCTAAAGAAAGGGTACTACTACTTTTTTGATAAGAGGCACTGAAAAGGTAAACAAATCTATGAACACTAAAGAGCTAGTTCTCAAAGTGCCTTTCTTGGTTCCACTTTAAATTCTCACAATTAATTTCCAATTTATGCTATTATGTTTTATTAATTAATCTGTCTAGTAATAAGCTATGATAAATCTTCCCTGGAACAAGGTGGGATTATATCTACACTAAGAAAAGAGAAAGATGCAAATTGACCATACATTCACGACGCCCACCAGACAATCAGGAGTATGCAAATTAACCCAACAAAGATGGCGGGTTAATTTGCATACACACACACTGAGCAGCTGGGGCGGGATGCTTGCGTTGTCGCCATGGCAATGATGCAGGCGATCCGCACCACCCCAGCCACTCTGGGCCTCTGGGCCTCTGGGCAGTGTGGGAAAGCGGAAAGACAGCTCCAGGCCGGAGCAAAGGAGGAAAGGAGCAAATTCATCCATTCTTGCATGAATCTTTGTGCATCGGACCTCTAGTATTTTTATAATTATCTGTTAGTTTGGTGAAACCGATTTACATGTATTCTTTGTTAATAAGGTGGATCTCAGGCAAAATTCTAAAGCAGAGTAATAGCTAGTAAACAAAATAAACATTAGTTTTTCAGAAAGTGAATAACCAGATATATTATAATAGAAGTAATGTAAGATAAGTGGGATTTTTATCAGCATGTCAGATTGTAGAACTGGTCTAAGACTGAGGGCTGGAGTCCATAAGTCACTAAATATTGACATCATGTTTCTGAAAGTCTACTCTTTATGTATTAACCCTTTGCACTTGCTTGCTTTTTTCTCGATTCCTTTATTCTAATGCTAACCATGTCGAGTCACACTCGACATCCGAGTGCAAAAGGTTAAGAGAGGACTTGTGGGCTCTTGGTCTATCAAGAGATATGTACATGCTCCAACCTCCTTCTCAACTTTAAGAGATAATATTTAAAATTCCTTAAATTTTTTAGAGTTCTTCCTTTCACAATTAGATATAAGGGGCATAAGATGCAAACAAACTGTTTTAACATGATATGAATGAGGTTCAATTAAGCCAGTCTATAAATGAAGAATCAGACTGGTTACTAAACCCTTGTCCCTTTAAGAGGAATGGATCTCTGAAGATGTTCTTCCAATAACAAGGAGAAATAATACAAAAAGCTGACTTTGAATTTTTTTTTTTTTACAGCTTTGCATTGGATTGTCATGTTTATTTTTAAACAGGTTGGGGGAAAACTGCAATTTTTTTCATGCAATTATGACATGACATCTGCATTTTTATGAAGAAGTGATTTTTAAATGCTGTTGGTTTCATGTCTTCACCCTTGTGATAGGTCCATTTCTCTTTCAGCACCTCCACTTCGGGTAAAACCTTCTAGTTGTTCATGATCCTGCCACTTGCCAATATTACCCTAGAGCTTCTCCCACCAAATTAGAACACCTTTGAAAGTTATCAATTTTTAAGGGCATTAACTAATAAAAATAATGGATTTAATTTAATTTGACTTCTTACAAAGGGTCTTAAATGCTTTAAAGGTAATATTCACCTAATTTGAGCACCAGAGTGACCTGGATGCTTTGAACATACAGGTGCACAGGTTACACTATAATAATTCTGCTTCAATATGTATGAAGTGAAGCCTGGGAATTTGTTGTTACTGTTTCAGGTCATTAGCTACCCAGGCAGGGAAGATTAACACTGTTCCAAGGGACTTCCAATCTGTTTTAGGAGAAATATTTTAGATGACTGTAACAGTCTTTGTTTTTCTATATATTGAGACACTGAGGAACTGATCTAGAGCAGGGGTGGGGAACGTCCAGCCCGAGGGCTGTATAAGGCTCCAGAAATCACTTGGTCTGGCCTTGCCAAGCATTAGGAGTCAGTTAATTAAATGTTTGACCAAATATAGCAGGCTAATTTTTAAGTTGATAATTTTGTATGAGCCTGTGAATGATGTTATAAATATCCAAATGGCCCTTGGCAGAAAAAGGCTCCCCACCCCTGATCTAGAGGAAGCAAAGGCATAAACCAGGAATTTTTCTTTTCGTTAAAGCTACAAGATTTAGCTCAGCTGGTGTGGCTCAGTGGTAGAGTGTCGACCCATAAACTAGGAGGTCACAGTTTGATTCCTGGTCAGGGCACATGCCCAGGTTTGGGCTTTATCCCCAATGGAGAGTGTGTAGGTGGCAGCCAATCAATGATTCTCTCTCATCATTGATATTTTCCTCTCTCCCCCACTCCTCTCCTCTCCCTGAAATCAATAAAAATATATTTTTTAAAAAGCTACGAAAGTTGTAGTAAATTGACTTGAACCCTAATCCCAAACCTGACATTCAGTAGCTGTAAAACCTCAAGCAAACTTCCATCTCTTGAGTTTTATGTAAAACTAAGATAATAACAATAGTTTAGTTTACAGAGCTATGAAAAGTTCTGTTGATAATGGATGCAAAATTGCTTTGTAAAGCATTAGACAAAAACTTTTATTCTTTGGCTTCAACCTCAACCTGATCCTTAGTTAACAGTTCATGCCTTCAAAGTGCACAGATTACCAATTGGTATGTTTACTCTTCTTGCCCATTAACATTCCCTAGCTTTGAGATCTACAAGTAGCTGAATATAGTTGGCATATGTTCACATAACAAGACCATCTAGGCCCAGGATGTTTTGGTTTACAGTAAAAAATAATGGTTCTGACCTGGCCGGTATGGTTCAGGGTTGAGCATCGACTATGAACCAGGAGGTCATGGTTCGATTCCCGGTCAAGGTACATGCCCAGTAGGGTGTGTACAGGAGGCAGCAGATCGATGATTCTCTTTCTCTCCCCCTCCCCCTTCCTCTTTCTGAAGTCAATAAAAACGTATTTTTAAAAATAAGGTTCTGATCTGCAACAGAACTCGTTTGCATAATAAAATTTATAGCCCCTCTAGGAAGACATTAGACTGCATGATAAAATGTTACTCAAATTTGTGATAGTTTAATGCAATTAAGAACTCTATCGGGAAAGTTAAATTTACCTCTATCAGTTTAAGAAATCTAATAACCTTTAACCATTTTTCCCCCATGTAAATCTCATTGAAAAATGACAGGTTTGAAATAAAAATTTAAAATAGCCCTTAATTAATTTAACAAACTTCTATAAAAGCAGAAAACAAGTATCAAGATAAGAACACAATAACTTTAACAGTTTCTTTTTCTATTTTGGTTGTCAGCATTAGTACTGATTAGCAAAAAGAAAGCCAAATATTAGCCAAATTTCTTTCATATAAAGGAGAAAAGGGATAAAATAAATACCAATTATAATGTGTGTGTGTGTGTGTGGTTTTGGATGATCAGACTACATGGAAGAAGAAAAAGGAGACCAAGAAAAAAACAGGGTAAAAATCAAATACTTAATTTTCTAACACTTAACCACAGTCTTCATAATTCCCATAAAGATTCAAAATGAAAGAATGAAACATTATAGTAAACAGTAGTCTGACTAAAGGGTTAACTTTCATAAAAACCAAGATTAGTTAGCTCCATATTAATTCAACATGAAACCATAGAAAACTAACACATGACATATTGGGAATTATGGAACAGATCGTAACATATATAAAGAGGGGGGAACCTTTATTTATTTATTTTTTCAAATATATTTTATTGATTTTTTTACAGAGAGGCAGGGAGAGAGATAGAGAGTTAGAAACATTGATGAGAGAGAAACATCGATCAGCTGCCTCCTGCACACCTTCCTACTGGGGATGTGCCCAAAACCAAGGTATATGTCCTTGACTGGAATCGAACCTGGGACCTTTCAGTCCGCAGGCCGACGCTCTATCCACTGAGCCAAACCAGTTAGGGCGGGAACCTTTATTTTTAAAAAGCAGATACTAAAATTGGTAACATTTTAAATTCATATCCCACCTTGTTCCAAATGACATTTAAGATGACTGGATTGGGCAATTAATTCCTCAATTTGGTAATGGCCTAAATGGTGGGGAATCCAAAGTATTACAAGCAACACTTTAATAGAGAAAATCTTGATTCTGGAACCAGAAAGGAGTAGGAAAACTTAATAAAAGACAGGATGCTGATGCCAAAACCGGTTTGGCTCAGTGGATAGAGCGTCGGCCTGCGGACTGAAAGGTCCCAGGTTCGATTCCGGTCAAGGGCATGTACCTTGGTACATGATTCTCTCTCATCGATGTTTCTAACTCTCTGTCCCTCTCTCTTCCTCTCTGTAAAAAATCAATAAAATATATTAAAAAAAAAAAAATAAAAGACAGGATGCTGAAATCAAAGTCCTATAGAAAGAAAAAGATTTAGCTTGAATTCACTTACATTTGATCAGCAATAGGAAGCAATTCTCTAAAAAGATCAACCTATTTAAAACCCCTTAGGTCCTGGCTGGTGTGCCCAGTGGTTGGAGCGTCGGCCCGCCAACCAAAGGGCCTTGGGTTTGATTCCCGATAAAGGGCACATACCTGGGTTGCAATTTGATCCTGGGCCACAGTGGTAGGCAACTAATTGATGTGTCTCTCTCACATTAATGTCTCTTTCTCTCTCTCCTTCCTTCACTCTCTCCCTTCTTTCCTTGACTGACTCTAGAAAATTAATGAAAAAAATATCCTCAGGGGGAAGATTAACCAAAAAAACAGTAATAAATAAACAAATAAATAAATAAATAAATCTCCTTAGGAAAACTTCAGGGGTATTTTTTAAAATTGTATTTTTATTTATTTTAGAGAGGAAGAGAGAGGGACAGATAGCTAGAAACATCAATGATGAGAGAGAATCATTGATTGGCTACCTCCTGCATGCCCCCTACTGGTGATCGAGCCCACCACCCGGGCATGTGCCCTTGACCAAAATTGAACCCAGGACCCTTCAGTATGCAGGCTGATGCTCTATCCACTGAGCTAAACCAGCAAGGGCTTCAGGGATATTTTTATTTTTGTAATATTAAATGTTGTTCAGCAAAATCTTAGTTATCAGAGCCATTAGTCAAAAGGTGGTATTATAAATTAAGGTCCTTTTTGTCAAGTCCATCTTTTGGCAGATAGCACCCATTAAGAACAAATTCACTTTACATTGCACACCACAGCACAGTTTTTAGGACAGTCTCCACCATTCACAAAATCCATGCACATGCACAGAAAAGCCATTTGAAGCATCACCTTTAGATAGCAGGTTAACAGCCCCAACTGCGCCATAGACTGCATCTTAATGTTCCCTTTGATCAGTTACTGAGACCGGCTTCTGATGTTAAATCTTCATTTTTAGTAAGCAGATTAGAAAGGAAAAGATTAGGTGAGAGAATGAAATGCAGAATATAGTAAATGCCAGTCAAACAGAACAGAAGCAGCTTTAGAGTTTTCAAAACATAATGCATTTAAATTCCTGCCTGATTCCATAGAAACAACCAACATCTGAGAATCTAGATAAAAAGAAAAAATAAGAAAACTAATCAGAGCATACTTCATCTTTCCTAAGAATGTCTGGGTAATAATATTCTTTCCTAAAATTATGAAAATTAATATGAAGAGAAGGCAAATACTAATGGAGAGGTTGTAAAACTTCCTCACTCCTTTATTGGTGATTACAAATTTTTCTTAATTACTTCTCTTATAATTTTTGTTGGTATTTTAATTTTAAAAAATAATTTTGCATGCCAACTCAACCATCAGTCAACAAGTTTCTCAAGGACATTCAATCAACAAGTATTTATTGAGCACCTACTATATATCAGGTACCATGTGAGGCACAAAAATAGAGTATCCTATATAATAAAGAGGTAATATGCAAATTGACCCTCACACCATCATGCCATCACAAGATGGCGGCCCACACGGTGGGGGCGGAGCAGTGGGGGCGGGGTCCAGCGACCACTGCGTGCGGCCCGGAGGTGGGGATCGGGGCGGCACTCCAGGACTTGGGGCGGTCCCATGGTGCAGAGGTGGGGGGGGGGGGGGTCCCGGGTCACTAGTGATAAATAAAACCATAGATATGACTTACTCATCTTTCTATCCCTTCAGTGAACAGCATGAAGGAAGCACTCAAATGTGAACTAAAATATAATTCAATATTATTTTAACCAATCAGAGCTGAATATTTACACCTCAATATGACACAGGATTGGAATAGTATAAAATCTATAGCACCAAATTTGAACTTCTCTAGGAAATGATCCTGAAATACCAATTTGCCTTCAAACTATGTGCTATTATGTTTGATATTATAAGCACAGACTGAAGAGAGGCAAGTAAAGACAGAAGTATACCTTGTCTGAGAATGGTTAAACTGGTACATCAGGCAGTTTATTAACCTGAGACTTCCCATTTTAAGTCTGCCTCCTTTTAAACTCTTATTAATTAGAATTACAACTTTTCAAAGTTATTTGCAAAGATATAAAAATTTTAATAAGGATATGCGATATTTTGCTTTTAGGATTCAAATAGTAGCAAGTAAACAGAACATTTATTCACAATTTTAAAGTTTAATCCCGGTAGTCTTATTTTTAAAATCTAGTAATTCTTTAAAAAAATTAGCTGAAGTTACAATTCTCTTCTAATACAAGGTTCTGTTAAGTAAAGCTATTTCCATGTCTTACTTAAAAAAAAAGGGGGGGGGGGGGGAAGATTTGCTGACCTGGCTTCAATGAATACTACTAAACAAATAAAAAATCTCAAAGAACAAATCTACTCAAGACATTTTCTATATAGCAATACATCTAACAATAGCTACAACAAAAAAGTTCATTCTTTTGTTGCCAAAGTCAAGAAATGTAGGATATAGTTAAAAGCTAGGGCTCTGCCTGGTTTAGAATCTCAGATCTTCTGCTTGCTAGTGTAGCCTCTTTGTGCCTATCTTTCCCCAAATGTAAAATGGTGAAAATAAGAAAATCTATCTCATATTAAAGTTACTGTTAGGATTAAATTGAAAGTGTTCAGAATAGTAAGAGTCTAAATTAACATTATAGGCCCACAGCTCTTGTCCAAACCCTTGGATGCGAAACATTTTGAGCAGTACCACATGATCAAATACATCAATATTTCTGCAGTGAAACAAACTGATGTATTAATAATAAAGAGTATAAATAGCTTCAGTTCAGGTTACATTTTGTGGCCTAATTAATGAGTTGTGGTACCACATTATGAAAAAGACAAATAAAAAAACCCCAAACCTTTGGTTTTCAGAGTCTTTTAGATTTCTGAACGATAGATAAGAGACCGTGGACCCGAGTTGTTATTACTAATACCAGAATTAGTACTAGCCTTATACTAAGAAAATTAAGACCCTGTATTGACCTTTGAGAAGCTCATGGTATGGCCGTTTATATGAAAAGTCTAAACAGAAACCAGCAGATGAAACTGAAAAGATCAAAACATTGACAGAAATGAGAGCAGATATAACTGAGGACAAGAGATACCATAGAGGCCAAGGACTCAATGACATAAAGAAAAGATAGGTGGAAGGAAGGCAATTACAATCAGACATCTCTAATGCTCTCCTCTTCAGGGAACAACTGTTCTATTATAGTAACCCCTTGATTCCATCTGTTAAGAAGTGCCTTCTCTTGACCCTCTGAAAAAGAGTTCTGCTGAGGTTAGAGGCAAAAGACTGCTTCAGGACCATACTCTATCTTCTCTTTCACAAGTGTCCCAGAAAATCTTGCCCATTCTTGGCTGGGATAAACAAAGAGAAATAAAATCAATACTTCTGTAGTTTCATTTCCCACTTTCTATGATATTAGACTCTTTGGATTCACGGCTCTTCCTATTCAACTGCTGACTAAGAACTGATTTTGCTGTAGGTTCTAGGGAGGACTTCTTCCTCCTTGCTATTCTCTTAATATCTAATCTAAATAAAATTAATTTATTTTTTCTCCTCTGCACTCTTCCAAGAGGGTACACAGAACACAGGAGAAAGGGATAAGTCTGCAAAACATAGTTAAGCGTTTGGATAAAAAAAAATCTGTGCATTTCTAACTTGTTTGCTTATAGTAATCTATTAAACCCTGAATGACAGTCATAGTTAATAAAATATGCAATTTTGGAGACTTATCCAAGGTCTAAAGAGATCAACAGACTTGTCTTAGAATAGGAAGCCAATGGACAGCATAGATAGAACACAGTCAAATCGTAATTTCTTGTGCCTAAAACAACACTGAAGTTAATCAAAGCAACTTTAACTCTATTTTCTCTAGTAGCAATGGCACAGAGATGATTATCACATGAAAGCACTTATCAGAAATTATGACAGTATAACAAAAGTTCCTCCATTCCTAACCCCTTTGGGGAGTAAAAATGCTGAGTCTGTAAACCTTTGTATCCCATTTTTGGTTTACCATACCCTGAGACAACTAGATGGAAGTATGAATGCTTATGAAGCTCTTAAAAGATGAATACTCTTCAGCAGTTATGATAGCCATTCAATCTCCAGACACTGCCCTTTCAACTAAGGGTAAAGTTCAAAGTTGTTTTGTTAATCACTTCTTAAAACAAAGATGAGCTCCTTCTAACAGAAGGTAAGATAATGATTAATTGACTTAGTCCAAACCTCAGTGTGATCTGAATAATATATTATTTGCCAACACCATGGAGTTTGATTTACCCTAGAATAAGTAAAGAATTTAAATATTCAAATGGAGTCACCAAGAAGAAAGAATTCCTTTCTGTCAAGCATAATCTCATACACTATATACAAATAGTTTAATGACTTTCCATTTCCTAGCTTACTAGAAATCTCAAATCTCTGGAGTCTGTTTTGATTTTTCCTTCCTTGTGTTTGACATACAATCAGTTGATTTAAAAAGAATCTGACTTACATTTTTTCTCTCTAATCTCAATGATAAGGTCTTACTTCACAGGCCTAGATAACAAAAGGTTTCTAACTAGTCTTCTGGTGTGTAGTTATATATTCCACTCCAAACCATCAACTCCTTACTCTGGCATTCAAGTTACTCTACTGCCTACTTATGTCTTATTTTCCACTTCTCATCTATATACATCATGCAGCTCAGATAAGTCAAGCTTGTCTGTAATATTTGTTTACATTAAATCTCCCACAGGAAATGCCTTCCCAGTTCTTCCATGTCCATCCAGATCCTTCTAATCACTCAGAGCCTAATTCAAGTCCTATCCTATCCTAATATATAAAAACCCTGGGTCCGCAATGACCAAGAGGCTTGACCAACTGGAAGTCAGTCCTGCAGTCAGCGCCGGGTTGCCGTGGTGACCCGGCGCTGACTGCTATGGCTGCAGGCATAGTGACCCAGCACTGACTGCTGAGGGGGCTGCGAATCAGGCCCAGAGAGAGGCCTGAAGAGAGAAGCAGGGTCTGATCTATTGATCAGCACTTGCCTCTTTAGCTCTGGGCCTGGTCAGCAGCCGTGCCTCCATTTCTCTCCAGTCCTCCACTGGGGCTGCTGATCAGCCCCGCCTTTCTGATCAGGCCCCATTGATAGGCCCAGAGACACTGACTGGCATAGAAACTGACCAATCAAAACCAAATCTGGGTCAACTGTGAAGAGCCAATGGCTGCCTAGGAGGCGGAGCTTTTGACGCTGACTGGCATAGAACCTGACCAATCAGAACCAAATTGGCTAGCAGAGGAGGGCAGTTGGGGGCAAGATCAGGCCTGCAGGGGAGGGCAGTTAGGGGTGATCAGTTAGGTAGAGGCAGTTAGGGGCGATCAGGCTGGCAGGGAAGGGCAGTTGGGGGCGAGATCAGGCTGGCAGGGGAGGACCATTGGGGGCAAGATCAGGCCGGCAGGGGAGGGCAGTTGGGGGCAATCAGGCCGGCAGGGGAGGGCAGTTGGAGGCCATCAGGCCGGCAGGAGAGGGCAGTTGGGGGCAACCAGGCTGGCAGGGGAGGGCAGTTGGGAGCCAGCAGGGGAGGGCAATTGGGGGTGAGATCAGGCAGGCAGGGGAGGGCTGTTGGGGGCAAGATCAGGCCAGCAGGGAGGGTAGTTGGGGGCAACCAGGCCGGCAGGGGAGGGCAATTGGGGGTGAGATCAGGCTGGCAGGGGAGGGAGGTTGGGGGTGAGATCAGGTCAGCAGGGGAGGGCAGTTGGGGGCAACCAGGCCAGCAGGGGAGGGCAGTTGGGGAGGACCAGGCCTGCAGGGGAGGGCAGTTGGGGATGATCGGGACAGCAGGGGAGCACTTAGGTGTTAATCAGGCTGGCAGGGGAGTGGTTAGGGGGTGATCAGGATGGCAGGCAGAAGCGGTTAGAGGCAATCAAGCAGGCGAGTGGTTAGGATCCAGCAGTACCGGATTGTGAGAGGGATGTCCCAGACTGGAGAGAGTGCAGGCTGGGCTGAGGGACATCCCCCCAGTACATGAATTTTGTGCACCGGGCCTCTAGTCTATAATAATAAAAGTGTAATATGCTAATTACACCGGCCAGCCAAACGACCTTCTGGACGTCATTCCAGATGTCCTTCCCGATGAAGCTGTGGTGGCAGGAACTGAGGCAGAGGCAGTTAAGGGCAATCAGGCAGGCAGGTGAGCAGTTAGGGGCGATCAGGCAGGCAGGCAGAGTGGTTAGGAGCCATCAGGCAGGCAGACGAGCAGTTAGGGTCAATCAGACAGGCAGGCAGAGTGGTTAGGGGTGATCAGGCAGGCAGGTGAGTGGTTAGGGGTGATCAGGCAGGCAGGCAAACAGTTAGGGGCGATCAGGCAGGCAGGCGAGCGGTTAGGGGCAATGAGGCAGGCAGGCGAATGGTTAGGGGTGATGAGGCAGGCAGGCAGAGGTGGTTAGGGACAATGAAGCAGGCAGGCGAGTAGTTAGGGGCGATCAGGCAGGCAGGCAGAGGGGTTAGGGGCTCTATTAGGCAGGCAGGCAGAGGGGTTAGGGATGATGAGGCAGGCAGGCGAGTGGTTAGGGGAGATAAGGCAGGCAGGCAGAGGCAGTTAGGGGCAATGAGGCAGGCAGGCGAGTAGTTAGGAGTGATCAGGCAGGCAGGCGAGCAGTTAGAGGCCATCAGGCAGGCGGGCGAGTGGTTAGTGGTGATGAGGCAGGCAGTCAAGCAGTTAGGGGTGATGAGGCAGGCAGGCAGAGGCAGTTAGGGGCAATGAGGCAGGCAGGCAGAGTGGTTAGGGGTGATGAGGCAGGCAGGCGAGCGGTTAGGGGCAATCAGGCAGGCAGGCAAGTGGTTAGGGGCGATCAGCCAGGCAGGCAGGCGAGCGGTTAGGAGTCAGTGGTCCCAGATTGTGAGAGGGATGTCCCGGATTGCGAGAGGGCGCAGGCCGGGCTGAGGGACACCCCCCACCCCCGGTGCACGAATTTCATGCACCAGGCCTCTAGTCTTTCCTATAAAATGTTCTACAAATCAACCTTTATCAATTCTGTACCCTTCACCTTAGTTGATAACACATCATCTAGCACTAGATTTATATATTTTTTACGTTTTGCTATTCTTCCTCATACATCCAATCACATGGTTAAGTCTTTTGAAGACAGGACCCAAGTCCTTTACTCCCCTGGCCATCCTCGTGCACCTACCACAGAATATATATTTTGTTAATACTCCTTGTTTGAAAGGAAAAGACACTAATTACATCCTCTTTGTATTATCAAGATGTATATCTCCCAATCTTTTTGTGTATTACGAAAAAAGAAATTGGAACTTGATCCAAGAATTGATCAAATTTAAGCCATGGTTTTCAGTGAATCTGCCCATTTACATGAAAAGCTTGATCAGTCTGAGGGAGAAATAGCTTATGTTTATCTAACAAAGTTCCTTATTTAGGCCCAGTCACACTTCATTACCTTCTTTGGGGATGGGGGGGGGGGGGGGGGGCGAGGAGGGGATGCTCTTACTTTAAACTATTTTTAAAAGGTCTTGGTTTATCAACTCACCTATTACATGGGCAGACACAAAGACCACAGCACTTGTTGAGTTCTGTTAAAGTCTTCTCTGCCTCTTTCATATCTTTATTTATTTGGTCCATGCCTTCTTCTATGCGGTTTAGTTGTTCTAAGAATAAATTGTGGAAGTTACATTCATAACGCTATTATTATAAAACAGCAAACTTCAACCTTGAATCCAACAATAACACACCATAGTGACTGCATCAGTGCCAGGAGGTTTTACATACTGTCCAACATTAAAGCCATCTTTCATATCCTAATCCTGAGGCACCTGGACTCTTACTAGGGAAAGATCTGTTCTAAAGAAATCTGTATAAGAGCATGTGAGGGTTTATTTAGAGATTACCCCTGCAACCAAATTACTAAGTGTACTGTGGCCAGACCAGATCCCCAACATTTCTATCACTGAATAGGCTCAAAACTTGTGGGCTGTCATAAGACTAGTAAAAATTAGACCAGATCATTCAAGGCCAACTCAAATGGAATGTTTCCAAGCTCACCTGAATCTAGACCTATTTAAGGACTTGATTTCTGAAAATGCAAAAATATCACCATGTCTAATGTATATATGTCTAATGTACATAATGCACAGGATAAGTCCTACTACCTAACAAATGACTGATATACAACTGGACATTGTTGCCCCTACCTCTAATCTATAATAATAAAAGGGTAATATGCTGATTAGACCGGACAGCCGAATGACCTTCTGGACGTCATTCCGGACGTCCTTCCAAATGAAGTAACGATGGCGGGGGTCGAGGCTGAGGCGGTTAGAGGTGATCAGGCAGGCAGGCGAGCAGGTAGGGGCAATCAGGCAGGCAGGCAAGCAGGTAGGGGTGATCAGGCAGGCAGGCAGAGTGGTTATGGGCGATCAGGCAGGCAGGCAAGCAGTTAGGGGTGATCAGGCAAGCAGGCGAGCAGGTAGGGGTGATCAGGCAGGCAGGCAGGCAGAGTGGTTAGGAGTAATCAGGCAGGCAGGCAAGTAGTTAGGGGTGATGAGGCAAGCAGGTAGGGGTGATCTGGCAGGCAGGCAGAGTGGTTAGGGGCGATCAGGCAGGCAGGCAAGCAGTTAGGGGTGATCAGGCAAGCAGGCGAGCAGGTAGGGGTGATCAGGCAGGCAGGCAGAGTGGTTAGGAGTAATCAGGCAGGCAGGCAAGTGGTTAGGGGTGATGAGGCAAGCAGGCAAGCAGGTAGGGGCGATCAGGCAGGCATGCAGAGTGGTTAGGGGCGATCAGGCAGGCAGAGTGGTTAGGGGTGATGAGGCAGGCAGGTGAGTGGTTAGGAGCAATGAGGCAGGCAGGCAGGCGAGCGGTTATGAGCCAGCGGTCCCGGATTGTGAGATGAATGTCTGACTGCCGGTTTAGGCCTGATCCCACGTGGGATCAGGCCTAAACCGACAGTCGGACATTCCCTGAGGGGTCCTGGATTGCGAGAGGGTGCAGGCTGGGCTGAGGAACCGGCAGTCGGACATCCCCCGAGGAGTCCTGGATTGCGAGAGAGTGCAGGCTGGGCTGAGGATGTACCCCCCCCCCCGACCCCTGTGCACGAATTTCGTGCACGGGGCCTCTAGTTAGTAATAAACATAATATAATTCAAATCAGAAGAAAAGAAGTAAATACTCTTATCTTACAAAAGGAAGGCACTCCCAAAGGCTTAATTTTATACATGGCTGATTTGAAAGGGCTTTCTGACATCCTAAGTCAAATCAAAAGTTTCTGCCAATAACTTCAACTCACCCCCTTGTTCATCCAGCATAGTGATAGTCTTAATTCCTGCATCCTGAGACTAAAAGAAGAAAAAAAAGCTGATAGCACAACACAACTTAGCAAAAATAATAGAAACAAAAACTATAAGGCCTGACAAATAACAGGAGAGAATCATTTAGAAAATTAAGTTCTTAGAGGAGTATAACCAGAGAAAATTAGTATCTCCAAACCAATATACTTTAACATACTAACCCCCCCCAAAATAATTAAATCACAAACTCATGGTACACTGATCTTCCCTGTCATATTCCAATACTGTCAATGGGGGGAAAAGTCCCGTTAGTGCAGTGGTTCTCAACCTTTCTAATGTCGCGACCCTTTAATACAGTTCCTCATGTTGTGGTGACCCAGTAATTTTGCTACTGTTATGAATAACAGTAATTTTGCTACTTCATAGCAGTAATTTTGTTACTGTTATGAATCGTAATGTAAATATCTGTGTTTTCCAATGGTCTTAGGCTCTACAGCAGCGGTTCTCAACCTGTGGGTCGCGAAAGGTTGAGAACCGCTAGCAGGGTCGCCTAAGACCATCGGAAAACACACATATTTACATTACGATTCATTAACAGTAGCAAAATTACAGTTATGAAGTAGCAACGGAAATAATTTTATGGTTGGGGGTCACCACAACATGAGGAACTGTATTAAAGGGTCGTGGCATTAGAAAGGTTGAGAACCACTGCGTTAGTGCATGGTTTGACAATGATTTCATCAATTGCTGGTGTCAAATAATGAAGCTTACTGATACAACGCCTTAACTCTTAATACCAATTCCACCTTGTGATATTAGGATCCCTCCTACACAGAATCTGTATTTAACTTAACAATTAAACACTTTCTTACCTCAATGGCTAAACCCAGGATTCTCCTTGTACTTTCCAGAGACTAGGAAAAAAATAAGAATTTTATCATTCTCAAACATGTAGAAAAAAGGAAAAGTCTGATCACAGGTCATATTCATGATGCTACTCTATTTTTAAAGATTGCCCACACACACAATGGGATACTATGCCGCTGTAAAAAAGGATCTCTTATCCTTTGAGACAGCATGGAGGAACCTGGAGAGTATTATGCTAAGTGAAATAAGCCAGTCACAGAAAAACAAATATCACATGATCTCACTTACATGTGAAATCTAATGAATAAAATAAATTGAACAAAAATAGATGCAGAAACATTAAAGTATGCAACAGACTGGTGTATTTCAGAGGGAAGCGGTGTGTGTAGGGGGGAGATTAAACAAAGAAATTATATGCATATATGCATAACCCGTGGACAGACTAAATAGTGAAGCAAAGGCCTAGGGAGGGGGTGGGAGTAGGTCAAGGGGTGCGGGGAGGGGATATCTGTAATACTTTCAACAATAAAGATAAATTAAAAAGAAAGAAAGAAATAATCTTGTCAGCACATCAATTCCTCCCTTAAAACAGGGGTGGGGAATGTCCAGCCCTCAGGCCATATAAGGCCTGTGAAATCATTTGGTCTGGCCCTGCAAAGGCATTGCGGGTAAATTAATTAAATGTTTGACCAAATATAGCAGGCTAATTTTTAAGTTGATAATTTGTATGGCCCGAAAATGATGTTATAAATATCCAAATGGCCCTTGGCAGAAAAAAGGTTTCCCATCCCTGCTTTAAAACAACCAAACAAAAAGTTGATCACTATAATTTTAGTTTTCTTTCTACCAGGTACTCATTAAGATAAAATATGGAGGGTGAAGTTAATGGGATTTATGAAATTTTAATGTAAGCAGGAACCTAAGCATATTACACAGATATCAGAAAGTTCTGTTAAAATTAACTGTCCAGCCGAAACCGGTTTGGCTCAGTGGATAGAGCATCGGCCTGCGGACTCAAGGGTCCCAGGTTCGATTCCCGTCAAGGGCATGTACCTTGGTTGCGGGCACATCCCCAGTAGGGGGTGTGCAAGAGGCAGCTGATCGATTATTCTCTCTCATCGATGTTTCTAACTGTCTATCCCTCTCTCTTCCTCTCTGTAAAAAATCAATAAAATATATTTAAAAAAAAAAAAAAAAATTAACTGTCCAGAATTCCTCAAGTCTACAGTATATTTGATGAAACTGTTAGGTAATGATTATCTAAAAGATAATCATATAAACTGTTTTCACTTATTTAGTTCTTTTTGGTAAAAATGAAAAAAATAAGGAGCTAGTAATGGCACTGTAGGGAAAATGCATTATTTGATATAAAGGGACTTGGAAGAGGCCAAGATGGTCTTTTAAAGAGGTCCTCTCATCCCTCCACTGTGAACACTGAAAGAAAATTAATTACAGGGGAACCTCATTTCTCAAACTTAATGTGTTCCGGAAGCTGTTCAAAAACTGAATCATTTTTTCCCATTAAACATAATGTAAACTGAATTAATCCGTTCCAGACCCCCAAGTGATTCCCTGTTTTAACCTTTCTCATATATAGTACATGTCTACTGTACTATTTAATCTATACATAAACTTTAAAAACAAAAAGGACATTAAATGTAAAAGGCGAAAGATTTATGCGATCTGAAGAGAAACCAGAGTGGGACATTAAATGTAAATGAAAATTTAACAAAAAGGATAGAAAATGTATAGTAAAAAATGAAAATTTTACAATAATTATAAGCAACAAAAGCAAAACACAAACAAAAAACAAAAATATTCACGGCACAATATCTTAAGATTTTAACAGTGGTAAATTGACTCACATTTGCACATTCTCTCCTTTGTTTGTCACCTGAGAGATACATGACTCACCATACTGGTGTCAGCATGAAAGGATTGTCAGGTTAAGAAGTGAATTGTTCGAGATGGGAGAAGTCCGAGAAACAAGGTTCTACTGTAATTATTCCAAGTAAAACATTTACCTCATCAGTAACCTGGTGAGCCCTCAACTGAATTTCTTCTGATGACAGATTATCCATGATGAATTAAAACTCCTGATAGGCACAGGCACTGAAATGTAGATATTCTGTAAGAATAAGAACACAAAAAACAAATTTGTTTGACCAGAGTGTGGACTTTGGAACTTAGGATATTTACCTCGAAAAAATGATAAAAGGGTCTGTCTATCTATATCACAGGTGAAGAAACTAAAACGGAGAGAGGATTAATGGGTGCTTAAATGCTAGTTAGTACCAGAGGTGAACCTAAAACTAGTGAAGTGCTGTTTCTAATAGGAAAGTGGTCCCTCTACTTTGAGAAGTAAGGTATTACTAGAACACAAGCTTAAAAGACTTAAAATAAATTCGTGGTTATACAATGTTCATTATACAACGTTTGAACAGGAAAAAGCAGTAAGGTGAAGAAGGCTAAGTTAGGCAGTGTTCCATCAGTAATATAACAAAATTCAAAGTCATGTGCCTGAAGAACACAGAAAGCATTCTAAATATGCTAGTTGTCCAGGCTACTCATCAGAGAAAATAAAATATTTTCATTCTTAATAAGAAGAGGGTTATCCTATCTAATAAAAGAGTAATATTTAAATTGACCATACCTCCACCACACCCACAAGCCATGCCCACCAGCCAATCAGGAGCGAGTATGCAAATAAACCCAACCAAAATGGCTGTGGCCACAGAGCGAGCAGGAGGCTTGGGTTTCCCCGGCAATGGAGGAAGCCAAGTTTCCGCACCCCTGGCCTGCCTTGGCCTCCGCTTGGGTCGTTGGGGGGCATGGCCAGCCTACCAACCACCACAGACCCCTCACCCAGGCTGCTCCACGCCCCAAGGGAACCCACACCCTGATCCGGGACACCCTTCAGGGCAAACCAGCTGGCCCCCACCCGTGCACCAGGCCTCTATCCTATCTAATAAAAGAATAATATGCAAATTTACCATCACTCCAACACACACGAGGGCTGCCCTCATGTGGTCAAAGATGACTGACCCCATGTGGACACAAGATGGCTGCCACAAGATTGCCAGCAGGGGAGGGCAGTTGGGAGGGACCAGGTCTGCAAGGGAGGGCAGTTGTGGGCGATCAGGCCAGCAGGGGAGGGCAGTTGGGAGGGACCAGGTCTGCAAGGGAGGGCAGTTGTGGGCGATCAGGCCAGCAGGGAAGGGCAGTTGGGAGGGACCAGGTCTGCAGGGGAGAGCAGTTGGGCGGGACCAGGCCTGCAGGGGAGGGCAGTTAGGGGTGACCAGGCCTGCAGGGGAGGGCAGTTAGGGGCAAACAGGCTGGCAGCAGGTGCCGGGGGAAGGGAGGTGCCCAAGTTGGCAGCTGGTAGCCGCTAGGGAACCTACCCATGCATGAATTTCATGCACTGGGCCTCTAGTCTTGACATAAGAGCCCAGAAAAGAACTAAGGTTTTTATTAATAGTATATTCACACTTTCCAATTACTATATTGTTTGCTGTTTTAGTGAAGTCATTAAGAAGCAGAACAATTATTCTCTTATACACAGTAACTCATAAAGAGGTCTCATAGACATTCAAACTAAATACATAAATAGTTGTTATTCAGTACTACTGTTATGTATGTGGAGCCCTATGGGGTAATAAGCAACGTGTGACAGATCTAGGCTGTTTTCTTTCTTTCTTTTTTATTTAAGGAGAGGAAGGCAGAGGGAGAGAGAAACATCCATCAGTTGTCTCCCATACCGTACGTGCTGATGCAATCTGAGTACATGCCAGGACAGGAATCGAACCCACGACCCTTCGGAGCACAGGCTGATGCTCCAACCACTGAGAAACACTGGCCAGGGCTAGGCTGTTTACTTTTTACATTTGCTAGCTTTGTATTTTTGAAAACTAATTTATGAAAACTCTTTCAATGACACAGATAATCTGGTTCACATTCTGGATTTGCCCCAGGGGACATCTGGCAATGTCTAGAGACAGTTTTTTGGGTGTGTTTTTTAAAAGATTTTTAAATTGATTTTTAGAGAGAGAGGGAGAGGGAGAGAAACATTGATCGGTTGCCTCCTGCACATCCCCTAATGGAGATCACAACCTGGGCATGTGCCCTCACTGGAAACTGAACTGACAAACTTTCAGTGCACAGGACGATGCCCAATCAACTGAGCCACACTAGCCAAGGCTAGAGACAGGTTTTTTGATTGTCACAAGCTTGGGTGGGGGGTAGTGTTACTGGCATATAGTTGAGAGGCCAGGGATGCTGCTACCAGTAAATATCCTATAATGCTCCACAAGAAAGAATTATCTGGCCCAAATTATCAAAATGCTGAGGTTGAGAAATCCTGCCATGGTGTACACTCACTGATAAACAGGGAACCTAGGTGCCTGGCAATGTACTAGAGTGAACTCCTGTGTTATATCTTTGTATCTCTAATACCTAACAGGATCTGACAGTTGGAACTCCAGTAAATGCGTGCTGAACGAACAAATAAGTAGAAAAACAAGGTGTACTTTCAAAGTATTTTAATGGATTTTAGAAACAAAGCTACAAGTAACAGTATCACCAAGCCTGCAAATAACCACTAGAACAACAAACCAAAACCTGCCATTACATGTGTATGGTTTGGAATGGCCTGCTGGTCACATACAAATCTTTTTAGTCCCATTCATAGCTAACCAACATTTTTAGTAGAATAGTCTTTGGTAAAACAAAAAGTGAGAATATTACTACATTCCCAGTATAGGAATGTTTAAAATTCTGTCATAGCTCTTTGGTGTTTTTAAGGTCTAATTCAGATTTTTTAAAAGTATTTTCTTTTTAAAATATGTTTACTGATTTCAGAGAGGAAGGGAGAGGGAGAGAGATATAGAAACATTGATGATGAGAGAGAATCATCGATCACTTGCCTCCTGCATTCCCCCCTACTGGGGATTGAGCCTGCAACCCAGGCATGTGCCCTGACCAGGAATCGAACCATGACCTCCTGGTTCACAGGTGGATGCTCAACCACTGAGCAACACCAGCCAGGCTAATTAAGATTTTGAGCCTGCTTAAAGTTGTTAATCCTCATGAAAAAAAAATGTTATCATTATTATTGCAAAAAGATGAAAATTTAATTTCATTCCTTGCTTGCCATTGCATGACTGTGGTTCTGGCAAAAGACTCATATTCTAAGACATGGAGGACTTAAAAAAAAAATTCTTTGCTGTTTAAAGTATTACATATAGTATTACATATGTCTCCTTTTCCTCCCATTGACCTCTCCCCGCCACCTCCATTCCCCAACACATGCCCTCAGCCCCCTAGTGTCTGTGTCCATTGGTTATGCTTATATGCATGTATACAAGTCCTTTCGTTGATCTCTTACTCCCCCCACCCGACCCACTCCCCTGCCTTCCCTCTGAAGTTTGACAGTCTGTTCGATGCTTCTCTGTCTCTGGACCTATTTATTTCACTTAGCATAATGTTCTCCAGGTCCATCCATGCTGTTTCGAATGGTAAAAGAGTTCTTTCTTTTTTTACAGCAGCATAGTATTCCATTATGTAGATGCATCACAGTTTTTTAATCCACGCATCTGCTGATGGGCACTTAGGCTGTTTCCAAATCTTAGCTATTGTAAATTGTGCTGCTATGAACATAGGGGTGCATATATCCTTTCTGATTAGTGTTTCTGATTTCTTAGGCTATATTCTTAGAAGTGGGATTACTGGGTCAAATGGGAATTCCATTTTTAAATTTTTGAGGAAATTCCATACTGTTCTCCACAGTGGCTGCACCAGTTTGCATTCCCACCAGCAGTGCACGAGGATTCCTTTTTCTCCGCATCCTCACCAGCACTAGTCGTTTGTTGATTTATTGATAGCCATTCTGACAGGTATGAGATGGTGCCGCACTGTTGTTTTGATTTGCATCTCTCGGATAATTAGTGACTTTGAGAATGTTTTTATATGTCTCTTGGCCTTCTGTATGTCCACTTTCGAAAAGTGTCTTTTTAGGTCCTTTGCCCAATTTTTTTATTGGATTGCTTATCTTCCTTTTGTTAAGATGTATGAGTTCACTATAAATTTTAGAGATTAGACCCTTATCGGAGATAAGATTGGCAAATACGTTCTCCGATGCAGTATTGTTGTTGTTGTTTTGTGTGTGTGTGTGTGTGTGTGTGTGTGTGTGTGTGTGTGTGTGTAACAAAGATGGAGATTTATTGAAGAACAAGTACAGACTCCCATGTGGGGAGGGGGAAAGAGTCCCCTTGTTGTTTTGTTGATGGTTTCTTTTGCTTTGCAGAAGCTTTTTATTTTGATGTAGTCCCATTTGTTTATTTTCTCCTTAGTTTCCATTGTCCTAGGAGCTGTATTGGTAAAGATATTGCTACAACATATGTCTGATATTTTGCTGCCTATGGATTCTTCTAAGATTTTTATGGTTTCCCGTCTTACGTTTAAGTAACATAGAGGACTTTCTTGAATTATGAACTGATCATTCATTAGATATAATCATAAATGGAACCACATGCTTTAGTACTTTGCTAATTGTTTATGAGCTTTTGGCTTTATCACAAACATGCTAATGCTATAGTTTCTCTTTTGTTAATCTTTTGTAGTTATAATTAGGAAAAGAAAAAATGTTGCTTTTGTACCCTCTCATCTCAGTTTTTGTAACCTTTCCTTTCTGTAATATCCCCATCTCTTGCCCAGGTGGCTTCTGCCTTCTCCATCACTTCCTAGAGCCCCAACAAGATACCTTTCAAAGCCTGCCCTTCCCAGGCAGTCTGCTCTAAAGTTATCTATCCCTCTCAAAGCCCAACAAAGCAGAAAGTGATAAGAAGAGTAATACACGCTAATTAATTAGTGCCTGGAAATGACACTTTAGCCAGGTTTTCCAATACTGTATCCTATGAGTATAAAGTCCTTTTGGGCGTAAGAAAGTCCGATCTGCCGAAACCGGTTTGGCTCAGTGGATAGAGCGTCGGCCTGCGGACTCAAGGGTCCCAGGTTCGATTCCGGTCAAGGGCATGTACCTTGGTTGCGGGCACATCCCCAGTAGGGGGTGTGTAAGAGGCAGCTGATCGATGTTTCTCTCTCATCGATGTTTCTAACTCTCTATCCCTCTCTCTTCCTCTCTGTAAAGCATCAATAAAATATATTTTTAAAAAAAGAAAAAAAGAAAGAAAGTCCAGATCTTTCAAATTGTATGACTTTGTAATTCTATTCCTAGAGATGATTTTTGCCAATTACAAGTCAATACTTGCTACTTTTCTATTTAAAAAAGAGCAAAACTGCATGTAGGTTCATAGAGAGGTTTGAATGCAAAAGTGACCTCTGCCAAACTTGAAGATTCCAAGAGTCCTGCTTTCTAAATATCCTCCTATATAAAAAAGAGCTAATATGCTAATTAGACCGAACAGCAGAATGACCTTCTGACGAAGCCAGGGCTGAGAGGGCCGGCCGAGGCATTTGGGGCTGCGAGGGCTGAGCCCCTTGCACAAATTTCATGCATGGGGCCTCTAGTATATAAATATAAGCATATGTAGCTGAGAGGCGGATGTGAACAGTCATTACTGACATGGCAAGAGGGATATTTGGAAGAACACACCCTTTCAGTGAACTCAAATGTGCTTCCTAGTACTTTTTTCCTTCCCTGAGCAGATGACATACAAGACAAGAAACAAACTGTAACATTCTCACATGTTTGGCAGGCTTACATAAGGACACAGGCTTCCTAAGACTTTTTTACTTTGGATTCTTGAGGATGTTGTACTCATGATTATAGTAAACTAGAGGCCCGGTGCATTAAAATTCATGCACTGGAGGGGGGCGTCCCTCAGCCTGGCCTGCCCCCTCTCACAGTCCGGGAGCCCTCAGGGGCGGAAGGGGACCTGGCGATCAGGGGAAGGCGATGCCCCATCACACCTCTGTTGCTGCCACTGCCGGCAACACAAGCCTCGGCTGGCCCTGGTTCCCTGAGCCTTGGGCAGCCCTGGGCAGCTGGGCAGCCGCCATCCGAGGCTTGTCTGTGCCTCAGGCCAGCTCTGGGCAGCTGGGGGGCTGAGGGGACTGGGGGACTCTGGAGGCAGGCACACGGAGTGGCCGGGCCTGCTTGGGGGTGGGTCGAGCCTTGCAGTGCCTGCGGCCCCGGCGGGGCTGAGGGGACTGGGCGCCACCATCTTGTGGCTGTGGGTGCCACCGTCTTTGAAGGCAGGGCAGTCAATTAGCATATTCCCTCCTTATTGGCTCTGGGCGCCACCATCTTTGTGATGGCTTGAGGGTCAATTAGCATATTCCCTCTTTATTAGATAGAATGAGAGTAAGAGAGATAAAGCAGAATTGTAAGGGGAAGGACAAAAGGAGACAAAGAATACTCCACAGGCTCTTATTACCCTTCCCTAAACTCCTCAGAAGTGTCGGGGAGGTTAAAACCCAGAATTAGCTATATAGCTTTACTCATATTTATTATTATCTCCAGTAGTTTTTCTCATGGAGTCAGGAAAGGGTTATCCAGAATGCTGAAGTAAAGAGAATTAGGGGAGGAAGGGGGGAAGGGAAACAAAACATCACTTGACACTAAGATCCCATTAAACTCACTTTTTTTCTTAGATATAAACTAATAGATTAAATATCTGTGTTAACACACTATGCTAATCATGTGCCTTTGAGAGAAAAATAAATTTTTTCAGAGTTTTTACATCTTTTTTTAAATTTATTTTATTGATTTTGTTTACACAGAGGAAGGGGAGGGATAGTTAGAAACATCAATGAGAGAGAAACATTGATCAGCTGCCTCCTGCACACCCCCAACTGGGGATGTGCCCACAACCAAGGTACATGCCCTTGACCAGAATCGAACCTGGGACCCTTCAGTCCGCAGGCCGATGCTCTATCCACTGAGCCAAACCTGTTAGGGCAAGTTTTTACATCTTATCTCCTTTACTACGATCCATTTGGACTTAACAGAAGACTCTTAATTTATCCTTAATTTCTTTTCTATTATAAACTTTGAGGGGAGTGAGGAGGAAGAAATGTTTATTGAATACCTACTATATGTTACGTACCCTACTAAGTATTTATATAGTATATCATTATCTCAGTTATGCCACTTTATAGATGGGGCTCAGTTTAAATAAGTAATTTGCCCAGGGTGACCCAAGTCAGTAAAGCGCAGATTTAATATTCAAACTTGAATCTACTCTGAAACCACGGATAGTTTATGGTCTGGTAAAAAGTCTTACTGTTTGATGCACCTACCCTTAACAAATATAAGATGATATAAGAAGTGCTGAATATCAGAAAATAGGCTAGCCGAAAATGGTTTGGCTCAGTGGATAGAGCGTCGGCCTGCGGACTCAAGGGTCCCAGGTTCGATTCCGGTCAGGGCATGTACCTTGGTTGCGGGCACATCCCCAGTAGGGGGTGTGCAAGAGGCAGTGGATCGATGTTTCTCTCTCATCGATGTTTCTAACTCTCTATCCCTCTCTCTTCCTCTCTGTAAAATATCAATAAAATATATTAAAAAAAAAAAAAAAAGAAAGAAAGAAAATAGGCTAGGCACCCTTCCTGATGGAAAAAGACTTGACTTGGGGTGGTGAACAGATAACACACTACGTATACAGATGACATATTATAGAAATGTACACCTGAAACCCATATAATCTTATTAACTAATGTCATCCCAATAAATTCAATAAAAAATAAAATAAAACCATGAAATCTGATTTCTTCCACAGATTCAAAGACAGTTAAATGGAAGAACTAGAAAGTCCAGAGTAACCATGGTTTTCAGCTGTTTTATAATAACTTAGACCTGAGAAGAAGGAATACAAAGGGAAAAAAGGGCTTAGAATTTAATCAACAGGAGATCTATATGTCTTCATTGATAAAAATGGACAGAGACTCAGGAAATAATGGAGAAAACACTTTAATTCACCATTAATCCCACAGTGTCCTGTCCTCCCAAGACCAATAGAAGAATGATTTTATAAAATAATCCATTTTATACTGAAAAGCAAGGATTTTGCATTAAAATATCCTGCCTTATTCCTTTATCTTAAAAAAAATTAATCACAATATAAGTTGCTCCATGCGTTATACCCATATAGTTTATTACTGTACTCTTAACAGTTTGATAAAATTTGCAATTCTCTTTGACATATTTTGATTAGACTTTCATGGTAACCTTCTGTGGAAACAAGTGCAACTTCTGTTGCAGGATAGGATAGTGGTGAGTAGTGGGAGCTCTAGCATTCAAATTTTGGCCCCACAGTGTATTTGCTGAATAACCTTGGACAGTTACCTAACTCCACTAAGACCCAATTTTTGCATTTGTAAAATGGAGATAACAATCTATTTCGTGGACTTTTAACCTAAGCATTTAAAAAGATGATCCAAAACCAAGATGGTGGCATAGATTAAACACCTAACCTACAGCCTGGCACAATAATTTCAAAAATACAACTAAAAGTCAAAACGGACATCATCCAGAACCACAGGAAAGCTGGCTGACTGAAATGCCCACAACTAGAAGGAAAGAGAAAACCACAAGGAAAATCAGAGGAGCCGTAAAAGTCTGAGGTATGGAGTCACGGACGGAGACACGAGCACGCGCGCATGCGGGGAGGACGGAGCCGGAGAGGAGGAGGCGGCTGACGGCCTGGCTGGCGTTCTCTAGCGGGAAGGAGATAAAAGCTCCAGATTGCGCTGAACCCCAGCTCCGACTGCACTGAACCCCAGTTCCGGGCGAGACCCTGGGAAGCCAGGCTCATGCTGGGGGAATCTGGGCTGTGGGGCGGAAACACAGAGGAGCGGCGAAAGGCAGAGCTCCGGAGGCGCGCACGTGAATGTGCGCAGAGGACGGACTGTTGCCTGTGCCGCTGAATTGCCCTAGCAGGAAGGAGACAAAAGCTCCGGACCGTGCTGAACCCCAGTTCCGACTGCACTGAACCCCAGCTCCGGGCAAGACCCTGGGAAGCCAGGCTTATACTGGGGGAATCTGGGTTGTAAGGCAGAAATGCAGAGAAGTGGCGAAAGGCAGAGCACCGGAGGCGCGCACGGGAATGCGCGCAGAGGATGGTCTGTTGACTGTGCCAATGAATTGCCCTGGTGGGAAGGAGACAAAAGCGCCAGACTGCGCTGAGCCCCAGTTCCGACTACACTGAAACCCAGTTCCGGGCGAGAATCTGGGAATCCAGATTCATTGGGGGAGAGACTAGACTGTTTGGCAGCGGGCGAAACTCCAGGGTGCTTTTCTCTCAGAGGTGTTTGCAGGGAGTACAGAGGGACACTGAGACCCAGGAACCTCATAGGGCGGGGCTGACGGGAAGCCAAGGCTGTAGGCTCCACCCTGAAACTCCGCCCCATCCAAGCTGAGCACAGAGGCTTTTACAATTTTGCAAGTCTAGTTGAATAAGGCTGTCTCCCGGCGTAGACACAGCTGATCCTCACAGCCAATTGGACTGGAGGTCAAATCCTCCCAGTGTACCAACAGCAATCAAGGCTTAACAACACCAAGACTTTGCACTCAGCCCACAAAGGGGGGTATCAAGAGCGACCACCTAGGGAGACTGGGGAAGCTGAGCTATAGGGAGGCAGCCAAAAGGTGGATACACCAAAGCAGGTCACAAATAGAAGGGATGAAGGAAAGTAAACTAATGGACGACAGTGTTCAGAACCACATTTATAAGGTTACTTAAGAATCTTCTGGAGGACCAAGATGGTGGCACAGGGCAGACGCCTGATTGTTGCCTACCACAACAATTTTGAAACTACAACTGGAAAACAGAGCAGACACCATCCAGAACAATGGCCGGAGGAATTGCTGAGAAGGAATTGACCGATGGGAGTTGGGATCGGGAAGACAAGGCCCCGCTGGGTCCCGGATCCAGGTGCGCTCGCCCGGCGACTGGTCGCTGCTGCAGACCCGAGTGCCGCTGCAGCGACCTCGGACCAGCCCGCCGCCGCGCACCGGGCGCACCGGAGCTTCGCCGAGCCCGCCGCCCAGCGAGTTCCGCGGCAGCCGCCCCGGAGCTTTGAGAAAATGGCCGAAGGAATTGCTGAGAGGGAATTGACCAACAGGAATTGGGATCAAGAAGACGAAGCCCCGCTGGGTCCCGGGTCCGGGTGAAGCCGCGTGCCCCTGGGTCCGGGCGAGGCCACGCGCCCCTGGGTCCGGGTAAGGCTGGGTCCCGGGTCCAGGCGAGGCTGCATGCCCCTGGGTCCAGGTGAGGTCATGTGCCCCTGGGTCCGGGGAGGCCATGCGCCCCTGGGTCCAGGTGAGGCTGGGTCTCGGGTCCGGGTGAGGCTGGATCCGGGTCCGGGTGAGGCCGCGCGCCCCTCGGTCCGGGTGAGGCCACGCGGCCCTGGGTCTGGGTGAGGCCACACACCCCTGGGTCCGGGTGTAGCTGGATCCCGGGTCCGGGTGAGGCCGTGCGCCCCCGGGTCCGGGCAAAGCCGCACGCCCCTGGGTCCGGGTGAAGTTGGATCCCGGGTCCGGGTGAGGCCGTGCGCCCCTGGGTCTCAGAGAGGCCACACGCCCCTGGGTCTGGGTGAGGCCACGTGCCCCTGGGTCCCGGTTAGGCTGGATTCTGGGACCGGGTGAGGCCGCGCGCACCTGCGTCCAGGTGCGGCCACGCGCCCCGGGGCCCAGGTGATGCTGAGTCCCAGGTCCGGGTGAGGCCGCGCGCCCCTGAGTCCGGGTGAAGCCGCGCCTCTGGGTCCAGGCGAGACCAAACCAGAGGGAGTCGGACCTGCATTACCACCATTTGTCCACCATCTAGAGCTGAAAAGTCAGTGCCAACACGTACACATAAGGAACTGGTGGACATTGAAATTGGGTCTCAAAAGAACTGTTGGTCCAGAAAGAAACTCACTACAGACTGATTCATTTGCCTGTCAGCATAACTATTATTGCTCATCTCACATTCGGTTCTTATAAGTATATTTCTGGTGACACATGATCTCACTCATCTAGAGGAAATGATGAACAACATAGACTGATGAACAAGAACAGACCCAGAAACAAGGAGGCATCGATCGGACTGTTGGGCCTCAGAGGGAGGGTAGGGGAGGGTGGGGGTCGGGGGGAGAGATCAACCAAAGGACTTGTGTGCATGCATACAAGCCTAACTAATGGTTAAGGACAACAAGGGGGTGGGGGCATCCGTGAGGAGGGGTGGGGGATGGGAATGGGGTGATGAGGACAAATATGTGACACCTTAATCAATAAAGAAATTTAAAATAAAAAAAATAAAAAGATGATCCATACAAAGTGCTTAACACAGTTCCCGAGGCATGGCTGGTAATCAAGTGTTAGCCATTTTTTAAATATTATTAGGGAAGCAGATAGAAATAGTAGCAATGATTATTATTTTCTTTCTCTGAAAGTAAAGCAACGATGTTAAATATGAGTGACATCTATGTAAATGCCACTGAAAATAATAGATGCTTAACATTAACTTCGATCTGTAAGGTTAAAGTTAATGACACTGTTTAGGCTATACATCTAAACTATTTTCATGCCTGTCATGAGTCTGCACATGTCAAGACAGATATTAAACAGATTTAAATTAAACCAAGTTTCCAGTTGATAGGTACTTATCTAGACTGGCACTCCTGGTTATAATTAATAACTGTGTGCAAGAGAAAGTGAAATCTAAACAAAATCATTATTTGCATGTTAGTTAGTATATCTGAAAACACTGAATTGTTTTTAGAGATTTAAAATGGTCATTATACAAGGTTATACACTATTATGTTCTATCAATAAATCTTAGTTACATATAAAAATATGTATACTTTAAAAACTAAAGGCTCAAAATGTAAACTTGAACCCCAACTTAAATAAGATAGACTAAAAGTGTTTTAAAAATTTTTTAGTGAATAGAGAGTCCGCCTGCGGACTGACGGGTCCCAGGTTCGATTCCAGCCAAGGGCACATGTCTGGGTTGCGGGCTCAATCACCAATAGGTGTGCAGGAGGCAGCCAATCAGTGATTCTCTCTCATCATTGATGTTTCTATCTCTCTCTCCCTTTCCCTTCCTCTCTGAAATCAATAAAAATATATTTTAAAAAAATTTTTACAGGTTATTTTTATTTGCCTTATACAATAATGTATTTTCTAAATATTCTATAAAAAGAACTTTATTACCTTTAACGTTAGAAAAATTATAAACAGACACTGGTTTTCTAGACAGGTTTCAGAATACTCTATGACTTCAGTAGCTGCAAAAGTTATGTAATAACTACAAACCTTTGATTAATAATGAAAAATAGCCAGGAGTGCCAGTTAAAAAGAACAATTGTTCCCTTGTTTACAAGGAAGAAAACTTGGACTCTTTTCCCTTTTAAAAACATGGAAAAGGAAAAAAAAATGGAAAGGTATGTTTTCAGAATTCCAAGAAGTTATTGTAAACACAGACTGTACTTGGATCTTAATGAAAAAAGGTATTAGGTTTATTTCCTTTTTAAAACTTTTATTTATTGATTGATTTTAGAGAAAGAGAGAGAGAAACATCGATTTGTTGTTTCACTTATTTATGCATTTGTTGGTTGATTCTTGTAAGTGCCTTGACAGGGGATTAAACCTGCAGCCTTGGTATATCGGGACAACGCTCTAACCAACTGAGCTACCAGGACAGGGCAGGTATATTTTTAACATGGTTGTTCTATTCTGTTTGCCAACCACCACTTTTCTTCCTGGAGAAGAAAGGAGATAAAAAACTCTAAAAGATAAAAAATGTTGCAAGCTCCAAATGACACAAGAAATATTTATATAAATAGAATTTTTCTAGCATCCAGGATGTTTGTGGGTATTTCAAGTCTCATACCTATAAAATTAAAGTTTTCTTGGCCACTATTTAAGAAAATAAAATGTTGATTTTTAAAAACCAAAACTTCCTAAAGATAATGAAATATATACAAGAAATTTTTCAATATTCTTACTCTGTCCTTTTTCCATTTATAGCAACATAGAAGAAAATCATAGCTACAGACAAAAACACACTAGTCTCAGTATTATTTATAACTAGAGGCCAGGTGCATGAAATTCATGAACGGGAGGGGGGGGTCCTCTCAGCCCGGCCTGTACTCTCTCGCAATCCAGGATCACTAGTGGGATGTCTGCCTGCCTGCCTGCCTGATCGCCCCTAACTGCTCGCCTGCCTGCCTAATCATTCCTAACCACTGGCCTGCCTGCCTGATTGCCCCTAACTGCTCACCTGCCTGCCTCACTGCCCCGAACAGCCTCTGCCTGCCTGCCTGATTGCCCCTGACCGCTTGCTTGCTTGCCTGATCACCTCTAACTGCCTCTGCCTTGGCCCCCACCACTGTGGCTTCATCCAGAAGGACATCCGGAATGATGTCCGGAAGGTTGTTTGGCTGTCTGATTTAATTAGCATATTATGCTTTTATTATTATAGATGATAAAAATATTGAAGTGAGCCAAAACCGGTTTGGCTCAGTGGATAAAGCGTCAGCCTGCAGACTGAAAGGTCCCAGGTTCGATTCTGGTCAAGGGCATGTACCTTGGTTGCGGGCACATCCCCAGTGGGGGGTGTGCACAAGGCAGCTAATCGATGTTTCTCTCTCATTGATGTTTCTAACTCTCTATCTCTCTCCCTTCCTCTCTGTAAAAAAAATCAATAAAACATATGAAAAAAAATTGAAGTGATCTAAACAATCAATGATAGGGGATTTGACTGAATAATTTATTATATAACTACATGATGGAATGTTATTCAGCCAGTAAAAATTATTTTTGAAGACTTTTATATTCTTTCATATTTAATTTTAATCAAATGAGAAGTCAAATAGTTCTATAATAGAACTTTCCCAAACCAATTCCTACTCCCAGGACCCCAGAGGCAAAATTTTCAATAGAACTGGTTTTTCTAGTATTTAACCCCAGATCAGAGCTTATAGTGTTGTTGTTGTTAATCCTTACTCGAGGATATTTTTTCCATTGATTTATTTTTTTATTTTTTAGAGAGAGTGGAAAGGAGGGGGAGGGACAGAAAGAGAGAGACAAGGATTGGTCGCCTCCTGCAGGGTCACAGCCCTACAACCAAGGTATTTGCCCTTGACCTGAATCAAACCTACGACCCGCTCTAACCACTGAGCGAAACCAGCTAGGGCTAGTGTTGTTTCTTGATATTTTCAATTTTGAATATCATCCACTGACTTTCAACAATGAATATATTTAGCTCTTATACTTCCCTCCCAACACGCTAGTTTTTATAGTTTTCCTGGCATCACAGAATGGCTGGATAATTAAATTCTTGGTTGGAAATCAGAAATCCTGAAGCAGTGAAGAAACCTGTTTAACTGTGGCTATCCCAGTCAAATGTAGATGGCCATAAAATCCTTCCTTCCAAGAATATTTTTATTAATCCCAAGGAAACAGGCTTCCATGAAACACCATTTGGAAAATACTAGCCTAAGAAATTTCTGCGTAATTAGCCAATCAATTATCTGGGAACAATGTTTCTGTTTAATTCTCATCTCAGAGAATTATCTCTGAAGAGAAATAAACCTCAGAAAACATCTAGTCCAATTTCTTTATGCTAAGAGAACAAAATGCAACTCTTCTGCACTTGGGCTCTTTCTATAATACACAATCCTTACTGGCCATGGGAAAGGATGGAGGTTGAGGGCCTTCTTGGAACAGACTTGATAGTAGCTGAGAAAGAGAAAGCAGTTGTTTGCAAGACCTGTGGTCCTCCAAAGGCAAGTCATACCAGAGCCCAACTGAAGAGGGAAATTATAGACCAGGGCTGTCAGAAGACAATGTGGTGAAAACTACAGTCTAGCTATGGTGACCTCCCCAAGAGAGTTGAAACTCATCTATACTAATGGATGAAAAGCAATGAGGAGTCAGTAGCCTGGCCAATCTTGTAGGTTTGGCAGAAAGGAACCCTAGTCCTAAAATATGTCCCTCTTAATTAATTCCAAATATCTTTCACACATCTGCTATCAAGTAAAGGAACATATTTTGATGTCAAGAAAACTACCCTTGTTTCTTTTGAAATAGGTATTTTACGATACATTGTAGTTAGGATACAGAAAATAAAGCACTCTTTTCCACTGTGTCCAAATATATAGTTTTCCGTTTCTTTTTTTTTTCTTTTTTCAGTTTTCTTAGTTGTTTCATGAACATAAATGCTGCCTCTCTACTGGACTAAAAATCTTCTTAACCTAAGGCTATGACCATCTGAAATACTGTCAAGGACTAGTTGGGTTAAATATGATTTTAGTCATTAATTCTCCTGTGACTAAGCTTGCTACATCTGGATAAGATGAGATAATTTAATAAATCGTGTTGAGCAAGCATCATGTAGTGGCTAATAATACCAACTCTGATAGACCGTGAATTCATCTTAGCTCTGATACCCAGGCAGTTTACTTAACCTATTCAAGTATCAGTTTCCTCATTCGTTAACAGCTCTACCTTCCTGGGTTGTTTCAGAAATAAAATTAGTTAACATACATAAAGTGCTTAGTAAAGGGCCTAGCAATGACAATTATTAATGAACTGAGCATTTATATATTCATGTTATTTGTTATGTTCTCTATCTGCAGTAACTGACTCCTGGTATCAAAATATTTGAGAAGCTAACCAGAAAGTTCTAGGTAAACTTAGAATCAGAGCCAAAATACTTTCTGACAGATAAAGCTTTGTCAATCATGCCTACGTCACACTTGGTATCTCATGCAGTCAATTATTAGGTGCCATTCTAGGCACCTAAGGAAGTACAAGTATATGCACAATACACCTAAGCACTCTTTCTTGAAGACTCTAGGGATACATAATGGAGAATAAATGGAAGAAGTGGGAGAAAGGATTAGGAGAACAAAGTAGAAATTCAGATATGGGCCATTCCTGGGTAAAATAATTTAGTTTATTTTTAGGAATATATTTTTGCTCTTAGATTCCATTTTTAACATGAAACATTAAAAATGTTTACACATAGCCCTAGCCAGTTTGGCTCAGTGGACAGAGCGTTGACCTGCGGACTGAAGGGTCGGTCCTAGGTTTGATTCTGGTCAAGAGCACATGCCTGGGTTGTGGGCTTGATCCCCTGTGTGGGGCGTGCAGGAGGCAGCCCATCAATGATTCTCTCTCATCACTGATGTTTCTATCTCTCCCTCTCCCTTTCTCTCTGAAAAATCAATAAAAATATATTTGGGGGAAAAAAAAAAAAAAGGTTGCACATTGCCCTAGCTGGTTTGGCTCAGTGATTGAGTGTCAACCTGCAGACTGAAGGGTTCCGGGTTTTATTCCAGTCAAGGGCATATGCCCAGGTTGTGGACTCCATCCCCAGTAGGGGGCATGCAGGAGACAGCCGATCAATGATTCTCTCTCATCATTGATGTTTCCATCTCTCTCTCCCTCTCCTTTCCTCTCTGAAATCAATAAAAAAATATTTTTAAAAAAAACTGGAGTGAAATTTAAAAAAAAAATGTTTTCACATAAAGAAGGAAGGAAGGGCCCTAGCTGGTTTGGCTCAGTGCATAGAGCGTTGGCCTGGGGACTAAAGGGTCCCGGGTTTGATTCCAGTCAAGGGCACATGCCTAGGTTGTGGGCTCAATCCCCAGTAGGGAGTATGCAGGAGGCAGCCGATCAATGATTCTCATCATTGATGTTTCTATCTCTGTCTTCCTCTCTGAAATCAATAAAAATATTTAAAAAAAAAAAAAAAGGAAGGAAGGAGGGGAAAAAGGAAAAATGTTCACCCACATACTCAAAAAGTACAGTTGCAAAGAATTCCAAAATATTCTAAATACTCTGGGTTAGGCCAAAAAGAATCCATGTTCAGGTTAGGAAATTTAATTCTTCCTGAAGGCATTAGATAAGAGTCTTATTTATGTTAAGGTTAGCTTCCTCCTTTTACTTCCTCTTTCCTTTTAACTTCCTTCTACAGGAACAACTTTATTCTTATGTACAGGCCCCAAAACAATGTACATATAAGCACACCACTAATCATATCTATTAAATATCTTGGTTTCAAACAGCACTGAAGCACATGATTCAAACACATGATTGTATACTGCTGAGTGAGAAAGTACCACCAACAAACATGAACCAAAAAGACCAAAATTACATGTCAGTTTTACAGAAACACCTTTTATAACTTAATCGCTTGATGTCAATACCTAGTTTTTAAATCCTGCTCAATCTTGGAACTTTCACACTTTTACTCTAGATGTGATTATAATCAAATTATTTATTATATTGACCCTGTCTAAAAAATAGCTATGAGAACAGAAAATGGATGTTCTATATGAAAGATAAGGAGGCTCAAGGAATGCAGCATTTGCCCTAGCCCGGCGTGTGCAAAAGGCAACTAATTGGTGTTTCTCTCTCACATCAATGTTTCTCTCTCTCTCTCCCCCTCCCTTCCTTTCTCTCTAAAATCAATAAAAACATTTGAGAGAGAGAGAGAGAGAGAGAGAGAGAGAGAGAGAGAGAGAGAGAGAGAGAATAGAGCATTCATCTTCCAGGGAAGGAAAATACAATCTGGCAAACATAAATATGATATCTGCCAGGAAGATACCAAGTGTGAGGTGGGGATGACTGGCAAGGCTTCACCTTGCCAGAATGAAATATTCACCCAAACTATCTAAAATTTTGGCTCTGATTCAAAGTTCGCCTAGAAGCTTTCTGGTTAGGTTCTCAAATATTCCGATACCAGGATTCAGATGCCACAGATGAAAATATAGTATTCAGGTCTCTGGAAAAGAATATCCCCCTCGCCCTAACCAGTTTGGCTCAGTGGGTAGAGCGTCGGCCTGGGGACTGAAGGGTCCCAGGTTCGATTCTGGTCAAGGGCATGTACCTTGGTTGCGGGCACATCCCCAGTAGGGGGTGTGCAGGAGGCAGCTGATTGATGTTTCTCTCTCATCACTGTTTCTAACTCTATCCCTCTCTCTTTCTCTCTGTAAACAATCAATAAAATATATATTTAAAAAAAAAAAAAAAGAATATCCCCCTCACAGTAAATTAAAGGAGTGGCATTCTCATTTAAACAAAAGGCAATACAGTGTAGTGATTAAGTGCCCAATATTTGGAGGCATAATGGTTTAAAATCCTGCCTATTGCTTACTTAACTTCTATGTGATTCAGTTTTCTCATTAAATGAGAATATACACTGAGTGGCCAGATTATTATGATCTCTGAATGCATAATAATCTGGCCACTCTGTGTATATCCTATATAATAAAAGGCTAATATGCAAATTGTCCCCTCGACCAGGAGTTCGACCAGCAGGCAGGCTGGCCAACCCCCCATGTCTCCTCCCTCTGGCCAGGCTGGCTAGACCCCACCCATGCATGAATTCATGCACCAGGCCTCTAATACACACACACACACACACACACACACACACACACACACACACTGAGTGGCCAGATTATTATGCGTTCAGAGATCATAATAATCTGGCCACTCAGTGTAATGCTTACATCAAATGTTGTTATAAGGACTGAGCTAATTCATGAAGAGCATTTGGCTGTCATGTAGTACTCAATAAAACTATTAAAGTTTTTCATAATAATTATTAAACATCTATCATGATTATGATTTGGGAATGAAAGCCCAAGCATGATCAACTCGAAAGAAATTGTGGTTTCAGACTATCAAAGAAGTGTCACAATGTAAGGCACCAATAGTCCTGCAAGAATTTAACATACATACAAGGGCAGGGTGGCTTTAAAAGGCAGGCAGGAGACAGGTTGTGAAGGGCTTTGTATACTATACCAAAAAGTTTGGATTTTATTTTATAAGCATCAAGGGGCCATCTAAAGATAATCTCAATTGTCAAAACATTGCTAAAATAAATTTAAAACAAACTTTAAATCTAAGTTACAGAACTCAAAAAATCAACAAGATGAGGGCATTCCATAAAACTATGGTGATCAGTGATTTAAATATTTTAGTAGCAACACATCCTAAATTAAAATCAAACCCAAAATATCAGTGAATTTAAATGAGTGGAAATAAAACACCACCTTCACCTCCAATATTACACAGTACATGCTGTTTCCTGGCTCCACAATTCTCTTCCTCCAATTGTTGGAGGCACTGTGGATCAATCTGTTTCAAGCCACTCTCCACAACAAAGAAAATACCAGTCCTTGTCATCTACTCCCCTGTCAATCTACAGACCCAGAAACAAAATATGGCACTGGAGTAAAAAGTTCAGCACTCTTGGATGCACCCAACATCATATATTATAAATGCTAACTTATCTATATATCTATATCTATATCTATATCTATATCTATCTATATCTATCTATCTATCTATCTATCTATATATAAAAGCCTAAGCTACCATTACGACTGGTTGACATCTCGACTGGTCGACCGGTCACGATGATGACACACTGACCACCAGGGGGCAGATGCTCAATACAGGAGCTACCTCCTGGTGGTCAGTGCGCTCCCACAGCCAACCTCCCACAGTCCCTCCCCCTGGCCAGCTGGGTAGTCAGTGCACTCCCACAGCCAACCTCCCGTGGCCGGCCAACCTCCCACAGTCCCTTCCCCTGATCGGACCCAATGGGGGCTGGGCGACACAGCCCCCAATCGGCCCCTATCACAGGCCAGACCAAGGGACCCAATCCATGCACAAATTTGTGCACTGGGCCTCTAGTATATACATAATGCAGAATACAAATACAATTAAAAAATAGGTTTCCAGAATATTTAAGACATAGAAACCAAAGGAGGAAAAGAAAGCACCTTAGTCAGAAGAAAAAAAAAAGGCAGCTGATTTCACAAAAATCTCAGAGTAAGTATCCTTTTTTCTTTTTGCTATTCTAATCTCCTTTCACCTGGTGAAACCAAATAATTTACTATAACAGTGTCATAACAGTGAAGGCCATCATAGGGCTCACAGAACTTTGAAGTCCATTGGCTTTACAGTTTAGGTAGTCCAATTTTCACTTTATTTTAAAAATGGATTAGGACCCAAAGCAGTATTTTCTGAAGTACAGAGTGAGAACAAGCTATGGTTTTAGCCACTGCATAAGCAACAGCTATGCATTTAGTATTTACATTACTATAATGTATACTAGAAAAAGGTATAAAATACATCAAAAGTATGACTTTATAGATTATCACTTTGGAAAAGGGTAATGTTTTTTAAAAAGCCCATTAAAAATATGAAGTAAAATAACAGATATTCTTCTAAAAGGCAAATTTTAGGATGGTGGTATGTGGTTCACGATAAGTGAGGTACTGGCAGCTGTTCCATGAGGAACAGGGCCTGTTTTTCGTTTATTTGTTTTCTTCTTGTTTTCTGAATGATTAGAAAATATGAGACCTTGAGTGAGCTTATTACTATGCTTAAATTCATTTAGAGTAAAATCAACAAATACTAAGACGCATACAGATATTCTACTGTTTACAGGAAAGAGTGTACTATTGTTAAGAAAATAATGGCATGATAAGTTATTCCTATTTTGAAACTAAGATAGCAGTTTCCTAATGCATATCCACAGACAAGCACCTGACCAAAAACAAAACAAAACAAACCATCCTAGAAACACTGATAAATATTCAAATTGTAGGTTAATTTATATGATCATTTTATTTACTTTCACATGACCTGTCAAAGGAACACGGTAATGTGGGAAAAGGTGTTTCTCCTCATATTTGCTAATTCTATCCCTCCAATACAATAAAAGGCTAATATGCAAATCGACTGAACAGCAGAAGGACAGGTCGCTATGGCACACACTGACCACCAGGGGGCAGACGCTCAGGAGCTGGTCCCTGGTGGTCAGTGCACCAGAAGCTGGGGCTCACACTGGGGACCATGGCAGCAGCAGTTGGACATCCCCGAGGGCTCCTGGACTGCGAGAGGGTGCAGGCCCGGCTGGGGGACCCGCCCCCCCCCCCCCCCCCGCCAGTGCACAAATATCGTGCACTGGGCCTCTAGTATTTACATAAATGTGTTCTTTCTCACTACCTCTTGCCAAAAGAATGAATAACAAGTGATTACTGAATGAATACCTAGGCATCAATTTTGCTGATGGCAAAAATATTCATTTTTAAAAAATTTTTAATATGGGGTATTTTAAGATTGGATTCCAAAGTGTTCTAGCTAATGATGTCTCATGAATTTCAAATGCGGTTATCCGGGCTGGGCAAGAATGTGGGAGAACCACTTCTATCGGGGTATCTGCGGTATTTTACTGGGACATCTGAAAACCAGTCTTAAGGGCACCAGGACCGATGAAGTATCCTGCTTAATTCTTGAAATACCTGCTAACTAGGAAGCTACATCATTTTCACAAGTTTGAGGGGACACTGTCAGAAGCTGCTAGTTTCCAAACTCCCTTCTCCCAGTCACTCCTCCCCCCTCCAAAAGGAGATGACAAGTAGCAAAAGGCAAAATAACATTCCCTTCTCACCCTCTTTTCCCAACGTCAACGTTTTTCGGTTTCCTCTACCCTCGCCTGCCTTTCCTACCATTGTGGTGACTGATGACGACAAAAATGACGAGGCGAAAACAGCACTTTCCAGTATCTCCCCCCCCCCCCCGCCCCCGACTACGGCAGCCCCGAATTGTGAAATTCGTTTTATCGATCCTTTTTTTTTTTTTTCCCCCGCGCTTCTGCGGTAAAGCCGCGGAAAGAATGGGCTTTCCTAGAGAGCATGGACTCTCCAACGCCAAGAACCCCAGAGACCTTCTTCCAACAACTCGTTCCAAGTTGCCTGATCCCTGTGGTCACCAGACAGGCTGTTAGCCCTGCCGCCGCAGCACGGCGGGGATGGGTGGTGAGGCCGCGGGCGTTTACCTCAGCTTGGTTCGAGGAAGGGTCCGGGGAGCCACCATCCCACCACCCTTCCTCCGCCAGCCCCTCCACCGTCCCCCAGCGCCTCGCGTCCCCACTCCGGGCCCGACTTGCCCCAGCCGGGTCGGGACGTCCCCCTCCGCCCCCAAAAGCCCGACCCCAACAACTTTTCAATCATCACGATATACTTTTTCTTCTCGGGGGCTCTCTCCATCTTCACCCTGGCCCAACTCTCTCAGCCCCACTCCTGGACACTCACCAAGCAGTTCCGGTCACTCCTCTCCGGGCCGAGGCCGCTCGGACACCCGAGACCCGACTGCTGCGGGCTGAGCCCTTCGTGCGCCTGCGCCCGCCGGAGTCGCACGCCTGCGCACTTCCCCGGGCGCGGGCGCAGACACGCCCCTGCCGAGGGAGCCAATCCCCGTGCGGAGGGTTTAAATGCCCCTGCCACGCAGGCTGAGCGCTCGCAGCTCACCGTTAACGGGTGCCTGGGGTGCCGCCGGCAGGTGGGAAGGGTTCGTGCAGCAAACATTGAGGGAGGGCAGACCGTAGGCCAGGCACTAGGCGGGCTGAACGCCGAGGGAAAAAGGCGAATGGGATGCCTTCCCTGCCCTCCCAGGGTTTTTTGATCTGTCTAGACTGGGAGATAATTGTGTAAACAAATTATGGTGGTTAGGATATGCTGCGTGGCCTCTAGAAAATCCGACACACCCCTTGGCGCACAATAAACAAAGCGCCTTATTTTTAGGGGTGTCTGGAAGGGTTCCTGGAGGAAGTGACTTTTGGAATCATTAAGGATAAGGCGTCCCTCCGGAAGTCCGGGAGGAAGATAGACTTTTCCAGCATTGGAAACAGCTTATGCCAAGAATAACATAGCGCCTTCTGGAAAGTGTTTGTAGTTCATCCTGGTTAGAAGTTTACAGCTCATCATGTATCTCCTGGTGAAGGGGGGAATAAAGTTTTAAAAAGTAGGCCACCGCTAGGTAGATCTCTAGGAAGTTCTTGCACTTTTGGACTAGTGAGCCTGCACTTTATACTATGACCACTGGGCGCTATTGAAGGATTTTAAACACGGGAATCCTTCCAAGCACCTCTAGGAATAAAGAAGTGTTGGAAAGAAAGAAAGAAAAAAAAAAAAAACAGTGTTGGAAATTTTTAAAGAGGAGAGAGAGAGATTCAAAGAAGTAGTCTATTTCCAAAGAGTCAAGGAAGATGATGAAACCTGAGAAATATCTTTTGAATTTAGTAACACGTAAGTCAGTGGTGATCTTAGTGAAAGCAATGTGGTAGAATGATGAGGTTGAAAGATAGATTGCAGTAGTTTGGATGCAGAAATGGGGGCAAGTTGTAAAACAGTTTGGAAAGTTTGGCCTTGATAGGAGGAGGGAAAGAGGATGACAAGAGGTCAAAGTTTTTGTTTCTGTTTTTGTTTGTTTTTCCCACTTGGTTAGAATTACAACAGAAGATGCCTTGGCTGGTGTGACTTAGTTGGTTGGAGCATCGTCCTGCACACCAAAAGGTAGTGGGTTTGATTCCTGGTCAGGGCACATACCCAGGTTAAGGGTTCAATCCCTGGTTGGGGCACGTACAGGAGGCAACCGATCAATGTTTCTTTCACTTTGATGTCTCTCTCTCTCTCTCTCTCTCTCTCTCTCTCTCTCTCTCTCTCTCGCTAATAAAATGAAATAAAAAAGTTAAAATAGAAGAAATTTAAGCATGATAGGGAACATACAAGTGAGAAAGTACAGTTAAAGAGAAGTGCTCATCAGCTCTTCCCCAAAAGCAGCCAGAGGTGACCTCTGAAAATGGTTCGCTGTTCACTTGACCCAGAAAACCACACAAAAGCATGCGTATATCAAGAGGTTCAAACCTTCGTGTTAACTTTAAGAACACTCGTAAAACTTCCCAGGCCATCAAGGGTATGGATATTAGAAAAGCCACCAAGTATCTGAAGGATGCCACTCTACACAAGCAATGCGTGCCATTCCGTCATTACAATGGTGGAGTTGGTAGGTGTGCCCAGGCGAAACAGTGGGGCTAGACACAGGGTTGGTGGCCCAAAAAGAATGCTTGCAGTACATTCTTAAAAATGCAGAGAGTAATACTGAACTTAAGGGTTTAGATATAGATGCTCTGGTCATTGAGCACATCCAGCTAAACAAAGCTTCAGTGTAGAATTTATAGAGCTCATGAATGGCCCACACACGAGCTCTCCCTTCCACACTGAGGTGATCCTACTGAAAAAGAGAAGATTGTTCCTAACCCAGAAGAGGAGGTTGCATAGAAGAAAAAATATCCCAGAAGAAACTGAAGAAGCAAAAACTTACAAATACTAATAAAAGTAAAAATAAAGAGAGAGGGAGAAGTGCTAGTCAACGGTTAAGGATCTTGAGATGGTAAGAGTAAAGGCAACCCAAAGCACTGATGGAAAAAATGTCTTGGAGATAAGACACATCCTCATTTATAAAGAAAGGAAGTATCTGTAAGTTTGTATGTTTTGTAACAGGAAATTAAAGAAGTTCTCATTTGATGACCTCTGTTTTCTCTGTGAAACTGCTGGTAGAAAATAGGTTGGGAGTTTTAAGGAAAGCGGAAAGACTTGGAATATTGTAGAAAGTGATAGAGCAAGTTGGCCTGATAAAAGTATTAGGACTAGTAAGCAGTGTTGAGGGCCTGGATACAATTGTAAAAATGAACTCACCAGTTCTGCTCTCCTGTGTGGCTTTCTCAAGCAGGAAGGGAGAGTTCACTTAGGGTTGAGATGGTCACTGGTATATGCTATTTTTTTTAAACCAGGGACATTTTTGCCCTTTAGGGGACCGTGTTTGGAGACATTTTTTTTATTGTTGTGATGATGGGAGGGGGTATTGGGAGAAGATGTAAGAGGGGCACTAGAGGCATCTGGTGTCCAGGGATGCTGCTAAATAGCCTACAATTCACAGTACAGCACAAGAATTATTTCCACATTATCTATGTGCCAAGGTTGAGAAACTCTGATCTAGGATTACCTTGATGTTACCTTGATGTTCACCAACAGCAGATTCTATAAGCTTTTCCTTGGATTATGGCCCCGAGTTTATAGGTAGAGCAATTCTTTCATTGTATGTCTTTTGAAGGAGAGCATGATGAGCAGCATACCCCAGATGTGTTTCAAGGACTTGTGATGTCACAAATACAGAATTGGAATAGTTACTCAATCCTCTAGAAGCAGATCTGGACTTAACACATAATTGGTGGGAGCTGCTTACATTGATTTGAGGCATTGAAGTTCTTGTTAAATATAGATATTAAGCCCTAGCTGGTTTGGCTGAGTGGATAGAGCGTCAGCCTGCGGACTGGAGGGTCCCGGGTTCAATTCCAGTCAAGGGTACATGCTCGGGTTGGGTTCCATCCCCAGTAGGGGGTGTGCAGGATGCAGCTGATCAAAGATTCTTTCTCATCATTGATGTTTCTATTTCTATCTCCCTCTCCCTTCCTCTCTGAAATCAATAAGAACATTTTTTTAAAAAAGATATAACTTAAAAAACACACACATAGATATTATTAGAGATTCAATAATATAGAAGTAACACTTCATTATCAACCTTAATGTAATTTGGTTATCTGACTAGTCACTAAAATAGTATCCTGTGGGAATGATTATAAGCTAAGTTTAATAATACTGGTAAATATAAGCACAGTAGGTATAAGAATATAATCATAGGTATTGATGGATTATCTGCTCATTTAAAACTAGCAACACCCTGAGAGATAAGATTATCTTACATTTAACTCTGAGGACAAAGTGAGGTTCCAAGATAACTTGTTATTTTGTCCAAAGTCACTAAGTTCAACATTTCAACTCAGGTCTGTCTGTTCTAAAGCTTTTTCAACTTCCATTAAGTGTTATTAAGTCTTGCAGAGGAGTAGTGGTTGAAAATTTATTTATTTATTTATTATTATTTTTTTGCATTTTAATTTCTTTATTGGCTAAGGAGTGGTTGAAAATTTAGCTGAAGCCGTTGCTACTTAGGAAAAAAGTAAGAGCTAGAGGGAGGCCCAAAAATAGCAGAGAATGAAAAAGTAGCCAGGAAGGCTGATCACGGGAGTGTCTGGTGCTAAGTCTTCCGCAAGCCAGCCTGCCTCTGGGCGTGCTCCTTTCTCAGGAAAGCCTCTTTCCCCGGTGTCCGTTGCTCACTCTCGCGTGTTCGAATAAAGCTAGATTATTGAGAAAGGCGGACTCCAAATGGGAAAAAAAGGAAGCGCGAAGGCCGCGCCCTGCGCCTGCGCACTGGCGGCGGCGGCGGCGGCGGTGCCCGGCGTGGAGGAGCGGGTCCGGAGCGGGCCGCCGGACCCACGGCGGAGGAGGGCGTTTGGAAGCTCCTTCGCCCGGGCCTCGGCGGCCCGATGGAGTGAGAGGGGTCGGCAGTGAGGGTGAGTATCCAGGGCCGGGCTGTGTGGAGGCGTGCGGGAGCGCGGGAGCCCGGGGGTCTGCCCCTTTGGGAGGTTGGGGTGCAGGTCGCGGCCAGGTCTGAGCTCCTGCAGGCTGTGGCGCAGGGGCTCCTTGGTCGCCCCCCTCCTGCAGCCTGCGCGGGTGTAGGGGCAGGCTGGGTTTCTGGCTTGGGGGTACAGATTCTCGCGGGGGCGTTCCAGTCTTGCTCCCTGCCCCAGCAGGAAATGTGACTGCAGATCCTTGACCTCTGGGGAAGGCCGCCGACCTCCTTGGGCCTCCGGTGCCGCAGGTAGTCCATTCACCCAGGTGCGTAAAGGCCTAGGGTCTTTAAGCCAGGGACACCTTTCGACCTCTTGTGAGTGGCAGCCTCTGTGTTTTTTTTTTTTTTTTTAATTCCTTCCGTTTTCTCCCCCAGTGGCATGCGTTTTAATAATAGAATTATGGAGCGCTAACTATGTGTCAATTTAATATTTAGTCCAAATCTCGGTGCATAGTTATGGAGAGAAAATGCTTTGCATCCCACTCCCTTCTATCGGCTCCATTTAATCATCTTGAGAGTCATAATCATGTTTTGAGAGTCGGAGATTAAGTCATCTTGGGACGTTTGAGATTTCCATGGCTCTTCGTGTGGGACTGCCATTCTAGTTCAGGGCAAGTTTTTCTCTTACTTAGTAAATGAATGCTTTATTCACCATAATGGTTTATGTCGCATTAACTCAAGCCAAAGGAACTTTTCAGCACTTACTAAGAGCCTATTAAGTCTTGTTCTAAATTCCATGGTAAATCTTAAAATTTGTTTTAAACCCTGTTCTCAGGTTTTGGTAGTGAATGAAACAATGGAAGACAATATTTACATTCAACTAGGATTTATTTAGCACCTACTGTACATGTGCCGGATACACTCAGGTCTGTCACAAAAAAATGAGATATTATAATGGAAGGTGTTTTTTTTGGCGCACATTTCAGATGAGGGCTGAGAGTTTGATGGTAATTCGCTCAAGCTGATTTAACTAGTGTTAAGTGGTGATATTCACAAACAGTGCCTACTCTTATCTTTTTTTTCTGCTACAAGTTAGATATATTAAGTACTTCTGCTGAGAATCAACTACATTACAATTATAGTTTCTGTGGTTAACTATAGGAGTCTAGAAAATTGTCAGTCTTTAATTAAGGATACTGGATGGTTTTTTAAAAAGAACTTCAAAATGGCTTGGAAGGAGGTAGAGGTATGAAGGAGTCTGATTAGGTTAGTTCAGAACCAATTATTCTGATCAAAAGAAATATTTAAAAAGGAAAAACTGAATGGTAATTATTGTATATTTAGAGCACATGTAGTTTGAAGGCTACTATATAAGAAGAAAAGCAAGGAATAATGGCAGCAGATGTTATCTGTCTTGGTTCTGGGACAAGGAGTGGCTCAGTGAGAAATACACATATTTTGTCATTTGTAATTATGGTATCTAAGTGGGAACTTGGGGATTAATTTGTGTACTCGGTGAATAAGAGCACCTAGGCAGACAGTTATATATGAATACTCCAATTGCACATCCGCTATGCTAAGTTTCTAATTGAAACCTTAGAGTCAATTAGATTTCTGTCTTAATTTTTAATCTGGAAGAGATTATCAAGAAGTGAGAGTTCCTAAGTGATGAACCAATAGTGGACTATTTAAATAAATTATGCACGTGTTAGAAAGAATGAGCCAGGGTTCTCATAAAATGACAGCATAGTTAAATGCCATACTTGAATCCTCCAACAACCACATCAAAATGACAACTAAATAATAGAACCACCTGAAATCTAGCTGAACACAAGTCCTACAGTTAAGGATATAAAGAAGAAGCCACATGCAGTGGATAGAGCATCCACCTGCAGACTGAAGGGTCCCAGGTTTGATTCCGGCCAACGGCACATGCCCGGGTTGTGGGCTCGATTCCCAGTAGGGGGCGTGCAGGAGGCAGCCGATCAATAATTCTCTCTCATCATTGATGTTTCTATCTCTCTATCCCTCTCCCTTCCTCTCTGAAATAAATAAATATTTCAAAAAAAAAAAAAAAAGCCACATGGAGACTGGTAGGAGGGGTGGAGGTGCAGAACTGGCCAGTCCCATGCCCATGTATGGCAGATAAAAATCAGGAGGGATATCTGGGCTGAAGTTCCCCCTGAGGAGTGAGGGTTTCCAGCCCCACACTAGGCCCTTCAGCCCAGGATTCCAGTGCCAGGAAGAGAAGCCCCCATAACTTCTGGTTGTAAGAACCAGCAGAGATTGTGACTGAGATGGAGGGTGGCGGGAGACTCAGGTTTCTCTTAAAGGCCCCATACACAGACTTAGACTCACTTGTTCTAAGTTCCAGTGCTGGGACAGTAGCTCTAAAGGCACCAGGGAGGAACTGAAGTGTCTAGCATCAGGGCAAGAGCTGGAGGGGCAGCTTTCTCCCAGACAGAAGTATTGGCAGAGGCTATTGTTCCGTTTTGGAGCCCTCCACAGAGCCTGCTGGCTGGCACCCTATCTGAGTCTCCATCAACCTGGCTTACATAGTTAGCCCTACCCTGGTGGTTCCCTGAGACCCCACCTCACCCAACTTGCGGGCCTAACCCACATAGTTTCTCCTAGCTTTTCCATACAAACTTGGTTCATGCTTCAAACTTTTTAAAATCTCTCAAACAAGGTAGCATCTGGCCCTGTACCTCTCACTAAGTGGCCTCAGGCCTGGCACTAGTGGTAGCCAGCCTTGGTGCACAGCTTGGCTTCTCTTGAGCATCTCCAAGCCCACTAGAAGTAGCGGCCATCTGCAGATCACTTTATAGCTCATGCTAGGTGGCCCCGGGCAGAGCACAGGTGGTGGCTGATCTTGGCCTGTGCCTCAGAGTCAGTGCACCTGGACAGCTTCAGACCATGTGGAAGCACCACCTAATCACTTCCTCAAGGACACACTTATGGGGTGGACTCAGTCGGCACCAGAGCCCTGCTGAAGTAAGTCTAGTTCTGTGGGGTCGACCCTGCACAGCAGATCCTCCACATTGGTTGTAGTCAGTCTTCGCAGCTAATCAAACTCAACTACAACAGGAGGGTATACACAGCCCACATAATGTGGAAAATGGTCTTTGACCATAATGGGATTAATGTAGGTGTCTTAAAAAACCTCACAAATAGTTGGTGATTCAGTGAAACTTTTAAATCTATGAGTCACAGAATAACTATCAAGAGAAATTAAAAAGTATTTTGAACTGGATGATAAAAATACAACATCAAAATTTGTGGATAACTGTTACAGCCAAGAGGAGCCTAAGGGGACATAATGACTAAATGTAATGCATCATGGTTCAGATGCTGGAGAAAAAGGATACTGTGTAAGAAATGAGGAAATAAAGTATGGACTTAAATTAATAATCATGTGTCAATATTGGTTTACTAATTGTGACAAATTATACTAATGTAAGATGTAAATAATATGGGAAACGGGGGAGGGTGCGAAAGTAACTTTCAGAGACTGAACACCCAAAATATTAATGGGTATATGGGTACTCTGTTAGTTTTTCAACTTTCTGTAAATCTAAAACTATTCTAAAATAAATAGTTTCTTTAAAAGTGCTAAAAAAATTTTGTGCAATACAGCTGTTAGTGTTTAAAGAGAAGTTTGTAGCCTAAATACCTATTTTAGAAAAGTCTAAAGGCAGTGACTTGAAGTTTTATCTTAAAAAGCTAGTAAATGAAGAGCAAAATAAACCCAAAGTAGATAGAAGGAAAGACATACTAAAGATGACAGAAGTTGCCCTGGACGATTTGGCTCAGTGGATAGAGAGCATTGGCCTGCGGACTAAAGAGTCCCAGGTTTGATTCTAGCCAAGGGCACATGCCTGGGTTGTGAGCTCAATCCCCCCCAGTGGGGGGCGTGCAGGAGGCAGCCAATCAATGATTCTCTCTCATCATTGATGTTTCTATCTATCTTTCTCCCTTCCTCTCTGAAATCAATAAAAAATACATATTAAAAAAAAGATGACAGAAGAAATTAATGAAATAGAAAAATACAAAAATAAAATAAAATGAAATTACAAAGCCAGAAGTTGGTTCTTTGAAAAGATCAACAATATTGATACGCCTGTAGCTAGACTGATAGTGAAAAACAGAGAACACAAATTGCTAGTATCAGGAATGAAAGGGATTTATCACTACAGATTCTATAGGGTAATAAATGGCTATCTATATATATATAGAAAAGCTTAAGCGACCGTTCCGACTGGTTGACCGGTTGCTATGATGCTCACTGACCACCAGGGAGCAGACACTCAATGCAGGAGCCCCGATCAGGCTGGCCAACCAACCTCCCGTGGTCCCTTGCCAGACCTGATCGGCCCTGATCATTGGCCAGGCCGAGGGACCCCCAACCATACACAAATTTGTGCACCGGGCCTCTAATTGTAAATAACTTTATTCCAAGAAACTTAACAATACAGTTTCTTGAAAATGTTAATGTACTAAAACTGTCACAAGTTGAAATAAGATCTGAATAAGCTTTTGTTAAAGAAATGGAATTAATGATAAAAAGAAACTTTTCTACAAAGAAAATTCGGGGCCACAGTGATTTCACTAATGAAATCTATCAGATATTTAAAGAAGAAATAACATCAATCTTATATAAACTTTCAGAAATAGACAAAGGGAAAATACTTCCAAACTCATTTCACAAGACTAAGATAACCCTAGTAAAAACCGATAACATTGTTGCAGATTAAAAAGAAAATTACACAACAGTGTGCCTAGACACAAAAAATTCCAGGCAAAATGTTAATAAATCATAATACAATGTAACTAAGTGACCAAGGATAGATGGATAGTATCTGATAGAGCATGCATAGTAAAAAGTTAGTGGTAGAATCTAGGTGGTGGGTATGGGGGTATATGGGAAACAGGATGTGGGTATTCACTATAAAATTATTTTAGCATTTCTGTGTTTGAAATTTTCTAAAATACAATACAGGGAAAAAGTTAAGGGGCTATTGTAATCAGATTTGTATTTTAAGGAGATTACTTATGCTGCAGTATAAGCAATTAGGAAAGCTCTGAATTACCTGAGTAGTATGAGGGGCACTGAGACCACTTAGGAGGATAGTATATAGATATTCCATGTAGGTTGGTAATTTAAAGGTAAATGTGAGTCCTTTGATATTTTTCAAGCTGTTAAAATGTTGAACTTTTAGCCAAAACCGGGTTGGCTCAGTGGATAGAGCGTCGGCCTGCGGACTGAAAGGTCCCAGGTTCGATTCCGGTCAAGGGCATGTACCTTGGTTGCGGGCACATCTGTGCAGGAGGCAGCTGATAGATGTTTCTCTCACATCGATGTTTCTAACTCTCTATCCCTCTCCCTTCCTCTCTGTAAAAAATCAGTAAGATATATTTAAAAAAAATAAAATGTTGAACTTTTGTATAGTTAAAATGTATAACTGTGGTATAGTTAACTATGAACTTAAAAGCTTCTGTAATAAAGAAGTAATAAAGATGATTGTTATTATAGTCAAACTTGTATAAAGTAGATGAAGATACATGGAGATGTTTGAGAAGAATATTAGGCACTTAGCTGGGCTCACTCATTAGTATACAGTGATTATAATTCATGTCACATAATTTTAAAGTACTATGTGGCTCTTTGGGGTTGCTTGGAAGTAGATGTAAATGATATGTTGAATACAGGAATGCAGACTTTTTAAACCACTAAAGAAATGCAACAAGCTACTCAATACTTTTAAAACAGTGTTTATACAAGCTATCTTTGGGCTTAGGACTTAACCTGTTATATGATGATAACTTTAAAAATATATATATTTTTTATTGATTTCAGAGAGGGAGGGAGAGGAAGAGAGAGATAGAAACATCAATGATGAGAGAGTATCATTGATTGGCTGCCTCCTGCATGTCCCCTACTGGGAATCAAGCCCGCAACCTGGGCATGTGCCCTTGACGAATCGAACCCGGGACCCTTCAGGCTGACGCTCTACCCATTGAGCCAAACTAGCTAGGGCTATGATAATAACTTTTGCTAATACTAGTATTTTTATTATTTTGTTAGGATTGGTGTTATCCCAGTTTTGTTTTGTTTTTCTGTTATTTTTCCCTTTAGGACATAATACTTGCCAAGTTTCAGAATTGAGGAAGGAATTGGAACCTTAGTAGTTCTAATTCTGAATTGAGGTCTGCCCTGTCCATTTCCTTGCCTGGTGATGGGTAATACAAACAGCTTCACTTGCTTGGGGCTCAACTTCTAATGCCTTTTCCTGAGTCACAGCTTTAACTTCCTATCTTTGTTTTAGCCCTATGCTTACTAATAAAGAGTGGTTGCTGCATATACTCCTGCTAAATGTGGTTTAGGACAGGTAATATAAAAAGGAATGCTAGTGAGTAAAATGCTGATGAATGCAGGAAATCACCAATCACTTGCTTTGGGAAACAGGAGCCAGCCAGAATTTAGAACTAGCAATAGGACTCTTATCCAGAATAAGCCTTTGAAAGTTGTAGTTGTATGTTGATGTGCCCCCAAATACTTCCTGACCTCTGTTGTCAACTTAGCTAGGAGCCTTGAAACTTTCTTGGAGGCCCACTCAGCAAATTGAGGACTACCCAGAAATGCCAGTCATATTTTTGTTTCATAACCTTTTGGGCAACCTAGTGGTAATGGCAAAACTTGTTCTGTCACTGAACACTGTCTCCGTTGACCTGTCTTGCTTACCAGAAATCCATTAGTGTTCTGTCAGGGTTAAGGTGGAAGCATAGCAAGTTATCTGGAATAGAAAAAACAGGATTCTAATCTGAGTACTCCCTCCCCCCCTTAAGAAATCAGTTTTTATGTTTTGTTTTCCTTCATTGTTTTATAGTATACTAGAGGCCTGGTGCATGGATTCCTGCACTGGTGGGTCCCTTGGCCTGGGCTGCAGGGACCCAGGTGAAACGGGCTCTCCGACATTTCCCGAGGGGTCCTGGAATGCGAGAGGGCGCAGGCCAGGCCAAGGGACCCCACCGGTGCGTGATTGAGGCTGAGGAGGGGCCACGGGAGGGCTCCAGGGCGTGTCTGGCCTGTCTTGCCCAGTCCAGAGCTGGATCCCAGCAGCAAGCTAACCAACCAGTTGGAGCATCTGCCCCCTGGTGGTCAGTGCACGTCATAGCGACTGGTCGAACAGTTGGACACTTAGCATATTAGGCTTTTATTATGTAGGATTATTGTCATATCAAATCTGAGTTATGTCAAAGTTCACATATCTTAAGTACTACTGGGTTAGTTGTAATGAATGCTAGAGGTATATGAAAAGACAGATCCCTTTCTGTACGCCAAGGAGATTAGACATACTACCATCAAACAGCCTGTTCTTGCTTATTTCAAGGTTGTTTAAACGGTAAAATTGGATAATGTAACAATGTTGCAAATAAAGTTCTTTGACATTAAACAGTGTTTTCCAGCCTTGAGTTACATAATAAATATTTGGAGAAATATTCTCCTTTTTCAAAATCCTCACCTGAGGCTATGTATTGATTTGAGGGAGGGAGAGAAGAAGGGAAGGAGAAAAACATCTTTGTGAGAGAGAAACATTGATTGGTTGCTTCCTGTAAGCATCCTAGTTGGGGATCAAACCCACAACCTTTTGGTATACAGGACAATGCTCCAACCACCTGAGCCACTCAGCCAGGGCAGAGAAATATCCTGATATTGATGTTTGAGATGGATTACAGTGTTATGAGATAGTGGTTATTTGGAAGGCTGTCTTGCTGACCAATTTAAGTCACTTTTGAGGAACTCCTGTTAAGGATGGGGAGAGCATAACGAAGTACAAAATGGAGTCTCTAGAGATTCTAATGCAATAGCTCTACTCTGTTTGCACAACTGTGTTTCTTTTTATTAATAAACTAGAGGCCCGGTGCACGAAATTCGTGCATGGAGGGGTGTGTGTGTCCCTCAGCCTAGCCTGCACCCTCTCCAATCTGGGACCCCTTGAGGGATGTCCGACTGCCCTCTCACAATCCAGGACTGCTGGCTCCCAACTGCTTGCCTGCCTGCCTTCCTGATTGTCCCTAACCGCTTCTGCATGCCAGCCTGATCACTCCCTAACCACTCCGCTGCCAGCCTGATTGATGCCTAACTGCTCCCCTGCCAGCCTGTTTGCCCTTAACTGCCCTCCCCTGCTGGCCTGGTCACCCCTAACTGCCCTTCCCTGCAGGCCTGGTCACCCCTAACTGCCCTCCCCTGCAGGGTTGATTGCCTCCAACTGCCCTCCCTTGCAGGCCTGGTCCCTCTCAACTGCCCTCCCTTGCAGGCCTGGTGCCTCCCAACTGCCCTCCCCTGCTGGCCATCTTGTGATGGCCATCTTGTGTCCACATGGGGGCAAGATCTTTGACCACATGGGGGCAGCCATCTTGTGTGTTGGAGTGATGGTCAATCTGAATATTACTCTTTTATTAGATAGAATAGAGGCCTGGTGCATGGGTTGGGGCCAGCTGGTTTGCCCTGAAGGGTGTCCCGGATCAGGATGGGGGTTCCCTTGGGGTGTGGGGCGGCCTGATCAAGGGGCCTGTGGTGGTTTGCAGGCCAGCCACGCCCCCTGGCGACCCAAGCAGAGACCCTGGTATCTGGAATTTATTTACCTTCTACAATTGAAACTTTGTAGCCTGGAGCGGAGACAAGCCTCCTGCTCCCTCCGTGGCCGGCAGCCATTTCTGTTCGGGTGGAAACTTTGTAGCCTGGAGTGGAGGCCTAGGCTGGCCAGGGCAGGTGGAAAGCTTGGCTTCCTCTGTTGCCTGGGAAACCTTGCTCTCTGTGGCTGTAGCCATCTTGATTGGGTTTATTTGCATACTCGCTCTGATTGGCTGGTGGGTGTAACGAAGGTACGGTCAATTTGCATATTACTCTTTTATTAGGTAGGATTATGTGGGCAATTCTGATATACTGCTTAGTTTTATTATTATTTTTTCTTTTTTTTAATAATCTTTATTGTTCATATTATTACAGGTGTTCCTCTTTTATTTTTCCCTCCCCCCATAGCTCCCCTCCACCTGATTCCCCACCCCACCCCATACCCTTACCCCCCCGCCACTGTCTTCATCCATAGGTGTAAGATTTTTGTCCAATCTCTTCCTGTGCCCCTCAGACCCCCTTCCCCCTGAGAATTGTCTGTCGCCTCCCTTTCTATGTCCCTGATTCTATTATATTCACCAGTCCATTCTGTTCTTCAGATTTTTTTATTCACTTGATTTTTAGATTCACTTGTTGGTAGGTATGTATTTGATGTCTTTTTTTGTTCATAATTTTTACCTTTACCTTTTTTTTTTCTTCTTCCTCTTCTTAAAGAATACCCTTCAGCATTTCATGTAATCCTGGTTTGGTTCTGATATACTGCTTAGTTTTAGAACTTGTTTATAAGCAGCAGGAGTCAGGGCAGTGAGTGGAGCAGTGGGCTGAAGGGAGAAGAATAGATGTGAAGTCATGCAGGTTTATCACACTGAAGAATAGGTAACAAAAATGAAAAACAGAAATCTGTCAGGACTTAGCATCTAAGTACTCTGAAGGGGAAAAAAAATCAATATGGTTTTTACTATTGGAATGGTACTTGTATTGACAGAATAGTAATTAGGATGTTAAGAAAAGGTACTTAATTACAGGATTTTTAGGCTATTATCATAGATATTTCTCATAGTTACTTGGAGAAAATTGGAAAGATTTTAGAGTGGGTATATGTAAAAGGTATGGGGGAAAGGTAAGGTGGTTAAAGTGAGGACAGCAGTTGAATTTTATACACTTACTTGACTTAACCTCTCAAGCAGTTGGAGCTCTGAGTTGTGTGGTCTCATGTATAAGGCTGAGAAGGAATTTCAGTATTTCAGAAAGATTCATGGAAATCATATATTTACCCATTTTAAGAATGTACAGATTAAAATTCCTTTGTCTTTGGCTGGAATCATATCAACCTAGTGTTTAAACAATAGGTTTTCCTTATTGATTAAATACTTTTTGATTTTTTTGCAAAAGTGACAATGAATTCACTTAAAACGTGGATTAGAAATGTGGAGCTCATGAAAAGAAAAAGTGAATAAAAAGAGGGAGCCTTTGGTTAAAAGCTTGATAGAGGATGATTTGACTGTATGATTTCATTTCTTTATCCATTTACTAGGAGGTGATGTATTTGGTTTTATTAAATAGAAACACAATTTGCATTTTATTTAAATATATTTTTATTAATTTCAGAGAAGGATGGGGAGAGAGAGATAGAAACGTCAATGATGAGAGAGAATCATTGATCAACTGCCTCCTGCATGTCCCTCACTGGGGATGGAGCTGCAGCCCCAGGCCCTACCCAGGGCCCTGACGAACTGAAACCTCCTGGTTCATACGTTGACACTCAACCACTGAGCCACACTGGTGGGCCACAATTTGTATTTTAGTACTTGTTTTTTTTTCTTTTGTTTTTGTTGTGTGTGTGTGTGTGTTTTTTTTTTTTTTTTAATAAGAGAACATTTATTTGGTAAATGACAGCGGTAGAAGAAGTCATTGCTAGAAGAAATGGGCTTAGGAAACAAGTTATAGAGGTAAAGGAAGGGCCCTTGGAGCTTGGGAGTGAGTAAGCTAAAGGTAACGTCCCTGGGGAGTGAGGGGGGAGGGGAGAGAAAGGGAAAGCCAGGGGTGTGCCGGGCCCTCTGTCCTAAGGGTTTTAAGGGCAGAGGTTTTAGGGTGGGGATCCCAGGGGAAAATCTCAATAGAATATTCAGAAGCTTTCAGGGTGTGTCCTTTCAGAGTTTTGGTCTCCACTGATTGATTGGCCAGCACCAGGGCAGGGTCATTATTCCATGCAGCTGGTCCTCCTGAGGCTGGTTTTGTTGCTTATCTGGGCCTGGAGCTGAAATACAACTGAGGCATATATGTTATCTATAGGGAGGAAAGGTCTGGAGGTCAAACCTCACCACTAGCTGTATGCTAGGGGAGGAAAAGTCACCCTGGGGGTGCGGTTCCACCCTACAGTTTCCACTGTGCTTAGTTTTTAATTGAGTAAATATGTAAAAACTCCGAAAGGACTGCTATTGCTTATGCCAGAAAGTCACTTTTTTTTTTTATTGTTAATCCTCACTCAGGATTTTTAAAAAAAGAAATGAAAAAAATATATATTTTATTGATTTTTACAGAGAGGAAGGGAGAGAGATAGTTAGAAACATCAATGAGAGAGAAACATTGACCAGCTGCCTCCTGCATGCCTCCAACTGGGGATTGAGCCCGAAACCAAGGTACATGCCCTTGACCGAAATCGAACCCGGGACCCTTCTTCAGTCCATGAACCAATGCTCTATCCATTGTGCCAAACCAGTTAGGGCAGATTTTTTTTTTTTTTTTTGGTAATATTTTTATTGATTTCAGAGAGTAAGGGAGAGGGAGAGAGAGACGGAAACATCAATGATGTGAGACTCATTGATCCGCTGCTTCCTGCATGCCCGCTACTGGGGATCGAGCCCACAACCCAGGCATGTGCCCTTGAGTGGAATCGAACCTGCGACTCTTCAGTCTGCAGGCCACTGCTCTATCCACTGAGCCAAACCGGCTAGAGCCAGGATATTTTGATACTTTTTTCCATTGCTTTTCAGAGAGTGGAAGGGGAGGGAGGGAAGTGTGGAGTAGGGGGAGGAGAGAGAGAGAGAGAAACATCAATGTGAGAGACACAATGACTGGTTGTCTCCTGCACTCCCCTCACCCTCCCACCTGCAACCCAGGTACGTGCTCTTGACTGGGAATTGAACCTGTGGCCCTTTGGTCTATGGGCTGACGCTCTAACCACTGAGCACACAGGCCAGGGTGAAAGTCATACTCTTTCATTGACTATTGCTTCTAAATTTTTTGTTCCTGTTTTGCTTTGATGGTTAATAACTTGAAGCAGTATTAAAAACATTTCTGGACATACTTCTTAACCACTATTTCCCCAACTTTTAGGACAGTGCTTGGTGTTCAGTAAATGCTTATTGAAGGAAGTAACCAAATACTGCATGTAAACAGTAATTATAATTAAAGTTGAAGTAAATGCTAGGATATAAGGGAATTAGAAGAATAAGTATGCTGTGAGGCTTAGCACCAGTTTTATTTATGTTAATTTTAAGATTTAGGAGATTATTAGCAATATTGGAAACCTAAATAATACTGTACGTATCCATAAAGGTGTGCTTCTTTGTTGTCTTAGTTGACATTCGGCTTTTTCAAATGTTCACATTTTTTAAAATATATATTTTTATTGATTTCAGAGGGGAAGGGAGGTAGAGAGAGATAAAAATATCAATGATGAGAGAGAATTGTTGATCGGCTGCCTCCTGCACGCCCCCTACTGGGGATCGAGCCCGCAACCCGGGCATGTGCCCTTGACTGGACTCGAACCTGGGACCCTTCAGTCCGCACGCCAATGCTCTATCCACTGAGCCAAACCGGCTAGGACTGGACTCACCTTTTGATAGGTGGTGATAACAAGATCACATTGCAAAAGAGTACATGGGATGGAAGATATGGCTGTGGCCATCTATGGAAACCATCTACCACAGTGCTATTAAAAAATTAAGCAGGTTCATAGGGGAATAGTGGAAATGAGGGTTAGAAAGTATTCTGTAGGAGATCAGGGAAGGCCTCCTTGATGAGGCTGCATGAGAGAGTGAGCCATGAGAACCATAAAGACATCTTAGGGAAGAATATTTCATGCAGAGAGAACAGGAAATATAGAAGCCGTAGGTAGGGGAATCACTGGTGTGAGCAAGGAGGGCACTGAGTGGAGGGATAGAGGGAGACTGGTAGGGCATGGAGTCAGAGAGAAAGTGAGAAACAGACTTTGTAGCTCGTGACATGGACTTTGAATCCTCTCTGAATGAGGTGGGAATCTATTGAAAGATTCTGAGCAGAGGAATTATGTGATCTGACTTAAATTTTAAAAGAATCTCATTCTGAGAATCTCTGGCTACTGTTTTGAGAATAGACTGTAAAAGGATAAGAGTAGAAATAGGAAGTCAAATCAGTAGGCTAGTGCCTTGTGATGATATGCTAAGTAATGAGGAATAGTTGGGTTTTGGATCTATTTCAAGGTGGGGCAGGATTTGCTGGTGAGGGTGGATATGGGGTGAGAAAGAGGGACCAACAATGATTCTCAAAGTTTTGGCCTGCGTACCTGAAAAATTGCAATTTTCATTTACCAAGATGAGAAGACTGGGGGAGGAACAGGGTGGAGGTGAGGGAGATGCAAAACTTGTATTTTTGGCCAAGCTAAGAAGAATCTAAGAAGACATCTGGGGGCGGAAAAGGTTACTAAATGTTACTTCCTCATTGCAGGTGTGACGTTGAGTGCTTCAGATCTGGTCACTATGGTACGAGAACGAAAATGCATATTGTGCAACATTGTGTACAGCTCAAAAAAGGTAATAATAGAAGAGGGAGAATCTGAGACTTTGTGACTGGTCTTTTTTGTTGTTAATCCTCATTGACTTTTAGAGAGTAGAAGGGAGGGAAGGAGAGGGAGAGAGAGAGAGAAGCATCGATGTGAGAGAGACACATCGACTGGTTGTCTCATGCACATACCCCCACCAGGGTGGGGAATAAACCTGCAACCCAGGTATGTGCCCTTGACCAAGAATTGAACCCGAGACCTTCTGGCGCATGGGCCGATGCATTACCACTGAACCACCTGGCCAGGGCATGACTGGTCATTTTTTCAGAGACATCATATGAAATTTATAGATGGGTAAAAGCTTTTATTTTTTAAAAATCTTTATTGAAAGTATTACATATGTCTTCCCTCTTCCCCATTGACCCCTTCTAGCCTGCCCAATGGGTAAAAGCTTTTAATGCTATCTTATTTATGCTTCTTTCTTAAACCTATAGTCTCATTCCACAGGTTCTTTCTCATTACTGCCTCATAAAGCCAGTAACTATATTATTAAACCTCTACCCAGAATTTGAGGATACTCAAAAAAGTAGGCAGTAAAGAGAAATTTAGTTAATAGTTATAGAGAAAATACCTTAACATTTAAGTTATTTGAGATTATACTACTTTCTAATTAGCTGAGACTATCTAAGGATACAGCATTATGTTCACCTGCATTCCGTTTCTGCCTATGCTTGTGAAGAGTGCAGCGCAGCAGAAATGGTATTAATAATATCCTAGATGTCCACAGGGTGGGGATATTGCACCAAAAAAACCCCAGACATTTTTAAGAACTAAAAGAATTTTCCTGTGCCTTAGGGAAATTAGCTGCAAGTTGTCTCACTTTTTGCTTTTTCTTGCCTTTATCCTTTGCTTTCAAAGTAGTGCAGCTAGCTTAAATATTGAATTTTTTTCTCTATTCTTTTAAGGCGTTCTTTAATATTGGGAATTCAGATAACTGGGAAGATTATTGTGAGCTATCATGAAAAATACTTGGAAGTAAGATGGTTTGAAAGAAATAGAGAAGAGATATTTTGGGTGGGAGAACGTGTACAAAGATACAGAGGTATAATGGCATATAGCAGTTCTAGGAGTTGGTAAGAAGGCTCATCTGATTAAAACAGTTTCGTGTTGGGGATGGTGGGATTGTAATTTACTTTGTAATGTAAGTGGAGACAGTAAACAGTGTTGAATGCAAGACTGAGGGGTTTGACTATGATCCATCGAGTAGGCTGGGATGAAGAATTTTTTCTCCTTACAGGATTTCTGTTAGTGATGGAAAAGTAAGTTGAGATTTCAAAATCATGTTTAATAAAAGTAAAAAACAAAACAAACTGCTTTTCTAGTTTTAAAAAATTTAGATCAGGGTTTACACAGGTTTTCAATAAACAAAGATCCCTTATGGCTACTTTCAGATTGGAGGGATGGGAAATTGATAGTGTGAGGTACATAGATAGACACTCAGAGGTGTGAACTCAGTCTTTGATGGAGTAGCAGCCCTATCTTGTGATATTTCATAATTTTGTTATTTTAAGTCTTCTACTCTGGTTTGAAACATATTTTAATATCTTCACACTTTTATATGGATCATAATGAAGTTAAATCAAGGACTGGGACTATCCTTAGCAAAGCCAACTACAGGCCTTTAAGCAAGGAAATGGCATGATTTAAGTGTTAAGATTAATGTGGTCTAAGAAATTAGCATAATAGGTTAATTGAAAGAAATAGCTCTGATACTATTTTAATTTTTATTATTTTATTTTTAAAAAATATATTTTACTGATTTTTTACACAGAGGAAGGGAGAGGGAGAGAGAGTTAGAAACATCGATGAGAGAAAACATCAATCAGCTGCCTCCTGCACACCCTCTACTGGGGATGTGCCTGCAACCAAGGTACATGCCCTTGACTGGAATCGAACCTGGGACCCTTGAGTCTGCAGGCTGATGCTCTATCCACTGAGCCAAACCGGTTAGGGCTCTGATACTATTTTTAGATAGAGCATGAACAACTTATGTTGAAGCAGTGCTCTCTCTAGTTTCCCAAAGTAGTGTAACCCTGGTTTTTCCAAATATACTGTGGAGGAGAAAGGAATCTTAGGTTGACTTTAAGTATGAGCTGTTTACTCCATCCCTGCGTATCTTGATATTCATTAATTTATCAAAGACTGAAAAGCCCTCGAGTTAAAAAATACATATTTAAAAAGTTATTTTATTTTTTAAAAAATATTTTTATTGATTTCAGAGAGGGAGGGAGAGGGGAGAGAGAGAGAGAGAAACATCAATAAGAGAGAATCATTGATTGGCTGCCTCCTGCATACCCAATACAGGGGATCAAGCCCACAACCCGGGTATGTGCCCTGACTGGGAATCGAATCGTGATCTCCTGGTTCATAGGTCGACGCTCAACCACTGAGCCACGCTGGCCGGGCAAAAAAAAGTTTTAAAATATTATATACTGTTTTCCAGATTTGTGTGCCCATCAAATTCCCCCATCTCCCCCTCCCCCCCTCCCCCCCTTTAAAAAAAACATAATACTGCTCTGGCCAGGGTGGTTTGGTTGAGTGTCCTCCCGTGCACCAAAAGATTGCTGGTTCAATTCCCAGTCAGGGCACATGCCCAGGGCACATGCTCAGGTCATGGGCTCGTTCCCCAGTTGGGGTGTGTGCAGGAGGCAACCGATCAATGTTTCTCACATCAGTGTTTCTCTCTTCTCTCCCTCTCCCTTTCTCTCTCTCTCTAAAAAAGCAATAAAAAAGTTTAAAATAAAACAGACAAAAACATGATACTGCCCTGGCCTGGTGGCTCAGTTGGTTGCAGTATTATCCGTGTACCAAAAGGTTGTGGGTTTGATCTCCAGTCGGGGCACGTGCGAGAGGCAACCTCTCTCTCCCTTCCTCTCTTTCAAAAAATAAATAAATAAATAAATAAATAAATAAATAAATAAATAAATAAAATCAATAAAAACATATTCTTGGGTGAGGATTAAAACACACACACACACATAATACTGATTAATATAAAAGGATCTAAATAGAAGCTTGGTAACTGAGCAGGTATGTGTTACTTTAATCCTGTGCCTGGAGATCTTTACCAATTATTTTGAGAACACAGTTGGGTTTCTGTTTGCATTCATTCCTCAAAGCAAGATGGGAGAGAATTTCATATGTAAATTTAGGAAAAGATGTGGGAAATGTTTTAGTCAATCAACTCACCTTAAAATTAATTTTGAATGATAACATTTTTATAATTGAAATAGAATAAAGAATTAGGTTTTATATCAGAATAACTTGCAGTGAATACAGTTTTGGTCAGGAATGGTTTCAGTGCAAGGAACAGAATCCAGTTACATTTAGCCCAATAAAAGAGGATTTGGCATATGTAAGTCTTTAAAAAATTATTTATTGACTTGGGGGGGGAGGAAAAGAGGGAGGGCGGGAGAGAGAGAGAGAGAGAGAGAGAGAGAGAGAGAGAGAGAGAGAGATGAATTTTTATGTTTCACTTATTTATGAATTCATTGGTTTATTCTTTTATGTGCCCTGACAGAAATTGAACCCGAAACCTTGGCACATAGGGACAATGCTCTAACCAACTGATCTACCTAACCAGGGCCTTGGCATATGTAATATAATCCAAGGAAAAAATTGAACAATCAACAGGGATTTGAGCAGTTGTTGTGTATTGTTCATGGATTTTTTTCATTCTGTGTTATGCCACTAACTCGACTCAGTTTTCAGTTCTAACTATTCATTCTAGTTAGTGGCAAATCAGTTGTAGTTAGAAGGGGTCACCTGTAAAGCTATCCCCTCCAAAAGAAGCATTTGTAGAGGCAAGAGGAAACGATGGTCATCTTTAGTAAAATTGCTGTTTAAGGGAGTGTTTTGAAACCCAGCCTTGTTTGTCACTCTGTAGTAGATAACTTGAATTAAGACTAGCATGTTAGGTTGTTGTATACTTTTTGACAAACGAACTGTATCTAATGAAAAATCTCAAGGCACTAGATATTTACAATGTAGCATGCTATTTGAAATATTGGCTTTGGTGTCAGATCTGCCAGGGTTTGAGTCCCAGTTTGACCACTTGATTATGACTCTGAGAAGACAAGAATGGGAACATTTTCACATTTACCCCTTTAATGCCTAGCTCTGCCCTTGATAATAAGCACTTGGTAAATGTTTGCGGAATAAATGAATTAGCTTCTCTGCATGTTTGTGTCTTTATGAAATGAACTAGAGGCCCAGTGTACGAAATTCATGCATGGGTAGCATCCCTAGGCCTGGCTGGTGATCAGGGCCGATCTGTGGGGCGACCAGTGGGGCGATTGGGGGGCCCTGCTGGCACCTGCCTTGGCTGGCCTGGGGCCTGCGGGCTCAGGGCAGCTCCTGCGTTGAGCGTCTGCCCCCTGGTGGTCAGTGCTTATCATAGCGACTGGTTGTTCCGCCGTTTGGTCAATTTGCATATTAGGCTTTTATTATATAGGATAATACTCCCTCAGCAGTGTTTTGCAGTTCAAGTGAGAAAATGTTTGAGGCACTTAAGCACAGGGCATAGCTAATAGCAATACTCAATACGGCTAATAATATATGTAAAAGCCATTCTCTTAATTTTTTAAAAAATTGATTTCAGAGAGAGGGAGAGAGATAGAAACATCAATGATAGAAAATCACCAATCGGCTGCTTCCTGCACGCCCCACCCTGGGGATCAAGCCCGCAACCGAGGCATGTGCCCTTGAGTGGAATCGAACCTGGGACCCTTCAGTCCGCAGGCTGACGCTCTATCCATTAAGCCAAACCAGCTAGGGCTTACCCAAAGCAATCTATAGATTTAATGCAATCCCCATTAAAATACTAATGGCATATTTCACAGACCTAGAAAAAAACTCTCCAAAATTTATATGGCAAACCGGCTAGGGCTAAAAGCCATTCCCTTTTATGGCATACTGGCTATATAATACTTTGGCATGGCAAAGGGATAGATATTTACAGCTTTTTGAGTTTTTTGAGGTATGTGCATATACATGTGCCTGTTTTAAAGTGGAAGCTCTTACCACAGATTTAATTATCTTCCCAAAAAGGGTGGATACAGAAAGGGGAGAACCTAGTAAATTTTGAAACTTTTCTTTAGAACCAAACAAATCAAATAGGGGCAGCAGGCAGTGAAGATGAAGGCGTGATTAAGCTGCTGTGTTCAAAGTATTTATAAAAAGTTCATGATCAATCATAGAGAAGTTCTGTTATATCCATAAGTTCTGTCTAGAATTGATGTATCCATCTGTTCATTTAACAGATATTGAAAATTATATGCCCAGGCCCAGTCCAAGACATGAATATGAGTTGTAACTTACTTTTGAAAAACTTTCAGTTGGGTGGGGAAAGAGAGTATGTAGAAAAGTAGTCCTACAGTTGAGAATTTATATGATTTCAGAGTTTTTTTAAAAAAATAAACTTTAGTGAATTCCTTATATTGGGATAGAATTTAACCCACATAATTTATTCTTTTTAAAAACATATATTTTTAAATTTATTTCAGAGAGGATGGGGGAGGGAGAGAGAGATAGAAACATCAATGATGAGAGAAATCATTGATCAGCTGCCTCCTGCACTCCCCACACTGGGGATTGAGCCCACAACCCAAGCATGTGCCTTGACCAGGAATCAAATTTGTGATCTCCTGGTTCATAGGTTGATGTTCAACCACTGAGCCACACCAGTCAGGCTCACATAATCTATATATATAAAAGCCTAAGTGACTGAATGATTGAATGACCAGTCGATAGGTCGCTATGACATGCACTGACCACCAGGGGGCAGTCGCTCAATGCAGGAGCTTCCCCCTGGTGGTCAGTGTGCTCCTACAGCCAACCTCCTACAGTCCCTCTGGCCGACCGGCTCTGATAGGGCTGGCTGGCCAACCTTCCACAGTCTCTCCCCCTAGCCGGCCAACCTCTTGCGGCCCCAATCAGCCCCGTCGGCCAGGCCGAGGGACCCCACCCATGCACGAATTTGTGCACCGGGCCTTTAGTTTTTTCATAAAGCTTTTGTCTTCTAAAAACATTATACTTTCTAACCTTTTTAGAAAGCCACCTATATGGGCCTTTCTTTAAAATTCCTTTATTCGAAAATAGAACATAGCTAAAGAAATATCTTATAAGGAACTGATTACAATATTGAATTGAGAAGAGTAACCACAAAGACTTTTGACACTAGGAGCTTGAGTCCCTATTGTTGATTGAACATGAACAGAGGAATTTATTTTTTCACAACACAATCCCCCTTAGTTTAATCTGCTTTCTTTAATTTTGAAGGAGATGGACGAACACATGAGGAGCATGTTGCATCACAGGGAACTTGAGAACCTGAAGGGCAGGTATGGGAACCACTGTCTTCCATAAACTTCTGAATGTGGGGGGAGCTGAGGACGATGAGACCTGTCAGCCTGTTTCATAGTTATCCTTCATAAATGAATATTATCTTAGGGCATAGAACTATCTTTTAGGATTAATAACAAGTACAACAGATTTTTTGTCATTCAAAAAGATTAAATCTTTGTGCATCTCAAATGTGTAGAATTCACAGCAGCTGTAGTAAGTAGATTATAACAAAGGTGTATTGGGATAAGCTAGCAAGTTTTGTCATTCCTACACACCAGCCTTGCAATTAGGACATTTTATTGCATGCAATAAACCTTTAGTGTTGCTAGAATAGTCTGAAAAATCCAAAGTCTGCTAAATAGTACAGAATCTCATTAGTGTAAGATCAAAGTGCTGTTTTGTGATATAAGGCTTGAGGTGTTTAAGGAAAGAAAATCTAGTAGTAAGCACCTTTAAAAAATTAAATGTAGCATATGTGTGTATTCCATTGTCAATTTTTTCTTCTATGGTTCCTTTTTCTTGACTTTTGTGAATTTGAAATTTGAAGGCAATATGAAACAAACATTGGGGAACTGAGAAATATTAATTATATCTTACTAGAGGCCCGGTGCACAGAATTGTGCACGGGTAGGGTCTCTATGCCTGGCTGGCAATCAAGGCCAATCAGGGCCTTCCTTCATTCCGTGTCACCCCATGGTGGTCAGCGCACGTCATAGCGAGCAATCGAACTCACGGTCGAACGCCCGAGGGGACACTTTGCATATTAGCCTTTTATATATGTAGATTCCATGCATAATAGTTACAAGCTTTGTTCAGATGCCAACCTAAGCCATTTGGAGTTATATGTATTTTAAGTAATATAGTTTTAGATTGTGTGAGCAAATTAATATGTGATTAAACTTTCAGCAGCTGTTTAGCATATGAGTGGAGTTTTCCATTTACTGTGTGAAGGTTAGGTCTTAGCAGCAGTATGAGCCTTTTACTCTGTTTTAGCGTGGAGAGCCCTTATAACCTTGAATATATATCATCTTTAACTCATTATTGGGAACCTCTGAAATAGTCAACTTTCAACTATATATGGGCTATCTTAATTACTGAATCCCATTTCCAACAAACTTCCTTCAGGAATTCACCTTATTCTGGGCTATTTTCCTGCCACCTGACTATATTATAAAATAAAACAAATGAGGTCAATAAATCTAGTCATTAGGAGAGAAGTTGATTTTATTGGTAGATTAAAGCCTATTATATTCAAAGTTCACTAATCAGCTATTTAAAACATGTAAAAACAAATTTTGATTAAGATTCATGTTCATAATCAATACAGAATCATACAAAGTAAAAAAAGTAGAAGTCATCTAACACTCCCCACCCCCTCTCAAGCCCCAACTCCTACTCTCCTCTTAGAAGAAAGTCAACAGTTCAGTGTATATCCTATCCAAACCTCTTTCTGTGTGTATACATAGATTTATATTTAGCTATACATACACATTTTGTCTTACTAACATAACTGAAACACGGCTATATATATTATTTTGTGACTTGTTTTTCCTTCCTCCAATGGAGAATTTAACTGCCATGGAGAATTTATCTACCATTTTGTTATTTGGAGCATAGTCAAATAATTAAAGAGAAAGCATTAGAAGTCTTTGAGCTGACAATATAAATGTCTGCTTTAACACCCAAACTCTTTTTATTTAGAGAAGAGCACTTTAGTACTTATTTACTCTCTAGAGGCCTGGTGCATGACATTCATGCACTGGGGGAGGGGAGGAGGTCCCCGGCAGTCAGACATCCCCTGAGGGGTTCTTAGCACTGCTGTGGAGGCGAGAGAGGTTCCTGCCACCACTGCTGCGCTCACCAGCTATGAGCCCAGCTTCTGGCTGAGCAGTGCTCCCCCTGTGAGCGCACTGACCACCAGGGGGAAGCTCCTATGTTAAGGGTCTGCCCCCTGGTGGTTAGTGCACATCATAGCGACCAACCATTCTGTTGTTCGATCGATTTGCATATTAGCCTTTTATTATATAGGATTTTTTAGATACAATGCTAATGTTATATATGGTTTTCTGGCCTATAACAAATTATAAGGGAGAAGGCAAGCAGATAGCAAGAAAAAACAGTTGACAAAAAAAGAAAATCTCAAATCATCTACTTGGAGCATTTACTGTAGGGACAAGCAGTTACCATTAGTTTATGCATAGAGACAAATAGTTATCAATTATTATTTATATTTCTTTTTATCATCAGTTTGTGATTTTTTTCCCCTCTCTGAATTTCATGTTTAAATGCTGGCTTTCTGATGTTACAGCTTCCTGTTTCTTTTTATATTTGTATCAATATAACTTATGGTTGTGATCGGGTTAAAAATGTAAAGAGCATATTTTTTAGGTTTTGAATGCCAGCTTGATTGAGAATTAAATAACTTGTCTTATTTGGTTCATAATTGTGGACATCTGAAGCATTTCCTTATTTTTTTCCTAATATACTTGTTCAGATGTGTGGCCTGAAAGTAGTTTCTATGGATAGATGCTATGAAAAAGGCACAAACCTTTATTTATCAACCAGCTGTTGTGGTATAGTTAGAGCAAGCTTAATAAAGAAAAGCTTATGGCTAGAATATCTTAAGGCTTTGCCTTTCACACATGAGAGGAAATTGGGTGGTAACAGGATGAAGCTAATTTTGGCCCTTTGCACGCCCTGAGGAGAATTTTTGCCTTTATTAGTCAAAGTAAAGCAGTACTTTTTCGCAAGAATTACTTTATATATTTATATAAAGTAATATTTTAACTGGTTATTGATAAAGAACTAAAAAGTCTCATTATTATGATTTTATTTAATTTGCTGTTAACTTTTTAAAACATGTGCTTTCCCAGGCATCATCTATGGAAGCATGAGTGCATATTGTGTATAGAATATGCTTGTCTCCAGACACAGATATGTTCTAATTTTTAAGACTTGTGGTTGACCTACTCCGTTCTTTCCATAGATAAATATGGATCTTCTTTTCTCTTTTTGAAGTTTCTTGTAAAGCTTGTCTCTCTCTTCTTTAAATTAGATTTTATTTATAAGAAAAATGTTAGGGATTTCTGTTTTTTGATAACTTGTTTCCATTGTTAATTTTTATGTTGCCTGTACCCTTTTGGGCAGGATCTCTTAAGGTGTTTTTCTATCGAATAACTTAGGAACCATGGTTAATAATTAGTTTTTGCAAGAAAGCAGAAATGTTTTAAAAATCTGTGTTTAAGTGTCTATTACATGTCCAACATATGCTTGTGCTTCGGAGATTGCAAAGTGTGTGGGTTTATGAATATGAATGTTTATTTTTAACAGAGTTAAATACTGCCTACTTTACACTACATTCCTTAATATTTTAAAAAGTCAGTGTGGCCTTCCAGTTATATCTTTAAAGAGAGAGGGATTTCGATAGTTTGGTCATGAGGAAAATTATCTGCATTTTAGAAGTAAGGATAAAATCAGGGATTTTACTTAAGAATGCCTTTTAGAATGATGTTCCTGGTACTGCAATATACAGGTTAGCATTCTGTAAGCTTTTAGATAGAAAAGTAGACTAGAACATGTTCCATAATTTTAGAGAGTTTAAAACCAAAAAGACTTTCTAACCAGAAAATTCAGTTGATTTAAATTTTTATGATATAAACTATGTATTCTAGGTTAGTTACAGTCTTCAGAGACTTCTGATGCTGCCATTTGGGCTGATTTATATTTATATATTTTAAACTTATTTCCGTGTTGCTGTGAGAAAAGGCTTGTTTTCTAAGTATATAAATGTAGTGGAAAACTCTCGTGAAAACAGTATATTAAAGTTCCTCGAGGATTAGAAGGAATTATAATATTAATATTCAAGGTAATCAGGTAATGATATTTTCAGGGAACCTGGTTAGAACTTATTAAAATGAATCTTAATGTCAAAAATTATATCCAAAGCATTTAAGATTACAAAGCCCAAAAAACTATGAATTTTCTCCATTTTTCTGAGGCGTTTTCCATGATTCTTGTGAAGTAAAATAATAATGTGTTCTTTGTTTTTAAATTTACTGGGCATAGTGGGCATTTTTTGTTTATATTTTGTCACCCTAGACAACTTGTAGCCATCTACTTAGTATGGTGCCTAGAATTTAGTAGTTGCTCAATAAGTTTTTGTTTTTTTTAAATGAATGTTTAGGTGATTTGTAACTAGTAAATGAAGTACTCAGTTTTAAAGGTCTCTTCTGGTTAATTGATATGAATTCTGCCATGTCTTGATGGGTATATGTGAAGGGAAGACGGAGTCGTGTATATACATACAGTCTGTTTTATCAAAGACAGCATGTCTTCTGTGTGGAGTTGTGTTTTTTTTTTAATAGATCGGTATAGGAAATGCAAAAATATCACTAGTGTAACCCCAACACAAACGATAAGAGTTGAGTGGTTTCTTAATGACCACATAGAGAGCTGAACCATCAAGGGATTTCAAGGATGCTAAAAAAGCAGTTTTGAACTGGCCAAGGATGAGCTTTACCACTGTGTGTGTAAAGTAAAAGAAAAAGTCTGCTCAATCAATTTCTTAACTAAGAACTTGGTTTTGCTTCTCTCTAAACTGTAGCATATTCTGAAACTTGAGAAAAACCATTTGCCTAGCACAGCTGTTGACTTCCTACAACTGAAATGCTTTCCATTCCCTTTAAAATAAGCCCTTCTGATGCAGAATGTAGATCACATGTATCATTCAGACCAAAAAAGTTTGCTGAGACTACTCTGGTCATTTGCCCTGGGTCCGGAATCCTCACATTCCAGGCAGAGCTCCAGCTGTTCGATTTAGTTACCCGGTTGGGATTGGCTGTGCTGCCTACTCTTTTCTCCACCCCTTCACTTTCACTGGGAGAAAGTTCTTGAGCCAGATATTAAATGGAAGTGCTGTCACCAGGCTTCCTGAGTGCAGCTGGCACCATGGGTGTGCTCCAGAGCAACTTCTGTTTGCTCTGAGCCCCCTGCCCTGCCTCCCCTTTCACCATGTTTCCTCTGGCAAGATTTTAAGTACAGCAATTCAAGAAGATTTCTCCTCCTAAACGACATTATTCTGAAGTGTACTGCCTCTTGATTGCTGGAAAAGAATCTTAAATTCATTTAAAAAGTAAACTATGAACAAACTCATTAAAAGGGATGAAAGGTCTATTGAAATTGATTAGCACTAATTTTCCACTGTGCCAAAGTGTGCAGGGTCTTTCAGAGGAAACTACAGTAGATCTGGTGAGTGTGCCATGCCAGTGGGGAGAATTGAATGCCCCTCATCTCCCTCTTTCCCTAGGGACAGCAGTCATGAGTGCCGGGTGTGCGGGGTCACAGAAGTGGGTCTTTCCGCATATGCAAAGCATATTTCTGGCCAGTTGCACAAAGATAACATCGATGCCCAGGAAAGAGAAGATGATGGAAAGGGAGAAGAAGAAGAAGAAGATTATTTTGACAAGGAACTCGTTCAGTTAATAAAGCAAAGAAAAGAACAAAGTCGGTGAGTAATGATTTTGATTAAAAAAAAAAAAAAGCCTATCTGAAATAGGATAGTAGAGAATACGTTTTCCATTTCCATACTTGTCAGCCTATAGCATTCAATCTTATCTTAGTTGTAAAGTTTAGCTCGAAGTTGCTGTCTTATACATAAAAGGGCAGTGGAATGCTTTCTTGAACTCCTGTACTATTTGCTTAAAAAAACCCCTCAGTGTTGTTCCTACATAAAGCTAGCTATTGCTGCTACATATCTGAAATTTTTACCATGTTGATAACTCTGTTTAGGACTATTTTTATTAGTTCCAAAGTTTTTGGTTATTAAAAATTTCTTTTTATTTGATATCCAAATTTTTTTGTAGAAAAAGTATTAGTATATAAGCTTCATATGACTATTTTATATAATATTCTTGTTGCATCCCTTAGGAAAAACTGTTTTGCTTAATTGAATTAACATGGTGCTTCTACCATATTTGATTTATCGTTTCATGTTTAAGTGCTTTAGTAAATATTTATTGAATAAATTTATCTTTTAAATTTGACAAGATCATTTCAGCAGTATAAGTTTTCCTGCTTGTACTACTTAATTTCATACCTACATCTATATTAATGTATTAGGCTGTTTGTTATATTTTAACATTGCTGATTTGTGGTCTAAATACTTTAATTATTGAAGCAGAAATTTTCAGATATGAGTAAAAGAGAGAACCAGTTATGAGATGGGGTAATTTTGCAAGTCCTAGGGCATGATGAGAAACATTTCAAATTCTAAAAATAATTTTAGAGATCCTTCTTGAGTAATAGTTATATCTGGTCTACCTTTCATTTTTAGTTAGAGGTTTGAATGTAAAAAGAAAGTAATTTTTACTTTCTGTGTTAAATGCTTTTTGAACAAGTCCTTGAAGGAGACTTTCTTAGTTTTAAAATGTCATTGGCACCTTGGTTCTTTGATTGCTCAGTCCTTCAGATGACATTCTCACTGCTTTCCTCGTAGCTGTGCTTGACTCTTGTAAGGTGCCGGTAGTGCCTCTAGGAGACCAACTTCTCTTTCGGTTATTACACTCTTGTGCCATTGTTAGCTCATCTGTGAGAAGATTAAACATGAAGTTAGATGGTAAAAGAGCTGCTCAGTAAATTCATGTTATAGGTAACTTCTAATTATTATAGTTAACTTCTAATCTCGAAGACATTAGAAGCTTTTAGAGCCAATTAAAGTCAGTACCGAGCCTGGCCTACATGGCTCAGTGGTTGTGTGTCGACCCATGAACCAGGAGGTCACAGTTGGATCCCGGCACATGCCCGGGTTGTGGACTCGATCCCCACTTGGGGATGTGCAGGAGGCAGCCGATCAATGATTTTCTCTCATCATTGATGATTCTGTCTCTCTCTCCACCTCCCTTCCTCTCTGAAATCAATAAAAATATATTAAAAAAAAATAAAGTCAGTACTGAATTTAAGATTCATGTCAAGTTCAGAACAGGGAACCCAACTATAGCAACTTTGTTTTGGGATATTCATTCTATCAAGGCCCAGTGGCTGAGAGTGGAGACTGACTGCCAAGGTCCAAATCTCTGTTACACCACTTACTGTTCTGTGCTGTTCTGGACAATTACTTCTCTAATCCTCGGTTTCCTCGGCTAAAAAGTAGGAATAATAAGAATATTTGTTTCAGAGTTGTGAAATTAAATGAGATAATTTATATAAAATGCTAAGCATTAAATGCCTGACAATTAGTAGGTACTCCATAAATTTTATCTAGTACTCAATATTTTGAGCACCTTCCATATGCTAAGCACTATGCTAGGCATACCATAGGGAGTTTGTAGAGAATATAATTTTACACATATTCCTGTGATGTTTACTTAAATTTAATCACATTTCTGTGAGCTCCTTGTCTAACGTGAATAATTCATACAGCCGTAGCTTCTTTATAAAAACATCTAGCACATGGAACGCCTTATAGCCCTTACTGTGGGTTCTGCTTATTTGTCTTGTGCTATTTTACTCTGTGACCATATTTTATCAACTAGGTTGTAAGCCCTTCAGGAATAGGAACAGTGCAAACAAGTTTTCATTCTCCACTAACAGTCATTGAAAGTGTTTATTAATGAACATGATTATGCATAGTGAAATCTTACCATTTAAAATAGGTTAAGAAATTGGTTTTTTTTTTCCAGAAAGAACCAACAACTGGATAAATCATAATATTAAGAGCAGCTGAACTTAAATTGTATTAATTACGATAACTAACCATAGCTGCAAAATATAATTGGTTTTGTTTTTAAAATGCTGGCCCTGGCCAGCAACTACTATTAAAAATAAAAATGGACTCTATATTACAAAATAGTCTAAGTAACAGGGGAGGGAGGTCGAGGGGAAGTTTGGTGGGTTATGCCTTTAAAGGAAGTAAAAGAATTCCTTTAAATCAGTAATGAAAAACTTTTTCTTTCAGACAAGATGAACCTTCCAGTGGCAGCCAAGAAATAAAGTCTGATGACAGGCAGCTCCAGCGGAGACGAGAAGACAGAATTCCTTACCAAGACAGAGAAAGCTACAGCCAGCCAGCATGGCATCATCGGGGACCTTCTCAGCGGGATTGGAAGTGGGAGAAAGATGGCTTTAGTAATACTAGGAAAAACAGCTTTGCACATTCTTTGAGGAATGGTGCTGGACCAAGAGGGTGGCATAAAGGTGTTGCAGGAGGCTCCTCAACTTGGTTTCATAACCATAGTAATTCTGGAGGTGGTTGGCATTCAAATAATGGAACGGTAGATTGGAATCACAGTGGTACAGGAAGGAATTCCAGCTGGCATTCTGAAGGAACAGGTGGCTTTTCCAGTTGGCATGTGAACAGCAGTAACGGAAACTGGAAATCCAATGTACGCAGTACAAATAGTTGGAATTACAGTAGTCCTGGAGACAAATTTCAACCAGGCAGAAACAGAAATTCTAACTGTCAAATGGAAGACATGGCTAAGCCATGGAACAAGAAACCCAAGTCAAACAAATACAATCAAGAGAGATATAAATGGCAGCGGCAAGAAAATGACAAAGTTAGTACAGTTGCCGCATACAGAGGTCCTTCTGAAGGATATACAAGTGATAAATTTTCTTCACAAAGCTTATTTGACTTCAATTTTGAGCAGCCAGAAAGCCAAACCACTAAACAGACAGAGCCCATAGCTTCCAGAATGGGTGGGAAGAACAGCAGTGTCGCAAGGGAAAAGCACCATCGCTGGACCCCTTACCCGTCCCAGAAGGCTCTGGATTTACAGTCAGGAATGAAAGACATCACTGGGAACAAGTCAGAAATGATAGATAAGCCTTTCTTTGATTTTACCTTAATCCAAGGAACACAAGCGTCCCAAATTGATGAAACAAATAATTCCCCAATATTGAAAACACAAAAAGAAACACATACTGGATCTCTTAATCACAAAGCCACTTCTGACTGCATTACAGAAAAACCTGAGCAAGCGTATAACTTAAATAAGATGCCATCATTAAAATCCCCACTTCTTCCAATTCCAGTCACTAAATCAGTCCCTCAAAAGCAAGATTCAAAGAATCCCTCAAAAAACACCAAAGCAAATTATTTTTTTCCTGGAAAACATTCAAATTCCCTAAACAAACACAAGGGGGAAGATCATCATGGCTCTTCTTACAGGTCCAAATTGCAAAGTTCATGTCCTCGTGTTTTAAAAGGGAATAAAAATAGGTTTGGCACTCAGAGGGAATCTGATGAAAATTTAAGTGATACACTACAAAAAGCCAAAGAGGTGCTACAGTTTCATGAGTCATTGCAAGATCCGCTTCTTAGCACTTCTAAAAGGACCAGGAACTATGAAAAAGCAAGTAGGAATGTGGAAGAGTCTGAAAAAGGATCTTTGAAGATTGAGTTTCAAGTACACTCATTAGAAGATGAGAGTGATGGAGAAATACCTGAGGTGGAAAAGCATGGAACAAAAATTGGAACCCTGGATTCTGCAACCACAGAAGTCTTATCCTGCAGCACTCAAAATGCTGATGAGAAAGAGGGAGCGCGCCCAAACCTGAAAACACCTAGAAAACTATCCGCTTCCCCATGTGAGTCAGTAGTTCACCAGAAAGAATCCGAGTTACAAATGACATCTGTAGCCAATCCACACTCTGGTTTACTACTAGACTTAAAAGCCTCTCTAGAAGATGGACAGGTTGATGAGCCTGTTAAATCTCCCGTATCTTATGAAACAGAGGGCTTTGAGAGTACCAGCTTGGATGCAGAGCTTCAAAAGACTGATATAACTCAGCCCTCAGGCCTTCTCCTGCCTGAACTAAGTAAGCTGGGCTTCCCTGCGTCACTCCAAAGAGATCTCACCCGGCACATTAGTTTGAAGAGCAAAACTGGAGCACACCTTCCCGAGCCAAACCTCAACAGTGCTCGCCGCATTCGCAATATCAGTGGCCATCGAAAGAGTGACACAGAGAAGGAATCTGGGCTCAAGCCAACCCTTCGGCAGATTCTGAATGCATCTCGGAGAAATGTCAACTGGGAACAGGTCATTCATCAAGTAACCAAGAAAAAGCAAGAGCTAGGCAAAGGCTTACCCAGGTATGTGCTGCTTTTCAGTATCCATTTCTCTTCAAGTTTACCCTTTGACCCTGGTCAGGAGAAGAATTCTTGTTACATTTAATTAAATGTTTGCAAAAAATACGTGTGCCCTGGCCTGGTAGCTCAGTTGGTTAGAGCGTCGTTCTGATACACCAAAGTTGTGGGTTCAATCTCTGGTCAGGGCACATACAAGAATCAACCAATGAATGCATAAGTAAGTGGAACAACAAATCAATGTTTCTCTCTCTCTCTCCTCCCTTTCCTCCCTCCCTCCCTCAAATAATCAGTTTTTTAAAATGTGTTGTGAATGTCGGATTTAACTATCAGAGTGACTGCTACTCTATAACAACTGGAATAAAGTGTTTCCTAGCAGGAAATTTAGGTTAAAAAGAAGCACACTACTTCTGAGAAATGAGCTGGGGACATAGTAAAAACAAAAACAAAAACAAAAAAAAAAACAGAAATCCTGCACTTTGGTTTTAGGGGCCAGAAAGTAACAGCATTAAAAAGTATATAAATCTGTTTCTTATCTGTAGATCTTCATTGAGTGATGCAACTTTAAGTATAACAATTCTCATTCTTTTTTACCTAGAATCTTTACCCTTTTGTATTTACTCTGGGCATTATACGTGTGATCACAAAGTATTTTTTCTTAAGTGCTTGTGTAATAATTTGGCTAATCATCTGATGTTGAGGTACGAAACTTTCTGAATGGTAAAGTAGCATTCAACAGATTTGCTACTTGAACATCATCCTGCTGATGACAGTTACATTTCTATCCTTATTGAAATAATGTATTTATTGTACCCCCTTTTCCTTTCCCATAACTTGTGAGTATTGAGATTACAAATACAGGCAGTCCTCGGGTTACGTCGGACTCGATGCACGTCGTTTTGTGGTTACATCGCCATCTCCCATTTATTTATAAAAAGAAAAAAGTTGTATGTACATATGTGCTTTATGTTTTTTATTATTTATTCACCACAAGAAAAAGTCAGGAATTGTTATCTTTCTTTTAAATTTTTTTTACTGTTTCACTTAATTACGGCTGTGCATGTGCTTCATGTGAGTGACGTAGGTGGGTTCTGACTTGTGGCGAAAATCGCGTTACGTCGCACCGCAGGATCGGATCTCCAACGTAACCCGAGGACTGCCTGTAGAAAGCTCTGCTCTGGCCGATGTGGCTCAGTTGGTTGAGCGTTATCCTGTGCACAGTTCAAGTCAGGGCACATACCCAGTCGGGTGTGTACAGGAGGCAACTGATTGATATTTCTCACATCGGTGTTTCTCTCACTCCTTCCTCCTTCTTCTCTCTCTAAAAAATCAGTAAGACATATTCAACAACAACAAAAAACAAATATAAAGTTCTTAGTATAATGTCTGACATTTGTGAATGCTTAATAGACATTTCTGTTTGTTTTGGTTTGTTTGTTATTAAAATTATGTACTTGTTGGTTTCAAGCTCCATATTAAATAAAAACCTCAATTTTTACTTTCTCATGTTCTCATCGCTGTATACTAATCTCTAATTTAGTAACAATCACTAATTTAGACTTCTATCTGTGTCTTGCTTTACAATGCTTACACTATAAAACTCACACTGGTTATTTACGTAAAGCTCTCAGACTGAGCTCCTCGCAGGCCAACCCATCTTACTTATGTTTGTATTTCAGTGCACAGCAGAGGCTGGAACACAAACTGGTGCTCCCTTCTCTCAACCATGTTGGATTTATGATTTTCTTTCTTTCTTTCTTAAGGTTTGGCATAGAAATGGTGCCTCTAGTTCAGAATGAACAAGAGGTCTTGGATTTGGATGAGGAACCTGATCTGTCCAGTCTAGAAGGATTCCAGTGGGAAGATGTGTCCATTTCTTCATCTCCTGGATTGGCAAGGAAACGAAGCCTTTCTGAGAGCAGTGTGATCATGGACAGGGCGCCTGTGTATAGCTTCTTCAGTGAGGAAGGTGCAGGCAAAGAAAATGAGCCCCAGCGGATTTTTTCACCTACTAACTCATTGAGGGCTGCACAGAGTCAAAAATCAACCGCGGGCCCTAAGCAGGAGGTGACACCTCTGGCTGCCTCCCTAAGAACAGGTGAAAGGGCTGACAATGTTGCTCCTCGAAGGCGGCACAGTGCACAATTACCCTCGGACTGTGCAAAATCTTTGATGCATTTGACAAAAGACCTGAACAGCCAGGCGAGTTCTGGACCACCTTCAGAGAATCCGAGTGCCAAGGAGAGTAATGGAGAAGGAAACTCTTTATCATCATATGCATCCTCAGCTCTTGCAGGCTCCAGTTTGGCAGATGCAGGCACAGATAGTAGCTGTACCTCTGGTGCTGAACAAAATGACGGTCAGAACATTAGAAAGAAACGAAGAGCCACTGGAGTGAGTATGATTCCCTGTGTCTTTTGTAGAACATTTTATGTGGTGACTTGGATATTGTAAGGAAGATTTAACGGTTTAATTTTTCTTGGGTGTCTAGGGTTGTGGTTCTCCCTACTCTGGCATAGAAGACTGGTGAGGTTCTTACTCTTTCAGATTATTCTGCTGGTTTCTTTCACTGAGTAATTCTACTAAGTTCGATGTAATTGAATATGATTGTACAGTACTAGGAAAATATGAAGTCATCTCTAAAATTAGTCATCAAGCCAATCATTTTTATACCACCTGACAAGGAGTAAGCCACATCTTCAGCTGTAACTTTATCTGTTTCCATGATGCATTCTGTACGGCTGCTGAAGAAAGGCATTCTAGTCTTGCCTTCAGAGGGCATGCAGGCTTGTTGGATCTAGCAGTTTTAGGCTTAACACCAAGTTTTAATGCTACTGGAGTGCATCTACATAAGCATAGTCTTAGAAATATTTGTAGTCTCCGTTACTCTATCTTTTGTACTTCATTTATCCATCATGGCTTTTCAGAATCCGTTCCTTCACTGACACCACTTCTGTTCTGGCAACTCTGTTGCTAATATTGCTTAACTCTTTCAGAAACCTTTTCTGAAAAGAAAGAATTGTGACGGTAATACAATCTGGAATCTAGCACTGTGAGAAAATGGGCTATTTCCTTTAATACTGAGGCAATCCTATATAATAAAAGCCTAATATGCTAAGTGTCCAGTCGTCTGGTTGGCCGTTCAACCAATCAAAGCATAATATGCTAATGATATGCTAAGGCCGCTCAACCACTTGCCATGATGAGCACTGACCACCGGGTGCAGACAGTTGACTGGTCAACCAGTCACTATGATGTGTACTGACCACCAGGGGGCAGACGTTCCGACTGGTAGGTTAGCTTGCTGCTGGAGTCTGGCCTGAGTGAGATGGGCTGGACACACCCTGGTGACCTCCTGTATCCCCCCGGCCCCAGTCATGTACCGGTGGGGTCCCTCAGCCTGCGCCCTCTCACAATCCAGGACCCCTTGGGATGTTGGAGAGCTGGTTTCGACTCGATCCCGCAGGCCAGGCTGAGGGACCCCACTGGTGCACGAATTTGTGCACCGGGCCTCTAGTATAATATAACAGCGAATAAGGGCTTGGGCTGTAGGCCTGGATTCAAATTCCAGCTCTGCCCCCCTTTGAGCTAGATACTGTAGTTGGGTGAGAGATTGTTCTATGACAAAGCCAATATCTTAGGGTTTGTCTCAATAGACTCTTTAGCTTTTCATTGTAAATATTTTATTGCTGAAATTTAAAGTAGAAACTGTGCCACTCTGAAATCAGATATATGTGTCACTGGTTTTGTCCATGCTTCTAGGTCTTGCTTTACCAAGGTATGAAATGCTTTGCCTCTGCCCTGTGGGGTTTAATACCTCTAAAATGCTAAAAAGGTACTTGACCTTAGATTTAAAAAAAAAATCATATGTATATATTTATTCAGCTAATATTTTAGTTCATATCATGCACAGGAGACTTCTATTATCCTGTTAGTGATGGTAAAAATAATAAAGAACATTGTACGACTATCTCAGAACTAATTCTTTTTCCCCCCTCTCTGGATAATGGCCACTATATATTTAATATTATTCAATTTTCTGTATTTCCTCAGGATGGATCTTCTCCTGAACTCCCAAGTCTTGAGAGAAAAAATAAAAGAAGGAAAATTAAAGGAAAGAAAGGTATAGTGCAGAATATTCTGGCAGATGGAAATTGTTCTTTTAGCAATTCAGCCTTTTTACAGCTTCACATAGTATAGTTTGTGGTTTTCAAACACTGATCGCCCATTTATTATTTTTTTTTACACTTTTGTTGTCTTGCTTAGTGCATGGAAAAGTTTGATTTTCTACTATATACATAACATACAGTTGCATCTGTAGGAGAAATACATGATGCCACATACACCTGTAAGCTAAAGTTAATATATATCTTGGACAAATTGAGTTCAATATAAAAACAAAGTCTTATTGGGCCTTTTCAATGGGATAAAGAGGAACAGGCCTTCAGTAAATTTTTGTCCATTTTGGTCATTTATCCATTTCTTTTAGTCTCCATTTTTTATGAATCTTGGTTGCTTTTCTCATGTGAAATGAGGAGAGAAGTTTTTAAGGTGGCTCACTGACTGATAGGCTTCTTCTACGCTTGCTTTGCACTGACCCTAACCCTGATCCAGTATGAGAGCTAGTGCGGGAAGTGATTGAAAGAGCCTTGGGGGATTGGAAGTGATGTGTAAGGTAGGAGTCAAGGATGACCCCAGTTTCTAGCTGGGGCAGCTGTGTGGATGATGACATCATTTGTAGAGCTAGAAAACTCCATGAGGAGCAGGTTGAGAATAGAGGAAGATGATGAGAAGATGATCCCTTGAATTAAAGGACCGGCTGGTGTAGCACAGTGGTTGAGTGTCAACTCATGACCCAGGAGATCACAGTTCGATTCCCAGTCAGGGCACCTGCCCAGGTTGCCGGCTTGATTCCCAGTAGGGGGTGTGCAGGAGGCAGCCAATCTCTCATCATTGATGTTTCTATCTCTCCCTCTCCCTTCCTCTCTGAAATCAATAAAAACATTTATTTATTTATTTATTTATTTATTTATTTATTTATTTATTTATTTTTAAAAAGGACCTTAGAGACACCTGGGTAGAGATACCAAGTTGGTAGTTAGATATGTGGGTCTGGTGTTTAGGAAAGATGTCCTGGCATATTGAATGGGGAAAAGACAAACAAAGATTACAAATACATATAGTAGAACATTTTATGTAAAGTAACAAAAAAGTTTGATTTTCTACTATAGTAATGGAAAAGTTTGCTATAGCTCCTTCAGGCAGATTTCTCTAATAAACATAACTATGTTAATTAACAGACTAGAAAAATATGGATTGGGAGGAGAGTGCAAGCAGAACAGATCTAGGGTCCAATCTAAGCAAAAGCCCTGGGTGAATAGTGTGGTAGATAAAGGAGGAAAGGGAAGTGGAAACTGCAATAGTGGATTTGCTTGGGACAAAGATTTCACTGGAAGGGTAGTGGTGGAAAATGGTTATTAGGAAGATGGTACCACGTGGTGGTACTCCTGAACCTTTGAGGCACCTTCATCTTACCAATTCTCACTTTTGGTTTCCCGCTCTGATAGCAACTGGCTTGACTATATGATTTGTGAGATTCAGTGAGTCCTGGTACTGTTGGGGAGAAATAAAGGCTTATTCTAGATACTGATGTAGTTCCATGTTCTGAGGAGCTATATTATTAAATAAATACTAAAGAGGAGTCTCCAGTATTAAACAAAGCTATGGTTTCTTTTGGCAGAACGTTCTCAGGTCGACCAGCTGCTGAATATTTCGTTAAGGGAGGAAGAACTAAGCAAGTCGCTGCAGTGCATGGATAACAACCTTCTGCAAGCCCGGGCAGCACTTCAGACAGCTTATGTTGAAGTTCAGAGGCTTCTTATGCTCAAGCAGCAGGTAACAGCAGGTGGAACATTTAATGAAAATGGATAATCTCTCAAATTGAATTTGAAAATTCATAACAAAATACTTTATTTTTAGATAACTATGGAGATGAGTGCACTGAGGACCCATAGGATACAAATTCTACAGGGATTGCAAGGTATTTGGATTGGGCCCTCTGTAGCTTGTTATTTTTTTTCTCTATAGAGGGGAATTGAAATAGTCAATAAAAAATCATATGATTTCTCTCATGTCTCTTTGGTTTCATTCTTCTATTGAAAGGTCTATAAGACTGTACCTCCATCCCCAAAATACTTAGCAATGGAGACAGTATATTACAGAAGGAGCCTTGGCTTAGGAATCAAAACACCTGGGTTCAAATCTTGTTTCTTCTATTAGTATCTATACTAGAGGCCCAGTGCATGAAATTTTTGCAGGGGGGGGTGGTGTCCCTCAGCCCACCCTGCATGCACTCCAATCTGGGACCCCTCGAGGGATGTCCGACTGCCCATTTAGGCCCATCGGGATCGGGCCTAACCGGGCAGTTGGACATCCCTCTCACAATCCAGGACTGCTGGTTCCCAACCACTTGCCTGCCTGCCTGCCTGATTGCCCCTAACCGCTTCTGCCTGCCAGCCTGATCAACCCCTAACCACTCCCCTGCCAGCCTGATTAACGTCTAACTATTCCCCTGCTGGACCGATTGCCCCTAACTGCCCTACCCTGCCAGCCTGGTCACCCCTACTGCCCTCCCCTGCCAGCCTAACTGCCCTCCCCTGCCAGCCCTCCCCTGCAGGCCTGGTGGCCCCAAACTGCCCTCCCCTACAGGCCTGGTTCCCCCCCAACTGCCCTCCCCTGCAGGCCTGGTTCCCCCCCACCCCCAACTGCCCTCCCCTGTAGTCTTGGTCCCCCCACCCTCAATAGCCCTCCCCTGCAGGCCTGGTCACCCCTGGTCACCCCTAACTGGCCTCCCCTGCCCTCCCCTGCAGGCCTCGTTTCCCCCCCTCCCCCCCAACTGCCCTCCCCTGCAGGCTGGTTGCCCCTAACTGCCCTCCCCTACAGGCCCTCCCCTGCAGGCCTTGTCACCCCCCAACTGCCCTCCCCTGCAGGCCTGGTTCCCCCCCACTGCCCTCCCCTGCAGGCCTGGTTGCCCCTAACTGCTCCCCTGCAGGCCTGGCCCCCCCAACTGTCCTCCCCTGCAGGCCCGGTCACCCCTAACTGCCCTCCCCTGCTGACCTGATCACCTACAACTGCCCTCCCATGCTGACCATCTTGTGGTGGCCATCTTGTGTGTTGGAGTGATGGCCAATTTGCATATTCCCTCTTTATTAGATAGGATGACTTTGGATAAGTCACTTAAAATCTGAAAAATTAGATTATTAATGCCTATTCTGTCTATAGCCTTGGTTTTGTAGCTATGACAATCTATTTTGAAGAATTAGGAGAACCTTTAAATTCTTGTATAATCTTTAAAAATACATATTGGCTAAGAACAAGTGACTTTTCAGATAACATTTTTGCTTTTGTATGTATGTACGTATTCCATTTCAGAAACATATGAACCTTCTGAACGCCCATACCAGGTTCCCTGTAGCCTTACGCGAGAACAGAGGAGCAGTAGATCTCAGACATCTGCTGATGCCACGCTGCTGCCTACTCCCTTCTTCCCAGTTTTTCTGGAGCCTCCATCATCCACAGGAGTCCCTTGCCAAGTACCCACATCTCCTACTTTCCCAGCCCATGGCAGTGTTCCTGCTCCGGACTCATCGATTCAGATTAAACAAGAACCTATGTCTTCTGAACAAGAAGATAATGTGAATGCTGTGTCACAAGGCTCTCCTTGCAATGTGTCCAAAGAATTACTACAAGGTAATAGTATGTAAATTTTTCTCTGATTTAAGGGCAACCCTGTAATGGGCAATTTTATATCAGTGATGTAACGTTATACTTGTTCATTAAACTGAAGTTAATACAATTAATTTTTCTTAAGGTTTTCTTCACTCAGGAGAATTATTTAAATATTAATAACTTTTCCTTAATTTTCTCTAATATAGAATTACTTATTTGATTTTGTACTAGCACCTAAAAAGTTCCATTTATTAGGATTGGTGCAGAATTATTTAGTTCTGGGGTGATAAATAAGGTTGATGTTGTTCAGTCAGATAAGATATTTTCTCTGAATTTCTTAGCACTTGACTGTCTTTATCACCTAAAGTACAAGCCAGGGTTAATATAAACCTGAGAAACCAGATAGCCATGATGAAAGGTAGAGGGGGCTCTGGGGTTAAGAATCATCTAATAGGAACTTGAATGGTTGTGAGAAATAGCCAAGGTTTTTAGTTTTAGTCTTCACATAAAATAACACTTACTTGGTTACTATTTGAAAATAACTTCTGAGCAACTTAAAATATTACTTGAAATTTGCATAGCCACAATGGTGCTATATTAATAGTTAAATAAAAAGTAAACAAACTGGCATTGTGTGATTTTTTTAAGCCAAAATAAAAATTCTGAAGAATTACTCTATTTCGCTACCTCTTGCAACACTAATTTAGATATCTGTATCAAATGTACCGTACTTTCGGCGTATAAGACGACTGGGCGTATAAGATTTTCCTGGGTTCAAAAGTCGTTTTACACGCTGGAAAATACGGTATATTGGACTATATTGATGGGATTAGATATAATGGATTAGATATATTGGACTACCGTATTTTCCGGCATATAAGACAACTTTTTAACCCAGGAAAATCTTATATGCCCAGTCATCTTATACACAGGAAAATACAGTATATTGTCGTTCATATTGAATTTTGTTACTTTTATATGGGTGATATTTAGTGTTTTCTTGAAAAAACTAGTAATAAAGAATATAGTGATCTTTTAAACTAATTTTTAAAAAACAACTTTAATTCGATTTTTTTTTTTTTTTTTCTGATTGTAAGACTAATTTATGTTGCCCTGGCTGGTGTGCTCGGTTGAACGTCATCCCCTGCACCAAGAGGTTGCCAATTCGATTCCTGGTCAGGGCACATGTCCAGGTTGCGAACTTGATCCCCAGTGGAGGTGGCGATTGATGCTTCTCTCTCTTATTGATGTTTTCTCTCTCTCCATCTCCTTCCCTCCCTCTCTCTCTAAAATCAATTTAAAAATTTAAGAATAAAAAAATCCTCTAATTTATGTTCATTGTAAATAATTGGGAAACTAGAAATCTAAATATGTTATATGTATAGGGTGTCCCCCAAAAATGTATACACTCACCTAATTTTCACTCCTTTTCAGGTTTAACTGATTTGAAGCCAGACTAAGCTTTGACCAAAGAAAATTTATCCTAAAGTGCCACTAGACTTTTTTTTATGGGGATACATAAAAGTTTACGGTACAAAACCAGCAACAGTCGACGGATTGAGGGCGCGCAAATACCGAACGAAATGATTCTTGATGTTTGCGATTCCATTGCTTCGCTTTATCAGCAATGCCTGGACCAGAACGGTCACCAGTTTGAAAACAGGCATTAACAAAAAAATTATTCATTTCTGTAGATTCTTTTAAATTTTGAAAATGAACTGTATGTTAATAAACACTGACTTTATAATCATTCAAAGTGTGTATACATTTTTTTGGGACAACTTGTATTATTTCAGTCTTTTTTATGATATCAGAGTAGGGAAGGATTTTATTTATTTTTAAAAATATATATTTTATTAATTTTTTACAGAGAGGAAGGGAGAGGGATAGAGAGTTAGAAACATCGATCAGCTGCCTCCTGCACATCCCCTACTGGGGATGTGCCCGCAACCAAGGTACATGCCCTTGACCGGAATTGAACCTGGGACGCTTGAGTCTGCAGGCCGATGCTCTATCCACTGAGCCAAACCGGTTAGGGCAGGATTTTTAAAAAATACGTTTTTTATTGATTTCAGAGAGAGAGGAAAGGAGAGGGAGAGAGAGAGAAACAGTGTGAGAGAGAAACATGGATTGGTTTCCTCCCACACACACACACCCCAACCAGGGACCAAACCCACAATCTGGGTATGTGCCCTGACCAGGAATTGAACCGGCTACCTTTTGGTGCATGGGCTAATGCTCAACCAACTGAGCCACTTTGGCCAGGGCTTTCTTTCTTTTTTTTTTTTTTAAATCTTACATGTTTGTGTGTACATGTGGACTTTATACAAAGGACAAATTGTAGTCTGTTATAACTTGGCTTTTTTCTATTTAATGTGTCATGGTCATTTCCCTGTGTCATAAAAATAATTCATCTAAAATATTTTATTTTACTAGTTGCATAATATTTGAGAAGTTGCATAATAATCTGGATGTGCAATATTTATTTAATTTCCTTTCAATGTTTAGTTGTTTTTCCTTGTTTTTAGGATTCTGTGTAACATTATGTTATATATGTCTTTTGAGTATGTGATTATTTCATCAGTTTAAATTTATAGACATGAAATAACTAAGTCAAAGAAAAAAGACATTTTTAAGTCAGCTGACTTTTTAACTACTAGTATGTAGCTAAACTGGATGATGTACAGGTAAAATGCATAGTGAAAATTAAGAAGAAATGCACTTTGGTTAAATAGATACTTTAGTGTCTGCTAAGAATAGAACATGATGTTCAGTATGTGGATATTTCAAATAAGAAACAAGGAAAAAAGATTGATAGAAACAATTCCTGCCCATAAGGAGCTTTTGTAGGGTATAAAACATGCGTGTTATTCTTGAGATTGAGCAAGGCAGAGTGTACTCAGTGGTGTAATAGACATTTATGTCGGTTATGGGAAATGGAGGGGGTGAGGGAACAGCTTTCAAAGCCACGGTTTAATATGTCATTGAAATGTCATTATTTGTTAGAGAGTCAACCAGGAACAAACAATTGCAGTTTATGACTATAAACAGCAGACACAAAAAGGTGCCATAAGTTTTTCCTTCTCTATTCAGGAGAGGTCAGTGACCGTCGTTCAGGTGATGCATCCCTCACGGCACCGTTGTCCTTGTCAGAGCCAACAGAAACTCTCCATGAGCCCAGCCAAGAACCGAGGCTTTCTGTGCAGCAAGGAAGCACCAGAAACGGGGGAAATGCTCTCTCTTCCCCATCAGCTGGTCTTCCTAGCATAAATAAAGAAGGTGAAGAGCCAAGCAAAGGCAACAGCGGGTCTGAAGCCTGTACCAGTTCTTTTCCAAGATTGTTCTTTGCTGCAGAGACCCCTTTAGAGAAGGAGTCCCTCTCTCCCGCCGACCAGCCTGAACAAGCAGAGTCTACTCTGACATCAGCTGAAACGCGGGGGAACAAGAAAAAGAAGAAACTCCGGAAGAAGAAGACTCTGCGAGCCGCCCATGTTCCTGAGAACAGTGACACCGAACAGGACGTATTTACTGCTAAACCTGTGAGGAAAGTGAAAACTGGAAAGTCAACCAAAGGAGGGAAAGTAACAACCTCCACCTGGGAAGATAGCAGAACTGGACTCGAACCAGAGAGTGTCAGGGATGAGCCAGAGAGTGACTCCTCTCTGGAAGTCCTGGAACTGCCTAACCCTCAGTTAGAAGTAGTGGCCATTGATTCCTCCGAATCTGGAGAGGAGAAGCCAGACAGCCCATCGAAGAAGGATATTTGGAACTGCACAGAGCAACACTCATTAGAAACTTCTCGTTCTGGCTGTGATGAAGTTAGCTCTACCAGTGAGATTGGCACTCGCTATAAAGACGGTATCCCTGTAAGGTAGGGATGTTGTATTGGTCCAATCAGAACAGTTTTCATCATCCTTTTATTCATTTTTAAAATTCTCACTCGAGGATATTTTTCCATTGATTTTTAGAGAAAGTGGAAAAGAGAGGGAAAAAGAGAGAGAAATAGCGATGTGAGAGAAACACATTGATTGGTTGCCTCCTGCACGCACCCCGACCAAGGCCCGGGCTGGGGAGGAGGCTGCAGCCGAGGTACGTGCCTTTGCCTGGAATCGATCCTGGGACCCTTTGGTCTGCTGGCCTAAACTCTATCCACTGAGCCAAACCCGCTGGGGCCATTCTTCTTTTCTTAAAAAAAAAATAGAACTTTCTGTTATGACTCAGAACTTTTAAAAGAATCAAATTTATAGAAAATCGGTAGGCATTGCAGATGTGGATCTTGGCAAAAACTTGGCAATGGAGATTTGCTGCTTTCTCATTTGTGTTATAAATATTTACTGTACTTTTTTTTTTAACTTTTATTTCCTTTCATATAGAAATTTTAGGTGGGAAAATGATCTCATCATTGCTACTTTGCCCATTGATTAGAAGAATACTTTGAGTCAGGAAAATTTAGGTTTTGCTACCTGTCCTGTTCACACAGATGCTAAGAAGACTTTTGCTGTTGTTTTGTAGTGTGGCAGAAACTCAGACCGTGATCTCCTCCATAAAAGGATCGAAGAACTCTTCAGGTATTTGGTTGTTCTGTTTTATTTAAATTACCACAGAGAAAAGGCTTGTAAATGTTAGAACCAGCGTTTAAATCTGCTTAAATATACTTATAGAATAGGGGGTAGGAGTTAGCACCAAGAGGATTGCTTTGACCAGCAGTTATGGTATTCCTAAATCCTCAAATCCTACTTTTCAGTTTCTTACGCCCATCTCTCTTACCTGGCTCTCCTATCTATTCAGTTATTTAGTATTAAGGTTTCATTGGCTCCAGGGGTTTTGCTTTGAGAGAGAACTGCTTAAAGAATAATGTCTTGCTCAATGAAATAACTGTATGTGACAGATATTTGGTGCCTTCATTCAAAAACTCACTCAAAAACTCATTATCACTCAAAAACTCATTATACAAGTATCATTTTCTTAAGTGAAAGGCCTTCCCTGCTTTCTCTTACTGTGAAATCTTCATAATGAAGATCTTAATGAAAACCGTGGTATTTTGCAAAAGGAACTCTAAGGAGAACTCAGGGGCCACCATGATGTTATGTAATTGTTTTAATTTTTGAGTATCTTTTCAGACACAGTAGACATGTTTCTGAAACATATTCTTGTTTTCTAGAAATATCTTCAGAGCCAGGAGATGATGATGAGCCCACAGAAGGGAGTTTTGAGGGGCACCAAGCTGCAGTGAATGCAATTCAGATATTTGGGAATTTACTATATACCTGTTCAGCAGATAAAACTGTGCGAGCTTATAATCTGGTGGTAAGTTGATACAGCAATTTGAATGTTTTTGGTAGTTGCAGGTTTTAGAAACTCCAACTCATAGCAATAGGGGAATTTATTTGCTGTCTAGATATGGGTGGGATTTAGACTAACTTTAGATAAAGTTGGTCCAGCTGCTCCATAGGGCCCCTGGGAACTTGATTTTATTCTGTGTCTCCACTCACCTTCTTCATATCACCTCTTCCTAAGGTGTTCTCCTGCTCACAAATAGATCCAGGAGCTGCTGAGGTTTCTTTTTCCTCCCACTACCAAACAAGGGTCTCGGGCATCATTCCCTGAATAAGCACTTGGCACTTGGCAAAGGAAGGTGGGATTACAACAATAGACGTGGGCTAGTCAGATCCCTGGAGTTTGTGATGAGGTCAGTTGCATGGCTGCTGTAAAATAGGGGAGTAAAAAGAATCCTGGGGAAGTATTAGAGGAGGCATTTCCCCTGATAGTTGATTAGTTGTGCAAGTGATTAAAGAGAGCAACAGTCTTCCACTACACACACTTAGTATAATCTAATGCCCATTTCTCTGAATTTCCATAGAATGACTTTTTGAGAGTTGAATTCGGTGTATGTTAAACTAAATCTGTTTGTCAATAATGAGAGCCAAGACACTTTAGGAACACTGTGTTGTCCGAACAAACTCTGTGAGCGTATTTAAAACGGCTGAATTCCTGAAAAATCAAAAGGTTAGATGATGGACCAAGAAAATGTGTTTGCTGTAGGCAATAAGTATATAGGTTCCTTTAGCCTAATAGCCTGAGGGTCAAAAGGGATCACTGATGGAAAGAAGCAGTGGTGCCAGGAAGTATGAGTGTAAGGTTTGGGGGATTGGCTCTAACTCTGAATTGCAAGATAAGTATATGCATATGTGTATATTCTAAATAGATCTCAGAGATAGCACAGATAACTATTAGGCTGTCCCCTTACGAAACCATACCCGGACTACTAGGACCTGTGATGACACCTGACATGTCTTAGAATATTATGGAGCATTTTCATAAGCTACTGAATCAAATGCAGGAATTTGTCTGGGTAATTAGCCTCAGTTTGGATTTGGTAGATCTTTGGTCTGTGTGTTGGAGAGCCTTGCCCTAGGCTTAATTAAGATTCTTACCACCCTTATAGTGAATTGCCCTAAGTATTTTTTGGTATGACTCAGCTGACATAGTTGGAAGTACCTTACTGCATGTGACCACTGGCTGGGCATTATTGATCACATGTTTACTGACCACTGTTTGTGTACCAGGCACTTTCCTAGGCACTGAGGATGCAGCAGTGAACTATTATTTTTTTGCTGAGGAAAGGCAGTATCTGATCCTTCTATATCCATAAGTAATAATCTGATCTGTGCCTGACTTTAGAGTCGGAAATGCATTGGTGTCTTTGAGGGCCATACTTCGAAAGTGAACTGCCTCCTGGTTACTCAGACCTCTGGGAAGAATGCTGCCCTTTACACTGGTTCCAGTGATCACACCATTCGCTGCTATAATGTTAAGGTAAGCGGGTTCAGAGAAATCAAAAGTGATAATATTGACCGGCTCTGGCTGTGTTTATACTATGTAGAGTGGAGACATTGAGACAGATGCTTCTTTCTTCCCACTTTCTCTTTGCATCTATCATTATAGAGTTTGTCTGTGCTTGAACTTTATCGAAATAAACAATACTGCATGTATTAGCGTTAGCTCACCATAATATCTGAAGTTCATGTACATATCTGAAGTTCATATTGCATGTGCCAATAGTTCTTTTAAAAAAAATCATTATATAGAATTCAATTTCCTCTATAAAATTACAAAAAGATTGCACTAATCAGAGGCAACAGTTACTGTCTTTTTTTTTTTTTACAACTTCATGTGTGGCATTTATATTTGTAATTTTATGGGAGAAATTGAAAATTTTAAAAGACTGATTAGGTATGAGAGAAGATTGGGAGAAGAAAACAAGGGCTTTCACAGCCCACAGCTTTTCATTCTACCCACAGCTTGTCACATCCTACCCACTTAAAACCATCTTAATGTTAACATCTCTGTCCAAACCTGTTTTAAAAGCTACATTTGGGCATTTAGTTGCTTGGTATCATTAACAACAAATCTTGAGCACTTAGTGTGTTATTGGCCCTATTCTAGGTTCTAGGTAATTAAATTTGCTAATATAACCCAGTTCTGGAAATTTATCAAAATTGTTTCTTGAAGGTCAGATTAAACAGTGCTTGTTTAACCTGGATATGCATCAGAATTGCTAAGGACATTTAAAAAAATACATAATCCAGAGCCTACTGAATTAGAATCTAGTGATTGGATGTGAAGCTTGGGGTTCTATATATTTTAAAGGCATAGGTAATTATGGATCGGCTAACCTGACACTGGTTTGAACGAGACACTTGGGAGCTATTAAAATAGAGAATCAATTGCAGGAAAGCACATATTTCATTAATGCAATTACATATACAACTATAATTTTCCTTTTAGAGGTCAAGTACAGCTTTAACTTTATCTTTGGCTACCTAATTTAAGAGGTTAATATTCGATTCCTAGTGCCCTTTGATGAATTTCTACATTCCATATTAGAAATATGGGTTACATTATAGAATTTACATTTGTTTTTGTTATTACCTACAGCTTGAGAGTCTTTGGCCACATATTTCAAAGAAGAAAAAATATCTAAGATGGCCTTCTACAAAATAGATGATACTACTTCTTCCTCATAAAATCATTTCATACTCTGCTTTCAGAAGGGGGTTTCACATTTTGCTTGCTTAACCTCTGCTGATTAGGTGTTGTGTGCTTTTATCAGACGCGAGAGTGTGTGGAGCAGTTACAGCTGGACGACCGCGTCCTCTGCCTTCACAGCAGATGGCGAATCCTCTACGCAGGACTAGCAAATGGCACTGTGGTCACCTTCAACATAGAGGTCAGTGGTTGGGGCGAGAAGGCTGAGTTCCCATGCCACTGAAAATAGTGTGAGGTGTGTGTGGAAAGAAAGAGATTGTTGGGGAAGGAGTGGAAGACAGACATTTTCTTGTTTTCTTACGTGAGAAAGCAACGGATTAACCACTACTCAAAAACTGTTATCATTGGGTGTAAGTGATATAAGATCCTGCATTCTGTCTGTACAGACCTAAGCGTGCCAGCACCAAAATGTAACTCTACTAAATTTAAACCGAGCCTGATGATTTGGAGTCAAATAATGAGTCACAAGTTAAACTAGTCTATCTCATTTTTAGGAATGACACCCTGAAAAGTGAGCTTAAATTCCTTTGAGTATGACACTGATGTGGTTTGGAACTGATTTGGGGTTTCATGAGGGTAGCCTGTTCTGTAAAGTTTACTAAGTCAAAGTTTGTCTTCATGCCCACGTGACCTCATCCTTTCCTAACTCAAAGATAGATTCATTTGTTGAGCGAACCTTTATTGAGCATCTGTTACGTGCTAGGCCCCAGGATGCGGCTTAGGAAATGAGTAGGGACCAATTCTTGATGACCCTGTGTGCTTTGCTAATGAAGTTGGACTTCATTTTGCAGGTTTTAATGTATGAGATACATGATCCAATTTGTATTTTAGAAAAAGTCATTCTGGAGTTGGTAAGATTGGAAAATATTGGTAATAGTAGACGCAGGGAGGCCTTCTAACGGAAGCTGACATGAAAGGTTAGACTAAGGATGAAGAGAAGAGAATGGATAAGAGATGGAATCTAAGAGATGGAATTGATGGGTTTGGTTACTACTATGTGTAGCGATATATCTCAAGGTCATCTGGTCATCTTTTGGCAGCATGGTAGACATATTAGAATGTTTACTATGTTACACCCAATTATAGTATCATTCATGTAAGAGTTGTAAAATACATCATGGTTTCTGTCTTTAAGAAGCTAGCACATATACTCAAGCACCAAGTTATTTGGTTCACTTGATCGGAATAGATCATAGAAGGGTAATTAGTGAAGGTTTTTGTATTCCAGATGTGAAGTGCTAACAGCCTAGATTAGATTTGGTTAGGGCAATAGAAATAAAGAAGAAAGAATTTTAAACTATTTTAATTAATGATAATCACCTAATTCTTTTCTCTTTTATTAGCTTAATGTATCGGAGGTAGATAGAAGTTAGGAGCATCTTAGTTGAAAGATGATGACAAGAAATTCAAATATTCTTTAAATGGTTGAAAAACCAGAGAAGATGGACCTCAAGACAGAGATTTGAGACTCTGCAGAGATGTGAATTTTGAAGCCTTGTTAGGGCTGGGCCTTTTCTGATAGGCCGCACTCCTAGAATGCTGTGCTTGGGCAGTTTACCAGGCTCTTTCCACCATTGGGCCGAACTCTCAGTCTGTCTTCCTAGCACCTCTGGGCGGCTGAAATCGTTGCTTAGCTCTGTGGGCCCCCAGCTGTGCTGCTCTGTGCTTATTTAGTTTCTGGGAATTTTGCCCCATGCATGCACCTCAAGTACATTTTTTGAGGTTTTGGGGAAGTGGGAGACTTTATGACAAGATTGGTGTGGGATGAGGGAAACAAGTCTGAAATCTGAGAGAAAGGAATGTTTGGGAATTCAGGATGTGACCATGGGACTCTGACTGATACAAAGGCTTCTGTGCTCCACTAGAAGATGTCCGGAAAGATGCCATAGAACTAGAAGTCAGGAACATCAGAATAGCAGAGACGTGGAGAAGGACAGACTCTTATTGAAATTGTCTAAGATAAAGTCGTTCTCAACTTTGGGAAAAAAAATAGTGAATGAGTTCCTGGGACTGTGACATAGAAAATATATTAGAGTATGAAAAAAGGTGATCATTCATTATCATTAACTTATCGTGAGGGAGGGAGGGCATAAAAAGAGAACCAGGTTCCAATTATGATCAGGACAGTGTGGTTGAAGTTAGAAATGAACTCATACGGTGAGAGTTTGCCCCGCTGGAATGGGGTGGAGAGAGTCACGAACACAGACTTGGCACAGGAATGGCAGAGGTGGGAAGTTAAAGATGAGGGAATGGGTAAGAGGACTTAAGTACAGGTAATAGAATTTAGAGTTTGTGTTAAGGGAGTGATTTGGGTTAGTTGATTTTGAGGTTTACCAGCTAAGTTGCATTTACTCCGTATAATGGTGACTTTTTTTTTTTCAGAACAACAAACGACTCGAAATCTTTGAATGCCATGGCCCTCGGGCAGTTAGCTGTCTAGCCACAGCTCAGGAAGGTGCCCGAAAGCTGCTGGTTGTGGGGTCTTATGACTGTACCATTAGTGTACGTGATGCGCGGAATGGACTCCTCCTCAGAACTCTGGAGGGCCACAGCAAAACTATTCTCTGCATGAAGGCAAGTACAGTGCAGGAGAACAGGAGCTAGTTGTCTGGCACAAATAGAAGGGTTTGAATGACATTTTCTTTGTTGTCTAATGCCTTATTTAGAAAAGAGGAACAAGGTTACAATCCTTTTCTTCAGGCCTGGGTCACCAAGGGATGTGCTATTTTTTTAAAATATGTTAACTTAGAAACTATAAAAGTGTATTTTACTATAGAATATAGATATATTCTAATGCCCTTCTCTATAATCATTCTGAAGAGGTAACAGACCCAATAATACACTGTCAATTCATCAGAGTACCTGGTAATAGGACATGAGTTCCAGTTCAGAAAATTTGAGAAATTTGGTTTATAACTAGTCTATGCTCATCAAAATTAGAATTCACCAATATACATTGCAAGTTACAGAGGAAACTCAGAACCTTGTACCGAATCTAACTCATTGAATTCTTTTCTTTAAGGTGGTGAATGACCTTGTGTTCAGTGGCTCCAGTGATCAGTCAGTCCATGCCCACAACATTCATGTAAGCACTGTTGGTGTAAAGAAATCTTTAATAGAGTGGTGGTTAAAGCTTGAAGGATTCATCAGATCTCCTACAATGTAAATTAAGCCCCTTTTCCAGTGAGAGGCTTAATAATAATCACTATGCATGAGCTCTTAGATAATATTGAGCACCTTAGAAATTCTGACCTCATCAAAATTTTTAATAGGGGACAGACTCAAAGTTTATGTAAGGTTTAGTTTGAATGCTGCATTTAAATGAGATAAATTGAGCATCTGAGGCGCTAAGAAAGTGGATATCATATATAGTTTAAAATAGAACTAATGAAAACAGCTGAGAGACTCTACTCACGTCATAGAGGCAACTCTTTGAAGCCCAGTTCCTGGTCTGTAAACCTGGGGATAGTCCAAGTCCTCAGGGACTTACCCAGATCCAATGAAATGATAAAAGTGAAAATATAATTGACCTGTGAACATTACAGGTTTGAACTACTTGGGTCCATATATATGTGGATTTCCCCCCAATAAATACCTGTACTGTTTTTGATCTGTGATTATGAATCCGTAGATGTGGAGGGCTGACTGTATGCATTGTTCTATGCCATTTTATATAGGGGACTTGAACCTAGGATTTTGGTATCTTTAGGGTATTGGGTCCATTTTTCCATAAATACTGAGGGACAACTTAAGTTTTGGGGGAGTCAAGAGTTACATGCTGATTTTCAATTGCATGAGGCCAGCGCCCCTAACCCCTGCATTGTTCAAGGGTCAGCTGTACTTCGAAAGCTATAAAATACATACACATTGAGCTGTGACCCTTCTTTTCCTATGACGCTAAGTTTTCTTCATCAGGATACATTTCATATATTTTGTGTGAGTAACAAATGCTTGTGAGAGTACTTCAGCTGTTAAAGTTAGTATAGCTATGTGGTTGTACAAGAAGCCTCAGAATTAAGACTTTTAGAATTAGAGAATCATAAATCTCAAAGTAGGGAGATATCTGGAAAGTCTACTGACTCCTCTCTCTCCCGATGCAGACTGGGGAGCTCGTGCGGATCTATAAAGGTCACAATCATGCAGTGACTGTGGTGAACATCCTAGGAAAAGTGATGGTGACTGCTTGCCTGGATAAGTTTGTTCGTGTCTACGAATTACAGGTAGAATTAGATCCAGTATTTTGCTTGAATGATTTGGGGAGACTGTCTACTTAGTTTTGATGTTGACATTTTAATATAGTAAGGTTGGGTTGGGACCCAGGAATCTGCATTCTTCACAGGCACTCTGGGTAATTATGAAGCAGCTGATTCATGGACTGTGCTTTCAGAAACGCTGCTCTGGGATGCGTGGTCAGTCAGCCTCATAGGTATCAAAATTTAAATGGTTTCTGGACAGCAACTGCAGTCTCTAAAACCCATCTAGTTCTCCTTAAATGCAATTTGAAGTTGGAGACTTTGAAACTACAGAAATTGGTTGTATTAATTCCAATTACCAGCTCCTCTCTTAGGAGGAGGACTTACTAGAAAGATTGCCATTAGAGTATATTTCTTTTCTTTTTTAAATCCTCACCCAAGGATATTTTTCCATTGATTTTTAGAGAGTGGAAGGTAAGGAGCAGGGGAGGAGAGAGAGAGAGAGAAACATGGATGTGGGAGAGACACATTGATTGGCTGCCTCCTGCATGCATCCTAGCCGGGACTAGGAATTGAACCAGCAACCGAGGTATGTGCCCTTGACTGGGAATCGAACCCGAGACCCTTCGGTCCCATGGGCCAACACTCTAACCACTGAGTAAAACTGGCTAGAGCTAGATTATATATTTTTTTCTTTTCTTTTTTTTAATTCTCACCCCAGGATATTTTTCCATTGATTTTAGAGAGAGTGGAAGAGAGAGGGATAGACAGAGAGAAATATCCAAGTGAGAGAAACACATCAATTGATTGCCTCCCATGCACCCTGACCAGGGCCTGTGCCTGGGAGGAGCCTGCAACCAAGGTACGTGCCCTTGACTGGAATCGAACCCAGGACCCTTCTGTTCGCCGGCCCATGCTCTATCCACTGAGCCAAACCAGCTAGGGCTAGATTATATTTCTGTTAAAATGCTACTGAGCTATGGCTGGGTGGCTCAGTTGGTTAGAGCATCATTCTATACACCAAAAGGTTGCAGGTTTGATTCCTGGTCAGGCACATACCCAGGTTGCAGATTCAATCCCTGGGCATGTACTAGAGGCAACCAATCAATGTTTCTCACATTGATGTTTTTCTCTCTCTTTCTCTCTCCTTCCTCTCTTGTCTAAAAATCAATTAAAAAAAACAACCAAAAACATATCCTCAGGTGCCTCACGTGTAGTTTTAAACCTGCCAAAGACCTTCAGGGACTGTGCTGATTAAACACAAGGTGTAAATAACCTTAATTCTCTTTTTGTTTTTTTCCTCCCCCTAAGTCCCATGATCGATTGCAAGTTTATGGAGGACACAAAGACATGATTATGTGTATGACCATTCATAAAAGTATGGTGAGTATTGTTTGCCATGTCACACATTTGCCTTTGAATGTATTTACTAAATTCTACAAACTGATAATAATGTTACTACTTGTCACTTCCAAAAATGTCATCTGTTTCTGATATGCCTCATTATTGATTGCCTTTCTATTTCTTGGCATAATGTTATCAAGATAAAACCTAGTAATATTGTTGAATATTTCATTTTCTATTAATAGCTAAATAATTGCAATAAAAATCTAATAGCACCATTAAGTAGAAGATAAATTTAAGATGTTTTTTAAAAAAGAGTGTGCTTTTTCCAGAGACATTATGATCTGAACAGAATATCGGAGCCAGGAGTTTTGGCTAGTATGACATAGTTATAGCATGCCTAAAAGTAGAAGCTAACTCATTTAACCCTGCTAATCCTTGACTTACTTTATTTTTAAATTATGAGGTTGAACAAGAATGGATGGTTTTTCAGACTCTGAGTAGTAGAACCCTGTGTTCCAATGAAATACAGATGCCTAATACGTAGTGCGCAGTGGAAGCCAGAGCTGCGCCCGTTAAAGTGTAGGCGGTGCCTCTGAGCCCTGCCAGTTTTGCTGTCGGCCAGTGTCCCGAGAGCGGCTCTGGAAGGAGCACAGCTTCAAAGGGCCCAGAAGAAAAGATCTAGAGGATACTTTCCCATTGTAGTACCGTGGGGCTGGTATTGGTTTAGTGTCAGTATTTTCTTAAGTTGCTGTAAGTAGCTTTTGACTCTTATTTTGAGGATGTTTCATAGTTGTGTTTTGGTGTGTGTGTATTGGTCTGATATGATAAACCTCTTTCTCCAGATCTATACTGGCTGTTACGATGGCAGTATTCAGGCCGTGAGGCTAAATCTGATGCAGAATTACCGCTGCTGGGTAAGGAATGAAACTGTTCGGAGTTGCTTAACTCCAGGCTAATTTATAGACCTTCATTGTCATCAGGGTAGCTTTTTTCTGTTTGAGCATCAACTTTATGCATTCTACTATAGGACAAGGAAGCTTATTTTAAAATAATGTACATTGATGCTTTTCTATAGTTCTTTAATGGAAAATCTGTTTTAAGATTGGAAATGAGGTATATTTAAATACCCTCCACTCAGGTTATCTACCTGTTGGTTTTTATTTTGTTTTATTATAAAATCAGTACATTCTTACAAATATATCAACAATGCATAAGTATATGAAAAAGTAAAAGTGTTTCTTTTCCTTACCTACCCAATCTACACCCATTCCTTACGGATTACACATATTAATAGTTTGGTTTGTGTTCTCATTGGTTTTGGGGGGGATAGGCAAATAAAAATTTGTCTTCTTGAAATGTTAAACTTCAGCTTTCTAGGCTAAATTGCGTAGTTTTTATTTTGGGGTGGGTGCAGGTGATTAACCCTCAAAATGTTCACACTTACTCCTTATAAGCCTTAATTTGTTTCATCAGTTCTAATATCGGTGACCAAAGAAAAGTTTATGACACTGAATTTATTTCCCCCTAAACCCTAACCGTCCTTTCAGATTGATGGAATAAACTCCATTTTAAAATTTGATTTTGGGCTTGTCCACAGCTTAATTACTTTGCAGCTTTTTACACATTACTGTTTGCTTTTTAGTCTTCTCATTGAAGAAAAGCAAATCTAGTGTAACAGGATGCAGAGTATACAAATACAGAGTTAGCTTATCTAGAGAAATGGGGGAAATACTGTCTGGTTTTAAAGCTAGAGAGATGGGAGGTACTGACAGAGGAAATGCTCAAATTGGTATTACATTTTAGAAATGAACATGTTAGAATCAGAATCATAAGATTTATTACAAGCAAGCCTGTAGGGAAAAAGCCAAGACAAAGAGTCCTTATGCTTTCTGACTAACGATTGGAATCTAGTCACATTGAGAAGTAAAATTATAGTTTAAAAAAAGTAGATCATCACAAGACTGTGATTCAGATGATAAAGATTTTGTGGAAAGCCAGCTTCCATGGCAAACAGTTTTCTACAACACATATTTTCACAATTTTTTTTTCTTTTTAATCAGGCACTTTTAGCTTTAAGTTTACAAGACAGTAGTTCTTAGAATTGTTCAAAACAGCCCTTTCAGTATCACAGGAACGCTCTTTGTCTTTTTAAATAAATGGACAAAGAACTCATTTTGTGATGGCAAGATAAAGAATAAGTATGGCCGAAACCGGTTTGGCTCAGTGGGTAGAGCGTCGGCCTGCGGACTCAAGGGTTCCAGGTTCGATTCCGGTCAAGGGCATGTACCTTGGTTGCGGGCACATCCCCAGCAGGGAGTGTGCAAGAGGCAGCTGATCAATGTTTCTCTCTCATCAATGTTTCTAACTCTCTATCCCTCTCTCTTCCTCTCTGTAAAAAATCAATAAAATATATTAAAAAAAAAAAAAGAATAAGTATGATAGAAACTGAAATTTATTGTAACTTGTCTATACATATTTACTAACTTAACGATGTACTGGCTAACTTAGTGCTTTGTCTTTTTAAAATACCAAAATGTCAGAAGACTTCCCAGTCTTTTCAAGGTTCCTTGTCATATTGATCATTAATTTGGTTGTCTCTGGCTTTGTTTTGCTAGCCAAGAATAAATTAAATAATAAGGGGCTTATTTTTGGTTTCCATCACATTTATGGTATACAAGTAGGAATGTTCTGTTTGCACGTTTCTGGTACCCTTTTTAACTTTTTCATTCTATTTCCCTCCAGTGGCATGGTTGCTCTCTGATATTTGGCGTTGTAGATCACTTAAAACAACATTTGCTGACTGACCATACAAACCCAAACTTTCAGACTCTGAAATGTCGCTGGAAGAACTGTGATGCTTTTTTCACTGCTAGGAAAGGATCCAAACAGGTACATCATTGGGATTTGAGGTCAATCTGAGGTCATTTGACCCCTGGGAGCAGGGTTTGGAAACCTTTTGCCTCGTTAGAATGTTCAGAATTATAATAAACTAGAGGCCTGGTGCACGAAATTCGTGCACGGGGGGGGGGGATGTCCCTCAGCCCAGCCTGCACCCTCTCCAATCTGGGACCCCTCAAGGGATGTCCGACTGCCCACCAGGATCGGACCTAAACGGGGAGTCGGACATCCCTCTCACAATCCAGGACTGCTGGCTCCCAACTGCTCGCCTGCCTGCCTTCCTGATTGCCCCTAACTGCTTCTGCCTGCCAGCCTGATCACCCCCTAACCACTCCCCTGCCAGCCTGATTGATGCTTAACTGCTCCCCTGCCAGCCTGATTGCCCCTAACTGCCCTCCCCTGCAGGCCTGGTCACCCCTAACTGCCCTCCCCTGCAGGCCTGGTCACCCCTAACTGCCCTCCCCTTCAGGCTTGATCGCCCCCAACTGCCCTCCCTTGCAGGCCTGGTCCCTCCCAACTGCCCTCCCCTGCTGTCCTGATTGCCCACAACTGCCCTCCTTTGCAGGCCTGGTCCCTCCCAACTGCCCTCCCCTGCTGTCCTGATTGCCCACAACTGCCCTCCTTTGCAGGCCTGGGTCCCCCCCCAACTGCCCTTCCCTGCAGGCCCGGTCACTCCCAACTTCCCTCCTCTGCCGGCCTGGTCACCCCTAACTGCCCTCCCCTTCAGGCTTGATCGCCCCCAACTGCCCTCCCTTGCAGGCCTGGTCCCTCCCAACTGCCCTCCCCTGCTGTCCTGATTGCCCACAACTGCCCTCCTTTGCAGGCCTGGTCCCTCCCAACTGCCCTCCCCTGCTGGCCATCTTGTATCCACATGGGGGCAGGATCTTTGACCACCTGGGGGCAGCCATCTTGTGTGTTGGAGTGATGGTCAATCTGCATATTACTCTTTTATTAGATAGGATAGAGGCCTGGTGCATGGGTGGGGGCCAGCTGGTTTGCCCTGAAGGGTGTCCCAGATCAGGGTGGGGGTTCCCTTGGGGAATGGGGCAGCCTGGGCTAGGGGCCTGTGGTGGTTTGCAGGCTGACCACGCCCCCCCCACCGGCGACCCAAGCAGAGGCCCTGGTATCTGGGATTTATTTGTCTTCTACAATTGAAACTTTGTAGCCTGGAGCGGAGCCAAGCCTCCTGCTGGCTCCATGGCGGCAGCCATTTCTGTTGGGATTTATTTATCTTCTATAATTGAAACTTTGTAGCCTTGAGTGGAGGCCTGGGCCCGCCAGGATGTGTGGAAAGCTTGGCTTCCTCCATCGCCGGGGAAACCCAAGCCTCCCTCCTGCTCGCTCCGTGGCCACAGCCATCTTGGTTGGGGTTAATTTGCATACTCCTGATTGGCTGGTGGGCATAGTGGAGTGATGGTTAATTTGCATATTACTCTTTTATTAGATAGGATGGGGAGAGCCGAGGGATTTTTCTTTTTATTATTACTCATAGATTTGAGGGTAGCATAATGAGGTTTCAAATGAAGAATGCTGGGTCCTAACTGCCTTTCATGTGTAGAACATAGAATGTATTCCGAAAGCTCTCCTTGGCTGGACTTTCTCTTGTCCTTCCAACTTCTCTCTCATGGGCCCTTTTCCCTTTATTCCTAGGATGCTACAGGACACATTGAACGACATGCTGAGGATGACAGTAAAGTTGATTCATGAAGTTTTTTGCCTCCCATGTTGGGAAGTCATTAGTTGAACGAATTTCACATTGGCCCCTCACACCGGCCACTCTCCTCCCTTCCCCTGTGAAGCGGGGAAGGAGAAAGTGATTACCAGCCAGACTTACCACTAGGGTAAGTCTGAGCAGCTCTATGGGACGATAGGTTACACTTTAAGATCTTGCTGGAGGTTTGTCAGATTTAAACAGATTTTAAGGAACCATACTCCTGGGACAGCGTGGCATATTGTAATTTATGCTACTGGTGTTCTCCAGATGTTTATTAAAGATGCAGATCTGAATTGGTTACCTGATTTGATCCTAATCATGTTACTGATTTCAAGTTTGTGATTTTTAGTTTATGTTCTTATGATGGTTTAAACTTGTAGTCAAGCTTTAAGTACCAGTTTGTTCAAATGCTAGATTTTTAAGATCAGTTTTAATTTTTCTGCTTATAATAACTGGGTATTTTAAACTGGAAGCAAATAGTTTTCTTCTTAACAATTATGTTTAGTGTGTGTCCATATTCTCTTGCTTTGTAGATGACAGAGCTGGCTCTAAATGTAAAGGAAGACACAGTAGATTTTTAGCAGCTAGAGTGACTGCTCTACTGACTGTTTTAGGAATTGAGGCAGCAGATCACATAATGGCAAGTCCTTACAGACAGTGCTACCCAGTGACCCTCTGCAAGTTTTGCTGGAGTGCTTGGCTCAAGGCAGCACACAGACCTAATGTCCACTTGAAATGGTGCTGTTAGACCTGGGCACTCACTGCTGCAGGGGTTGCCGGGCTGTTTGACCTGGAGGTGCAGCCTTTATCTCCCTTTGCAGTTTCTGACTCTCAAGGCTGCTGTGGGATTGAGACCTACAGAACGCTTGCACTCACCTGCAGCACCTAAGATAGGGGAGTTAGGATAAAGCATCTAAATTCAGTTTTTAGGGCCTCAAGCAGGCTTCTTAGGAACTGATTTCTAAAACCATTGTCTTGCCTTCACCTCTCCACCAGCTGGGAAGAAAGAGTGGAATCTGGTGAAGGTAAAGACCACCTGTCCATGGAGAGCAGCCACATTGACGAAGCCTTAGGGAGACTGCTTTGTTTGGGCTTTTCTCTGGACTCGAAGAGAAGCTGTAGAAGTGTTGCTTTTCATTCTTTGTTTGTGGGTTCACTTTGAAAGGTCCTTCAGGGAGATAGGAGAAGGGAGAGCAGCACAGGGCCACACGACAAATCCTACTATGTTCTAGGATGGCAGAGCATCCAGGTTTCTCCCCACTCCTGTTGGTGCACACACATCTGCTCACATGTCTCCTTCACTCTGGCTCTAGGGCAGGAGGACTTCACTGGGGATTCGTGGGTAGGCTTCAGGAAGGTATGCGAACCCCCTGAAATTGTATGCAAGACGAAGTATGTGTCCTTTTTTTCCAGGGAGGGCTCTAATGATTTTTACTGGATCCAAAAGATTAAGACCTACTAAAGGAGCTACTACTAGATCATGAATGGCCCCTCAGCTATTTACTTCTGTCTTTGTGAATGGGAAAAATTTTTTTAACCACACATGTGAGATTTACATGACACTTGAGAGAGACCAGAGAGAACCCTATTGCATCAAGACTGTTTGTGCTGTTTCTCTATGAGATTATGAAACTTTCCCCCCCTTTTACCTCCATTTCCTGTACAGGTGACCAGAGAAGCCAAGCTGTTCTGTGGGTTTGGGAATGGTAAATTCCCAGGAAAGCATATTTGGACTTATTGCCAAACCTGGCATTTTTCTCTGGGTAGTGAAGCAGCATTTCTAAGATGGCTGGGTAGTGTGCTAAGAAAGTCTTGCATGCACTGGAGCATAGGTGTCCTTCTGTCCTGCCTGAGGACATGTCTGCAAAGACGAGAGTGGTGAAGCTTTGTAGGGCAGGTGTTGGGCAAGTGAGGGGAACCTTTGCAGGTAGAGTCAGTAAGAACCAGTTTGGGTTTCACTTTGGTGGAATTGTGCAGTCTGCCTGCCTTTGTGTATAGGAATGATCCTTGTACATGTGTGTACGGATGGGCACCTGTACTTGGAATACTTTCCCTCATTTCATAGAAATGGCCTTTGAAGCAGTAGCAATGATGTTTTTAAGGATGTGTAAAAGTTGTTTAACATCAGGTTAGTGTGTTATCCTAAACGCACTGTTCTAGTTCTGTTTAGAAATAAATGCACCGTAAACATCTTGGCTGCTTACATATGGTTGTGTTACTACTTTAAAGTGTCTGGAAAGTTATGCAGAATTTTGGCCATTTTTAAGTCGTCTTTGATGTCTTGACTGATTCTAGCCCTCTGTCCCCCTCAGAGAAGAGCTGTGGCTCAGGGATTTGGATAAACTCTGGTATTTAGTACTTTATGAAGAAAGGAAACCGTTACATGACCTGACAGAACCTGACTCATTTCTTATAAGGAGTCGGAGGCCATTTTTTAGAACATTATTTTTTAATTATGTGTGCCTACTTCTAACGGCTAGAAGCCAAGGAAACCCTAGTGTAAATCCTTTTGTGTGCATATGCTAGTCTTTTAATGGCAGTTTGTTCTGATATAATATCAGTCACTTCAAGTTTTATCCTAAAGGTTTAATCAGGTTCAAAATGTATTTTGGCATACGCTTCTACTCAGTTGAACACAATGCAAACAAAACTTTTAGGAGCAAAGGATTATTTTGATCTCATGCCCCTTGAAGAGAACGTCACTGCTACCACACTCCAGCTTTGGTGGAGAGAAGTTTTTTCTGTCTGAGAAGAGTTAGCAATTGAGTGTTTAGCTCCTGACCTACCTATAAGGTATAGGCAAAATCATTGCTGTTTAAGTAATTATTTGCTGAACAAAGGTTTCTTTGTTTTTGCTTTTTGGGGGTCTTGGGTAGATTATATAGTGGACAACTTTAGTGACTAGGTATGTGGATGGTTTGGTGGGAGTAGGTGTACAACATTTAGTGGAATGGTATGGTATGTTTTATGGAAGAGAATTCTTGGAGGGGAGATCAAAGTATATTGTGATGTGATATTTGAACAGCACGTTCCCCCTGGTTTGCTCAAATAACTGCAGTTAATATACACTGATGGACAGATTTTGTTCTTGTCTAAAGGAGAGCTTTTAGAATTGCTGGGAAGGCCATGCCTGCCACATTGATAATAGTGATCTCGTCCCTGCCCCAAATCATCAGGACCCTCAGGATTGCAAAGAAGCTGTCTAATGACTAGGAATAGGAGCTGTGGTGGTGATTTGGGCTATACTGAGTCCCATATGCTAGTGGGTGTGAAATTATGATGTAAACCGCACCTACCGCTTATCATACAGTAATCCCTAACCTCACCTCAAACTCCCACATGTGCGGCCCTGCGGGGCCACATGCACTAAAATTTCCCATGTTTGCTCTAAATTCAAGGTAGTAGCCCAATTGGATTGGGAAAGGGGGAGTCAAAGAGGAAAGGCTATTGAGAATCCTCCTCCTGCCTAAGAGAAACACGTGCCCTAGAGCTGCTCTAGCATGCCTGGTATTTGAATTTTTTATATTGAATATGGATTAGAAAAGTGAAATCAGATGACATTTGACTGCAAAAATGTTTATAAGCAAATAGCTTAGCCTTCTTACATTTTGGTATAAACCTGTGAACTTCATAACTTTGTAAAAGCAAGATATAAAGCAAATACAAGAGGAAAATAAAGTACTTTTACAAATTGTTTACTTTTTTTTTACCTTATCTGCACATTTCCTAGCCCAGCTCCTTCTTTTCCATGTTGCTATAGAGACTAAGAAGAAAATTGGGTAGGAAACACAAGTGGTTATAGATAAGCCACAGACCACGGGCCAGATAAGTTTGTCAAACAGTTACATTTAAGGATTTGTTCAAGTTCATACACAGAGGTCAATTAATTAATGAAGGAGCTAAGATTAAAAACTACATTTCTGCTCCATTATACTTAGACTAGAGGCCTGGTGCATGGATTTGTGCACCGGTGGGGTCCCTCGGCCTGGCCTGTGCCCTTTTGCAATCTGGGACCCCTTGGGGGATGTCAGAGAGCCGGTTTCCGCCCGATCCCTGCAAGCCAGGCCAAGGGACCCCACCAGTGTACGATCGGGGCTAGGAAGGACCGCAGGAGGGCTCCAGGGCATGTCCCACCCGTCTTACCCAGTCTCGATGGGCTGGACCCCAGCAGCAAGCTAACCTACCAGTTGGAGCGTCTGCCCCCTGGTGGTCAATGCACATCATAGTGACTGGTGAAATGGTTGGATGGACAATTAGCATATTAGGCTTTTATTATATAGGACTAGAGGCCCGGTGCACAAAATTCATGCACGGGTAGGGTCCCTAGGCCTGGCCAGCCATCAGGGCCGATTGGGACCAGGCTGACCTGGGGCTGGCTGATTGGGGCCTATAGGCCCTGGCAGGGTGGGGAGAGGCGGCGATGGTTGCTGGGCCGGGCACAGAAGGAATGGATGCCAGACGCTGCCGTCGCCATTGGTGCCCCGCCACTGCGCAGTTCCCCGCCTCCCCCCCTCCTCTTTCCCTCGCCACCGCGCCGCTACCAGTGCCTGATGGCCTCGGGGAGGGACAGGGCCTACCACCCAGGGGAGGGATGGGGGGAGGAACCGCGGGAGGTTTGCCAGCCAGGGGGAGGGGCCCCCTCCTCCTTCCCTCACCGTTGCGCTACCACCGTGGCAGGCAGATGGCAGATTGGGCCTGTTGGCTGGGGGTGGGGGGTTGGAGGGGTGGGACGGGATGGGAGGTTGGCTGCCAGCCCTGAGGCCCTCCTGGGAAAGGGGCCGCGTCCACTGCCACCCACCTGCAGGAGGTTGGCCAGCAGGGCAAGGTTGGCTGTGGGAGAGCATTGACCACCAGGGGGCAGCTCCTGCGTTGAGTGTCTGCCCCCCGGTGGTCAGTGTACATCATAGCGACTGGTCGTTCCGGTTGTTCGAGTCGTTCGGTCATAATGGTCATTTAGGCATTTATATATATAGATAAGTGATCCTCCAGTTATGGGTGACCCATTTATTCTTGTTCTGTATACCAAGAGCCATTCCCCTCCATTTCCTATATATCTGAGTGATTTCTATGCTCAAGAAACTCAAATAGGTATGATTAAAGTGGGACTCAGGGTTTATTTGTGTATGTATGTGTTTTTCATTATTGTATAATGAAACGGGCTCTCTATACGTGAATGTAAGATTGGAAGCTATTCAGCCCATGGCTGATATCTAAATATGAGAAAACAAAACACAATAGAACCTGCCTTTATTTAGATCTACTTCTTTTCAGAAAGCAGCCAAACTGATGAGTCAGACAACCCAAAGTCTCCAGCTCTCTGTCACTGAGCTAGTTTCCTCCAGAGCAGGCCCATCCTGAAATAACCAGAACCAAGGGCTTGTTTGGTGATAGTGTGGTGGGCGGTAGAGGGATCCAGCGCAGGAGGTACGGAGTGCCATCAGCTAAGGCTTCTGTGAACAGCCCAGGGCACTGCCGCGAAGGAGAGCATTTGCTTTCAGAGCTGAGGCTGCTCAGGTTCCAAGCAAATCTCCGCTGGACTACCACTGGCTGAGGCAGACAGACACTTGCCTCCAGTTAAGGGACAAAGTTCCTTAACGAAAGGGTTGGTTTGGGCATGACAAATGGACAGATGCCCTGAGGCTGAGTGGGCAGTGAAGTCGAGGAGGAACAAGACCGATGAGGCGCCTGGAGGCCTGCCGGGGCGCCTGGAGGCAGCTACCGCAACCTTTGAGGTAAGTGGTTCTAGCTATATTGGGTGAAACAAATCCTGAGTGATCCCGCACGGCCCTGGCTGAGGCCAGCTTGGTTCAGGCATACATGGTGAGCTGCAGCCACTGAAAGAGGAAGTCCCAAGATCAGAATGCAAAGAAGAAGAGAGTCCAGCCCGAGGGGTCTCACAGGGTAGGGGAAAGGCTCACCCTGGGCACATTTTATAGGAAGCAGCAGCAGCCTCCCCCCAGATCTCTCCTGGGAAGGTACATGTTTTCCAGCATAAAGTCATTTTAGGATTGAGGACCCTTTGGTGTGTACATTCCCCATGAGCCACATTCCCCTCTGTGCTTCCCTTTCTGTTCCTCTCCTCCCCCATCCTTCCACACCCCTGGGAAGTGAGGAGCACACTGGGTCAGTCTGCCTCATGGACTCCACCTTGAGCTTTAAGGTACAAGGCGAGTGTGCTGCTTCTTGCAGGCTTTACCTCTAGAACGTTGAGTTGGATGATGCCGTTTCCGTCCTTGTCAAATGCATTGAAAGCTCCTGTGTGGAAGAAGGAATACAGGCCAGAGGCCACAGGCTCGCTCTCCCTCTACTGTGACTTAAGAGGACCATGTTCTGCCAGGCAGAGTGTCACCTGTAGCCCGCCCTCCCTTTGCCAGCCCATTCTGAGCCTAAAGAGGGCCTTCCCCTCTGTTCATCCCGGACAGAGTAGACGGGATGATCAGGCTGAGATTCCTACTGCCACAGCTCTCACTGCGGGAGGGGGCAGAAGGGCACAGGAGGCGGGCTGGCAGCCCCCACTTACTGAACATGCCCTCCAGCCTGACGAAGCAGCAGATGAAACTGTCGAAGTCGATGTTCATGTATTTGTCTGCGTACCTCATGGTGATGATGTCGTAGAGCTGGCTGTTGAGGTGGAATCCTGTGGGGGGAGCACTTGAGAGGAGGAAGTAGAGCTGCAGTCCTTAGGCCTGCATTCTGTTGTCCCTCCTCTTGGGAAAGGAACATGAGAAGCCCTTTCTCCAGTGGGGCCCAGCGGCCTAGTCCTCTCTTCCCATTCCTGCTCCCACCAGCTCCAGTCCATATCCCCAGCCACCGCCCCCCCCCCGCCCCCCTTTCCCAGCACCTGCATCGTTGACTGCATTTCGCATCTCGTAGCTGTTGATGGTGCCTGATTGGTCTGTGTCGTAGTGCTTGAAAATTTTCTGGCAGCAGCAGATTTGAGGTCAGTGGTTACACACTAAACCCCAGACTCAACCTCCTCCTTCACTCCCACACTTGGTTCCCTCTCCCCACCTGCCAGGCTTTGATCTTCTTCCAGAGGTGATGGAACTCTTGCAAGTTCAGCCTCCCAGAGCCATCTGTCTGGAGGAAGGTCAGGGCTACAGGGTGCACACAGCAGAATCCTCTGGGATTGGGAGGGGGGTTTCTAGAAGGCTCTGCAGGGAAGGTAGCCCCATAGGAAGGCTCTGCCCAGGATATCCTAGCCACTGTCCTGTATTAATGCCCTGTCCTGGTATTTAACCCTCCCCTCCAAACCTCCCCAATCAAAGGTAGTGTGTATGACCCAGGGAACCTGCCTCCTAAGGACCACTTTTGCTTGGCCAGGGCCCAGGCAGAATCCCAGCCTGAGGTAAGAGCAGGGGCCAGGGGCTGGTCACAACCAGTGGCCTTCCCAACGTGTACCTCCTCCAATAGCCCCTTTCAGACCAGCAGCCGGGAGGTTCTGACTCAGGACCTCCCTAAGCCTTTCCTTGGGTGCGATTTTGGGCCCCTCTGCCTGACTGGGCACCCCTCATTGTTGCCCTGGCCCCCTGAGGGCTGGGAAGGGTGGCAGGAAGGATACGTCCATGAGAGCAATCATGCTACGGCAGGACTCCAGCGTGAACCCTTGTGTCTTCAGGTCCTTGTCTGGGAGGCATGGAGAAGAGGAACTACTTTCAGATAACACACACACACCTGCCCACCATCCCGCACAGACAGCTTGAGCCACTCACGTTTGTTCAAAACTGAGTTCAGGATATTCTTGAGCTCATCTGCACAGACCTCCATGTCCTGAGGAGGAAGGGGGTGGGGGGCGGGAGTCACGTTCAAGAGAACAGAGCTGCTGGGCAGAGGCTTTGCCACAGGAGCCCCCGCTGCCCCTGTCTGTACAGCCCCTGTCAGTGCTACTGCCGCAGGGAAGCGGGGGCTTCTCTGTGGGATCAGACATTGCACCCTGGGCTGTCAAGACTGCAGTGGGCAGCTCAGCCAAAAGGCCTCAGCCACCCCATGGGTGCGTTGGTCCAAAACTCCAGGACTTGACTTGAGGGTTTCGGTACTACCCACACATACCCCCCGTTTCCACCAAAATGACCTCTACTGAATGAGGATGAAGTCACTGGTCGTGTGAGCAGTTCCTCAAGGGGAGGAGTGGGAGTGGGAGTGGGAGTGGCAGGTACTCACATCACCCGCTATTTGCTTGAAAATGTTCTGGAAGTGCTGCTGCTCTTCGGTTTCCTGGTCGGTGTTGCCAGGCCGTGGCTGTGGAAGCACAAGGCAAAGTGGCTCACAGGGGTGGGGGGTGGACAGACCCTGAGGAAAGTCTCTTCCGGCCCGAAGGAGCCAGGGTGCCTACAACAGCCCGAGGGGCAGCAGGAGCTGCGTCCGGGCAATGCTCCTTCCCGGTCAAACCTCGTGAGCAGGAGTGAGAACCATGTAGGTGCCAGCGAGCCTTCACTCCATACCTCCCAGCCCTGCCACCCGGACAGGAGGTGCCTTAGCCGGGCAGACATGCAGACAGCCCCGTGGTCCCTTTCCCCGTCCCCACCAGCTAGAGCCTCTCCACTGTTGTGAGCCTGACCATCCAAATGAGCCCCAGCAGGACAAAAGGGCCCAGACCATTCTGACATCTCCCAGCTGCCTCTGTCATCAAGGCCAAGTCCTCACGGGGCCCCTCCCCCCTCCTCCACTCCGTTGTGTGGCACCCCCCATAGAGGAGGTGGCCCTGGATTGGTCTATGGGCCTTTGCCCCTTAGCCCCACCTCCACTAACCATTAGATGACGCTTCTCCCCACTCTAGGCCAACCCTCCCCTTGGCTCTGGAGGACTCCATTGCTCATGTCAGCCCTTTTCTGCTACTGTCCCCCCTGGTTACGAGCTCGAGGACACCAGGAAACAGGAGCTGTTCTGTCTCAGGCTTTGCTGTCCCTTCCCTCATCGTCCTGCTGGACAGGGCCCAGCAGGGAGCTCAGCCTGTCCTTCCCAGGCCTCGGACTCCCTGGATGTGGCTGCCAACCCCCACGACAGCAACCCAAGTTTTAGAAGAACTTGGTGAGAGAAAAAGGTGAGATAAATCCAACCTCTAGATGTTAAAGAGACACCCCACCCTTGGTCCCCTCCAGCTCGAGCACCCCAAAAGCATAGAAGACCCCGGTGTGTGCTGGCCACCCCATTCATGCCACATGCCCAGAACCTGTGGGGCTTTCTCTTGCTTATCGGGACCCGTTTTGTCTTTGCCCTCCTCTGCTTCCTGGTCCACACTCAGTTCCTTGTTGCTGTTTGCTCTGTCCGAAACGAAGATGATCGGCTGGAGGGGAGGGTGGGGGGAGGGGCAGGAAGGAAGCAAGGGTTACAGGCTGAGGAGACCGGTGGGGCAACCGCCTCCTGGAGCAGCCGGTCCAGCGAAGAGGGAAAGAGCAGGCAGGAGCTCCTGAACCTCACTCACTTCGAGCTCTATTTCGGCCACTAACCAGCTGTGGGGAAGATGCTAAGTCCCTCTGGACCTCAAGTCCTTAGCTCCTCATGATAAAGGTATGAGGGTTAAACAAGGTAGTGAGCACATGTGAAAATGCTAAGACGGCTAAAAGCGACGTGATCTAGTGCAGTGGTTTTCAAATACTGTGTAGACTTCCCTCCCCCGCAGATGGGAACATTGTTCAAATTAAATTTCCCCAGGAGCCCAGTGTATGTAGAGTCATTAACAACAGAGCTTCTAAAACAAAACAAAACCAGAGCATCTCCGCTTGATGAGGAGGGCAGAGCTCTATTCCCTCGGTGCCCCTACACCGTCAGGGCAGTTAAGGAGGCACCTCCAAGGAGCCGCGAGGACTCTGCAGGGGACAAATTGAAGAAGGACTCTGACCAGTGGCGTCGCCAGTGGGTGAGCGGTTAGGACGCGGGGCTGGCCATCACGTATGAGAAATACCCTCGCGGGCTTCAGTTTACTGATCCATTATATGCACAACGAATCCTGCCTTACACTTCTCATGGGGCTCTTATGGGGGTCACACGAGATACTGAATGTAAAAGTGGGCTGCAAAACATTTAAGATGCTACACAAATATAAGGGATATTTTCAAGACATGCTCATGCAAGCGAAGACGTTACGTGAAGGGTGGCAAGCAGCTGCGTGCTGCGTCATGCTGGCCGGTGCCGTGCACCCGGCAGGAGAAGCAGGGGAAGGCTAGCAGGTCGGACCCGTGGCTGCAGTGCAGAGAGCAAGGGGGCGAACAGGAGCAGGACAGGAACCCGACTGGTCTATGCATCCCACCCGCCTTCCCATGCTGTTCATCTAGGACAGCAAGAACGGACAAACCTAGGGACCCAGCCCCGCCCCCTCCCCCAGCTTTGGCTCCTAGCGGGGCCCCAGTGGCCCTGGCTTGCTCTGCCTTTTAAGCAAAGGGTCTTGCCCAAGCAACTGAAGTGTGTGGGGATCCCAGAGCACGGGGAGTCCGTCTGAGGGGGATGTGTGGCCATGCCAGGCCCATATCTCCAGGCCCAAGTGTGTATCTGGATGGCACAGGCTTTGGCGTGTAAGGGGCCTGCACTAAAGAGAGGCGAGAGCAGGACACATGGGCTTTGGAGCAGACAGATGTGATTTCCAGTTCCATTTCCCCCTCATCAGTTACGTGTCCTTGGGCAAGTGGCTTCACTTCTCTGACTCTTTACCCTCACTTGTAAAAGGAATAGTGACAGCACCTACTGTGTAGATGCTGCTGTGATTGAAAACTCTTTGCCTAATGCGTGGCAGGTGCTTGATGAATGCCAGCTCTGCTCTGCACCAGCACCATTCCTTGGAGGACCCCTAAGGCGGATCATAAACACCAGCCCCAAGCATTGTCTAATGACCTGTGGCTATTGCTCAAGGATGTCCAAAGGCCCGTCATTTCTGGATGGTACTCTGGGCAGTCAAACCAAAATTCTATCAGAGGCATTACTGCCCTGGAGCCCAGGGGAAGTTATGGGATGAATGGAACAAGGATGGGGTAGGGGGAGTTTGCGTTGATAAACAACTGTGAATTCAAGTTCCAAAAGTACACAACGGAAACGGTCCCTGGTCACAGGCGGAATGAAAGCTTTCGTCTGAGGCCCTTGAGATGCTCTTAGCCCCACGGTCACCGTTAGCAGTGGTGTCCTTACAGCAGAGTGATATTAACCAGGAAACCCAGGAGGGGCCATCGGAGGCCCTGGTGAGTCAGGGTGACGCCCCAAGACCCCAGGAGGGACAGTGGCCCAGGTAGGTAGCTCTCGTTCCTTCCCCCCGTACGCCAGTGAGGTTGAGCAGCTCCTCTGGGGCTGTGCGGGTGGAGGCTCTCCCCGCTTTGCCCTTTGCCATGGACACAGGCAGCACGTAGAGCCTCCCAGGACCCATGACTTAGAGGGGCCTAGGTTCAGAGTGAGAGGTCACTGTCTAGAAGCAGGCTTCCCCTTGAATGAGGGCCCTGGCAGTGACGTAGCCCTGCTAGATACCCTCTCCCACCCCTCCCCAGAAGCTGAGAAAAAAAGAAGTGGGGAGCAGGCAGGAAAAAGAGGGGAGGGAGAAGGAGCTGTCCTGTGTACAGAGCAGGCAGCTGGCATCCGAGACCCTCACTCTCCATGGGAACCCTCCCATTATCTCACTGTACCTGAGGGATGGAGCCTGTTGTCATTCCCCCAAAGAATCAAGCCTTGCTTAGCATTGCTGAGCCCACTTCTGTGAGCGATGGGCTGCTCCTTTTGGTTTCTGCAAGAGCCGCATGCCAGGCCCATTGTCACTGGCTGACCACCCTCTGCCTCCCTCACGTGAGAGGCAGGCAGCATAGCATGGCTGGTTCAGAGCGCAGACTCTGCATCTGCCTCCACGTGCTGGCTGCCGCGGACTGGCTCTGTGGCCTTGGGTAAGTTAGTCAGTCTGTCTGTACCGTTTCTTCCTCTGAAAAGGGGATGACAGCACCACTCTCACAGGGTTGTTAAGGACTGAGTTTATCCACAGAAAGCACCTGGGAGAGTGCCTGGGCCTCAGCCTTCACTGGGCAAGTGATAGCCCTCACTGTTCTGCACCCAGAGCTGCAGCGGGGAAGGAGGAGGGGGCAGCAGGGGAAGAGGCGCGGCTGGTGCTCGGGCGCTCACACACGCAGGCACAGAAACTCCGTGCTGTCGGCCCACTCACCCTGTCACACCCACCTTGGGTTTTTTCTTTTTCTGCACGAGGAAAGAAAACAGTACATGCAGATTAAGTGAGAAGCAAGTTTCCAGAGAATCCACTGGCCCTTGGCTTCCTGTGACCTGGTTCTGAACTTGGGGTGGGTTCTGGGGCCTAGGAATCCAGGTCGCATGGAGCCAAAAGGGTCCTGGAGGGCGAAGGGAGAGGAGGCTTCTCCAGCCCCGAGACTGGAGCTGCTGAGGAAAGGGAGGCTCTGCCTAATGTACCTTTTAATGAAGTTGATGACTAAAACACCGAAAAGGTAGCTAACCCAAACTGGCCCCCAAATGAATTTTGTTGGATTTATAGAGTTTGGGGTTTTGTTGTTGTTGTTTGTTTGTTTTTTAAGCAAATAGTTAACATAGGGAGACTGGTTGGAAATCCAGGTTTGCGGCTTCTTTTGTAAAGTTAGGTCAGGCAGCCTGCATGGACCTGCCCCCTGTGGCACCCATCTGGGAGAGCAGCTGCTCGGCACCCTCCCGGACGCCACGGGCGCCACCACGCCAGTCAGCCCTCCAACACCGGAGCCAGGGTCAGCTCCGAGCTGCAGGCCACTGTGGGGACACCAGCACCCTACACCTGCTTGCTCTGCTCAGTTGGGCGACATGCCAGCTCCCATGAGCTTTCGGGTTTGCAACTGCTGATAAACACTGTACATGCTGACCAACGTCCAGAGGCTAAGAATAGCACCAAGCGCATTAATACTAAAAACAACGTCTGCGATCATCCAGCAGGCACTTGGAGATCTGGCCCTGGGACAGGGTCAGGATTAGGACCACGGATGTCATGCCCCAGCTGACAGTTCAGTGGGGCTTTTGCTGTCTTCTGATTGGCCCAGGATACACCCACAGAGCACAAGGGACTACTTACTAACCAGGACCCAAAGGCCCAAGGCAGCCACAGACTCCTCAACACAAGGAGACCCCAATATACACTAAGTCGGTGCTAACTCTAGGCCTCACACCCGAGGGCCGGTCTCAGCATGGCGTCGGGGAGAGAGTGCCTTCAGAGACTCTGGCTGTGAGCCTGGCTTAGCTTACGTAAGAGCTCTTTTAACTTCACTGAATCTCCACTTCCTTACTTGAAAACCAGGGGTAATAACCTTATTACATCTCAGAAACCTTGCGAGGATCAAGTGAGAGGACACCCGTGAGAAGTCCCCGGTGAAGTAGATAACCCACGAGTAACAACCACCATTTGAGGGCCCGTGCCGCGCCAGACACCTCCCAGACATGATCTCGTTGATTCAAACCTGACAAAAGCCTGGCCAGGCAGCCATTTTAAAGAGTAGGAAATGGACTTGGAGAGTTTATGTAATTGTCCGGGTACCGGGCCCAGGTTTGACGCTGACTGCAGAGCTGTGTCCTTTTTCTCTTTGTGAGCTTGTGCCTCATGATCCAGTATTAGCTGCTGCTCTTATCATCGCTTCCTGTGGCTTTGATCCCTCCCCCCCCCTTTAATGGTTCAAACTGCCTCTCCCTCATAGGACTCTCTTCCCTGCTTCCCAGCCCCTGGACTGACGAAATAGCCCCGGGACCACAAGGCCCATCCATTCCATCTGGTCATGCCAAACAGAAGTTGCAGTAAGACAGGGTGATCGCGGCACACACCCCAGACTCCCATCTCCCTCTGCCAATACCCACTCTCCCCTCTGCCGCCCAGCTGTCCCCTGGACCTTCCCGCATGTAGGAGCTAAACCACTCACCACTGGCCGGTCCACGGAGATTGTATTTTCAACATCCCTGTGAGGAACACAAACATGGGGGCTCGGTGTCACCAGGAGCAAGTAGGAAGCACAGAGAGGATTTGCTCAGGTCACATGACTTCTCAGAGCTAAGTCAGTACTGAGCTCAAGAGAAGCCCCGGCACTAACACCCCCCACCCCAGGAACCAGTGCCATGTAGGCGCCATCCCTAGCAGCCAAGTGCAGACACACGGGTTCTCACTGGCTTTGCCTAGAGCTCCCCAAAGGCATGACCCAGCCACCTGCTCATAGACCTTCTGCTTCTTTCAGGGACAAAGACCAGAGTGGCAGGGCCCAGGAACACATCTGTGGTGGCCAAGAGGGCAGCATGTGGCCTTGCTGGCTTCCTTGGTTACCCTACCTACAAGTTCAATCACCCCAACACCTCCGACTTTATTTTCTCTCCTTATCACTTACCAAACTCTAACAAACTATATATACACACACACAAACACACACACACACACACACACACACACACATATACACACACAAACACTGAGTGGCCAGATTATTATGATCTCTGAATGCATAATAATCTGGCCACTCAGTATATATATATATTAGAGGCCCGGTGCATGAATTCATGCATGGGTGGGGGTCCGGCCAGCCTGGCCAGGGGGAGGGGACATGGGCAGTTGGCCGGCCTGCCTGCTGGTTGAACTCCTGGTCAAGGGACAATTTGCATATTAGCCTTTTGTTATATAGGATATACACTGAGTGGCCAGATTATTATGCGTTCAGAGATCATAATAATCTGGCCATTCAGTGTGTGTGTGTGTGTGTGTGTGTGTTTGTGTGTGTATTTTTTCCTATACATTGTGGTCCTATGCTAGAATATTAATCTCCATGAGGGCAGGGATTTATTTCTGTTCAATTCACTGCTCTATCCTCCCTGTCTGTGGGATGACTGACTGACTGACTGACTGACTGACTGAATGAATGAATGAATAGGGAAGTTGTGGCCGGTGGCTCAGAAGCGGAGGACGAGGTGCAGCCTGGCCAGCCTGTGCGGGGACGCCTGGTGGAGACAGGTCCAGCTGCCTCCAGCCTCCGGCTCTGGGAAGGGCCAGGTGGGCCTGTAGGGCAGGGTGGAAAGCGGGCTAGGACTCACTCAGAGAGGTTCCTCTTCTCAGAGAAGACCCGGAGGATGAATTCTCCCTCCTGGTGGGGCTCGTAGGTGGAGGGCACGATGACGTACTCGCTGGGAGGCAGGCGGAAGCGCTCGGACACCTCGCGCATGTTGATGTAGGTTTTGCTCCTGGCCTTGGAGGCGTTGTACAGGAAGAAGTCCTTCTGCAGGTGCTGCTTGTTCCCATGCATCTGCGGGAGAGAAGAGCCACCCTGAGCCCCTCGGAGGGAGGGATGCCCTGTCCGGCAACAGTCCCCTCCGGGGCTCTCTTCCCGCCTCCCTGGTCACCCAGTTCACAGTCAGGACCTGTCTACCTCCGATTCCCAAGGTCGCAAATAGCTCAGTGCCCCTGGAGCTCCCTACCCCGTTTCCTCTTCTTCTTCTGTTGTGATTCAGAAGGTCAAGTCTATCATACCCGCCCTCAGGGTCACTTACCAGAAGTGCTGCTGGGCAACTCCAATTGCCTCCAGGCCAGGGAAGGACCCCGGGAGGCAGGAGGGCCCTTAGCTGGGGTCTGAGGGAGGCAACTCCTCCATCCCAAAGAGGCAGTCCCCCTTAGAATGTGTCTGTGTGACTATGGGCGAGCGTGTAATTGTGTGAGTATGAATGTGTATGTGAGCAAGCGTGTGTATGAGTGTGAACAAGGGACTCTGAATGTGTGAAAGCATGTGTGTGACAGTCTCTGAGGGGAGGCCACAGCGTGAGGGTGGTCGTCAGGAGGTCAGGGCCCTGCTCTGGAGCTGAGGGACGCAGGCGAGGCCCTCTCCTGTCAGAGTCCTGCCCACAACCCCCACCAGGAAGCTTCCCGAGGTGCCACAGACAGACTCAGGCCCCAGGTAGTGCTGCCCACAGCTGCTGGCGCTGCCCCTTCTATACCTCTTTGGGAACCTTGAGGAGAAACAGAGAAAGAAGACACTCAGATTCTGTGGATCTCAGATCTGAATGGAGACGAAAAGCATGTCGGAAGGGAACACTAGCAACTGTAGAGCGAATACCTAAGTCTGACTCCCCATGGCCAGCCCCGGCCCCACCCTCCCTCCCCCACCCTGGTTTTATCCACTCCTTACAAACACATAAGCGGTTCTGACGCAGTGGGCCCGATGCCCGGAGTTCTGAGGGTCGCTGAGTGTCAGGGAAGCGGAGGACCTCTCTGTAAGCCCTGAGAGCCTCCCCCCGAGAAGGTGTGTTTCTTGGGCTGAAGCTGGTCCTACCTCGTAAATGGCGAAGCCGATGGTGAAGAGGTTGGCCCCCAGCTTCCGGTCCTTCCGCCGGTTCTTCTGCATCAGGGCCACCAGGAAGCTGCAGATCACCTCTGAGTCCTCGGGGTCATCGTCCTCCTCCAGGAGCTTCAGGCGGTACTGCGGGTTGGTCCAGAACGTGTCTGGGCCCAGAAAGAAAACATGCATTCAGATCTGCCTCTTGGAGAAAGGGCAGGGGGGAAACGAGACAGAGGGAACCTGTTTGTCTCCCACATCTAGGTGCTCAATAAATGTGAAGGAATGATCAGCATTGGTCTATTATGGGGGTGGGGGTGGGGGTGGGGGGGCTGGTAACCTATACTTTTTAAAAATATATATATTTTATTGATTTTTTACAGAGAGGAAGGGAGAGGGATAGAGAGCCAGAAACATCGATTAGAGAGAAACATCGATCAGCTGCCTCCTGCACACTCCCTTACTGGGGATGTGCCCGCAACCAAGGTACATGCCCTTGACCGGAATCAAACCTGGGATCCTTGAGTCCGCAGGCCGATGCTCTATCCACTGAGCCAAACCAGTTAGGGCTAACCTATACTTTTTACAGATGGAGCTGCCCTGACTGGCTGTGTGCCTCCTCCTTCCTCTCTGCACTTCCATTCTCAGTCTTTGCTGATGGCTTTGCTTTGCTCGCCTGTCCCTTTAATGTCGCTGGTTCCTGGGATGTGGTCCTAGACCTGTTCTCTCAGCTCACCGTTGTGCCCCTAGGCCAGTGATGGCGAACCTATGACACGCGTGTCAGCACTGACACGTGTAGCCATTTCTGATGACACACGGCCGCTGAGGCGGCCGCATGCTGAGGATGAAACATTTGCTGCTCCTGAGGATGAAACATTTGCGAAATAATGTTTTTTCCTCAAAGTGACACACTACCCGAGTTATGCTCAGTTTTTTGGCGAAGTTTGACACACCAAGCTCAAAAGGTTGCCCATCACTGTCCTAGGCTGTCCTATCCACTCTCACTTTCTCACTGCCCTCCACACACTGATGGTGCCTGAGCCATAGGTCCCAGCCTCCATCTCTCTTTGGACTCCTTCCTTCCCTCCCTCTACAAATACATACTGAGTAGCACTCTGTCCATGCGTTCAGCTCTCTATACAAGTCTTTTTTTTTTTTTTAAATATATTTTATTGATTTTTTACAGAGAGGAAGAGAGAGGGACAGAGAGTTAGAAACATCGATGAGAGAGAAACATCGATCAGCTGCCTCTTGCACACCCCCTACTGGGGATGTGCCCGCAACCAAGGTACATGCCCTTGACCGGAATCGAACCTGGGACCCTTGAGTCCGCAGGCCGACGCTCTATCTACTGAGCCAAACCGGTTTCGGCTCTATACAAGTCTTCACTGGATATTGTACTCACACTTTCCATGTCCCAAACTAAACTCCCCTCCCTACAAGCCCACAATCAACCCCACCAAAAACAAATGACACACCCATGTTTTCCTCTTGTGTTTCTTATATATTGCGATACTGACACCATTCGCTCATGCCCCAAGCTGGGAATCTTGAAGTCCTTCGTCATTCTTCCTTCCCCACATTACCCAACCTCTTCTCCCCTACGCCCTCTTCCCTGCACCTCTGCTGCCCCTGACTTGGCCTAGGAGTTCATTGTTTCTGATTTGAACCATTGCAGTAGTTGCTAACGGGACCCTCTAGTCCCATTCTCAGCAGTATGAGCACAATGTATTGTATTATTCTGACACAATGTCCTGTTTAAAGGTTGTTCCCAACCCCCTATGGCAAACTCCTCAGCATGGCAGTTCCCTTCCCTTCCCAGTAAAATAGGAAGGGCTTCATAAGATAATGTACGTCTGGGGCTTAGCAGCTCGGCAAATGCGAGTTAATATTATTCTCCCTGGAGCTTGTTCTGCTCGGACCCTTCCCCCGGGCAGAGCTGCTCCCACCTGGGAAGTTGCGGCAGCCGCCAGCGGAGCAGCCCCTCACCCAGCGGCCCTCATTCACGGACACCGTCCAGGTCTGAAGCTTGTCGGACTCCAGGGCATCAGCTGTGAGGTTGCAGATCTCCAGCTTTGTGAAATGGTAGACGAAATCGTCGTAGGACATCCTGAGAGGGAGGAAGAAGAGAGAGACCCATATGGAGGCTTGGAAAGGTAAGATTCCTGGGCTAACACAGCCCAATAAAACGGTCCAGTAGAACTTGGTCACAGTCCCAGAAAGGACCCTGTCCACCCCTTTTTAGGGTAAACACCGCCCATTCCGGTGTATCCACCCCAAACGGTCATCTCTTTCAATAATGACTCAGACTCATGTGTCCTTCATGGGAGAGCTCGCAGCAACTCAGTTCTCCAAAAACGTACTGTGTGACCCTCACTGGGGCCCAGGCACCAGGCTGGTTACAAGAGAGAGTTAGGAAAGAACCATTAAGCAAACCATTTTGAGGGTGATGAGCATGACAAATAAATTCATTCCATTCCTAAGAAGACAAGGGGTTCCTGAAGAAAGTTCCCTGTCAGCTGAGACTTGGAAGGCTGAGTAGAAGTGATCCGTGTGCAGGTGAGGGCATTGGGTGAGCAGAGTCAGTAGAGCTTCCTAGGCTCAGAAAACAGCTCTGCGAAGGCTGGGGAGCAAGTGTCTGGAGCAGCATGCGTGGTGGAGGGGCACAGGTGAGGCAGGAGCCACGTGACGCTGGCCTGGCCCCAGGCTCAGTCATCACATTGACCTAGCCTGGTAGCTCCTCTCAGAACCTCATCCTTGCTGGGCCTCCAGCTGGAGGAGAACAGGGCCCAGATCTCCCAAGGGCTGGAATCTGACGGCCTCTGTCAGGGAATTGAGGTTTGGGATTTCAGCTCCTGCCCCATCCCGTACCCTTTGGGGTCCTTCTTGATCCTGGACTCACCAGAACTCGCCTTCCTCAGCGACCTCGTGCTGCAGACGGGCCTTCTCATCTTTGTCCACAAAGCTCCAGTCCTTCCAACTGGAGGGAAAAATGGAAGAATTATGGACGGGAGAAAGGAAGGCTTGATGTGGGTTGGCATAGGAGGTACCAGAGAAATATGAAGAAATTCAAAGAGTAGCCCATCTCCAAACTGCAGCCAGTGTGAACCATCAACATGCAAATCTGGTCTGATCCCCTCACTGTAAAACCCAGTAATTGCATTCCACCCGCCTCAGGATTAGAACCAAACTCCTTCAATGGGTTGGAAAGGGCTTGACCCTTCTGTGGCTGAATCTTTTACTCCTCTGCATACTTTAGAGCTAGGAGTTGGGCTCTGGAAATAAATAAACTTAGATTCCAATTCAATAATACCAGGACCAGCTCAGCTTCTGTTTTCTCAGCTGCCAAAGGGGAAGGATTGTATATCATCCACTCCCAGGGCTGCGATGAGCAGTGCATGAAATAATGCACACAAAGCTGGTAGAACAGTGCCTGTCCTCGGACAAGTGACTGTCTGAGTTACTAAGGGAAACACCAGGCACGGAAGCATCTCCTGTCCCCTGCCAGCCCCGGAAACAGCCCAGTTTGTGTTTTTAAAGGCGGGGCAGTTTCGTACACTCTCTCCTGAAGAGGGAGGAAAAGCAGCACATTTGTACTTCAGCCACACTGAGGAGAATGAAACCAAACTGGGTTGACCCTGGGAAGGTAAGGGGTGAAGAAGTGCTTAGAAGCAGGGAATGCTGGAGGGGAAATGGAGAGTCCTCAGACCAAGAGGAGGGATGCGGTGGGGAAGGGGGGTCTCCCTTTCAGCGACTGAGGGCTGAGGCCCCACGGTCAGCAGTCCCTGCAGTGGGGGCCTTGGCAGGAAGAGGGTTAAGGCTGGACACCAAGCTCCGAGGCTGAAGAACGCAGCGAGGGTCCCTATGGGTGACTTGGGCCAGTGGAGCAGACAGCTGATGGGGCACCAAGGTCCCAGAACACACAGCCTGGTTCTAATGCCACTCCTTCTGGGCAACCTTCTTGTACCTTCTGGTCCTGCCCAAGCTAGGAGAGGGGATCCCTCTTTGTGACCTTGCCATGGCACTTATCTCAATCATTGTTAGTGTTTGTCTTCCTGCTGGACCTTAAGGCCCACAGGGGCAGGGTCTGTGTCTCTGTGTTCATTTCTAAGTCCCTAGACAGTAGCCTGGGGCCCGGCATACACTCGGCCCCGAGGAAGTAAGGCTTTGTCACATGGATGAGTGAAAGAAACATGAGGAGACAAGGACCAGCTCCTTATCACAGTCTCTTGAGGGAGGAATAGCCCCAGGCTTACACCCGTGCCTGCTATTCAGTAGGCCTCACTGAATACTTGCTAAGTCCCTGAGTGGCTGAATGAACCAGTAATCGTGCCTGGGGTGAGAGGTAAGTTGAGGTAAGCACAGGGGCTGGAGGAAGGACCTGGCTGTGGTCCTCCTCCGCGGCTGAGCCCTGCTCTCCCCCTCTTGGGAACAACAGGAGCACAGGGAACTGCCCCCCATTCCGTAAGATAGTCAGGACCCAGTGGGTGGGGTGGGGCCATAAAGGCTTTGCACGTGCTCTGGAGCCTTTATCACAAATTTCCCGTTTGTCAATTTTGCTGCCCCGAGTCTATTGCTCTTTAGTGAAAAGCAGTAGAGTTATTTCAAAGGGCCTGTGCACCTTCTGTGGGGACGGTGAGGGAGAGGGGACCTTAGCACTGGCTAAGCACTCTCCAGACACGATCACTTCTTCTCCTCCCAACAGCCCCTGGGGAAGTGCCGACATCGTTCCCATTTTACAGATAAGGCAGCAGGGACTCTGAGAAGGGGAGTCACTTGTCTAGTCTAGAGCCCCGCATTGAGACTCCCTCCTACCGGGACCTAGCTCACGCTTTCTAGAATCTTTCCTTTCCAACCAATGGCCACCAGCAAGCTCTCTGGCTCCCAGGCTCCCCTGGCTCCTCGCCAGGCCCTTCTCTGGAGCCCACATCCTCGCTTCTCTTCTGCGGATCACTGGTTTTGAAGGTAATTATACTTTATTTTTTATTATTTTAAAAAATCCTCACCGAGCAAGTGTTTTTATTGATTTTTTTTTTTGAGAGAGGAAAGGTGGGGGAGAGAGAAAAGCATCAATTGGTTGCTCCCTTGCCCCCCCACCACATGCCCCAACTAAGGATCAAACCCAAAACCTAGGTATGTGCCCTGACGGGAAATTGAACCCACCACCGTTTGGTGCACGGGATGACACTCCAACCAACCGAGCCAGAGCTGAAGGTAATTTTAGACCAAACATCTGTGGTACTCTTCTGGCTTTGTACCCAGCCCAGCCCCGTCCCAGGCCTGTTGTCCCTACTCCTGGAGTCCCCGCACCTACCCATCACTCCAGGAGCCGGTCCACTCCACCTGGCCCCAGGGGTTCCGCAGCCGCACCAGCTTCACCTTCTCATCCTTGAACATGGTCTTGGGCAAAAGAGAAAAAGCTCTCACGCTCTGGAGCCTTTCTGGGAAGGCGGTCTCCTGTTTTGCCCTGAGGGCTGGGGTGGGATGGGGAGAGAATCCCATAGGGGGCTGTCCTGCTGGTCCTGGCCAAGGAGACTGGAATGGCCGGCTGAGGGGTCAGGACCTTGGGACTGAGTCCTCGGCAGTCAGGGCTTAGCCATCGCCTCACAGCTCAGAAGGGACTTCCCCGGTGAACATCTGGCTCTTACGAGCTTTGGGGGAGGAGGCAGGGCAAACACCGTAGGGCCCTGCTAGCACATTCGGTGTCTTTGTGTGAATGAGGAAAAATGCCCCTCCTGGCTGGGGAACTACAGACAAATGTCCCCTCCAGATGGACCAATCAGAGAAAGGTGCCCTGCCTCCAGTCCGCGGTGAGTGCTGCCCCAGATGAGGGCCCGCTCGGTCCATCCCTGTGCACAGGGCACAGCCTGACCAAATACCCACAACCAGTCTGACCAGGATCCTGTCTCTGATGCAGTAAAGGCTAGTACAGGCCAGACGTTCCCGGAGCAACGCCCTGTAACTCTTTGGCCGTGGAAGAACAGGAAGCATGAGAACCCATGAAATCAATGTCATTAAACCGAAGTGATTTCTATTTGGAAATGTGGGGGGAAATGGCTATCTTTAGCACCAAAAACAATGATAAACTGAGCACCATCTAGTGGCAAGATCCTGCGAGTGCCCATGGTCCCCTCCAGCCCCAGGCATTTGGCTTGAGCCCTGAGCGCATCCCCTGAATGGGAGAAGGCAAGCTCTGTAGCTGCAAAGGGACACAGAAAGCTAAGTCCTGACTTCAGGAGCTTAATCCGAGTGGCTCTTCAAGTCCCATCCCACCACGCTTTGCCAAGCTCACCTCCTCCAGCCCAGTGACGGAGTAGGCATGTCCTCTGACTAGCCCACAAGCCATCCTTGTCTCATACTGAACCGGAACAATCGTCTGTGGAGCAAAATCCAGACAGCCTGTCAGGGGTTGGGAAGCAAAAGTTCTGCCGCCCGAGACAGAGTTCACACGGTTCATTTCCTGGGTTTGGTGAGGATGAGCACTCCTCCACGCCCTGAAAGTGTGCCTCTGGCCATGAGAAGACTCTTAAATATTATAGGAGACACATTAAGAGTATAAAACTAAGTTTTAAAAAAAGTCATGTTGCAAAGAGGTACATACAGTATGATAACATTAAAAAATAAAAATTTAGATTAAGTATATGCATAGAGAAAATCTTGGGAGGACATATGCCAAATGCCAATTAAGAGTTATTACCTTTAGATGGGGAAAGATGGGTTAATTTTTCTTCTGCTTTACTATATGGCTCGATATTCCTCAGTGAGCATGTATTAATTCTGAAAGTACTAGAATATAAGCTCTACGAGGGGAGAAACTTTGCTTCGTTCACTAGGACAGTGAACAAAGAGGAGAGAATTTTCTTTGTTTGCTGGTAGAATACCTGGCACCTAGTAGGAGCTCAGTAACTGTGTGTGGAATGAGTAAATGAATGAATTAGAAGAGGAGAACCCGACCGGCATGGCTCAGTGGTTCAGTGTCGACCTGTGACCCAGGAGATCACAGTTCCACTCCCAGTCAGGGCACATGCCTGGGTTGCTGGCTCGATTCCCCGTAGGGGGCATGCAGGAGGCCGCCAATCAATGATCCTCTCTCATCACTGATGTTTATATCTCACTCTCTCTCCCCCTTTCTCTCTGAAATAAATTAAAAATATTTTTAAAAAAGAAAGAGGAGAGACATTTTAATACAAGAAGTCTCTCTTGTATTTCTTCCTGTTAATTTACCAGAGAAACTGCCTGGACCATGGAGAAGGGGCTCCCATAGAGATCCCTTCCAGATCCTGTCTCCCCCACCCTCAAGAGCCTTGGAGCAGGCACATTATTCCAACACGGACCCTTGGAAGGCCCCAGGTGGGGGCCTGTGTGTGAGGCACTGGCTGCTGCGGGGAGAGTGACACCAACAGGGCCAGGTCATGCAGGTTAGAGGGTGGTTATTCCCGACGTTTGGAGGCGTACACACCCGGGTCGGTCTGTCATCTGAGCCCGTGGGGCCGAGCAGCGAGTTATCCATATTCCTCACCATCCGTGCAATCAACTCCCCCATTTTCAGCCCAGAAGGAGAGGTTCCATAGGTCATGTTTGTGCCATCCTGGGGCCCCATGGGGAGGGCAGGGGGCAGTCCAGGAGGAGAACGAAGGAGGGTGATAACAAGGGAAGGAGACCGGAGGAAGGGAGGAGACAGACAAAGGAAGAGAGGAGAGAGAAACAGCATGAATGGAGAAAAGACAAAGAAAAGTGATACAGGAAGAAAATGTTCATCTATGGTGTCTTATGCTAGCTGATCTCCCCAACCTTTCCCATCCATGCGAGTGTTGGGCGAGGAAGGCATAGTAATTCATCTCGGGCCTCTTCCTCAGCAATGGAAAGCACCAGGACTAGCTTTCACGGAGCAGCCCAGGCAGGCGTGTCTCCTGGCACTCAGTAGGCCTGGCCAGTCTGCCATCTCCTCACCCTTGACTCTGGTCTCAGTTCAAACCACTTTGTTACACTGCGGGCTGAGCTTCTCCCAGATTACAGCACAGAGCCCAGGCCCCACGTGAGAGTGGCGATCGAAGCCCAATGATGGAGAGGCTTTCTTAGGGCACCCGTGGGCTCAGGTCCACCGCCAAGCATGTGGCCAGCTTCATGGGGGCATGTGGGGACTGAGCAGTTCCCACCACAGCGGCCCACACGGATACAGGCCTCTGGACCTGTTCCCAGTATTCCAGAGCTTGAGATGTCCTTGTCCTATCTCCTTATTGAAAACGCCCAAGGACCCCTCTACCTTGAGAAATTCCCAGTTTTCAAAGTTGAGAGCCAGTTCCTGCTTCCTAAAGCAAAACATTCGCCGGTCCCCGAGGAGAACCCTGTGCTGCCAGTCATCGGGTAAGGCTTTCCGATATGTGGCTGCTCCCTGCCCTGCACCCCACACCCCAGACTTACATCAATGGAGCAGCCCATGAGGGAGCCTCTCTCGATGGCTTTCTTCATGATCTTGTACATGTCTCTGGGAGCATCCTTAATCTCAAAAAACTCTGTGACCCCTCCCGTGAAGTCCTCCATGGCCTCTGTAGTGTTCCCACCTTTCAGAGCTTCGTAGGAACCATGCAGCCTTGGAGAGAGGATGAAGACCAATCTGGGGTCACAGGGTTCCAGGAAACATAACACTGCCACCAGAACTTTACTCTTGTGTCCTGTGATGTTCTCGTATCAATTCTCCAACAACCCTCTAGGCCAGTGATGGGCAACCTTTTGAGCTTGGTGTGTCAAACTTCGCCAAAAAACTGAGCATAACTCGGGTAGTGTGTCACTTGGAGGAAAAAACATTATTTCGCGATATTTATAGTTTAAATAACATAAATGTATAATTGTTATATATAATTGTATTTAATAAACCAAAAACTAAATATTTAGTGCTGACACGCGTGTCATAGGTTCGCCATCACTGCTCTAGGCTAATGGATCGGTACTATGATTCCCTTTCTTCTCAGAGGAGAAACTGAGCTCCAGAGGCGAAGGGACTCACCCAAGGCCACCGGGAGCCAGAGCACCGGGACCGGAAACTAGCTATTCCCACTCCCCGATAGCTCTCTCTCCATCATAACCCTGAACCCTGAGGTAGGGCTTCATTAAAGCCACCCGTAGCTGGGGTGGGCCTTCCAAGTTGAGCGACAATAGGGCTTTATTAATATACTGCAAGCTCATGAGGTTGAGCCAAGCAAGACCCTGGGATCTGAGCTCCAGAAATATAATGCTTGGATCGAAGACTTGTAATGCCCCTGCAAAGACAGACACTTGCCTCCAGTTAAGGGACAGCTAAAGCTTTCCTATGCATGTCATCATTTCTGTTCTTAAACATAATCTTTTTAGTTAGAGCTGTTTCTGCCTGGACTCGATGTTCTCTGACTTTGGGTCACCGTTGAACACACACACACACACATGCACACACGCACAGATATGCGTGCCTCCTCTCTTGAGTGAGAGCTTGGCTGGGTTTCGCAGCCCACCTCCTCACTTCTAGACTTGCCTCCCATTCGAAAGTGTGGCCTTACTTCGCATAAGCCTTCTCCAGCAGAGCGCTCCAAAACTCATTTCGGTGGTTGGATTTGGTGAAAACCAGCTGATCGTTGTAGGTTGGCAGGCAGTCATCAATAACCACGTCCACCCAGTCTCCATAGCGCCAGAACTGCACAGAAGCAGCAAGCTCAGATTACCACTGGGAAATGTGTCCTGCCCAACATTCCTTAGGGGCACCGGGTTCCTCTGACCCCAAAGCAGTCCCATTTGCTCAGCTCTGCATCGTGGCGCTTGTTTATACTATTCTGGGTTTGGGATGTGAATCTTTTTCCAAGTGGACTGTGAGCTCTTTGAGGGCAGGAAGTAGTTACAAACCACTTTGTCTCTCCCACAGAGTCCAGCCCAGGACTGGGGAGAGTAGGGGCTCCACGAATATCTGAGGACTTGGAATTTTCATTCTCCAGCTCAGTAAGTCTGGGGTGGGGCCTAGGTATCCGCATCTTTAGGTATCTCAGCTGATTCTAATATGCAGCCAGGGTTGAGAGCTACTGGTTTAGATGAAGGTGATGTATTGATTTATGCATTTCTTGATGGCAAACAAAGTAGAAATTGCTGCTGAAGAAGAGAATTAACATGGAAGAAAATGTGCCCAGAACATACTTTGACCGAAGCAGGAAAATTGTCCAATTATTGCAGTTCTGGATGTTGTTCTTTTTTGAACAATTCTGTCTTAATTGAAGAAACTCAAATGTAGTTTAATTTTTTTCTAATGACATCTGCCGCCCCCGCCCCCCACTTATTGACAAGAGGGCAAAAATCTATTTGGTTTTTGGATTTATGTCCCTTTAGATATCAGACCCTTTAAATATCAGTGGGAAACTAGCAGCTCGATGGCACAGGGAAAAAACAAAATTCAGGGCCTGGCTGCCTCCCCTGGTGCCAGGACGCAGCAGGACGCTGACCCTGAACCTGAAGAGACTTTTCTGAGGCCTTTAGTCCTGAGGTGCAGGATCAGCAGATACCTCAACCAATGATTTAGGTCAATCGAGATGTTTGGAGCCTTTAGGGCCCGAGACAGATGGATGCGTCAGAACCCTGGTATCTGCTAGACCCCCACATGTAGAACTCACTCTGTTGGGGGCCAGCACCAGATTTGGCTCTATGCCAGGACAAGTTGGATCCAGAAAATGCCCAATGGCTGAATTGATTCTGGAACTCAGACTCATTTCTGGGCCACACCAGAGACCTAGACCCCAGATTAACCAGACTTTCCTCCCAGAGCCTAGGAGAGGTGAATGATGATAGCCTTGGTGTAGACCTGCCTTAAATGGAAACAAGGAAACAGAAGCCTCCGTTGTGGATGGGGCCTCCTTTAAGGATTCTCCATGCTAATATCTCAGGGGCCTGCTTGAGAAAGGCCGTGGGTAATGACAGAGCAGCCAGCCAGCTGGAGAGGCAAAAATAGACCCGGAGTCCAGCAAACAGGATGTCTTCCTGCTCTTCTGGGGCATAGCTGAAGGTGTGTGAGGGGGCGTGTGAAGGGCAGAAAGAAACAACTGCTTCCTCACAGGCTTGAGGCCTGAAGGGGCTCACGGTCCACAGCCTCGGCTGGGAGGGCAGGTGAAACCTTTCTGGAGCCACTGGAAAGACAAGGCCGGGAGACTAGTGGCGAGCGAACTGCAGCTGGCCACTCCCATGACCTCACCTGGAAGTGGAAGATCCCTGCATAGTTTTCGATGAAACTCTGATCATGGGGTATGACGCGGAAAAGCAGGTGCTCGTGGAGGGTCAGACAAGCAATGGCGGCGAGAAACCAGCAGTCCCCTGCAGGCAAACACGAGGCACAGGTCAAAGGAGGGGCCGCACCTCCCGGCCGCGCTGCTCCACTTCTCTGAAGAGCACAGTTCAAGTGGCGCTCGCTGTCCTGCCTCCAGACCTGACCTTACAGAGGTGCCAGCCAGAGAAGGAGTCCGACAGCAGTCCCTTGACAATGTGATCAATAGGGCAACTCACCCTCCCGAGTGGTTTTCCTGGAAGCTGTAGGCAATTCCTCCAACTGCAAAATTAGCTCATTTCCTTTTTGGACCTCAGTGTAAGCAGGGCAGTAGGTCATAATTGGGCCGTTCCTCAGAACACCTGTAGGAACTCCGCCCTGCCCCGTATCTTTGCAATGTGAGTCCATTTCCCCCTCTGACCTCAGTGGAGACTGAGCATCTGAGAGTTACCAGTCAAGTGGGTTTGTTGTACAGAGTTGTTAGGCAGCTGCTCTGGAACCAGTCTGTAGGGGGCGCTAAGACATTGCTGGCAATGGAATGAGATGGGGACATTTTCTTACTCCCTGAACTTCTATATGTAGTCAGAAGCGACACTTTGCTGTGTGTGTGTGTGTGTGTGTGTGTGTGTGTGAGAGAGAGAGAGAGAGAGAGAGAGAGAGAGAGAGAGAGAGAGAGAGAGGAGAGAGAGAGAGAGAGAGAGAGAGAGAGGCATGCCTGGTACGCAGGCAGTCACAGAACTGCTTCTGGGGAGGATGGGTTCCGTCCTGAAGGACACTATTTTGCTGTGTGGGATGTGACAGCGGGTTTGAGACAGCATTCCCCTCCCCGCGGTGCCCCCTGAAGCAGCCAGCCTTTCCCCTGAAACAGTGTATTGGTTAGAAGGCCCGGATTCCTAGCTTCCTGGGCCCACAGGCAGCCTTTCCTCGGGGGCAGGAACCTAGTCACCAAAACCTTCTCAGCCTCTCCTTCTGGGACCGACTTAGTCATATTCCTTTCATTTGGTCGGTGCCCCTTGCACTCAAGTTTTAAATTGTATCTGTGGATAGTTTCTCCAACTTTACTTCACAGAGCTCTCCCGCAGCTGCACCAAGGATGATAGTTCCTGAATGAGAGGCAGAGAGAGGGGGCACTCTGATGGAACAGCCATGCTAACTAGCCAGAGAGGAGATCGGATGCTCATCCACAGCGCAAATGTCTTCGTTGAAAGATTTTTAAAAATTGATTTGCAAGACAGAAAGAGAGAGGGGGGGAGAGGGAGAGAGAGAGAGAGAGAGAGAGAGAGAGAGAGAGCAGTTTATTGTTTTACTTATTTATGCATTCATTGGTTGCTCTTGTAAGTGCCCTGACCAGAGATCGAACCTGCAACCTTGGTGTATTGTGACAACACTAATCAACTGAGCTACCCGGCCGGGGCTGAAAGATTCTTTTAATATGGAGCTATTGTTCTGGGGCAATTTAAACGAGAGTTCCAGCTACAAGTGCTCTTTTTGGTAATGTGTTTTGTGTGTATATATAGATTCTATGTTCCCAAGGGCCATGCTTGATACACAGACAGGTTCAGAGCTGTCTTTTAAGGAAGATGGGAACAGTCAAAAGCAGGGCTTTGTCTTGCTGAGTGGTATGTGTGGCTGTTCGTGAGACTCTAGACGGGAGGCTGTGGAATGAGGTCTACTTCCTGTGACCCATGGCAGAGAACAAGAAATGTGGGAGGAACAGAAATTAAATGAAGCAATCATCAGCACATAAGATAATGTAAAAACCTGCTCCCAAAATTCATTAAAAATAAAAACAGATTACCGTCCCTTTATTTCCTATAAAGGGACCACACCTTTTTAACTACCCCTTGATTGTTCGGCTGGATATGACCCGAGGGACCTTCCTACCTAATTCTCCTTGACAGATGTCAGTTCTGTTGGCTCCACCAATGATAAATCGGGGATTCTCGCAAATTTCCTGTGAAACAAAAAGGAAAGAATAACAGCAGTAGTAGCTTTTAAAAAATATATGTATATCTTTATTGATTTCAGAGAGGAAAGAAGAGGGGAGAGAGAGATAGAAACATCAATGTTGAGAGAGAATCATTGATCAGCTACCTCCTGCACATCCCAGGGGGATTGAGTCCACAACCCAGGCATGTGCCCTTGACCAGAATCGAACCCAGGGCCCTTTCGTCTTTGGGCTGATGCTCTATCCACTGAGCCAAACCAGCTAGGGCTGTAGCTATTCTTTATTGAGGTCCATTATGTGGTACCAGCATTATGTGTCAGGAGTATTACACATGCTACTAATTTAAGCTTCCAAAAACATCCTGTGAATTAGATACCATCGTTCTTATTTTTCAGGTAAGGAAACCAAGGCTCAGAGATGGTAAGAAACTTGCCCAAGGACACACAGCCAGTAAGTGGTAGAAGCCGAAAGCATGCCCCCTTTTCCCTTTGTTCCACACTGCTCCCTCCTCACACGGACATGCTGTCTTATTAAGGATGCCCCTCAGAGGGCAGTGTCTTTATTGTCACATCTTTGGCAAAGGGACAAGAGAAAGTATGGCTCTTGTTTTGTTTCATTTTGTTCTATGACAGGAAAAAAGGGCTGGAGGGAAAATAAGGATCTTTCTCCCAAGATGTGGTAACAGATATTTAGAGCCAGCAAATGTCCCAGGGCCCACAGGACTTGGGAACTGAGGAGAGCAGAGAGTGAATATGGCGTGTGTCTCAAAAGCCTCCACTTCTGTTGGGGGGTGAACTCCTTTATTTAAATAAATCCAGCATGGCACCTCTGCCCCAGCAGTTATGTGTGGCCCAACAGAGGCCAACAGAAGGAGCTTTAATTTTTGTTTGGCTGTGTCTTGTGCTTTTTCTTTTTACTTTTAAAATTTTGAAATAATTTGTAGATTCTGTGTTTTGGTTTTAACACCATTCTTCACAGCTTCCCTGTGACACAGGCCTCTCTCCCTCCTTTCCCCCTCCCCGCCTTCCCTGTCCCTCTCCCTCTCAGAAAAGGCAATACAGCCAAGTAAGCTGATGCTCTCTGCACTCAGGGATCTGTCCCTCCTACTAGATGGAAAGTCCTGCTTAGACCACATCACACACACCTCCCATCTGAAACTCTTAATGCAATGGAAGGATGAACCAAAGCCAATAATCTTTAAAAGGTTACATACAGGAAGAGGGAGGGAATAAAGTTATAGGAATACAGATGGAAGTAAAACTCTGAATATAACTGTTTGAAAAAAGTTTGACTTAGGAATCATGTAAATTTTTACAGAATTAAAAGTCAAAATGTAAGAAAAGATAACTTTAAAAAGCAATCTGTAACAGTCGAAAGCAACGTGAAGCAAAAGAACCCAACTGCATATCAAGCTGATGACATGACTACACACATAAAAGGAGTGAGTTCAAGTGACTTAAAAGAAAACATTTTGGCTGTTTATCCCTTTGGGTTAGATCCTAAGGTCAAACCCAAAACCATAACAACATAAACCATAAGAAACAATAATAACATAAACCACAGGAAATGATAATATTGTTATACTTCACAACTTTGGTATGTATATTATAGGATAAAGTAAATAAGAACTTACAGTAATGAGTTAGGAACCAAGATTTGTTTTAGTGTAAAAAAATATGTACAATTATAAAATTGAATAACTTCAGTAACAATCTTGAAGTGTTAAAGTTGAATTGAATATATCTCATGATTTATTTTTGTCTCTTTAAAAAACATTTCCTATCTTTCTTCACTAAAAACAAACAAACAAAACTAGAAGCAATAACAGTCTGGAAGTAAAGAGATCATCAATATCACCATCGTGGTCTTTAAAAACCACAGAAAAAATGTAAAACTCTATATGCAGAGTGATTATTATTTAAAACCAAAGAAGAAAGAAAATGACATAGGTCACAAATGTGGAGCTACATAAAGAAAGGGAAAGCATCAGAGAAGGAATAAAGTCAGGTAAAATAAAACAGTCATCTTTTCTTATTCTTAATCTAAAGATAACTTTGTTTAAAGTAATAATAGTAACAATGTGTTGAGTAATTATAGCATATGAATAAGGTAAAAGAATGATAGTAATGTCATAAGGGAAGGAAGGGAAGGATGGAAAATTTTCTATTATAAGATACTAGACTACATATATAATGGTGTAGTGTTATTTGAAGGTTGAATTAGATTAGTTGTAAATGTATATTGGAAACTCTAACCATTAACATATTTGTAAAAAAGAACTATAATTGATATACGCAAAAGAGGCGATAAAATGGAATCGTATAGAATACTCAATTAAACCAGAGAAGGCAGGAAAGGGGAGAAACAAAGAACAATTGCCACAAATAGAAAACAGTTACAAACATGGTAGATACTAATCCAACTATATGATAATAACTTAAATGTTAATGGTTTAAACTCACCAATTAAAAGATAAAGATCATGAGAGTGGATTTAAAAAGGCCCAGCTATACGTTATATATAAAAATTTTACTTTAAAATATATTCTTAATTGATTTTAGAGAGGAAGTGAGAGGGAGTGATAGAAACATCAATGATGAGAGAGTCATTGATTGGCTGCCTCCTGCACACTCCCTACTGGGGATCAAGCCTGCAACCTGGGCATGTGCCCTTGACCGGAATCGAACCCATGACCTCTTGGTTCATAGACTGATGCTCAACCACTGAGCCACAGTGGCTGGGCTACTTTAAATACAAAGATTCAGATAGCTAGAGAGGGATATACCATGCTGACACTAATCAAAAGAAAGCTGGAATATTAATTTCAGACAAAGAAAATTTTATAACAAGAAACATTATCAGAGATAAAAGATACTACATAATGATAAACGAGTCATTTCTCTCAGAAAACATACAATTCTAAATATGGGTACACCTACCAACAGAGTGTTAAAGGACATGAGGCAAAGAGTGATACATCTGAAAGGAGAATAGATAAATCTAGTATTATCTTTGGAGACCTTGACACTCTCTTTCAGTAATTATAGATTAAGGAGGCAGAAAATCATTAAGGATATAGTTGACCTGAACAGCACTATCAATCAACTTAATCTAATTGACATTTATAGAATACTCCACTCAATAATAGTAGAATACACTTTCTTCTCAATATCCCATGGAAGAATAGACCACATTTTGGGCCATAAAACACACTTCAACAAATTTAAAAGAATAGAACTCATACTAAGTATATTTTCAGACCACAGCAGAATGAAACTAGAAATCAATAAGAAAACTGGAAACCTCAAGATGTTTACAAAGTAAATAACACATCTAAACAACACATGGGTCAAAGAAGAAGTTTCAAGAAATCCCTTTGTCTATCAACCGAGAGAGACGATGGCAATGATACCCCAGAAATGATGAGCACACTATCACTCTGCTCTTGGTTTCTAATACTTTTCCAATAAAAGGTACCAGGGCTCCATGGGGAAATGGTTGATTCTAGGGGTGTGGCAGGAAAAAATAAATTGTGCCTGGAGCATCTTATAGCATCAGAAAGTAAGAAAGCACTCAAAGAGATAAATAACCCTCACTGACATATGAAAACATGCTCAAAGTCACTAATCACCCGAGAGATGCAAATCAAAATGACAATGAGGTGCCATCTCACACCTGTCAGAATGGCTATCACCAACAAATCAACAAACTGACAAGTGCTGGAGAGGATGCGGAGAAAAAGGAACCCTCATGCACTGCTGGTGGGAATGCAGACTGGTGCAGCCACTGTGGAGAACAGTATGGAGTTTCCTCAAAAAACTAAAAATGGAACTCCCATTTGACCCAGTAATCACACTTCTAGGAATATAGCCCAAGAAACTAGAAACACCAATCAAAAAGGACATATGCACCTCTATGTTCATAGCAGCACAATTTACCATAGCTAAGATTTGGAACCAGCCTAAGTGCCCATCAGCAGATGAGTGGATTAAAAAAACTGGTACATCTACACAATGGAATACTAAGCTGCTGTAAAAAAGAAGGAATTCTTAACATTTGCAACAGCATGGATGGAACTGGAGAGCATTATGCTAAGTGAAATAAGCCAGTCAGAGAAAGATAAATATCACATGATCTCACTCATCTGTGGAACATAATGAACAACATAAACTGATGAACAAAAACAGATCCAGAGACAGAGAAGCATCGATCAGACCGTCAAACCTCAGAGGGAAAGTAGGGGAGGGTGGGGGTAAGGGGGAGAGATCAACCAAAGGACTGTATGCATGCATATAAGCCTAACCAATGGACACAGACAGTCAACAGGGGGGGGCAAGGGCATAAGTGGGGGGTTGTGGGGGGCAATGGGGAGATAAGGACACATATGTAATACCTTAATAAAGAAAAAATAATAGTCCTCACAGCAATAAGGATATGTCAAAGGGATAGGAGTCAACTGAAAGAACTCCCAATGGCTAAAGCTGAAATAATCAGAGCAAGAGAATAAAGCAATACTTGATTACAATACAATTACAAAATAACTATCCACGAGTCCACAATGAAATAAGTGATTGAATACATAAATAAATGGACAGAAAGTTCCCATGCAGAATTCTCAATACTTTATGTAAATAAAAGGCGGCAGAACATAACTCCCACTCCTTTAGGATGGACTTATGTTTAATGACAGTCTCCCAAAGAGTACAGTATGGAAGAGGGAAAAAAAGTAACTTCACAATAGAGAAACCCGATGACACTACTTCAGCCAGTTGTCAAGGTCAACAACGTTGACATGTCGACAGTCTATACCAGTGGTCGGCAAACTCATTAGTCAACAGAGCCAAATATCCACAGTACAATGATTGAAATTTCTTTGGAGAGCCAAATTTTTTAAACTTAAGCTTCTTCTAACGCCACTTCTTCAAAATAGACTCGCCCAGGCCGTGGTATTTTGTGGAAGAGCCACACTCAAGGGGCCAAAGAGCTGCATGTGGCCCGCGAGCCGCAGTTTGCCGACCACGGGTCTATACGATGTAATGAAAATGGCACTTTCCCTCTGTGGTCTTCCTCCCAAAACCCACCAGCCCAGCTGAATCAGGAGAAAACCAGCAGAAAAATACCAGTTGAGGGATATTACACAAAATACCTGACCGGCACTCAAAACTGTCAAGGCCATCAAAAACAAGGGAAGTCTGAGCAACTGTCCCAGCCAGCAGAGGCTAAGGAGACATTACTACTAAATGCCGTGTCAAATCCTAGGTGGAATCATGGAACGGAAAAAGGATATTAAGTAAAAACTAAGGAGATCTGAATAAAGTATAGACTTATTTCAGGTAGCAATGTAATAATTTTGGTTAATTGATTGTAGCAAATGTACCAGAGTAATATAACTGTTCTAAAATGGGAAGTTTATTTGAAAAACAACTAGTTCAAATGTTTTTCATGCACTCCAATGGGCCAGCTTGCAGACCCACTGGGGTGCACACCCCCGCCTTGCAGACCACTGATCTAGACAGTTCCTTGCCTGCTCTACATGCAGTGAACCTTTTGGGGTTATCAGAGCCTCCATGCAGGGAGAGGCTGGGGTCCTGCATATCCCCAAGTACGTTTCTCTATTCGGCGGAAACAAATGGGCTCCTCAGCTGCACAGTAAAGTGTCCTTGAGCACATGGCTTCACCCTATGAGGAGTCTGACTGGTCAGCGTGAACCTTTCTGTTTAAGACGAAGTGGCACGTCACTCCTGACCCAGCCTTACATGAGAGGTTCGAAAGGCAAGTCTCAGCCTCCTGCAGCCTCCTGTTTCCTAACTGTTCACCATCCTGCACAGATCTCTCCTTGAAACGGTGAGCCTTAGTATTCTTAACCCCACTCTCCCACCCCCAGAATACCTGCTCTTAGGAAGAGACATGATAATCAATTACATTTACCATTTCACTATACATTTAAGTCAGTGCATTAGCTCTCTTAAAGGTATTTACAGTCTCAGGGACCTATGAAATATCATCATCATCTCTAACTCAGGAACGGAACATGACGCCCATTTCAGGAGGAAGCAGGAAGGCATTGTGAGGGCACCTGGGGAGGAGAACCTGGATAAGCCACCGGCTCAGAGTGAGGATCCATGGCCTCAGGCTCTGGACCCCTTGACCTCCTGCCCGCCGGAGCTGTCTGTTGAAGCAGCGAAGCTCCCCTCCCTACCTTTGGTCTTTTCCACGCGATGGCCTTCATCTTGGTTTTCTGGCTCAGCTCCTGGGAACCCAGGGCCTGAACACCAGCTGGGAACACATGGTCTTCAAAGAGGCACTTCTGAGCCAGACACCGTTGTTGGAGAGTGACAAAATCCTGCCCCTCGAACCTGAGGGGCTGTGTGGCAGTGCCCTCTCCGCCTCTCCTGTCCCTCTCCCGGATCACACGCTCACAGAAGAATCCTGGCAGCATGTAGGGCATGGTCACGGCTCAGGGAGTGAGCTGGGCCTTCACTGCGCCCTCAGTCCAGGCCTAATCCTCTCGTGAATGGGTCGGAGACTATTGAGCCTTCCACCCTCAGCAGTGCGATGCAAATGAACGCAGCCCAGAGCGAGGCTGTGGTCAGAGTCAGCAGCTTGGGCTGGAGGCCCCTGAGCCCACAGTCAAGGGGCAACACCATGCCAGTCGGAGAGCCAGCAAGGGGAGTGAGAGAGCGAGGGACAGCCCCAGGGCAGGCCTTTCTGGGATTAGTTATTTATTTTTATATATATTTATTTATTATATATTTGTATTGATTTCAGAGAGGAAGGGAGAGGGAGAGAGAGAAACATCAATGACGACAGGGAAACATTGATTGGCTGCCCCCTGCACGCCCCCCTACTGGGGATCGAGCCCGAAACCAGGGCATGTGCCCTTGACCTGAATCGATCCCAGGACCCTTCAGTCCACAGGCCGACGCTCTACCCACTGAGCCAAACCAGCTAGGGTTGAGTTTCTTTTTAAAAAGAGAGAAAATATAGTTACAGAGGCTAACCCTGCCTCAGCAAAAGGCATTCATGCCTTTGACACTGGTGGCCAATGGGATATAGCATGAGGCCTTCGAAACATGCTGTATGCACTAATCCTATACAGGCTGCTGAATGCATAGAAGGAATCTGCCCCAAGCCATTGTCTGAGGTTAATGAAGCCTTCATTCTCCTGATGTCCCTGCCCCATTCCCCCAAAGACCTTGACTGGCCATTTAGGGACTCTAATCTGCTAGAGGGACCAAGAGGGTAGGTGACTCAACCTCAAATGAAAGTCCCCGTTAGAGTGGGCCCCAGTGGCAGTGAACAGACATCCACAGTTGCAAATTCAGGACCTATGAGGCAGAGAATGTGATGGGTGGGGAAGGAGGATAAATGTGTGTCAGAATTATATTCACAAGACAGCTCAGCCTTTTCAAAGTTTCACCAAGCATCAACGGGCAGTGCTGATGTGAGAGCCGGGAGCTGATGCGGGTGGAACCTCAGGTCTGGCAGCCTGCCCACTTGGAGGATGCTGTCTCCCTTCATCTAGTCTGTGCTTCTCAAAGTGTGGTCTTTGGACTACCAACATGAGAATCACCTGGGATGTCAGTTTAAAATGCAGATTCCGAGGGCTCATTCCAGACCCAAGGATTCAAATACTTTTGGTAGGTTTCTGAGACTTCGCAAAAAGTCAAAGACTCAAGATGGAACAGTAAGCAAGGAAAGTGGTAAACATGTGTAAACCTAAGTAAATATTGATTGTTAAACATATTGTCTAATTTTTAAGGTTGGAAAATGAAGATAGAGCTAAAATTCTGAAAAACAATGGCTTATTAGTTACGGGAGGAGTACTTAGGATTAAAGTGCTATATGGTCTTCATATTATTTATGAGGAAAATAAATTTCAGGCTTTATCAAAATAATAGGTATGTCAACAATTTAGGGCAACTATAGAAAAAACATAAATAGTCAATAACTTCCAAATTAGTAGGAAGAAAAAAAAAAGTGAGAGAAAACACTTTTAATCAATTTTTAAAAAAGCAGACATAAGGAGGAAAAAAAGAACATTAAAAAAGCAATATAAACAGAAAGGTTATGGTAGATGGTAGAAATAAATTCAAAATATATCAATACTCAGAATCAATGCAAACAGACTAAAATCTCCCATTAAAAGACCAAGGTTTTCAGACTGGATTTTTAAAAAGAGTTACAAATAGTTTATAATAAACCAAAGACATCAGAACATAGAAATGTTGGAAGTAAAAGAATAAAAAATTACATATATGTAAAGCAAAAACTTGCCCCCAAAGCTTGCATACCTACACAATATCTAACAACATTGATTTTAGAGCAAAAAAAAAAAAAAAAAAAAGAAAAGAAAAAGAAAAAAAGCACAAAAACAAACAAACAAAAAAACTATAAAACTTTCTTAGAGTTAAAAAGGGTCACTACAAATTCCTAGAAAAATAAATATTACTACTGTATCAAAAAGAAAAACAATTTCAAATGATCCCATAGTTTTTGAAGAGGTTGCATCAATAAATAAAAATATACCCTTAAGAAAATACTGGCAAAATTCTACCAAGTATTTAAGGAACATATAGTTTTTATCTTACCACAATCTATTTCACAGAATAAAAGAAGAAACATTCCCACTCATTTTATGAGGCTAGTGTAACCTTGATAACATAACAGGACAGCACAATAAAGAGAAATAAAAGGCCAGTCTCAACTATATATGCAAAAGCTTTAAAAAAACTTTCAAAACAAAATTTAGTGATGTATAAAAAAGATATACATTCTGCCTTGGCACGTTTGGCTCAGTGATTGGACATTGGCCTATGGACTGAAGGATCTCGGGTTAGATTTCTGGCAAGAGCCCGTGCCTGAGTTACAGGTTCAATCTCCAGCCCAGTCGGGGCATGGGTGGGAGGCAACCAACCAATGTGTCTCTCTCACTTCAATGTTTCTCTCTCTGCCCTCTCCTCCTCCCTCCCTTCCACTCTGTCTGAAAAATCAAAGGAAAAAATATCCTTGGGTAAAGATTAAAGAAAAAATAATAATACACTCTAAGTTTGGTTTATTCTAAGTATGCAAGGGGGTCAACATTGGAAAACTCTACTAATATAATTGTTTAAAGGAGGAAAATCACATGATTTTCTCAAGTAATGCCAAAAAAGTATTTGATGAAGTTCAACAATCCTTATTTTATTTCTTTTCCATTTATAATTTTAAAGAAATTCTTAGCAAAGCAGGAATAGAGGGGAACTTTTTAATGATAAGTTGTATCTACAAATAAATCTACAGTAAATATACTCAACAGTGAAGCATTAAGGATATCCCCTTTAAATTTGGGAACCAGATGAAGATTCTTGTTAGCTCCTTTGTTATTAAAATTATTCTGGAGGGTTTAACTAGAAAAATAACACAAGAATTGGGTTGGTGAATACAGTTGTGCATACTGTACTGGGCAACTCACCTAACTATAGAAACATAGAGGCTATAGCCCAATATCTTGGGATATGCAATCAAATTATTAGAATTATTAAGAATTTATAAGATATGAGTCAAATGAATATATGTGCTTGAGAAATCTAGTACAATTTTAAGGAAGATGCCATTTATAAAAATAACAACAACAAAAGATGCCTAGGAATAAATCTGACAAAGATATTCAAGACCTTTACAGTAAAAATAAAATAACTTGATTGAAAGATACACTAATGGAGACCTATTTAAATGGAGGGCCATCCCTTCTTCATGGATAGGAAGATTCAATATTGTCAAGATGTGCATTCCTCTACATTGATTCAATGTAATCTCAGTGAAAATCCCCACACTCGTTTTTGTGAAGCTCAACACTCTGTTTCTAAAATCTAAAGAGAAAGGCGAAGAGTCAGATATAGCTAAAACAATACTGAAGAAGAAAAACAAGTTGGGAGGACTTGCTCTACTGGATATCAAGATTTATTGGCACGAGGTGTGGCATTGGCACAAAAATAGACAAATAAACATAAATAAAACACAACAGAGTGCGGAAACAGAACCACACATTGATAGAACCTGATTCATTTAAAAGTGGTATTGCCAAACAGTGGAGGAAGGGTTGTCTTTTAAATAAATTGTGCTGGCACCTTTGAATATCCATATGGAAAACAACAGAATGTGATCCATATTTTTATATTACATGCATAACTCATTTCCAGATGGATTATAGACCCAAATATAAAGGCAGAAAAATAAAGTTTCTAAAGGATAATAAAGAAGAATGACTTTGGTTTAGGAAAAACTTTAACAGAACACATAAAGCATTAACCATAAAAGGAAAAAATAATAAATAAAGAATTCATTTAGAACTTTTAATTAAGATTTTTTTAAATTAAAAATACCTTTAAGAGAGTGAAAAGGCAATTCACAAAGTGGGAGAAGATATATAGTACATCTTACCAATAAGTGATTAGTATCAGGATATGTAAAGAATATCTACAATTTAAGTTGAAAAAGACAAACAACTCAATAGAAAAATGGACAGCTAACGAACATGGACAGCAAGATAACAAATGGTCAAGAAATACATAAGTGTATAAAAAGATGCTCTGACTTATTTATAATCAAGGAAGTGCATCTTTTCATACATTTCTTGGCTGTTTCTGTGCCTGCCTGTCCCATCGTACTGCTGTTACTTCAGTATGTTCACCATGATGTCTAGAGCTCTGTCCCAGTCATGACCTCAGGAGGAGCTGCTGTCTTTGGAATGTAATGAAAGGCCGTCCTAAAATTATTGATAGAATTGTCACTTTCACCAACACTGAAGCCTGCTCCCCGCCACCCCCAGGATGGCACTGTCAGGATTCTTTGCTGCGTAGAAAGAGGGAGGCCGGCTCTCAATTGGGCACCTCATTTTGCCTTTCAGTTACCATCATCACTATTTACTGACTCATTGTGCTGAGCATGTCATACACAAATATCTCATTCAATTCTTAAACAACTCTATGAGGGAGAAACTTTTATTTTCCTTTCACAGATGAGGAAACTGAGGCCTAGGAATGGTCAGTAACTTGCCTGAGGTTACATTGTTAAGAGGTGGAACTGGGATTTGAATCAAGTTTGTGTGACTTTTAAAGCCTGTGCACTTATCATTGTTATACTTGGTCCTATGCTAATAGTGATTGCTGCCTTACCCTGAGCGCCTGCTAGGACTTTATGGATGCTGGCTCAGAACAGCCACAAGATAAAACATCATTATCCCATCACAGAAGAGAAAAGCAACACTTAGAGAGTTACGTGACTTGCTAGTGGCAGAGCAGGGCTCCGACCAGGTTTGTTTGGTTCTAAATCCAGCGGTCTTAACCACTGCACAATGCCCCCAGTTCTTCCTCTTTATGGCTAGCCTAGGGATCCCACTTCTCTCTAAACTGTCTGACAGAAGATGACTCTCTAAAACAGATTACAAGCAGGCCTCCTGCCAAGCCGGATTCACTGGAAAGATAGATAATATCCCTGAGAGAAGAAGCTATGCAGTGACTGTGTCCTGTGCCCTAAGAACAGAGGGCTCATGCTCACAGCCTGGGTGTTTCTGTACTTCTGTTCCCCTCCTGTCATCTCACACTGGCGTGGAGTAACTTTTATTTTGTGTCAACCTAGATTTCTTCTTTCAGAATTGAGTAACAGGTCGAGCAAACTCTTGGCTGGGAAGATGCACAGGGTGGAGTGTTAATTATAGAGGCCATGGGGCACACGAAAGATGCCATGTCAGCACGGGTTGCAGGAGGTGTCCAACTTAAGAGCGCTGATGTAACGGCCAAGCACTGGGTCCTAGGAAGTTGGTGGTCAGCTATCCTCTACATTTTACCCCTTTTCTTTAACTCCATTTCAGGCTAAAAGGAACCAGGCTCCTTAAAGAAATGATTCATTCCAGGTCTGGGGCAACAACTATACAAAATGAGCCTGGGTCACCGTGTTGTGGCCAGAAAACAAAGAAGCTATTCAAGATTAATGGGGTCATGTCAATGATACAGGTCACTTACAGGCTGGGGCGGGGCTGTTCCCACTCTTCAAGGACTGGTCAATTTGAACATCAAAAAGAACAATGACTGCAATGGATTAAAATGTGTTGCCATGTTTCATACTGTTCACACTCTGAATGGAGTATTGTTTCGAGTTGTGATATTTAAGAATACAGAGCACATAGGAAATACAGGTGATTCTCTTTGTTCATAGTAGTTGCATTCTATAAAGTTGCTGTGAACGCCGACTTAGTGAATACTGAGCCGTTGCTCCTGGAGGAAACACAGGACTAGGTTCCTGGGAGTCTCTCTGATCACACATTTTCATCAACTGATAAATACACAACCTTATTTTATGTGTGTTTTTGTTTAAAGACGCCTGCTCTACTATATATCATTGATTCATTAACATTGATCTTCACAACAACCTTATGAGGTAGGTTCTTCTGTTATGATTACTCCCCATTTTTCAGATGGGGAACCTATGGCAAAGAGAAAAACACGTGACGGTGATTATAAAGCAGCAGGGCCAGGACTTGAACGTGGGTGAGAGTGGGCTCTTAGCCACTGCGCTATTCTATCTCCCGCTCACAGAGCCTGCTGCTTCCGGGGGCCAAACCCTGAGGTGTCCTTCAATGCCTGTTGTAGGCCCAATAAATGCCTCCTCGTTTCCATGCCTGAGTTTTGAACCAGCAGAGAAATAGGTATCAGTGTAGAGCAGGAGGGAGTCCAAATGGCCACATTTATTGGTGATAAATCCGATATTGGCTGCTAAGTCCCAGAATTAGACAGATTTCATTATTACGCCCTGGGGTTCTAGAGCCAGATTGTCTGAGTTCAAATCTCAACTCTACCCTTACTAACTGGGAGGTCTGCAGCAAGTTATTTATCCCTCCGAGACCCAGTTTCCTCATTTGTAAAGTGGGGACGATACTAGTACTCACCTCACAGGGTTGTTGTGAAGATTAAGTGAGTTAATATAAGGAAGCCCTTAAAGTAATTACTGTCATACGAGGAGTTCGCAATCAAGCTTGGTTGTTATCATTACTATACACCAGCAGTAGTGGCAGGTGGCCCAGGCCCTCTGCAGGGCTCCCTATGGGACCTGCCTTTGCAAAACCTGGCAGGAGGAGGAGCAGGTAGATTGCTCCCAGGAGGAAAAAGGAAGAAAAAGACTGGGCTTCCCAGGCCAGGTTCTCTTTACAAATCCATCCAGGGGAGGAGAGAGGCCAGCAGTGTTATGTGACTGAAGCCGCCCACCACACAGAACGACACACGTGATCCCCCCACACCTGTCCCCAGTGATACTGGGCAAGAATCATCAGTTTCCCAGAAGCTCTGTTCTAGAAGCCATTCTTTCCCACCCAGGGGTTTGTCATTAAGAAAATGTGGGGGGTCAGCTGCGGTTGTTGCGTTGGGTGAGGGCGCTGAGCGTACAGGGCCGTGCCATGTCCTACCAGAGCATCGTCCACCTGTCCCTGGACGAGCTGCCCGTGCCGTTTGTGTGGTGGGCGTGGAGATCGGCTTGGAACTTAGCGGGTGTGCCCCGCACAAGTGCACGTCCTTCACCATCAGCAGCTCCCCGAGGGTCTTGGTGAACATCCCCAACATGGTCCCGGTGACAGCCGACAAGGAGGGGGCCAACACCCAGTTGCTTCTGTGTGAATCCATGGATGTGCTGGTGACGATGACAGCCCCCAGCCCGGACATCGGCGAGGACAAGGTTTCGGTGGCGTACTATCTGCCAGGTGGGGAGGTCCCCGTGGCCACCGCTGAGCTCTTCCTCACTGGCCTCGAGGTCTCCCTGGACGTGGACATCAACCGCAGCGGGCAAGTGGAGGTGACGAGTGACAAATGGGCTAAGAAAAACTGGGCCTGGGGCCCCAGTGGTCGGGGAGCCATCCTGCTCGTGAACTGCAACCCTCTCAGAGGGATGATAACTTGCTGCAGATCTCCCAGTTAGTAAGGGTAGAGTTGAGATTTGAACTCAGGCAATCTGGCTCTAGAACCCCAGGGCGTAATAATGAAATCTAATTCTGGGACTTAGCAGCCAATATCAGATTTATTATCAATAAATGTGGCAATCTGGACTCCCTCCTGCTCTACACTGATACCTATTTCTCTGCTGGTTCAAAACTCAGGCATGGGAATGAGGAGGCATTTATTGGGCCTAAACAGGTGGTAAGATCCAGGACGTAGACAAGACCGAGGTGTTCTTATTCGAGGCCGACAACTCGGGCGCCTTCGACGTGGTGCTGGGGCCTGGCTGGCACACCTACACCTTTGCCCCCCTGGAGAGCCCCCGAAGGAGACCTTATACGTGGAAGCCACGGAGTTCCCATCTGCCAACTTCTTGGCCTGGTTTCCTACTCGGTCTCCCTGGTGGAAGCGTCTGAAAACACGTTAATTCCAGAGACCCTGGTGTACAAGGACACGGTCGTGTTCAGGGTGGCTCCTTGCATCTTCACCCCGAGCGCCCAGATGCTTCTAGAAATCTACCTGTGCAGAGAGCTGCAGGTGCATGGTTTTGTGAAAAGGGTGACCGAGCTCAGCGAGAAGAGTAACAGCCAGGTGGCGTCTGTCTACAAGGACCCCAAACGCCTGGGCAGGTGGCTCCAGGACGAGATGGCCTTCTGCTACACCGAGGCGCCCCACAAGACGATCTCCTTGGTCTTCGACACCCCCCGGGTCTCCAACCTCGAAGACTTCCCCATGAAATACTCACTGAGCCCAGGGATTGGCTACGTGACCCAACTCACCGAGGACGATAAGGTGATCACTATGGATTCCATTGGGAACCTGATGGTGACCCCACCCGTCAAGGTCAAAGGGAGAGAGTATCCTCTAGGCAGCATCCTCATTGGCGGCAGCTTTTGCCCCAGCACGGAGGGCCGGGACATGAGAAAGGACCTCCGGGGCTTCCTCTACGCCCAGCAAGTCCAAGCCCCGGTGGAGCTCTACTCAGACTGGCTGATGATGGGCCACGCGGACGAGTTCATGTGCTTCATCCCCACACAGGTCGAGGCTGAGAGCGACAAGGGCTTCCGGCTGCTCCTGGCCAGCCCCCGCTCCTGCTACCACCTCTCCCAGGAGAAACAGGAGGAGGGCTATGGAGACATGGCCCTGTTTGAGGAAGTGCGGGAGGACCAGCTCCTTTCCAAAGGGAGGGAGGTCGCGACCATCAATCAACTTCTGGATAATGACATCATGAGGAAGCAGAACGACTACGTGGAGAAGTGCATTAACCGGAACCGAGACATCCTGAAGCGGGAGCTGGGCCTGCTGGAGACCATCATCCACATCCCACAGCTCTTCTGCTGGGAGCAGCTGAGCAACGTGCCCTCCACGGAGCAGACCGAGAAACTCTGCGCCAGGCCCTGCTTCCCCAACCTGCTGCAGCTGATTGTGATGGGCACGAGCCTGGGCATCCCCAAGCCTTTTGGGCCCGGGCCCCAGATCAAGGGCACCTGCTGCCTGGAAGAGAGGATCTGCCCGTTGCAGGAGCCCCTGGGCTTCAAATGCACCTTCATCAACGACTTTGACTGCTACATGACTGAGATCGGACGCCCGCCGCCTGCCCTTTGCCTATAAATGGTGGGAGATAGTGCCTTAGACCCAGCCTAGTGCTGCCAGCCCTGTCTGCCCCTTTATGCTGGGGGGAGGGAGGGCTGGAGAGTTGAGAAGCCCCCTTCTTATCCTGTTCCCTCACCCCTCAGAATCCAGTGGGGTGGCAAAGGCTGCCACGGCTGCCACCCTTTGGGTAGAGAAGGAAACTGTCTTCAGCTGAGTAGTTATTAGCTCCCCATTAAAGCTCTAGTTGTTCTGAATGCAAAAAAAAAAAAAGAAAAAAAAAAAAGAAAAGAAAAAATGTGGCTTAACGATTGGGAAGCATTAGGTGGCTTGTTTGCTTTCCGCTCCTAGAGATAGACCACATTAGAAAAGGGGAGAGGAGTCAGATTGTTTGGCCTGCCGACTCCCTGCACGATGCTCTCTAGCAGAGGAGGAGAGGCAGTGAGGTAGCTGAGGTCAGCAGGTGAGAGGAGATTATAGGCCGAGTCTGTCTTCTTTTGGGAGGGAAGGATTGAAAGAGCAGCATGTTATCCTAACTAGAATTATTGTTGGCTGTGAATAACTCTCCCCTCCTCCTCATCTGATTGGACTCAGTAATACCTTATAGTGAAAAAAAAAAAATCGTATTGGTTTTCAATGATTCTGCGCATTAGATTGTAAAGGCAGGAAGGGCCTCTCATGGGACACAGTCTCCTTTCCAGAATGCTCAAGGCTGGCAAACGTCCCCACACCTGTGGAGCACAGGGAAAACGTGTCCCCGAAGAGTGCTCTCCGTTTCAGAAAGTTCTGAAGTCATTCCTGTTTTTCAACTTCAATCAACGTGTGTGACTATAGAGAAGTCATTTGCTCTTTCTGGATCTTAATCACGTCACCTGTCTGTCTGTGAGGGGGCTAGGCCACATCTCTAGGATTCATTCCAACTCTGACCATCTCTGATTCTATAAGCTAATTTATGCCAATAAACCCCACAGGCAGTGTTTTCCCGATCTTAACCTCAGAGGAAAGGCGCATTTTAACCAAGAGTGGGCTTTGCTACCTGGACCTTTAGCAAGAGTAGAAAACTCAGGACTGTGGTGGTGGCGGGAGCACAGTTTGGGACAGAGGTGTGTCAGTGCTCCTCATGTCACACTGATACTGACAGTATCACTTTTAGGACTGATCTAGTGCTTAGAGTATAACAGAACCTTAAAACATTTTTATTAATATGTAAGTCTAGCTTTTAAGGCTAAAACCCATCAATGATGTTACTAAAAACAGAATGTTTTTTGGCTTTTTCTCTGCAGTAGTGTTGGAAAAGGCTTTTAGGAACTCCCAGCCTTGGCAGGCAGGGCTGTCTGAACGCTCGGGGTCAGCGCCTTCAGATGTGGGGTTTCATTCACCAGCAGCTGAGGACTGACTGAAGGCCTGGCCCGTTGCTGGGTAGGAGGGCTCAAAGATGAACAGGAATGGCCCTACTCTCAGAAGATGGGCAACAGACACGAGCAAGCTTGAAGGAAGGGACACCTGAACAGTTTTGGAGAGAAGGTGAGGAGAAGCAAGTGAGGTGAAAACGAGGGCATTCCAGACAGATGGACAGACAGCATGAGCAAAGGCCTCCGGGTGTGAGAAGACTTGGAACCACAGAGCAGCTGAACGTGTCAGGGTCCAAGGGGAGAGGGTGGAGATGAGATGCACAGGTAGGCAGGACCAGCTTTCGAAGGGCCTATATCTCAGCTAAGGGCTTTGGATTTATCCTGAAGGCATGGCGGCGCGCGCGTGCATGCGTGTGTGTGTGTGTGTGTGTGTGTGTGTGTGTGTGACATGTCTAGTGCCCTAGCAGCAGGGCAGCAACTGGGTTAAAGAATAAAGTTCTTTCAAGTCCTCACTTCTAAACTGAGGGCCCTGGGGCTAGTTCTGGGCCTTACCACAGAGTCGTCAGCAGAGGAAAGGAGCCTGTGGAACACACAAGGGTTGTTGGCTATCTCATCCCAGGTTAAAAAGAAAAACATGGCTAATGAATTGCACTGGGCCTCAGCTTAACTCGATGAAACTACTCAATAGCTTTGGGCCTCAGAGTAAATGATTTCTCCCTGAACCAGGGGAGCTCCCCTTGCCTTACGGTCCCTGAACATTATCTCCTGACAGGCACTCTTTTTCACCTTCCCCTCAGGGCTCCAGGCTCCAGGAAAGCGGGAATTTTTGTCTTCCTCCCTCACTGCTGTCCCCCAGTTGCTTGCCCAGTTTGGGCTCTAGTCTAGTAGATGCTCAGTAAATATTTCTTGAATTAAGAACAAGAGTCATACTGGAGGGATGATCAGAGGAGGGAGCCAGGAGAATATGATTTTCCTTCTGGTAGCTCACTGTAAATGAAACCCCGAGGCTGGAAGAGTCAGCTAGAAGAGAAAGGGTTTAAATCTGAGCTGTCCTGTGCTCACTGGATCTACCTCACTCTGGCGTGCCTTTATGCCCTCATTTGTGAGGTGAGGTATATGGACAAAACAATTGCTAGGGTTTCTCCTTCTAACCCTAACATTTTGTGCATGAAAAGGTAGTCTTTGCCTGCCGCTCTCCCCTCTCCGGGGCTTCCATGCTTCAGAAAGACATGGCTGCCGGCAAACCAAAGAAGAACATCATGACTGCCGCCCAAGAAATTGAAGGAATCTTATAAAAGTGCAAGATATTTAAACAGGCCAGATCTGGATGGTTTGGAATATGTTCTGGGAAAGGAATGTTTATTTTTATAGGATAAATTAAACTGAGTTCCAATGACTTTTATAAAAAGCAAAACGTTTTTCAGAAAGAGAGAGAGAGAGAGAGAGAGAGAGAGAGAGAGAGAGAGAGAGAGAGAGAGAGAGGAGCAGCCAGGTGGAGCTGCAGCCGGGCCCCTTCCCCCAGCCCATGTGCACCGAGGAGCTGTGGGAGGCGCTCGGTGGGAGGACTTCTCTGCGGCAAAAGCCCAACCAGCAACCAGTAAGCTACTCACCGGAGGTCTCTTCCAGACGAACTGGATGGGAAACTTCTGGCTATAGAAGAGGGAGGTCTCATCCGGTGGGAACTCAGGATCCACATAAAGAACCTTCTTCTCTAGACATTTCTTATGAAGCTGCTCAAATGTCTTCTCTTTCACTCCGATGATAGGAAAATTGCGGCTGATGATGGCTGAGTAGATGCCACTTGGGTTAGCGCCCCCGGCCTCAGTGGTCTTGCCCTGGGCCGGGAGGGGAACCGGCCCTGGGGACTTGGGCCCAGCCCCTGTCTGTGGGGCCACAGACGGGCTAATGGCTGTTGGCATGGCAGGCAGACGTGGAAGGAACAGAGTTTTAAAGAAAACAAGATACAGCTACCTTCAAGGAAAGGAAGCAACTGCTAAGGGGAAGTTGGAGTGATTCTGTCATCTGAGAGAAGAATGTCCACGTCCAATTCGAAGTTTCAAGCCCATCAGAAGGTCGTCCAGCTTGCGTTCATCTTAAAAACTGAGCTGTGATCTTGAAGCCGTAAGTTTTCCTGAGGAAGGAGCAGTGAAGGATTTATGCCCCGATTTTTACCTGGGGGGCTCCTACCAGCAGCATGTATGCCAGAGGGAGAGAAAGAAAGTGAGGCTAGTGTTTCAGTGGCCTGGAGAAGCTTGAACCAGGAAAACTAAAAATAGACATGAAAAAAGATCCTGAGTATGACAGCAAGAGCGAGGCTAGCGTGCAGCTCTACTGCGTGGCCGAGAGAGGGGGACCCGGCGAGACCGTTTACATGCGGCCATTAAGTGCTGGAGCTGTCAGGGGATGAAAGGGAAATATCTGAGTAAGTTGAACACTGAAAATTAGCGAAGAACTTCTGATGCATTATTGAGTTGGCCATTATACAGACCATCAAACTACTGGTTACCAAATTAGTGGAAAACTTTACTGAAAAAAAGCTAACAAGAGTGAGTGCTCAATTCTAGGAGAATAGGCATTTTTAAGGGCATGAATTTTACTTTCTAAAACTCTAGGATATCAGAACATTTCAGTTGGATTTGGTATATCTTCTGGAATGTTCTGGTATCAGCATTGAGTGGAGCTATCTGGGTGGAGGACTCAGAGTCCTCTCAGTTGTCTCTTCTTGCCCACTCGACCTAGCCACCTCTTATCTATCCCCACCCCCAAAATAAACACTGGGACCAAGCCTGTTACAAAAAGTGCATCTGAATAGGGATTATCCAGGCATACCGTGTCAGTCATCTGAGCCAGAGTTGGATACTGAACCAGGTTGGTGGTCAGGTCCCGGCGTGTCATACGGAAAGAGTTGGTTTCAGGGCTCTTAGACGAGAGCGCAGTGGCTCTGGGGAAGGGAAGTGCCTGCCTGGCCTCCGCCTTGTCTTTGACCCACAGTAACTGCTGCTCAGACTGTAAGGAGATGGCCACGTTCCAAGTGTAGCTCAGTGGATGCTTGTCCCAGACTGCAGCCCAGCCTGTTCCCGAGGTGAGGCTATGAGAGAAGGTGGGGAGTGACAGCTGCAATAGGAGTACAACTAGGCTCTTGATCGCTGGGGTTGCAGTTTTGAGGATCCCTGTGTCTGGAGTTGCACCTGTAGGAACCATCAGCCTATCCTCGTGGCCCTCTGAAGGCCTTTGCTCTCCTGGAGAGGCAGATAGAGGAGGGCAGCCTCTGGATGCTGACTGCTGAGGTGCAAAGCCTGGGCCTGCTGCTCACTGGCGGTGCCTGGGTAACTTTAGGTGACTTATTTCTTCCTTGTTCCCTATGTCTCATTTTCTCACCTATAAAATGGGTATAATAATAGTCATTCTGCTATGCAGTTGTAAAAATTAAGTTAATTTATGTAAAACATGTAAAATAGTGTCAGGATTGTCTGAAGCACTCAATAAAAGTTGTTAGAGATGACCTGAATTTAATAGTACTTTGAGGTTAGATGAAGTTGGGTGACAGCCACTCATTGGTGCAAATCAGCACTCACTCTATGAGCAGGAGCGTCTCCCACGGGAATAGCACCGGGATGGGTGCAGTCTGCCAGGATCCTGTGGTCACAGGTCTCCAGTCAGAGGCATGTCTCTCTGCCTGCACTAAAGGAGCCTCTGAAAATAATGTCTTCCACCAGTGATGGCGAACCTATGACACGCGTGTCAGCACTGACACGCGTAGCCATTTCTGATGACACGCGGCCGCAGAGGCGGCCGCATGCCGAGGATGAAACATTTGCTGCTCCTGAGGATGAAACATTTGCGAAATAATGTTTTTTCCTCAAAGGGACACACTACCCGAGTTATGCTCAGTTTTTTGGCGAAGTTTGACACACCAAGCTCAAAAGGTTGCCTATCACTGTCTTCCACCCTCAAACTCACCTATGGCATGGAAAGCAAAGGGGGGCGGGTAGTTTTCTTCTCCATCATCATACGTTTGAGTCCCAGCTCGGTGCTCTGCCTGTCCCACCTTGAAATTCACAGCAGCGACCCACATTTTATTGTTTCTGTTTATTGAGCTTCCTCTCTGACCACAAGACTGTAAGCTCTGTGAAGGTGGGAACGGGTCCCTATTCCACCCTCAGAGTTAAGTATATGTAGAAGGCTCTTAATAAATACGTGTTGCGTATCTGCTGAAGGAAATTTCTCTATGCGAGGAGAGATTTCTTACATTTCTTATTGCTTCGCCAACACAGTGAAAGTTTCTTGGTTGATATGCCCCTGGGAGAGGAGCTGCCTCTGGGCCACACACTTTTTGATCTTTCTTTTCTCAGCTGTCTAAGCCAGCTCCACCTGTTAGCAGCTGAGATAAGTGTGCGACAGAAATGAATCTCTTATCATAGCAGGATGGGAATATCAAACACACAGAGTGCAAAGAACTATTCATTTTGCTCTACCAATTGCTGTGGATAAAACTCCCTCTCAGATTAGCAGGTCCAAAATCAAGTTTTATCCAGCCACCTGGCTGTAGAAATGCATACTATCAGGGAGAAATCCAATCTGAGCCCATGAACAAAGGGCAGATAAGCACATAAACAGCTGCACATTTCAATTCCCAGAAGCCTCTTCGAGGATAAATAAATAGTTTTATAGCATATTTTAGCTAGGGTCATGCAATATTTGTGGCTGGAATGATTTCTATCAAAACAACAAGGCCAATTAATGGCTCCATATCACTGTCTTTTCCACCAATAAGTATTTCTTTGATTCAACAACTGTTGGAAGCAATGTATCTGCTTATAATTATAACACATATCATTCAAAAAGTGCCTAGTATAAGCTAGCCACAATCACATAGTTTAAAATTTTTTTAGGCGGTGGGAGTGGCCAGGGAGAGGTCAATGGGGGAAAAAGGAGACATATGTAATACTTTAAACAATAAAGAAAAATATTTTTAAATTTTAGAGTAATTTTAGAGTTACAAAAGTGTTACAAAGGTAGAATAGAGTTCTTGTATACCATTCACCCAACTTCCCCTAATGTTTACACCTTATATAACCAGGTACAATGATCAAAATGAAGAAATTAGTGTTGGTATAATTCTATTAACTAAACTACAAGACTATTTTGGTTTTTTTGTACTTCCAAGAAGGTTTTTTATTTCCTTCAGTTGCAGGATTCAAATTAGGATCCTGAGTTGCATTAATCATGTCTCCTCAGTGTCCTTCAATCTCTAACAATTCCACAGTCTTTCTCTCTCATGACCTTCTCACTTTTGAAGCGTACTTGTCAGTTATATTGTAGAATGTCCCCTAACTTGAATTGTCTGATGTTTTTCACATGATTAGACTAAGTTATGGATTTGGGGGAAGAATATCACAGAGGTAATATGCCCTTCTCATTAAATCATATCTGGAGGTACATGATATTGATGTGTTTTATTACAGGTGACATCAACCTTGATTACTTGGCTAAGGTGATGTCTATCAAGTTTCTCTAAAGTAAAGTTACCATTTCTTTCCTTTCCATTTACGACTGAGGAAACTTGAGATATCTGCTGTTATTTTACAGTTAAGTCATGGCAAACTCGAAGAGTTTTAGAGATTAGCTCCTTAACAAATGAGGAAACCGAGGCCTAGAGAGATGAAATGACATGGCAGAGATCACTCAAGCAGGTTCACCGCAGAACCAAACTGGACCCCAGGTCTCCTGATTTCTGAAGGAGTAAATGCATGACGAAGATCCAGTAACATGAAGTAGGATCCTTGCATGTAAACAGTCAGGGCTTCCCTTCCCCTCACTCCGATTGGAGAGAAATCTAATACCATCAGCCCTGCTGGAGACGACTGTCAGGACGCAGCTGCCTCATTCTGGCAGGCCTTGCTGTGGCACTGCAGGCTTTAGCAAGGCTGGTCATAGGACAGGCAGATCTGGTATCAGAGGCCAGCGTCTCCTTTATTTCTCCTAGAATGCTAGTTATATGGCCTCATTGACTGTGGCTAATGTGTTTCCAGTGGAGCTGCTGTTGGCTTTCTATTTCCTGGGCTGAGAAATTCAGTCTAGAGCAGCTGTCGCCGACTGGTGGTCTGCGGACCACTGGTGGTCAGTGAGGTCCGAAAGGTTGGTGACCGCTGGTCTAGAGTGCCCCCATTGGACTTACGCAGGACATTCCAAGGGTTTGGTAGATGGAAATCTTAAAAGCAGAGTGAAATGCCTGATATTGTGATAGGAATTCCATTACTAAGAAGGCCTTTAGGTAGGATGGTTAATTATAAGCTAAAAACGATTCAGCTCCAGATATTTATGTTTTGACTGTGTTTCTGCTATCATTATAATACCCTGTTACTAAAAAAAGGTGTGAAAAAAAGGAATTCTGCACACAAACCAAACTCCAGAACTGCAGTCTCCCCTCTGGCTTTGGTGATCTGATTGGTGAGTTTTAGTTAACCAGGATACAAGGCTCAGTGCAACATTAAAGCAAACCCATGGTGACAAGCTGTGCTTTTTGCTCTAGAGAAACTTTAGGTGAATGCCAAATCTGGGGTTGGCCCTGGCCATGCTGATACTTGGGTCCATGATCATGCAGTTTACTTAGTTCTGAAGTGAGCTGTACCCCAGAACAGAATTAATCCTATGGGTCATCTTAAATGAAATCAGCCTCTTTGGGCAGGCAATGTCTCAGTACCTAGTCTAACTGGAACCTACATCCTGGTTTCGCTTCTATCAGGAACTGACCACCCTAGGTCCACCAGAGCCAGGGTCTGCAGGATGACCTAGACCTGGGGCAAGAAGGAAGGTGACCAAACTGACCTTCCAAATGTATGAAGGACTTTCCCTGGCCACTAACCAGGGTTTCTGCCCTAAATAAATGCCCACCATAAACATGTGTTCTTTTCTAGTCTATGTATTTCTTAGTGTAAATACCCTTCTGAAGACTCCCTGGTCAGCTCCTGTGGTCAGACAACATCTCTGTGGTACAGCAGCAGGTAGTGATACCACAGTGTAGGTGGGTAGGGTCAGGAGCTATGGCCTGGTGCTCAGAGGATGGTATCCTGAGGTAGAGGATTTGGCTTGGCCCAGCATTCGCAGGTGAGGAACAGTTGATCTGATGAAGATTATGAAGCAATCTGCAGCATCAGAGATAAAGGTATTTTCTTGTACTGGGGTTCATAATTAACTCAATTTTTTCATCCTATTCACATGCCGTAGCTTATAAGCCTTAAACCAAACATTTAAAAGATACTAGATATAGAGAATTGCTCAGCATCATTGCTTTTAAACTTCTTGTTTTAAAGTAGTTTAAAACTCATAGGAAAGTTGAAAATAGAGTCTAGAGCAGTGGTTCTCAACCTTTCTAATGCCACGACCCTTTAATACAGTTCCTCATGTTGTGGTGACCCCCCAACCATAAAATTATTTTCATTGCTACTTCATAACTGTAATTTTGCTAGTGTTATGAATCATAATGTAAATATCTGTGTTTTCCGATGGTCTTAGGCGACCCTGCTAGCGGTTCTCAACCTGTGGAGAAAAACACAGATATTTACATTACGATTCATAACAGTAGCAAAATTACAGTTATGAAGTAGCAACGAAAATAATTTTATGGTTGGGGGTCACCACAACATGAGGAACTATATTAAAGGGTCATGGCATTAGAAAGGTTGAGAACCACTGGTCTAGAGGGTTCCTGTAAACCCTTCACCCAGATTCTTCAATTATAATATTTTAACACATTTTGCCTATTTTCTCTCTTTGTCTCTGTCTCTGCCTCATACATACATAAATTTTTTTCTAAGCCACTTGGGAGTAAGTTAGAGATATGATGGCCCTTAAACCATAATACTTTGGTGCATATTTCCTAAAAACAGGAAAATTCTTCTATATAATCATAGCACACCCTTAAAATTAGGAAAATTACCATATAATCACAAGATCCCATTCAAATTTTGTGAACTGTCCCAATAATGTCTTTTGTGGGTTCAGAAACCAACCTAGGATCACACATTTGTTGTGATGCCTCTTTAGACCCTCTTCCATCTGGAACAGTTCCTCAGGCCAGTTTTTGTGGCCTTCACATTCCTCAATTTTGGTTTGTTTATTATAACTTTTACTTAAAGGAAATCATTCAGTAAACATTTAATAAAAGACATTGTTTTATATTGATATATATAGATTGTTATTTTAATAGTTGCATAATATTCTACTGTATGAAAGGGCTATATTTAACCAATCCTGTGTTAAAGGACATTTACCTTGTTTCTAGTTTTCCATAGTATAAACCACATTACAATTAGTAGTTCTGAGCAATTCATGGGTTTTATGGGTGGAATTACTGGGTTAGAGTATGCAAATTTAAAATTTTGGTACAACTGCCAGATTGCCGTCCTGAAAGATTATACTTATTTAAAATTCCACCAATGATTCACAAGATTGCCTATGCCCCACACAACATTAGCACTGGACATCTTTACTAATAATCTTGGCTAATAAGGCAAAAAATCATTTATTTGATTATTAATGAGGCTGAACAGCTTTCATGCTGTTTAAATTTCTTTTGTGAATTGCTTTTGCCCATATTTTTATTGGGAAGTTTCTGGTTTTTTTCTTTTCTTTTCTTGTTTTGATTTTCCTTTATTTTATTTTTTTCCATCATCATTTATCCCCCCTATACCCTCTTCCACCTTGCTCCTTCCCTCTCCCCCCAAAGTTTCTGTTTTTAAAGTGATTTGTCACCTCATCACTTGGCATTTAAGTCTTGAGGGAAAGACACATTATGCATCACTTTAGAGCTTTGTTTGAAGCTCTGTTGAAATGGTTCTAGTTTCTTATATAAAACCAATTTCCTGAGAAAGCACATGAAGAACTACAAGGTAATAGAACAGCTGTTGGTCAACTCAGCCCCACACAGCTCTCTGGTACATAGCTTCAGGAATAGGAGGTGGGTAAAATGTGAGAAACAATACTAGTGAAAGCAGAAAACAATGAAAAATGCAGGCTACATTTCTCTCCACTCAATGTCTCTGGTTAAGTGTTTTAGTATAGTTCGGGGTCAAGACAGAGCAGTTCCTCACTAACTTATTCTAGTTCTTGTTTCTTTCTTTCCTCCAAAAAGATTTTAAATGGAAGAACAGATATACAATAAGTGTTGATCTGAATTTAGGTCTTAGTTATGTAGGTTGAAATGCTATTAAAACCAATCATTTATATTAGGTAAGAGCACTTAGTTTTCAGGCAAGGGAAATTTGAAGCTTGGAAATAAAACTTAAGTTAATGTAGGCTTCTTCCCTTCTCCTTAATTGCAAAACTTACAGAAATAGGAACAAAAAATCTGCATTTATCTATGTAAGCTTATATATGGTACAAAACTCAAATCTCAACTGATACAATGAAATATGACCTGAGGGAAATGCATAATGTTTACTACTTCTAAAGAGAAGAGTTCTTTGTCAGAAAAGTAAATCAGAAACAAATATATTCAATTCTCACTTTTTAATCAATCAAATTCACCAGTTAACCAGTTACAGTCAATACTTACTAAAAGCCAAGTATAATTGTACTCTGGCAGATATAAGAGAAATGTAACATGCTCTTGAGGAACATACTATCTCGCAGGGGAACAAGGCAGACAAATCTGAAACATAAGGGGACAATCCCTGAGAATGCCAAGTGAGAGCACGTATCGTACCTGGGGCAGGATTTCAGAGAAGGGCAAGTCACTACTCATGGGGAGTGGGGGTGTCTAGCGTACTTAGAGAGGCTTAGTGAAAAAGTAGGATTTGAGTTGGGCCTGGACAGGTGGTCAGATGGTCAGATATGCATAGGCAGAGGGAAGGGGGTGGATATCGGGGCCCAGGGAACAGAAGGCACAGAAGTGGCAGGTGACAAATTGCTGAGTGAGGAGGAGTGCTAAGGATGTGAGGCGGGGTGCCCCAACCGATGCTGTGGCAGGCAGCTGGAAGTCACTGAGGTCTCCAGAGCAGGGAGCACCCTGAGGGACAGGTAGGTTGTAATGTTCAATCCCACACCAAGCTGTTCTAGAGCCAGAGGCAAAAGAAGAACTCAGTAATACTGATCCTATCTGAATTTTAAAATGTTGATATTTTGTTAATTATGGATTTTTTGCATTAATTTTCAGTTTTAAATATGATTTATTTTGATTACTATGGGTTTTTTTGTGTCACACATTTCTTTGTGCCCAAGGTAAGTGCCTCACTGGCTTTACCCTGGTCGAAGCCATGTGTTCTATTTGTAAAGTTCAGTGATGGGCACATGGTATTTATTATTATTAATTACAGCTTATTCATGTTGCAAATATTCTTTTGCTTAGTAGACAGTATTTAATAAAAACAATTAAGATAAAGAAATTAGAATTTTGAGATTAATTTGGAATTTTGGAGCCCAAAAAGCATGACTGAGAAAAGAATCCTTTGTACTCCTGAGTCAATCTCTGGAGAGAATTACTCCCTGTTGCTATAGTATATGCAGTGCAGGCAGAAAAGGGTTGTTTTGCCCACCTCTAAGGGGTTGGAAGATACTGTGGGGGATACTGGAGGCTACTGTTCACTTGGAGATAGGCCTCGAGCAACTCAGCTGCTCTAGCCAGAGTGACTGCTGCATGGCTAGAGAGAAGCAGCCATGAACGGGCCACACTCACGTGAAACAAACCTATCCTGCCATGCTCAAGGAGAAGCCACTCACTGGGCCACAGTGCTGACAACTGGGAAATAGCCTAAGAAGCAGGGAAAGGTACACGAACGCTGTAAATGTCTCAGGGCTCCTTGCATCTAGGAGAAGAGTGGGTGTTTTGACACAAGGAGTATTAATAATACATCTAAGAATGTAAACCTGAAATCTATTGCTCATTAGTAAACTGATGACTAATGAAATGTTTTTTTGAGTCAATTACTGTGTAGCACAAATCTCAAAAACGGCCACGGGAGAGGCTGAAGGGTGCAGGCTGCTCCCTGTACTCGTCACCAGATGCACTTCTGTCACTTAATGTGGACCTCCCAGTCAGTGCCAATGTTCAGCGAGAGGTTCTCCAGGCTCAGGGTGGATGTTCCGGCACAATATGTAAAAGCCACAGGCTGATCTTTACCATCTAAATATCAAGACAATAAAAGGGAAAATCTGATGAACATCTAGGAGAGAAAATTTCTTTCTTTGTATCTGAAATCTTTCTGACTTGTCATAAAACTTTATTCCCTACTTAGGAGAATTTTACCTACAATTTTTACCCATGGACTTTTAAATATGAAACACTCCCATGGTTTGAATGCAAGATCGGTTGAAAATAAACGATAAGGAACAAAGTGATTTGTCCAAGAAATTCAGTATGTTAGAAAGGATATATCTCAACATATGCACTTTAAGAAACTCCGGGAGCTCCAGTGGCGCAATCGGTTAGCATGCGGTACTTATAAGAAACCCCATAAACGCAAGTAGGGCTTCAGATATCTACAGTTTAACAAAAATAGTCAGAGAAGCCACAATATTATTTCAAGCCCAAGTTAATTTCCCTTAGAAAAATATCAACAGCTTACAGTGAGCAGAAAGACCAGTTGAAGAGAAGCAGGATGGCCTTGCTCCCTCTGGATACCAGTATATTTGACCTCTACCAGGAAGTGTAGAGTCCACTTGGCTAAGACATTATGTCAGTTTTAGGGCTAATCATCTCTTCACCTTAGATATTTCTATGTTTACAAAAATAAATGGCTTGTTTCCTCACCAGGTGAGTGGGTGGTCACAGAAGATGGCTGCTTCTTGAGGCCTAGGACAAAGATCTGCTCCACCACACACTTGCTGGTATAATGACCCCGCTCGTCAGCACAACTGAAATAAATACACATGGCATTAGGAAAAGAAGAGAAAGAGGGGTTTGGACTGGTTACCAGGTCCAACATCCCCAGCCTTGTTAGTTTCCCTTCCTCCTTTTCCTATGGAAGCCTGAACCATATAGTTATCATATTTACTAGAATGGAAGGATGGAAACAGATGACTCTACATGCCAAGGGCTAAGTAACCAGTAGCTAAACCAATGTCTCTTTGTAAAGAAGTCATTTGGAGAGAAATCAGCTAAGGACACTGAAGTCATAAATGTGACTTGTATACAGCAATCAAATAGGAAGAAATAAAATACTTAATTGTTGAATGGTTGAATAAATGGGACTAATGGGAACTTAAAATATAATTTTTCTTTTCTTAAGAGAGGGAAGGAAAAAAAGATGGCGATAATAAGGAAGAGAGGTATATGGAGTGATTGAAAAAAATTATCCAGGTGACTCCGGACCAAGATGGTGTTATAAAAGGTTCCTGAATTTCCCTCCTCCCTCAGATGAACCAAATGTAAAGCTATACATGGAGCAAGTCTCTTTGAGAGATATCCAGAAACTAGCTGACTGACTCCTACACATATGGTGACTGAAAAAATACCCACATCAAAACAGGTAGGAATGGCTGAGACACACTCTCTCCATAACCCCCAGACCCAGCACAGTGCCATACAATTGGGAGAGAACCCCAACTTCCAGCTTCTCCCTGAAGAATGAAGGATCTGGACCATACTTCTAGCACCCCAACTTTTAAGTTCCCCACCTGAGGATTAGGCCCCCAAATCACCTAACTCTGATAGCTAACAGTGTTATGTTCACAAGTTCTACAGGGTATATCAAACCAAGAATCAGTTGTTAATGGGTGTGCTATAGCTATCCCCTTCAGACTCAGCACAGAGGGAGCAGGCAAAAACACCCATTTCCCAATTTCTTCCCGGAAGTGGTATGACTACAAACTTTTACAGCTACTGCCTGGGGGTCCAGGTTCTAATCAGCCTGCATCTAGGTGCTGACTGCATTCCCCCCTTTGGGTCACTGATGGGTCTTGGTACATCCTCAACTACTGGCAGCCACTAAGAGCAAAGATGGCCGCTTCGATCATCACAAAAGCTTGAGAAGCAACCAGGAGCTCAGGCTGGGCTGATTGATGAAATTCATCTCCTACACAAAACCAATCTATTAGAACTGAAAGAGGTAGATGTTTTATCTAATGAGCAGAAACCAACACAGAGAATCAAGGAAGAAACAAGGGAGTATCTTCCAAACAAAATAACATGATTAGTCTACAGAAACTGACCTTAATGAAATAGAGATGCTATTTACATGACAGAGAGTTCAAAATAATGGTCATAAAAATACCAACATCAGAAAGTAATGCACAAACAGAATGAGAATTTCAACAAAGTCATAAAAATATTAAAAAGTACCAAAGAGAAACCATAGAGCTGAAGAATATAATAACTGAACTGAAAAGTCCAATAAAGGGTTTCAACATGAGATTAGATCAAGTAGAAGAAAGGATCAATGAACTCCAATACAGGGCAGTGGAATTCATCCAATCAGAGGAGCAAAAAGACAAAAGCATAAAAAAGAATAAAGATAGTTTAAGAGATTTATGGGATACCATCAAGTGGACCAATATATGCATTACAGTGGTTTCAGAAGGAGAAAAGAAGAGAAAGGGGCATAAAACTTATTCACAGAGAGGAAGGGAGAGGGATAGAGAGAAACATCGATGAGAGAGAAGCATCTATCAGCTGCCTCCCGCACACCCCCCACTGGGGATGCACCCGCAACCAAGGTACATGCCCTTGACGGGAATCGAACCTGGGACCCTTCAGTCCAGCAGGCCGACGCTCTATCCACTAAGCCAAACTGGTCAGGGCAGGGCTTTTTAAAAAATATATATATTTTATTGATTTTTTACAGAGAGGAAGGGAGAGGGATAAAGAGTTAGAAACATAGATGAGAGTGCATAAAACTTATTCAAAGAAATAATGCTAAACCTTCCCTAACCTGGGGAAAGAAACAGACATCCAGATCCAGGAACCCCAATGAGTTCCCAAAAAGATCAATTTAAAGAACCCACACCAAGATATAGTATAACTAAATTTTTAAATGTTAAAAACAAAGAGAATCTTAAAAGCAGCAAAAGAAAAAATAAAAAGAGAGAAAAGGAAAAAAACAACAACAAAAAAACAAAACCAAAAAACTTATGTACAAGGATATACCACAAGACTATCAGCAATTTTTTCAGCAGAAATCTTGCAGGCCAGAAAGGAGTGAGATGATATATTCAAAGAAAAACAAAACAAAACAAAACAAAAAACCCCTGCCAACCAAGAATACCCTACCTGGCAAAGCTATTAGAATTAAAGGAGAGATAGAGTTTTCCAGATGAACAAAAGCGAAAGGAATTCATCACCACTAGGTTAGCCTTACAAACATGTTAAAAGGAGTTCATGAAGTTGAAATGAAAGGATGCTAACTAGTAACATGAAAATATATGCAAGTATTAAACTCACTGGTAAAGATAAATATATAGTTAAATCCAGGATACTCAAATGTTGTAATGATTGTGGGTAAATAATTTATAACTCTTGTATAAAGGTTAAAAGAAAAAAATATTAAAAATAATTATAACTACAATTTGTTAATGAATACACATTATAAAAAGATAAAAATTATGACATCAAAAACATAAAATGTGGGAGGAGAGTGTAAAAATGTAAAGCTTTTGTATGTGTTCAAAATTAAGTTATCAGCTTAAAATAGACTGTTATAACTAAAAGATGTTTTATGTATGCCTCATGGTAACCAAAATGCCAAAACCTATAGTAAGTACACAGAAGATAAAGAGAAAGGAAATCAAAGCATATCACTATAGAAAATCATCAAATTATAAAGGAAGAGAAAAAGAGAGGAAGAAAGGAACTACAAAACAGCTAGAAAACCATTAACAAAATGGCAATAGTAAGTCTATACCTATCAATAATTATTTTAAGTGTATTTGGACTAAATTCTCCAATCAAAAGAGATAGAGCTGTTGAATGGCTAAACACACACACACACACACACACACACACACACACACAAAAAAAATAACAAGACCCAACTATATGCTGTCTTTAAGTGACTCACTTCAGCTTTAAGGACATACAGAGTGAACATGAAGGACTGGAAAAAGATATTGATGCAAATAAAAACCAAAAGAAAGCAGGGGTAGCTATATTTATATCAGACAAATCAGACTTTATGCCAAAGACTGTAACAAGCAATAACAAAGGTCATTATATAATGACTAGAGGCTTGTTGCACGAAGAAATTGGTGCAATAGGCCTTCCTTCCCTTGGCTTCCAGCACCGGTTTTCCTCCGACACCTGGGACCCAGGCCTCCGCTCCAACCAGAATCTGCCTTCTTCGTCTTTGCTGCAGGCTCTGGCCAGAGTCTGCCGCCTTCATTTTCGATGCAGACTCAGGCCGGAGTCTGCAATCTTCACTGCACACTCCAGGCAGTGTCTGCCGTTGCCGTCTTCGTCTTCAATGCTTCACTGCAGACTCCAGCCAGAGTCTGCTGTCTTCATCTTTGCTGCAAATTCCGGCAGACTGTCTTCATCTTCACTGCAGCCAGAGTGCCGCTCTTGTAGATCTCTTCACCCCCTGCCCTCCCTCTCATAGCAGGCGTCCTGCCCCACCCAGCCACTCCACCTGGAGCAGCTGGGCTGCCACCATCTTTCTCCTTCTAATTTGCATATTCCCTCGTGATTGGCTGGTGGGCATAGCAGAGTGATGGTTAATTTGCATGTTTCTCTTTTATTAGTGTAGATAAAAGGGTCCATTCATTAAGAGGATAGGATATTTGTAAGTATTTATGCACCCAACATCAGAGCTCCTAAAATATATAAAGCAAACATTAACAGGTCTGAAGGGAGACATAGTTAGCAGTACTATAATAGTAGGGGAACTTCACTACCCCATCTTCAACAATGAACAGATCATCCAGACAAAAAACCAGTAAGAAAACATTGGACTTAAACTACATTAGACCAGATAGATTTAACATAGTCAATAGCAGCAGACTACACACTCTTTTCTCGCACATGTGGAAATTTCTCCTGGACAGATCATATGTTAGGCTACAAAACAAGTCTTAACAAATTTAAGAAAACTGAAATTATATAAACTTTTCTGACCAAACTTTACTGTATTTGATAGTAGAAATCTAATACAGGAGAAACTGGAAAATTCACAAATATGAGGAGATTAAATAAAATGCTCCTGAACAACTACTGGGTCAAAGAAGAAATCAAAAGGGAAGTAAAATATCTCGAGACTAATGAAAATAAAAACACAACATACTAAAACTTAAGGGATACAGCAAAATAATTCTAAGAGGGAAGTTTATAGCAATAAATGCCTATACTAAGAAAAAAGAAAGATCTCAAATAAACAACCTAACTTTACACCTCAAGGAACTAGGAAAAAAACAAAACAAAACAAACTAAGCTCAAAATTAGTAGGAGGGAGGAAATAATAAAAATCAGAGCAGAAATAAATAAAATAATATCTAAAATGACAATAGAAAAGGTAGATGAAACTGAAAACTGTTGTTTGAAAAGATAAACAAAATAGAAAAACCTTTAACTAGACTCACCAAGAAAAAAGAAAGAGGGCTCAAATAAAATCAGAAATGAGACATTACATTTTATACCTCAGAAATGCTAAGTATCATAAGAAACTACTATGAACAACTATACACCAACAAATTGGATACACTAGGAGAAATGTGTAAATTCCTAGAAACATACATCCTATCAATACTGAATCATGAGGAAACAGAAAATCTGAACAGAGCAATTACTAGTAAAGAGATTAAATCAATAACTAAAAACCTCCCAACAAAGAAAAGTTTAGGACCAGATGGCTTCACTGGAAAATTCTACCAAACTTTAAAGAATACAAATCCTTTTTAAACTTTTACCAAAAAAAATATAAGAGGGGACACTTTCAAACTCATTTTTCAAGGCCATCATTACCCTGATACCAATGCCAGCAAGGATACTACAAGAAAAGAAAATTATAGGCCAATATCCTTGATGAACACAAATGTAAAAATCCTCAAAAAATATTAGCAAACTGAATTCAACAGTTCATTCAAAGGATTATACACCACAATCAAGTGGGATTTACCCCTGGCATGCAGAGATGGTTCAACATAACAAATCAATAAATGTGATATACCACATTAATAAAAGGAAGGATAAAAATCATATGACCTTATATACCTGAAATTTATATATTATTAATTAATGTTACCTTAATACATTTAATTTAAAAAATCATATGATGCAGAAAAAGCTTTTGACAAAATTCAACATGTTTTTCATGATAAAAACTCTCAAAAAATTAGATATAGAAGGAACATATCTCAACAGGCCATGTTTGGCAAGCCCACAGCTAACATTATACTCAAAGATGACAAGGATGTCCAATCTTGCCACTTTCATTCAACATAGTATTGGACATCCTAGCCAGAGAAATTAAGGGGAAAAAAAGAAATAAAAGGCATCCAAAACAGAAAGAAAAAAGTAACACTGAGTCTATCTGCAGATGATATGATATTATATTTAGTAAACCCTAAAGACTCCACCAAAAAACGGTTAGAAGAAACAAATTCAGTAAAGTTGAAGGACACAAAATCAATATACAAAATCAGTTGTGTTTCTCTACATTAACAATAAACTATTGGAAAGAGAAATTAAGAAAAACAATCACATTTATAATAGCATTTAAAAGAATACTCAGGAATAAATTTACTCATGGAGGTGAAAAACCTGTACACTGAATACTATAAGTCATTGATGAAAAAAATTGAAGAAGATTCAAAGAAAAAGATATTCTGTGTTCATGGTTAGAAGAATTAATATTGTTAAAATGTCTATACTATCCAAAGCAATTTACAAATTCAATGTAATTCCTATCAAAATCCCAATGGCATTTTCCACAGAAATTGAAAAAGCAATCCTAAAATTCACATGGAATTACCGAAGACCCCAAGTAGCCAAAACAACCTTAAAAAGAAGAACAAGGCTAGAGGCATTACAATGCCTGATTTCAAACTATATGACAAAGATATAGTAATCAAAACAGTATGGTATTGGCATAAAAACACACATCAATCAATGGAACAGAATAGAAACCCCAGAAATATAAAACAGGGAAAGGATAGTCTCTTCAATAAATGGTTTTGGGAAAACTGGATAACCACATAAAAATAAATAAATAAATAAATAAATAAAAAGAAAAGAAAAGAAATTGGACCCCTATCTTTCACCATACACAAAAATCAACTCAAAATGGGTAAAGATTTGAATGTCAGACCTGAAACCATGAAACTCCTACAAGAAAACATAGTAAGTAAGCTCCTTGATATTGATTGGTCTTGGTAATGATTTTTTTTTTTGGGCTTGACACCAAAAGCGAAGGCAACAAAACGAAAAATAAACAAGTGGTACTACATCAAAAGCACAGCAAAGGACACCATCAACAAAATGAAAATGCAATCTGTGGAATAGGAGAAAATATTTGTTAACCACATATCCAAAAAGGGTATGTCCAAATATATAATTAACACCCAAAATATAATAGGAACTCATATAACTCAATAGCAAAAAATAAAAATAAATAAAATAAAATAACTCAATTAAAAATTGGCTAAGTACTTGAGTAGGTATTTTCCAAAGAAGACATATGAATGGCCAACAGATGTATAAAAAGGGGCTCAATATCACTAATCATCAGGGAAATGCAAATCAAAACCACAATGTGATGTCACCTCACACCTGTTAGTATTCTAATTATCAAAAAGACAAATGCTGGTGGAAATGTGATGAAAAGGGAACCCCTGTACATTGTTACTGGGAATGTAACTCCTATGACCCCTATGGAAAACAGTATGAATGTCCTTCAAAATATTAAAAATAGAACTACCATATGATCCAGCAATTCCACTTCTGGGTATATATATCTGAAGGAAATGAAATAAGTATCTTGAAAAGATATCTCTCCCCATGTTCACTGCAGGATTATTCACAATAGCCAAGATATGGAAACAATCTAAATGTCTGTCAATGAATGAATGAATCAAGAAGATGTGGTATCTATCTATCTATATATCTATGTACTAGAGGCCTGGTGCATGAAATTCGTGCATGGGGGGGGGTGTCCCCCTCAGCCCAGACTGCACCCTCTCCAATCCAAGACCCCTTGGGAGATGTCCGACTGCCGGTTTAGGCCCAAACCCTGGGATTGGGCCTAAACTGGCAGTCAGGCATCCCTCTCACAATCCTAGACCACTGGCTCCTCATCGCTCACCTGCCTGCCTGCCTGGTTGCCCCTAACTGCCCCCATCCCCATCGCCGGACTGATCGCCCCTCACTGCCTCTGCATGCCGACCTGATTGCCCCTAACTGCCCCCTGCTGCCGGCCAGGTCACCCCCAACTGCCCCTTCTCTACCAGCCTGGTCGCTCCTAACTGCCCCCCTTGCCAGCCTGGTCACCCCTTACTGCCCCCCCTGGTTGCCCCCAACTGCTCCCCTCTGCCAGCCTGATTGCCCCTAACTGCCCCCCCCCCGCTGACCTGGTCACCAACTGCCCTCCCCGCCAACCTAGTTGCCCCTCACTGCCCCTTGCTGCCAGCCAAGTCACCCCCAACAGCCCCCTTCCTGCCAGCCTGGTCGCTCCTAACTGCCCCCCCCAGCCGATCTGGTCACCACTTACTGCCCCCACTTCCGGCCTGGTTGCCCCCAACTGCCCCCCTCTGCCAGCCTGGTCACTCCTTACTGCCCCCCTTTCCAGCCTGGTTGTCCCCAACTGCCCCCCTCTGCCAGCCTGATCACTCCTTACTGACCCCCTTTCCAGCCTGGTTGTCCCCAACTGCCCCCCTCTGCCAGCCTGGTCACCCCTAACTGCCCCCCTGCCGATCTGGTCGCCCCCAACTGCCCCCCCCCACTGGCCTAGTCACCCCCAACTGCCCCCCCCTTGTTGGCCTGGTCGCCCCCAACTGCCTCCCCCTGCCAGCCTGGTCGCCCCACGCAGCCTGCTTGTTCAGTCGTTTGGTCATCCCTCACTAACCCCCGTGCTGGCCTGGTTGTAGGCAGCCATCTTGTGAGGGCGTGAGGGTCAATTTTCATATTACCTCTTTATCTATACTAATAAAAGGGTAATATGCTAATTAGACCAGGAGAACTTCTGGATATCCTTCTGGACAAAGCTGTGGTGGCAGGGCTGAGGCAGAGGTGGTTAGGGGCAATCAGGCCAGGAGGGGAGGGCAGTTGGGGGTGATCAGGCTGGCAGGGGGGACAGTTGGGGGTGAGCAGGCTGGCAGGAAGGGGCAGCTGGGGTTGATCAGGCTGGCAAGGGGGGCAGTTGGGGGCGAGCAGGCTGGCAGGCAGAGTGGTTAGGGGCAATCAGGCAGGCAGCAGGTGAGCAGTTAGGAGCCAGTGGTCTGATTGCGAGAGGGATGTCCTTGTGGGATCGGGCCTAAACCGGCAGCCAGACATCCTCTGAGGTGTCCTAGATTGCAGAAGCTGCAGGCCAGGCTGAGGGACACCCCTCCCTCCCCCGTGCACGAATTTCATGCACCAGGCCACTAGTTATATAGGATAAAACCCTAATATGCAAATAGACCGAATGGTAGAACAACCTAACAACCGAACAACCGGTCGCTATGACGTACACTGACCACCAGGGGGCGCGCATGAAACATGGTGGGCGTTGGCAGCAGGTGCAGAGTGCGGAACATGGTGGGCGTTGGCTGTGGTGGGATGGTGGAGTAGGTGAGCGGGGGCGCCAGACCAAGGTGGGGCGCTGATTGCTGTCATCAGGGCAAGCCTCTGGTGGTTACTGAAAATTCTTTCCTCCCATGCACCATGGTCCGGCCTGGCACTTGCACCTGCTGCTGGCACCAGCCCCTCTCGCACCCAGTGCCGGCACCAGAGCTGCCACTCATACCCTCTGCTGGCGCCCAGTGCCGACCTCAATCACTCGGCGCCATCAGCAGGTGTGAGCGGCGGCTGCCAGCCTCGATCGCCCCTCAGGGCTTCTCCACTTTCCCCTGCTCCTGAGGGGTGATTGGGGCTGGCAGTCGCTGCTCGCATCCACTAACAGCGCTGGCCCCACTTGCACTCGGTGCCAGCCCCAATTGCTCTGTGCTGTCAGTGGGTGTGAGCGGGGCTGACACCATCAGCACGTGGGAGCAGCGGAGGCAGGAGTGGGGCTGCCAGCAGACAGGGAACCAGGGGCCGTGGCAGGAGGGGCCAGGCGGGGGCATGGAGGATGGGCCAAGACCTGCCTCTGTGCCCACTGCAGCCTCGCGGCCCACAATTCCTTTCAAGGTGCACGAATTTGTACACTGGGCCCCTAGTATATACATAATAGAATATTATTCAGCCTTAAAAAAGAGGGGTATGCTGCCATTTGTGACAACATGGATAAACCTAGAGGGCATTATGCTAAGTGAGATAGGCCAGATAGAGAAAGACAAATACAGCATGATACCATTTATATGTGGAATGTTAAAAAACAAAGCTAAACTCATAGAAACAGAGAGTAGAATGGTGGCTGCCTAGGGATGGGAGGTGGGGGAAATAGGGAGAGGCTGGTAAAAGGGTACAAACTTTCAGTTATAAGATGAATAAGGCCGAAACCGGTTTGGCTCAGTGGATAGAGCGTCGGCCTGCGGACTCAAGGGTCCCAGGTTCGATTCCGGTCAAAGGCATGTATCTTGGTTGCGGGCATATCCCCAGTAGGGGGTGTGCAGGAGGCAGCTGATGGATGTTTCTAACTCTCTATCCCTCTCTCTTCCTCTCTGTAAAAACTCAATAAAATATATTTAAAAAAAAAAAGATGAATAAGGTCTGAGGTTCTAATGTATAACCTGGTGGCTATATTGATACCATGATGTATTATTGAAACTTGCTAAGGGAGAAGAACTTAAGTGTTCTCATCAAAAGGTAAATGTGTGAGGTGATGGATGTATTAATTAACTCTGTGGTGGATCCTTTCACAATGTGTACATATATCACATCATCATGTTGTACACTTTATTTTTTTTTTTTAAATATATTTTATTGATTTTTTACAGAGAGGAAGAGAGAGGGAGAGTTAGAAACATCGATCAGCTGCCTCTTGCACACCCCCCCACTGGGGATGTGCCCGCAACCAAGGTACATGCCCTTGACCGGAATCGAACCTGGGACCCCTCAGTCCGCAGGCCGACGCTCTATCCACTGAGCCAAACCGGTTTCGGCCATGTTGTACACTTTAAATATGTTATAGTTTTATTTGTCAATTATACCTGAAGCTGAAAAAAAGTAAAGAAAAACACTCCACAAATGGCTTTCATCATTAACTTCTTAAATCGTATCTTAAAATATCAGCTGTGTATTTGAGGATAGCAAAAGAGTAGCATAATTTACTTCAGAAAACACACAGATTTTTAGCTGTCATTACCTGTTGTTCAAAACACCTGAACAGAAACAAAACTTCCTGTGTAAGAATTGCTGCTTTTGGAGGTATTGGAATGAATGGCCATCATCGAGATACAATTCACCCACAGCAGAACCCTAGAGAGTGAATCACAGGTAGAGAATGTGGTTATATAATAATTTTCTGGGAAAAGAAGGCCACACTCTAAAGGGAAATAATAGATTTAAAAATTGGTGAAAAATTATGTTGAACATAAGCTTAATATTCAAGCTGTACAAAGTAGTCATACAATCAATACACATTAGTGAAATAATATAAATAAGGAAGTCACATAAGAAGAGCACAAAGAGTTAGGCCTTGTTGAAAGAAATTTAATCCACGAAGTATGGTCAGTGGCATAGGTGGCTTCCCTAAAAATACGATCCTGGAATGTGATAACAGGTCATAAATGAAACTGAAGTTAAAAAAATTAGTATAGAATGGATGAGATCAACTCTCTTTAGTAGACCCTCCATGTATGGAATGATATCTAATTCCTACTTTTTTTTGTAGGTGGACTCCCTTTGCGTGTCCTACAATGTCACAGCACTCCACATGGCAGCTTACTGTTTTGGACAACACTTGATGTGCTATGGATCTTGTATTTTATTCTGTGGCCTCTATGTGCCTGAAGGCCATAGTTTGGCCCAATAAAACATGCCTAAGTGAAACAGATGGAAAAGAAAGATGTATAAAAAAAAAGAAAGCTGAATTATTTTATAATATTTGCATGAGTAAGAATTTGTGTTTGGTACTGCATTTGGGCAAATGGATAGGAAAGAAATCTGCTTTCTCATTTTGGCTTAAAAGTACAGATCAATTCTGAATCCTTCCAGGCTTTACCCAAGGAGATTTCAGTTGTTTGAGCCATCTGATGAGAACAGAAGTTATTGTGTGTGTGGGGGGGGCGGGGGGTGTGGAGGGGGTGGGCAGGGAGGTGTCCCTGAAATGTTGCATGGATACAGATACCTCTTTACAGGGCACTGAGTTTCAGGGACAGGCTGCCTAGGCCCAGTGACCTTCCAGTCCAGTGGTATCAATGCCAAGTTGCAAAGCACCAAAGGTCACAGTGCCCCAGAAGAAATTACTATAATTTCTAGTTCTCAGAGCTCTTTAAAGAACAACCCCAGGCAAGTCAGACAAGTTTCAAAAATGACTCAGAAATAATTCAAAACTTTGATTTCTAGATAAACATCGGAAGCACCTATCCCATAGATGGGGTTCACCACTTTTACAGTGTCACACACTCAAGAGGCTACCACTGTAAAGAGATAGAGTAGTAACAAATGAAATGTGTAAAGGTAACATTTTCCAAATACCTTAGTGCTTAGAGCCACCCGGAGTCCATATGGGGAATCAGTCATCCAGCCTGTGGATTTTCCTATAGTTGTCTTTATAGGCACTACACTTCCACCCCGTTGAAACACTGGTATCTATAACAGAGCGACATTCTCAGGGAAGGAGCTTTCATATACTAGTAAGGCAATTTCAAAGTAGAATTTAAAAATGTTTCATTGTACAAGACTCACATTCCTTACAAGTATCGATTCAAAGCCAATATAAATTTATGGGGGCCCTGGCATTAAAAAGAATAGAGTTCAAACACTAAACAAATTTCTCAACCTTCATCAATTTATTACCTGTTCTGCCTATCCTATAAGTGGCCTCTCCTGGTTTATATTTTTAATTTTCCTGTCAATATAATAAACATGTTTATTTCTAGAGCCCTGCTAAAGAGTGAATTTTTCTGTCTGTATAAGTAGGTCCAGAAGTAGATGTGTATAGATAAAAGATGGTAGTTCCTTTGTTTGTGGGAGGTAACTTTTGTTCTTATTCACTACAACCTATACCCATCTTGCTCCCTGATTCCCTGGATCATCAGGATGAATGATTCAATTCTGAGGATAAATCTGTGAAACTTCTGTTACAGAAGCCACCAAGGGCACTTTAAGTGACTCTAACAACAGGACTGGAGGCATGACCCATACCTACGGGTCTTCTGGAATGCCATTCCCAGCAGGGAAAGCCCAGCAGGTGTCCTGTCCACCAGGATGGATCTCTGTAGGAAAGCTCCCTGGATCACCTAAGGGAGTGTACTTTGCTCTGAGTAAATACAAGCAGGGAGAAGAGTACAAGAGTCTAAATGAAGCTGGGAGTGAGGGTGGAGTAGCTAAGATGTCCACTCTCTGCTTGACTTGCAGGTGGCAGAAAGAAGTAAAGCACATCTATCTTCCCACCCTCATCAGCCAATCTCTTTTCTTCCCCTCAAAGAATGAGGTAGTAAGTTAGTGTGAAATGGGATCTAGTCTCAGTTCTACCATAATCTAGCCACAATCCTGGACAAGTAAGTTCACCTCTCTGAACCTCGATGTTTTTACCTGTAAACATGAGAGATTGGAGTAAATGCAAGTTAAGGTCTCTTCTAGGTCTGAAAGTTGACATCTGAAATCATTTTCTTTATAATGGAGTTCATATTGCTACTGATAATTAAAATAAAGTAACATCAATACCTATTTGTTAATCTTCACAGTACTTAGGGTTTGTGGTGATGGTGGCGATTCAGCTGCAGGAGCCACCTTCCCTTCAGAAATTCTATCCAGATGGGCCACTTTGATTCTATCATAACTGATTGCATTCCATTGGGCCTAGAGGTCCAGCGTTACAATTCAAACATGTTTTTTGACTTGGTCCAGTAGAAGGACATTCTGTATGTCCTGTGTGATGACTACCATATTTGCTTTCTATGTTTAGTGTTATTATTTTCTTAGACATATTAATGTAAATATATGGGAAAGAGTTGTTTGTCCTTTAGGTTTCATCAGAGTATATATTATTTTTATACTCTTTTTCTCATATTTTAACAGCTTTATTGAAGTAATTCACATGCCATACAAGTCACCCTTTTAATGTATATAGTTAAATGGCTTTTAATATATCCAGAGTCATGCAACCATCACCACAATGAATTTTAAAACACTTTTATCACCCCAAAAAGAATCCCTGTGCTCATTAGCAGTCACTACCCATCACTCTCCAAATTCTCTCCTTTCCCCAGCCCTAAGCAACCACTAATCTACTTTCTGTCTCCATATGTCCATGCCATTTTGTAGGACTCTAATATCCTTGGTTCTTTCTATGTAAGCACATGTTATGGACTGAATGTTTGTGTCCCCCCAAATTCATATGTTGAAGCCCCAACCTCCAATGTGACTGTACACGTTTGGAGACAGGGCCTTTACAGAAGTAATTAGGGTAAAATGAGGTCATAAGACTGGGGCCTTGACCCTATACCTCACTCTCCCTCTGCTGTGTGAGGACACAGCACGAAGGCAGCTGTCCACATGTCAGGAAGAGAGTCCTCACCAGGAACTTAATTGGTTGGCACCTTACTCTAGTACTTTTGCCACCAGAACTATGAGATATTAAATTTCTGGGGTTTTTTGTTTGTTTGTTTATAATCTCTTTGTTTTTAAGAGAGAGAAGAAGGGAGAGGGAGAGGGAGAGCGAGAAACATCTCTATGAGAATTAGTATCAATTGGCTGCCTCCTGCACACCTCCTACTGGGGATGGAGCCTGATACCCAGGCATGTGCCCTGACCAGGAATCAAACCGACAACCTTTTGGTACACAGGACAACACCCAAGCAACTGGTCAGCCAGGGCAATGCATTTCTATTTCTTAAGCCAACCAGTCTATGCTATTTTGTTATGGCAGCTCAAGCAGGCTAATACAGTACAACAGGTAAAAATAGCAGTCTGAAAACAACTCACAGTGCCCAAGGCTACTGGGATCTTCACAGTACATGCTCCTTCCCAAGAAGCAAATGTCTTAGAGTCATACCAGACCTGGAAAGGAACATACCCCAATGAAAAAGAGTATATGAGCAACTCTGCTCACAATTTTATTATTCAGTAAAACATCCATTTATCTTGATTTCAAATACATGTAACCAGAAAGCTAAAATAAGTATAATTTAAAAAATCTTGAGTAGAAGTTAGGAAGGACACATACTTTTAAGAAGATCCTAAAAGACTAAGCTACTAATGTGACAGATAAATTTGACTAAAAAGGCCACTCATTTGTCCATCCATCCATCCATCCATCCATCCATCCATCCAAAGGTTATCAATTAAATAACCTACCATGTGTCTAGCACTGCTAGGTAAACATGAGTGAACAGAAAGACGCAGTTCCTGACCTTATGGATTTTACAGACCAGTTGGCTTATAAGAACTTAATACGTCTATTAGTAAAAAATATGATGGAGAGAAGGCAGCAACAAAGAACGAAAGCACATTGCAAGCAAATGAATGACAGATGAGGCGTGGGGAAAAAAGTGTCAGAGAAGGAAGCATCTTGTAGAAAAACAAATGGAAACTTGAATGACTACAATAGGACCTTTTTTTTTTTTTTTACAAAGTACAATTCAGGGACGAGGTTCAAACTCTTATCTGGGGCTCCTGTCCAGAGGGTTTCGTTGCTGAAGTACCAAAGAGGTACTACAAAGTAATTTGATGGGCTAAATCCTTAAGAAACCATCAGCGTGAAAACAAAAACCTCTTTTTCTCTCTTCCAATCCAGCCACAGAGCCTCCTTCACAAGTTCATGTCCTGGGATTATCACATCCTTTATATAGCTGGGCTGTTGCGTCTGTCACTGTCCTGCTGTGACTGTGAGAGCTGTGACTTTACTATGATTAGCGACAGTGAACTCTTTAATTCAACAGGATCATCCCACCTCATCACAATGTAGTATGATGCTAATGTTTTATCAAGTATTTCTGTGTCTATTTATGAGGGACATTGTCTTAGGTTTCTTTTCTTGTAAAGTCTTTCTTTGGCTAATTCCAGTAGCTTTAAATAAAGAGATTTTGGGAGTAAAAGCTAAAAACAAAAAAACACTGACTCAAATAAGATTTTAGAATTACCTGTCTACCACTTTTAGAACTAATTAGAATGAGAGGTAGAGGGTATTTTTGCTGGTGCCATATACAAAGATCTCCAACCTAGAAAGAGTATAACTGGTATAAAACACCATATAGACCAGACCTAAAGCTCAGTCACCAAGCTCCTCACCCAGCAAGTATTTATCGAAGGCCTACTATGTGTCAAGAACCCATCTAGATGTTGAGGATGCAGCAGTGAACATAGATAAAAATAAGCCTTAAAAAAGCTAACATTCTAATGGGAGAGAGAGACTATAAACAAAACATCTAAGTAAATATACAGAATGTTAGGAGGTGGCACCATTTTTTGGAAAAAAATAAAGGATGAAGGAGGGCTGGACAGGAGCAGTGGGGGTGGTGTATAATCTTAAAGAGGTGGTCAGAGAAGACCTCGCTGGGAAGGAGATGTTCAAGGAAAGGCTTGAAGGAAAGAGAATGGGCCATCCAGAAACGGGGAAAATGACAGTGAGGGACCTTAGATAGTCCCCTTGCACCCTGTGATGCGGTGCTAGCCAGTCAGCGAGGCAAATGTCTGGCAAGGAACGGCTTGGCTCTTCTACCCAGGCTTTGGGAAGATGTAGCAAGAGAAATAATTAAAGATGCTTTGGGAGATAGTGTTGAGGGAGTACATTACATAGTCACAACAATGTGCTTGCCATTATGACAGGCCATTCATAAAAATCTATGGCCAATTCAGAAAGGAGGCTGGTTCCTCTTAATGGGAGCCTATGCTTTGTTAGAATCAACTTGAGAAACTCTCAGCAGAAATGCTTAGCAGGGCAATTTAAAAAAAATCTTTACCGTTGAAAGTATTACATATGTCCCCCTTTTCTCTCATTGTTGGTTGGCAGGACAACTGATTTAGCTGTTGTATTTGACCTTTTTCTCAAGTTTCTACTCGGCAAGGGAACCTTTGTAAAGAGCCCTCAGCTTCAGAATTATAAATTCCTGGAGAAACCAAAGGCAAAGACCATGCTGCGTGAACCTTCTGGAGAAAAGCCTGGCTACTTCCTAATCCCTGGAAGGAGTGAACATCACTGTCCATGGTAACAGATTTGACTAAAGTAAGGAGCTTGAGATAAGGAGATTACCTGGGATTATCCAGGTGGGCCCTAAATGTCATCACATTTAAGAGAGAGAAGGAGGAGGAGACACAGACACAGAAGAGAAGGCGCTGTGGCGATGGAGGGGTAGACTGAAGTAATGCAGCTACAAGCCAAGGAACACCAAAGATTGGGGGGAGCCGCCAGAAGCTGGAAAGAGCCATGGAACAGATCCTTCCTCAGAGCCTCCAGAAGGAACCAACCCTGCTGACACCTTGATTTTGAACTTAAGCCTCCAGAACTGTGAGAGGATAAATTTTTGTCGTTTTAAGCCACTAAGTTTGTGGTAATTCCTTACAGCAGCCTCAAGAAGCCAATACAAAAGATGAATATATAAAGAGAACACATTAAACCTTTTTATTCAACCTGAAAAAAAGGAACCAGCACAACAACCACACATGTAAAGCTGGATGGAGGGAGAACACTGCACTGGCTTCCTGGTGTTGCCATGTCAGCGCTTGACAGTACTGAGCACTGAGCATGGCCTGGCTCAGCGACCTCACCACTTACCTTGACAGTCCAAGAACAGCTTGCCCTGACAGGCCCACGTCAGTTCAGTATTCCTCATGGCTCGTCCCCATCTGCTGAAGCCTGTGGCAATGCTCCAGTGCTCACGGATCCTCTCCAAGGTCTGCCTCCCTCCTGCTCTCCATCCCTATACTCTTCTCCTAGTCTGATGCCTCAAGTTTCTGCCCTGTCTCTCCTCAGCCCCTTTGGATAGATCCTTGGTTTGTCTCTGGAGACTGTTGCTCTTATCACCCTCGGCTGGCTGCTCTGCAGCCCTTTGGCTTATATCCACCTCTGCCCCTTGCCCTGCCTGAGTTCAGTGCCCAGGGCTCCAACAGGTCCAGGATTTTATACAGTGGCAAAAATCAATGGCAATACCCAGTACAAGCGCAGAAGAAGGCTGGAGGGGCAGAGAGGAATGTCACTGTTATTAGTTTTTATCTACCTTGGTGAATGTCTGGATACCAGCTTTTGGTGACAAAACTCAGGATTCAGAGAGAGCCAGAACCAAAGAGCAAAATCTTTTTATACTTGTTTTCCCCAGAGTTCGATACCTCATAGTAGACGAAAGATTTATTCATACTTAAAATCTCAGTGTGTTTATAAGGAGTCACTTACACAAGTCAAAGTGTGAAGATAAAGAACCATTCTAATCCACCTATTTAACTTTCTCCCTGCTCTTCCATTAAGTTTCTTGATCTCTGAGTACAGTGTCATGACTTATAAGAATCTTTAGTTGCTCTAGTCATTTGGGCTGTCTTCACAATTGCATGATGAAGAAATCTATTTCCTAACAGGGGCTAATTCATCAGAATGAGGAATGAGATATGAGACATAAAATATATGACTGTCATTTACTCTTACCTCATTTGATCCTGGCAGAAACACATCAACCACAGTAGCTTTTGGCTCTGTGACTGGATGAACCAATAAAGCACTTCCTGAAAAAATGGAGAAGAAATAAAGTTGAAAACAAAGTCTGAAAACATCCTTTCCTTTTAATTGAGTGCTTTTGTGGTTTTAAGGACCACTAGACTGAACGTCTTAAAGGTAGAGACCTTGGTGAGCTGAACCTATGATTCATCAGAGAGCTGCATTGCTAGAAAAAGGATAGGTGCTCACAGAGGTGACTATTATTGCCTGTCGTCAATCCACTTACAGTATATTGAAATTCTAGGGAGGGACCCTCAGTCTCTTTCTGGGCATCATTGTGCATCATTGTGGCAAGTAGTTGGACAAACATAGCAGAGCATGGACGATGGGAAAGGTACAGAAGGTCACCAGGGTGAAAGCTCCAGGTACCTAGCATTGGGCAAAACTGAGAAAACAAGGACCTCCCTGGTCATGTGGTTTAAACCCCCTGAACATTCATATCGATGGTCATGCGATTTGGACCCTCCTCTGACCTTTCCTCCCTTGGCATATTGCTAGTCAAATGGTTTTAGACATCCTTAGAGGAAGAATAAGAGGGCAGGAGAATGGCCTCACAGGATTCCCTTGCATGACCACACCCTTAAGCATTGGGCCCTCAGGACAATGAAGTTCTGACCCACATCAAATAATCTTAGGAACAAAGCTCGGGTCTGTTGACTACAGGACAGAGTTTTGGTCAATCTAGAGACGACATTTAGGCCTCAGTATGTTTCAGCTCCAGGCCAGAAAAGCAGCAAAACCAGAGGGGGCAACACCATGGTTGACATCAGAACCAGATGCAATGACTAATGACCCCCTCTCTTAGCTCTGACCAATCAGTGGAAACCACGACCCTGAAATGACACACCTGGAAAGCCAATGAATATTCTATTGAGATCCTCCCCTGAGACCTCCCAAGAAATTCACCTTTAGAAACCAGATAAAACTTCTTAAGGTAAAGGAAGCCAGCCCAGAGGGAGCCCACACCTTTCTTCCCCCTTTCTTTCTCAGGCATATATCTCTGCTCTCTTTCTCCTAAGTTCTAAGGATCCTGGCAAGACTTGCAACCAGGAGAGCAATGGACAGTAGTAACTCATCCTGGGCTAACCCCCTGGGCCTGTCTCCAAGGCCCCCTTTTCTCGGACTTTTCAGTGAGGTAACAGCAGCCTCGCCGTGGCTCACTCTGTCACTGTGACTGTTACTTCTCAGTGAGTCCACGCACAGCCCAGCGTGGCTCACTTTTTTCCTTACTGTTTCCAGAGAGCCAAAGCAGAGCACTGCCTAGGCTCTTTCCTGTTGCTTCTTCTATCCTAAGCCCTTCCTTTGTTTCACTGTCCCCGGCTTTAATAAACATACTCTCAAAATCACCTGGACTCACGTGAAATCTTCCAGCCCGAGGCACACCCTCTCTGGACCTGGTGCCTTTCCAGTGACAAAACTGCTTGTGTGTCAGTAATCTGAAAGCACCATCGCACTTCCCCAAGTGCCTCATTGTTTGCTATAAGTGATGTTGGTGATGGTGAGTCTACAATTATTTTCTAGAAGTGTGGTCAGCATGGACATTCAGATCTTCTTCCTTGACTACAGGACAGTTTGGGTCCATCTAGAGATGACATTTAGGCCTCAGTGTGTTTTAGCTCCAAGCCAGAAAGCAGCAAAAACAGATGGAGCAACACCATGGTTGACATCAGAACCAGATGCACTGGAAAGGCTAAAATTCTCCTAAACACGATCTGAATTATTAATTTTGTTTCAGCCTTGGTACCACATATGTGTAAAATTCATCCATTTATGAATCCACTTATTTATTTATTTTCTAGAGAGGAAAGGTGAGGGAGAGAGAGAGAGAGAAACATCAATGATGAGAGAGAATCATTGATCAGTTGCTGCCTGCACACCCCCAACTGGGGATCAAGCCCACAATCTGGGCATGTGCCCTTGACCGGAATCGAACCTGGGACCCTTCAGTCCGCAGGCCGACTATCCACTGAGCCAAACCAGCTAGGGCTATGAATCTACTCTTTAATTCAACAAATATTTATAGAGTGCCTACGGAATACTAGGCACTGTGCTGACCTCTGGGGATATAGTGACAAATAAGGCAGACACGGTCCCTGCTCTCACGGAGTTTACAGTCAATGAAGACAGGTATTAAGTAAGTAATTACAAACTAATTAGAGTTCAGATGGATACCAAAAAGGCAAAGTAAAAATAAAATTAAAGTTATGTAATAGGAGGGACTGACTTGGATTCAAATAGGTGGAATTAGGTAATAGGAAGCAATTTTGGTCAGGAAATTTTTTTCCAAGAAAGTTGCTATTTCAACTGAGAACTAAGGATGAGTGGAGACCTAAAGAGCAAGATGTTTTACATTTTAGGGTTTCCATTCTCTTTTGTTCCATCTTTTTGGCAATTCTGTTGAGCCTGGCTTTTTGAACCTTCTTGCCAAGATGACAGACTTCCATGTTCTAGATTTGGTGGTTAACCCTTGTTAAAGAGGAGGCCACCCTCCCCGCGCGCCGCCCCCCCCCCCCACCCCCCCCCCCCCCCCCCGCCCCCGGATCCCATTTTGCATATGAAATAAGCTCCTTTGGGTCTTTACTACAACCATCAGGTCTATTTTTTCCCCACTTCTCTTCCCTTTAATCACAAGGCTGATGAGTGGACCCAGAACAAGAATACCAATTGCATTCACAAAGAGGATGGATTTATTTGAAGTTAATATGAGAGGTGCTACATGACAACAGAATAGCTATGATTCCACTTAGCACTAAAAATCTTGGTGATGAAATTTCTTTTATTTTTTGGCTTTCTTGAAATTAGGGTGTTTTGTTTTTTTTAGTGCTCTTACATTAGAAAGTATAACAAGAACATGATTACAGTATTTATCATAATTATAATTAATCAAGAAATGCTTACCCAGCATGTATTCATCTTCCACACCAAAAGTCTCTAATTCATCAGGGAACTCTACCCACAGAGGCCTGGGGTAAGAAAAAATAAATTCTTTCTTCAACATTATTAGATTCTTATTACAATTCAATCACTTACTAGTATACTTTCAGTTTTGTAACCATTCAAAGGAAATTAGAAAAAGCCAGAGCCAAGTCTCCTTTCATGTTTCAAGATTTTACGAGCAATTGCTATGATTACTTGTATTTTTCTTATGTAAAAGAGCTATCAATTAGCTTAAATGTTTAAATGAAAGATTGAGAAATCTGGTACCTGCCATTTTTCCTTCTGATTGTTGAACTAGAAATAAATACTACTTTGACAGGCAGAATCAGAAGTCCAAATGCCTAACATGTTTGGTGTAAAACAAATTAAATGTTTGTAGAATCATTTTATAATGATATAAAATCTGTGCCATTTCTTCATGCTGTCACTGCCTTTCATGCATCCTTAATCATTACCTATTTAAATGAGAAGAACTGTTTTTTCTTGTTTTCAAACTGGCAACATTTTTAGAGGTTTGAGAAACTGTTGTGTGGTTTTTGTTTTATTGTTATTGTTGTACATAACTACCTAGAAGGCATTTGGGCTTATACAGAAAACCTTCAATATCTATGTATCTGAATATTAACTTAATGGTTCTAATAATATTTTTCAATTTCATGAGGAAATGATCTTTTTAAATAAGAGACTTACTTTTAGTTTATTCACTAGCCTTTATAATAATGTATTCCCTTTCCTACTGAAAATGGTAACAAAGCAGTGGTCTCTAAAGCTGGCTGATGTCTAGAACCACCCGGAAATTTTCTAACAAATATAGATCCCTGGCACCTTCCCAAAGGGATTCCTAGTAGGCCTTAGAATCTGTATTTTTTAAGAAGCTCCCAGATGATTCTGATCTGAGCCAGGTTTTAGTGACGGAGGATCCAGGAGACTTAGTATGTCTCTGTATGATTCCTCCTCTAGCTTAAAAAGTTGGTTTTTCATTTCTGCCTTTCAAATACAATCAGAATATAATTTATGCACCAGGAAAAATGCTCACCTCAAACTTGGAACAGTTTAATCCTAAGGGTGAGATAGAGCTCAAGACTGGCAGAATAAAATGTTCTTCATGAGAGGATGCTTGTGGGTTAAATACTAAATGAATTCAGTTACAAAGTCATTCATTTTTCTTTGAAAAAGCTCTATTTCTGTCTCATATCAATTATTAACATTTGAATCACAGAGTTATCTTCTGCTACCTCCACTGCCAGCACCCTCCTCCCAGTTGGTGTTCAATAAGCTGAGTGACAGGATTAAACACGGCTTTCCTTCACCTGTTCTCTTGAAATCACGGTGTAATTACTCCGTTCCCCAGTGGTTGGTTAGATTGTTTGCTGGGGCCTCCGACAGGTGGAGCCTCTTACCTCATGATGGGTTCGGCAGTCACATGTGCACAGTAGAACAGACAATACCAATAGGGCAGGAGGGTGTAACGCTCTCTGATGGCTTCTCTGATGAGCCGGGTGTGTTCCTTCCCAAAGAGCCAGGGTTCCCGTCGCTTGCTGTTTATGGTGGCATGGCCACGAAAGAAGGGCTGGTAGGCTCCGGCCTGGTACCAACGCACTAGCAGCTCCGCCTCTGGATCCCCCACGAAGCCGCCGACATCAGCTGATTCATTAGTCAAAGAAAGGTTTGTGAGCCCTGGCCAGTGTGGCTCAGTGCTTAGAGTACCAAAGGGTTGTGGATTCGATTTCTGATTGAGGGCATGTATCTGGGTTGGGGGTTCGCTCTCCACCCCCTGGCCGGGGAGCATGTGGGAGGCAACCAATCCATGTGTGTGTCTCACATCAAAGTTTCTTTCTCTTTCTCTCTCCCTCCCTCCCTTTCACTCTCTGTCTCTCTGAAAAGCAATGGAAAAAAAATATCCTCTGGTGAGGATTGAAAAAAAAAAAAAAAGAAAAGAAAGAAAGGCTTGTGAGGCAACCAGGCTTCTAATAAATGATGCACTCAAGTAAAATACGGCTTTGAAGACCGGCAGGAGAAAGGTGCTATGCGTGCACTCAAAATGACACTGAGGCCTCAAATTAGGGAGCACACAGTAAAAAACTCTGCCTGTTTGGGCATCTGACAGTACGCTCTTTTACATTCTATTCTTGTCAAAGGTCAGAGGCTTTACTGCAAGATCAACTTTCAGGTATGTTCCTGAACCCAGGTAACCCAGAAATTGCAAAATGTCTGTCTGAGTCAATGTCTGTATTTAGGGGTGGGGTGGCGGTGGAGGGCTGGCAATTGATTTCCTTTGAAAGCAACAGCTAGGGCAAGATAAAAATTACACTTATTTTTGAAGTCTAACTGAAGTCTGATTTTAGGAGGAATATTTATTATAGAAATAGCTAAAGAGAAACAGATAATGATAATGAGAGGTCTAAGTAGAATTTCATGTTTAGTCCTTAAGCAGGATACATATTCCCTGTATGGACCAATGCTATAAAAACACACTTATCAAAAAGTGATATTAAGTCACTTCTATTCCTAAAGAAAAGAAGGAGCAGCTGGATCTGTCGCCATCCTGAGCACCTTCCATATTTAGATCTCTCATCTGCAGAGAATTATTAGGATTTGCGAAGGTGGCACACTAGGGAATCTTATTTTAACTAAATTTATCTTTCCCGAGAGTGTATATATATATATATTTAACAGTAAAAATATGTCACAGAATTTTAAATTTGCAGAGTAAAAATGATTTCTGTAAGGCTGATTCTTATTTGCAAAATTCTTTGTAGTTCTTTCCATTTTTCGTTCAAGAAGAAAGGCATGTTTCAGGACGAGAAACAAACACAGTTACCAAGAGTGGCTGAGGCAGCAGTAAGAGAATGAGGGAAAGCGGCACTCTGGCCCCCTCCTGACCTTATGTCCTCAATTCAGATCGAGGGCATAACAAAACAGCTCTGAAGCTACCCTTTCTCTCCTCTCTAATGCCCCCTTCACTTTCCTCATCTTCTCTTTCCCACGTTCAGACCTATCCAAAACAGCCAATGAAAAGGGATTTGTGAGCAGCTTTGACAAAAACACCCTCATTTTTTATTTTCCCTCACTTCAAGCCTGAGGATATCATCTTACCTCCACAAAAAGAGATCCCAGTAACGCTGAGAGTGAGTAACATAGGGATAGAAATTTTCAGGTAACTCCATTTTGCTCTGTTGTCGCCTGTCCACACAGCACCTTTGGACACCAGTAACAAGATATTAAAAAAAAAAATCACAAATCAGCCCATGCTCTTGATTCATGTTTAGATTCCTTATTTGTATAGACAAAATTAATATAAAGGAATGCATTTCTTCCTTACCTTAAAATATATAAATTCTGGTCTTCCACAATGAAAATATATTAATTTTCTAATGTGAAAAGTTATTAAAATCGACAAAATAAATTGCAAAAATATTCTGAAATCATTTATTTTTGAAGTCTAACTGAATGTATTTTAAGTGAAGAGTTTGATGAGTTTTTAAAAAGTGTGCACCATGTAACCATCACCACAAGCAGGGTATAGAACATTTCCATAACAGCAAAAGTTTCCATCTTTTCAATCAATTACCCCCACCTTACCCAATCATTGGTTTGATTTCTATGATTATAAATTAGTCTTTTCTATAATCCTATATAATAACAGAGGAATATGCTAATTATCTGTTACTCCGTAATGTAACGACCAGTTTAGCAGGCTGCACGCGCAGCAGGCTCAGGTGGGTGGGCCGTGGCGGCCGGGGGATGTGAGCCTGTGGTGCCTCCTCTGGAGTTGGGGAGCTAATGACGGATGGGCTCTGGTCCTCCTCCAACAGCCCTCTCCAGCAGGAACGGGGCTGCTGAGACCCAGGCCGGGCCTCTGGCCACAGATCCACAGGTTCACGGAGACTGACTCTACCAGGCCGCTGGGAGGCCATGTGGCTGGGCTGCAGGGTGCCGGAGCCTGGTGCCCATTCAAGATGTGAAACAGAGAGGAGGTGCAGGAGGAAATCCAGAGAATGGGATGTGGGGGTTCAAGACTCACTCCCTTTGGGCTTTGTCCTTCTTGGCCCACCTGAGGACGGCTCCCGGGTGAGCGCCATGGCTTCAGCGAAGTGGCCGGCCAGGAGGAGGGCGGCCCAAGGGGCGCAGAGCGGCACCAAGGTGGGGTGCACTGGAGGGGGCTCGGGCCGGGGCAGGGGGCTGGTGGGCGGGGATCTGCCTCGCCTGCGGAGAGCGAGGTTCTGCAGTGGCCCCAAGATGCGGATTGGCCCGGTGGGAAACAAGAGGGAAGGACGCCTGGGCAGAGGGGCGTGGACCCGCAGCCCTGAGGCGGAGGTTGAGAGGCAGCGCCACCTCAATGGAGGGGCGCTGCACTGCCAGGTAACCCACTGCAGCAGTTCAGCAAAGCTCCCAGCCCTAACCGGGCCTCGCCCTGGTGGCCTGCGCACTTGAGAGGTGGTGACTACTGTTCCTGCTGTGGCCCAAAAGCAAGCATACGCCCGCCCCACCTCCAGTTCCCACCCCACCGTGCTCCACGTCAGTGTACACCTGCATGGTGAGTGCGAAGCCTACCACCTGCTCCCCAGAAAGGGGGGGACAGTAAAGAATGGGAGTGGGAGGCAGGGGAAAAGAAAGAATGTGGCACATCCATGATGAAGAGGTGCTTGAGAATGCACTGGGCCTCTAGTAGATATATACACACACACAAAATAAGGATTGTGGGGCGCGGCTACAGTGTTTGGACAGGTTCAAGCCTTGGACTGATGAGAGGGCACAGTCCTCTTGTGGCCACATGCAAGTCCCAGCTTGGCGGGCAGAGCCTTCCTAGCACAATTATAGCCAACAGCTATAGTTGTAAGCTTGAACCCATGGTCCGAACACGTGGCCCCACGTGTCTAAGTGATATAGGGTGCAAGTAAACAAAGCTTGATCAGGTGCATGTAATTGAGTACGATCAAAACTCATCAGAATGCTGTAAACATCTTGACCACGCCATTAACTTTGCCTCGTAGCATCGGCTATAAAATAAGGACTTGGCTTGTAGTCCGTGGCGCTGCTGGCTCCCCATCAGGGAAGCAGCGTCCCACTGAGTCCCAGCTTTCCTTCTCTTGTTTATCTTTTCTCAATCCTTCATCGCCCCCACTCAGATTCACCCTTGGCCGTGCTGGCACTGCACAAAGGATGGTATATAAATATATTTAGGCTTTTTTTTTTCTTTTATCATGATGTCAAACATTTTCTCATGCAATTAAGGCTATCCTATATAATAAAAGGCTAATATGCAAATCGACCAAATGAGGAAAAACCAGTCACTATGATGCACACTGACCACCGGGGGCAGACGCTCAATGCAGGAACTGCCCCCTGGTGGTCAGTGCGCTCCCACAGGGAGAGCACCACTCAGCCAGAAGCCGGACTCACGGCTGGTGAGCAAAGTGGCGGTGGTGGGAGCCTCTCCCGCCTCCACAGCAGCACTAAGGATGTCCAACTGCAGGCTTAGGCCCACTCCCACGACATCCCCCAAGGACTCCCAGACTGCAAGAGTGCAAGAGGGCACAGGCTGGGCTGAGGGACCGCCCCCCCGCCCCCGCCCGAGTGCATGAATTTCATGCACTAGGCCTCTAGTTTTACATAACTTTATGACAGTCTAACATATAAATATACTATAGTTTTATAACAATTCCCTTACATATTTGGATTTTCTTTCTTTTTTTGTTTCAAGAACTAATACTGTGGTGAGCAAATCCTCTCTAAAAAAATGGTAATATGCAAATTAACCACCACTCTGCTACATAAAGCCACGCCCACCAGCCAAGCCACGCCCACCAGCCAATCAGGGCGAGTATGCAAATTAACCCCATCCAAGATGGCTACAGCCACAGAGAGCAAGGTTTCCCAGGTAACAGAGCAAGCCAAGCTTTCCATAGCCGTTGCAGGCCTAAGCCTCCACTCAAGCTACAAAGTTTCAATTATAGAAGGTAAACAAATTCAAACAAATGGCGGCAGAATGGAGCTTGAGAGAGCAGGCCAGGGTTGCCGGCGGCAACAGGGGAAGCAAAGCTTTCTGCACACCCTGGCCAGGCCCACCCGCTTAAGGCTACAAAGTTTCAATTGTAGAAGGTGAATTAACTGCCACAGAAATGGCTGCCGCCCCGGAGGGAACAGCAGGCTTGGCTCTGCTCCAGGCTACAAAGTTTCAATTGTAGAAGGAAAATAAATTCCAGATACCAGGGCCTCCACTTGGGTTGCCAGAGGGCATGGCCGGCCTGCAAACCACCACAGGCCCCTCGCTCAGGCCACCCCACGCCCCAAGGGAACCCCACCCTGATCCGGGACACCCTTCAGGGCAAACCAGCTGGCCCCCATCCGTGCACCAGGCCTCTATCCTATCTAATAAAAGAGTAATATACAGATTGATCATCACTGCAACACACAATATAGCTGCCCCCATGTGGTCAAAGATCCTGCCCCCATGTGGACACAAGATGGCCACTACAAGATGGCCAGCAGGAGAGGGCAGTTGGGAGGCACCCAGCCTGCAAGGGAGGGCAGTTGAGAAGGACCAGGCCTGCAAGGGAGGGCAGTTGGAGGTGATCAACCCTGTAGGAGAGGGCAGTTAGGGGTGACCAGGTTGGCAGAGGAGGGAAGTTGGGGGCAAACAGGCTGGCAGGGGAGCAGTTAAGCATCAACCAGGCTGGCAGCAGAGTGGTTAGGGGGTGATCAGGCTGGCAGGCAGAAGCGGTTAGGGGCAATCAGGAAGGCAGGCAGGCAAGCAGTTGGGAGCCAGGAGTCCTGGATTGTGAGAGGGATGTCCGACTGCCCGTTTAGGCTGGTGGGATCAGGACTAAACGGGCAGTCGGACATCCCTCCAGGAGTCCCAGATTGGAGAGGGTACAGGCTGGGCTGAGGGACAACCCCCCGCCGTGCACGAATTTTGTGCACTGGGCTTCTAGTCTGTACATAAATCTCTGCTTAAGATGACAATATTTTAGCCTTTTCTTGAGTACCACAGGGGCTGGTTTGCAGGGGTGGAGCAGGAGGCCTAGTAATGGCTATGTACAGTAAAGGCTGGATTCTTCAAACGAGAACCTAAGCTCCCAGTTATTTGTGCCTGGGGACTTAAAATAGCCTTCCTGCCACAGGGTGGTAAAGTTGAACTAGATCTGCATTAGCTAGTAAACCAGATCCAGTTATAGATGAACCTGACCATAAGCCACAGCTAGGTCTATTTTAAGGCATATTGTGGAGTGAAATAAGTGGTTGAAGGAATGTGTTAGAAGTGTATTTTCCCTGGTTTTGATAAATCAAAGAGACAGGATCAGAGATTACCATCCCTGCAAACAGATACTCTGAAGTCATTCACCCAAAAATTAAGTGGCCATTTTTTCAGTGGGAAATGAGTAACTAAACTTTATTAAAATTGGTTTACTCTGATCATAGGACAAAAATACATACTTCAGGGCACATCTAAGGCCTGCCCAATGGCTACTGAAAAGGAAGGCATTAATAGCTCTATAAAAATTTGTGGTTTTAAGTCTGATCATATGAGCTATTCCTTACCATACTTTTGTGATCCAGCAAAGAAAGAACGTGTAAGAACAAAGGGTCTCTCCTTTCCCTTAGATCGTTGTATCAGTCCTTCTGCAGTAGCCTTTTGCTATAAAGTCAAAGGAGAAAAATGTCAAACAGATGATTGGATTAAGGCATTGTGTAGACATCCCCAATAAACTACTTAACATGCAAAAAAAAATGGTAGGTGGGAATGTGAAATGGGAAATATTAAAATAAATCCATCAAACAATTTTTATGATGTAATGAAACTACTCTAAATTCCCTTATTAAAATAATGGAAAATTTATTTGATTAAAATAGCAATGAAATTATACATATAAAAACCTAAGCGACCGAACGACCAAATGACTGAACGACCAAATGACCAAATGACCATTTGACCAGTCACTATGATGTGCACTGACCACCAGGCGGCAGACGCTCAATGCAGGAGCTGCCCCCTGGTGGTCAGTGCGCTCCCACAGCAGGAGCACCGCGCAGCTGACTGACAGGCGCCAGACACCGGGCTCATGGCTGGTGAGCGCAGCTGCAGTGGGCATGAGCCTTTCCTGCCTCTGTGGCACTGGCAGCGCGCTAACTAGCAGCCGCTGCGGCAGGCACAGTGGGGCCAGGATGAGAGGGAACGGTGGGGTGCCTGGCTGCCTGCAGCTTTGCGCACTATTATATCCCTTGGGGGATGTCGGACTGCCGATTTCGGCCTGATTCCCACAGGCCAGACCAAGCCTTTTGGTGCTTATTATTATCAGGCATTTTATAAGATTTTCTCTTATAATCTACACAACCTCTGAGACAGTCTTCATTAATGAAAAAATCTGAGATTCAGAGAGGTTAAGTGACTGCCTCTGGCCTACATAAGGAAATTCACTAAAGTCATTTGCAATTATAGCAAGAGGCTATTAGAGAAGTAAACACAGAAAACCAAGCTGTACCTAGCCAGCATCTCCCACTGGAAAATACCAGTTGGTGGGAGGACCATAAGAACAGTTACATTCTGAAAATAATGTATAAATTAGGGCCAGTGACTACCAAGTACAATCCCTATACATGCCTGGGTCTTTTAGATGTGATTGGCCAGTGGTCGGCAAACTCATTAGTCAACAGAGCCAAATATCAACAGTACGATTGAAATTTCTTTTGAGAGCCGAAAATTGACTTCTGCGCATGGGCCATGAAGTTTCAATCGCACTGTACGTGCGCACCCGCACATGGTATTTTGTGGAAGGGCCACACTCAACGGGCCAAAGAGCCGCATGTGGCTCGCGAGCCGCAGTTTGCCGACCACTGTGATTGGCCAATGGAATACAATTCTATTGAGAAAGCTAAGTACTTAAGACTTTTTACTTTTAAAAAAGTGTACTTATGAAATTATGTATGTGTGCTCTAAATCTTACTCCCCTGGTATAAATGTAAGACTTAATGTATTTAGAAATTTGTGAAATTGCAGAACATTTGTCCTAATTGCCTTTATGTATTTACACATGGTTTGTTTACTTCAATAAAAGTTTTGAGGTAGCATCCAATACCATTTACTAATGGCTCCTGTCAAAGAAGATGTTTCTGTTACCATTAATCTTACAATATCTATGAATTCATCAAGTTCATTATAGAAGGCAAAGGTACAAAAGGAGAAATGAGTCTTATATTGGCTACAACCGGGTAAGACTCATGGCAGAAGAGACACACAAAGAGAAATGTATAGTATGGCTATTACAAAGGAAACAACTTTCAGCCCAAAGGCAGGGTACATGGGTACAGTTGGCTTCTTCTTGGCTGTCTTACCTGATAAAAGCCATAAATGTTGTGAAGTTCTCTGTGCTCCCAGTTGCCATGATGAATGGCATTCTTCTGCATGGTTTGCTCTGGTCCTCTAAAGACTGAGGGTTCATTCATGTCATTCCATATGTAGAGGATGTCAGTAGATCCCTAGGAAATAAATCTTGGTCAAGGTACTACTTCTACAGTGATTATGCTAATATGACAGCTCCTCCTATTCCTCTTTCCTTCTCCATTTCATTTATTATTCATTATATTTATTATCTGTGCTCTGTCCTCAGCTCCACTGCTAGAATGAAAAGCTCTACTGGGCAGGGAGTTCACTGATAGTTCCCAAACACCTAGGACGATACTTGAACCATAGAAGGTTTCCAATAAATATTTGTTGATGAATGAAAGAATGCTGTGCCCTATTGTCTGTGAAATACATATTGCCCAGTAAGTCTACTCCGAGGTCTATCTGGAGAACTCCCTCAGGAAAGGTTGTGAATGATCACAATTAAGCTCTATCATCCATCATCTGCTACAACTCTTAACTGAGGGAAGGGCAATTGTAGTTGTACATGATAAAGTTCTGCTTTTCCTCTAATACTTTGAAAAATTTGACAGCTAAGATGCCTGCTTGTTAGTATGATCTATAGTTTATTTTCTACATAGAATTGGTCAATATAGAGTGAGAAAGGGCGATTGAGTCATCTAGTCATGGTCTTACAATCTCTTTATAGAATCCCTGGTCTCTCAGTATTTGACTCAATAGCTACAATGACAAGGAGTCCCTCAGGCAGCTCATTCCATTATTTTCTGCATGGTAACATTCTCTCACAGGGTCTAGCTTGATTTTTGGGATACCACAGAATACATCTTTTGCCTCACCCACATGATAGTCTTCCAAATGCCTAAAGGAGGCTCATGTGTTTTCTTTTGACTCTTTACCTTTAACTATTTCTAAATGTGTATGTCTATGAACAAGGCTATATGGTTTTCAATATTTAACTACCTTGACTGTTCTTCTTTATTTTTTTTTTTTTAAATATATTTTATTGATTTTTTACAGAGAGGAAGGGAGAGGGACAGAGAGTTAGAAACATCGATGAGAGAGAAACATCGATCAGCTGCCTCCTGCACACCCCCTACTGGGGATGTGCCCGCAACCAAGGCACGTGTCCTTGACCGGAATTGAACCCGGGACCCTTCAGTCCGCAGGCCGTCGCTCTATCCACTGAGCCAAACCGGTTTCGGCGACTGTTCTTCTTTAGCATCCTCTAGGGCAAGGTTGGCAGTCTTTTTCTGGAAAGATCCAGTTTTTTAACTTTGTGGGCTATAAGATCTCTTTTTCAGTAACTCAACTCTGCTTTGGTAATGTGAAAGCCGTAGACAACAAGGAAATGAATGAGCATGTGGCTCAAGTGTTGTTCATATTTCTCTTATTTTCTGTGTCCTAATACATGATGCTCAGAAACTAGCACTGAGTGGTTAAGAGCTGGGTTTGGAACAAACAGAACTGAGCTCAAATCTTGGGTCTGCCAGACCAGGATTGGGCCTAAAAGGGCAGTCGGACATCCCTCTCACAATCCAGGACTGCTGGCTCCCAACTGCTCGCCTGCTTGCCTGCCTGATCACCCCCTAACCACTCCCCTGTCAGCCTGATCGATGCCTAACTGCTCCCCTGCCAGCCCGATTGCCCCTAACTGCCCTCACCTGCTGGCCTGGTCACCCCTAACTGCCCTCCCCTGCCAACCTGGTTGCCCCTAACTGTCCTCCCCTGCAGGCCTGGTTCCCCCAACTGCCCTCTCCTGCAGGCCTGGTCACCCCTAACTGCCCTCCCCTGCTGGCCTGGTCTCCCCCAACTGCCCTCCCCTGCTGCCCTGGTCCCTCCCAACTGTCCTCCCCTGCAGGCCTGATCACCCCCAACTGCCCTCCCTTGCAGGCCTGGTCTCTCCCAATTGTCCTCCCCTGCTGGCCATCTTGTGGGGGCCATCTTGTGTCCACATGGGGGGTGGCCATCTTATGTGTTGGAGTGATGGTCAATTTGCATATCACCTCTTTATCATATAGGATCATTATCATCATCATCACAATTGGTTGAAAACAGTTCTCTAGATGTGGCCTCTCCTGTTTTCTCAGTGGATTTTATAAGATTTAGTAATCAATTTATTATTATACCTTACTTTTAATGACATACTTTGCAAGATAGTTCCACATATATCATCACCTTTCAATAATAGTTATAAAATGCTATTTTATATAAAAAGTATATAGTAATTTCAAAATGTAATACATCTCTATAATTAAGTACTTTGATATATTGTAATAGAGGTCAAAATCATAGCTTTTTGCATTTAATAATACACATGGGACCTCTCCTAGCACCACCAAAGTCTGTAATGTGATTCCACCCTTCCCTTTTCATACAAGCATTATTTATTAGGGGCTACTCAATGAAGCAGTATAATTCTATTCAATCACTTCTTTTCATTCTTTCATCATTTCAAGTAACTAGGAAAGAGAAAATGAATAAAAACATACCTGATAAACAGAAAAAGCAAAAAGACCTGAATACCACTCTCTGACCTTGGGGTTGGTGAAATCCAGGTACGAGGAGAGACCTGTAGAATTACAAGAGTAGACAGCCTGTTAGGAACAGTGGTCCTCATGGTAAGATGTGTAGTAAGGAGGACTATCAGATGTGAAAACTCGGCAGTCAATGGGCATCAGACATAAAAGTCAGCTGACACAGAGGCATGGTCTGGCGAGAAGCAGATGAAGGTAATGCTGGACTTCAGTGATAATCTACTAGGCCTTTCAACCCCAGGGCATGCCAATGAACAAGTATCAAGGTGGAGCCTGTCCTTCACTGAAATAGCCCAAAGCAGGATGGCAAGTAGTCTGTAGTGACCTGTCTGTTCTTAAAAAGAACAGAGAAGTGTTCATAACTGATAAAAGGGGGAAATTCATGGGGTTTCTCTACCGTGCAAGGATTTATGATAGAGTGCTATGTTATGATAGAGTGGTGATTTCCTCAAGGAGTCTCTACCAAGGCTTTTTTTTTAATATATATTTTTTATTGATTTTCACAGAGAGAAAGGGAGAGGGATACAGAGCTAGAAACATCGATGAGAGAGAAACATCAATCAGCTGCCTCCCGCACACCTCCCACTGGGGATGTGCCGCCGCAACCAAGGTACATGCCCTTGACCAGAATCGAACCTGGGACCCCTCAGTCCACAGGCCGACGCTCTATCCACTGAGCCAAACCGGTCAGGGCTCTACCAAGGCTTTAAACTAATAATTTCTGAAAGGAATTGTCCAGAGTTGCCAGAGGCAGCTGAGGTCACTCACGAAAGTCTGGAAGTCAAAAGGTTGGGCTAACAGGGCAAAGATGAATGGCAGGGGGAGAGACTGCAGGGCCCTTTTTCTTTTAAAAAATGTATTTTTTATTGATTTCGGAGGAAGAGGGAGATAGATAGATAGAAACATCAATGATGAGAGAGAATCATTGCTGGGCAGCTTCCTGCATGCCCCCTGTTGGGGATCAAGCCTGAAACCCAGGCATGTGCCCTGACTGGAAATTGAACCATGACCTCCTGGTTCATAGTTCTATGCTCAACCACTGAGCCATACCAGCCAGGTGGCCTTTTTTCTTTCTTTCTCTTCATCTCCTTTTCTCATTCCTTGGCTTTTCATTTTTATTTGCTTAGAGAAATAGCATGCTAGAGGTTTGCTTATTTTTTATTCACCCATTGACTGGTAAATGGATACAATGTACACTGTATCAGTATTATGAAAGATATAAAAGAAGGTAATACCATTTCTTAAAGGAGCTTAAAATGTAGCAAAAGATATCTACAAGGAATAAGAACAGTGGCTGTGAAACCTTCGTTAATTGGGACAGAACAAGGGAAATAAGTGTATAAAGTAATATCTCACCCGGCCAACATACTCCTTCAAAGTCTCCCCCTTCGTGATTCCTCACAAAGTAGCCCTGTTCTTTGGCCGTAGTGTACACTGAGTAGTCAGGGTCAATCTTGATATGCGGGTCACTGATGACCACAAGCTGTCAGGAGGACATAAAGGTTTGAAGATCTCATCAGTTTCATGTGAGCCATATATTCATTTATATGTTTCCATCATAGTTCTTGGGTTCAAATTTTACTCAGAAACAACTACTATTAGCATTGAAGTATTCTGTGTGCTTACAGAAATATAGATTGATGTCAAAACTAGGCCATTGCTCTTTTATAATTATTGCTGCTTAATACATTTTAAAAAAATAGCATTGAACTTCTATCTGTCTGCGGTGCTGGGTGCTATACATAAAGGAGTAAGTAGGCAAGGTCTCTGCTTCCTAGACATGTAGAAGCTAACATAACACTGACAAAAGCAAACATTAAAGGAAATAGGAGAATAGCATGTTAAAAACTCAAAGGTATAGGCATATTGAGGAAGGAAGTCTGAGAAAAGCTGTGATCACAGCTGTGTCTCTACCACCTCTCCTTGCCTTTCTAACACCATTCTTTTGTTTGGTTGTTTGCTTTCTTTGTTTTGTTTTGTTAATCCTCATCTGAGGATATTTTCCAATGAATTTTAGAGAGAGTAGAAGAGAGAGGGAAAGACAGAGAGAAACATCGATTGGTTACCTCCTCATGCGCCCCGACCAGGACCCGGGCTGGAGAGGAGTCTGCAACCAAGGTATGTACCCTAGACCAGAATCAAACCTGGGACCCTTTGGTCCACAGGCCAACGCTCTATCCACTGAGCCAGACGGGCTAGGCTCTAACACCCATTCTTTACACTTAGTCTCAAACCTCAATACCATTTTATTTAACTAGAACCTTCTAATCAGCCTTCCTCATATCTATTTAAATCTATTCTACATACTGAAGTTTAATTTTCCAGTACTATTACCACCACTACCACCACCCTTGCATTATACACTTTCCAGTGTCCTTTTCCTTCCCAATTTTCTGTTTTAGTTCTTTCCTTGGCCAGATTGACCAGAGGAATCCATCAGGGAGGCATGCAGGAAAATGGAGTAATAAAAAAGTCAACTCTGTTTTTGATGGACTGTTAAGAGCTTTCAAGCCCACCACTCCCCCTGACCTTTCTTCCTACATCTGTGCATGCCGACAAAGAAAGCCCTGATGCCCCCTCCGTTGGTGCCAGCACAAAGTTCAAACTCACAAGCCCTGGCACGTGCATAGCGATCTTCACCCCCGTCTAACTCTCTAATCATGGTAAAAGCTGAGCTGGTCTCCTTCCCAGCTCTCTCAGGACAATTTCAAATGAGCTTGGGAGCCAGCCTTACTCCCCCCAGAATGCCTTACTATGTGACTAATTAGTAAGGCATATTTATCATTTTTTAAACTTTATTTTTATTCTTTGACACTATTACAGATATCCCCATTACCCGACCTTTTTCCTTTGCCCACCTCCACCCAGACCCTGCCCCTTGCCCTTTGGCCATCAACATGCTGTTGTCTGTGTCGATGGGTTATCCATATATGTTCTTTGGCTAATTAATCTTGGTACCTGTGTGATGTCATCAATCTTGACATCAGAACCAAATTTCCCAAGGGCAGGGGGATCCATCACAATACTACACGGGTGGCCATAACAAATGGCCTGAATGCTAGGCCCCTGCATCCTTATGGAGACCTAGACAACTGAAGCAGGGATGGATGGTGTCACCACCTTGTCACCATTACTTTTCTGTCATCACAGTTTCAATTGCATTTGAAGGTACTATTTTCATGGCCGTTTTAAAAATCAGATAGTTCTCCACTTATGTATCAAATCAAGTTTTAAAATGTGCTTGTAACTAAAAGGTTCAGAAATGTTGGTTCGTTTTACCTTGCGTTTTTTGTTTCGGAGCAGCTCCTGCATCCTTTTGGGGTTGGGGAATCTCTTCTTGTCCCAGGTGAAGTACCTTTTGCCCTCGGTGTGCTCTATGTCCAGCCACATGACATCATAAGGAATGTCATGTTTGTCAAATCCTGCATCCACTGCTTTTACATCCTGCTCATCTTCATAGTTCCAGCGGCACTGGTGGTACCCCAAGGAGAAGAGAGGGGGCATGGCTTGTGTGCCTAAAAGAGGACAATAACAACTGAGCCAACTACCACCACAGTGATAATTCTATATTTGTTACAACATTTTCTAAATGCCAACAGGGTCCAAGCACTCAGCTTGGTAGTTAGACTCCCACTTCTAGGAATACATCCTAAGAAACCCGAAACACCAGAAAGAATGCATGCACCCCTATGTTCATAGCAGAATTTATTCCCTTCTTATTTCCATAGCACTAGGCTGATGCCTTTAACATAGCACTTATACCTAAGAGCACAGCAGTTCGTTTACATGCCTGCCTCTTCAGCCAAATTGTTACAGAAACTCTGCAGCCATTAAGCCACAACTTCCCATTACCCATTTCATCCTCCAGCCCTTGGTAACTGCTAATCTACTTTCTGTCTCTATAAACTTGCCTATTGTAGGTACTTCTTATAAGTGGAATCATATAATATTTGTCCTTTTGTGTCTGGCTTATTTCATGTTGCATAATTTTTTCAAGGTTCATCCATGGTGCAAGTATCAGAACTTCATTCCTTATTATGGCTGACTAAGATTCCATTTTATGTATATACTAGTGGCCCGGTGCATGAAATTCATGCACATTAAAAGGGAATTAATTAGATGAAATATTTTAATATTGCTATTTGCCCTTTCTCTGTAATACAAGTGTCAGAGAGTAAAGGAAATTAGTAAAATGTATATATAAATTTATTAATTAACTGGGTGGGGACGCACGCAGGCAGCATCATGTTAGCGCTGGGCAGGCCTGCACATGCCTCTGCAGGAGGCTGCCCTGGGCTTGGCTACGCGGAGGCCCTCCTGGTGATGGCAGTCCCCGCCCACCCGCTCCTGCTGTGCATGACTCCTGCTGAGTGGTCGTAATGTTATGGCATCCCAGACAATTTGCATATTCCTCTCTTATTATATAGGATTACATTTTGTTTATTCATTCATCTTTTTTTATCCATTCATCTTTTTTTAATTTCAAGAAAAATGATTTTAAATATAATAAAGTTACATGCAATAAACCTTAATATTTCAAGAAAAATGATTTTAAATATGATGTTACATGCAATAAATACAATTATTCAAGAAAAAAGATCTTACATATAATATTACATGCAATAAACATGAATATTTCAAGAATAAAAGGGTTTTAAGTATAATAATATTATCAAAACTGTACTAACATAGTATGATATCATAAAAGTTGTAGGAAATATTAAAAAAGTTGCAAATAACAGGATTACTTCTATTATATCCTAGTATGTATATATTTCCCTCTGGCTTTATTTTTGTTCATCAGTTTATGTTCATTATATTCCACAAATGAGTGAGATTATATATTTATCTTTTTCTGACTGGGTTATTTTGCTTAGCATGATGTTTTTAAAGTCTATTTTGTCAGATATGAGTATTGTTACTCCAGCTTTTTTTTTCCATTTGCATGGAAAATTTTTTCCATCCCTGCACTTTCATCCTGTGTGTGTCTTTTGTTTTCTGAGGTGGGTCTCTTGTAGACAGCATATAATTGGGTCATGTTTTTGTATCCATTCAGCTACCCTACACCTTTTGACTATAGCATTTAATCCATTTACATTTAGGGTTATCATTGAGAGGTACTTATTTATAGCCATTTTAATTCTGTTTGGCTATGTTTTTCTCTCTGTTTCTTCTTCTCAGCAATCCCTTACAGCAATCCCTTTAGCATTTCTTGTAATGCTGGTTTGGTGGTGGTGAACTCCTTTAGCCTTTTTTTTTTTTTTTTTTTGTCTGGGAAGCTCTTTATTTGACCATCTATTTTGAATGATAGCCTTGCTGGATATAGTAATCTTGGTCTCAGATCCTTGCTTTCCATTACCTTGAGTACTTCATGCCATTCCCTTCTGGTCTGTAGAGTTTCTGATGAGAAATCAGGTGTCAGCTTTATGGGAGCTCCTTTGTAGATAACAGTTTTCTTTTCTCTTGCTGCCTTTAAGATTCTCTCTTGGTCTTTAATTTTTGGCATTTTAATTATGATGTGTCTGGGTGTGGGTCTGTTTGGGTTCTTCTTGTTTGGGGTTCTCTGTGCCTCCTGAACTTGTGTGACTTTTTCCTTTACCAGGGAAGTTTTCTACCATTATTTCTTCAAACACCTTCTCTGTTCATTTCTCCCTTTATGCCTCTTCTAGCACACCTACTATTATAATATTGTTATGCTTCACATTGTCCCGCAGCTCCCTTAAACTGTCCTCCTGTTTTTTAATTGTTGTGGGGTTTTTTTGGTTCTCTAATTGAGTGATGTTTTCAACTCTGTCTTCTAATTCACTGATTAGATCCTCAGCTTCCCCTAATCTGCTGTGTATTCCTTTCAATGTGCTATTTGTGCTATGTCGTTCTTTATCTCAGACTGCTCTTTTTTCATAGTTACTATATCTTTTTTCATACTGTTGAGCATTTTTAACATCATTACTCTGAGACTCTGTTTCAGATAAATTTCTTATCTATGCTTCATTTATCTCTTCTTCTGGAGAATTCACTAGTTCTTTCATTTGGGAGTTGTTTCTTTGTTTCCTCATTTTGGTTGTCTGTTTGGGTTTGTGACTATGTATTAGGCAGATCCTCTACACCTCTCAGTCTCTAGTGCAGGACAGTGTGAAAGGCTGTTTCTAATTGGGTTAGGCAAAGACTCAAAGCCTCCAGAGACTGCCTCTATCTACAGACTAATAGGATTCCGACTTGAATTGCCCCCAGGCAATCGTCCTCAAGTGTGGCCAGAGTTTTTTCAACAGGGTGGGGCAGTTGCTTCTGCCTGGAGGCTAATTATTAATCTCCTAAGTGGCCTCTGGGCAAGGTGTTTTCCAATAGGGTATGTCGACTGTCTTCCCCCCAGGCAAGGCAGATGTCTATCTGGGAAAGATGTCCTCCACTGTGTAAGGGAATGACTCAGCCCAGGAAACTTGGGGTGTCTGCCTTCTGAGCTCTATCCCCCAGTCCTGGGTTCTGCTCTCACAGCTCCAGTCCACTTCACCCTCCTTCTGCCAGAGCACAAGGTGAGTGGCTCCACAGGGAATTTTTGTGCATTGGCCCTTTAAGAGGGTGTCCAAACTTTCACCTGCCACTCCCTGGAAGACAGCACCCCACTGCTTTTCACAGTTAGATGTTATATGGGTACCCTCCTCAGTTTGGTGCTCTCTGATGGGGAGCCCAGCTTTGGGATTAGATCCCAGAGTTCTCAGTGGCACCCGCCCACAGCTGAGATATCTCTCCAGGACTTCAGTTGCCATCTGTGGGTGCCCAACTGGCCCTTTTGTGCCTCTATCCCTCCTACCAGTCTCTATGCTGTCTCCACCTTTGGTCCTTGGGTATCAGGGTTCTCTCCTGTGAGTTTTCCATGGATTATTCAGGAAGCCTTTCTGTATTTCAGTTGTAATTCCAGCTTGTTCCTGGGAGCATGTCTGTGCAGCATCCTCCTACTCTGCCGCCATTTTTAATCTTCCCATCCATCTTTGATGGGCACTTGTTTCCACCTTTTTGGCTGTTGTGACTAATGCTGCAATGACCACTGGTATACAAGGAATGTTCAAGTCCTTGCTTTCAATTCCTTTTGGTAAATATCTAGGAGTGTAATTGCTGGATGTATTAGTCAGGGTTGTGCAAAGAAACAGAGCCAATAGGATGTGTGTTGAGAGCGAATGATTGGTTGATTTTAAGGAACTGGTTCATGTGACTGTGGCAGCTGGAACTAAATTTTGCAGGGCAGGCTGATAGGCTGGAGATCCAAGGAAGAGCTGAAGCTGCAGCTTGGATATGAAGGCAGCCTGGAGACATACTTTTTTCTTTAGGGGACTTCAGTCCTTTTCTTTTTTAAATATATTTTTATTGATTTTTTACAGAGAGGAAGGAAGAGCGATAGATAGCTAGAAACATCGATGAGAGAGAAACATCGATCAGCTGCCTCCTGCATACCCCCTGCTGGGGATGTGCCCGCAACCAAGGTACATGCCCTTGACCGGAATCGAACCTGGGACCCTTGAGTCCACAGGCCGACGCTCTATCCACTGAGCCAAACCGGTTTCGGCCAGTCCTTTTCTTTTACGGCTTTCTTTGTAAAAAATTTTCTTTATTGTTGAAAGTATTACAGATGTTCCCCTTCCTCCCCCCACCAATGACCCCTTCTAGCCCACCCCCTGCCCCAAGCCTTCACCACACTATTGTCTATGCTCATGGGTTATGCATATCTATAATAAAAGTGTAATATGCTAATTAGACTGGATGTCCTTCCGGACAACCTTCTGGAGGAAGCCGGGGCTGTGAGGGAAGCCTGGGTCCCAGGTGCCAGAGGGAAGCCGGTGCCAGCAGCCGGGGGAAGGAAGGCCTACTCTTGCATGAATTTCATGCAACGGGCCTCTAGTATACATATAAGTTCCTTGGTTAATTTCTTCCCACCCCTGCCTTCCCTCTGTGGTCCATCAGACTGTTCCATGTTTCTATGTCTCTGGACCTATTGTGTTCATTAGATTCTACATATGAGTGAGATTATGTGATATTTATCTTTCTCTGACTGGCTTATTTCACTTAGCATGATACTCTCCAAGTCCCTCCAAAGTGTTTTCCACAGTGGCTGCACCAGTCTGCATTCCCAACAGCAGTGTACTAGGGTTCCCTTTCTTTCACATCCTCGCCAGCACTTGTCATTTGTTGATTTGTTTATGGTAGCCATTCTGACAGGTATGAGGTGGTACCTCACTATTGTTTTAATTTGCATCTCTTTGATGATTAATGACTTTGAGCATTTTTTCATATGTCACTTGGCTATCTGTATGTCCCCTTTGGATAAGTGTCTATTTAGGTCCTTTGCCAATTTTTTAAATTGGATTGTTTTGTTAAGTTGGATGATTTCCTTACATATTTTGAATATTAACCCCTTATTAGATGTATCATTGGCAAATGTGTTCTCCCATACAGTGGGCTCCCTTTTCATTTTGTTTATGGTTTCTTTGCTTTGCAGAACCTTTTTATTTTGATGTAGTCCCATTTGTTTATTTTCTCCTTTATTTTCCTTGCCCTAGGAGATGTATCAGCAAACATATTGCTGTGAGAGATGTCTGAGATTTTGCTGCCTATGTTTTCTTCTACAATTGGATGAAGCACACCCACATTATGGCGAGTGACCTGTTTTATTTGAACTGACTTAACTGTTAATCTCATCTAAAAAATACCTTCGTAGTGATATCTAGACTAGTGTTGAACCAAATATTTGGGTACCATCACATAGGCAAGTTGACACATAAAATTAACCATCACACTGGGTCATAGGGTAATGCTATATTTAGCTTTTTGTTTGCTGAATTGTTTCTACAGCAGCTGAACAATTTTACATTTCCCAAGCAATGTATGAGGTTTTAATTTTTCCACATATTATCAACACTTAGTATTTTCCATTTTTTTCTTTAGCTATCTTAGAAGATAGGATATGGTATATCATTCATTTTCATTTTCCTAATGAATAATAATGTTGAGCATTTTTTCATGTGCTTGTTAAACCATTTCTATATCTTTGGAGGAATGTCTATTTAAGTCCTTTGCTCATTTTAGAATTGGGTTGTCTTTTCGTTGTTAAGCTGTAAGAGTTCTTTATATATTCTGGATACTAGATCCTTATCAAATATATGATTTGCAAACATTTTCTCTCATTCTATAGGTTGCCTTTTCACTTCAAAAATTTTAATGTAGTCCAACTTATCTATTTTTTTCTTTTTTTACTCATGATTTTGTTGTCATATCTAAGAATCTGTTGCAAAATCCAAGGTCATGAAGTTACCCATTTTCTTAAAAAAATTTTTTTTTTATTGATTTTAGAGAGAAAGAGAGAGGGAGAGAGATATAGAAACATCAATGATGAGAGAGAATCATTGATCAGCTGACTCCTGCCCTACACTGGGGATCAAGCCTGCAACCCAGATATGTGCCCTGACTGGGAATCGAACCGTGACTTCCTGGTTCATAGCTGATGCTCAACCACTGAGAAATGCTGGGCGGGCGAATTACCCATTTTCTTCTAAGAGTTTTATGGTGTTAGCTCTGACATTTTTCTATCCATTTTGAGTTACTTTATTTTATGTATGGTGTGATGTAGGGTTCCAACTTCATTCTTTTGCATGTGGATATCTAATTGTCCCAGAACCATGTGTTTAAGAGACTATTCTTTCCCACATTGAATGGTCTTGAACCTTTGTTGAAAATCACCTGGCCAGAGATGTATGGGTTTATTTCTAGCCTTTAATTGTACTCCACTAATCTAAATGTCTTATCCATATTCCAGTAACATACTATTTGGATTATTTTAAACTTATAGTCATTTTTGAAATTGGGAAGTATGAGTTCTCCAACTTTTTTTTCAGGATTGTTTGGCTATTCAGGGCTCTTTACAATTCTATATGACTTTGAAGATCAGCTTTTTCCATTTCTTCAAAAATGGCTGTTGGAATTTTGGTAGGGATTTCAGTGAATCTATAGATTGCTTTCAGTAGTATTACCATCCTAATGATGTTAAGTCTTCTAATTCATGAACATGGGATATATTTCCATTTATTTAGGCCTTCTTTAATTTCTTTTAAGGAATATTTTATATTTTTTAGTGTATAAGTTTTTTATTTCTCTGATTAAATTTATTCCTAAACGATTTTATTCTTTTGAATGTTATTATAAATGAAATTGTTTTCTCAATTTCTTTTTTAAGTTGTTCAATGCCGGTGTGTAAAAACACAACTGATTTTGCCCAGCCAGCATGGCTCAGTGGTTGAGTGTTGACCTATGAACCAGGAAATCGTGGTTTGATCCCAGTGGGGGATGTGCTAGAGACAGCCAATCAATGATTCTCTCTCATCATTGATGTTTCTCTCTTTCCCTCTCCCTTCCTCACTGAAATCAATAAAAATATATTTAAAAAAACCATACATACAACTGATTTTGTGTGTTGATCATGTACCCTGAAACTCTGGTCAACTTGCTTTTTTTTTTTTTTTTTTTTTTTAATGAATCTTTATTGTTCAGATTACAATTGTTTCTCCTTTTTCCCCACATATCTCCCCACCACCCAGTTCCTACCCCCCCCCTCTTCCCTTACCTCCGCCCCCCCCCCCCCCCGCTGTCCTTCTCCATAGGTGTATGATTTTTGTCCAGTCTCTTCCCATACTCCCCACACAGACACCCCTTTCCCCCTGAGAATTATCAATCCACTCCCATTCTATGCCTTTGATTCTATTAAGTTCACCAGTTTATTCTGTTCCTCAGATTTTTAATTCACTTGACTTTTAGATTCACTTGTTGATAGATATGTATTTGTTGTTCATAATTTTTATCTTTCTTCTTCTTTTTCCTCTTTTTAAAGAATACCTTTCAGCATTTCATATAATGCTGGTTTGGTGGTGATGAACTCCTTTAGCTTTTTCTTATCTGTGAAGCTCTTTATCTGCCCTTCAATTCTGAATGATAACTTTGCTGGGTAGAGTAGTCTTGGTTGTAGGTTCCTGCTATTCATCACTTTGAATATTTCTTGCCACTCCCGTCTGGCCTGCATGGTTTCTGTTGAGAAATTAGCTGATAATCGTATGGGAGCTCCCTTGTAGGTAACTAACTGTTTTTCTCTTGCTGCTTGTAAGATTCTCTCTTTGTCTTTTGCTCTTGGCATTTTAATTATGATGTGTCTTGGTGTGGTCCTCTTTGGATTCCTTTTGTTTGGGGTTCTGTATGCTTCCTGGACTTGTAAGTCTATTTCTTTCATCAGGTGGGGGAAGTTTTCGTTCATTATTTCTTCAAATAGGTTTTCAGCATCTTGCTCTCTCTCTTCTTCTGGTACCCCCATAATTCTGATGTTGGTACGCTTGAAGTTGTCCCAGAGGCTTCTTACACTATCTTCAACTTTCTGAATTCTCTTCTCTTCATGCTTCTCTGGAGGAGTGTCCTTGGCCTCTTTGTATTCCAAATCTTTGAGTTGATTCTTGCAATCCTCTAGTCTGCTTTTGGGTCTCTGTATAATATTTTTTATCTCAGTCAGTGTATGTTTAATTTCTAGTTGGTCCTCATGGAATTTATCGGCCTTTTCCATGAAATTCTTGAAAAACCTTATAACCGTGGTTTTGAACTCTATGTCCAGTCGCTTGTTCTCCTCCATTTCTTTGGTTTGTGATCTGTTTCCTTGCCTTCTCATATTCTCTGCTTCCCTAAGTTGGTAGGGTAGTTTTGTGTACTAGGTGTCCTATTGGTTCAACGGGTCAGCCTCCCAGTTACTTGAGGTGGACACTCTTGGTGTACCCTTGTGTACTGTGTGTCCCCTAGCAGGAGCTACAGCAAGGGCTAGTTTTCTCCTCCTTTGCTTGGGCCGTTTTGGAGCAGTCTGACTGGAGCTGCAGTTGGTTAAGCTGCTCCAGAACAGGCCATTTATATGCAAAAGCTGCTGTGTGGAGCCGGGGCGGGTTTGGCGGGGCGGGGCCTCAGGGCGGGGCCTCAGGGCTGGGTGGGGTCTCAGGACGTCACTAGGCTGGGGCGTGGCCAACGGCGATGGCTGCCGTCAGCCGTCTCTGCCTTTCCACGTTTCCAAGTCCCTGCGCCCCGCGCTCCAGCGCAGTAAACAATGATTGCTGGGCGCACCACTGCAAAAAAGTCACTCTCACTTTCCGACCCGATGGCCGAGAGTCCAGCTTCTCCCCGTAGGTGCCTGGGTCCCCTGAGTGTCCCCAGAAACTGGATTTCAGAGTGATCGGGAGCTTGTCTCCCTGCGGGTTGAAGAAAAGCCGCGCACCCAGCCGCCCGCCGCCGGCCCGATTCGCGTGCCTCCGAACCTTAGCTTTTCAGCGATTGTGCTTCTTTCTCTTCTTAGTTGTAAATCTTCCACTCAGCCAGCTTTCCCGTGGTTCTGGGTGGTAGACGTTTTTTCTTTTAGTTGTATTTTTGAAATTGTTGTGTGAGGCAGCAGATTAGTTGTTTAACTATGCCGCCATCTTGGTTCCTCCTCAACTTGCTTTTTAGCTTTAGTAGTTTTTTGTGGATTCTTTGGGATTTTCTAACATATAGGATCACATTATCTGGAAAAAGAGAATTTTACATCTTCCTTTACAATTTGATGCCTTTTATTTCTTTTTCTAGTGTAATTGCTCTGCCAGAACTTCCAGCACAGTGTTCAACAGCAGTGGTGAAATGGGCAGCCTTATTTTATTTCTGATCTTAGGGGCAAGCCTGTAGCTTTTTACCATTGAGTATGATGTTAGCTGTGGATTTTTCATAAATGCCTTTTATCATGTTGAGAAAGTTTCCTTCTATTCCTAGTCTTCTGAGTGCTTTTATCATTAAATAGTGTTAAATTTTGTCAAATGCTTTTTCTGTACCAATTGAGGTGCAGAAATGAGTATATCCTTTAAAGATAAAATGCTTTAGAGCTAAAGCCAGTGGTATATTTTAATAGAGAAGAGAACATAGAAAAGGTTGGGATACTGATAATCTGAGATGAAGGTAGAGAAAGCCCAGGGGTTAAAGGCTCCAAAGAGGCAGATAGCAAGTATTAAGGATGAGAGAATGGAGAGTTCTAGCCCCAGTGCAATGTTTAGCCAAGCTGAATAGAATGAAGGTGGGAAGAGAAATGCTTCTTAAAAAGCCTGGGCAAGTTGTTTATAAATTCTATATTGTATACAATAAATATTAACTTATAGCAATGATATAGGGGATAGAGAAAATATAATGGAACAATAAATGGGCTCTTCTACATGCAAGTACCTGTAAGAGATGAGTACTGCTTGAAGACGTCAAAAGGTGTAGGCCCTGTCAGCAGAAAAACATCAATGATTCCACTCTCTGACATCCAATGCACATCAGTTCGAGATCTGCTCTTTTGTTTCGCATCAACTGGGCCCATCTGGAAAAGAAATGGAATGAAGGTTTGAAATATTTCCCTCTAACCTACAATGTCCATCCATATGGGAGTAACAGTCTGCTCCTTTCATATACACCATAAACTTTCACTGATTATACTGCAATGACTGGTGGCAGAGAACTGCCACTATAAAGCCCAGAGCTATGACTACACTTTACTAGTTTTGTTTCTTCTGTAAGTAGAACATACAGACATGGTCCACAGCTTACCTTTACTGCAGGCTCTGTATTGATCTCCACTAGGGTTTCTGAAGAATTCAGCCAAAAAATGCCTAAAGTCCTACCCAGTTTGTGGGCCAAGAGATAAGGCACTGAACCATAAATGCCCATTTTGTTATGTATTTCATAGCCATAAACATCCAGGTTATAAAGACGGTAAGCATCCTCATCACTGAAACACACAAGGATTATCAGTTACCATCACAAATGTATTATTAATGAATAAGATGGCTCCATTCTCCCCTGCACTTGGATCCTATGCATCTTTCAGGTTCAACTTTACCATTTCCCTAAAGGTTTCTGATCCAACCTGGGTGAATATGATCCTCCTCCTTTGATTCCTTTGCATCCCCTCAATTGACAATTGGTATACATAATCTCATATTTAAGATATCTTTTCTAAATATCTCTTGTGAGCTTAGGACTGTTTCCTGTGAATCCCCTACAATAGCAAGCACACAATAGATTATTTTTGACAAATTTTGTATTTCTCTGCCACTTAAACAAAATGATAATGTCTTAACATGCTGACCCAGGGCTGAGTAGGGAAAAATTCAGGACCTGAATTGGGGTGGGAGCAGAGCTCAGGTTGGTGTTAGAGCAGCAGGGTTTCTGATGCACTTGCCACTATGCAGCCCTGTCACATAAACAGCATCTGGACCTGGCAAGCCTGATCAGACTCTGTGTATCTTTGGTTTTGCTTCCAGTTAGTCATATGCCTCTGGCATTTATTTGCCAGTAGTGTTAGTTTGAAATGATCTCCCTGAGAAAATCAAAGGTGATATGAAATGCCACACTTTCCCATTCTCTGGCTCACTGTCCTTTCTTAGTAAAAGCGTTTTTCTAGGTGTTTTTCACAGTGCATTCTCTCAGGGTTCCACAGTAAGGCCTTGAGAGGTAAAGGCAACACCCAGGAGGTGATGTGATGAAAATTCCCCCTGACCCTCATTTCAACCACAGCAACTCCATATGTTGACTTCCTTTATATTTTTAGGTTCAGCATTACAGTTTTTAGAATTATCTAATTTTTTGCCAAAAAAAAAAAAAAAAAATGAGAACTACTGCTCTGAGTGGAAGATTCTTTTAAAAAAATTATTTTTATTAATTTCAGAGAGGAAGGGAGGAGAGATAGAAACATCAATGATGAGAGAGAATCATTAATCAGCTGCCTCCTGCATGCCCCTACTGGAGATTGAGCCTGCAATCTGGGCATGTGCCCTTGACCAAACTCGAACTAGGGACCCTGCAGGCTGACGCTCTATCCACTAAACCAAACCAGCTAGGGCAATTCAAGGGAGATTCTTCAAAATCTATAAGCAATGCTTTTCCCATAAGAATTATTGTTTTCACTTTACCCAGTATTTTTAAGTTGGTGTGATTCTGCATGTTGTGGGATCCCATAGAGATGCTCAAATCCATGCAAGGAGAAATCCAAACCAATGGAGGCAGGACCTGTGGGGATCAGGATATTGACTGAGTTTTGCTTCTCATTGGGGCAATCAGTTAACTATGAGTGTAGTAAGATGATTAAACTAGAGGTCTAGAGATCGGAGCTTTCCCTGATCTATCAGTAAACCACTGTGCTGACTTCTGTATTCGGGTGTTGTGAGGATACAATGCAAAAGGCAAAGTTCTGGTCACTTATTACTTATGTTCGCTTAGCTGTGTGCTGATTCTCTCCGTGTCCTCATTTATAGTAAATCTTTTTATTGGTAACATATGGCTACAAAGTTTTAGCTTTCTTTCTAATCTAAACTTTTAAAAAATATATTAGGTACTCCTTTGCTTTAGAAACCAAAGGATACTGAGCAATTTTAATCTTTGCTAGATGAAAGAGTGGGTGTCTTGTGCCTGATTATTTTCTCACTGTGTTCAGGGACTATAATGTCAAGGGCGCCAGGAGGATCGTTCCTGGCTCCTCAGAATACCCTGTGATTGTAAACACATAAATGTCCTTTAACCAAAGACAAAGTCTTTTATTTAACAATTATTTTAGAGATATGGGAAAATTCAAATAATTAGGAAGGATAACATTGCCTTAAATTCATTCGTAGGTTAAAGTATTTGACCTCAAATGATCCTTATTTGGAGGAGTTTATGGAATGAGGGTGCTACAGAGAAGGTAAAAAAGATTATGATGTCCCCCTTGCTTATAAATTTTGGGCAAGTTGTCAGCGCTGATCATGTACTAGGCTATAGATATAGATACTAGAACAGGGATTTTCAAGGAATTAGGGAGGGTCTGGCCTTTTACAGGGCAGGGAGGAGGAAGGAAGAAAGTGAGTATTTTTTCCAGTTACGTAAGTCTCAAATATCTGAAAGGTATCTCCCAAAGAGACAAACTACACCTACACACACACACACACACACACACACACACACACACACACTCCCATCACTAAGCCTAGGGGGAAATGTCACAGATGGGCATCTGATGGGGAGGCCTGGCAATGGTTGAGAACCACTGGCTTGGAATGTTGGAGCTGATGAGCTCTAGAAATTGTTTTGTCATCACTTGACTCTCATAAAAATAGAATGTGGAATTTGCAGCTATCTGATGTACTGGTTAGTGCAAGTAGTGTGCTGATCTAGGGCACTCCATGAGACCATAAGCTCCATGAGGCCTATAGTTCTTTTATACTCTCCACAAAAGGCATATAATCATTATTTCTTTGTTGCAATGCATTATGGAAGAATAGGGGACTCAAATCTGAGATTTCTGTTCATCTTGCAGAAGTTACTTGTTTAGGTGCCAAAGCTCCAGTAACTTTTGGATAGAGATATTTAGCCATTTTGGAAAGATCTGTTTTAGGACTATTCCAGATTCAATTTTACCATTAACTTTGACATCCACAAATTTTCCAAATTTCTCCTCCCACAGGCCTAGATCCTCTTGATTTTTCTGTTGGCACAAAAAAAAAAAAAAAAAAAAAAAAAAAGGAGCAAATTAAATAAATTTATACGTTGCAAGCACATTTTATTTGGATTATTAAAAAATTAGAACAAAAAATTAGTTCATCTCAAGACTAGTTTGTGATGTCAGTGTATTTAACAAATTAGATCTGTGTCCTATATAAATGTCAATAATCATCCTTATGAACAATAGCTGACATGAATATATTTTTTATTGTGGTAAAATACACATAACAAAATTTATCATATTAACCAATTTAAGTGTATTAACCATTTTAAGTGGCATTAAATACATTCACATTGTTGTGCAACCATCATCACCATTCATCTCTAGCACTTCTGCATCTTCCCAAACTGAACCTTTGTACCCATTAAACAGCAACTCCTCATTCCTCCCTCCCCCTAGCTCCTGGCAACCACTATTCTACTTCCTGTCTCTATGAGTCTGACTACTCAGCTAGATATCTCATGTAAGTGGCATCATAAAGTATTTGTCCTTTTGTGTCTGGCTTATTTCATTTAGTATAATGTCTTCAAGGTTCATCCATTTGTAGCAGGTGTCAGAATTTTCTTCCTTTTTTCCCCCTAACCACTCCCCTGCCAGCCTGATTGATGCCTAACTTCTCCCCTGCCAGCCTGATTGCCCCTAACTGCCCTTCCCTGAAGGCCTGGTCACCCCTAACTGCCCTCCCCTGCAGGTCTGGTCCCCTCCAACTACTCTTCCCTGCAGGCCTGGGTCCCCCCCAACTGCCCTTCCTTGCAGGCCCGGTTGCCCCCAACTTCCCTCCTCTGCCGGCCTGGTCACCCCTAACTGCCCTACCCTGCAGGCTTAATCGCCCCCAACTGCCCTCCCTTGCAGTCCTGGTCCCTCCCAACTGCCCTCCCCTGCTGGCTGATTGCCCACAACTGCCCTCCCTTTCAGGCCTGGTCCCTCCCAACTGCTCTCCCCTGCTGGCTATCTTGTGGTGGCCATCTTGTGTCCACATGGGGGCAGCCATCTTTGACCACATGGGGGCAGCCATCTTGTGTGTTGGAGTGACAGTCGATTTGCATATTACTCTTTTATTAGATAGGATAAATACATGTACAAATGAATGAAAGTATCAATGAGAAGATAAGATGAACAAAAGAGACAGGTGATTACATTTACAGAGAATTTATCAAATATCCATCTGTAGAAGAAGGAAAGAACAGGACACATTATATACTACACAATGATGATGATTAAAATGTAAAAAAAAAAAAAAGACAAATTTCTCAATCTAGATTACCTGAGAGGTGTCAATTGATGCATTCTCCTTTTCTCTGGTAGCTCTGTTGTAATACAGATAAAATTGTTTTACACATGGCAAGACTGATGGAATTTTGTTCAATTATAAAGATTTTCATTTCCAACTTTTGAAACTCTATAAATTATAACACTATAAATTTTAACTTATTAAAAATAACATCACTATAAAAATAAAAATAAAGTTATAAAATTGAACATTTATGATAAACATTAATCCAAGAGTTTGCTTTCTTATTCAAATATTTGAATTTTCTTATTAACCCCTTTAAAAATATCTTCATCAGTTTTTTATTATAAATGTAATACATGCTCATGATATTTAAACAAACATAAGCAAGGTAGAACACAGCTTCCCTCACCCAGTGTTACTGTAGTACAGAGCAGCATAATGCCCTGCCTTCCAAAATGACTGTGACAACTTACTCTATCACCTACAATTGTATTTGAGTGCTCATTTCTCCCTACTCGTCACAATACTGAACTTTATGGATTTTTTAAACTTTTGCCAACCTAAAGTATTTTAGAAAAGATAATGCATTTCAATTTGAATTTCTATAATTAATGTAGACTTTAAAGAAAACCCACATTTTTATTGATTTCAGAGAGGAAGAGAGAGGGAGAGAGAGCTAGAAACATCAATGATGAGAGAGAATCATTGATCAGCTGCCTCCTGCACGTCCCCCACTGGGAATCGAGCCCACAACCCAGGCATGTGCCCTTGACCAGAATTGAACCTAGGACCCTTCAGTCTGCACGCCGACGCTCTATCTACTGAGCCAAACCAGCTAGGGCTGTAGACTAACTTTTTGTACATTAAATGGTATTTCTATTTATTCTATGAATTGTCTATTCATTACTTTTTCTTTAGTATAAAATACAGCATGTATATAGAAGAGTGTATAATGTATGTGCAGAGTTTAGAGAGTAATACTTAAGGATACAACTATGACCCACCAGTGAGCATAAGCACAGAAATGACTTGTTCCTTTGGAGTTCCTGTGTGCCTCTCTTCAAATGTATCTGCCTCCTTCCCTCACCCTTCAGAGGTAACAACTTAAATAAATTTTGTATGAAATTGTTTTCTTGCTTTTTTATAGTACTGCCATGAGTATATGAATCCCCAAACATATATAACTTGGTTTTGCCTTTAAAAAACTTTTATACAAATAGAGATACACTATACATATTCTTTTGTGACATGCTTTGTTTACTCAATATTAATAATTTTGATATTCATTATTTTAATATGCACAGCTGTAGTCTGTATCACCCATTTTTATTTGCTTATTATTTTTATTATTGATCGGTATATGTTCTTTCTATATTATGTATATTTCTTTTTGATTTCTAATATATGTTAAAATTCTATGGTGAAACTTAAGATAACTGGTATGTTGCCTTTTAATTTTTTTAATTAGTAAAGTTTATTTTTTAGAGTACTTTTAGGTTCACAGAAAAATTGAGCAGAAAGTGCAGAGAGTTCCCAGGTACCTACTGTCCCCACACACCCACAATCTCCCACTATCAACATCTTGCATCTGAGTGGTCCATTTGTTACATTAAATGAATCTACATTGACACATCATTATCACTCAAAGTCCATAATTTAATTAGGGTTCACTCTTGGTATTGTACATTCTGTGGGTTTTGAGAAATGTATAATGACATGTATTCACCATTATAGTTTCATACAGAGTAGTTTCACTGTCCTAAAAATCTTCTGTGTTCTAGTCATCACTCCCTCCTCCTTAATGCCTTGCAACCACTAATGTTTTTACTATCTCCATAGTTATGCCTTTTTCAGAATTTCATATAGTTGGAATAAAAAAGTTACATACTTGTAGCATTTTTCAGATTGGCTTCCTTTACTTAGTAATATGTGTTTAACTTTCCTTAATGTCCTTTCATAGCTTCATAGTTCATTTCTTCTAAAAGCTGAATAATAATCCCATTCTTTGGATGTAACACAGTTTATTTATCTATTAACCTACTGAAGGACATCTTGGTCACTTCCAAGTTTTGACAATTATGAATAAAGCTGCTATGAACATCCATGTGCAGGTTTTTATGTGGACATAAGTTTTCAACTCCTTTGGGTAAATTCCAAGGAGCACATTGCTGGATTGTATGGTAAGACTATATTTAGTTTTGTAAGATGTCAAATTGTCTTCCAAAGTGACAATCATTTTGCATTCCCACCAGCCATGAATATGAGTTCCTATTGTTTCACATCCTCACCAGCATTTTGTTGTTAAGTTTTTTTGAATTTTGGCCATTCTAGTAAATGTGTAGTGGTATCTTGTTTTAATTTGCAATTCCCCAATGACATGATGTTGAATGTCTTTTCATATGTTTACTTGCCATCTATATATTTTCTTTGGTGAGGTGTCTATTCAGGTCTTTTACCCATTTTTAAATTGGGTGTCTGGTTTCTTATTATTGAATTTTAAAAGTTCTTTGTATATTTTGGATAGCAGTACTTTATCAGGTATGTCTTTTGCAATATTTCCTCCCAGTCTGTGGCTTGTCCTCTCATTTTCTTGACATTGTTTTTCACTGAGCAATACTTTAATTTTTATGAAGCCCAACTTATCACTTATTTCTTTCATGGCTCATGCCTTTGGTATTATATCTAAAAAGTAATCGCCATGCCCAAGGTTATCTAGGTTTCCTCCTATATTATCTTCTACAAGTTTTATAGTTTTACATTTTATATTTAAGCCTATAATCCATTTTGAGTTAATTTTTTGTGAATGATGTAAGACCTGTGTCTAGATTCACTTTTTTACATGTGGATGTCCAGTCATTCCAGACTCTTCGTTGAAAAGAATATTTTTGCTCCATTGTATTGCCTTTTTCCTTAGTCAAAGATCTGTTTACTATATTTATGTGGGTCTATTTTGGGGCTCTCTATTTTGTTCCATTGATCTATTTGTTTATTTGCTAATACCACACTGTCTTGATTACAGTAGCTTTATATTAAGTCTTGAAGTAACATAATGTCAGCCCTCCAACTTTGTTCTCCTTCAACACTAAGTTGGTATTTTGGGCCTTCTGCTTCTCCACATAAACCATAGAATCAGTTTGTTAATATCCACAAAATAATTTTCTGCAATTTTGATTGGGATTATGTTGAATTTCTAGATCAAGTTGGGAAAAATGGACATTTTGATAATATTGAATCTCCCTATCCACAGACATAGAGTCTCTCTCCATATATATAGTCCTTCTTTGATTGCTTTCATCAGAATTTTGTAGTTTTTATCACATAGATCTCATACATATTTTGTTAGATTTATACCTAAATACTTCATTTTGGGGGTGCTAATGTAAATGGTAATGTGTTTTTAAATTTCAAATTCTACTTGATCATTGCTGGTATATAGAAAAGCAATTTACTTTTGTGCATTAACTTTGTACCCTGCAATCTTGTTATACTGCTTATTATAACAAGTTTTCTTTTTTGTGTATGTATGCCAGTTTCAGATATTCCATACAGACAATTATGCAATCTGTGAACAAAGAGTATTTATCTCTTCTTTCCCAATCTGTATAACTTTCATTTCCTTTTCTTGTCTTATCGCATTATCTAGGACTTCCAGTATGATGTTGAAAAGTGGTGGTTAGAGGGAACATCTTTGCTTTCCTCCTGAACTTAGTGGAAAACTTTGGGTTTCTCACCATTAAGTATGATAGTAGCTGTAGGATTTGGGTTGATGTTCTTTATCAAGTTGAGGAAGTTACCTTCTATAAATTTTGTCAAATGCTCTTTCTACATCTGTTGATATGATCATGTGATTTTTCTTCTTTAGCTTCATGCTAAATAGATTACATTAATTGACTTTATGAATGTTAAACAAGCTTTGCATGCCTGAGGCAAATTCCAGTTGGCCGTGGTGCATGATTCTTTTTAGAAATTGGAGTCAATTTGCTAATATTTTGTTGAATATTTTTGCATTTATGTTCATAATAAATATTGGTTTGTAATGCTATATTATTGTAATGTCTTTGTCTTTTTTTAAATAAATCTTTATTGTTCAGATTAAAGATGTTCCTCTTTCCCTCCCCATAACTCCCCTCCACCCGATCCACCCCCCCCCCCCGCCTCATACCCTTATCCCCCACCACTGTCCTCATCCATAGGTGTAAGATTTTTGTCCAATCTCTTCCTTCACCCCTCACACTCTCTTCCCCCCAAGAATTGTCAGTCCACTCCCTTTCTATGCCCCTGATTCTATTATATTCACCAGTTTATTCTGTTCATCAGATTTTTTATACACTTGATTTTTAGATTCACTTGTTGGTAGATATGTATTTGTTGTCACTTTGTTGTTCATAATTTTTATCTTTACCTTTTTCTTCTTCTTCCTCTTCTTAAAGAATACCCTTCAGCATTTCATATAATCCTGATTTGGTGGTGACGAACTCCTTTAGCTTTTTCTTGTCTGTGAAGCTCTTTATCTGACCTTCAATTCTAAATGATAGTTTTGCTGGGTAATCTTGGTTGTAGGTTCTTGCTGTTCATCACTTTGAATATTTCTTGCCACTCCTGTCTGGCCTGCATAGTTTCTTTTGAAAAATCAGCTGACAGTCATATGGGTACTCCCTTGTAGGTAACTAACTTTTTCTCTTGCTGCTTTCAAGATTCTCTTTGTCTTTTGCCCTTGGCATTTTAATTATGATATGTCTTGGTGTGGTCCTCTTTGGATCCCTCTTGTTTGGGGTTCTCTGTGCTTCCTGGACTTGTAAGTCTATTTCTTTCACCAGGTAGGGAAAGTTTTCTGTCATTATTTCTTTTAATGGGTTTTCAATATTTTGTTCTCTCTCTTCTTCTGGCACCCACATAATTCGGATGTTGGTACGCTTGACGTTGTCCCAGAGGCTCCTTACACTATCTTCATATTTTTTTATTATTTTTTCTTTTTGTTTTTCTGGTTGGGTGTTTTTTGCTTCCTCATATTTCAAATCTTTGGTTTGAGTCTTGGGGTCCTCTAGTCTTCTGTTGAATTTCTGTATATTATTCTTTATTTCAGACAGTGTATGCTTAATTTCTGACTGGTCCTTTTCCATTTTTTTTGGCATTCTCATTAAGATCCTTGAAAGTCTCACTAAGTTTCTCGGAGGTTTCTAGAAGATTCTTAAGTAACCTTATAACTGTGGTTTTGAACTCTATATCCAGTAGTTTGCTTTCCTCCATTTCTTTCATTCGTGACATGTTTCTTTGTCTCTGCGTTTTGGCTGCTTCCGTGTTGATGGAGTGGCTTTGTGTGATAGGTGACCTATAGGGCCCAGTGGCTCAGCCTCCCCAATCACCGGAGGTGGACACTCTTGGTGCACCCCTTTGTGGGCTGGGTGCACAGTCTTATTGTAGTTAAGCCTTGATTGCTGTTGGTACACTGGAAGGAATTGACCTCCAGGCAAATTGGCTGTGAGGACCCGCTGTATCTAAAATGGAAGAACTGCTGTGCTGGAGACACCCTTATGGGGCATGACTTGCTTCAGTGGGGCTTTGGTGCTCACTGAGTCTGCCTCTTGAGTGTGTCACTTATGGATGTGAGGAGTTGAAATCTGGTATCGTCTCACACTGACCACTAGGTACACTGGCTCCTGGATCTCCAAGGAAGTGCAAGTCAGCTACTGCCTGAGGCCACCCAGCAGGAGCTATGGAGAGATCTGTAGATTTCTCCTCTTTATTTGGGGTTTGGAAGTTTTGGAGCTGTCTGACCCAGCTGCAGTTTGTTAGGTTAAGCTGTGGAAGGGCAGGCCATTCATATGCAAAAGCCACTGCACACAGTTTGGGTGGGTTTGTAAATTGTGTGGGGCGCAGTCTCAGGGAATCACCAGGGTGTAGCAAACAGCAATGGCTGGCAGTCAGCTGTTTCTGTGTCTCTGTGTCTCTGTGTCCCGCGTCCCCGCGCAGTAAACAATGATTCCTGTGAGCACCTCTGCAAGAAAGCCACCCTCACTTTCCAACCTGATGCCAGACAGTCCAGCTTCTCCCCGTAGGAGTCTGGGTCCCCAGAGTCTCGCCGGAAACTGAAGTTCAGAGTAGTCGGGAGCTTGTATCTCCTTCCCGATTGAAAAAAACAGCGCACCCAGTCGCCAGCCTGATTCGCGCACCTCCGTACCTCTGCTTTTCCACACTTCTGCACGTCCTACCGGGTCTCAATGCGCTTTTTTTCTTTCCTTTTAGTTGTAGAACTTCTACTCAGCCAGCTTTCCCATAGTTCTGGATGATAGTCGTTTTGTCTTTTAGTTGTAGTTTTGGTGTGGTTGTGAGAGGCAGCACATACAGGTGTATACCTTATGCCACCATCTTGCTTTCTCTCTGTCTTTTTTTGATGTTAGATAATGCTGGCTTCATAGAATGAGTGAGAAAGAATTCCCTCTTCTTTTTCTAGAAGATATTATAGAGAATTGTTATAATATCTTAAGTGTTTGGTAAAATGCACCAGACTCCATCTGGGCTTGGTTCTTTCTTTTTTGGAGGGTTATTAATTATTGACTCAATTATAGGCCTATTCAGATTGCCTATTTCTTCTTATGTGAGTTTTGGCAGATTGTGTCTTTGAAGAAATTGGTCTGTTTCATCTAGGTTATCATATTTATGGGCTTAGAGAGTTGTTCATAATAGTCCTTTATTATCTTTTTAATTCCAGAGGAAATATAGTGATATCCCTTCTTTCATTCTGATATTAGTAATTTTTGTCTTCTCTGTTTTTCTCAGCCTGAATAAAGGCTTATTGATTTCATTGATCGTTTAATCCAGGGGTCCTCAAACATTTTAAACAGGGGGCCAGTTCACTGTCCCTCAGACCATTGGAGGGCCGGACTATAGTTTAAAAAAAACTATGAACAAATTCCTATGCACACTGCACATATCTTATTTTGAAGTAAAAAAACAAAACGGCAAAAACACCCGCATGTGGCCTGTGGGCCGTAGTTTGAGGACGCCTGGTTTAATCTTTTATTTATTTTTATTTTTCCATTGATTTTTAGAGAGAGTGGAAGAGAGAGGGAAAGAGAGAGAAATATTGATGTGAGAGAAGCACACTGATTGGTTGCTTCCTGCAGGAACCCAGACCAGCGCCCGGGCTGGGGAGGAGCCTGCAACTGAGGTACATGCCCTTGACCAGAATCAAACCCAGGACCCTTCAGTCTACAGGCCAATGCTCTATCCACCGAGCCAAACTGGCTAGGGCATCATTTATCTTTTTAAAGAAACACTTTTGGTTTTGTTGATGTTCTCTTTTGATTTCCTTTTCAATTTCATTGATTTCTGCTCTAATTTTTAATATTATTTTTGCTTCTATTTATTTGTATTTAATATACTCTTATATTTCTAATTTCCTAAGGTGGAAGCTCAGATTACTGATTTATATATTTTTATTTACTTTTTCTTATTTATTTATTTATTTATTTCTATTTGGGGTGACATTGGTTAATAAAATTATATAGGTTTCAGATGTATAGTTCTATAATATATTATCTGTATAGTGTATTGTGTGTTCACCACTCCAAGTCAAGTCTCCTTCCATCACCATTTATTTCCCTTTTATCTTCTACTGCTCCCTCTCCCCTTTCCTTCTGGTAGTCACCATACTATTGTCTGTCTATAAGGTGATTTTTTTGTTTGTTTTTTGCTTAATGCCTTCACCTTTTTCATCCAGCCCCCCAACTCCTTCCCCTCTGATAGCTGTAAGTTTGTTCTCTATATCTGAATCTGTTTCTATTTTGTTATATTATTTTATTAATTAGATCCTGCACATAAGTGAAATCATATGATATTTGTCTTTCTCTGACTGGTTTGTTTCACTTAGCATAATACTCTCCAGGTCCATCCATGCTGTCGCAAAAGGTAAGACTTCCTTTCTTATGGCTGAGTTGTATTCCACACCCTCTTTTATTTTTAATCCAGTCTACCTTCTGATGGGCACTTGGGCTGCTTCTAAATATTGGCTTTTATAAATAATGCTACAATGAACAGAGAGGTGCATATATTCTTTCAAATTAGTGTTTCAGGCTTCTTAGGATGTATTCCCAGAAGTGGAACAGCTGGGTAATAAGGCAGTTCCATTTCTAATTTTTTTGAGGTAACTCCATACTGTTTAGCTGCACCAATCTGCATTCTCACTAAGAGTGTACACAAGAGTTCCTTTTCTCTGCAACCTCACCAATGTCTGTTGTTTGTTGATTTACTGATGATAGCCATTGTGACAGGTATACAGTGATATCTCATTGTGGTTTTCATTTGCATTTCTCTGATGATTACTGGCATTGAGCATCTTTTCACATGTCTATTGGCAATCTGTATGTTCTTTTTGGAGAAGTGTCTATTCAGGTCCTTTGCCCATTTTTTAATTGGATTGTTTTTGTTTTTTGGTGTTAAGTTGTATAAGTTTTTTATAAATTTTGGTTATTAAACCCTAATCAGATGTATCTTTTCTCTTCTAATATATTCATTCAATGCTAAAAATTCTTTCTAAGTACTACTTTTGCTACATGCCACAACTTTTGATAAGTTGTATTTTCATTTAGTTCAAAAATTTAAAAAATATTTTTAGAGGTTTCTTCTTTGACTTGTGTGTTATTTAAAAGTGTGTTGTTTAATCTCCAAGTATTTTGGAATTTTCCATCTTTCTGCTATTTATATCTGGTTAATTCCATTGTGATCTGAGAGTTAGCATGGTATGATTTATATTCTTTTAAAATTTTTAAGGTGTGTTTCATGACTCAAAATATAGTCTATCTTGGTGAATGTTCCATGTGAGCTTGAGAAGAATGTAATCTACTGTTATTGAATATGGAAATCTATAGATGCCAATTATCCCCAGTTGATTGTTTTTGCTGTTGAATTCAACTATGTTCATACTGATTTTCTCTCTGTTGGATCTGTCCATTTCTGATATAAGGGTGTTAAGATATCTAATTACAACAGTGGATTCATCTATTTCTTTTTGCAGTTCTATCAGTTTTGCCTCATATATTCTGATCCTTTGTTGTTAGGCACATACACATTAAGGACTGTTATTTATGTTTTCTCAAACAATTGACCCCTTTATCATTACATAATGCTCTTCTTAATCCCTGCTAACTTTCCTTTTTTTATTTTTATTTTATTTATATATATATATATATATATATATATACATATATATATATATTATTGATTTTTTACAGAGAGGAAGAGAGAGGGATAGAGAGTTAGAAACATCGATGAGAGAGAAACATCGATCAGCTGCCTCTTGCATACCCCCTACTGGGGATGTGCCCGCAACCAAGGTACATGCCCTTGACCGGAATCGAACCTGGGACCCTTGAGTCCACAGGCCGACGCTCTATCCACTGAGCCAAACCGGTTTCGGCATAACTTTCCTTTTTTTTTAAAAAAATATATTTTTATTGACTTCAGAGAGGAAGGAAGAGGGGAGAGAGAGAGAGAGAGAAACATCAATGATGAGAATCATTGATTGGTTGCCTCCTGCATGTCCCCTACTGGGGATTGAGCCCACAACCTGGGCATGTGTTCTTCACAGGAATCGAACCTGGGACCCTTCAGTCACAAGCTGATGCTCTATCCATTGAGCCAAAATGGCTAGGGCATAACTTTCCTCGTTCTGAAGTCTAATCTTTCTGAAATTAATATGACTACTTTCACTTTATTTTGATTAGTGCTAACATGGTATATCTTTCTCCATCTCTTTACTTTTAATCATTTGTCTTTATATTTAACATTTCTCATAGACAAGTCTAGGGTAACTCATGTTATTGTAAAGGAATAAAGTGAAATTCTGATTAGTTCGTATTAATATTTATCAAGTCAACAGAGTGTTTTAAGAGGGTGCAGTGGGTTGAGAATGCCATTACCTGGGATGTGTTAAGAGTGTTATTCTTGCAAAAGTATGGAAATCATTATCATTAAGCCTGCATTCACCTGCACAGGTGAAAGATGAAAAATTTCAGAACAATATTTCATAAAATAAGGCAAACCAATTTTCTGTGTTGATGTATTATAGATTTAGGCAACTGGTATTCACAATCAGGTTTTCTTAAATTCTTTATGTGCCAAGTAATGTGCAAAAATACCTTTGCTTGAGAGGAATCTGCAGATGCTCAAAATACAATTGGCCCAGGGCGTTTATGCTCATCACAACCTCTTCTTTAGACACCAAGTCTACTTTGAATGGGTTTGCCGTGATATGACACTTTAGATCTCCTTTTTCATCTGCCAATATAAGACTGCCTGTATCTCCTGAGCTTGAAATCAGCCTAGAAAACAAAGCAGGAATAGAAAAACAAATTATTATAGGTTTTGGCTCAACATATTTCTCAATTCAAATTCATTAATTAGTAAATCAATATTCATGTGACATAGCATAGATAAGGCAATGGAGAGCCATAACTGAGAGCGTGGGCTTTGGTGTCAGAGAGCCTGGATTGAAGATAGCTCCATGTAATAGGTATATAACTTTGGACAAGTTAATCTTTCTACTTCTCAGTTTCCTCAGCTATACTGTGGAAATAATAAAAGCAAGAATAAATAGATCCAGTCAAGATAAACATGGTACTTGCATACTCCCATGACATAAAAAATACAACTACAGAACAACTATCATTCAGAACCACCTGAAATCTAGCTGAATGGAGTCCTACAACTAAGGATATAAAGAAGAGGCCACATAGAGACTGGTGGGAGTGACGGAGATGTGGAATGTGCTGATACCACACTCACATGAGGTGGACAAAAATCAGGAGGGATATCTTGGCTGCAGAGGTCCTCCCTGAGGAGTGAAGGGTTCCAGCCCCACACCAGGCTCCCAAGCCCAGGGTTCCAGTGCCAGGAAGAGAAGTCCCCATAACTTCCGGTTTTAAGGACCAGCCAGGACTGTGGCTGAGTGAGACAGAGAGCTTCTGGAGTCCCAGGTAGTTCCTCTTAAAGGGCCAGAACACAGACTTACTCAGACTCACTCTGAGTTCCAGCACTGGAGCTATAGTTTGAAAGGCACCAGGGATCATGTGGAGAGGAACTGAAGTGTCTGGCATCAGGGTGAGAGTTGGAGAGGCAGCTTTCTCCCAGACAGAAGTGCTGGCAGAGGTTATTGTTCCTCTTCTAAGCCCTTACCCCAGAGAGTTGGCAGGTGGGGGCTATATCTAAGTTTTCATCAATCTGGCTATCACTGTTCACCCTGACCTGGTGATTCCCTAAGACCCCACCACACCAACTTGCAGGTCCATCCAAGCTGTTTTCAGTGGCTTTTCCACATGAAGGACCTGTCTTGGCTCATGCTTCAGGCTTTCCTAAAAATTCTCAAACAAGCAGCATCCAATCTCAGCGTACCCTGTACCTCTCTTCAAGTGGCCCCAGGCTTGCACTAGTGGCAGCCAGCCTTGGTTCAAAACTTGGCCTCTCCTGAGCATCCAAGAACAAGTAGCCACCATGTGCAGATTGCTCTGTAGCTCATGCTGGGTAGCCCTAGGCAGATAACGGCAGTGGCTGACTTTGGCCTGTACCACCCAGAGCCAGTGCACCTGGTGGACAGCTTCAGAGAACATCAAAACACCACCCAACCACCTCCACAAGTGACACACTCAAGGGGTGGACTCAGCAGACACCAGAGCCCAGTTGAAGTAAGTCCTGCTCTGTGGGGTGGGCCAGGTGAACCTCTACATTGGTTGCAGACAGTCCTTGCAGCCTATCGGCCTGGGGGGGGGGGTCGGGGGTGGAAATCCCTTCCATTGACATGCCAACAGTAATCAAGGCTCAACTATAAGAGGAGATTGTACACAGCCCACACAGGGGTGACGGGAATGCACCTGGAGTGCCCAGCTCAGGTGAATGGGGAGGCTGTGCCACTGGACCCTACAGGAACCTACTGCATTAGGCCACTCTACCAAGCATGGGAGACATAGCAGCTCTACCTAATATACAGAAACAAACACAGGGAGGCTGCCAAAATAAGGAGACAAAGAAACATGTCCCAAATGAAAAAAAACCAGAACCAAGCTCCAAAAACAAAAAAAAAACACTCCAAACAGAGACAAGCAATCTATTAGATGCAGAGTTCAAAACCCTGCTTATAAGGCTGCTCAATGAACTTAGGGGAAGAGTAGATGAACTTAGAGAGAACTTCAACAGCATAAAAAAGGACATGGAAAGCATAAAAAAAAGAACCAGTCAGAAATGAAGGATACATCAATTGAAATGAAGAATAATTTATAGGGAATCAACAGTAGAATAGATGAAGCGGAGAATCAAAACAGTGATTTGGAATATAAGGAAGCAAAACAAAACAAAACAAAATACCCAATTAGAACAGCAAAAAGGAAAAATAATTTAAAAAAATGAGGATAGTGTAAGGAGCCTCTGGGACAACTTCAAAGGTACTAATATTTTGCATTGCAGGGGTGCCGGAAGGAGAAGAGACAGAGCAAAAAATTAAAAACCTATTTGGAAAAACAATGACAGAAAACTTCCCCAACTTGGTGAAGGAAATAGACATACAAGTCCAGGAAGTGCAGGGAGTCCCAAACAAGATGAACCCAAAGAGGCTCACACCAACACCAATCATAAGGAAAATGTAAAAGGTTCAAGGCAAAGAGAGAATCTTTTTTTAAAACTGATTTCAGATAGGAAGAGAGAGGGAGGGAGAGAGAGAGAGAAATATCCATGATGAGAGAGAATCATTGATTTGCTGCCTCTTAACATGCTCCCCACTGGAGATTGAGCTTGCAACCTGGGTCTGTGCCCTGACTAGAAATTGAACCATGACCTCCTGGTTCATAGGTTGATGCTCAACCACTGAGCCACACCAGTTAAGCAAGAGAGAATGTTAAAAGCAGCAAGAGAAAAGCTGTTAGTTAGCTACAAGGGAATTCCCATAAGACTGTCAGCTGATTTCTTAACAGAAACTTTGTAGGCCAGAAGAGAGTGGCAAGAAATATTCAAAATGATGAAAATCAATGACCTATAACCAAGATTACACTACCCAGCAAAGCTATTATTTGGAATTGAAGGTCATATAAAGAGCTTCCCAGACTAGAAAAAGCTAAAGGAGTTTATCACCACCAAACCAGCATGAAATGTTAAAGGGTCTTTTTGGAGGAGGAGAAGGAGGAATAGAGGGGGAAGGGAAAGAAGGGAGACGAGGATTGAAAATATGAACAATAAAAGGGCAATAAATACATATGTATCAACAGTTGAATCTAAAAAACAAATAAGCAGAGCAGAAACAGACTCATAGATATAGAGAACATTTTGATGGTTGCCAGATGGGAGGGAAGTTGGGTGAAAAGGTGAAGGAATTAAGCACAAATTGGTTGTTACAGAATAGTTATGAGAATGCACAGAATAGGGAATCTATAATAATAAAAGCATAATATGCTAATTAGACCGGAGAGCCAAACGACCTTCCGGATGTCCTTCTGGATGACCTTCCAGATGAAGCCGGGACTGCAAGGGCCGAGGCAGCTGCCATGGCTGTGAGGGCCAAGCCCCTTGCATGAATTTCGTCCATTGGGCCTCTAGTATAGGCAATAATCCTATATAATAAAAGGCTAATATGCAAATCGACCAAACCGCGGAATTACCAGTTGCTATGACATGCACTGACCACCAGGGGGAAGATGCGCAATGCAGGAGCTCTCCCCTGGTGGTCAGTGCACTCCCACAGGGGGAGCGCTGCTCAGCCAGAAGCCGGGCTCATGGCTGGTGAGCGCAGCGGTGGTGGCAGGAGCCTCTCCTGCCTGCTTCTGCGGGAGCCTCTCCCATTTCCGCGGCAGCACTAAGGATGACTGACTGATGTCTTGCGGGGAGTGGGCCAAAGCCATCAGTGGGACATCCCCTGAGGGCTCCCAGATTGCAAGAGGGCACAGGCTGGTCTGAGGGACCCCCTGCCCCAGAGTGCACAAATTTTGTGCACTGGGCCTCTAGTATTCTAATAACTGTGTAAGGTATCAGATGAGTATGAGATTTATTGGGATGATCACTTAGTAAGTTATATAATGTCTAATAACTGGGGTGTACACCAGAAACTAATATAATATGTATGTCAACTCTAATTGAAAAATAAAAAATTGATTTAAAAATAATAAATAGAGGGTTTTTTTGAGAGAATTAAATGACATCATGCAGGTAAAGCATTTGTCACAGTGCCTAGCACATAATAAGCACTAAATAGTGTTAGCTAGTATCATCATTATTACCATGATCCAGATAGTAGAGAAACACTGGTACATAGAATCTAAACATTTTGCTTTTTCTTCTCATTCCAATCATGTACTCAGAAACTGAGGAAATGACATAGAATGAATTATTGACCCCCTGAGTCCACAGGAGATGGAACCAGGTCAAAATTTTGTTTATCTATCACCTGACTCCCCTTCAGCACCCCGTGTGATGGATAGACTCTTAAGATGTTTTGGATCCCCAGAATTTATGTAAGCTCAGAGGCAGCACTCAAAATCCCTCAAAGGTTTAGATATTTTTTTTCTCTGGTGCATAGTCACCCTGGTAAATGGTCACAGACCTCTTTAGGGAAGGTTAGGAGAGAGAGTTTATTATTTTTATGTCCTTACAACATCCTTCTACATAAATTCTAGGCCTCCCACCTCAAACAAGATGTTTTGGTTCTGGAAACTAACTCTATTTGGAATTGTTTTAGAGGTTCTGTCTTACTGTCCATCAAATATAAATAGAATTCTTCTGATTATTCCATCAAGTAGAATGCCAGTCCATCTGTTTCAGTTTAACAGGCTCCTTGATATTATTGTTCATTGCCCTGAATGTTTAACCATTAAAGCCCTGCTGCATGTTATGGAAACATGTCCACCTTGTCTCTAACAATTAAGAGCTGCTACTATGATGAGTCTCATCATCTCCACTGAAATTAGAGGGCAATTTTAATGGCATTATTTCCCACCATTATCTCTAGCTTGCAAAAGATGTTCACACACTACAATGCCTTCCAAGTGTTCCCTCACCAAGATATTTCTCAATGAAGGGAGTATCTTCTGGATCCTCTATATACTAGAGGCCACAAGATGGCGGCGCCTCTAGTGTATATATATGCCAATATATATATATACACACACACACACACACATACACACATACATATATATCAAACAGCTCATCTAGCCCCTAATTCTGTTCTCCTCTAGAACAGAATTAGGGGCTAGATGAGCTGTTTGATATATATGTATGTGTGTGTATATATATATACTAGAGGCCACTGGGGGCAGGGGGGAGGGTGACTCTCAGCCCAACCTGCACCCTCTCCAATCTGGGACCCCTTGGGGGATGTCCGACAGCCTGTTTAGGCCCGATCCATGGGCAGTCAGACATCCCTTTCACAATCTAGGACTGCTGGCTCACAACTACTCGCCTGCCTGCCTTCCTGATTGCCCCTAACCGCTCTGCCTGCCAGCCTGATCACCCCCTAACCAATCCCCTGCCAGCCTGATCAATGCCTAACTGCCCTCCCTTGATACCCCGGTCACCCCCAAATGCCCTCTCTTGCATATTCCCTCTTTATTAGATAGGGTTTTTTCTTTAGCATATTGGACAGTCCTAACTGGTTTGGCTCAGTGGATGGAGCATTGGCCTGCAGAATCAAGGGTCCCAGGTTCGATTATGGTCAAGGGCATGTACCTTGGTTGGGGGCACATACCCAGTGGGGAGTGTGCAGGAGGCAGCTGATCGATGTTTCTCTCTCATAGATGTTTCTAGCTCTCTATCCCTTTCTCTTCCTCTCTGTAAAAAAATCAATAAAATATATATTATAAAAAAAGAAACATTTAAGATTCTTCCATATCTGCCTGGCTGGTGTGACTCAATGGTTGAGACCCCAGGCTGCCACTGCTGGAAGGGGATCGGGCCCTGGCCAGGCTGAGACCCCAGCCCAGGCTGCCACCTCAGCCCAGCCAGGCTGAGACCCCTTCTCAGGCTGCCATCTCAGCCTGGCTGGGGATAGCCCGGTGTGGGTGCATGGCTCCAGCCCAGGCTGACTTCACTGGCCTGAAGATAGCGCTGTGGGGGTGCACTGCCCTGCCAGCCTGAGACCCCAGCCCAGGCTGCTGCCGCTGGCTGGGTGATCATGCAGTGGGGGTGCCCGGCCCTGCAGGCATGAGACCCCAGCCCAGGCAGCCGCGGCTTGCCAGCAATCGGCGTGGCTTGGGGGCGGGGCCCTGTAGGCATGAGACCCCAGCCCACGCAGCCGTGGCTTGCCAGTGATCGGCGCAACTTGGGGGCAGGGCCCTGCGGGTCTGAGATCCCGGCCCAGACTGCTGCCGCTTGCCAGCGATTGGTGCAGCTTGGGGGCAGGGCCCTGCGGGTCTGAGATCCCAGCCCAGACTGCTGCCGCTTGCCAGCGATTGGTGCAGCTTGGGGGCGGGGCCCTGCGGCTCTGAGACCCCAGTCCAGGCAGCCGCTGGTGCCTCCCAGCCAGACACCCTGGACTGCCGCTGCTGGGTGGACTCCACCGGGGCTAAGAGGACTGGGCGCCGCCATCTTGTGGCCATGGGCGCCACCATTTTTGTCGCGGAGTGATGGTTAATTTGCATATTACTCTTTTATTAGATAGGATACACACACACACACACACACACACACACATACACACACATACACACACATATACACATACATATATATCAAACAGCTCATTCATATATATATGAATGATATATCCACTTCAACATCTTTATATCCCTAAGTTTATGGATCATTTCTTCTACAGTGTGTCAAGGAATTTCTAGTATCTCAACTTCATTCAGCAGACTTCAATATAGCTGAATATAGACTATAGGTAACCAACCAAGAAAATAATTAGAACCACTTCCAGCTACCATATCAAATCTAGATTCTCTAGTATATGTGCCCATGTCAACAAATTTAGTGTGATGCTAAAATTATATTCCTTCTTTTGGTCTAGGAATCCCTGAGAAATCATTTCCATGCATATTTCCCGTGTTTTTGCCAATATAAAATCATAAAATTCTTTAGGTGTACACACCTTCTCCTCCTGGATTAGACTGTATTTGGCTCCCTAGGCATGTTGGACTCTGATTCTGATAGTAGGTCTGGAGGCAGTGAAGGGAGGTAAGGGTGGGGCACAAGGATCATTGGAATCCTCTTGCATGGTATATCTTAGGTGAGGTCAACATAGGATGTCCAAGCAAGGGAAGATCAGCTTTATCAGAAGAAAGAGCTGCTTCTGCTGAAATGGAAGACAGTGGAATTTTGAGGTTTGTATTTGGAATTATCCAAATCTTCTCAAATGTTGATATTCAATTTTGAGGGGTTCTACCTTTTCCCAGTTAATGCCCTAAATTCACAGACCTGATGAGACTGTGAATTCAACTTTATGGTCTACTTCAGAAAATCATGGAATCAAACAGCATCTGATTTTCAGCTACAAGGACTTTGTAGCTACAACAGATATAAGACACTTTAGATTGTTATAGAAACTTATTAGGTTTCTGACAATGCCTTGGGCTAAGAATTTAAAGCCCCAAAACTGCTGTTTTCTTTCTTAAGCTCTTCACAGTAGCCAGGCCACCTCACAGTTATGAATTCTGTATGGTCCTACCACTTGGTCTGCCATAGCTATGTTTTCAATAGGCACTTTATTTCAGGTTACTATAGGTAGTAATTTAAGTAACTTTGCCATGGAATGACGTAGTTTATTACTAGTTGTATTAGCTTGCTAGGGCTGACATAACAAAAAACTACAGACTGCGTGGCTTAAACAACAGAAACTTATTTTCTCACAATTCTGGAGGCTAGAAGTCTAAGATCAAAGTCTCAGCAGTTTTGGTTTCTTCTGAGACCTCTCTCCTTGGTGCAAATGGCTATCATCTTGCTTTGTCCTGACATGGTCATTTCTCTGTGTTAGCTGTGTCCTAATCTCCTCTTCTTAAAGGACACTAGTCATTTAGATTATGGCCCGCCTCACAACCCAATTTTAACTTAGTTACTTCTTCTAAGACTCTCTCTATATAAAACCCTAATATGCAAATAGACCAAACAGCAGAACAACTGAACAACCAGTCTCTATGACATGCGCTGACCACCAGGGGTGCATGTGGAACACAGCGGGCATTGGTAGCAGGTGGCAGAGCGCAAAACATGGCAGGTGTTGGCTGCAGTGGGATGGTGCAGCAGGTGGGATGGGGGCGACAGACCAGGGCGGGGTGCCGGTCGTTGTCATCAGGGCAAGCCTCTGGTGGTTACTGAAAATTCTTTGCTCCTGTGTGCTGCGGTCCCACCTGGTGCTTGCACCTGCTGCCAGCGCCAGCCCCGCTCATACCTGCTGGCCCTGATTGCCCCTCAAGGCTTCTCCAACTCCCCCTGCTCCTGAGGGGCTATTGGGGCCAGCAGCTGCTTTTCGCATCTGCTAGCACCCACTGCCAGCGCTGGCCCCAATCACTCCACGCTGTCAGTGAGTGTGAGTGGGGCCAGCACCGTCAGCACGTGGGATCAGCGGTTGCGGGAGCAGGGCTGCAGGCAGACGGGGGACTGGGGGCCACGGCGGGAGGGGCCGGGCTGGGGTGCAGAGGATGGGCCAAGACTCGCCCCTGTGCCCACTGCAGCTTCGCGGCCCACAGTTGCTTTCAAGGTGCACGAATTCGTGCACTGGGCCCCTAGTATCGAAATAAGTCACATTGTGAGATACAAAGGATTAGGGTTTTAACACATAAGTTTGGCAGGGAGCACACAATTCAGCCAATAACACTAATATCTCATCCTCTAATGAAAATCAGGTCTTCACAGACTTCAAATCCAACTAGATCAGCTAACCAACTTCATGTTCCCATCCTTAATTATCTGTTGCTTCTACTCACTGCTGATACCACTGACTATATCAACCAAGACTCAACTGTAGATAACAGAAACAACTCTGGCTATTTTAAGCAAAAAGTAAATAGCTTCATATGGGGGAATTAGGAGCTTACAACATCATGGGAAGGGTTGAGGTAGCAGGTTCCTGTCTAGGCATCTAGAAATGACCCCTAGAACAATCCTATATAATAAAAGGCTAATATACAAATTGTCCCCTCTGGAATTTGACTGCCCGCTATGATGTGCGCTGACCACCAGGGGGTGGTGCAGAATGAAGGGAGGCCCCAGCTGGCAGCCAGCAGCCGGGGGAAGGAAGGCCCCGATTGGCCCTGATCGTTGGCCAGGCCTAGGGACCCCACCCGTGCACAAATTTCATGCACCGGGCCTCTAGTACTATATAACTATATGGCCAATGGAACTTCCATCTCAGCTAGAATCAGGAAGTTGGGTAATCAGAAGTCACTGTGGCAACTGCTGGGGCTCCAGGATCATGTCACCGTAGCTGCAATCCAGAGATCAGGAAACCACCGCATTAACCAGTGTAGTTTTAGAGTCATTCTGTATCTTCCAAATCCATACCAGCAAAATGTGAAACTCAGTTCTGAAATCAAGATACCTATAAACGCTTCTGATTGATGGAACCTGACTGACATCTGAAACTAGCTACATGGGAATCTGGGAAATGGAGAGATGTAGTTTTTATCTCTCTAGTTACTGCAATAGCCAAAGGCCTTCTACAAAGAGATTGGAATAGAAGCAGAACTAATATACCATATTTACTACATAAAGTTGATATCACCCTGACCCCCAAACATGGCAAAGACAGCACAGAAAAAGAAAACTACAGCTTTGACAAGGATTTAATATCCAAAATATATAAAGAACTCATACAACTTAATACCCAAACCAATTAAAAAATGGGCAGAGGACCTGAACAAACACTTCTCCCAAGAAGACAACATACAAATTAATGGTCAACAGACATATGAAAAGATGCTTAACTTCACTTGCTATTAGGAAAGTGCAAATCAAAACTACAATGAATATCACCTCACAACTGTTAGAATGATTATCATAAACAAGGCAAATAATAACAAGTGTTGGAGGGGTTATGAAGAAAAAGGAGCCTTCATTCACTGCAGTGGGAATGTAAACTGAGGGCCACTATGGAAAACAGCATGGAGGGTCTTCAAAAAATTAAGAATATAGTTACCATATGACCCAGCAACCCCTCTTCTGGGTCTACCCAAAAAATTTGAAAATATTTATTCAAAAAATATATGCACACCTATGTTCACTGAAGTGCTATTCATGATGGCCAAGACATGAAAACAATGAAGTGTCCTTTGATAGATGATTAGATAGAGGAGATATAGTACATATATACAATGGAATACTACTCAACCATAAGAAAAGATGAAATACTGCCATTTGTGACAACATGGATAGATCTTGAGAATATCAAGCTAAGCAAAATAATGATTTCATTCATGTGGAATATAAAACTGAAAGTTACAAGTAAACAAACAAGATAAACAAACAAACAAAAAAACTTATCACCACAGACAACAATATGGTGGTTACCAGAGGGAAGGGGAAAAAGGGTAGTAAGGATTAAGGGAGTCAAATCTATGGTGATAGAAGAAGATTTGACTTTGGGTGGTGGGCACACAGTGAAATATACTAGTGCAGATGATGTATCATACAATTGTACCCTTGAAACCCATATAATCTTATTAACCCCAATAATGTCAATGTCACCACAATAAATTAAAAAAAGAAAATATATACACACAAGAAAACTACAGACCAATTTTACTTATGAACACAGACATAAAAATGTTAAATGATCTACTAGTAAAATGATTCCTTCAGGATAGTAAAACATAATATAGTATGGCCAAGTGGAGGTGTGTGTGTGTGTGTGTGTGTGTGTGTCTGTGTCTTACATATACAATCATTTGCCAAACTGCAAAGCCTGAAGAACAGTTTCTTTTTAATTCCCATTTCCTAAATACTGGCATATAGTAGTGGCTTAATGAATAGACATATTTTAAATTTATGATGGTTCTATCATAACTGAATTAATTTCTCCTTATAACCTACTGATCTTTTATTTTCATGGAAATAATGAAAATTATTTTTCATGGAAAAATAAGCTACATGAAACTATGATAATGCAGTGAAAATTAAAGCATCTGGCATAATCTTATATTCCTTTAGGGGAATAATATGAAAAAATAACAGAAGTCAACAGGCAGAACCAAGTTGAGATATCGCTAGAAAGTGTGCTGAGAAGTGATAAAGATTCTGCAGGTATATGAAAATGCTTTAATCCCCAAAGGTTTTATTTCACCTAGAGACTGATTACTAATTAATCTCTGCCTCTAAGTCAATTAGATGTTATACTTCTAGGACTACCCTTAATTAAAAGTGAGTCAATCTAACGGTAAGTATGGGAGTTTGGCTAGTGTATTAGATCTCTGGAGCCCAGCTGATAATCAGAGTGAGTAAATGAAATAGCTCTTCTTCTCTTTGCTCCCAAAAGTCTGGCTGATCAACTGTTTGCTTTGTGAGGAAAGAAGGGATCAAAAGCTCCGGCTCTATCCTCTAAGTGTTGATGAGTCAAATGGTAGAGGAGAAAACAGAATGGATAATTTACAAAATGGATACTAACTCTGCAAGTGATTGTGGATTTGAATAGACAAACTATGAGGCATACACAAAATCTACTACTCAAAGTATGATAAAATAATACAGTGAGGATGTACTCAAGATATCTTGATCCTTGGCTTACCTTACAGTACTTGGTTTGCTTGTGATGACATCTGGGACTTCATACCTGGGCTTCAGGGGAGTTTCTTCATTGATTTTAAGCCTGAAAATATTTCCCTCTATACCAAAAACTTCAGCCAAAAGAGGAACCTGGGCACAGACATGAGATTAATTTCCATAGGTTAACCCAGTGATGATCAGTTCTATAGTCAAATGACAATAATTAGAAAACTATGTTTAAATTATTACAGGCCAAGCAAACTGGAGAATAATGGTAATCATGAAGAAATAAAGCTCCCCAATCTATATATGTACTTGCTTGGCTATACCTGCGGGAGATAAGAAACACCTTCTATGTGTTGTATGGCCAAGAAAATGTATAATTGTCTGGATCAGGATCTTCAAAAGTGGTCTCTATTAATAATTATACTGGATTACACACATAAACTGAAACTGCTCTTGCAAAATTGGGACATATGACAACTGTATCTCTGACAAACTACAGATGTCTAGAGAATAAGAGTTTGATGTTAAAACTAGAGAACTGGATTCAAGCTAAATGAAAGATGAAGGGAATAGAATAGAATAGAATAGAATAGAATAGAATAGAATAGAATAGAACAGAATAGAGAGTAAAACAGTGGTCATTGGGGCTTTCTAGTATAGATATATGAGGCTTGTTACATTAAAATCAAGGTTCTTCCTGTACATCTGAGCATATGGCCTTGGGAACTTTCTCAGGAGCCTAGGATATTCTCAGCTTTCTTAAGAGGCTTGGATTTTCTCAGCTTTATTAAGAGGTTTGGCAACTTAGGTAAAATTCTGCTTACAATGGGAGATGGAAGCAACATAGAATTACAAAGAGAATACAGGATTTGAAAAATAAGACACAAAACAACAAAACCCAAGAGAGTAGAAGGGGCTTCATTAAGGTTACAAAATGAGGCATTTAGGTCAGAGAAATATTTTAAGACTGTGTTTTTCAAGTGTTGTGCCATGACACACTGGTGGACTGCAAACCCTTCATTAAGTGTGATGGCAAATTCGGTTATCACTGGGGACATTGTTACTATAATGTCTGTAAAATGAAAGGCTAAGCTGGGTAGGTTGTGTGACATACTAGTAGTATAGAGCAGATACAGTGTGCAAGTAAGAGATAGGAAGTAGGAGCATATCAAAGCAGCACCAAAAAAAGAGATGTTACTGGAACCTCGCTTTGGGGAATACAGAAAAGTAGTCAGGGCACTTAAACGGTGACATGACACTGAAGAGTGACCAGGTAAATAGTGCAGTGGCTGTGGCTGCTTTTACAGACATTTTAAAGACAGGCTTGTTATAGTAGTAATAATATTGTAATTATTTGCCCCAGATTTATTGAAATGTAATCAATAAATCTAACAGGCAAATTGTCCCCTCGGGAGTTCGACCGCTCACTATGACGTGCGCTGACCACTAGGGGGTGGCACAGAATGAAGGAAGGCCCCAGCCGGCAGCCAGAAGGCCCTGATCACTGGCCAGGTCTAGGGACCCTACCCATGCACTGGGGCTCTAGTTGGTATATAACATTGTATAAGTTTAATGTTTACAATGTGTTGATACACTTATATACTGCAAAATGATTACCATTATAGCCTTAGCTAACACTTGCATCATGTCTCATAATTACCATCTTTTTGTGGTGAGAACATTTTAGATCTACTCTTTTAGAAACTTTCAAGTATATAATAGAGTATTATTAACTATAATCACTATACTGTACATTAGATATCTAGAAGTTATTCACCTTAGAGCTGAAAGTCTGTAGTCTTTGACCAACATACCCTCTTCCCCCCGACCCCTATCATACTGTAATTATTGATTAGGTGTTTAAAGTTATTTTATATATTTGAATTATTGTGCTGTCAGAATTCTAAATTTGAAAATGTGTCCAAATATAAAGCTAAAATCCTGTTAGATTACACATTCTCTCCCAAATTAGGCATATATTTCTATTGCCCTCCCAAATTCAATTCAACTGACATTTATTTGGTATCTAATATTGTGATGCGCTGTTTGTTGTGAAAAAGATGGCTGTACTCTTAGGGAGATGGCAATTTAGAGACAAAACATACATAGTAAACATAAAGCATTTTATGCTGAGCTAGAAGGACAAGGAATGTGCTGTGGGAGAACAAGGTAGGGGAGTATTAATGATGATTCTAAGGAGAGGGGTTCTGGGAAATCGCTTCAGAGGAAGACGGACTTGAGCAGGGCCTTCAGGGACTTTGGGAGGCAAAAATGGGCAAAAAAAAAAAAAGTTAAGCAGAGGGTATATGGGTTGTCTGTCTATATATGATAACAAATTGTGTCTAATTTATGCGCTCAGAGATCCTACTATTTTAGTGAAATCGCTTTTAAAAAATTGTTTTTAAAAACCAAAGACTGGTCTGTATGTTTTGTTCTTGAAGCTGCATCCCAGGAAAGAATCCAAATTATATGAGAGGAGGTAGCAATAACCCTGCTTTTACACAATAACCTTATGCAACCAAACTTAAAAAGCCCCATTTTGTTGTCTTTTTAACTTAATTAAGCAAGCCAATTTTTTCCAATTAGGTAACTCTTTTTAAGGTCAACATCTAGATTCAATCTTATCTCTTACCACCAACATAGCTTCATGTTCCAAGCACATAATTTCCTTAGTATACATTTGCTTCTATGATCTGTTTCATGCTGTTTTTAGTGGCTTAAAAATTTTTTTTAAACAGCAGTGGACTCTAAGAAGTTCAATAAGAAAAGCTATTCAGGTTGAAGATAGTGAAGAGTAGCTCACAACCCCGACCTTTAAGCCCCCTCCCCTCTCTGCATGGAGTGTGAGACACCTCCATGGAAGCCTCAGGGCTCTGTGGATGACAGTTTATGAACCACTTCCCTGGGCTTCTTAACTGCCAGTTATTGCCCAATTCTTCCACCAAAACCTTGCTGTGTCAAAAAGTCTGGCCCTAGTCAGTTTGGCTTAGTGGATAGAGCGTTGGCCTGTGGATTGAAGGGTCCCGGGTTCCATTCCGGTCAGGGCACATGCCTGGGTTGTGGGCTCAATCCCCAGTGTGGGGCGTGCAGGAGGCAGCCAAGCAATGATTCTCTCTCATCATTGATGTTTCTCTCTCTCTCTCCCTCTCTGAAATCAATAAAAAAATATATATTTTAAAAAGTCTAGACATGAATGTTTTATTCTTCTATCTAAAACATTAAGAATTTCTAGATATTCCTGTTCTTCTCTAGGGACCTGTCTAGACATTTATTAAACAATAATATACAAATAAATTATCCATTCTCTTACTCTTATTAGTGATGATTAGAAATGACAATGAAAAAATACGTTAAGATAACATATTTAAGTTAGATCACTTCAATTAAGAATTATTTAGTGTTAATACTTAGATAATAGTAGCAGTTACACTCAACTTGCAGCAAGATGGATTCATGTAAAATAAGTAAAGAAATACATAACATTTTAAATGAGGTGAGACAGCATGGGCTTTACTTCTTTAAAAAATTTAAGATGTGTAAATGTCCACCTACACAGAGAAGATGAGATAAATCCTCAGAGAAAGGAATATATTTTGGAGGTTCCTTTTAGTACAAGTCTCTACTTGTTTTTTCATAAACCTTTATTCAGAGGTTTACCTCTCATAGTTTGGGAAAGTATTAATTCCCTTTTCCTATTTGATTTCTCCCATACTTAATACAAAACCTGGTAGTCTGTCATCCATAAGTCAAGTCTTTTTGGCCATATGGGCAAAAATATCAGACAGGTTGTAAAAATCATTGCAGTAGAAACAGTCTTGACTATGTATTCAAGTTGTGGTTTGATCATAATAATATTAAAACAAAACTTTTTTGCCCTAGCTGGTTTGGCTTGGTGGATAGAGTGCTGGCCTTTGGACCCAGGTTTAATTCTGGTGAAGGGCACATGCCTGGGTTGCAGGCTCGATCCCTGGTAGGGGGCATGCAGGAGGCAGCCGATCAATGATTCTCTCTCATCATTGATGTTTCTCTCTCTCTCTCCCTGTTCCTTCCTCTCTGAAATCAATAAAAAAATACTTTTAAGAAACCAAAAAACTTTTTGTTCACCCAGAACTGGAAATCACAACTACTAGAGACTGTGACTGAGTTAACAAATGCCCCTAAAACACACATTTAAATGGCAGTGGGTATTAAAAAGGGAAATTATGACATCAAGTTCTCCCTGATGGTCAGAGTTCTCATTTTTCCTCTGGCACCAGGTCTCTCTACTAGACTATATGGAACAGTTAACCTAAAAGGCCTAGAAGAGTGAGCAAAAACCTCTCTCAGCAATAACCTCTTGATCAAGACCTCCAGGGATGCAGAGAATGGTCTAAGATTTAATTAAATTGCCGTAGGGCACCAACTGTCCCTTCCATAGTTGCAGCCAGTTGGTTTATTGCAAGCACCGATTCTCTATGGAGAATGTTAGCAAGTTCATGCCGGGTTAATGCCCATTCTCCAAGGACAATTAGCCTGTCCAGGTGTGCTTCTGATTGTTTGGCCAGTTTCCAAATTAGCTGCCTGTTCCTGGCCATTTCTGCAGAAACAGTGTTGGTTAAAAAATGGTAGTTGTGCCTCATCTGCTGAGGAGGTAGCTGGTTAGGCAAAGTCCTATTTTCATCAGGCTTAGATGAAGAGGCAAGGGGTTACTTCATGAAGGTGCTCAGATATATCCCTTCATCCTTGGAGAAGCTGCTAGAAGTGTTGTCTGTGTTGAAAACTTGCAAACAGGCTGCAAAAGAAAGTAAACATGTCATGAGAAAGCATCAAAATTAGCAATATGAAGTAGGTCAAAGACAAGATAAGGCTTTTTAGCTAGACTCAGAAGACAGCATAAATTTCCCTGCTCTGATGTCATAAGACTAGGTCTTCTCTGTTTTTCAATCCCGGTCAAATTTTCACTGAAGGTAAAAAACTGACACCACTACAACAAAAACAGTTCTAAAAAAGCTGTCAACATTTTATTGATAACTCCTTTCTTTTTAGATTTTCTTCTGTAAGCTTCTTTACCAAATATCTACCTTATTATTCTGTCATCAGAAATAGGCAAGATACTACACTGGGACCCTACTGAGAAAATATATGCATTTGAACCTGCAACCAGCTCTTCTTCAAAGCCTGACCAGAGCATGACCTGGAGATAATACACAGGGTAATACTTCAGCTTGTATTATAATACTAGGGGCCAGTGCACAAAATTCATGCATGCGTAGGGTCCCTAGGCCTGGCCAGCAATCAGGGCTGATCGGGCCCTTCTGGCTGCCTGCTGGGGCCTCCCTTCCCTGGCTGCCAGCTGGGGCCTTCCTTCGTTCTGCCCCCTGGTGGTCAGTGCACATCATAGCAAGCAATAGAACTCCCAGTCCCCGGTCAATCTCCCATGGGGACACTTTGCATATTAGCCTTTTATATATATATATAGATTACTGTATCCCAGGAACATCATGTTTGCTATGACTGAATTGTGTGTCCCCCCAAATTCATGTATTGAAGCTCTAACCTTCAGTGTGATGGTATTTGGAGATGGGGCCTTTGGGAGGTGATAAGGTTTAGATGAGGTCATGAGTGTGGGGTCATGAGGTCATGATTAGTGCCCTTACAAGAAGAAATCAGAAAGTTAGCTCTCTCTCCACCATGTAAATATACAGCAAGAAGGTGACAATCTATAAGCCAAGGATAGAATCCTCAACAGACACCTAGGTTTTGGATTTCCCACACTCCAGAACTGTGAGAAATAGATGTCTTTTCTTTGAAGACCTCCACTCTATGGTATTTTGTTATAGTAGCCTGAGCTGACTAAGATATTGTTGAATGAAGCCTGGTTGTTTCCTGGTTGCTTATTAAAAGGCAGATTGGGGGTTGGGGATTGGGAAGAAGGATTTCAAAAATTAACAATGGATCTTGCTAACAAGGTTACTGCTTTAAGAGTTTGAAAGGTGTGGGGGAGGCTGGCACTAAGAGTGCAGGTTTTGTCAGAATCTGTCTCATCAGTGAAACCTGAGAACTACAGCTGTGAGCTGAATAGGACCCTCTTACACTTTGGGCTCTATTTCTCTGAACCTCAAATAAAAAGCTGTTATTCTGAGTAAGTGGATGTATGCAGCTTGTTTTAAATCTCCAGACCACACCCATACCATAGGCTAATGTGAAATCACCATAAAACACCAATCTCATCCCAGAAACAAGCTCTAACAGAGACTCCTTGACTATGCTGTAAGCGAGACACAAGGCTCAGACAACTTTAGAGAATACTGTCTGGATCGTTTTTGTCCCTATCAAACTGACAGAGGGCATAAGGTCTTATATCCCTATCAGTCATCACATTAAAATGGAGTTCGCTCAGAATTTCAGGGTGACCTCCCAAAACATATACATTTGCATGCATTTGCCTGAGAGCAGGGTATGTAGATTCCCTAGGTAGCCCTGATATTTCCAATACCTGAAAATGAGGTCTGTTTCAAGGGGTCCTCGAAATTCTCAGTCTTGAGAGCCATGTTGCTGACATCTGGATAACTTGTCTTTGCTTGTTAGGCTCCTCAGTTTGACCCTTGTGAGCCATGTGCTGTCTTGTGCTGAGATCCTGTGGGTCCTCCTGGACTGTGGTTTCTTTTCCATTGAAGGCATCCAAGATCTGGTGGATTCTGGTTCTAGCACCTGATCTGAACAGTGTTATCCCTCACATTTTCAGGATCCAAAGAGAGGTGTGTGCGGAGAAACTGATCTATAGTCTGAAAAAGGCCGTATGTGGGGAATCTACCACTAACTGCATGGGCATCAAGCTGTATTGAGAATTTTCATTTTGGCCCACCCTGGTATACAGGGTGCTTTTGCCTCATTTACTTTTCCTCAGCATGTGTCATCATGACAGTGGATTGTTCAGGTGGTGCTCAATATACTAAGCCTCCCCAAGGATGGAAAGGGATGGCATCTACAACTCTGTAGGGTTAGACACCTTGGGGACAGGAAGGAAAATGAACAATGACAGGGAAAATGAGACAGGAAAGGTACTTGACTTTTGGTAGGAGGCCTAATGCCTCCTGGAAGGTCTCTGCTGGACTCCTTGCATTTCCTGGAGCCAGCTGCCTCTGCTGACCCTGAATACAGGTGTTTGGCTGGGTGTCAGGTAATTGGACCACACACAAGTGTCAGGTGGCTCTCTAGGAAAGAAATTAGTGCTGCCCCATGTTTTCCCATAGCTATCAAATTAGGCTACAAAAGGATGCATAGTTTGGGAGACTTCAATCAGCAGTAGAGGATCTATAACTTCAGGGATATCATGAGCTGAGAACTCAAAGGGGACAAATTCCTCCAGAAAAAAATGGGTGGTATAAGAAGCAGCACTCAATTTTGGAGAAAGGCTAACCGTCCCATCTGTGTAGTTAAAAGAGATAAACTAAGTGTACTGCCACCATAACTACATCCTTAAGTAAACAGAAGTTGGGGACAGGGAACAGGGATAAAGAACACGGAACTGTTGATATGATTCCAGTCTCTATTTTGAATTCGGGCAAGAAAGCTATGTCAGACTGACTGGTGTGGTTCAGTGGTTGAGAGTCTACCTATCAGGAGGAGGTCATGGTTCCATTCCCAGTCATGGCACATGCCCAGGTTGTAGGCTCGACCCCCAGTAGGGGGCGTGTAGGAGGCAGCTGATCCATGATTCTCTCTCATCATTGATGTTTCTGTATCTCTCCCTCTCCCTTCCTCTCTGAAATCAATAAAAATATACTTAAAAAAGAAAAAAAAAGAAAGCTATGTTAGAAAATTCCACACCTATGAAATAAGCTAAAATCTTTAACACTTCATAAGGAAGGTAGCCTTCCTCATGGTGTAATTACTCCTTTATCTGAGAATAAGTTGGGGCCCTAAATTAAAGGCCTTACAAATGTTACAGAGAACCCGGTTTTGCGGGGTAGTTTTTGTTCTATCTTGTCAGAGGAGATTCCTCAGTGTGGTACTATAGAACCAGAGCTATGGTAGTTGCCAGGAGACCTCTCACAGCTTTGCAGTGAAAGTGGGGATTTTGTCTCCATCTGCTTCTCAGAACTGGTATTTTTTAGTGAGTGGGTGGAGTTACTATCCAAGCTATTAGGGACCTAGACAACATGGTTTTAACTATGTCTTTCAGTTTCATGAATTTCCAATTAAGCCAGATTGGTCTGGGAGGCCTTAGAAGCTTAAGGATGCCTTTCAAAGATGGCAGAGGATCTGGAAACGAGGGTCAAATTGGGAGCAACAGGTATTTGTGCATAGTCACACTTCCTAGCCCAGCCCACAGAACTTCCTCTATAACTAGCCCATCTGTATGGCCCATCTGAAGTAGTCTGGTGACTTGACAGGTGAGGAAAAGAACTTAGAATATAATACTGCTCCAATCTTTTCAGTATATAATGACTAAGGTGATCTGCCAGTGAAGCAGCTCAGGAGATGGGCCATTTGTGGCTTAGGTTTTTCAACTGCACAGTCCCTTGCTCCTCTTGCCCATCCACAATTTGAGGTTTGGACAGTCACTGAATCTGTACCATGCTCAGGCTGCATGATCAACTGTATGGTGTGTAATAGTGATAGAAAGAGCATGGTCGCTTGACAGAGTCCACAGATGCAAGTGAAAATCCTGGTCAGTAGCTGTCACTAGTAAAGATTCTGGTTACTAGCTGTGACTTTGAGCAAGTGACTTTTTAGACTTCAATTTCCTTATCTGAAAATTGGGGATAATATGATAAGCCTTTGAGATGTACTATGAAGACTGCTTAAGAGGAAATAACATTTGTAACACATCTAGGAAAGCATCTGATATACAGGCAACCTATACTGTTGATATTCATGTTACTTTTAAAGTAATATTAGTTAGCTATGAAGAAGTTTATAGTACTTCCCTAACAAAGTTTATTTTTAAAACATACATAGTTTTAATTAGCCTTTGTGGAAATTTACTTCATTCAACCCAAATAAATGTAGAAATAAATAATTCTTTGTAGAAAATACTTGTATCTCACCTTAGTTGCTTCATTGATGATTTGGAATCTGGTGCTGTCTTTGCCTGTTGTGACTGAGTCTAGTAATGCCTGATAGGTGGACTTCTTGGAGAGCTGCTGTTTCTGACGCCTACAGATGTGAAGTGTACACATGCCTGAGAATTATTTGTGACTGTCAACATTCAATAGACTATATTACCCGGGACAAGTCATTAAAATTTACTATGATAGTAAGTGAATTAGGCACAGACAGTAATAGTACTCCAATAAAGCACTAATAGGAGTACTTTGTTATTAGGGTGCTAATAAAATTAGTAGTAACAAGAAAAATACTAATGAAAGTGTTTATAACATAACACTACTAAAAGATGGTCCTCTGTCCCCTTTACTGAGAAGGTGGGGCAGTTTTCATAGATGACTTTTATTAGCTTATTAATTTCACTCCCTCTTTCCATGAAATGTACACTTTAATAGAAACTCAATAATTTCTCATAGAAATCAACATAATCTAGTGGTTTAACAAGGTGACCAGGAGTTCACTATACAATTCCCTCTAAGATACTTGTTCACATTAAAATGATAGAATTTTCTTCCTCTAGGTAGTGTGAATAAATTAGGAAGTTGTAATATGTGATACTTTCAGGATCACATAAAGCTCTGGGGAAACAAGGCAATCTTATATAGTGATGATGGAAGTACAAAATGATACAGTCTTATGGAGGGATAGCTAAAATTTCAAATACATTTACTCTTTGATCCAGTAATCCCACTCCAGGAAATTTATCTTATAAATAAGCTTGCATGTGTAGGAAATGACATATGTATAGCTTTTCATTGTGGCGGAGCTATTATATCAAAACAGCCCCAAAGCCTACCAATATGAGAAAAACTGAATAAATTCTAGTACATTTACCCCATGGAATACTATAAAGCTGTAAAAAGAGAGGACAATCCCCATATACTCATGCAAAACTCTTCAGAATAAACTATGAAGCAGAAAAAAAAAAAGAGATACACAATAGTAGAAAACTACTTGGTATAAGAAGAATGGTGATATAAGAATATATGCAGTCACAAAAATTACTGGAAGGATAAATAAGAAATTAATCTGGTTACAAGGACAAGATGTGGAATTGGGTATAAGGGAACAGGAATGAACATAACTTTTCAATGTATATCTTTTTATATTATTTTATTTTTGAACCATGTAAATGTATTATCTATTAAAAGACAAAGTTTTAACATCATTTAAAAACGCTTTGACTTTTAAAATAAACTACCTATTTACTGAAAATTTAAATACTACAGTAGTCATCTGTAATACTTTCAACAATAAAGATAAAAATACTACAGTAGTAAGTATATAAAGTTAAAGGCACATGTCTGGGATAAATTCCTTAATCATCAAATTTCCTAATTGGTTCTTTCCTTATAAAGCCTATTAGTTCTCAAAATTTATTAACATCAGTTTTGAAATAATGTCAGAAATATTTTGATCTAAGGAATTAATTTCCTCTCCTTACCTGTAGAAAGCAATTTTGCTGCAGTTTTTGAAAATGTTTTTATCCACAGCTTCATCTTCAACACTAAATAAACAGATATTTTTAAGACAGTTATTTTACATAGGGTTTGTGAATCCATTATTTGCACGTCTCTAACTACAGAACGAACATGAGAAGTAAACCTCTGCAATGCAAAATTGTGTCATGGCCATAACATAACACAATAACATGTGCTATAGTACAAGACCCTTTTAGAAATCATCCATGGTAAAGAACAAAACACGAAGTTCCGGGATTACTCTGAAAGCAGTAGAAAAAGAGCACTGTCACTTATGAGGAAGGGTTCTTTTAAAATAAAGAGTGAAAAATGGTCATGGAAGGAGGCTTGGCATGGGGTGGTGAACACACAAGACAATATACAGTTGATGTATTATATAACTGTACACCTGAAACCTATATAATTTAATTAACAGATATCACCCCAATAAATTAAATGTATAAAATAAAATAATTAGTGAAGGCTATGAATACAACAGTAAAATCTGAAGGAGCAAAAACAAACAAAAAAAAAAACCAAATCAAACGAACAAAAACCAATCCATCCATTTACTTATTCAACAAAATATTTTCAGAATACTCTTACTGAATGCTGGGTTCTGAGGAAGATACTAAAGACTGTGTCCATGATTTCTGTGAGAGCCTAACAATCACAAATCAACCTGACAAATGCTACAATGGAGTTATGTGCAAGGTGCTAGAATAAGAAGAGAAACAGGTGTAGAAGAAAAATCTTTAGCTTTTTAAGATGATGATGACAATCTAGATGTCAGTGTTTTTTAAGACCAACTTTCCAGAAAAGCTGGTTCTGGACTAGACCATGAACAAAATGTATATATATTGCTAATTGAGATTATGTATTTAACATATGCCCATTAACAACTACAAGGTATAAAGGGGGGAAAACATTGGATTTCATGCAGAGATGTGGCTGAATGCAGCTATAGTCAGCATGTCCATGATTAAAGCTGTGATTGAACACCAATTTCAAAATATGAAAACAAGTCCAGACAGATATACTTGGCCATACTAAAAGATGATTTATTGTGGAAGTAATCAAATCCCTCACTGACTCAGTATTTGTTACTGTTTCTTTTAATTAAGTGTGCAAAGATTAAGAAATTGGCAGCCTTCTGTTTCCAGCTTTGAAGAATGACATGGGAAGAGGTGGGTATAGCAGAACTTTGTAAGCAACATGCTTGAAATTCAGGTGTTAGAATTCTGATCACAACTCTTCCAGTTTTGTTAACCATCCTGAAAATATTTTATGAAGGTCTAGCTATTGATATCAACTAATCCCCGGGGAAGTGAAAAAACAACAAAACAAAACTGATAGAGTAAATGCACAAATATAAAGCATGCAAATAAGAAGTGCAATCAAACAATAAAAACGTCAAAGCCAGAATGTTGCCTGCAGGCCTTCCAGATACTATCTATTATCCCCTGTCTCCCTGGGCCCTGGAGTCAGTCCCTGCAGGATCGCTGGGTCTTTACCTGATTTCTTCTTTTTCGGATACTTCCATGGTTTCCAAGTCACTTCACAGGCTCCAGGCTCTCAGTCCAAGCCCCTGGGCGACCTTTTCAAAACGAGGATAGCCCTCTTTCTAAATTATCACCAGCACTTCACCATCGTCAAGTTTCTGGGAAATGCGAGTCCCCTCCAAATCCTTAAGGAGTGACAACTCGACTCTTCCTCCTGGAATCTCCAGGCCCAGCCGAGTGTTTCTATAGAGACTTATTTTACTTGGCAAATTTTTCTTGGTCCTGAGTGGCCCCTGAGGAACGGCTTTCGTTAGAAACCGGAACTGTCTTTGCAGCAGAGGGGGCGTGTACGCAGAGTCGCAGCGGAGGACAGTTTTCAGAGCCTGAAAGCCAGGAAGTACCTAGATGGCCTGCCTGATGGTGGCGGAGCTCCCGCAGGTCTATCTCAGTGACGGTCACGCCGGCGGTAGAAAACAGACCCCCTCCCGCCCCGTCTTAAATGCTGAGTGGGAAGTGCCGGCCAGGTCTTTGCTGGAGCTTTATGTTCTCCACCCAGACTCTACAGTAGCGTCATCCTTTTTCAGGGCTAGAAGGGGCTTTTTTTTTTTTTTTTAAAATATACATTTTATTGATTTTTTTTTAACAGAGAGAAAGGGAGAGAGATAGTTAGAAACATCGATGAGAGAGAAACATCCATCAGCTGCCTCCTGCACACCCCCTACTGGGGATGTGCCCGCAACCAAGGTACATGCCCTTGACCGGAATCGAACCTGGGACCCCTCAGTCCGCAGGCCGACGCTCTATCCACTGAGCCAAACCGGCTTCGGCTAGAAGGGGCTTTTTAAAGAGGTTCTCTGTTATATTCTCCAGTTTAGGAATCGCTTATACTGCACCACCGCCGAATTCCAGTCTTTGCTTAATTAACTCCAGGCACCTTGATAACTCACTACTAGACCCTACACAGGCAGCCAGATTACCACGGCTTCCCGGGACTTCTGGCCCTGAAGTCTGACTTTTAGACGGGATAAGGGGCAGGAGCGAACAGGAGGGGGAGAACCGAACACTGACGGGGTGTCTGCCGGGTCCCCAAACCTGCACAGGGCTGGGAGAGAGAAGAGCCGACGGCGGCGGCGTGGCTCTTGGAGGCCGTCCTAACGCACCAAGGTGACCAGGTTAGGGCAGAACGACGCCTGCGCAGTTTCCCCCAAAGCCTCGCACCGCGCGTGACGACACCGGGAGGGCGGGGCCGCTGAGTCGCAAAACAAACGAACCTCGCGAGGGTGCGAAGACCCGGATGATCCGACCCCCGCCCCTACTCCCCCTCCCCACCCCCACCCCAGCAGAGCCGGAAGAGGGCGGGACGAGCCGGAAGAAGGTGAAATGCGGTCGGTAGACGCTCCAAGGCTGTGAAGATGGCGGCGGCTGCGTGGCTTCAGGTGCTGCCTGTCATTCTTCTTCTGGGGGCTCCACCGTCCCCACTGTCGCCTTTGGGCGCAGGACCGGTACCCGTCGCTGCTGCCGACCGGTCCAAGTGGCACGTTCCAGTACCGTCGGTGAGTGTTCCGAAGCCACTGAGCCCGGAGGAGCGAGGGGTGGGGCTACGGCGGCCCGAGGGGTCCATGAAGGTTCTGCCCGAGTCCGCTTCCGCAGGGGTGGGGTCGCCGGGAGTGTCCCCGTAGTTGCTTCCCCGGGGCCCACCTCCCTGGAGCGGGAAGCCGTGAATTTGGGGAGAGGAGCAGGAGTGCCGGGGCCACCCCGGGAGTGCCGAGGAGTGGGGGACGGTGTCGTGGCCAAGTCAGAACTTTCAGTGCCCGGCTGGAGACAGGTGAACGTGGTGTGTAGGTCCACAGTGGTTTCTCTTCCCGCCGAAGTTTCACAGAATTCAGTGACCCCGGGCTGGAGAAGAGGGACATGTAAATAGGCGTCTTCCTTTTCCCCCCTCTGCACTTATTTTTTGTTGCTGGATAGTTTTACGTACGAAGTTGTGTGATTTCGTTTGAACTTTGAAATGGTTATTCTGCGTTTTGCCGTGTGATTAGGAACCCTAGGCATTAACAAAATGTATTGTAATACTAGAATGGCCAAAGTGGAAGACAACAGTATTCTAAAATTGGATAATGGTAATAAAGGCTAGTCTTTCTTTTGGACAATTAACTGGATAGGTTTACCTTTTCTGTCTGTCCCCTTCCCCCCTTTTAAACTTAATTTGAATGAGAGCTATCGTCCTGTGAGCAGACAAAAATCAGATGCAGGTAGGAAATGCGGAAAAGTATGAGGACTGCTAAAACCGCGGTGGCCTTTTTGTTTCATTCTGCTCTGCTCACGGGTTGCAATGTCCAAAACGTACTTGAGATTTTATATGGCAAGCATGATAGTTTTTGTTCATTTGGTGGAGAACTTTAGGTTCTCAATTTAGGTGTTTACTTGTTACTAAAATGAGTTAAATCTGGCTATCTTCTCATTGAATAGTTTCTTCCTTTTTTTTTTTTTTTTATGATTGGTTATTTTGGCCAGTGATGAGTGGGTAAAGGGGGTGAGCTGATTACGGAGTACCTCCTGTGACGATGTAAGTTGGGATTTCTTGCAGCCTTCCTTCTAGAGTACTTGCCTCATAGCCTGAGGGGTGGGGGTGTGAGGGGATCTTGTCTGTACCAAGCTTCAAAATCCTGCAGTTTGGATATCGTGGAATTTTACTAAAAGGAAGGCTATAGTTGCCTTTTTTTTTTTTTTAAAGAAAATAAACTTCAACGTTTTATAAATTTAGGTTTTTATACTATTTATATTCTACCTTGGGAGTTGTTCTCATGCTAATTACCTTTCTCCTTTATCTTTGCAGGGAAAAAATTATTTTAGTTTTGGAAAGATCCTCTTCAAAAATACCACTATCTTCCTGAAATGTGAGTTTTTGCATTTCATGAAGTTTTTGTTTGAGTTTTTGAGTGATCTTTAAACTTTTAAATTACCTCTTTTCTACCTCTGTTGACTGATTCTCAATATAAGTTCTGAAATTTAATAGTCCACTATCTAGGCATTAACATATGTGGTATAACTAAAGCCCTTTCACTGAATAATCTTCAGAATATTTACTTGTGTGAACTCTCTTTTCTTGTTTTTCTGGTGTTTATACAGTTGGCCCTTGAAAAATGAGGGGGCCAAGGGCTCCAACTCCCCACACAGTAAAAAATCCATGTATAACTTTTGACACCCCCCAAATTTAAGTTGTTCTTCAGTATCTGTGGGGATAGATTGTTTCCAGGACCCCCACAGATACTAAAATCAAAGGATCCTCAAGTCTCCTATATAAAATGGCATAGATCAATGTATACATTCAGCCCTCTGCATCCATGGACTCCTAGCTGCTGATGAAAGCAATATGGGTATTTATTGGGGGGAAAAAAAAGCATGTATAAGTGGGCCCATGCAGTTCAGACCAGGTTGTTCAAGGGTCAGCTGTATCGTTAGACAGATTGTGTTGCTTGATTGCCAGCATCGTGTTTTAATCTGCTCTGAGTTATAGAGACAAGACCGATTTTGCTTTTGTGTGCCTGATGGATGTTTACTGAACATATGACGTAGGTTTGTCAGATCACTGGCTGTAAAGGAATATGTATAGTGTATCTTTTGTTTGCAAAAGGAGTATTTTACCACTTGGATCTTTGCAAGAGGAAACTCAAAGATATTCTTTACTAGGAAATAGGGGTTATGTAGAACAAAACCAGTCTGTCCAGTTTAAAAACCACTGAATCCAAAATATCCCATTGTGCATTAAAGAAAAGCTTCCTTTTATTTCTGAAACTGGCTTTATTTTAGAGAACATAGGCAGCTCTATTTCAAGATCAAGGATAAAAAATCTAAGTCATCCATGTATATTTCTATGCATACCTCCATGAAGTGCAAAGTTGGAAGTCATAGTTTGATGATTTTATCCTTTTAATAATTTAGTAAGTAGTTATTAAAAACTTACTATGTGCCAGGCACTGTTTGAGACAGCAGGGAAGCGATAGAAAAGGATCTTTCTCTAGTTGATTTACTGGGGTTGAAGGAGGACAATATACTCTCCTGATAAATGACTTAAATTTTATTTAAATAAAATCTACTCTGACACACTGGTCTTTCTTATGAGGTTGGTTTACTAGATTAGAGTAGCTTTTAGGGTTAGCAGTGTTTTATCTTTTGTCTGACAGTCTGTGTTGCTGTCTGGCTAGTGACTGGGGCTGTGAAAGAATTCACAATTAGAAGAGATGCAGAGAGGGAAATGTTTTTACTTCCAAGGGAGCAAAGGGCCAAGTATTGCTAGTCAGTACAAGGCTGGGAACCAAAGGTTGCTTGCTCTTTTAAGCAGTGGCTATTGCAAGGAAGGGAGGGGGGATTCTGTTGAAGTTGAGCAGATACCAGGGCTGGTTGCCTTGAAAAGTTAGTTTGCTTTCCAGGAGAGACAGTCCGGCAGATGTCCTAAGGAGGTGTCTTATCAGTATTTTTTCCACGCCTGTAAAACATGCTTAGAACAAAAGTTATGAAGAGTTCAAAAGAGGCTTATTTGAAGGGGAGTAGGGAAAGGAACTTTTCTACTAACTAGAGACTACTTTGGTATGAATTATTCCTGTGTTGTTAAAATAGCAGGGAGAAGGAGGGGGATGCAAGAATGTAGCCTTGAGAGTAGCTTATCTTGTCCTGCAGTTTGAATAGAAGGGCTGTTTGAATCAGAGGAGCCAATAATCTTGGGGTTTAATTACCAGGTGCTTCTCATAAATTGTGGAAGGCCAGAGCAAAGAAAAGGAAAGGACTTTTTCTGTCCTTACAGCCTGTATGCTATTCTTTACTTTTATTATGTACAGTCTTTTCTCACCTGTTTTTTGATCTAGTGGTGTTTTGCCAAGTTACACAAGCTACATATTTTGAAGTTACATACATTTCATTGTTTTTGGAGGATTTCCAGCTCCTTAAAATTTACATTACCTTTCACTTCTGTGCTTTCTCATATTTACCATGTCTCTGATCTTATACTTTTGTGGGTGTGTTATATAGCTTTCCATGAAACTGGGTATAGAGCCCACAACCGGGCATGTACCCTGTCCTGGGTTCACGGTCTATGCTCAACCACTGAGCCACAACAGTCAGGCTAGGGGTACTTCTTACTGGCTTTTTATTTAATTAATCCTGTCTCTGTATGGTTCTTCTATACCAAGCTAGCAATATCCTTTTATCATCCCCATAAATTCTGTTCAGCACATCAGATTTTTGTGTATTTTAATTGAACCTTATAAAAGTGTGTCATTTAAACATTAGTTTGAAAAACCAATTTAAAACAAAGAAAAGTGAAAGGTTATAACTTTAGGTATGCTGCTTTTGTTAGAACCAAAATAGGTTCCTAGGTACAGTCATGTTTATTTGTCATGTTTGCATAAAGTTGGAATTTCTAGTATATTTTCCTTTCTATAGCAAGAAGCAAAGTAAAAGGTAATGTTGACCCTCCTTCCCCCCCAGACAGCGAATCACTTCCAAATCTTCCAATGCCTTGGTCCACTAGAATGTTGTGTTCCAGACTAAGTTAATGAGGCTTTTATGATTTCGTAAGGTTCCTTGAGGTTTCTCTTAAGGTTGGTTTTGAAAAGAATCTAATACTCTTTTACTTTTGCTTTTGCTATTTTCTATCTTCCCCAGCCAGGTTTGCTTTTTATTCATAGTTCTTCCTACTCAATCTTGGTATCTTTCAAGTTTTAAACCATGAATTTTCTCCTTGGTGGAACTATTTGGAATATTGCCTTGTGATATGTCTAATGTTGTTATTCCTTCTCTCTCCAACTAGAATGGAGTCTTTTTAAGGGTTTTACTAATTTCCCCCCTCCTGTTTCCATCTTTGGCCTATCACAGTGCCATGTAGCACTGTATTTAAGTGCGCTGCTCAATAAATATTTGGATGATAATAGAAGACTGGTTTTAACTTAGAACTGCTTTATTGTTTCCAGATTTTTCAAGGTTTTAAAGCATAAAAGTAGATACAGTTTCAAAGTTTAAAAGCTGCTTAACTGCTTTTTCTTTTTGTGGGTAACTTAATTTTATATGAAGAATATCCAGTTCTTTTTGGCATGTATTACTTCATTACCTTCTGTGCAGAGAAGAGATGGCCTATGAATATCTCATTTTAGCAGAAAATAAGTGGGGTGGTGGGGTTTATCTTTTATTCACAAAGATTCTTCTTTTATAGTTGATGGAGAACCTTGTGATGTATCTTTGAATATAACCTGGTATCTAAAAAGTGCTGATTGTTACAATGAAATCTACAACTTCAAGGTAAGGAACATAAACTTACAGACTTTACTTGGACTTTAGAGATCATCAGGTCCTAATCCAAGAGAGGAAGGAGTGTCAGGAAGCCATGGAGGAGAAAAATAAATTAAGAGTCCATGCTTCCCAAGTTGCAGGCGTAGTTAATTGCCAGCAGTTCTCAAACTTTCTAGTCTCAGAATTCTGTTACATTTTAAAATAGACTCCAAAATGCCTTTGTTCATATTGTATTTATATTAAAAATTAAAACTGTGCTCACTTGGACAGCGCATATACTAATATTGGAACGTTATAGAGAAGATAGCATGGCCCTGTAGAAGGATGACATGCAAATTGGTGAAGTGTTCCATATTTAAAAAAAAAAAAGAAAAATGAGAAAATAGAGAAATATTTATTCAGCAATAATAAACTCACTGCATGTTATAAAAATTTTTAATAAAAAAACTTAAGAAAACACACCAGAAGAGTGGTATTATTTTGTATATTTGCAAGTATCTTTATTTAATGTCTGGTATAGTAGAAGACAGCCGGAATCTTGTATCCTTTACTCAGTTTGTTTCGATGTTATTTTGGTCATGGGCACACAGCCAGGTTGCAGGCTCGATCCCCAGTGTGGGGCGTGCAGGAGGCAACCAATCAATGATTCTCTCTCATCGTTGATGTTTCAATCTCTCTCTCCATCTCCCTTCTTCTCTGAAATCAATAAAATATATTAAAAAAACACAACTGCAAGTTTGTGACTATGAAGAGTACAATGAGTACTAGTACAGTTGGGTGCCATTGCATTGGTTCCTGATAAGGGGCAGCAGTTTACTCATCATTACTTTAGCACTATTAGTACAAGGCAAATAACATATGATGATGAGGAAGAAGAGGAGGAGGAGGAAGGGGGGAGGGAATAGTTTTGACCTCTTAGACCTCATAAACGAAAGGGTCCATGGACCATACTTTCAGAATTACCATTGTACACTGTACTTGAGCATTGAAGATTTATGGCTCCAGTATGGATTTTTTTAGGCCTTTTTCATTCTTTCTTAAAAAAAATTTTTTTTTATTACATTTCTCCTACTATTCTTGAGGTTTCTTTTCAAAGATAATCTGACTGGTCTTAAAAATATCTACCATTCAATCAGTTTTTCAAACCATAAACATTTTAAATCTCTGCCTAATATTAGGGTTTAAATTATCTTTTTGTGGTGGTGTTAATTGTTTTTTGCATTTGTTATACAACATTGGGTAGGATTAATAGGAGGAGGACTAAAGCACTGAAGAATTTAGAGAGATGATAATATCAGAATATAATTTGAAATATTGTTGGCTGATCTTTTTCTCCTAATTAATTACTAATGCATTTATAGTTAAAAACTTTTTTTATATATTTGAAACTTCTGATAAAATTGGTCAAGAGCTTAGCAGATCCAGTCTTCATAGGTAGTATAAGTTAAGAATGTAAAAGTTATTTTGTCATGGGACAAAATTATGGAAATGACAAGCAGATAGAGATGTGATATTGGACCTTAGAAAAAAGAGGGTGAGGTTAGGCATGTAGATATCGGAGAAAAATACACAGAACTAGTTAGTGAAGCCACAAAAATGGAGTGTTTTCAGAGTATCAGCAGTGGGCTATTAATGGCTACAACAATTTTGTGCTCTATCTTAGCTTATGAGCACAAGTATATCTTTTCATTAGTGGTGTTAATTTAGTCAAGTAACTTGTAAATATATACATGTATTTTTGAGGTGATGAATGTTAACCAAATTTATTGTGACATTTATTTCAATACATACATACAATTATATCTCAATAAAACCAGGAGGGGAAAGATTTACAGCTATCAAAGTTGAAGAAACCCATGTACTTATTTTACCTCACATCCCTCTATTATCTTCATATTTGTTAGCTATATTATTTTTATGGTACCCTTCCCCCCCACCCCCCAATCTGTTTACCTTTTCTTTCTTTACCTTATTGGTCTGGCTAGAATCTCCAGTGTGATTTTGAGTAATAGTAGTAAGCGTGGCTGTCCTTGTCTTGTTCCTGATATTAAGGAAGAAGCAGTCTTTTACTGTTACGCATGATGTTAGCTGTAGCTTTTTGGTAGATGGCCTTTATCAAGTTGATAAAGTTCCATTCTATTCCTAGTTTGCTAAGAGTTTTAATCATGAATGGATGTTGACTTTTGACAAGTGATTATTCTGCATCTATTGAGATTGTAAAAATCATATAAATATATTTTCTTGTAACAAAACCCTCTAGAGCAGTGATGGCGAACCTATGACACGCGTGTCAGCACTGACATGCGTAGCCATTTTTAATGACACGTGGCCGCTGAGGCGGCCGCATGCCGAGGATGAAACATTTGTGAAATAATGTTTTTTCCTCAAAGTGACACACTACCCGAGTTATGCTCAGTTTTTTGGTGAAGTTTGACACACCAAGCTCAAAAGCTTGCCCATGACTGCTCTAGAGTCTGTTTCCCAGTTTTGCTAGAATTTTTAGAGGAACTACCCTTTCTTTAGAGTCTGACACTATTAGAGTCTAGGATACTATTATATAGAGTCTTTATCTGCTGTTAATTTTTAAAATAGCAAACCCCAACTATATTTGTATTATAGGTGATCTATATGTTTTAAATATATTACTTATGAAAGTAAGTTAAATACTTTGTATTTCTTTATTTTTCCAGACAGGAGATATGGAGAAATATTTGGAAGACCTTAGGGAAAAAAAGGGCTTGTCTGGGAAATATCAAACATCATCAAAATTGTTCCAGAACTGTAGTGAACTCTTTAAGGCACAGGTAATGTTTGGTAGTGGTGGGAGGGAAATAGAAAAAAATGAAAAGTTTAATGCCTGTATTTTTGGTGATATCTATTTCCTGCTCCCTAGTTCGATCTTCTGACAGAAATAAGTTAGAAGCATGTTTTGATTGGTGCATAGCCAGTCACATAATTTCTCATCGTAAAAGAGGATGTACTTTATTTGTGTGTAAAAAGCAAACCCCCAATTTTTTTTATATTGGTAAAGATACATAACATAAAATTTACCATTGTAATCATTTTAAGTGTGCCATTCACATTGTTTTGAAACTAATCACTAATCATCTTTAGAACTTTTTCGTCTTCCTAAATGACACTTTGTAACGCTTAAACAATAATATCTAGACACATGTTCCTGGTTACTATTCTACTTTCTGTCTCCATGAATTTGACTACTCTAGATACCTCACAGAAGTAGAATCATAACAATATTTGTTTGGCTTCTTGCACTTAATGAAGTGTTTTCAAGGTTCATCCATATAGTATGTACCAGAAATTCTTTCCTTTTTAAGGCTGAATAATGTTTCCTTGTACATATATAACACATCTTGTTTATCCATTGATGGACATTTGAAACCCCCAATTTTTAATTATTTTGTCATCTCATCTAATTGGTATATCCCCAGAAAAGTCAGCATTTTTAGATTTTACTGCTATAGACCTGAAGTGAAAGGGTTGAATTTTACACATATAAGTGGGATTTACATTGTAAAATTCTCTTCTCTTAGAAATAGGATTAGACACAAATTTTTCAACAAAAATTATACATCTTATAGGTGTTAAAAATAGTTACTGTAATTATAGCCTTTGTTTTGTGTTTACTGAATTTAAATATTGCTTCAGAATATTTAGCAAATTTCCTTGAAGAGGCAAGGAAGTTCATGGAGAGCTAGGTTTTCTGTCTAGTTACTAGAAGTAGTTTATTGATAAAGCTTTAAGGGATAATTAGTAATAAGCAAATGAAGTAATTGATAATTGAACTGTAAAGATTGAGTTCTTATTATAATTTAGATTTTATGGACTTGGAGAAAAAGAAAATATCTTGTAATGGTAGAAAAAGAAAACTAGGAACAATGTGATATTGAGTAGGGGGTTTTCTGATGTTCTCCTAATTTATCCCCCTGGCTAGGAGAATCATTTGGCCTTTGCTGAATTGGGAAAGCTACCTATTGTATACTGCTCCCCAAAGTTCCTTAATTTTAGATCTGCTATAATCTTTCCAGGGTGTTGGCATATACCCCTATTGGTAAGGTTTCCTCTCCTCAGTCTAATGTAGCAGAGTTGAAATATGTGCTCTAAATACTCAGGAAGGAAAATGCCTCACCTGCTGATAACTAGTAAGAAAGGTAAATGTTATAATTAGAGTAGGTTTTTTATAGCCAGGGAGTGTGTTGTGGTGGAAGGAGCAGTGGACTAAAGAGGTAGGAACCTTAGGTTCAATTCCAAAGCTTTGTAGCTTTGAGCCACATTTTCCTTATCTGCAGAATGATGGGGAACTATAAGATCCCTCCATCCGAAGCATAAATCTGATTGGGCACGAGCCCATGGCAGGCACAGTGGGGCCAGGATGAGCAGGAGCAGCAGGTGGGAGCTGCAGGTGGCGTTGGACTGTGGGTTTCGGCCCAATCCCTGCAGGCCAACCAAAGGGACCCCATCTGCATGAATTCGTGCATCGGGCCTCTAGTGTTATTATATTTACTGTTTTAACGTGTTTTGCTTTAACCATTTTTATGAATTTAGAAATATACTTTTATTACATACCTTTAATTTTAGTTTTATATTTCTTTCATAGAGCTTTTCTGGGGATTCTGTGCATCGATTGCCTCTTTTAGGAGAAAAGCAGGAGGTAATTGTTTTCCTTGTTAAATATTTCTGGGAGTAAATAGTAAAGTTTTTGAATTAATTTTCTTTTTTTTTAATGTTTTAAAGGCTAAGGAGAATGGAACAAATCTTACCTTTACTGGAGAAAAAATTGTAAGTGTAGTAGGGAATTCAGCTTTTTTATGTTTGTGTATTTTGAATTATCTTGATATGCTAACATTTAAAAAGAAACTTAAGACTAGAAGCTGTACACCAAAATGTTGATAATAGTTGTCCCTGGTTGGTGATATGAGTGATGTTTATTTTCTTCTTGGTGTTTTCTGTATTTTTCATATTTTCTGCAATCAATTTTTATTGTTTTTATAATTATTACCCCATACACATATTCACCTAAAAATAAAAGCAAAAGGTGACAGACAAAAGAATATATTTGAGATCCAGGAGGAATTGCAATCCTGGGAATCACTGATTCTGGCAGAAACCGAAGTAGTGTTCTGATTGGGAGGTAAAGGAAAGGGGTATTCATGAAAAAGGGGAGGAATTGAAGCAAGGAATTCCTGTTGGTGTTAATAAGTCAAGGAAGGAATTTCTATAAGTGCAAATAAGCTAAATTATTCTTTCACTCTACATGGTGGTGCTAATTCTAAAGAATGTCTTTAGTTTTCAGTCTGGTGGTCTGGAACTCTGCTTTTCAGTTAGCTTTGCAAATACTTGTTTAGAATACAGTGTTGATTTGGCCCATTCCAAAGATTTGAGGAATAAGATGTGCAAGGCAATTCCCCTGGGGTGGCAGCTCTATCTTCATTTTGAAGTGGTTCCGGTTATATTATTTTTCACAAATATTACTTGTAAAAAGGAAGAAACTTTTGTGAAAGAATCTTCAACTCCACCTTAAATTATCTTAGAATATAACTGGAAGAGATTTTGAAAAATTGAGATAGATTGAAGTCTATAAATATGCTTAAAAAATTTCATAATTCACAATAACTAATTCATCAAAACTTTGCCAGTTAAAAATATAGAAGAAATAACATAGTTATCCATGTTGGGTCATGCTTTTTACAAAACTGATTTAAGCTTTTAATTTTATAACAACTTTATTAAGACATATACATATCTCAGAATTGACTCTTTTAAAACATACAATTCAGTGGGTTTTAGGATATTGACAACCACCAGTTATTATCTAGTTCCAGAACATCTTCATCACCCCAAAAAGGAATGGCATAGCCGTTAGCAGTCACTCCTCATTCCATCCTTCCCTCCCCGCACCCTCTCCCAGGCAACCACTATTCTGTCTCTAAGGATTTGCCTGTTCTGTTCATTTCATGTAAATGGAATCATGCAATTTTTGGCCTAATGTCTGACTTCTGTCACAATTTAAAACTGCCTGGACTTTTACTTTCTGGTTGTGCAGAACCTGAAGATCAGCCAGAGGTGAGTGATTAGGGACTTCTCAGGTCTCTCTCAGTCATGTGTGCACAGTCTCTCACATACATGCACAGCCCTGCATGTGCTCCTTGCCTTCTAGATTTCCAGCGATAGCTTAGAGCTCTTCAAAACACCTATGGACATCTTATTTCCAATTTTTTAAGTTTCAGTCAGCCTCTTGATGGCCCCCCTAGTAACACTGATGGGGCACCTGTGATCTTTCACAATTGCTGAGTGTTTTTGCGAGTGCTGTGAGTACAGGGTCCTCACTGAATGGGCTGAGTGAGGCCATATAAATGTTAATTAAGCCCTGGGAATGGAGCTTTTCCGCACCTTCCAGAGAGCTCTGGCAACTGGGCTGTACAGGGCCTCCAAACTTGTTCCCCCAGTGGTTGCCAAACTTCTGTTTTTCACAGTTGTTACAGTTGTGAGCATTTTGGTTTCAAGGAGCTTGGAACAGGGGCATAGGATTAGGGTGAACAAAAACACCACAAGCTTGCTTTTTCTACTGGATTCAGCTACTTTTCTTACTGAGATTACTCTTCAGTTATTTATTTTTCGTCAGGAAAACGTTGTAGAATTTCCAGAGTTCCAAAAAAGTTTATTTTGATAGTTTTTGCCCATATTCTTGTCGCTTTTATGAGTGAGTGTATTTTCAGAAGTCCTTATTTTGCCTTTCTAGAAGTATCTCCACCCTCCCTCCCCCTATTACAATTGTACAGAATTTTAACCTAAAAATAAGTAGGCATGGCAGACTTTATTACTTTTTTTTTTTTAAAGCAGAGAATATCCATTGGATTTTTTCTTATTGCTCATATGTATATATTTAATACTATAAAATTTTAGAAAATATACATAAATGAAAAAATAATCACCCGTAATACTACCACACACTGAGACTATAAATATATTTATCTTGTCTTTTGTCTTTGTGCATATTTATTATTTAACTTATTTTAAAATAGGAATCTTACCATATGTATTACTATAATTTTTTTAGCTTAGTAATATAACTTGGACATCTTTCCAGTTCAGTAACTATTTATGGCATCATTATTTAAATGCCTGACTAGTATTTTATTGTATGAATAAACAGATCCTGGACACGTGTTTCATTATCTTGTAATTTTAAACAGCACTGCAGTGAATATTTTTGTAGATATATTAGTTTTTAGATTTAACAATTTCTTATTGGTGAACATTTTGCTTCTATAACTTGTGCCCTGGCCGGAGTTGCTAAATGGTTAAAGCATTGGTCCATGCACCAAAGGATGGCAGGTTTGATTCTCAGTTAAGGGCATGTACCTGGGTTGCAGGTTCCAACCCTGGTGTGGTGGGAGGCAACCAATCACTGTATCTCTCTCACACATTTTTCTTTCTTTCCACCCCCACTCCCCAGTTGCACTCTCTCTAAAAATCAATGGAAAAATATCCTTGGGTGGGGATTTAACAACAACCTTTGTAATTTACTTTTCTAGTTGTTTCATGTGATTACACAGAACACATGCATATTGATAAAGATGAGGTTATATTTTATATACTGCTATGTAATTTTTTCTTTTTACTTGACAAATTAGTACATTTAGCACTACTTTACCTTTTTATGTCTGTGTGCTATTTCACTTTACTGGGATTTTTATAATTAACACCCAGCTGATGTGCATTGGGTTGTTTCCAGATTTTCACTGTTACGGATAAGGTCACATTCATAATGTCTAGTTATATCTTTTTTTTTTTAAATTCTCACCCAAGGATATTTTTCCTTTTTTTTTTTTTTTTCCCAGAGAGAGTGGAAGAGAGAGGGAGAGACATAGAGAGAAATATTGATGTGAGAGAAACACATCGATTGGTTGCTTCCTGCACGTGTTCCACCAGGGCCCCGGCCAGGGAGGAGCCCGCAACCTAGGTACGTACCCTTGACCAGAATTGAACTCAGGACTCTTTGGTCCGTAGTCCGATGCGCTATCCACTGAGCCAAACCGGCTAGGGCTGTCTAATTATATCTTTGTGCACATTTATAATATTTCTTTGGACTAAATTCCTGGAGGTGGAATTGTTGGGTCCAAGTTCCTGTATTGATTTTTAAATACTTTTTTTATGTTTTGTCAAAGTGCTCTGGAGAGAAATATTGTAGTAATTTGTGGTCAAAAGAAAATAAGACTTGAATTTCCCTATTTCCTAACAAACTGGCTATTTTAATTTAAAGCATTTTATGCATTTTGTTGGGTTAAATTGTTTAAATTGTACATTTAAAAAATGGTTGTTAAAACTGAGCATTTATGTATATGCATATTAGCTATTTGTAAATTGTGTTTTATTGAGTGACCTTCTGTATATATACTTTTAAGTTCTACTCAAGGCTTGAGTCCTATCCTAGTGATTAAAGATGGCTGAAAGATGAGTTGAATATCACAAGTAATTCTTAGAAATATTTATTCAGATTATAGTAAAAAAGAAGTGAAAGGATTAAACGAAAGGGAATACTTTATAATCCTTTTTAAGGGATCAAGTTCAGTACCTCTCTACTCTGATAAAATATTATTTTTTAGAGGAAAGGGCCTCTCACTGTTCTTCACTTAAGAAAATATTTAATATTCGATTAGTTCACTTTTCTGGTTTGATTTCAGCAGTAATGTAATATACTTACCATAATATTTTTTCAATTAATAGACTTATTTTTAGATTCACAGCAAAATTGAGCAAAAAGTAGAGAGCTTGCACATACCCCCTCTACAGATGCACACTCAGACCCTCCACCCCCCCTTCCCTCCCCCCACACACACACCATTCTGGTACATTTATTATAATTGTTGAACCAACACTGACACATCATTATCAGCCAAAGCCCATGGTTTACATTAGGGTTAGTTCTTTGTGTTATACGTTGTTTGGGTTTTAACAAATGTATAATGACAGATATACACTGTTATATTATTACTAGTGGCCCGGTGCACAAAATTCGTGCACGGAGGGGGGGTTCCTTCAGCTTAGCCTGCACCCTCTCCAGTCGGGAACCCCTTGGGGGATGTCCGACTGCCAGTTTAGGCCCAATGGGATCGAGCCTAAACCGGCAGTCAGACATCCCTCTCACAATCTGGGACCGCTGGCTCCTCTAACTGCTAACCTGCCTGCCTGCCTGATCGCCCCTAACCACCTTTGCCTGCCTGTCTGATTGCTCCTAACCCCTCTGCCTGCCTGCCTGCCTGCTCGCCTGATCACCCCTAACTGCTCTGCCTGCCTGCCTGATTGCCCCTAACCTCCTGCCTGCCTGCCTGCCTGATCGCCCCTAACTGTCCTCCCCTGCTGGCCTGATCTCGCCTGCAACTGCTTTCTCCTGCTGGCCTGATCTCGCCCCCAACTGCCCTCCCCTGCTGGCCAATTTGGTTCTGATTGGTCGGTTTCTATGCCAGTCAGCATCTCTGGGCCTATCTCCGGGCCTGATCAGAGAGGTGGGGCTCATCAGCAGCCCCCGTGGAGGCCCAGAGAGAAACAGAGGCGTGGCTGCTGGCGAAGCCTGGAGAGAAAGAGAGAGGCAACGGCTGATCAACAGCTGCCACGGAGGCTGCAAATCAGACCCTGCCTCTCTCTCTCTGGGCCTCTCTCTGGGCCTGATCTGCAGTTCCCTTCGCTGTCAGTGCTGGGTCACCACGGCAACCCAGCACTGACTGCAGTACTGACTTCCGGTGTTAGGTCAAGCCTTTGGTCGGTCGTTACAGACCCTGGGTTTTTATATATATTAGGGTACAGAATAGTTTCATTGCTCTGAAAATCCCTATGCCCCACATATTCATCCCTCCCTTCTCCTAAGCCCCTGGCAATTACTGATTTCTTTTACTATCTTCATAGTTTTGCATTTTCCTGAATGTTAATTAATTGGAATCATAATATACAGCTTTTCACATTGGCTTCTTTCACTTAGTAATATGCACTTAAGGTTCTCCTTGTCTTCTTGTGGCTTCATAGTTAATTTCTTTTTAGTGCTAAATAATATTCCAATGTCTGTTGTCCACTCTGAGGGGTTTCATAGATCAATGAAGCTTACCCATTGGTCTCTGGATAGAAGTTCTCTGGATATACCACAGTTTATGTATCCATTCACCTATTGAAGGACACCTATTGAAAGAACTGTTAATGGTACCTATTTGGTAGGGTTATTGTGGGTATTAAATAATATCCTATCTAATCCTATCTAATAAAAGAGTAATATGCAAATTAACCATCATGCAGCTACACCCACAAGCCACACCCACCAGCCAATCAGGAGTGAGTATGCAAATTAACCCAACCAAGATGGCTACAGCCACTGAGCGAGCAGGAGGCTTGGGTTTCCCTGGCAATGGAGGAAGCCAAGCTTTCTGCACACCCTGGCTGGCCCAGGCCTCCACTCAAGGATACAAAGTTTCAATTATAGAAGATAAATAAATCCCAACAAAAATGGTGGCAGCCCTGGAGCTGGAGAGAGCAGGAGGCTTGGGTTGCCCCCTGGCGATGGAGGAAGCCAAGCTCCCACAGCCCTGGCCAGCCTAAGCCTCCACTCAAGGCTACAGAGTTTCAATTACAGAAGATAAATAAACCCCAGATACCAGGGCCTCTGATTGGGTCACTGGGGGGTGTGGCTGGCCTGCAAACCACCACAGGCCCCTCGCCCAGGCCTCCCCACACCCCAAGGGAACCCTCACCCTGATCCGGGACACCCTTCAGGGCAAATCAGCTGGCCCCCACCTGTGCACCAGGCCTCTATCCTATCTAATAAAAGAGTAATAGGCAAATTGACCATCACTCCAACACACAAATGGCTGCCCCCATGTGGACACAAGATGGCCGCCACAAGATGGCCAGCAGGGGAGGGCAGTTGGGAGGGACCAGGCCTGCAGGGAGGGCCATTGTGGGCGATCAGGCCAGCAGGGGAGGGCAGTTGGGAGGGACTAGGTCTGCAAGGGAGGGCAGTTGGAGGCGATCAAGCCTGCAGGGGAGGGCAGTTAGGGATGACCAGGTCGGCAGAGGAGGGAAGTTGGGGGCGACCGGGCCTGCAGGGAAGGGCAGTTGAGGGGGACCCAGGCATGCAGGGGAGGGCAGTTAGGGGTGACCAGGCCTGCAGGGGAGGGCAGTTAGGGGCAAACAGGCTGGCAGGGGAGCAGTTAGGCATCAATCAGGCTGGCAGGGGAGTGGTTAGGGGATGATCAGGCTGGCAGGCAGAAGCTGTTAGGGGCAGTCAGGAAGGCAGGCAGGTGAGCAGTTGGGAGCCAGCAGTCCTGGATTGTGAGAGGGATGTTCGCCTGCCCGTTGTGGCCCAATCCTACTGGGATCAGGCCTAAATGGGCAGTCGGACATCCCTCGAGGGGTCCCAGATTGGAGAGGATGCAGACTGGGCTGAGGGACATACCCCCTGTGCACGAATTTTTTGCACCAGGCCTCTCGTAATAAGTGTCTGCCATATGAATGTTATTTTTACAATGTCAAAATCTCTCTCATTCCAAAATTAAATGTAAACTTTGTCAAATTTGGGAATATAAGAATTATTCAGTCCCTTTTGAAATTTGTAAGAGGTAGTATTAAGATATATGAAATTAATAGCAGAGCAGTGTATTACACCAAAGTTGTATTGGTTAATGAGCAAGTAAGTTCAGTAAAGGTTCAGTTAATTATGGGTAAGTAGGAAGTGATATATTTACAACTTTGAAGCTATATAGTTTTCACACAAACTGCTCCTGAATTTTGTCAGAAGAGGACCATCAGACAGGAATAAATGTATGATTCATCATGGCACTTATGTTAAGTTACTAAGATAACCTAGAAAATGTATAGCTGAAAAATCATTTAACCTGCGTTGTGTGACACTTTGGATTTGTATATGGACTATAATTTTTAAACTCTTGTTTATTAGCCTTTTCTTGGGTTGTAGGATAATTTGAGCATTTGAGAAAAGCTGTGATTCCACAGGACAATGCATAAATGTATAAAATCTATTATCTACTCTAAGGGATTTCATAGAGCAATGAAACTTACCCATTGGTCTCTGGATAGAAGTTCCTTTTAGGACCATAAGGTAATAAATTTCAAGTCTAAGTAGCAATACCTCCTTTCACATATGAGGAAGAAGCAGACATTTGTTTTCTATGTTCATCTCCTTTATCTTTGAGTCTTGGTCTTATGTTTTGAAGGTCCATACTCTAGAATGTATGGCAACAAATCCTTGAAGACTTTTTCCTAGAGCTATTACAAACTAACTGGCCTTGGAATGGATGCTTCCTAAGTAATCAATTCTGTAAACATGGAGGCTGTAACTCCACTTCCTGGACTTTGTCGATCACTGACTCTTGCTTTCCACATAGACTAGCCAAGATTAAATTTCATGTAAGTGTGAGACCTGATCAGCAGAAATTCTGGTAGTCTTGGAAAGACCATGAGTAAAGGGATATTAGATTCAGGAAATGGTGTTTATAATTCACTAATTCATTGATGTCATCATGGGTGTAATTTTTTTAGGTGATTTAAATAATCTTAGTTCAGGATATTTATGTTTAAAAATACAACCTAGTGTCCTAGCATGGCTTACTTAAACAGAGATTCAATTTAGTGGTTTTAGTTGATGTTTTCCTTGTAGAAAAATAGATAAGTAAAAAGTGTGATTTTTGTGTGTAACAAGATAGAAAATCTCCTGCCTTTTAGTAATTTATAACCTAACCTATTTTTTTTATATGTACAATAGGCCTGTTTGTTTTGTTGTGTCTACTGTTTTAATGAATGAACATGAAGGACTCAACCATGTTTCTGGGTACATTCTGAAATAATTTTCATACTGTATTATTAACTTATGCTCTTCATTCTTAAGACTTGAAGTTTTAATGCCTTTTTTCTCTCTAGGCAATGCATGATCCATTGAAAACTTGGCAAGATGCACCATACATTTTTATTGTACATATTGGCATTTCATTCTCAAAGGAATCATCAAAAGAAAATTCACTAAGTAATCTTTTTACCAGTAAGTACATTTCATTTCTTTTTACCATTTGCATTATTATCTAGTTGTGTCATGTATGGTGAGTCATGTGTAATTGTTTTCAGGGAGGGAATAATTAATTAAGAATGTTCTGACCTAGAAAAATTGAGGGAGAGAAATTAACATTTTTCTGTACTCAAGATGTACCAGATACAGTCTTAGGCACTTCACATATGCTTTCTTATTATATACTAGAGGCCCGGTACACAAAATTTGTGCACGGGTACGGTCCCTAGGTCTGGCTGGCGATCGAAGCGTGAGCATCTGGCATGGAAGGGCAGGTCTCAGCTGACCTCTGGGCCCTGGGCAGCACCTGGGCACCCAGGTCCTCATGAGCCCCTTCTGCCTGAGTCATCGGGCCCCTACCTGGCTCCCTCAGCGCCTGAGGCTGGACAGTGGCCCCGCCCCCTGCTGCCGCCACTGGTTGCTGTCTGTGGGGCGATCAGTGGGGCGATCGGGCCCCACTTGCACCCACCTTGGCTTGGCGCCACCCGCTCACCTGCTCCACCATCCCGTCACGGTCCCACTCTTGTTGGGCCCCATTGTGGCCGGCAGAGCCTCCACTGCTGCCTGCAGCCAGCGCCGCATTGCCAACACCCGCCATGTTCCATGCTGCCCCCTGGTGGTCAGCACGTCATAGCGAGCGGTCGAACTCCTGTTCAACCTCCCAGTCGAGGGGACAATTTGCTTATTAGGCTTTTATTATATAGGATGATAGATTCTAGATTTCATTTCTTTTCATTTGATTCTCCAGCTTTTAAAATTTTTAATTAGTATCAAGTTCTTGGTACTTGGTTAGTAAGCAAAATTCCAGAAAGAGATGACTTGTCAAAACTTGGTTACCAAGTCAAAACCTGGCAATTTAAAAATTAATAGACTTTGGTAATTATTTAATGTCTCAGTATTTTTTCTTTTTTTAAAATTTATTTTTAAATTATAGTTGAGATACAAAATCATAATACTATGATGTACACCTGGAACTAATATAATTTTGTATGTCAACTGTCTCAATTTTTTTTGATGTTCTCCTTTCCACTCTTGCTGCCCAGTTCATAGAAGTCATCTCTTTCTGGTATTTTGTAGTAGCTTACTAACTGTTCTTATTTCTTAAAATTTTTTTGTTTTGTTTTGTTTCTTTCTTCTCTGTGGTTTCCTTTCCTTCTCTGCTTTCTTGAGAATATCGAATAGAAACAATTATGGTGGCCATCCTTATCTTACAATATTGGCACATACCACCATTAAATACCATGTTAACTGTAGATTTAAAATAATGTATTCTTTATTTGGTTAAGGCTATACCTTCCTATTCCAAAAATAAATATATTTTTATTAGTATTAAGAATGAATGCTCAGTTTTATCAGATGCTTTGATTGTATTGATTAAAATAATCATATAGATTTCCTCATTTAATCTGTTCATGCGATGCATTATATTAACTGGTTTTCTAATGTTAAACTGTTCTTTAATTTCTGAGATGCCATTATTTGGTCTTGATACACACACACACACACACATTTTCCAGCTTATATTCTTTTTTTGTTTTATCCATCTGTTGTTTGGAGCTAAGAAGAAACTTTAAAGCATAGACTGAACTACATTATGTGCAAGTTTTCTCTCTCAAACAGTTTTGTCATTTTTCTTCCCTTCATTAAAACCTTTGAAGTCTCCCTGTTGCCTATAAAATGTCCACATTTATAAGCAAGGTTTATAAAGCTATAAGTTGTCCCAGTTTACTTTTTGTTGCCGTGTAGCAAAATGCTATGATATGGTACCATGCATTATCTCATTCTACATGTTCTTTAAATATATTATGCATTTTTACACCTGTCTTTGTTATTTCTTCTGCCCGGATGGCTTTTTACTTTATCCTGGAAAATAGAAATTTCATTCTTCTGGGTCTGTCTCAGAGGACAGTTCTCTGTGTTGCTTTTCAACTAACTCTCTCTTCCCTCTAGATGGTAATCCACTAGGATGGCAGAAAACATCTTATACATCTGACCATCCCCTATTTTCCATAGTGTGTATCATATAGTAAGTGCTTAAGTTCTATTTTAGCATAGAGCAGGGGTTAGTCAACTTTTTCTTAAAGGGTCAGACAGTAAATATTTTCTCTCCTATAACTACCTAACTTTGCCATTGTGTGAATGCAGCCATAGAGAATATGTAAGTGAATGAATATGACTGTTTTGTATTAAAATTTTATTTACAAAAAGTGGATGGCCAGATTTGGTCAGTGTGCTGTATTTTACTGACCTTCTGGCATAGTGTAAGCAAAGAATGTGACAAATATTCGCTAATTATTTTATTTGCTTTTTTATTAAATTAAGAAGGTATAGATTTTAAAATCAGTTCTGCTATGACATTTTTATAATTGCTATTATGGGATGTTTCTTTTGTTCATAAATGTATTAGATTTGATTGATTTATTGATTTATTTTTAATCCTCACCCGAAGATATGGTTAGAAAGAGGGGTCGTGGGGGGTCGGTGGCGGGGGGAGAACCACCGATGTGAGAGAGAAACATTGATTGATTGCCTTCTGTATGCTCCCCAGCTGGGGATTAAACCCAACACCCAGCCCAGGTATGTGCCCTGACCAGGAATCGAACTGGCAACCTTTCAGTGCACAGGCCTGATTTACTTTTAATAATGGCATGTCCTTTCTGCCTGATAAAAATTAGTGGGGCCCAGCCGGCGTGGTTCAGTGGTTGAGTGTTGACCCATGAACCAGGAATTCACAGTTTGATTCCTGGTCAGGGCACATGTCTAGGTTTTGGGCTTGATCCCCAGTGGGGGGTGTGCAGGAGGCAGCCAATCAGTGATTCCCATCATTGATGTTCCTATCTCTCTCTCCATCTCCCTTCCTCTCTGAAATCAATAAAAACATTTTAAAAAATGAGTGGGATATTTTTGTTGAATAGGCATTTATTAGTGTCTCTGGAGATAGGTACTACTTTTTATTTTTTAATCAAATATAAAATTTATCCAAATAGTTTTATCCATTACAATTTAAAAGTAGTCATAGGCTTGTTTCTGTAAATCAAATCTGTCTTTCAAATATTTGCTACCTTCATTTGTTCTGCTTCATTAAATACTTTGTTGTTATTAAGCACCTTCTAAAAATGATACATTAATGTAGCAAAGTCATATGAAATTGAAGTAGGCAAAATAAAACACAATATGAAAATATAGGTAAGGAGAGAGAGCAGATAGAGGGAGTCAGAATGGAGGAATGAAGTCCTGTAATTTTCAAAACATATAAGTGCTGTGTTGTAAGAAAAGTATATATGAAGTGTGTTTGGAATTTAGAGGAGATGGGGAAGTTCCAGTTGGGCAGCTCACAGAAGGTTTTATGGAGGAAGTACATTCAACCTAGTCTTTAAAGGATGTGAGTATGGGAACAAAGGGCTTTTCACTTAAGATATTGACTGTGGCAGAGGCATGGAGACCTATGCAGGACATAGCACAAACCATGAGAACACTTAGTGAATTTCAAAGTGCTCTACACCTATAATATTCGCCAGAATTGAAATGGTTAAAAGTAAATGACCCACTGGAATTTTCATTAATTTTTATCAGACAAATATCAGATAATGTTTTTGTTTAAATCCTGCATTGTTCACATTAACTCTGAGGACTGTGTTTTGGCAGTGACTGTTGAATTGAAGGGTCCCTATGAATACCTCACACTTGAAGAATATCCATTGATGATTGTAAGTAAATTTATATTCTTTAACTTCAACATTAAATGAGATTAACTTGAAAGAGTATCCATGTTTTGTGGCAATTTTCCTTTTTAAAGAATTGTTCCTGAACAGTTCACAAAACATTGCTTGTACTTTGGCACTTTTTACTAGAATGTGAGCTTGTGAGTGTCAGTGAACCCCTTTGTGCCTCATTTTCTCATCTGTAAAATGAAGAGGTGATGATGTGTGGAATTGTAGAGTTGGAAAGTACCTCAAAGATTGTTTCAAATCTCACATCTTCTCAAGGAACCAAAGCAGGATACTTCTTACTAGGTGTACCGGTTAATAGTACGGATTTTGTAATCAAAGAAAACACGATAATTTCAAGAGAAACATCAAAAGTGCTTTATTCAAAGTAATGTCCATCGCTAGCTACACATTTCCCCCATCTTTCAGGTAATTTGTGGATACCATCCCAATAGAACTTTTCTTATTTTGAGGCAAACCCTTCAGAGACCCAATTTTCCACTTCTTTGTATGTTTTGAAGTGCTGCTCAGAAAATGCATGTGCCATCCATCAGAACAAGTGGTAATGTGAAGGAGCAAGGTCTGGTGAATACAGTGAGTGGGTTAATACTTTCCATGCAAGATCTTTTAACGTGTCTTGAACTGGTTTTGAAGTGTGTAATGGTGCGTCATCATGAAGCAAAATTACTTTGCTGTGTCTTCTGGAACATTCTGGTTGTTTTACAATCAAAGCATGGTTCAAATTGATTATTTGTTGTCAGTAGCGATCAGCACTAACAGTTTCACCTGGTTTTAGAAGCTCATAATACACCACACCTTCCTGGTCCCACCAAACGCAGAGCATCGTCATCTTTCCGAAGCCATTTGGCCTTCCAGTCGATGTTGATGGTTGACCTGGATCAACCCATGATTTTGTGCACTTGGGATTCTCAAAATAAATCCACTTTTCATTGCCAGTCACAATTCGATGCAAAAAAGACTTTTCTTTTGTGCTGTTGAAGCAACATTTTACTGATGACTTTTCGGTTTTCCATTTGTCTTTTGTTCAGTTGATGTGGCACCCATTTTCCTTCCTTTAAAATCTTTCTCATTGCTTGTAAACGATGGGAAATTGCTGAACAACGTTTAATCTTTCTGCAAGTTGTTTTTGAGTTTGACACGCATCTTCATCCAATAATGCTTGTAATTGTTAGTCTTCAAACTTTTTCGGTTGACCTGGCCGTTTTTTGTCTTTCACATCGAAATCATCACTTTTAAAGCGTTTAAACCAGGTTTCACAAGTATCTTGAGATGGAGCATGTTCACCATATGCTTCCAGAAGTATCCGATAACTTTTTCTTCAAAATAAAATAATGAATTAAAGCTTTCTGCAAATGCTCTTTTTTTGGCACAAAATTTGACATTTTTAAGGGTAAAAATATCTATGATGTTAACACCTTCAGCAAATTTGACATATGAAGTTTTGAAGCTTGTTGTCAATACAACAAAATAGCATACATATCAAATCGCATATATGTCAAAATATGTATAACTCCATGTACTGAAAAAAATCCGCATTATTAACTGGTACACCTAATACAAACTTATAGTTTCTGATCCCACTTAAAGTAATTAAATGATGAAACTTCATCCTCTTTAGTGTGTGTGTGTGTGTGTGTGTGTGTGTGTGTGTGTCTATGGGAGTATCCTTAATGTATTTTTTAGATTTCCTTTGTTCAATTTTTTTTCTTCTTCCTTTCCCTTTTTTTTTTTTATATTTTATTGATTTTTTTACAGAGAGGAAGAGAGAGGGATAGAGAGTTAGAAACATCGATGAGAGAGAAACATCGATCAGCTGCCTCTTGCACACCCCCTACTGGGGATGTGCCCGCAACCAAGGTACATGCCCTTGACCGGAATCGAACCTGGGACCCTTGAGTCCACAGGCCGACGCTCTATCCACTGAGCCAAACCGGTTTCGGCTCTTCCTTTCCGTTTTATAGTTTTCCCACTTGGTCGTGTTTCATTTCCTTGCCACATCTTTTTTTCTTCAGTGTTCTCTTTATTTATATAATTTTACATTATAAGCTGAAAAAGCTCAATTAATACAGATAAGCAGTCACTTGATGACAAGCCCTTAGGTAGTCTCCCTCTGCTCAAGAGGAGATAATTATTTTGTGTGTGTCAAAATCCAAAGAAATAAAATAATTATCTTTCAAGTAGAAGGTATGATATGCATATTTTTTTATATCTTGTTAAGAGTGTGTATTGATGCTAAATTGGCTCTTGGCCTTAATCCTCTTTTTTATCTCTTACCCACTTCTATAACAGTTTTTCATGGTGATGTGTATTGTGTATGTCCTGTTTGGTGTTCTGTGGCTGGCATGGTCTGCCTGCTACTGGAGAGATCTCCTGAGAATTCAGTTTTGGATTGGTGCTGTCATCTTCCTGGGAATGCTTGAGAAAGCTGTCTTCTATGCAGAATTTCAGAACATCCGATACAAAGGAGAATCTGGTATGTAACCAAAAAATGCCAATTTGTGAGTGAATAGCAGGTGAGACGTTACAGTTTTTCCTAAGGTTATCAGTCATTAAGTAGGTTTAACTTTTCAGTTATTTAATTATTATAATAACTTTGTGACTTTTGTTTTTAATCTTATAACTTGCAGGTTCAGTGATTTAGGAGTATTTTACTAAAATATATTCACAAAAGTAGTGACTTTTGGGAAAGACTGTTAACATCATTGAATCTCATTGCCATTGATTTTTAAGGCACCATTATTATATGCATCTAAGAAAGTAAATACTGTGAATTTAATTTTAAGATACCATTGATTATAAGAGACACTTTGATTTTAAAGATGTTAAAATGGGGATGGGGATACATCTGAGAATTGGTGAAATATAGTAGTACCAAGAAAATAAGAGGGTGCTTATAGTTTAGTAAGGTGAACAGATAATGACAAATTGTTTTGTACTGAAGTTTTTTATGATAGATTCAGTTCTCTCTCTTCAGATCATTTAATTATTGATAATTATTGTTACAAGTTACACTAATTAAATATTTCCCTGGTTTTTGAAAGGGCTTGAAAAATAGTAGATGTGAAAATGAATTGAAAATTGTATGTGTGGCCGAAACCGGTTTGGCTCAGTGGATAGAGTGTCGGTCTGCGGACTGAAAGGTCCCAGGTTCGATTCCGGTCAAGGGCATGTACATTGATTGCGGGCACATCCCCAGTAGGGGGTGTGCAGGAGGCAGCTGGTTGATGTTTCTCTCTCATCGATGTTTCTAGCTCTCTATCCCTCTCCCTTCCTCTCTGTAAAAAATCAATAAAACATATTTAAAAAAAAAAAAGAAAGAAAGAGACTCTATTGAGAACTTTATAAAAAAAAAAAAGAAAAGAAAATTGTATGTGTGTGTGGTACTTTTCTATGGGTAGTTATATTTCACAGTTTTTAAAAATGGAAAGAAGATTTCCTAGTTGCTATGAACTGTCCAAGTAGGGTAAAATATTCTGCTGAGGTTTTAGTGAAGTGAGGGGTGGGGAGGGAAGGTAAAATGAACACAGCCAGATTGCTATTCACACGAATAAGATTATATCAGTTTATATACTTGTAAAAATTGAAGAAGTTTTTTTTTTTTTTAATAGAACTAATACCAGTGCTTATTCTGAAGAGTGTTAGAGATCTACTAGTATATTCTGGTTCTGGAATTGCACCTTTTCTCAAACCTAGATTTACAGCACTTTTTCCCCTATCTTTTTTCTCATAGTTCAAGGTGCCTTGATCCTTGCAGAGCTGCTTTCAGCAGTTAAACGTTCACTGGCTCGAATCCTGGTCATTATAGTCAGTCTGGGATATGGCATAGTCAAGTAAGTATTCACTTCCTGTATGGAAGAGCAAATTGAAACACCGATTACATTGAAACAGTATTGTAGCTTCTCAGTGTAGTAGTCCTGTAACAGTTGGTAAAAAAAAAAAAAAGTTCTGAAATAAGAAAAGGTATCTGAAATTTTGTAGATTTGTAAAAGTTGGAAAAATGTTAGTTTCATCTCACAGCTGAGAGTTCAAGGAGCATCTCCATATAGGAAAGCCTGCAATTGTAGCAAAGGACATTGAAACACCAAAGTTTTAGAGTAAACTGATAGTGACTTGACTCTTCCTAAATATTTTGCAAATCAGATTTTTTATGGGAAGAGCATTCTTGCTGTAACAGTCTGGAAACAATTTGTTGAAAAAATGTGTTTATTAAGTGCCTTAGCATTGTTCTAGACCCTGGGGATACAGCAAATAAACAGAAGACTTGGAGCTTACATTGGGGGAAAACGGATAAAATCAGTGAGTAAATATCTAGTATGTCAGTGATAAGTGCTAGGGAGCAGATAAAGCAGGCAGAAGGTATAGAGAGACTGCTAGGCAGGAGGTAGGGCTTGCAAGTGTTAAATAGGGTGGTCAAGGAAGGCTTCACTTACTGACATTTAAGCAAAGACCTCAAGTTGGTGAAGGAACTGTATGTATCTCCAGAGGAAGAGGTGCTAAAATGCGGTCAGATTCTGTATATATTTTGAAGGTAGAGCCAGTGGACTTTGCTGACAGGTCAAATGTGTGATGTGAAAGAGAGAGTGATCAAGGATGATATCAACTATTTTGGTGTGAACAAATGGAAGGATGCAATTGACATGTACTGAGTTCAGGAAGATCTTAGGTGGGTTAAGTTTTTATTTTATTTTTTAAAAATATTTTTATTAATTTTTTATAGAGAGGGAGAGAGAGTTAGAAACATCGATGAGAGAGAAACATTGATCCGCTGCCTCCTGCACACCTCCCACTGGGGATGTGCCTGCAACCCAGCTACATGCCCCTGACCGGAATCGAACCTGGGACCCTCCAGTCCGCAGGCCAATGCTCTATCCACTGAGCCAAACCGGTCAGGCAGGTGGGTTAAGTTTAGAGTGGGGGCAAGATTAGGAGTTCAGAGTTTAGTTAGATATACAAATGAGGGAAGTAGTGGGGAGATATATAAATTTGCAAGTCATCAGGATGTAGATGTTATTTAGCCATGAGATGAGATGGGATGTGATCACCAAGGGTATAAGTGTATTTAGAGGAGAGGTTAAAGGATTGAGTCCTTGAACATTTTCTATTATTTAGAAGTCAGTGAGACAAAGTAGAATTAGAGTAGAGGAAATTGAGGAGGATGACCAAAGCTGTGGGAGGCAAGCCTAAAGACTTTCAAGGAAAGAGTGAATAATTTTGTCAAAGAGGATTGAGACTTGACCATTGGATTTAACTACATGCAGGACATAGTGATCTTAGCAAGAATAGTTTTGGTCAAGTGGTAGGACTTAGCGTGAGCTTGGTTGGAGTAAGTTCAAGCGAGAATAGAACAGGAATTGGAGTTAGCCAGGTATAGACAGTTATCTCAAGGAGTTTTGTTTTAAGTGGGTTAAAGAAATGGGAGATTTTCACTTTTAAAACTCATTCATATAAATGAGACTGAGGAATGGGGGAGTTACATTTTTAAACTTACTTAACAAATATTTCAATGCCACCTATATGCCAAAACGTATCCTAGGTTTTTAAGATACAGCAGTGTGGAGAAAAATCACAGCCCATATAGAGCTTTTCTAGTATGTAATGCACTAATCAATAACCCAGGGATCTTGTAGATTACAGATTCTGATTCAGTAGCATTTTGAATATCAAGGATCCTCCTTCAAGCAGAAGCTGCTTAAAAGATTTTTTGTATTTTGTTGGATTTTGAGCTCTATAATGTACTATTTACCTAATGAGCTTCAATAGGGTATTTGATTATGCTAAGAAGTTGTTTAAATTTTTCTGTTTGAAAATATTATGATTTATTTTCTTTAAAAAATTATCTGTTTAAAAACAACAAAACGTAGACAAATAAAAGATAGGATCTCTAGGATTTGTTTCAAGATGAGAGGATGAGAAGTGGATGGGTTGTGCATGGGACAGGATTGGCTGTAGGTTGGTGGATATTAGGACTGGATAATGGGTATATGGGGTTTATTATACTATTGAATATGTTTCAGAATTCTCTACAATAAATTTATATTTTTAAAAATGCTGCAGTGCCCTGGCCAATGTGGCTCTTGGGCATCATCCCATGCACCACAGGGTGCTGATTCAGTTCCTGGTCAGGGGACATGACTGGGTTTCCGGCTTGGTCCAGCGTAGGAGGCAGGTACGGAGTGGGTGGGGTTGGGGGGGAGAGAATAATTGATGATTTACTCTCCCTTTCCCTTCCTCTCTAAAATTCAGTAGGGGAAAAAATTTTTAAATGTAGAATAAAGGGGATCTGATCTAAAATTCTAGTATTCAGTATCTTGTTTTAAGAGCATAAGTTCTGAGTTTTTCTCTCTCATGTGACTTTACAGAGTATGTCTGGCTTATCTCAACTAAGTTGTTGTCCTATATTAATCAACATGAGTTTGTCTCGGGGTTTGTCACATTTGTACTCAACTTTATCTCTCTGCTTTCTCTTTAGGCCTCGCCTTGGAGTCACTCTTCACAAGGTTGTGGTAGCAGGAGCCCTTTATCTCTTGTTCTCTGGCATGGAAGGAGTCCTCAGAGTTACTGGGGTCAGTACTGCTTAATCTGAGTTTTTGTGGTCAGTTCAGACATAACTTTTTGTTTTGAGATGGTGAATTGGGAATATCTGTGGGCTTCTTTACTATTTTCTCTAAGTCACCTTTGGGCTCTGATTTTTAAAATGTAATTCACTTATATCACTTTTTCTTTTTAATCTCTATTAGAGCTTTAAATTCAATGTGTGACCAGAATGAATGCTTTCCCACCCATCCCCAAATTATTACTTCTTTAGTTCTTCCGGACAGTGGTTCCATTCTTTTGTATAAGTGGCCAAACCTTGTAATCATGCACTTGCTGGTAATCTAATTTTTGTTTTAAAGTGACAGTGCTTTTTGCTTAACCAGCACCTGAGTTTCAAAGGCTTTCTTAAAATGTAACTAAGTTTCACATAATTCTGAGAATTACATAATTATGCCCTTTTAGGGGAGGAAACCAAAGCACTGAGATAGATATAATCGATAAAGAAATTTATGTTAGAGCTGGTTAATGTGAAGAAGGGGGCCTCCCTAGGTCATTGCTTTCACTTCCTTATTTAAAAATCACGCTATAAACTCCACATTTCCCTCAAGTAAACTGGGCTCAGTTAGTTTTGCTATAAATTGCTTCTTCTTCTTCTTTTTTTTTTTTAAATTGCTTCTTAAATAAAACACTTTTGAATGCAAATTAGATGTTCAGATCACACTGTCCTCTGTATGTAATTTTCTTGGACTTTTAGCAACTTTAACCCTCTGTCAATTGCGTTTTCTTTCTTCTGCTGCTGTAGTATTTTGCTCATATCTTGGCTTTGATAGTAAACCTGGCCCTGTCAACAATTGATGCCTGTATTATTTTATGGATATCCTTTTAATAATACCCTGGTAATTGGGTAATTAGGGTTATATAAATAGCATCACACACACACACACACACACACACACACACACACACACACACACACACACAAAAGCAAGCAGCAGCATAGTTTGGGGGACAAATCCTTGTATTAATATCTTATTTTGAGGTGAGCTCTTTTTTATAAAATTACATTATATTACAATTCAGGAAATCAATAATTCTTAGTATGTTAACGATGTAATACTTTTAAATATGAGAAGGCCCTTTCAAGACTTGTAGCCAACATAAAAATGATAGGAAATGATAAGATGGATGGAGACTTATATCACCATAATGTTTTTGGTGTGGTCATTTAAAGTGGATTTTAGCATGCTAGGAGCTCGTTGGAGGTTAGCAGCATGTTTTATTGTATTGAGATTGTAATTGACAGTTTTCATGAAATACAGGTTTATATTCTGCATGATGGTTGTCAGAGGGACAACCGAGTGTTATTCCTGTTTCTTTTCTTTCAGCTCAGATGCAAAACCATTCCATGTGATGATATAAATGCCGAATTGTGTGCTGGTCTCTTCTCTGTGCATCTCTAGACTCTCTTTTTACCACCTCTCTTTCTTTGTCTGCAGGCCCAGACTGATCTTGCTTCCTTGGCCTTTATCCCCTTGGCTTTCCTAGACACTGCCCTGTGCTGGTGGATATCCTTCTCATTGGCTTGTTGGATGGTGGTCCATTTTCTCCCCTTGAATATGGGTTTCCATTGATCTTTCTGCAAAGGGTTTTTACCAGTTTTGTTGATTACTTCTTAATCTGGGGATTAGGATATTTCTGTTTAAAAATCTGAGAGCTCAGGTAAGCAGTTTTGTGTGTGTGTTTTTAATTTTGAAAAGTGCTGATAACTGTGGGCGGAGCATAAAGATAAAAGCTCTGGTTTTTGTTTTTATTTTTAAATGAGCATTTTTACCTCGATTTTGGACTTGTTTGTGCATTCCAATTAGTGTTACAATCACTGACTACTCTGCTTCTGCTCTTTCTTTCAGCCTCTAGGAATTATTAAATGCTTTGAAAATGATGAAAAGATTTTAATTCTTAAAATATGATTTTAGGAACTACATAAGATGGTTTGACTCTCTTAAAATTCTATGTAGGTTTAGCAGATTACAACCCTTATAGGGTTAGTGTTTTGTACCTTTATTCAAAAGTTAACTTGGCATTGTCTGAAGACTTCCACTGTAAAATAAATGTTGATTCATTTACAGGCAGAGTTAACCAGTAGATAACAAGCATATTTATATTTGAATAATCTTTTTCTCCTGCTGCTTAAAATTAGACACTTGTTTATTAGGGACATGATCTGTTAAAGGAAGGATTAAAGTTTTTGGACTTTTATCTTTTTGGGGTTTTAAAAATTTGTTTTGGTTATGGAATTCAGTCCTATGTGTAATTGTGCAATATTATTGTCTTGCTAGACTGTGACTGTTATAAAAAACTAAATGTAAACCAAATCATAATTTTGTGAATTTGAGTGGATTGTCATATATCAAAAATGTTTGAAATTGAAATGTCTTGGGTTTAAATAGCCAAATCTTTTCTAGGTCAGTATCTTTCAGGTGTGCTTTGTAAACCTCTCTGAATATTAGGAAGAATGGAGAGAGGCATGGAGAGAGGGACTGGACCATGCAATAATGTAATCCAATGGATAGGGAGCAGCTAAGTCTCTGTCACAGGGCAGACTAAGGTCCAACTCATGTATTTTAATATCTGCTGATTCTCAGAGTTGGACATGAGAGCAGATATCATCTTTGGTAGTCATCACTTCCCCTCCTGTCTTTCTGTGGCAACTTCTACTTGGGAATAATGCTCTGAAAATAGAAAATTGCTGATTTTAGAGCCTTTCTGCCTGGGATTTTCAGCCAATTGTAATGTATGGTCCTATTAATTCAGAATTGAACAGGCAGATGATGGCACAGGGGACTGACTATAGAACTCTGAGAGGTCATTGGCATGACTGTATTCATGACCCGGAACTGGATTAGCTATGATGTAGAAAACAGAGCTACCTACCTTAAAGGAAGAGAGATTTTACTCATTTTCATTTCATTTGTCTGTTGTCTGTTTCCTTGTCTGATACTCACTTTCATTTCATTTTCTTCCATTTGTCTTCCTTTTTCATCTTTGTTTCTCTAAAAAGCTTCTTCTGGTCTTTCTCTCTTTTTCATATTTTTTCTTTTTTGCATTTTTATTTTATCCTGATTCTGTATTCTCTTCAGTATCTCATTAAAAATGAAGACTTTCTTAGTCATCATGGTCAGGCTTGGGGTGTTTGTGACATTGAGAATAAGAGAGCTGTAAGGCCTCTGGGATATCTAGAGCTCTATCAGTATGACCCCAGATTCTCAAAGAAACTTGAGGATTAATTTACTAGCTTATTGGGGTTTTTTGAATGTTGATTTCCTTGACCTGCAAACACATATTTATTAGCCTGACTCAAACAATGAAGCTATTAAAACTTCGGAGGAACATTGTAAAACTCTCGCTGTACCGACATTTCACCAACACCCTTATCATGGCGGTGGCAGGTAAGTGGGGCTTCTTCCTGCTGTTTCAATGCCATCCTTTTAAAATAGATATTCTTAACCTGAGAGGCCACAGGTGGGCTCCCTAAAATTACCTAGAAGGTTTTGTACATTTCACTTGGGGGAAGGGTCTTTGTCTTTGAGCTTTTTTGTCAAGTTCTCAATGGGATCTGTGGTTCAAAAAAGATTGAGAACCACTTATTTTAAGTATAATAGCTAAAAATCAATTATATATAATTTCAGTTCTTGTATATCTCTCTCCTGTCTCAGTTCTTTTTCAGAGGCATTTTTTTTTTTTTTCTTGAGGCAAGTTAGCTTGAGTGCCAGCCATATAGCTTCTAGATTCCTTTTAGAAAACCTTAATACTGGCTTATTTGGCTTTATTAAATACCTATGTGGTTTATTGCTATTATTTGGCTTTTACATGTGTCATAAGCATCCATAAAATATAGACATTAGGTAGACCAAAGCCAAAGTAGGCTAATTTAATTTGCCTGCCTTTTGCCCCTTGTACCAGGAATGGGAGGTCTGGCCTATGATTGGAACCAACAACTCTGCCTTGTAGTAATTTTATCAACCTTTTCCCCCTCCTGACCAGCCCAAGAAAAGCTAGCATTATTATACTAAGGATGAAGGAAGGGAAAAAACTATATTGTTGGTAATGCTGGGAAATGCCATGTTTTCAATACCTTCTTTTCCAATTTATGAGGATTACTGAAGTAACCAGATGGTAAAATTAGTCTTTTAGTACAGAAAGTGTTGACAGGAGTGTGGGCCTTGCTTATAGTAGTTGTGAAGGAAATTTGCATTGAATAAATTTGTTAAAATCACTTGATAAAAAATGATTGTGATATTTTGGGTGTTAGGGATGTGTGGGATTTCACTTAACCAGAAAACGTAATTGGGGATGTAAACCAGTATTCATATTCTGACTAGATTTTTCATTTCCTGTTAGCATCTATTGTGTTTATCATCTGGACAACCATGAAGTTCAGGATAGTGACTTGTCAATCGGTGAGTTATAAACACATGCATTTATGAATAGGGTACTGTTTTATATGCAGACTAGAGGCCTGGTGCACGAAATTCGTGCACGGAGGGGGGTTGTCCCTCAGCCCAGCCTGTACCCTCTCCAATCTGGGACCCCTCAAGGGATGTCCGACTGCCTGTTTAGGCCCGATCCCCGGGATCGAGCCTAAACGGGCAGTTGGACATCCCTCTCACAATCCAGGACTGCTGGCTCCCAACTGCTTGCCTGCCTGCCTTCCTGATTGCCCCTAACCGCTTCTTCCTGCCAGCCTGATCACCCCCTAACCACTCTGCTGCCAGCCTGTTTGCCCCCAACTTCCCTCCTCTGCTGGCCTGGTCACCCCTAACTGCCCTCTCCTGCAGGGTTGATCACCTCCATCTGCCCTCCCTTGCAGGCTTGGGCCCTCTCAACTGCCCTCCCTTGCAAGCCAGGTGCCTCCCAACTGCCCTCTCCTGCTGGCCATCTTGTGGTGGCCATCCTGTGTCCACATGGGGGCAGGATCTTTGACCACTTGGGGGCAGCTATATTGTGTGTTGCAGTGATGATCAATCTGCATAGTACTCTTTTATTAGATAGGATAGAGGCCTAGTACAGGGGTGGGGGCCAGCTGGTTTGCCCTGAAGGGTGTCCCTGATCAGGGTGGGGTACCCTTGGGGCATGGGGCAGCCTGAGCGAGGGGCCTGTGGTGGTTTGCAGGCTGGCCATGCCCCCTGGCAACCCAAGCGGAGGCCTTGGTATCTGGAATTTATTTTCCTTCTACAATTGAAACTTGTAGCCTGGAGCAGAACCAAGCCTGGGGCTCCCTCTGAGGCCCGCAGCCATTTGTGTTGGGGTTATAATTGAAACTTTGTTGCCTTAAGCGGGTGGGCCTGGCCAGGGTATGTGGAAAGCTTTGCTTCCCCTGTTGCCGGTGGCAACCCTGGCCTGCTCTCTCAAGCTCCATTCTGCCGCCATTTGTTTGAATTTGTTTACCTTCTATAATTGAAACTTTGTAGCTTGAGTGGAGGCTTAGGCCTGCAACGGCTGGCAGAAAGCTTGGCTTCCTCTGTTACCTAGGAAACCTTGCTCTCTGTGGCTGTAGCCATCTTGGTTGGGTTAATTTGCATACTCGCTCTGATTGGATGGTGGGTGTGGCTTGTGGGTGTGTCGGAGGTATGGTCAATTTGCATATTTGTCTATTATTAGATAGGATAGCCATGTTGATGACAATGGTAAGGTTCACACCTTACAAGAAATGAGGGCTAGGACTCTACCCTGAGTGTTAGAATGCTTCCTTCCTCCTAAGTATTCTACATTATGATGGCTCTTGGTATGATAGGATTTTTTTGTTTTGTTTTAGGGGTGGGGGATCTAATTATCCCAATGGTGGGGAAAAAATTTATAAATGATAAATCACAGTCTGTCATAACCCAATCTTGTCTTAACTAAAAATTCTCAAGAAATTCAGAATCCTAAACATTAAGTATATATGAATAATGCTGATCTGAATAGAAGTCATGCTCCTAAGATCTGAGCACAAAGATTGTGGCCAATTTCTTTGGAGGTGCAAAGGCTCCATTTTGGTAAAAATAAATTTATTAATATGAAAATTATAAAAAGTAACAATCTAATGTTACTTTTTCTTACCTTGTATAAAAACCTGTCCCCAAAGATTCTCAGAGCTCTAATGAAGCACTCACAAGTGCTCTACAATTGGTGCCTTTTTATTCTTCGTATTTTTAAAAATGTTTTTATTGATTTTTAGAGAGAGTAAGGGAGATGAATAGATAGAAACATCGATGAGAAACATCATCGATTGGCTGCCTCCTGCACGCCCCCCACTGGGGATCAAGTCTGCACCCTGGTGTGTGCCTTGACCAGGAATTGAACCGGTGACCTGGTTCCTGGGTCAACACTCAACTGCCGAGCCATACCAGCAGGGCTCGTTGGTGTCTTTTTAAAAGAAATGCACTGATTGATTTTAGAGAGAGAGGAACATCAATTTGTTGTTCCACTTATTTATTTGTGCCTTTATTGGTTGATTCTTGTATGTGCTTGACTGGGGATTGAACCTGCAATCTTAGCTAGCTAGTTGGTGCCTTTTCTCTAACAATAGTAAGTACTACAAAGGAAGAAACTATGTTTCTTCTCTTTTGTATTCCAGTCACTTAGCACAGTGCCTAGCACATAGCAGGCTCTTAGTAAATATAAGTTGAATTAATAAATAAGTGATCCTTGTTCTGTGCCATAGGGTTTCTGAACAAAGAAATAAGATAATGTAATACATATTATACTTTTTCCTCTTTGGTAGGATTGGCGGGAGCTATGGGTGGACGATGCCATCTGGCGGTTGCTGTTCTCCATGATCCTCTTTGTCATCATGGTTCTCTGGCGACCATCTGCAAACAACCAGAGGTTCTTGGACACTTCCTATTTACGCAGCTAGACGGTGTTATCAAATAAGGGTGGTGCAGTGGGTGTCGGGTCATAATGGAAGGAGGAGGAGCACTCACTGGGTCTGAAATCAGGAGAATTAAGTTCCTGTCTCAGCTCTTCTATTAAGTTGCATTGTGATTTTTGGCATGCTGCCTCTTTTCACCAATCTGAGCTTTAATTTCCTCTTTGTATCATGTGGGGGAATTGAACCAATTGATCTGAGGTCCCTTTCAGTTCTGACAACTGATATTAGACCTATTTGAATGGGAAAATAAGGAAGGTAGGTAGATTTGACACTGGTAATGAGAGTTGTACCTGTCTAATGTCCAGAAGGAAAGAACAGTTTCTATAGTCAGTTGCCTAGCCCACTTGGTAACAATAGAGGCAAATCTCAATTATTTAGGAATTATCTTAATTTTGTGACTATCTATGCCTTTGTTTCCCTTCTTTTTTTTCTCCCTTTTGTGCGTGTAGACAGTTAAAAGTGTAGATTACACAACCATACCACCAAAAAAGGAAAAGGATTGAGATGCTATAACTAACCAGCTAATTTTGTAATTAGACATAACAGTAAAATATTCAGAAAGAAAATAAATGACATTCTTTTACCCCATGAAAATAGTCTTGTCTTTTCACACTGTACTCTTAATATTTGTGTTCCTTGAAAAAAGTTGAAAAAGAATGGTGTGAAAGAAAATAAAGATCTAAACTCATTCAGAAAGAGCCTAGACATCCTGGTGACCATCTTTAACATTGATCTATTGCTCTGTTCACATGCTAGCTATATCTATGGATGGGGTAGGCAAAAGTAGGTTTATAGTTGTAAAAAAAAGTTTATTTTTATTTATTTTTTGTTGACTTTAGAGAGAGAGAAACATTGATGTGAGAAACATCGATTGGTTGTCTCCTGTACACCGACCTGGGGTCAAACCCACGACCTAGAGATGTGCCCTGAGTAGGAATCGAGCCCATGACCTTTTGGTGCAAGAGACATCACTCTAACCGAGTCATACTGGCCAGGGCACAGTTTATTCTTGTATTATTATTTATTAACTAGAGGCCCGGTACACAAATTCGTGCATGGGTGGGGTCTGGCTGGCCTGCCCAATGGGGGCCCATTGGACCAGGCTGGCAGGATGGAGGGGCCGCAGGCAGATGGGTGGCTGGCCCCGCACCCAGGGTGTGGGGGCCGATATGGGCCTGGATCAGGCTGGTTGGCTGCCATAGTGCGTGTCATAGCTACTGGTCATTCTGGACGCTGGGCATAAACTAGGGGCCCAGTGCATGAAATTTGTGCACTGGGGGGGGGGGTGTCTCCTTAGCCCAGCCTGCCCCCTCTCACATGCTGGGAGCCCTCAGGGGATGTCCTACTGACGGCTTACGGGGAGTGGGCCTAAGCCGCAGTCTGGCCTCCCTTTGTGGGAGACACCCGGGCTGATCAGGGAAAGGCACCAGCCCCATCACCCCACTGCTGCAGCCACTGCCAGTCACCAGAGCCACCAAGGTGTTTTCATCAACACGGACTCCAGTCCCTTCACCAAGAAAAAATGACAACTTTCTTTAGGCATTTTCAAGATGTGTCTTTCATAGGATATGACATTTCTTTCTTTCTTTTTTTATCCTCCCCTGAGCATTGATTTTTAGAGAATGTGGAACAGAAAGGGAAAGACAGAGAGAAAGATCAAAGTGAGAGGGACACTTTGATTGGTTGCTTCCTGCATGAGCCCTGACCTGGGCCCCAGCCAGGGAGGAGCCTGCAACTTAGGTACATGCCCTTGATCAGAATCTAACCCGGATCCTGTGGTTGGCAAACCTAGGCATTATCCACTGAGCCAAACCGCGTAGGGCAGGTTATGACATTTCTTAGCCCTCCAGCAGCAGACCTTTGTTTTTCTCTCCAGGAGTGTGGTGGAAAAGCCCTAGATCACCTTTTTGGATTCTTATACCCAAGTTACTAAGAATATTACCAGTGGCATATAGGGAGCTTAGCCAATGAGGGGTCAGAAAAGGTGTTTCCTCTGTAGTTCACACCTATCTCCTCCGATCTCTGGCTCCACCCCTGCCAAGGCCTAAAGCTTCGGGCCCTGGGCAAGGGACCCCCAGCTCGCTCCAATCGCCTGGCTCCACCCCTCGGCCAAGGCCGCAAGCCTCTGGCCAGGCTTGGGCCCTGGGCAGGGGACCCCAGCTGGCTCCGATTGCCCGGCTCCGCCCCCGGCCAAGGCCGAAAGCCTCTGGCCAACGCTCGGGCCCTGGGCAGGGACCCCCAGCTCACTCTGATCGCCTGGCTCTGACCCCAGCCAAGGCCAGCAAGGGCAGGCGGAAAGCTTGGCTTCCTCCATTGCCGGGGAAACCCAAGCCTCCCTCTGGTGGCCACAGCCATCTTGGTTGGGTTTATTTGCATATTTGCTCCTGATTGGCTGGTGGGTGTAGCAGAGGTACAGTCAATTTGCATATTACTCTTTTATTAGATAGGATAGATATTATAACTATAAACCTACTTTTGCCCACCCCCTCAGTCTCTAAAAGATTTTTTGCTTTACCTCTCCTCTTCCTTTCTCTCTTATCTTTTTAAAAATATTGTGCCTACTGCCTATAACTCCAATTTTACCAGCCTAATGTGATGTGTCCTTCCACATTTTACTCGTTTAAATATGGGCTCTTCTTTTACTCAATAGTGGAAATGCCTTTCCAAGACAACTGCTTTAAATTAAACTTAACTATTTTCATGGATGGCACAATTTTACATGGTATAGATGTAGTAAGTACAGTTAATTAACTCATTTCTGTATTGATGGGCATTTGGACTATTTCCATTTGGGGTGATTCAGGGTCCCAAGACCACCCATATGTTTAGAAGGACTTAAGGGACTCAACATTTTCTTGTACTTAGAGCAGAGGGTTTTTTTTTTTAACAGCAAAATGATGTGATGTGATCAGTAAGGGAAAAAGACACAGGTGGAGTCTAGAAAAATCCATATTTTCTTTCCTTCCTCTGAGGAAGTACATCAAGTGTGCTCTTTTCCTCAGCAACAGAAAGTGCAATAGCTGTGTTTCTGTTCAGGGGAGCCCATTAGAGACTCAGCACTCTGGTTTTTATTGGGGGCTTGACACATAAGCACCCTCTACTTAATATGTACCAAAATTCCAGGTGCCTAGAAGATAAGCAGAGCTTATTATAGATTGAATTGTAGAGGTAATCTAGGCACAGTGATCACCCTTACCCAGTTAGGAAACAGGGCCAGGGCCAGGTTCCCAGACACCTGCCATGGGGTATCGATGTAAGCAGGCCTCTCTAAGGGCCTGCTATGTTACCTCTTACGCATAGGGGTCATTAAAAATAGGAATAAGGTACAGTGATGTTTTAAATACCCTTGTACATCAATTCTTATACACTTTAGTATTCCTTTGCCTAATTTTTTCTCCATCACATTTATAACTATTAACTGTACCCAGAGTTTGTTGGTTAACTTTAAACTTTTTTATGTGTTCTTGGTTATAGAAAAACTTGAAAATGGGGAGTCACATTTGTCAGTTTTTCCCCTCTGGGATTGTATATTTTGTGTCTTATGTAAGACATCCTCTCCTAGCTTGAGGTGAACTCATTGTTACTTTATAATTTTTTACAAATTTCATCATCTTTTTTTTTTTTTAATATATTCCATTTAAATAAAATATATTTTTTTAAAAAAGAATTGTTTGAGCCCTAACCGGTTTGGCTCAGTGGATAGAGTGTCAGCCTGTGGACTGAGGGGTCCCAGGTTCGATTCCGGACGGGGGCATGTACCTTGGTTGCGGGCACATATTCAATGGGGGGTGTGCAGGAGGCAGCTGATTGATGTTTCTCTCTCATCCATGTTTCTAACTATCTCTCTCCCTTCCTCTGTAAAAAAATCAGTAAAATATATTTAAAAAAAAAGAAGTTTGATTAAGGGTTTTCTGTTCTCTTCAGTTGCTCTGATCCTGCATCAGTAGCACACTTAAGTAGTATCTGGAAGGCCTAAACCATGCTCCCTCTAATCTCTCTTTTTTTAAAAAAAATATATTGATTTTTTTACAGGGAGGAAGGGAGAGGGATAGAGAGTTAGAAACATCGTGAGAGAGAAACATCGATCAGCTGCCTCCTGCACACTCCCTACTGGGGATGTGCCCGCAACCAAGGTACATGCCCTTGACCCCAATCGAACCTGGGACCCTTGAGTCTGCAGGCCAACGCTCTATTCACTGAGCCAAACTGGCTAGGACAAATCTCTCCTTTTTTTAAAATGTCTTTTGCTATTGGATCTTTTGCTCCTCAATAAAAATTTACCTTGATTGTTTAATTCTAGGAAAACCTTATTGGATTTTTATTGGAATTTGGTTTAATTAATGGATTAATTAGGGAAATCCTTTTAATAATTCCATCTTTCATTATGGTATATGTCCTTTTTTTTTCTTTCAATGCTTGAGTTACGTTTTATAATTTTAATTAAATGTTTTGGAAGTTTTTATGACTCTTAGGATACATACTTTAAAAATAATACATGACTTTCCCAAATATGTCGGAAGCTTTTGGGCTTTTGTATATTTATCATATCCATACACCCTCCTACATTACCTTGTTAGTGCTGATAATTTTTAGGTTTTCTCAGTAGATTGGTTATTAGCTAAACTAATGACAATGTTCTTCTTTTCCAAATAATCTTGCTTCATTTCTGATTTTTGTGTTGGCTAGGCTATTGAATTGAGGCAGTGAGAGTGGCCCTTCTCATCTTATCACTTTTAAATAAGTGCTTCTCAGGTCATCATTAACTTTGATATCTACTGTGAAATTTTGTTAGTTAACCTTTAACATGTTACAGGTGTTCCCTATTATTCCTAGTTTATAGTTTTCTCTTTTAATCACAGAAGGGAGATTTAATGACAAGGTAAATGAAAGTAACAGGCAACAGTAAGTACAGAGCAAGTTCAAAGATAAAGCACTCTAGGAATGACCTGTCTGCTGAGTCTCTTGGAAGTTGTGTAGGAAATATATCTGAGATGTACCTGACTAGGCCTTCATCTTCTCACTTCCACACTTGGAAACAGATTTTAAGTTACTTGAAACACACAAGATTAGAACTTCCATCTCGACTACCTAATTGAAGGCTGAGATTTTAAATTACATGAGAATTTACTTACCTCTAATGATACATGTGCTTGTAAATGAACATTTATTAAATGCTTGCTGTGTGTCAGATATTACTTAAAGTACTTTTTAAAGTGACTTATTTACTTTTCAAAGAACACCTCTGAGTAATGTTCTGTTATCCCCATTTACAGGTGGGAAAACGGGAGGTGCACAGGGAGAATAAAGAATAAGCAACTTGCTAAAGTCATGGGTAGCATGTAGCTGAGCCTGCATTTATAAATACGGTACTGTCCTGCTTCTCTCTTGCTAACGAGAGGCAATCGAGAGGTTTCTAAAGGGGAAGAATTATTTTATTATTCAGCAAACTGATTTTATGAATGACTGTAATTGGGAGCTTCAACAGTCAGTCCTGTAAAATCCAGATAGTGGAGCAACTTTTGTCGTTTTCTCATTTTTTCCCTTATGTTCTACCTTTGTTCTCTCAGGTTTGCCTTTTCACCTTTGTCTGAGGAAGAGGAAGAGGATGAACAAAAGGAACCTATGCTCAAAGAAAGCTTTGGTAGTGATAAAATTTACCTCTTATTTGTGCCTTAAATATTCTTTTCTGGTTTTTAGAAATAGAGTAAAGTAAGTACAGTTGACCCTGAACAACATGGGGGTTAGAGGTGCTGATTCCCCATGCAATTGAAAATTCATGTATAACTTTTGATTCCCAAAAATTTTACTACTAATAGCCTACTGTTGACTAGAAGGAGGCCTTACTGATAACATAAAGTCATTTAACACATATTTTATATGTTATATGTATTATATGCTATATTCTTACAATAAAGTAAGCTAGAGAAAATTTTTTATGATTTTATTATTAAAATCATAAAAAAATACATTTACTGTGTTTATTGTAAAAATTTCACATATAAGTGAACCCACACAGTTCAAACATGCTTGTTCAAGGGTCAACTGTATAACATTTTGAGTATCAAAATCTAGATACTTTGATGTAATTACATTATTATTTTATAGCTGTGTCGGGGTGAAGTTAGGGAGAAGCAAAAATAAGGGCATGAATCTTAAGATGAAGCTATGGTAAACTCTGTAAATAATTGGATATTAAGTGTTCAGTTTACTTACCAGAGATGAGCTGGAAATCTGGCTTTGAATTTCCCAGCATAAATGTAAAGATAGAGAAGCATCTGTTGTATAATTCAATGTCAGTAAACTTAAAATAAAGGTCTGAATCTGTTTTTGTGATACTTGCTCATATATTGACATAATTAGCCAATCTCCTTTTTTTTCCTTCTCTAGAAGGGATGAAAATGAGAAGTACCAAACAAGAACCAAATGGAAATAGTAAAGTAAACAAAGCAGTAAGTGTGACTTCTTTTGTTCCCTTTGCCCTGCCCTCCAGCCTGTGGTGGAGCTCAGCAGAATGTGCAGGCCTTAATGACTTAATTCACCTGTGCTGTACTTAAGCTTGCTTTATAAATCTTTTAATGTCTGTTACATTTACTTTTTTTTTTAAATCCTCCTCTGAGGATATTTATTTCATTTCTTTTTAGAGAGAGAGGAAGGGAGGAAGAGAGGGGGAGAGAGAAAGAGAAACAAACATCGATATGAGAGAGACACATGGACTGGTTGCCTCCCACACACACTGGGGAGTGTACCGCAACCCAGGTACATGCCCTTGACCGGGAATTGAACCAGTGACCTTTCATTGCGTGGGCTGATGCTTTGACCTCTGAGCCATACCATTCAGGGCAACATTTACATTGTTAAAAACAGAGACAGCAAGTGATTCTATGTAGGATAGAATCTTAAACTAGGTGGTTTGCTACTATGTCCTGAAAAGGTACCAGACCAGTCTCATGGTTTTGTTTAATGGTTTTTATCAGTGAAGTCATAGCCTCATTAATAACCTAAAGTTTTTTCTGTAGTAAACTTCAGAGTTTTTAGTCAGCATTTTGTGTGTGTGTGTGTGTGTGTGTGTGTGTGTGTGTGTGTGTGTGTGTGTTTTGTTAATCCTCACCCAAGGATATTTTTCTTTTTTCTTTTTTTTAATATATTTTATTGATTTTCTACAGAGAGGAGGAGAGAGGAACAGAGAGCTAGAAACATCGATGAGAGAGAAACATCGATCAGCTGCCTCCTGCACACCCCGCAATGGGGCTGTGCCCGCAACCAAGGTACATGCCCTTGACCGGAATCGAACCTAGGACCCTTCAGTCTGCAGGCCGACGCTCTATCCACTGAGCCAAACCGGTTTCGGCCCAAGGATATTTTTCCATTGATTTTTAGGGGGAGTGGAAGGGAGGGGGAGAGACAGAGAGAAACATGGATGTGAGAGAGACATACCGATTGGTTGCCTCGCACACAACCAGGGCTGGGGATCGAGCCTGCAAATGGAGGTATGTGCCCTTGGCCAGAATCGAACCCAGGACCCTTCAGTCTGCTGGCTGACACTCTATTCACTGAGCCAAACTGGCTAGAATAGATTTTCATTTTTTAGAACTGCATTTACTCTACATTAAGGACTTTATCTCAGTTTTAAGAAGCAAAGCTTACATGAAATGAAAGCTAGGTATTAGATCCTTGAGCAGAAACCTTTTAAGGATATAGAACATCATTTTACATTTTGGTGATGTAGTTTTTAAGTTATTTTATTTTACTGTTAGCAATTCCATTTGTTATGTGAATATACTACTTCAGAGTGACAAAAGATTAAATTTAAAGATTTTGAGATCTTGCTCAAGATGTATTATTTTATGCATTTTAGTAACAACTGGTACTTGTATGTTCCCAGCAGGAAGATGATTTGAAGTGGGTCGAAGAAAATGTCCCTTCTTCTGTGACAGATGTGTAAGTTTTTGAATCATTACTATAAGAATCCTATTTCACAGTTAGTATTGAGGGCCAGAGTATACTAATGAAAATGTTTATAGTTAACTTTTCAAAAGAATAATTAAAAAGATGTTTAAAAATAAAGATTAGGAATGATATACAAACAAAAGTAATTGAGATTATTCGGTCAGATGATATTTTTGCTTAGAAAGATTTCAGTATAGATCTTTCCAAAATCAGTGGGATAATCCTTTTTTTCTTTTTTTACTTTTTCGTAAAAATTACCGTTTACATTCAGTATTATTTTGTACTAGTTTCAGGTGTACAGCACAGTGGTTAGACAATCATATACTTCACAAAGTGCTTCTCCCGATATTTCTAGTACCCACCCGGCACTGTACATAGTTATGACAATATTATTGACTATATTCCCTATGCTGTACTTTATACTGTGACTATTTTATAACTACTAATTTGTACTTCTTTTTTAATATATTTTATTGATTTTTTTAAAGAGAGGAAGGGAGAGAGATAGAGAGTTAGAAACATTGATGAGAGAGAAACATCGATCAGCTGCCTCCTGCACACCCCCTAATGGGGATGTGCCCGCAACCAAGGTACATACCTTTGACCGGAATCGAACCTGGGACCTTTCAATCTGCAGGCCGACGCTCTATCCACTGAGCCAAACCGGTTTTGGCCAATTTGTACTTCTTAATCTCTTCATCTTTTTCACCCATTCCCTCAACCTCCTTCCCTCTGGCAACCATCAGTCTGTCTCTGTATCTATGAATCTGTTTCAATTTTGTTTTTTCATTTATTTTTGAGTTCTTTTTCATTGCTATAATTTTGTTTGTTTGTTTACTTATTTATTTTTAAAATATATTTTTATTGATTTCAGAGAGGAAGGGAGAGGGAGAGAGAGATAGAAACATCAATGATGAAAGAGAATCATTGATCAGCTGCCTTCTGCACACTCCACACTGGGGATTGAGCCTGCAACCCGGGCATGTGCCCTGACCGGGAATCGAACTGTGACCTGGTTCATAGGTCAGTGCTCAAGCACTGAGCCACACTGGCTGGGTATAGCTATAATTTTATTAAACATTGGTTCTATTACAATACAGAACGTGTTTTTGTTTTTTAATACAATTTTAGTAATTTTGATTCTTGTTTTTTATTTGTCCTCCCCCAAATAGCCATTAATAAGATACAAATATTATGTACTTAACAACAACAAAAAAAGCTTTATATTGCATTTATTATTCCATTGTCCTTTTTGAACCACATTTGGCTTTATTGTTACATTATTCTATTTGGTGTTTTCTCTCTGCAGAGCACTTCCAGCCCTTCTTGATTCAGACGAGGTTAGTAATCAAATCATGTGCATAAAATATGGGTCTAGTGACTTAATAGGGAGTCATAAGTTCTTTGTTCAGGGAGATTTTATTTGACTCAGTAAGAGTATGATTGAAAAGGATGAGAACAGAAATACTAACATTAGAACTCAAATATTCAGGAGGGTTTACTTTCTGTATATGTCCTCCTTTTCCAAAGTTTTGTGGTTAGACTTGAGAATGTCTTTAATTTGGGTAGCAAATAACCATACTGTCCCACTTTCTACTTCCTTTGTCTTTAAGAAATTCAGATTTAACCCTTAACTTAATCTTGGAAAAAATAATAAAAGGATTGAGAAAGGACTATCATAGACAAAAGCAAAATATAAATTATTTTAAGTTACCTGTTATTCATTATTGTCTATTCAACTATCTCCTTCATATATTAAGGATTATAATTAGTATCTCTGATGTTTACGTTAACTTTTAAAAATATATTTTCATTAATTTCAGAAAGGAAGGGAGAGGGGAGAGAGATAGAAACATCAATGATAAGAGAAAATCATTGATCGGCTGCCTCCTGCACGCTCCCTACAGGGGATGGAGCCTGCACCCTGGGCATGTGCACTGACTGGGAGTCGAACCATGACCTCCTGGTTAATAATAGGTCTATGTTCAACTACTGAGCCACATCAGCTGGGCTTATGTTGATTTTTAATCTTAATATGCTTCCATACAATTCATCTGGAAGGCTTCACAGTAATTGCCTGAGTTAATGGGAACTAGTTCTGGACATGTTCTGAATATTGGGTTAGAGTCTTTTGGTTTCAGGAAGCCTTTTGAGCACACCAAAAAATTATGGTGAAGAACAAATAAAATGACCATCTTAACAGTTCTCAAATGCAAAGTGTTAACTATGTGTGCATTCTTGGGCAACAGATCTCTAGAACTTTTCATCAATGTAATTTTAGTGAATATAATCTATACTTAAAATATGGTAATAATACAAATTGGTCAGGACGCCGTCACATAATGACTGATCAGGAGGGTGGGGCAGCGAGCTACGAGTGGCAGAGAGCTACAGGAGGGCGGGGCAGCAAGCTACTAGTGGTGGAGAGCTACACGAGCGTCGGTGGGCCGGCGGTGCGCGGGGTGGCCAGCTGAGGCAAGTGGCAGTGAGCGACTCTCGCACGGATTCGTGCGCAGGGCTACTAGTTTCTTTACAAGGTTACTAGAGGCCCAGAGCATGAAAATTCATGTACTGGAGGCGGGGAGTCCCTCAGCCCGGCCTGCCCCCTCTCACAGTCCGGGAGCCCTCAGCGGCGGGAGGTGACTCCTCATCACACCTCTGCTGCTGCCACTGCTGGCAGCGCAAGCCTCAGCTGGCCCTGGTTACCTGAGCCTCGGGTGACCCTGGTTGGCTAGGCACCCACCATAGGTGGCCCTGGGCGGCTGGGCAGCTGCCATCCGAGACTTGCCTACGCCTCAGGCTGGGGCGCTGAGGGGACTAGAGGACTCTGGAGGCAGGTGCCTGGAGCGGCCGGACTTGCCTGGGGGTGGGCCCGGCCATGCCGTGTACCTGCCACCCCAGCGGGGCTGAGGGGACTGGGTACCGCTGTCTTTCCACCATCTTTGAGGGTGTGACAGTCAATTAGCCTGTTCCCTCCTTATTGGCTATGGGCGCCACCATCTTTGTTGAGGGCGTGACAGTTAATTAGCATATTCCCTCTTTATTAGATAGGATACCGTAGTTTGTTTATACAGTTCTATATTTTTGGACACTTAATTCTTTCTAGTATTTTATTATAATTCTGAGTTGCATTAGAAATTCTTGTGACTAAATTTTTGCCCACATCCCTGACTATTTCTAAATCAGAGGAGGTACACATTTTTATTAAAGTTTAATCTTAAGTAAATAGTTGTTTTAACATCTTAATTGACTCTAAAACATGCAGTTCCTTTTGATTTGTGGTTTTATGCACAGAGGCCTAGAGCTTTTGACTTGGTTAATCTTGTGTGGGGTCTGGACATGTCTACCTTTCAAAATCTTCATAAATGATTAGGAATCCTCTCTCCTAAGTATTTAATGAACATAAACAAGTACTTGCAGGAAATGCCTGTGTGCCTCATCTATATGGAAGATATTTGGAATGTAGGCCATTTAACATTAATGTATTTTGAACAAACCTTTTTATTTTTTTCTCTAGGAACGAATGATCACACACTTTGAAAGATCCAAAATGGAGTAAAGGGTGGGAAGATGTGCAGTTGAAGATGCTAGCACCTGGGAAGAGATCATCTATCAATCCTCTGCACTGCTCCATGGATTAAAGGAGCAATGACATCCTGATCTGTTCCTTGATCTTTGTGCATTGGAGGTGGCGAGAGGTGTCAGAACTAGAACATCTTATTGAATGATGTTCATAGGATGAAAAAATTCTACAAGTTTCTTATTTACAACATTGATGCCCCATTCCCTCCCACACCCTCACATGGATGTTGATGCAACTTATGTGTGTTCTTCCTGAACCTTCTATGATGTTTAAATTGTTTAATCTGTCAAACTAAAAAGTTCAACATCTTTTAAAAAATGTGACATCACCACCATAACATGTAATCTCCAGGAGCAACTGCCTGCAATTTTTATTTATTTAGGGAGTTACATAGGTGATGGGGAAATTGTTAACTATCTTTCCATTTCCTGGGAAGCGAAGGTTACATCTTGCAGAGGTAGTTTTGAGGAAAAAAAGTCCTATGACTTGAGCCATGGTTCTACCAATAATTAAAAGATAGAAAAAAAAAAAAAAGAGAGCGAGGGAGAGAAAGAAACTGTTACAGTGTAATTCAGATCATTTTAAAAAGCAAAATCAAGTGCAATTTTGTTTACAAATGGTATATATTAAAGATTTTTCTATTTCAGATGTACTTTAGAGAAAAATATTAGCTTAACTCTTTTGACATCTGCTATTGTGACACATCCCATTGCTGGCAATGTGGTGCACACTCCAGAACTTTTAACTACTGTTTTGTAAGCCTCAAGGCAACATTGCAGACTCCAGACATTGCTTTGTTTGCCTTCATTCACTGGGTGTTGCACTAGATGTAGCGAGGCACTCCATCTAAGTGCTTGTGAATGAGCACCCTGTTAAAAACTCTTAATTCTTCAAAAGCAGGAGCTAATACAAAGGAAACAGTTCCTTCTGGTTTAAGTTTTGCTGCATGAAGTAGTATGGAGACCCTGGACTGCTGCTCATTCTTTAGGGTAAACGGTTCTTGTATCTGGTGTTGGTTTAGAGACTGTTTATAAGAGACATCACAAGGTGATGGGATTCATTTGAAGCACTCTATTTCTGTTTTAATGGTTTTGTCTACTTTTGCCTTCCAAGAGTTTTGTTCTACATAGAAAGTTCATGCCGTTTTTTAATATAAAAAATTTTAACAAAATTAATGTGTTTTCTGTCTTTTATTTTTTACTTTATCTAAAATGCTTTTCTCCCCCAAACTCTCATAGGATTTTCCTTCCATGGTTTTTATTCTGTATCGTCTTCTTACTTGTTGAAACCAATAAGCACATGACCACAATCTTCACTAACTAATACTAGAGTGAAAGTGTTTACATTTATGTAACATTTATCTACAGCTCTTTGTGGTGTGTTTTTTAAAAAATATATTTTTATTGATTTCAGAGAGGAAGGGAGAGGGGAGAGAGAGAGAAACATCAGTGATGAGAATCATTGATCAGCTGTCTCCTGCATGCCCCCCTACTGGGGATTGAACCCATAACCCCAGCATGTGCCCTTGACCAGAATTAAACCCGGGACCCTTCCGTCCACAGGCCGACACTCTATCCACTGAGCCAAATTGGCTAGGGCTGTGTTTTGTTTTTGTTTTTGTTTTGAAATCACTAAGGCAGTATCTCTAAGAACCATATGAGGAATCGACTATATTCTTAGATTAACGCATTACAAAGGGCTGGTATAATTGTCATATGCTTCTGTTCTTCCATACTAAAACTTAGCAAGTGAATAATAGGATAGTTGGTCAAATATTTTTTGAGGCTGGTTATGAGACATCACAAGGTGATGGGATTCATTTGAAGCACTCTTATTTCTGTTTTAATGGTTTTGTCTACTTTTGCCTTCCAAGAGTTTTGTTCTACATAGAAAGTTTATGCTTGACTTGAGACCAGGAAAAAAACCCCCACAAAACTATCGTGTTAAGCAGAAGTTTATAGATGTAGCCTGGGACCTGATAATTCTTTTTCTATGGCTGCTTATGTGATTGTATATAGTGTATCATTTTTTTAAAGAAGGCATTCAGAAGGAATTTATAGTATTACACTGACCTGTAACCTTATAGTTTACATTGTTTGTTTTAGTCTTAGCCCTTGGTCTTGGAACTACAGGTATTATTAGGCTTTCTTCCAGTATAGCAGCTGGCAATTCTAAATTTTCAAGGTGTTCAGTTTCTATGGTAAAAATCAGACAACATAAGGTTTAGCAATTTTTTTTACTTCTTACTACTTGAAAATATTTGATTATCAGAAATAGCATTGATAAAGATCAGACAGTATTCCTAATTTACAATGAAGAAACAGATTGTGTAAAATTAAAATGATCAGGCCCTTTTTAACTCATCATAGACTCATCCTTTTTTTCTTTTATGTTTTTGCTTTAAACCAAAATGCTTAATTTTATGACATACCCTCTGTTTTCTTGGGGGTAAATTGCCAGATACTGATCATTGCAGTGCTTCTCAAACTTCCAAGTGCATGGGCTCACCTTGGGGAATCTATTAAACAGACTGCTGGGCACCCCTCCTCCATCCTGCCACTCTTCAGAGTTTCTGATTAAGTAGGGCGGGAATGAGGCCTGAGACTTTGCATTTCTAACAAGTTCCCAAACGCTGCTAGTCTAGGGACCACCCTTTGAGAACCACTTGCTTGGAACACCTTTAAAATGTAAGGGTAAGGCTGTGATTATAATGGTAATACTAAAACATTTATTGAGTGCTGTGTCAAGCATTGCTAAGAGCTCACAACGCTAGATAGGTACCTAAAGTCATCGTTTTGCACATAAGGAAATTTAAGTCCTTGGGAGATCACATTTTTTAAATGTCACAGCCAGTTTCCTAAATGGCAGATCTCGGTCCCAGGTCTGACGCCAAAGCCCGAATTCTATAATTCCTAATCCTATACTTCCACCACCACACTAGACCTCCTAATACAGTTCTAAGATTCCATCATTTCCCCTCCTCTTTAAGCCCCTGGCTACTCCATAATGGAGAAGCTCTAGGCCCAGGGTGAACTGGGAACCTAAGCTTTGGTGCAGTCCTTAAAGGTGATTTAAGAACTAGGGCGGAAGGGGCGGGCTTCGGCTGCGGAAGGGGTGGGCTTAGGCCCCAGGAAGTCCGGTGTTGATGATGGCTCTGCTGCCCAAAGGACTGTAGTTGGGGTCTCCGGCCAGGTCCCGCTCGGCCCTTTCCTTAGCGCGGTTCTCGGTTCTGTTCACGGCCCGGCCCGGCCCGGCCCTCTCAGAGTGAGACTGTCCAGGCGAACCTCTGCTCGCCGCCATGCACGACGCCTTCGAGCCGGTGCCGATCCTGGAAAAGCTGCCTCTGCAGATCGACTGTCTGGCTGCCTGGGGTGAGTCGGGGGAGCGAGGGGCCGAGGCGGGGGCAACGCGGGAGCGGCACGGACCTTTCCCAAGCCTGGGGACGTGGACGCGCGTCTGGCTCTGTGGGCTCCGGTCGGACGCCGTCCGAAAGGGAACTGGGATGAAGGGGTGCAGAGCATTGTAGATTGCGAGGGCTCCTAGGACGATCCCCTGGGATCCAAGCATTTTAGGGAGTTTCCGCCTGCACTGGCTCTTGGTGCAGAGTTGGAGGTTGAGCTTTCCTTAATGGTGCTCAGCTTTGGCTTATTTCGATTCCCAAGAAGTCTTCAGTTTGGAGGCACAAGCAGTGGGAAGTTTTCAGGTTGCCAGGAATTTGAGCTTATCTGATGATGGTGTTGTACTGGTTTGGGGGGAATAAGTGGGTGGGTGGGGGGTGGGGGGGATGAAGGAGGGGGTTTTGAACAAGTTAACACCGCATGCCATTTTCCCCTTAGTGATCATTCATTGTTCACTTCTCATTATTGTAGGTAACTCACGTTGTTATTTAAACTCTTAATCTGGCCCAGCGACTTTCAACCAGTGTGCCACAAGAATTTGTAAAATATGCACTACCTGACTATTTAGTCAAGGGCAGCGACCTCTTTTCCCTTAGATTGTAAAAAAATAATAATTAAAAAATGAGAACAGCCAGCACAACAATAGCCATCCGGGAGCGAATGAATAAAAATTGTACCCATTTTTGGTCAGATCAGCAAAAAAAAACAAACAGTTTTTGGTGTGCTGCAGAATTTTAGTAATTAGTTTGTGTGCCACGAGATGAAAAGGGTTGAAAATCGCCGATCTAGTCAAATTGTTCATTGCCTTATATTCAAGTGCCCAAGTTACCTTAACTCTGTAGGTAGAACTTTATCATTCCAGGGCTGTCCTGAAATTTAACCCATAAAAACTGGCGTAAGCCTCTTGGGAGTGGCCAGTGCAGAAAACAGGGTCAGACAGCTCTTATCTCTTGTATACTGTGGAATAAAAAAGGTTTCAGTGGTCTAAACTTGGACTCTTAACTATGAACATTATGACTGGTTGTGTCTAACAGCCCCCAAAGACCAACTGAAATCCTTTCAGTTTTTCCTGTTAATGTCCAGGTACTGGAAATCAAGGACTATAAAAAGGTAGCTCAGAACCCTTAATGAGATCTTATACTGAGGGCCTGGTTAGGAATCTCAGTGGTGGCTGGCATCTTATGCATCATCTGTGGACGGTACCACCCAGCCAGCTTTGCCCGTGATGGGCCTGCTGGAGTCTTGGTGGTGGCTGGCATCTTATGCATCATCTGTGGACGGTACCACCCAGCCAGCTTTGCAGAGTTCTTCACAGCCTCTCCAGTAGCGTGCTTTCACTACAGATCTTCATGTTCATGCACACCCCTCCTGCCTTTAGCAGCCCGGGGCCTCTTTAAAATCGCATCTCCATAGTAAGCAGTCCTAGTCCTTTGGGTTAAGGAGAGAATCCTGCTTCCTCCAGATATCTCAAGAAGGCCTTCATTTCCTGTCGTTAAGTGCTCTCAGTAAGAATTTGAAACTTTAAAAATGAAAGACCTGGCACTGCACAAAGGGATTCATTCCCCTGTTTCTTCATCAGATATGTATTAAGTGCCTACTTAGACCAGTCTCTCCGCTAGGGACAGGAATAAGGGTGAGTAAGACGCAGTGCCTGTGCTTCTAGGACACACAGTGGGGGACAAAGACGTAAAGCAGATTATGATACAAGATAAATGATAACAGACATGCTGCTTATTAGGAAAACATGGAGGAGGGGTACCCAACCCTGCCTAAGACTTATGCTTCTGAAAAGGATGGGTGTAGTTGCTTACCACACTCTACTTAGTTTGTCACAATTTGACTCTGATGCCCTGTGGAACTGGTAGTAAACATATCTCAGCCTCTCTCACCAACAGCACTTGGTCACAGTAAAGATTCCCTCCCTGTGCCTGTGCTTTTCAGGAAGACAGGTTTGAAATGGTAGGTAGCTTTGGACCTGCCTTGATCTTCCACCGAACAGGAGATATGCCTGTTGCCTACTAGGATGTTGTGGTAGGTATTGGGGCTACAAGAGGCCATTTACCGCCTCTTGCCTCAAAACTGCTTTATTTTCAGGCTTTAGCAGCAATCAGTATTGCTCTTTCTAGTCACTACCCCTTTTACCTGATGTTCATCCAGGAACTTGCGGGACCAGACAGTATTCGAGCTAGAAGATGTCTTCAAGACACCATCATTTCTCTTCAGAAATGGAAATAAGGAGGGCACTGATGATGATGACCTCTCTAAACTCCAGAGTTGTAGAATCCAGCTGCCTTTTAAGCATCTTCATTTTGGGTGTCTAGTAACATGGCCAGAAAATTCTTGATGATTACACTCTCCCAAAACATGCCTTTCCCTCATACCATATCTCAGCACATGCCTTTTCTGTTTACTCATTTGGCTAAGGCCAAAAGCCTTGGAATCATTCTTGACTTCTCCTTTTCTCTTATACACCATATTCATTCCATTAGCAAATCTTGTCTGCTCCTCCTCCAGAATAAATCTATATTCCAGTTATTTCTTTCCATCTCCACTTTTTCTACTCTTGATGAGGTCACCATCCTCTCTCATCTGAATTACTATGGTAGTTTTCTGACTGATCACCCTGTGTTTGCCATTATGCTGTTTTCAGTTTTTTATCCACATAGAGGTAGAGTGATCTTTCCAAAACTTAGCCTAATTACATCTCTTCTCTGCTCAAAATCCTTCAGTAGCTTCCCATAACAATTAGGATAAGTTCCAAAGTCCTTACCATGGCTGGCTACGCCTGAGATGGTCAGGCCTCTGGTTTTACTTCCCTAACTTTATTTCCTAGGCTCTTATCTCTGACCCTGTCCGGTATTAGTCACACTGTCTTGTTCCATGAACAGACAAGGTACATACCTACCCCAGGGCCTTGGCACTCACTCTTTCCTCTGCCTGGCACTCTCTTGTCTTAGATGTTTCATGGCTCATTCCTCATTTCATTCAAGTCTCCTCTGAAATGTCACATAAATCAGCAAGACCTTCCCTAACTATTCTGTATAAAAGAGAATGCTATATCCATCATTGTGCTATTCTCTTATTCAGTCTTATCATTCTTTCATCATGGATTGTCATCTAATGCTATTTTATATATTATTATTATTATTGTCTCTCTCACTCCATCTATACTAATAATAGAGGAATATATAAATTGGCTGGGACACCGTAACGTAATGACTGAACAGCAGGGACCTGAGGCTGCATGGTGCCTGGTCAGGGCAGGGGATCTCAGGCCGCGCCCCCTGCCCGGCGAGGCTTGACGGGATTGGAGCCGGCCAGGTCTGGGTCTCCTGCGTTTTCGAAGTGCGTGTGGGTGGTGGGCGGGGACTTGACTCTAGATCCTGTGGCACACCCCAGACTCTGACAGGAGGGAGATTTTCATATACATTTTACTAATTTTCTTTCATCTCTGACACTTCTATTATAGAGAAAGGGCAAATAGCAATATTAAAATATTTCCTCTTAATTAATTCCCTTTTAATGTGCACGAATTTTGTGCACTGGGCCACTAGTATTAGAATATAAATTTCTTCAGAGTAGGGACTTTGTCTTGTATATCACTTTATTTGCAGTGTCTAAAACAGTTCCAAAGGCCCAATTGGTATCCATTAAGTATTTAATTAATGAATAATATTATTAATGGTAATAGCTTCCATTTATTGAATGCTAATCTATTGAGCTTTTATAAATAATTTTGCAGAGGAAGAACCTGAGAATTTAAGTAATTTTTTCAAGATCATGTATCTAGTAAATTATGGCTGATTCTACAGCCTGGTTCCCAAACTTTAATGCATATTCAGAGCCTGTAAAAAAAAAAAATAGCAGATATGTATGTGTGTATCTGTATGTGCATATACACAATCATATTTGCTTATATTATCCAAAGAAACAATGGGAAAATAAATCACAAACTACTAAAATGCTTACCTATAGTGGAAGGGAGAGAATAGTAGAGTGGACAAGGATGGAAGCTATATTTCTTACAGTTTTACCTTTGGAACTACATAGATATCTAATGTAATAAAATAAAATATAAAAATACAAATTTCAGGGCACTCACCCCTGCAGAATCATTGATGCGGAATCTCTGGACGCAGGGCTCAGGAATGTGTGTTTTTAATAAGTCCAAGTGATTCTGATGTGGCTAATCAGGGGCTTATGCTTTCGGAAACACTGTTTTTTGCCCTATGACCTAATGAAGGGAAGTGACCACCAGCTTATTCCCTGCAGTGGCCAGCACTGGGCCAGGAATGGAATTGTTAATTACATGAGGGTGTACTGGGTTGTACTGCTGGACAGATCTTCAGTAGGGTCATTATGAGCAAGAAGGGCCAGCCTTACTCACTTCCCAGGAGGGATCAAGTCCAACCTTGTGTCTCAGAGTTAGGCTGTCAGGAATTTTCTAGGGCTCACCATCACCTGTTTATACATGTGTTACTTGTTTGTATAGTGCATTCCACTGTCTGATGTGCAGTGTTGCATCTCAAAATGGACTGTTTACCCTGTGCTGTGCTTGCTCTGCAGGCTCTTCATTCTCTGTGTTTTGCATGTAAAGCTGTGTTATATGGCGACATGTCAATAGAACGTGAAGGCCCAATGTGGCTCAGGTCCTCTGGCCACCTGAGTCCCCACTGACTTCTGTAACCAAATTAAGCCTCTTCGAGGTTCTGTGCTGTTATTACATTTTCCTTATACTTTGAGGATTAGGAATGAGTATGTATATAGTGCTTTTACTATTTAAAGGAAAATTGTTACAATACTTTCCATATAAGATGAAGGTATTTTTCCGTAACACCTCCAAATGAAAAAACTTAAAAGGGTTAAATAAAATTTCATTTAAAAACAGCCCTGGCTAGTGTGACTCAGTTGGTTGGCATTGTCCCATGCACTAGAAGATTGCTGGTTCAATTCCCTGCTAAGGTGTTTGCCGGGATTGTGAGCTCCATCCCAGGTGGGAGGGTGTGAAGGAAGCAGCTGATCAATGTTTCTCTTTCATCAATGTTTCTCTCTGTCTCTCCCCCCATCTCTCAAATCAATAAAAACATATTAAATTTTTTTCAATGAACTTATCAGACTCCTTTTGATGACCAGTAGACATTTGGTAAGAGCCATCTATTGGCAAATAAATATTTCAAAAAAAAAAAAAAAGGAAAATGGGCTTTCAAATGCCATGCTTATGAGTTTGACTTCATATTGTAGTGTGCAGCTTCATGAGAATTTAAGCCCCAGTGGAACAGCATCAGAAATCTGCTATAAAGTAACCCACATGGAAGAACATGTGGAGTGAGACCAGTTGAGGCCATCTATCACAGGGGTCCCTGGAGAGACGATGAGACAGGGCTGTTGGGAGGTACCTTGTAGAGGGAGCATGATAGGCCTTGCAGACCCGGTGGAAGGTGAGGCTGTTAAAAGAGAGAAAGAAAAACAGGAGCTGGCAGGTGTTTGTGGGGCATAGTGAAGAGGAAGGAGTATGTTGGCCTTTTGGTTATAGATATTTATGTATGCTATAAGAGAATTTTTTAAAAAATCACACTTCATTTTATTTATATTTGAAATATCAGTGGGTTTCTTAAAAATTAACTTTAATATTACCAATTGCTCATACAGTAATATCTTTTACAAAGCAAGCACTGTATGCTGAATTATTTTTCTACTAGAGGCCCAGTGCACGAATTTGTTCACCAGTGGGGTCCCTCAGCCTGGCCTGCGGGATCAGGCCGAAACCAGCTCTCCAACATCCCCCGAGGGGTCCTGGATTGCGAGAGGGCGCAGGCCAGGCTGAGGGACCCGACTGGTGCACGATTGGGGCCTGGAAGGGACGTGGGAGGTTGGCCAGCCGGAGAGGGACAGTGGGAGGGCCCTAGGGTGTGTCCAGCCTGTCTCACTCAGTCCTGATCTGCCGGACCTCAGCAGCAAGCTAACCTACCAGTCAGAGCATCTGCCCCCTGGTGGTCAGTGCATGTCACAGCAAGCGGTTGAGTGGCCTTAGCATATCATTAGCGTATTATGCATTAATTGGTTGAATAGCCAACCGGTCAACTGGGCACTTAGCATATTAGGCTTTTATTATATAGAATGTTCTGTTCCAACATAAATCTCCAGCATTCCATTAGAACTAGTATTATTTCTGATTTCGACTTGTCATTAAGAGCACACTGTGTTTGCCCAGCCAGCATGGCTCAGTGGTTGAGCATCAACCTATGAACCAGGAAGTCACAGTTCCCTTCCTGCTCAGGGCACATGCCTAGGTTGCAGGCTTGATCCCCAGTGTGGGGTGTGCAGGAGGGCAGCCGATCAATGATTCTCTCTCATCATTGATGTTTCTACCTATCCTTCTCCCTTCCTCTCTGAAATCAATGAAGATATTTTAAAAAAAAAATAAAATGCACAATAAAAGAAGACAGAATCACTTTCTTTTTCTGGAAGACTAAGGACATCAACCTGGAAAATGTTCCTGAGGTGGCTCCTGACTCGTTTTTATAAATATAACCACTGCCTTCCTGACCGCCTCTGGCCAACACCCAGTCTTTTGCTGTGAGACGCCTTACTAAGTGCATCACAGCATGTGGTTAGGTCCTGACACACATGCATATCTTACTACATGTGTGACTCTGGACAAATACTTGTCCCCAAGGCCTCACCTATAAAATGGGGATTTATAAAAAGGACATATTTCAAAAGATAGTCATGAGGATTAATGAAATAACATTAATGGTATGTGCTCAGTACTTTCTGGAATACAGGGCATGCTCAGTCTATTTGTACCATTATCCAGTATTTTATTTTACAAAGGAGCAAGAGAGGGTATGACTGATTTCTGTTACAAGATCAGAAAGCTGAGGAAGTATCTGTATGTGCTTAGCTTCTCTTAATGAGTTAATATAGATCTGTCAGGGTAATTATTTAAACACTTTCAGGGCCTCTTTAGTTTTACTATAAACCACTGTCTCCCAAAATGAGGCCCCTGAACCAACAGCATCAGCATCACCTGGGAACTTCTTAGAAATGCAAGTTCCAGGGCCCATCTCCAGACGTATTGAAAAGGAAGCAGGTCAGGGCCCAGCAATGTGTTTTCACAAAGCCTCACATGATTGTGATACACACCAAAGTTTTAGAAGCATGGCCCTCGACCATCTTTTTTTTAACAAGAGCTTTATTGAAATGTAATTCACATACCATACAATTCACCCATTTAAAATGTACAATTCAGTGGTTTTTAGTACGTTCACAGAATTGTGCAAGTATCGCCACAGCCGATTTTAGAACATTTTCATTACCCTAAAAGGAAACTCCGAACCCATTAGTATTCATTCCGCATTTCCCCCCAAGCCCACCAGTCCTAGGCAACCACTAATCTCTGTCTCCACAGATTTGCCTAATTCTGGACTTTTCATATAAATAGAATCATAAAATATGTAGCCCTTTTTGTCTGGCTTCTTTCATTAGCATAATGTCCAGTTCGTCCCTGATACAGCATGTATCAGCACTTCATTTCTTAATTTCCGTTGTGTGGATATGCCACATTTTGTTTATCTCTTCATCAGGTGATTGACATTTGGGTTGTTTCCACCTTTTGGCTATTACAAATGATGCTACTATGAACATTTGTGTAAAAGTTTTTGTGTAGATGTATGTTTTCATTTCTCTTATTTCTATGCCCAGCGATGGAATTGTTAGGTTATATAGTTACTCTGTGTTTAATCTTTTGAGGAACTGCCAGACAGTTTTCCAAAGTGACGGCACCATTTTATATTCCTGCCAACAATGTATGAGGGTTCCAGTTATTCCCATCTTCATCAACACGTTATTATCTACTAGGCCATCTTTTGAGATAATGAATTCTGTAACCTTAATATACCACGGCACTTCTTATTTTACCTAAGATGAAATCATTAAACTTTCAAAGGATGCCTTTTAGCTGTTATTTCTGAGATTGGATACTTAGTTTCATGGTTATACTATCCATTTTATGATTTTAGAGATTAGGTACTTAGTTTCATGTTTATACTATCCATTTTATGATTTTATAAACTTCCATGATGTTTTAGGGCAGTTTAATTTAGAAACAATGAAGCCAGGGGCATTTTTTTCTTCTCTAATATGTCTAGTCTGATAATTGTTGAATAAATGCTTTTTTGATTGGTTGATTCTCAAATAGTTTTGACTATAAACATTCTTTAGCTTTGCAAAACACCTGCTATCAAAAAAACACATCTCACTTTCTTGACCCTTTGGTTCTGATTACCACCCCCAGATAAGGAAAGAGGGTCTGACGAAAGCTGACTGATGTTTCTCACAGCTCTTTTCTTTTCCAGAGGAATGGCTTCTTGTCGGAACCAAACAAGGACATCTTCTCCTCTATAGGATTCGGAAGGATGTTGGTAAGTGGCAACTTTCCAGAACTGGAAAGAAATGGCTTACTATCCATGCAAAAAAAAAAAAAAAAGTTTTGATAGTTAGCTAATGTACAACTGTAAAATCAGTGATTTCTGGACCCTTAAAAGAGTGGTTGGGGATTGGGAGTAGCACTGTGGGAAAGTGGGGAGAATCATGTGAGAATCTCCGGGGTTTTCTTAATTTTCAGACCATATGCCCCTGTGTCCATGGGATGGTGAGGCCGGGGGTAGGGGAATTAGATGTTCCCCCTTCCTCATTTTTTGGAGACTTACTGCTAGAAATAAGAAATGATACGTTGGAAAATAAGATGTTTCTGTAAATGATATGGTAGTAGAAAAATATTAGGAACCATTGATTTAAAAGACCTCATTGATTATGAGGGGTAAACTAGGAGAAAAAGGATCTAGGTTTGAGTCCAGCTTTATTTCTGTTTGGCTACTTTACTGAGTAGGTCCTTTTCAATGTCATTTTTCCCTTCTATAAACTGTCAGTTTTTAATCACAGATTTGTTGGGGTCAGATTCAATAAAATGTTTGAAAGAACTTTAAAAACTAAAGTTCTAATCAAATGTGACTTAGAATAGTAACTAAAAAGTATGTGAAATTTATTCTGTTAGAGCAGTGGTGGGCAAACCGCGGCTCACGAGCCACATGCGGCTCTTTGGGAAGTGACCAGATAAAGGAAAAGGACTTGTGAGTTTCTAGAATGGCAAATTGTGGGATAGCAAATATATGGGGGATCTAATTGGGGATAAGTTTGCTATGTAGATTTCTCTGCTGCCATCTCTGGGCTGATAGGGTTTTGAGTTGTTTCCAGTGATTAAATTCTGTCCTTCCTGATAGAAAAGGGGAGAGACAGCTTTGTAAATTTATGTTGTGCTTTTAGGCAAGTAGTAGAACAGAGAGAGGTTTTTTTTTTAAAAAAAAATTTGTTTTTATTGGTTTTAGAGAGAGAGAAAGGAAGAGGGAGAGAGTGAGATATTGATGAAAGAAACATCTATCAACTGCCTCCTGCATGCTTCCTACTAGGGATTGAGCCTGCAACCCAGGCATAAACCCTGGCCAGGAATTGAACCGGCACCCTCTCAGTGCATGGGATGACGCTCAACCAACTGAGCCATATCAGCCAGGGCAGAGAGAGTTTATCTTATATCTGCTTCTTCTCAGTTGCCTCCGCTCAAAATAATTCTTAAGCTAAAGTAGCATATTTGGGGTGGCATATTTGTCTACCCTTCACTGTGGTGCAGTGAGAAGAGAAACCAGAAGTTCAAAACAGTGGGTTTATTTCATTTCTAAGTGTTTCAGCTTTCTTTTCCATCAGCAATCAGCGAACTTGTTCCAATAAGAACCAAGTAGTAAATACTTTAGGCCTTGCAGGCCATAAGATCTCTGTTGTGACCACTCACCTCTGCCATTGTAGTAAAAAGGCAGCCATAGGCAATACGTAAAAGAAAGGGCGTGGCTATGTTCCAATAAAACTTTATTTACAAAAACATGTCAAAGGCTGGATTTGACCCATGTGCAGTACTTTGCTGGCCCTTGCTATAAATTTTTAGTTTTCAGAGCCAGAATATTTGCATTCTGTGACTTCTACCCAGTCTATAATTTGAAAATTAAGCTTGCCTTGGATTTTATTCAGCATTCAACAGCTGTGTTTTGACTCTACTTTGGGCTCAGATACTGTGCAGAACAGGGAGATAAGAGCCTGATATTCTTTCCCCCTAATAGATAATTAGTTCTTTTACCATCAAACACTAAGTACTACAATAAAGCCACTTGTTTAATATACCATTTCTGCATAAGTGGTGAGGAATTGACAACTAGACTATAAAAATAGATCTTTCAACATGGTATGGACTCAAACTGATAATACTAGTGTTAATGTGACGTGGACCCCGTGGTGTGACTGTTCCTTGTCCTGTGATCAATTCACCATGTGCCCTTTGACAAGTTAATCTTCCTGGGTCTCAGTTTTCTCATAGGCAACTTGAATAGCAATATTAGCCTACCTTAGACTATTAGGAAATCAAACTCTGATTAGAAACTTTTCTTCTTCCTATACCCTTAGAGAGCAGTTCAGTTCCGGCCTAGCTCTGGTCTGCTTAAGGGCCAGAAATAGGCCTGGGCCTCCGTGAATCAGCCATAGAACTAACTTGGCTTCTCAATTTGAAATATTATAAAGCTGGAGAGGTCTGCAACTGGACTGTCTTTCTGAGGAAAGGGAGTGGGTAACAAGATGTCATGGAAAGACCGGTATTAAGGGGACTGGGTTCTGATCCGACCTGAGCCATCTCCTTTAGCTCAAAAAGTCTCCAGGCCTCATTCTACTCATATCTTAAACACAGCGGTTAGATCAGTTCACATCTAAGGTCTTAACAACTTTAGGTTTGCTTCAGTGGTGCTGTCTGCCCTAGAGCAGTGGTTCTCACAGTGTGGTCCCCAGGTCCTTTCAGAGGATCCACAAGGTCAAAACTAAGTTCACAGTAACAATAAAAGATTACTGTTTTTTTCATTGACAGTTATTGACATTTGCACCGATGATACAAAAGTACCCGTAGCTAAAACTGCTGACCCCAACCCCACTGGTGTGACTCAGTGATTGAGCGTGGAACTATGAACCAGGAGGTCAGGGTTCTGTTCCTAGTCAGGACACATGCCCAGGCTGCAGGCTCGATCCCCAGTAGGGGGCCGTGCAGGAGGCAGCTGGTGAATGATTCTCTCTCATCATTGATGTTTCTATTTCTCTCTCCCTCTCCTTTCCTCTCTGAAATCAATAAAAATATAAAAATAAATAAAAATAAAATAAAACGGCTGACCCCTTAGCACAGGTTCAAGACAGTGGTCAACAAACTTGTTGCTACCAAACCGTACTAGTAGTCGTGTTCTCCATCCTGCACTCACAGTGGTTTGGGGTTTTGTTTTGTTAAAGCCAGTTTCACTTAAGAATATTCTTTGTGAGGCAGTAAAAAGTCTTCATTTCATTATATCTTGACCTATGAGAACACATCTTTCTATTAATTTCTGTGATGTCATGGGAAGTTCTCATAAAGCTCTTCTGCTGGGTGCCCAGGCACGGAGCACAGTGGCTGTCTCGGTTTGGAAAAGTACTTGTGTGTTTGAGTTATGAGCCAAACTGGCCACTTTTTTTCACGGAACATCGTTTTTGCTTGAAAGAATGACTGACAGACTATGGTGTTTCAGACCATTTGGGTATTTGGTAGATATTTTCTCAAAAATGAGCAAAGGGAATCTGTTACTTCAAAAAAAAACAAAAAACAACTGGCATTTTATTGCTAATGATACAATTAAAGCTTTCAAGAGAGAATTAGAATTGTGGAAAACTTGTACGCACCCCCATGAGCTTGACAGCTTCTCAATATTAAAGATTTTTTTTTAATGAGATTGGGGACAGGGGATAATGAGTGATTTAAAAAAAAAAAATCCTATAATGAAATGTGCCAACATTTAGGAAATCTGCATAACTCAGTGAACCAATATTTTCCAGTGCATGTAGTTTCTAAATCATGAGTAAAAGATCCATTTAAAGAGTATGATAGACCAATGGACTTTAACAGAAAAGTTCATTAATAGGTTTCGGATTCCACATTGTAAGAAACTTTATTTGTCAAGTTTTGGAACAGTATCAAAGATGATCACAATTAATCTAGAAAAGCTATTAAAATATTCCTCCTCTGTCTAACTGTATGCCCATGTGAGGACAGATTTTTGTCCTATACTTCAACCAAAACAGTGTATCAAAGCAGATTAAATGCAGAAGCAGATATGGGAGTCTAGCTGTCTTCTATTAACCCAGACACTGAAGAGATTTGCAGAAATATAAAACGATGCATTTTTTTTAATTTGGAAAAATAGCGTGTTTTTTGGTTAAAATATGTTATACTAAATGCAATGGGTTTATTGCTTGTTATTTTTGAGTTAATAAATACATATTTAAAATTTTTCCAGTTTTAATTTCTAGTATGGCAAACATTGCTAATTGTAACCCACATAAAAGTTTTAGGGTCCTCAGTAATTTTTAAGATTATGAAGGGGTCCTGAGACCAAAAAGTTTTTAAAATCGTTACCTTAAAGCCAGGGGTGGGGAACCTTTTTCTGCCAAGGGCCATTTGGATATTTATAACATAATTTGTGGGCAATACAAAACTATCAACTTAAAAATTAGCCTGCTGTATTAGATCAAACATTTATTAACTCACTCCTAATGCCTTGGCAGGGCCAGACCAAATGATTTCTTGGGACTCATATGGGCCTCTTCTTCTTTTTTAACATGAATGTTTCACGAAAAATGATTTTAATGTTACATGCAATAAACATTAAATGGGCCCCTTCTTCATCTTCCCTGCCGAGTGACACATTGGGGACGTGTGACCAGCTTTGGTGGCAGGGGCCCTTGTGGCTGCCTCAGTGAATCTCTGCCGACTTTGGGGCGGGCAGGAGCCCACCTCGGAGTGGGGAGCAGCAGGGGTCAGCAGTGTGAGCAGTTTGTCCACACGCTGAGAGGCAGGGAGCAAGGTGTGGACTCCGCACAGGCTGGGCCGTCAGCCCCGAGTTTGTTCTGGGCCGTCTTTCACTTTGCTGCTAGCGAACTGCTCGACCCATCAGGCCCCTCAGATAGGAAACTGGAATAATAGTACTGATTTATTGGGGGTAGTTGTGAGGTTACAGAAAACACTTACACATTTTTAAACCTAATTAATGATAGCTGCTGTTATTATTTATTCCTTTTTGACTCTTTGGTGACTTTTGAGGCTGAATATTTTTATCATCCTAGCAAGGCTGGCTTCACATATTTTTATGGTACATAACGTTCCCCCCTTTTTTGCAACAGTGCCAGCAGCTGTGGCATCACCTGAAAGTGGCAGTAAGTGTAGATGCATTAAATTGCTTTAGCTCTGGGGATGGTGTGGAGTGTGTTTGCTCTGTCCCAGAACATCGGGTAGCAGCTGGGAGTTCGTTGGAATTGGACCTAAGGCTGCTTTGGGCTGGTTTTCGTTGCTTGGTCTTAAATATTTGACTTTTGCTCTTTATACTCTTTTTGTGTGTGTGAAATACTTTGCCAAGGTACTGTTTTGTAGGATAAGATGTTCAGACTCACAAGTACCTTGCAGCTTCAGTGAACTTCTGTGGTGTCATACGCCTGCTAATGCCACGTGGAAGCGCATGAAACCCTCTGCTCTAAAATTGGAGTTGAAAGCAACTTACTGTACGCAATAAAGACAGCAGGCTCGTGTACATCTCTGACTTCTGGTCTTTTAGGAATTGTTAAAGATTCATGGAGGAGAGCAGTATGGAGCAGCATTTTGTGTTGTCGTTATTTTTAAATATGGCCCTGTGTTTGGAACTGTGTTTCTTTCTTTTCCATAGGCTGCAACAGGTTCGAAGTGACACTAGAGAAATCCAATAAGAATTTCTCCAAAAAGATTCAGCAGGTAGGCAGTGATGGCGGTTGCTACATTTATATTTGACTTCGCTGAGACCCTGGCAGAACTAGAACTTCGGTAACATCATTTAACTCTGAATCCTCTGCTCTGTCCTCCCATTTATCCAGGGATTTCTGTCTATCCATCATGTGTCTGAGGTCCTTTCACAAGCAGAAACTGTGATTGCACATAAATATCAGTCAGATCCCTGTCATTGGTGTAGGCTCTTTATCCCTTTTTATTACTGTAGTTAAATGAATGTTTGTTAACCCTTGTCAGGAATGTTTAATTAAGTCTAATGATTTGCTGTTTTCCAGATCCATGTGGTTTCCCAGTTTAAGATTCTAGTCAGCTTGTTAGGTAAGAAAGGGGGCTATGATTGTATTTCATGTGTCAAAAAACACAAGTTATGACCTAATTAATCCTTTCTTGGTTAATTTGATAATTGTTACTAATAATGAAACTGGCATGTTCCAAATCCTCTATAATAAAAGGCTAATATGCAAATTGACTGAATGGCGGAATGACCAGTTGCTATGATGTGCACTGACCACCAGGGGGCAGATGCTCAACGCAGTAGCTGCCCCCTGGTGGTCAGTGCGCTCCCACAGCGGGGGTGCCGCTCAGCCAGAAACTGGACTCACGGCTGGTGAGCGCAGCGGTGGTGGCAGGAGCCTCTCCCGCCTCCGCGGCAGTGCTAAGGATGTCCGACCATGGTCCTAAGCCATCAGTTGGACATCCCCTGAGGGCTCCCAGACTGCAAGAGGGCATAGGCCGGGCTGAGGGATTTCCCGCCCACCCTCCCTCCCCCCCCAGTGCATGAATTTCATGCATCAGGCCTCTAGTAATATATAACAGGCTACATAGATAACTAAGACAAGAACAGCCTCCATAAACTTGAGCTCTGTTCTCCAAGAAGTGTCACTTCATTTATTCACTCATTCATTCATTCATTCAGTAATTGAGCAAATATTCATTGAGACGTACTTTAGGCATTGGGGTTACTATGTTGAATAAGACATGGTTTCTATCTTGTGTTCCGATTGTGAAGACTGAAATGATAGAACGTAATCATAATACAGTATGGTAAGTTACAGTGGAGAGTTATACAAAGTGTTGTGGGATCTTAGTAATGGGAGGGACAACATTATCTAGTGGGTGATTAGGATTTTGACAGAAAGTGGTAGGCAGAGCTTTATAGGCGGAAGAAACAGCTTAAGCAAAGGCCCTGAGAACAGGCCAGACTTAGGTGGAGAGTGGCAAGAGGAAGGTGAAAGAGATCAGGGCAAGACTGTCCAGGGCCTTGTGTGACAGCCACAGTCTCATGGGAGGCAGCCAGTGAGGACTTTCCTTGGCGAGCAGACGACTAGAAGCCTGCTGCACACTCAGTACTGTTCAGCCCAGGGCCCACATGGTAGAGTCGTGTTAAACTTGGATTTAAAATGGAGAGAAGCATTGAGAGTAACAAGTCTTCATGACAGAAGCTAGATAGGAGGCCTGAGTGAAATTCTCTTGCATGCTTTGCTAGAAAAGAAATCCTTGCAATTGGTTTGTACAAAATCCACGGGGGTTTCCTTTCTCTTATTGGAGCCTCCCCATGTAAGTAGCTTTGACAACCATTTCTTATACAAACATTGCATCACAAATTTCCAGACTTGAGAAGGAGTATGAGAGTACTCGGAAGTGAAAGAGGTCTTTTATTTAAACTGGCCACAATTTAAAGGAACAAAATATCCAAGTCCAGAAGACTGAGTAACCTCATCCAGGTTTGGTAACAGACCAGAGTGAATCATTGTTAGTGAAACTGACAGAAGGTGCATCTACAACCAACACTTGGCATTTGGTTCTTCTGGTTGTTACAGTTTTGTTTTTGTCTTGAAGGTGGATATATTAGAGAATTGTGATAATTCATTGTGATGTTTTGCCTCCTTTTAAACAGAAAATAATATTTATGTCCATGACCTATTGACATTTCAACAAATCACTACGGTTTCAAAAGCAAAGGGAGCATCGCTGTTCACATGTGACCTCCAGGTAAGTGTAGGCAAGATGAAATTCACCTTTGTGCTTAAATAAAAAGTCTTTCCTCTGTCGTTTATACTATTAGATGGGAAGAATAACACTGATATCCAATCCCAGCAGAGACTCTAAAGAGAATATTTGATTTTGAATTGTATTAGAGAAATTTCCCCGTTAGTATGTAGTCTGAGGTTGAAGCATTTGCATTCCTGGTATGTGTGCCAATTAAAGCACCAGACATCTGTATGGCAGGAGGCAGCTAACCAAGGATAAAAACACCTGTGATGGAGAAACCATTACTGGGAAATGAAACCTGTAACAGTACCATGAACATAGCTATGAGACATTAAATTGACTCTTATTTTAAACATATCATCATGGCTTCTGTCTTTAGGGAGCTTTTGTCATTCAGGAAAGACATTTCTCATTTTTTGCTAATTCACCACCGTTACATTCTTCAAAATCTGCCTTACCCACAATTGGATCACTTTTTAGCATTTATGATCTACATTGTTTTATGCGTAGACATTTTCTTTACCACCAACTCCTTTTTCTTTAAAAATTTTTTTTAAAAATTCATTTCAGCAAAAGGAAGAGAGAAGGAGAGAGAGAAACATTGATGAGAGAATCATTGACCACCTGCCTCCTGCACACCCCCTACTGGGGATTGAGCCTGCAACCCGGACATGTGCCCTGACTGGGAATCGAACTGGCCACCTCTTGGTGCATGGGATGATGCTAACCATTGAGCACACTGGCTGGGTTTCCCCCCTCCTCCCCCACTTCTATAAAGGATTGAAAGTGACCACTGACCATGCTGATCTCAGATCCAGCATGAATTGACAGCCATGAGCGAGAAGCATTTAAAGGAAAAAAAGGAGGAAGCGGTTATGTAGGTAAAGGCCTGCCCTGGGATTTTCCTCTCTGAATTGTGAATGTCCACAAGATTTGCTGGTGCGAAGGCCTTTGACCAGCAGCCCGTGGGGAGGAAGTGCTCTCGGCCTGTTGTTTCTGAATACATCTTAGAGAACGGTATTCTTCAGGTCATGATGGGCTTTTCAGATTAGTAGCCATTTCAAGGTAGAAAATCTCTAGTCTAGTTGTCATTCAGTTACAGAGTAATTGTGTGCATATCCTCATTTGCTCTGGGTATGTATTTGCAGCACATAGAGACTGGTGAGGAGGTGTTGCGGATGTGTGTAGCTGTGAAAAAGAAGCTGCAGCTCTATTTCTGGAAGGACAGGGAATTTCATGAATTGCAGGTAAAGTCCACTGTCACCTGTCCATAGGTTGGGGCGGGGGGGAGGTCCTGCTATCGTTCTCACAGCTTGAAAGACTAACGGTTCAGTGTATGAAGGTCATGATCTTGGAGTTCTCTCCAGAGGAGTGCTCTGCTATGTATACACAGAGCTATTCGTGCCCATCGGTCAAAGTCTCGTGGTCTCCAGAGGCAGCAGCAGTACAATTGTAGTGCAACTGTACAGATTGGTTTTCTCAAAGTGAGTGTTCACCTTTCCAAATGCACCTTGTCCAGTACTTGGGTGACTTACAGTCAGTCCTCACTGAACATTGGTGATAGGTTCTGCAACTTTAAGCAAAATGACATAGAACAAAATAGGCTCATTGCTATAAACAAGAGTTAAACTCCTACAGCATCTTGTCAACATTATAACAAAATGATGTTGAATGAAATGATATTATTCAAGGACCAGCTATATTTTTATTATGGGTGATTTCCTGGTCTTGTGCTTATGGAATTGAATTCAAATGAGGACGAGGGTGATTTTGCAGAATGGGGGTGGAATAATAGGAACGTTGTGATTTTTTTATTTTAACATCTTTCCAATTGAACTCTTGCTCTCTTTCTTCAGGGGGACTTTAGTGTACCAGACGTGCCCAAGTCCATGGCATGGTGTGAAAATTCTATCTGTGTGGGTTTCAAAAGAGACTACTACCTCATAAGGGTAAAATTATTATTTTGCAAATATCATCAGTTTGTTTTGGGGAAGATGATTCTGTGCTTCTGAAGTATAAGTCAAGAGACTGCCTTAAGTAGAGTTTTTGGCATACAAGGGTTTGTGCTTGTATGTTTGGTTATTTTTCATGCTCTCAGCATCTTTCACAAATATGATGTCTGTGTATCTTAAGCCAGGCAGAGTCAGCCCTCAATTCTCTACATAATGAATTGTCCACATCCTGAATCTAATTATTGGAACAGATCATTAGGGCTGCTTGCCTCCAACAGCGTTATCATGGACTGCTATTTTAGTATTAAGTATTTTTAAGACTTTGAGATATCTGCCTCTTTTAGTATATTTGTTTTAAAAATTGTTTTCATTGCTTTTTTTCTAAACTTCAAAAACCATACATATTTATTATAGAAAATAAGAAAATATAGATAAAAGGAAAATAAATGAGGTGCAAATCATCCATAATCCCCCCACTCAGAAATAATCACTGCTGACCTTTTGGTACAGGGCTTCTATCCTGTTTATAAAAATACCATGTTATACACGTATATGTATTGTATTATACTGTATATATTATGTAATATACGGTATAACCTGCTTTTTCTTTTCACCTAAGCAGTAAATATCCATGACATTAGTCTTTTTTCCTCCACTATGCAAACTATATGTACACAACTATAGAAAAAGGTTGATAATCATTTGTTTCATAATCTAAATTTCTTAGCTTCATATCCCTCTCATAATCCAGACGTGGCAGTTCTAGAAGCCGTTCTCCCCCTCTCCCCACTTCCCTACCCCCACTGTGTTAACTCATCATTGTTTATCTGGTTACTGTATTTGTTCCATATTTACATTGTTGGAATATCCTACCTTTTATCAACATCAGAGTTGCAAGTTCGTAAAGGAGTTACTGGTGTACAGTTGACTGAATAGCAAACTTGCATCTAGGCATATAGTTGTTAAGAGAAGTCTGGGGGATGGGAGACAGCCAGAAGTTGGAGTATTTTTATTACCTGACAACCTTGGATGCTTCCATCTCCCACTTAAGGCTAGAATCATTTGAGCGTGGAAAATCTTGCTATTGGGACCAGGATATTAAAAAGTTATTCATTTATTTACATATAGTAAAATTCATTCTTTTTGATGTATAGTTCCGAGTTTTGAAAATTGCCCGGAGTTCTGTAACCACCACCACAATCAAGATTTAGAACAGTTCCATCACTCCTGAAATTCCCTTATGCTGCCTCTTGAGGTCAGCCCCTCCTTCTACACTCAACCTCCAGTAATCTGTTCTTGCTTTTGCCAGATGTCAGATAAACAGAAGCATCAGAATCATATATATGATTAGTGTACTGTAATGCATTTGACATCCACCTGTGTTGTGTCAATATATTCTTTTTATGGCTGAATAGTATTCTATGGTACGAATGTATTATAGTTTGTTTATTCATTCACCAGTTGAAAGGCAAAGTTGTTTCCAATTTTCAGCCATTATGATAAAGCTGCTATAAACATTTGCATATAGGTTTTTATGTAATAAAAAATAAGTTTCATTTCTCTTGGGCAAGTGTGTAGTAGTAGAATTGCTAGGTTACATCCTAAGTGTATATGTAACTTTAAAAGAAACTAACTAACAGAACAGCTGTACCATTTTGCATTCTCACCAGCAGAGTCTGAGCGGACCAGTTGCTCTTCATCCTGGCCAGCACTAGACATTGTTATTTGCCAGGCGAGATGCTTGTCTCTGTGTTAGAGAAGAAGAGAACTGGTTCTACAGAGTGAGGACAAAATGTTTCTAACAAATTCTATTTGTTATCTGTTTCCGTGTGCCAAACAAGGACTGTTTCTGACTTCTGTAGGTTTTGGGTTTTATCTTGATTTTTCCCAGGCCGTGTTCATGCCTCGGGTCAGAGAATGCTGGGTGACTGACTCTCTGCCTTCCCGCAGGTGGATGGAAAGGGGTCTATCAAAGAGCTCTTCCCAACAGGAAAACAGCTGGAGCCCTTGGTTGCCCCTCTGGCAGATAGAAAAGTGGCCGTGGGTCAGGATGATCTCACCGTGGTGCTCAATGAGGAGGGGATCTGCACACAGAAATGCGCCCTGAACTGGACGGACATACCAGTAGCCATGGGTGAGACTAACAGTAGCTGCTCTTGCCCATTTTGGGCTAGGGTGTGTGCCACCTTCGAAGAATGGAAGAATAGCTTTAGCAGACTGTGGTTAACAGTGTCGTTCACTCTCAGTTCCCCTCATAACTAGGCAACTGTAGTGGGGTTTTTGAAAATGGGATATTCTGGTTTTTGTAGAAAACTGATGTTTGTGTCAGAGGCAGGGAAAATCTAAATAGAATTGAACATTTTATAAGTAATTGTCTACTGCTATCTTTATCTCTTAGTTTATTTTTAATGGTTTTATTGTGTCCTCTGCCAGGTAGTGGAAATTCCTTATTTATTTCTGTAATACATATAACTCAGTTTACATGGTGGTTATTGCTGCTGTTTTTGTAACTTAGAGGTGCAAACTGCGTTTAGGTGTCAGTCACTGTCCTTCGTTTCTGTCCCACACCTGCCTCGGACTCCCAGCTCTCTGTAAGGGTGTTGCCAGTTGAAAGAATGAACATTTTAATAATAGTTACTGCTATGGAATGGGGCATGCAGACTTTAAGGACTTTAGCTCTGGACACAAAAATTAAATTTTGTAAAAAGTGACAAAACTGCTTTAGGCGCTGCTTAAGGTGTTAAATTGGATGAGCTGAGATTCAGTAGTTCAGAAGGGGAAAGCTCATTGTTCAGTAGTCAGGAGGTAGTTTCGTTACATCCATAAGATTGCACTAGACTGGCAGGGAATTTAGGATCTGGCTTAAAGAAAAATTCCCTTTCAATCCAGGTAGAAAGAATAGTTTGAAAAGCGAATAAATATAGAAGACATGCTGATCTGTGAGAGGGCATGCCAGAGACTGAGCTCTAGGTGGTCTGAATTATCTATACTAATAAAAGCCTAGGTGGCCCTTGCGCCCTCGCATCATCACAAGATGGCCACCCCACATCACAAGATGGCCACCACAAGATGGCCGGCAGGGGAGGGCAGTTAGGGGCGACCAGGCCAGCAGGGGAGGGCATTTGGGGGTGACCAGGCTGGCAGGGGAGGGCAGTTAGGGGGTGATCAGGCTGGCAGGGGACGGCAGTTGGGGGTGATCAGGCCAGCAGGGGAGGGCAGTTGGGGGCGATCAGGCCAGCAGGGGAGCAGTTAGGCGTCAATCAGGCTGGCAAGGGAGCAGTTAGGGGGTGATCAGGCAGGCAGGCAGGCAAGTGGTTAGGAGCCAGCAGTCCCGGATTGTGAGAGGGATGTCCGACTGCCTGTGGGATCAGGCCTAAACCCGCAGTCGGACATCCCCCGAGGGGGTCCCAGATTGGAGAGGGTGCAGGCTGGGCTGAGGGACACCACCCCCCCATCCAGTGCACGAATTTCATGCACCGGGCCTCTAGTGGAAGAATAAGGTTAGGGCCAGTTGTTAGAGGCCCATGCCAAGGTTGGAGAGGCCAGTAGATTCCGCAGGGGTAGAACATTTTATTAAAGTTCTAGGGTGGTTATTCTGATGGTGGTTAGAGACTAATACACCAGAAGGAAGAGAAATCAAAAGGATAGTATTTGATAAGGCCCAGGATTATGCATATTAGTGAGTTTGAGGGGTTAAGAGCTTCCCAAGAAGCTTCCTGAGGTCCTAGGGGCCCTTGTTCAGAAGAACGTTGGTAGATGAGATGAAGATGTGTGTAATATACGTGAAGCTTGCGTCTGACTCTCCAGTGTGAGAATTCCTGTTTTAAAACCTTTGTCAGTGCCCAGTGCCTTCAGCAGTGTTTCTCAGAAACATTTCTGTGCCTTAACATTTTGAACGAGAGGGCATTCTTTCTGGGTAGGGCGGGACTCACCTCTGACAGGAGGAAGACTAAGCTCAGAATGGCATACATTTTAAACCGCACTTTTGCCAAAACCGGTTTGGCTCAGTGGATAGAGCGTCGGCCTGCGGTCTCAAGGGTCCCAGGTTCGATTCCAGTCAAGGGCATGTACCTTGGTTGCGGGCACATCCCCTAGTAGGGGGTGTGCAGGAGGCAGCTGATCGATGTTTCTCTCTCATCGATGTTTCTAGCTCTCTGTCCCTCTCTCCTCCTCTCTGTAGGAAAAAAAAAAAAATAAATAAAATATATTATAAACCACACTTTTATTTCTGCTCTCATCTTGACTACTTCACACAGGTTCCAGTCATTTTCTTTTTGTTTTGTTTTTTAATCTTCACCTGAGGATATTTTTGCATTGATTTTTAGAGAGAGTGGAAGGGAGGGGGAGAGACAGAAGGAGAGAAACATGGATGTGAGACTCCGGCTTATGCCCCGATTAGATCAAGCCTGCAACCTAGGTATGTGCCCTTAACTGGAATCGAACCCGGGACCCTTCAGTCCGCGGGCCAACACTTTATTCACTGAGCCAAACCGGCCAGGGCAGGCTCCAGACATTTTGGACTCCCCCTCACTGCCATTGTCTGCACTGTTTTCCTTTCTTCTCACCCAGCAACATCCTGCTCATATGACAAGGCCCCATGCAGCGGCACTTCCTCTATGGAGGCTTCTCTGACCCACAGGCAGAGTTAGCTACTTCCTCCTTGTTGCTTCCAGAGCCTTTCAGGTTTCTCTGTCACGGCACCCACATGGTCCCTCTGGGTGCAGGGAGTTGTCGCCTCTGCTACTGTAGGAGCTCTGTGAGCTAAGGACTCCTGTCTCCATCCACTCTGGGGGGTGTCTGAAACATGGCCTTTTAGTAAATGCTTGAGGAATAGATGAGTCATGTCATTGTCAGCCAGTTATTATGTCTGCTGCACACTAGCCACTCTGCTAAGTTTTGAAGATACAAAAAGATCCAGACCATTTTTATTGTGTTTGAGAAACACTACTGAAGAGTTGGGGAGACTGAACAAATGCAATTTCACAACCAACAGGGTTTCTACTATAGATTACCTTTAAAAAATTATTAGACCTGCCATAGCTGGTTTTGATCAGTGGATAGAGCATCAGCCTGTGGACTGGCCGGTTCTGGGTTAGATTTTAGTCAAGGGCACATGCCCCGATTGCAGGCTCAATCCCCAGTAGGGGGCGTGCAGGAGGCAGCCGACCAATGATTCTCTCTCATCATTGATGTTTCTATCCCTTTCCCTTCCTCTCTGAAATCAATAAATATATATTAAAAATAATAATTAGACCTTATTAAGATTAAAAAAGGAGAGAAATTTTACATATTTATACAAATTAACACTGAGGAAAATTATACTAGCTTTAAAAAAATGAGACCAACATTGAAAGAAAATTTAAAAATCAAGTGCAAAACAATGTTTTTTAATTGTATTTTCTGGTAAGATAAAAAATAGCAGCATAGTAACAATAGCATTTAAATTGATGAAAATATTACTTATGCTCCAGTTTCTTCATTTCTGAGTTCCCTTCTGGCTTTAAAATTTTATTGTACTATTCATTTAGAGTATAAATTACAAATACAAAATCAAAAGCTTTTTATCAGAAAATAGATGAGAAAAATTAAATCATAGCAAGTTAGCCACACTAAGAAACTATTCTTATGAATATATTCTTTGAGGTTAAATTTCTGTATGACAATTATGTCATCTAGTGGTTCATTTTTTATAATTTTTTATAATTTTATTTTTAATTGTAGTAAAAAGCAACATAAAATCTACCTTCTAAACCACTTAAGTGTACAGTTCAGTAGTGTTACATACATTACCATGCAACAGATTTCAGAACTTTTTCATCTCCCAAAACTGAAACTTTATATCCATTAAACAACACATTTCTCCCTTCCCCTAGCCCTTGGCAACAATCATTCTCCTTTCTGTTGCTATGAATTTGACATTCTAGATACCTCATATAAGTGGTAGAAAACAGCTGCACTGAGAACACAATCCAGCTGCCTTCGCTGTGAGCCATTAAGTGTTAAGTGGAGCCCTGGCTAGTGTGCCTTAGTTGCTTAGGCATCATCCCATACACCAAAAGGTTGCCGGTTCCATTCCCTGTCAGGGCCCAGGCCCAGGTTGTGGGCTTGATCCCCTGTAGGTGATGTGCTGGAGGCAGCTGATCAATGTCTCTCATATTGATGCTTCTCTCTCTCTCTCTCACTCTCTTTTCTCTCTCTTTCTCTCTCTCTCTCTCTCTCTCTCTCTCTCTCTCTCTCCTTTCCTCCCTCCCTCCCTTGCTCTCTCTAAAAATCAATAAAATTATATTTAAAACCAAAAATGTCAAATGGAGTTTTGCATCTCTTCCCTGTGAACATCTCAAACAGAAACAACAGTGGCCAGAAATGTGGGACTCATTTTTTTAGCATAATTTTAGGGGTAAAGAAGTTGCACTCCTCTTGCCTTGCTTTGTGACTGATGAGAAAGGAGCAAGTGAAGCTTCCACCCAGTTCTTTGGGAGAAATGGTAGGAGTAGGATCAGGTCACTCTTAGCAAAGCTGAGTGCATCTTTTTTGTGTAAGAGATTTCTTTTAGCATCACTCAGGCAAACAACCTTTTTGTCTTTATATATCGCACTAGAGGCCCGGTGCATGGATTCATGCAGCAGTGGGGTCCCTCTGCCTGGCCTGAGGGAATCAGGCCAAAAGTGGCTCTCTGACATCCCCCGAGGGGTCCCAGATGGTGAGAGGGCAGTTCTCGGGTGATGCACCCTGGAATCGGGCTCCCTCCTCTCTGGGTCTGGGGTGTGGGTGAAGCAGATTGGGGCTGACAGTGCCCCAGCAGCAACTAACCCACAGCCGATTCCGCAAGGAATTGGGCTCCCCCCTCCCTTCTTTCTGGGTTCGGGTGCAGGTGAAGCAGATTCGGGCCGACAGTGCCCCAGCAGCAACCTAACCGATTCCATGAGGAATCAGGCTCCCTCCTCTACTGGTTGGAGCGTCTGGCCCCTGGTGATCATTGCGCGTCATAGCTACCAGGCGAGTGGTCGAACCCGTCGGACTTAGGCTTTTATATATATAGATGATAGGATCCTGGCTTGATGTTGACCTGTGGGCTTTTTGGAGATCCCGTTTAAATGCAACTTAGAAATGGGCAACTGACAGTTCATAGACCTAAAGCCTTAGATCAGAACTGCAACTCAAGGTGTTCTCTTTTGCACAGAGCACCAGCCTCCCTACATCATTGCAGTGTTGCCTCGATATGTGGAGATCCGAACACTCGAGCCACGGCTCCTGGTCCAGAGCATTGAATTGCAGAGGCCTCGTTTCATCACTTCAGGAGGGTAAGGAGTTTCTTTCTTCGCTGTAATTGCATATCATTATCATTACAAAGCTTTAAAGTCACCTATGTCATCATAAAGCCTGTGTCATTTTGCTGATACATTTTTTGCTCCTGCCTCCAGATCAAACATTATCTATGTGGCCAGCAATCATTTTGTGTGGAGACTTATTCCTGTCCCCATGGCAACTCAAATCCAACAGCTGCTCCAGGACAAACAGTTTGAATTGGCTTTGCAGCTTGCAGTAAGTCTTGTTTCTAAGATTTGGGTGTGAGTCTGCCTTTCACATTGTTCTCCAAAGTAGTGTTATGCCCAGAGTTCGGGGTCCCCAATAATTAACCACCAGGGAGCCTTTTCTCCGATGCAAAAGCAAAGAGTCTTTATTCAAACCCGGGTTTGGCTCCCAGCCTCTTTCTGACGCAGCAGCGGGGCGAGAGAGCGAGCCCCGGGAGAACGATAGGTTATAAAGGGTTGGTCATTTGGGTGGGCTTAGGGAAGTGACGTGGGTTACAGAGATTGCCTAATTTGGACTGAGTCTACTTCTCTACATTCTTATTGGCAGATTTATGCAACTGTTACATTCTCGCAGTTTTCTAAGAAAAAGGAGTCATATACATAGTTACACAGGATGGAGGGTACAGTACATTTTGTGCTGTCCTGCTCTGCCCTTTCAGTAGGTGATTTGCGTTTAGTTTTTCTTATTTGGTTTCGACCGGTTGAAAAGCACAGAGCTGAAAGTCTGAGACCCTGGATTCAGGGTGTGACTGCCACAAAGTATCTATGTAACTTGAAGTGATTTCACTTTTTCAGTTTGCAAATGTAGAATTAATGTCAATTATAATTATAGTACTTTACAGAATTAATAGAATAAAATAATTTAGTAGATAATGATCTGGTCCTGAAAAATTAAAGACAACGCAAATGTTGGAGTAAAGTAACAATTGTAAATGTAAGATTATAGTCTGGTTGCCCTGCCAGTGTGGCTCAGCTGGTTGAGTGTCCTGTGCAGTAGGAGGTCGAGAGTTTGATTCCCAGTCAGGGCAAATACCTGGGTTGCTATTCAGTTCCTGGTCAGGGCACATATGGAAGGCAACTGTTGTTTCTTTCTCACATCCATGTTTCTATCTCCCTCTCTAAAATAAAAAATAAATAAATAAAGATTCCGGTGTGGTTGAATGCAACCACTAGAGGGCCTCAGCATCTCTTTCAACAGTGGACTGTTACGTTTGGACAAGCAGGCCCTTAGGTATTCTACTCTCATCTTAAGTTGCTGCATTCAGCAGGCTGCGCCTTTATGTTTAAGACTGTCACTCTCCTTGAATGTTTGCATGGGATGATATTCTCGGCAAAGTACTGACCATGCTCTGGGTCCAGCGATGCTTCAGGGCCAACAGACATCTTGGACACTGGCTTCTGAGGCTTGTCTTATTCTTTTCAACATCCCCAGTGGGGATTAGTCCTCTGTAGAGGGTGGGTTTGATTTTAGAAAATAACCAAAAGTCATTCTGAACCTTTCCTAGTCATTAAACCAGACGGTGTAATTTGGTAATAGCAAAGTGTTTTTGAAGACAGTAGTAGGAAAACTTAATTTCTAGAGTATCTTGTAAATTATTTCTGAAAGGAAAGCCGTTGTCACAAATTTTGGTATATATGCTTACATCACATATGGTGGATATTTTTGAAGAACAACATTTATTTTGGATGCATGAGTTCTGGATTTAAAACTAAAATCCAGTCTTAATAGTTGAACATGTTTAATATCCCATAAACATTTAATGTCAGCATCTTACTATTCTGTTATTTTCCACTCATGCATTGTTCTATATTATTTTATTTCTATTTTAAATTAAAGAATACCTACCACCTTACTCAAGAAAAAGAACTGATAACCTTGTAATTTCTTCCCCAACCCATCCCTCTGCCTCCCCTCCAGACAGCCATTATCCAAAATTACGTGTTTATCATGCCCTTTAAATTTTATTAGGTATGTTAGAATATGTATTTAGTTTTAAACTTAATAAAAAAACAGTATCACGCAGTACATAGCTTTTTGAGTACCTATATTTTTCTTAACACTTAAGTTTTCAGATCTTTTCAGTGATCTTCCTGATGCAAATAATTTTTAAGTTTATAATTATAGTACTTCATAGAATTAATAGAATAAAATAATTTAGTAGATAATGATCTGGTTTAATCTTCGATAGGGAAGATGGAAGTGGGCTTCCATTTTTCCTTCTCTTTTCTAGGCTTGCACTTACTAGGTGGTCTGCCCTATGATGAAAGAAGGTTGGTCCATAACATCTTAACTCTTGAGGAACCTGTCTTTTATTTAAATAAAGACCATATATGTCCCTTTCAGAGGGCAATAATATGCTAAACTTCAGTGTTGACAAAATGTGGAGCAAAATGTGAGAGAAGGGACAGTTCCCTGAGGGCTGGAGAAGGCATCCTCAGATTGGACCATTAGGGATAGGTAAGATCAGGAGCAGGAAACGGGGGAGCATTGAGGAGCCCAAGGAAGTTAAAGAAGGGGTAACAAGTATTTCTAAGATGTTTGGAGCCCATCTTGACTGGAGTGGAGGGTATGGCTTGAATGTCTGGAAAGAAGCTGGGTAAGGAAGTTGCATAAGGTTTTGAAAACCTTTAGAGCTTCAAGTGGGAGGGCTTTAGGCGAGGTGCTGCCTCATGTTGATGGTGGCCTGGACTAGGGCAGTGGCAGTAGAAAAGGAGAGGAAAGGAAGAGAGAAAAATGCAAGGCATTTTGAAGGAAGAATTTAAATTTAGTCAGGATTGGTTAAAAGGGAGACAGCAGGGGGAAAGGGGTTGTAAGTAAGGTACAGAGATAATAAATGCTGTGCCTGCTGTGTTAAGTGTCTTTTATTCCTGAGCACACTGTGTTCTCTCTCTGGTATTTTAGGGCCTTGACGTCTGCTGTTTTCTGCCCAGAGGAACACAGTCTCCGTCCCCCCTCCCATCTGTCACCTGCCTTAACTCCAGCTCATTTTTTATGCCTTAGTTTACTTTCTCCCAAGAATCCTTCCCAGAGCCACTGCTCAGGCTGTTGCTTACCCCTCTTAGGTGCTTCTGTCATCTCTTACTCTATTTTGTTTGGGTTTTGATTATTTTTTTTTAAACTAAATTCTAGACTTTATTCATATTTTTCCAGTTTTTCCATTAATATCCCTTTCTTCTGCTCTAGGTTTAAATTCAGACATCACATTGCATTTGGTCATTTGTCCTTAGTGTCCTCTGATCTGTGACAGCTTCTTAGTCGTTCCTTGCATTTTATGACCTTGGTCGTTTTCAGGAATACCTTACTAGTCAGGTATATTTTGTAGAAATCCTGTTGTATTTTCATTACATACTTGCTTATCAGTCTTATTATTAGACTGTGAGGGCAGTCTTTGAGAGCAGATACCATGTGACTGTCTGTACATGTTGAATTTGTATCTCCTGGGTGTTGTTTAATACCTAGTGTGTACTGAATAAATATTTGTTGAGTGAGTGAGCTCTCACCTATTCTACTCTCTTATTAGGAAATGAAAGATGATTCTGACAGTGAGAAGCAACAGCAGATCCATCACATCAAAAACTTGTATGCCTTCAACCTCTTCTGCCAGAAGCGTTTTGATGAGTCCATGCAGGTCTTTGCTAAGCTCGGCACAGGTAACAAGTGGGTGCGGCCCTGGGTAAGGAAGTAATGAGGAAGGGAAACTGGACAGGATGAGGAGACATGACACCAGATTTCTGAGAAAGGGGAAAGTTTACACTCACCTAAACTGATCCTCGTACCTAACAGAATCCCGCAGGTGACATATTTATAGTCCTAATCTTAGGAATCTGGTCTCACCTGTAAATACGGACAGACTTCCAGTTTTCCAGGATGAGTTGCCCTCGCCATTAGAGAAAGGTAACAGAATGTCATTCATTTCAACAAATGTGTATCCCATAATCGAGTGTTTGTTGAATACTCTTCTAGACAAAAGTCCCTGACCTGAGCTTAGAATCAAACAGCAGGTCATTTTTGAGAGCCAGCACAGGGCAGGGTTGCGAAGCCCTTCCTTTTCTCAGTGTCTTAAAAATCCTGAGCATCACAGTGACAAGCAGGCACTTTGGTGTCAGACAGCCTAACCGCCAGCAAAATTCCTGGACCTCTCTGGCCTTCAGTTCTTTTCTCTGCAGAACAGAGCAAATAATAATACCTCATATGAGATTATGTAAAATGCTTAGAACAGTGTGTGATACTTAATAAGTTCCAATTGTTTGCTATTATTATTGAATTTTTTATTTCTATATATTCCTTTTTTTTTTTTTTTTTTGCTTAATTAGGATCAATCTATATGGTTAGACTCTATATAATATTATTTATCTCCTCTTTTCTCCTCTTTGTTCTGCCTTTTTCCCACCTTCCCTCATTTTTGGCCAATAATGAGCAGAGGTAACTCCTTGTATCAGTTAAGGTTCTTAGTTGTGAGCAATGGAGACCAGTGCTGGGTAATTTAAGTAGTATCTGAATAAATTAAGCATGGTTAGTGGAACATAAGGGGAATGGCAGTAAAGGAGCCCACAAAATTAATGGGCATCAGGCTCAGGAATGATGGGAACCAAAGGAACTTCAGAGCACCTCCTAGCAGGAAGCAGGAAGCCGAAGAGTAACCCCTTTGTGGCATGGCAGGCTGGGCAGACTCCTCGGCACAGCCACTTCCTTAGCTGTTGCTGCCACCACCTCCCCTGTTGTTGCTTCCTCAATACAAAATGCCCCCTGCAAGCTTATATTACTATCTAAAGCCATGTTACAAACCACCCCCAAAACTTAGTGGCTTAAAATAACAAATCATCTGTTACCTCTCTCGGTATCTGTTGGTTAGTAATTTGGGAAAACTCAGATGGGGAGTCTTGCTTGGGGTCTCTCATGCGTTTGCAGTTGTATGTGGGCTGAGCTACTGTCATGTGAAGTCTTAACGGGTCTGAAGGATCTACTTTTAAGGTGACTCCCTCTCATAGCTGACAAGTTAGTGCTGGCCATGGGCTGGAGCCCCGGTTCTTATCCAAGTGGGTCTTTCTACAAAGATGCTTGAGTGTCTTCGTGCAGAGACACTAGGTTTCCCAATGGAAGCCTCATTGCCTTTTATGACTCTCCTACCATATTCTATTGATATACAAGGGTCCTTCCAGGTTTAAGGCCAGGGAACACAGACAAACCTCTTGATGGGTGAGTGTCCACATTCTATAAGAGGAGCATGTAGGATGCAGTATACTTCGGTGTGTGCTCTACTGCTTGTCATTCTTGAGTCACTTTCTCAAGATCAAGGGGCTCTGATTGTCCAGATTAGGTCGTAGTCTCACTTCCTCTACCTGCCAGAGGTGGGGAAAGAGTTTGTGGCCCCTCTCTGCTTCTGAAGACAAAGGTAGGTGCCCAGAACTATTCTGTTACCAAGACTACACCTGGCATGGAAGAGGGAGTTGCCAAAAGGAAATAAGTTGCTGTTAAGAGATATGGAAGCTGGGCAACCTGAGATTCATAAATATCTACTGTCCTTCCTTTGAGTGAACTCATTTGGGACATTTATCCACCAGCTCTTTGAAAAGACACTGGAATAAGACAGAATTTTTGTAGTAATTTGATTCTTTTTCCATATACCAACGCTGCTTGAACCCCAGTCCAAAGGTTTAAATTCATTCATAATAAAGCTACTACCTTTGAATTTATTCATTCCACAATTATGTACTGAGCTCCTGGTGAGTTCAGTGCACTCTGCTGGGCCCAAGAAGAACTAATCAGATGGAATTCTGCTTTCAAAGATCAATCTAGTAGGAAAGATAAGGCACAGTGGATCCTTTCCTGTGGCAGGAGGATGTGCTGGTGGCAGTGCTGTGTAGGGGCAGTTGGCTATTAACTGGACCTCTCGGCAGGTCCTCTGTTGACTAACCTCCTGTCCAGTAGTGAATATTCTTAGCATTTGCAGAAATCATTTGTCTCTTCCTCACCCAAGCTTCTTTTCATGTGTATGTTCCGACATAGTTATAATATGCTTTCATAGCTTTCGTTACTTAAAAATTATTGTTTTTCCATGTTGCTAGGTGCCTTTTAGAATTTGTAATGACTGCATAATACTCTACCATTTGAATGAAAAATACATTATTTTGCTGTTGAAGAAATTCTTCATTGTTTCCAAAATTGCATTGTTACAAGTTTTGCTACCTGTCCATACAAATGTTGCTCCCCCCTCCCCGCCCCCATCTTTTCCATTGTTTTTTTTTTTTTTTTTTTTTTAGGATTAACTCCTAGAAATAGGATTGGAGGTGTGAATGCTTTTATCCTTTTTGAGGTAGAAATATTTTTTGCCTTAGCAGTGTAAAGGTGATTGTTTCACAATGTTTCAAGCACTGGGTAGTATTATATAAAAATACTCTTATTGCCCTAGCTGGTTTGGCTCAGTGGATAGAGCATTGGCCTGCAGACCAAAGGGTCCCAGGTTTGATTGCGGTCAAGGGCACATCCCCGGGGTTGCAGGCTCTATCCCCAGTAGGGGGCATGCAGGAGGCAGCCAATCAGTGATTCTCTCTCATCATTGATGTTTCTCTCTCTCTCTCTCTCTCTCTCTCTCCTTTCGTCTCTGAAATCAATAAAAATCTATTTTAAAATAATAATAAAAATACTCTTATTACTAATTAAATGGATATGAAAATGCCACTTGATGTTTGTTATTGTTTTATAATATTTTATATTTATTGGTTTCAGCTTTATGGAAGTGTAATTGACAAATAAAATAATAATATATTTAAATGTAAAATATAAATATGTTATACTTAAAGATTTGCACAACCAAGTTAATTAACAAATCCATATGCTAGGGTTCTTGCCCCAGCATTTCAAAGGGTTCAGCAATTTGGAGAAAGGGGCTGATGCGTAGATTCAAGAAGGAGTCCAAGGACAAAAGATAGTTTTGAAAGGCATTGGGGGAGCTAAAACACTTCCCCTTGTCTAAGGACCCCGTGCTATTTATTAACACAATTTGTCGTAAGGCAAGGTGGAGACATACACTTCAAAGGGTAGGGTTTACAGAAGCATTGTCAGTTTGGGGAATAGCCTACAGTTGTTCAGGTGTTTGGCCAACAGGAGGCAATAACATGCAGATTAAGATGCTCTGAGCAGTCTGGCAGCAAACGGTTATCCTATTCAGGTTTGGGGGAGGTGCCGTTTAGCCGTTCCAACAGGTAAACTACATATGTGGCTCAGCCCTTGTTGAGCCCCCAAGCTTCACCAACCTTTTGATGAAACTCTTGTAATTATTACATGCTGGAATTGGTTCCCGGCATCCATCAACTCACAAAATTAGCTTTTTAAAAATTTTTATGAGACTGCTTAAATTTTAGTCTCTTAGGAAAGACAAATATCATATGATTTCACTTACATGTGGAATCTAAAGAACAAAAGTAAACAAACAATAGATACAGAGACTCATAGATACAGAGAACAGACTGATCAGGCTGCCAGAAAGAAGGGGAGTTATGGAATGGAATGAATAAGGTGAAGGGATTAAGAAGTACAAATTGTCACGGGCATGTAAAGTAGAGCTTAGGGATATAGTCAGCAATATTTGTAACAATTATGTATGGTGTCAGGTGGGGATCACTTCATAAATTATATAAATATCTACCTGAAAACAATATAAAATAATATTGAATTCACCTGACATTTTAATGGTAAAAACACTTTGATTGTTAATGTAGCAGAACATTTTCCCACTAATTTGTATTCTTCTTTTGTCAGTTGTTGTCTTTTGCCCTGTTATCAAATGAAATCTTATGTGTTTTTTTTAACCAATTTGTGTGTATTTGTTTTATGAAATCAACCTATTAGCCCTTTGCCATATAAGCTGCAAATTTATACTGTAGTCTGTTACCTGGTCTTTTTGTTTTAGTAATATTCCTTTTTGACTTTTTTTTTCAGTTTTTTTATCTTTTCAACTTCACTGTGTTAGCAGTTTTTCCTTAGAAGTTTTTTTCTTCTTTGTTTTTAGAGAGTTAATAAATTCTCATTTCTAATTCTGCATATATATATATATATATATGTGTGTGTTGGAATATAGTCATGCCATTTTTGTAAAGTGACATGTGTATAAATAGTGCTCAAATTATAAGTGTATAACTCACTTGAACTTAGTCTTTATGAAGTTAGTTATTCTTTTTTTAAAAAATGTCAGGAACTTGTTCTATTTTATCTTTTAGTTGTAGTTTTGAAATTGTTGTGCGAGGCAGCAGTTTAGGTGTTTACCTATGCCACCATCTTGGTTTCTCTCAGGAACTTGTTTTATTTTATCCTTAAATTGCTGTGCTTCTTTCTGGGGACTCATGTTTACCTTCCATTCTAGATCCTACCCATGTGATGGGCCTGTACCCGGACCTGCTGCCCACAGACTACAGGAAGCAGCTGCAGTATCCTAACCCCCTGCCTGTGCTCTCCGGGGCTGAATTGGAGAAGGGTCACTTAGCTCTGATTGACTACCTGACACAGGTAGATATGAGAGAGAGGTGTATGGAGGAGTGACTCGGGAGTTTAGTGGAACTGCTTCTTTACGCCAGGGCTTTTTGTAATACCACAGACATTCCATAAATGAACACTAGAAGTCTGGGCGGGCGGAGTGTCTTTCTGCTGCTGCTTCCTGCTTACCAGTACCATTGAGCTGCTTTTTGCCAAATCCTGACATTAGGAAACACACTCGATTCCTAGTAAATTCACAACTAACTAAGCTGTTCAGGGACTAAAAAGAGTACATTTTAGTTAACAGAAAATAGTAAATTTTTAAAAACAAACTTTTTTTAGCATACATAATTTTAGAAAAAATACTGCATTAAGCAGAAAACTTGGAAAACACAGTAAAAATACAGATCACCTGTAACTCTACCTAGAACCCAGAGGAAAGTAACTACATTTTAGTGTTGTCCTTCCAGACTTTTATATGTATTTGTAAATTAGGTTTTATTTATTTATTGGTATATTTATTACAAAGGGATATCAAACTATTTAGCTTACTTTAAAAAAATTTAGTTATACATTGAGAAAATTTTTCCTTGTTAATAAATAATTTTCTAAAACGTTTTTTTAGGTGAATTATTTTTAGATTAAAAAAATTTAATTAGTTGTTATGGGCAGATAAGAGAAATTTTAAAGGCAACACTAAAACTAACATCTTCACTGAAGCTTCTTAACACCAAAGTTCTTTCACAGAAGGCTATACACCCACTCAGCGTCAGAGAACTTAGTATATTTTTCCCTATTAAGTGTTCTGCAGACCTTTGTAAGGGCCCCCTGGATAGGCACTGAGAAGTATTGCTAGGAAAATTGTAAGCCAGCTTCCCGTCTACTTCTGTGTCAGCAGGTGTCGCTCAGGACGAATCAGGCATGCAGGGCCTTGGCTCCTCCTTGACACTGGGTCCCGGCAGTACCCAGCTGTGGCTGGCAGCCTGCAAGGAGCACACAGACTTGCCTGTCTGCACACGGCGTGGCCCATGGACCCAGTCAGACAGGCTCCCGGAGCAGCACGCCTCCTGAGCCTGTGGCTTTACAGAAGGCCGTCAGTCCTGGCAGCTTTAGCACTCCAGGCACACAGTTTTCCCTGGCCTTCTCCACTGATGTTAGGCATGTGTGAAGTTAGCTGACACTAGGGTTATGCCAGAGAGAGGGTAGAGCATATAAGACGATGGGCATTGCCAACACAATACAAACTGGGTGATTCCATTATATAAAGTTCTGGAGGTGGTAAAAACTAATCTGTAGTGATAGAGGCTGATCAGTGGGGAGAGGGTGGGTGGGACTGTTTGGAAAGGAAACTTTCTGGAGTGATAGAAATATATTCCTTGATTGGGGTGGTGGTTACATGCATGTATATATCTGCCAAAATGCACCTAATAGTGCACTTAGAAGGGGTACATTTTACTACATGTAACTTGTACCTTGATAACATTGACTTAAGAAATAATTATAAAAGAACATGGGCTTTGGGATCAGACCCTAATTTGAAACTTGCCTCTGCCACTTCTGAGGTATCTAACATCTGTACTTGGGTTCTTCATTCATAAAATGGGGATAATAATACCTGCATTTCTTTTAGCTTTAAAATAGAGTAATACATGAAGTGCTTGACAGTGCTGGTGTGCAGTAAATACTCAATACATAATTATTATCTGTGGCAGTTTGGCAATCATCTGAGGTTTTTTGTTTGTTTGTTTGTTAATCCTCACTTGAGCATATTTTTTCCATCGATATTTTTAGAGAGTAGGAAGGAGAAGAGGGGAAGAGATAGAGCGAAACATCGATGTGAAAGAGACACATCAATTGGTTGCCTCCCGCACGGGACCCAGGCCATGATTGAGGCATGTGCCCTTGTCCAGGTATCGCATCTGCCACTCCTTGGTCCGAGGGCTGACACTCTAATCACTGAGCAACTGGCCAGGGCTGGCAGTCATCTGTTTTGATCCCTGATAAAAATTGTGCGTTATCACAGGGAGTCTCTTGAGGATTAAATGCGGAAAATCTGCGTTAAGGAAAATCTTAGCATTGTGTTTGACACATTAAAAATGCTCTGTAGGTTTCAACTATTTTAAAAAAGTTTTTTTCAAAGAAAAAGAAAAAAAGAAATTTAACATTGTTTCTTTTACTCCTTGAACTTTAATTTTTATTCCACTTTCTCCATAGAATTTGATCCTGATATATGCATTTGGTGCTTGAAGATCTTTCATTGAGCCCTCTGTCATATCTCTGTAACAGAAGTGTCATTTTAATTTTTAAAAATTTCCTGCAACCAAATAACTGTGTTTTTTAAAATGTCATCTGAGTTCATTTGTAACTACTGTTAATGTACAATTGAGCAATACATCATAAATATGCTTAAGTTTCCAAGAACCATTAAATATTTAAACTTCCAAAATATTGCATGCCAACGTGAGATCAGGGTGTGGACAGGTATGAGCTGATTTGGAGGTATTTGAAATTACCCAGTAGATCAAGTGATAAAGGAAGATTAGTCCTGGCCTTGATCCCACATTTTTGGCCTTTGCAGAAACGGAGCCAGTTGGTAAAGAAGCTGAATGACTCTGATCACCAGTCTAGCACTTCCCCGCTCATGGAAGGCACTCCCACCATCAAGTCCAAGAAGAAGCTGCTGCAGATCATCGACACCACCCTGCTCAAGTGCTACCTCCATGTGAGTTCCCAGAGCAGGCGGGTACCCACAATCCCCAGCCTGCCGAAGCTGGGAAAGGCCACTGTGGGGCACCTGCTGTTAGCAAGAGCGAAGTCTTCAGTGATGGGAACCACCTAGTGTTTGCCTTGATGCCTGTGAGCTTCTTGAAATGAAAGGTTTAAGACAAGATATTGACCAGAGTGGGCTGGTCTTCTCTGGTAAGATTGGGGTTAGTGGTGTGGTGTGAACAGTGTTCCCTCAAAGGAAATATCTCCTTCCTCCCTGCCCCCCAAAACCGTTAAAACACGTGAAAGATTATGGTGCTATAAAAGCCACTCCCTGTAGTCCTGAAAAAGGATTGTTCGCTGTCTGTGCTTTTGTTAAATCCCTGGCCTTTCTGCCTGAAGCAGGCCTCGGCTGGGGAAGGGCCGGGTCTCCAGGAAGCACTTCTGCTGAAGTCCTGCCTCCTCTGCAGACGAACGTGGCCCTGGTAGCCCCCCTGCTGCGCCTGGAGAACAATCACTGCCACATCGAAGAGAGCGAGCACGTGCTGAAGAAGGCTCACAAGTACAGTGAGCTCATCATCCTGTATGAGAAGAAGGGGCTCCATGAGAAAGGTGACCGAGGCCGGGAGGGCAGGCCGGTGGGATGAATCTGTGGGATGAGCCTTGGAGGAGGCCCGTGACCTTGTTCTTGGGCTTTGTGGCCAGCCCTGCAGGTGCTGGTGGACCAGTCCAAGAAAGCAAACTCGCCGCTGAAAGGCCACGAGAGGACGGTGCAATATCTGCAACACCTGGGTAAGTCGAGCTTTTGAAACGGGAGTCGGAAAGTGTTCAGACAGACCTGATCTCCCTCCATCTCTGATTCCAGCTGGTCAGTCCCCTCCCTCCTTGCTCCGCCAGGTGTGGGGAAAGTCCCCTGTGGGGGACCCAGGATAGCTCGGAATGTAGCCAGCCCAGCAAGCAGCCCTGAGTGACTGGTGCTTGGTCAGAGCTCTCTGCTCTAGAAAATAAATCCTGGGACAACCTGGGCACCTGCCTTCCCAGCCCTGTGAGCAAGTCTTACTTTTCCTCCAGGCACAGAAAACCTGCATTTGATTTTTTCCTACTCAGTGTGGGTGCTGAGAGACTTCCCAGAGGATGGCCTGAAGGTAGGTTTGAGGGGTCTTTGGATTCATTTGGCACCACAGTTGGTCCTGACTCTGCTCTGGAGATGGGTGGATGGAGGAGGAGGAAGGAATCATGCAGTTTCTCTTACGGTCAGAAGAGTGGACTGGGAACGGGAGATGCCGGTGTGGGGTAGTGGGAAGAGCTTTACACAGGGCACCGGGAGCCCTGCCCAGGCTGTCCCACACTGCCTGGCGACGGAAGCCTGCGCGTTCCCCGCCCCCACCCCAGAAGTCTGTCCTGTGAGCCTGCACATTCGGCAGCATTGCGGCCAGCTGGTTCCGCTGCTGGAACTCGGGATTGTTTTAACAGATATTCACCGAAGACCTCCCGGAGGTGGAGTCTCTGCCCCGGGACCGAGTGCTCGGCTTCCTGGTAGAGAATTTTAAGGGCCTGGCTATTCCTTATCTGGTAAGATATTGTTTGGTCTGAACTAACAAGCTTCAAACCCAGGAACCAGGCCTCATGGGTCAGCTCTTAGATGATTCCGATTGCAGTTTGTGTCACGTGGGGACTAATGGAAATGGACAGAAGAGGGTTATTTCAACATGCTCTACAGAGAGATTGCAGTGGGCGAAGACGGAAGGGTCACTTTTCATCGATACTTTCTAAACCTGGGCAAAGTATAGAGGAATAAAAGAGAAGGATGCTCGAGAAAAACATTTCAAAGCCATGTTGCACAGCCTAACTCACTGTGGCCACAGGACAATGAAATCAGTTTGAAGTACCAGAATGCAGATATTTAACCTTAATTACATGGGCTGATGTGGAGGATTATGAGACAAAACTAATAAAGGAACTTAGATTGGAAATCAGGAAAAGAAGTCCCAGTGTTGCTGGGTTGTGTTGTGAAATTTCCAGTGGTTTCAGAAGAGCTGTCCCTTGGTGCCTCTGCAGCGTAATTAGGAAACAGTCTGGATGGGACCTATGGGGCCTGAAAAGTGTGAGGGAGCCTGGGCGCCTGGGCTGGGTCAGAGTGTTGAGGGCACAGGCAGACCCGTGTCTCGCTTCAGGAGCACGTCATCCACGTCTGGGAGGAGACGGGCTCCCGGTTCCACAACTGCCTGATCCAGCTGTACTGTGAGAAGGTGCAAGGTCTGATGAAGGAGTATCTCCTGGCCTTCCCTGCAGGTACCAGTTCTCATAGAAAGTCACGGGGCCCCTGGCCTTAGAGGAAGCTGGGCCCCAGGATGCTGTGTGTGACATGGGAAGCAGATTTCTCTCCCGGCCCCTTGTGGGCAGGAAGTTCCTCAGAGGAGCCAGGGCAGCTAAGTGACCCAGAATGTGAGACTCAGCAGCTCATCTGGGTCTGGGCATCTCTAAGAATCTTGGCACCTCCCCTGGGGGAGCGGGGAGGAACAATCTGTCATCAAGATAAGAAACAGGTTTGCCTACCAGAGTGTTTCCTAGGCAGTTGGGTTTTTTGTGTGTGTGTTTGTTTTTCCACCTCAAGCTGATGTTTGGGGTCCATGTAGAGACCATAAACTAGAGAGGCCAACTGGAAACTACTCTGGAGGCCCTTTCTGATGATTGTGGTGACGTCATTGAACCCCACCCCCTCGTTTTTCTTGACATCCCCATGCTGCTGCCCAGCAGCATCCTTTCAGATTGAGCTTTGTTTCCCTTAAAGGCCAAACTCCAGTTCCTGCTGGAGAGGAAGAGGGTGAGCTGGGAGAATATCGACGGAAGCTCCTTATGTTCTTGGAAATTTCCAGCTACTATGACCCAGGCCGGCTCATCTGTGATTTTCCTTTTGATGGTGAGGGTTGGGTTGGGTCCAGAAGCTGCTTCAGCTGACGGTAGTGCAGAAACTGACCTTTCTCTTTGCCAGCTCCCCAAGCCTCTAAAAAGCTGGGCCTGGGAATAGCCACGTGTTTAGGCGAGTGCCCCTGCTCTGTTCCTTCTGAGGACTCGCTTTTGTACTGGGGTGTGAGCCACATGCTAATTGAGAGCCAGGTTCAAACCTGTCTATTGCTTCAGTACATGTTCTTGCCCACATTCATTATTTAGCAATTGTTGTAATTTGGCATAATTTGTCTAAAAAAGACATACCCGTCTTTTTTGTAAGCTCAGTGAGAACAGAGACAGGTGTTTATTCCCCTTGTTGGAAGAGCCTAGCACATTGTAGAGTTGCTCGATGTGTAAGTGCTCACAAAAAGAAGGGATAGAGTCCCTTCTAAAGTAGCTCCCTCCCCCTTTTAAAAATTGTAGTAATAAATCCCAAATAATAAAAATATTTTCTCCCAGTTTAAGGTGCTCCAGTATCCATCCCTCTGATAGTTAGTCCCGGCCCTGGGCTTGCCTCGTGGTGGTAATGGTTACCTGCTTTCCTTTCCCCACAGGCCTCTTAGAAGAACGCGCTCTCCTGCTGGGGCGCATGGGGAAACACGAACAAGCCCTCTTCATCTACGTCCACATCCTCAAGGACACAAAGATGGCTGAGGAGTACGTTGACCCTGCCATCCCGCTCCCCAGGGGTCTGAAAGCAGGTCCCCCAGAGACACAGGAGGCGTGAGAGACTAAGAGAGCCACCACCCCTCCACTCGGCCGCAAGGAGAGTCACCTGTGCTGGCCTCTCCATTTGGCTGCCATTGGGCTGCTCGTGCAGGCAGCATCGATGGCCCTTCTGTAAACGTGGCCCCTCTGGCCTTGTCTAAGCATTTTCTCCTTTGCAGGTACTGCCACAAGCATTATGACCAAAGCAAAGATGGCAACAAAGATGTAAGTAGTGACCCTGGTCCTAGAGAGCATGCATGCCTCCCACTGTCCCCCTCGGCCTTCCGAACGTCCTCTGGTTTGGCCGCAGGGGACACAGTGTGAATTGCTAAGACAAGATGGATGGCATGGGTCAGGGTACCGACTGGATTTGCCTGTACATCTTCAGGGATTGGCGGGGTGCCCATGTCCTGGTTTGCTTGGGATAGCTCTGGCTTCCATCTGTTGTCATCCATGTGATAATGAGTGGCATCCTCACCCCTTTACTCTCAAGAGTCCTGACTTGTATTATAAACAATGTGGTTAGCCTGTTGAGAAGGAACATCAGATGTGCTCTGTCGAGATTGCACATGGACTTGTCAATGTCTGGAGACATCTTTTATTACCAGGACTTGGGGTGGCGGTGCTTCTGGAATCTAGGAGGTAGAGGCCAGACTTGCTGTTAAATGGGACAGCCCAACGAAGAATTATCTGGCCCAAATGTTAAGTGCTGAGTTGAGAAGTCCTGTGGCACTGGTGCCAGTAGGACGTGCAGGTCTCATCTTGGTTTAATCCTTAGACCCAAAACATGACAGGGTCTTGGCCTTCAAAGCCAAAGGAAATTTCTGATAATGGTTAACAAGGGAAACCACAATCCTTAAATTTTTATACCTTCAGTTGACTCTGACTTTACCAAAATCTTTTAAAAGGTGAAAATGATGAGTTTTAAGTGCTCCATGACAGCTATTACTGTAGACCATCCCTCTTACTGGGCGTTCTGGGGGGTGCTGCCAGCCTGACCTGCGTGCCTGTACCTGTGTGAGACAGGTGTATCTGTCCCTGCTCCGGATGTACCTGTCGCCCCCCAGCGTTCACTGCCTGGGGCCCATCAAGCTGGAACTGCTGGAGCCCCAAGCCAACCTCCAGGCTGCCCTGCAGGTCCTCGAGCTGCACCACAGCAAACTGGACACCACCAAGGTCAGCTCTCTCAGGGGGATGGAGGGCGCTTGCAGGGAGCACAGAATGGAAAGGGGTGGAGAAACGGCCTGGGATTCTCCAGCTCTGGGGCTTCAGCCATTCCCTCAGTTTCACTCCTGTCCCGCCTCACTCTTTCCCATCTGTTCCCATCCTAGGCCCTCAACCTTCTGCCAGCAAATACTCAGATTAATGAGATACGCATCTTCCTGGAGAAAGTCTTGGAAGAAAATGCGCAAAAGAAACGGTTCAATCAAGTGCTCAAGAACCTTCTCCATGCAGAGTTCCTGCGGGTATGAGCCTGGCAAACCCTAGGGTGGGCTAGTACTTTCTATTACGAGACCGTTACCACATATTCCTCTAGACCAGTAGTTGGCAAACCGTGGCTCGCGAGCCACATGCGGCTCTTTGGCCCCTTGAGTGTGGCTCTTCCACAAAATACCACGTTCGGGCACGCACGTACAGTGCGATTGAAGGAGTATCCTAATTAATAACAATGAACCTACCTATATAGTTTAAGTTTAAAAAATTTGGCTCTCAAAAGAAATTTCAATGGTTGCACTGTTGATATTTGGCTCTGTTGACTAATGAGTTTGCCGACCACTGCTCTAGACAGAAGCAGATCTCTGTTCCTTTAACACAACTTTAACCAAGTGTTCCAAGTAGAGGAATCTTTGCGGGCAGACCATGGTACCCTCCCCCAATCTCTCTGCCCTCCCAGGTCCAGGAAGAGCGGATTTTACACCAGCAGGTGAAGTGCATCATCACGGAGGAGAAGGTGTGCATGGTGTGTAAGAAGAAGATTGGGAACAGGTGAGCCTGCTCGCACCTCTGCGGGGTCTGCTCTGGGTGGTCACGCTCTGCCCTCTAACCCAAGGGGAAAGCGCAGGTGCTGACCGTCCGGCACGTGTAGCTCCTGAGGCCCGAGAGGACAGTCCTTGCTGACAGGAGTGAGCGTTGAGAATTTAAAAACCTGGAGTGTATGGCATGGGGCTGTTGATTTCTTGCCCAAAGTCCTTCCCCTCTGGCAGCTAGAAATTGGGATGTAGCCAGTGGGTATGTGAGAGTTGTACATGGGGAGGAGGTCCTTATCTTTTAGGGATGCACCTTTGAAGGAAGAAAAAGATCTTTCAGCCTGCTGCCTCATGATTTGAGTAAAATCATGAGCCAGGATCATACTGTTTTAAGGCATATACTCTAGTCCAGTGGTTCTCAACCTTTCTAATGCCGCGACCCTTTAATGCAGTTCCTCATGTTGTGGTGACCCCCAACCATAAGATTATTTTCGTTGCGACTTCATAACTGTAATTTTGCTACTGTTAATGAATCGTAATGTAAATATCTGTGTTTTCCGGTGGTCTTAGGTGGTTCGAGAACCGCTAGCAGGGTCGCCTAAGACCATCGGAAAACACAGATATTTACATTACGATTCATTAACAGTAGCAAAATTACAGTTATGAAGTCGCAACGAAAATAATTTTATGGTTGGGGGTCACCACAACATGAGGAACTGTATTAACCCTTTGCACTCGCTTGCTTTTTTCTTGATTCCTTTATTCTAATGCTAACCGTGTCGAGTCACACTCGACATCCGAGTGCAAAAGGTTAAAGGGTCGCGGCATTAGGAAGGTTGAGAACCACTGCTCTAGTCGATCCCCTTTCCCTCAAAGGAGAGTTATTTGTCCTTTTCCTTACATGGAAGAATTCTTTTTTTTTGGAAAGACCTAACTCTGTCCTTTGTGAGAATTAGCCTGAATTGTTCTGAAGAGCATCCCTGCCTCTCAGTAAGCCGGTGCCGAGCCAGGCCGGTGCGCGGGCCTTTTCACTCACGTTTCACGTTGGTGATTAACAAGAACATTCATGTACTCGAACTCCGTGGGCCTCATCCTCTGTTCAGTTATTGGACAGAGATGATGGCTATGTAAATCCAGAGACACTGGGGCAGGCTGCTCTTGTGGTGAGGGAGGGCTGCTGCTGGGACGGCTCCCGGGTAAGTGCCCGTCCTAGGTAAGAAGCGGTCTCTGTAGGCAGTCACTCCCAAGCCATTTGTCTTCCCTGCAGCGCATTTGCGAGATACCCCAATGGAGTGGTCGTGCACTACTTCTGTTCCAAAGAGGTAAACCCGGCGGACACCTGAGCTCAGCGTGCCCAGGACTCAGCGGATGGACAGCTTGGCCACCCCAGAGAGGGAAGCAGGCACCGCCTTAGGAATCGGGCTGCTGCCACCACAGGTGTCTCCCATTTGGACACTATTGGCTCCCTTGCGCCCCGGAGCATCTCTGAACTAATCAGACTTGTGGTCTGGTGTCGTCAGCTTTTTAATAGAAAAAGATTAGATAAACTTCGTAAACCAGGATGTTGCAGGCAGTTCCAGAGAACTTAACACCTGCTTGGACTGGAGGAGGAGGTGATGGGCACCGTCTTGCCTTTGCATACCAATCACCTGAATCAGGAAACTGCCTCCAGCTTTTGCAACCCCAGTGTTTATTCAGTTTTCCATCAAGCCGCATGCAGGACTTCACAAGGAGCCCTTAGCATGGCTGCCGGAGTCCGTGAGAAGAGAGCAAACCAGGGCTCCTCCGCCTGCCAAGGCCAGACACTCCTCCTCTAGGTCACGACAGTCCCTTCTCCATGGTCACCGTGCCGTGCCCCCGGGAGCCGCCCACTCCTGTCTTCATTCCCAGTCTCCTTTTCTTTTGTATCTCCCCTCACGGCTCCCCTCTCTTGCCCACTTTCCCGACACCAGGAGTAACATATGTAAGCAAGGCAGGGTGAGAAGCAAGGGGAAGTCCACTTTCCAGGGCTTCCTTGATAGTTGGCTGTCAGGTGTGTAGTGAATAGATCCTCCTTGGACTGGACGCTCTGCCTGGAAGCTGAGCAGCGCGTCGTTCTCGGCCTAGGAAAGGCCTGTGCACCTCCCTGAGGGCCGAGTGTGGCGGAAGCTCTAAGGATGGACAGCACCGCACAGGGTGTGTGACCTCTTAGGCTGCCACCGGCAGAGGCTCCTGCTTCTGTTTCACCCACCAGCCATCCAGGCGGGTTAGCTTAGTCTTTGTGAGCGCGCGCTCTGTGCTTGGGCGCCTCTCTCTTTCCAGCCGGTGTGACCCACTTTCAGCATGGCCTGGCCACCATTCTCCAGCTGGTTTTGCAGAGGTTGGAGGGCTGCACTGGGATATCAGGTACACACAGGAATGACCCGATCAGGCACTGACAGTGACGTGGTGTCAGACATACTTGTGAGGTGCTTGGGGACTGCGAGAGTGCTGCAGACGGCAGGAGCGGCAGCACCTGGGTGTATGAACTATCTCACCACCAGACCCGCTGAGCACTTGTGTGGGGGGAGACCCTGGCTCCCAGAGGCACCAGGAGTGTCTAGCACTGCAGGCGGAGGACACGCGGGAGCGGGGTCTGCACCCTGTCCTCCCTGGGGTTTAGCGGTGTCTGAAATGGTAGTGAGAGTGAGTGGCGGGGCCCAACACTGACCCCCGCAGGGGTCTGTCCTTTGCCACTGTGCTGTTCGGGGCCTGTGCTGCAGACCGACTTGCTGTGTTGTAGACTAGGCTTCTCCCAGCACGTGCTCTGCGGAGGGTCTGAAGGAACAGCGAGTGCCGGTGGCACCTTCACAGAGATGGGGGATTCTGCTCGGGTTTTGGAGGCCGAGCAGCACTTCACAAGCGCCACCGTCCCAACTGGTCACACCCGCCCCCAGGAAGCAGTGCTGCCCTGGCTGTTAGTCCTCCAGGAGCAGCAGGGACGTCGGCAGGCCTGCCCTCCATGGCGGCAGGAACTGTCCCCACCACTGAGCCCTGCCTCCAGGTCTGCTGTTGCTGTGTCTTCCATTCCCACTACTTGTGTGGCACATCGGTTTGAAGCACTAGAACGAAGAATGTGTGCTTTCTCCCCTGCTGGATACTTAAACGGCCCAGTTTTCCCGGATTCCAGTCTTCCTTCCCTAGACTGTGCCCTCTGCGGTGGTGTGGGAAAGGCTGGCAGTGAAAGCTCTGTAGTGAGGACTGATGAAGGTCTCGCGTAATAAACATCATAAAGTAACTGACCAAGCCTATTTGGGTCTCTTTTTTCGCCCCCTTCCTGTGGAGTTTGATGAAAATAATGGAGATCATAATTTAGCTAAGAATTGAGAAGAGTAAGCCCATTAGTGACTATGGAGAAAGGTCAGTGTAACCCATCTGTTCTGTGTCTCGATCTGTGCCGTCCACACCGCAGAGCAGCAGATGGATCGACAGCACCGATGGGGAACGTTTCCAGCATCACAGTCTGCTGGACACTGGAACCTAGTGAATCCCAGGGCTTCATGCCTCTTCCTGCAGCTCAGAATGGCTGGGAAGGCCATGGAAGCTATGGAATTGGCAGGATGGACAGACACAGTGATGTTTGAGAAGTGGAGACGTGTTGGTCCACTTTGGCCAGTTCCAAAAAGGCCATTCGATCCTTTATTCCCCCACTCCAGCCTTCTGTGGCCATTCCGAGCTTTCTCTGGGAATGAAAAACATCTGGAACTAAGAGGCATACCTTGGCTGAGGCATGGCCAGATGAACCCAGAAGAGTGGTACAGCCCAGAAAGCACTCGAGTCTATCAGGCTATCTGTGCACCAGGCCGGCTTGCTTCACACACCCCCCTCCCCGCCGCCCCCCAAGGCTCCTCTGTGGATCCGGGCCTTCTACATGCTGCCCTACAGGTCACCATGGGGGTTGGGCTCTAGCATTCCTGAGACCCCAGCACAGGTCTTGGCTTCATGCTCCAAATTGATTAGAAACAGTCCCTCCCCTTGAGGTCCTGGGAGTTTCTGGTCTGAATTTGCCTACAGGGTTTGTTTTAAAGTTGAATCACCTCTTTTAGATGTTTGTTTTTCACAGTCTCCACCTCCTCCACCTCAGGCTTTGGGGAGAGGAGTGGATGGATATGACTGGGTCTGGGTTGAGGAACATGTCTCTTCCAACAGCTCACTGCCCAGAGATGCTTTCTCCTGGAGCTGTGCCTTGTCTTGGCCACCTGGATGGTCAAGCCCACAGAAAAGGGGATATCACATACCTCTGTAGCCTAAGGTTTATGTTGGTCAACAGAGGACCTTAAAGCCTTTATCTCCAGTAGTTTAAGGACTGGCAGGCCTGCTTTTTACCTGCCCTTACTGATACCCTTCCTCTAACCTGGACCAGCTAGGTATTTCCACTGATCCAGGAAGAGAGCCTGGGCAGAAGCCACAGGGAGTCATGAGATTGTCAATGTCTTCAGGATAAGGGTGGGCCCTCATCACCTTTGGTTCTAAGGCGTGGTGCAGGTCCTGCACAGAGCTGCCTCTCTTTGGAGAGCAAATGAGGGAGGCCAGGAGAGATTAGAAATACCTTGGAGTCAAATGAAACACTGAACCAGGAACTTGAAGGTATTGGTTTTAGGCTTTTTCTGATAGAGGAGACTGGCCTCCTGACGCAGCACCTCCTGGCAGCTGTTCCCTCATCAAATCAAATCATGGGGAGTGGTGGGGTGGGGCTCAGGTATCTATTTTACATAAGCAGCCCAGTGGTAACCAGGGTCTGGATTGGGAACCAGATTGCCTCCTGCCTAATGAAATTGGTCACTTCCTGGAGCCTGTCAAACCCCGCCTCCAGCCCCAGGGCCCTCCCCACCCCAGTGCTACCTGTCCGACCTGAGCTAACAGTGATTGTATGCAGAAGCAAGGAAGGTGGCTCTGGGAAGCAGACGGCTTCTTGCTGGGAAGTGGGCTGCCTGGCCATGCTCTGGGCGCTCTGGCCCAGGGGGCTGGCAAGCCAGGGGCTGCCTCTCCTGGGGGTAGTGTTGCTGCGAAAAAGAGAGAAGAAGGGACCTCAATGGAGTCACTGCCGGGTAAAGTACCTGCTCTTCCCTGGGAAATGTGGACTGGAGGGGTCCTAGGAGTGCAGTCCCCCGTGAAGACAGGCCAGCCCAGTGACTGGGTTTTGATCTGGGTGGGACCAATTTACTCCAGACAACCTGGGGGAGTTTAAATTAGAGAGGTTGGCCAACACCTTGGCTCTTGAAAATAATCCCCTCAATTAGGAATGGAGGGCTAGGGCATGCGACACTTTGGCTGGGTTTTGCCCGGAAGGCCCTAGTCTGGTTGTTGGGTTTTGAGATAGACTCACTCCAAGGAGTTGCAGTCTGTTGCTCTCTCTCCTGAGCCCAAGCTGCAGTCTCCTTAGCAACTCGTCTAACCTGCACCAGCCGAGTGATTTTTGGTTTCCCTTCACCTGCCCCGCCTCCTAGGGCCATTCAGCCTTTGTCAGGGAGCTAGTGGGTGGGATTGATCACATTTTCTCCTAATATTTAATCTCCTTAAGCACCTCACTGCACCTCTCCAGCTACAGCAGCGGCACTGTGGTCTGAGGGGAGTGCAGGTGTGTGGTGCATGATAACGAATAATTAGCAAAAATGGCTACAGGTATTAAGCACTTAGGCCAGCACTTCACATGACTTCTTATTGAAAACTCACCACAACCCTATGAGATAATCATCATAACCCCCGTTTTATAGATGGGAGACCTGAAGCGTACAGAAATAAAACAACTTGCCCAAGGCCATCCAGCTAGTCCATGGTGGAGCTTAGGTTTGAGGCCAGCCTGACTGATTCCAAGGTCCAGGCTTGTTACCAACATGTTGCACTTCCAGTGCCTGCCCTGCCATGGCCTTCCAGGTCCCCGTGATCCTGGGCCAGGCCGCTGCTCTGTGATGAGAGGGAAACAGCAGCACTTCTGGGAGGTCAAGCCCCACACCTGGCTCCTTGGAACTGAGTCCCCGAGTTCTGTTGTTTCAGCGGGAAACCCACCCATACTATGACCTCCAGGTGAAGGTGCTGAGGGCCAGAAATATCCAGGGCAAAGACCTGCGTGAGTGACCTTCAATTCCACCTTTTCTCCTCTTCCTTTCCCCGCGGCCTCTGCAGAGCTCAGCAGGGGCTGGCCTGAAGTGAGTGTGTGTGTGTGTGTGTGTGGAGTGGGCAGAGGGCTGGTGCTGACTGTGGAGGGAGGTGAGGGAGCTCAGGCCACAGCCCCAGAGCTGGCAGGTAGGAGCTGGAGGGGAGCACTGTGCAGACCCTGACTCCTCCCTGAGCCTCGCAAGTAGAGCGGTGACAGCCTGGGAGAGTGTGACACCTGCTCTTGCCAGAACTCTCCAGGTCAACGCTCACACCGGCAGGGGAGTTTGTCACCTGAATCAAGTCCTTTCTGGGAATTAGTTGTGCAGTGGTCTGCGCTGCCATGTGATCTTTCCAACTGGCCATGGCGGGATTTCCATTCAGTTGAATGAGAGGTGTAACTGTGGAGCGGAGTCAAGGATGAGGGCTCTCCCTCCATCTCCCACCCCACCCTGCCACCTGGGCAGCCTCCTCTCCTGGCTCTGCTCCTTCCTCCCACACCAGCCTCCTCCAGGCAACCTTTTCAGCAATAGGAACTTAAAGCTAGGACTCCTTCCCCGTCCCCGCAGTGTCCAAAGCTGACTGCTACGTGCAACTGTGGCTGCCCACGGCATCTCCCACCCGCGCCCAGACAAAGGTGATAGACAACTGCAGTGACCCTGAGTGGAATGAGACCTTCCACTACCAGATCCATGGCGCTGTGAAGGTGAGAGCCAGCGAGTGGCCGGGGTGGTGGGGGGAGAGGGCTCCTTCAGGGTGCCTGCCCTGCCTCAGGCTCCCACGTTCTGCCTGCCCTGAATCCAGAATGTCCTGGAGCTCACCCTCTGTGACAAGGACGTCCTGGGCAGCAGTGAACTCTCCCTGCTGCTGTTTGACCTGAAGAGCCTCAAGCCTGGTCAACCCCACAAACACACCTTCCGACTCAACCAACAGGTGAGCTGTCCCACCTGTGCCAGCAGTGAGCTGAGCTCAGGGAGAGGACGCCCAGTCGGTCAGCAGAGACCAGGTCTCCAAGACAGACCCTCGATCCTGCACTACTGATCCTACCAGGGGGTCCCTCAAATAATTCTTCCCTGAGTAGAGTCTACATGTGAGCTCCTTGAGGGCAGAGCACTTTATCTTGATCATTGCTGAATCCTCAGCGTCTAGAACAGCATCCGCACAGTGTTCAATGGATGAAGCTTCTCCTGGAGTTGCCAGTATCCTTCCTGTCCCAGAGAAGCCACACACGGCTCCTCTTCTAGTCCCTGGGCTGGGGGTAGGGACACTCCCTGAAGCTTTCGGAGCTCTTTGAAAACTGGTGCTTCCTTGCTCCCTCCATTAGGATTCACAAGAGCTGCAGGTGGAGTTTGTTTTGGAGAACAGGTGAGTCCAAGTGGAGCCTATGTCCTCCCATTTACTCTGAAGTCACAGACAGCTCCTAGCTGCCAGTCACCAGGTCCTGTGCTGGCCTGGCCTGAGAGGGGATGTCTTGGTCTCAAGGCGAATTTGAGTGTTGGCCAACACCCTATCCCCGAACCCTGCCATGCTTCCCAACTGCTTTGGTCACATTATTATAGTAACAGCCACCTTGAGGGGCCCAGATATCCAATGAGCCCACCATCCTTTGCAGTCAGGTGCCTGCATCTGAAGTCATCACCAATGGAGTCCTGGTGGTAAGTAGGGGAGACACCAGCTTGGGGCTGTCCAGGGCTGGGAGCCATTGAGGAGTCCACGATCCAGCCCATCGTACCCGCTTGCCTCTCTGAAGACCACTCGACCCCTCCTCAGAGTGGAGGTGTGCTGGGTAGGCATCTCCAGCAACAAGGGGAAAGAAGCTGCCTCACAGCTGAGTGGACAGCGTTCCTACCTGTGCACAGCACATCACTCAACTCGGAACCCTGTCTCCTGCAACTGAAGGAGCCTCAATCAGGGGCCCTCACCTCCTCCCCCTTTCCTGCCAGGGGCCATTTCCTCTGAGTCCTAGGAGTGGGGCTGCTATAGAAGATCCCTGCCTACAAGGCATTGGCTGGGAAGATTGCTACCTGGACACAGCCCCAGATACCTCCCCTTCCCTTCCCCCTCTTGGTCCAGGCCCTGTGTAGGGTGATGTGTCTGTCTGTCTCCCATGGGCCTCTGCTTTCCTCAGGCTCAGCCCTGTCTGAAAATCCAAGGCACCGTTGGAAATGATGAGACAGCTCCACATCAAAAGTATGGTGAGTCTGGCCAGTGGCCTTGAGTCTTCCCTTCTCTCTCTTGGGGAGTTGAGGGGCTGCTGATTTCAAGAAGATGGGTCTGGGCAGAAAGATTTTAATTTTCACCGCTTAAAGCTGACCAAAGATGAAACGGATTGCTTCTGGAAGTAGTGAATGCTTGTCCCTGGAAGTATTCAAGCATAGCGTTTGTATCAGTCCAACTACTCTCTATTAAAACTCCCTCAAATCTCAGTGGCAGACAGCAGGAAGCACGTATTTAGCTCACACATCTAGTGGTCAGCTGGTGTTGATCTGAGCTGGGCTGGGCGGGAGTGACCTGGCTCTGTACCATGTGTCCAGTGGGCCACAAATTTCCTCTCCCCCAAGGTCATGAGCACAGAGGTTCTTGGGGCAAAGACACAAGCCCCGTTGTGCAAGTGCTTTTCAAGCCTTCGGTCACGTCATGGCCACTAACATTAAGTTGTCAAAACAAGTCCCAACACTGACCCTAAAGGTGGAGGGCAGGGAATTTAGTCAGCCTCTCAGTGGGAGGAACTGAAGTCACCTGGTAAAGAGTGAGAATTCCAGAGTGAAGAGCTGGGCACACCCACGCATCTGCCACAGAGGCAGTCTCTCAGGAGGGGGGCCGATGGGGAGGAACAGAGGCTGTGTGACAGCTAAGGTCCCTTCCAAGGCTGAGAGGCCGCCAGTCAGCCTCCAGGATGGGTCCCCACCTGAGTAACATCCAGCACTCATTATGAGTCAGACATTGTGCTAAACATTTGATACATGTTTTATTGTTTAATCCTCATAACAACCCTGTAAAGTAGGTATAATCATTTTCCTCTTTTAATTCATGAGACTGAGGCTCAAAGAAGGAACTTGCTTAAGGCCACACAGCCAGTGAGTGGTGGAGCCAGGACCAAATGCAGGTCAACATGCTCAGGGCATCTGCTTTCTCCACCAGATCAGCTGTTTCTCACTGTGAACAGCTCATGCTATCAATACCAGTCCATAACCACGGTGTGAAGGAATGTACTTTTCTTATTTCTCTAATTCCTCCCCCCTGGGTCAGACCAAGTCTCCAAGTCTCATTTACTGCCCAGGAGTGTGCACAGGGAGCGGCATTCCGCGTGGACCTCTGCTCCTGAGGTGTGTGGGGTCTGGGCCTCCTCTGTAAGGCTGCCTGGGTGTCATGCTCAGCCATTTCTCTCTGAGGTCTTGCCTCTCCCCCAGAACGCTGCTAGGAACAGGCGGCCCTGCTGCTCCTGGGCTGCAGGCCTCTCTCCTGGCCTCACGCCCCCTGCCTCTCCCAGCCACCTATTCTCTCTGTGCCCAGGAACCCACTTCCTTCTTTTACCTCCTCGGCTAGCCTTCTGTGTTCTCCCAAGATCTTACACTTTGGAAACAAAGGACTGAGAAAATTGCGGCCTGGCCACAAATCTCCCCCAAGGCGATGAGCACAGAGGTTGAATGGGGGCAAGAGAGAGGGGAACTACTAGTTGGAAACTGGTAATTAATGTAATGATTAATATATGATAATTACAATGCAGTTTTTGTGGAATGATAGTTTACATACTTAGTATAATAATCTCAAAATCATCAGCCCCATTAGCTCTGGGCAGGGGCCCTCCCCTCCCTGCCTTCCCCTTTCTCAGGCATTGTTTCCCACCCTCCCCAGGTGCCCAGTTCTGACCAGGGCACTTCATAGGTTCCCTGAGTGTCTGTCCTCCATGATGCCTCTGCTATGGGTCACAGTGCCCGAGAGTGTTTCCAAGGGGAAGAAAAGGGAAGCTGCTACTAGTAGTGCTGCCATCACACACACACACACACACACACACACACACCCCACCCTCTGATCTCACTCACTCACCCGGGCCCTCTGCTCCCAGGCTCTAGGCAGATTCGTCTGGCAGTGCCCGGGGCCTACGAGAAACCACAGCTCTTGCCCCTGCAGCCTCCTGTGGAGGCTCACCCCCCAGACACCTTTACCTTCCATGTGAATCCAGTGCTTCGCTCCAGGTTGCAGGTGGAGGTGGGGGAGAAGCTCACGGTCCTGCAGGTGAGTGAGCCCAGAGCCTGGAAGAGGCAGATGGTCAGGGTGCTGGAGCAGCACCCCAGGGCTGCAGAGCGCCCGTGTCCTTCACTCTGGGGGCTCCATGCTGTTTTCTTCTCTGCAGAGCGACCCGAGTGCTGAGCTGGAGGCTCAGACCAGCAATCTGGGCGCGGGGGGCATCCTGCTCTCCTCTCTGGCCCTAGGTCAGGAGAAACAGCGCTTGGTGGCTGTGGGGAAGGTAAGGCTGCACCTGGGTGTCCTGCTTTGTGATCACCAAAAGTAGTCTGGGCCAGGGGCCTGAGAGGAGGTGACATCTGGGCCAGAGTTACCAGAGCAGCAGGGGCTGCAGGTGGGAGAACCCACCCGTGTGCTCAGGGACAGATGTTGTCTCTTTCAGGGCCAGGAGGTGCCTCTGAGGGTGAAGGCAGAAATGAGGTGAGGAAGGCCCTGGGGCTGGGCAGGAAGAGTGAGGGCTCTCCTGCCTGCTCCGCTCAGCAGAGGGGGGAGGGGGGAGGGGGCGTGTCAAGTTCCGATGGGATCTTTCTGAGGGGTCCCATGGAGTGTGGGTCTGCGCCTGTGAAGACTCGGCTTGGTCGAGGCTCTCCTCCACTGAACAGTCATCCAGCACCCACCCCACCCCACCCCACCCCACCCCACTGTGACAGCTCTGGGGACCTTGACCTGCGCCTTGGCTTTGACCTCTGTGACGGGGAACGAGAGTTTCTGGACAAGAGGAAGCCGATCGTATCCAAGGCCCTGCAGCAGGTGCTGGGATTGAGCCAGGCTCCCGCCAGTGACCAGGTATGGAATGGAGGAGGCCTAGCGTCATGAGAACCAAATCCAATCTCTTCCCTTGAGAGGACTGTGTAGCTAAGGCCTGACAGGACACCTGGAGGAAGCATGGGGAGCAGAGGAGGGAGGGGGAGACCTGTTCATCGCAGCTGATTGGAAAAGTCAGGACCCCATATGTAATGAGGGCCGAACAGCCCTGGCCCAGGGAGGTGAGCAGTCAGCTTGGCAGCCATAGCAGAACACCACGGACTGGGGGCTTAAACACAAACATTTATTTTCTCAACTGGAGGCTGGAAGTTCAAGATCAAGGTGCCATCAGGGTTGGTTTCTGGTGATGCCTTTCTTCCTGACTCGTAGATGGCCACCTTCTTGCTATGGCCTCACACGCCTTTCCTCTGTGCCTGGGCATGGCTGGAGAGCTCCATCTCTCCCTCTTACAAAGACACTGGTCCTATTAGATTAGGGCCCCGCCCTTATGCCCTCACATAACCTGTGTCACCTCCCTATAGGCCCTTTCTCCAAAGACAGTGTCACATGTAATAAAAAAGAGAAGGCTCTGGCTAGAAATAAAAGATGGAGATTTATTCAAGGGTCTTAGAAACTGGAAACATAATTAGGAATAAATCTAGAAATGTTCTAAGAAACAAAGAAAAATCATTTATTGTTGTGATGTAACTGAATCTCAAGAGAGAAAGGGGCCTTGCACTCTTAGCTATTTGATTGGCCCATTACGATGGATGATAATGGAGTTCAGGTGGTCACGCCGGCACCAGGCGATCTGGTCGTGTGGAAGTTGTCTTTGAGGAGGTCTTACATTTGACTGGAGTCCAGGCACTGTGGGTACTGTACTGATGGTAATCTGTGTAGCGTCAAATGCAGGACTGAAGAGTTCTGGGCAAGTTAAAAGTTTTCCTCAAGCTTCAGGTTCTGTGAATAATTTAGCAGTAAGGCTGAGAAGAGACCCCATTAATTTCCCCCTGTTATTCTCTCCTCAATAGCCACACTGGGCTTCAATGTTTGAATTGGGAGTTGGGGGGCGGTGGGGGGAGTTGGGGGGAGAAGGGCAGGAACACAATTCAGTCCAAAACAGTAGACAGGAGGAAAGGCGGTGCTGAGGCGAGGCCTGTGGTAAACCAGGAACAAGTTGGTGGCATTTTCCTGGCTGCAAGAGAACTCGGGAGACAAGCCCGTGCCCAGGGCTGACAAGCTGAGCAAGCCGGGATTGTTTGGGTAATGCCTGCTCTGCACTCTCCATTCTGTAGGTAGAAGGTAAGGAGGGCACGAGGGCACAGACCTGTGTACAGGGAGCTCTGTCTCATCCAGGGGTGCGGCCCTTGTTGAAAGTGGCCAGGGAGGTGGTTTTTTTTTGTTTTTTTTTCAGAGAAAAATAAAGGAGGACAAGGAAAGGAACCAAAAATCGTGGGTGGAAAACATTCATGGAAAAAAAAGCTGAGCAACCAAAGAACTTGCAGTCTGATCCCACAGACACCTCTGATGTTGGGGCAGGTCCAGGCTGCTTGGTGTTTTCTGTCATTTTAGTGTAGTGGGTCTCAACTGGGGGCAATTCCAGCCCCTCTCACCTCACACAGGGGACATGTTTTATTGTCACAACTGGGGGAGAGGAGAGGAGTCTATATACTGGCATCTACTGGGTAAAGGCCATCCTACAGCACACAGGACAGCTCCTCACAACCAAGAATGATCTGGTCCACAGCCATCAGTGGTGACAACACTGAGAAACCCCGCTTTAGCTGTTTTGGGTGAATCCAATATGCCTCACAGGTGCATCCTTACATGGTGTCGTGGTTAAGAGCCATCTCTGGAGCCGTACTGCTTCGGATAACGGGCCCATCCCTTCCTAACTGTGCAGTTCCCTCATCTGAGAAATGGGGATCTCCTTGGGTTTCTGTGAGGACTCAGTGAGGTGATAATGTGCGGATCAAGGCTGATACTATAGGCAGCAATATAGAAAGGGCAGTGGTAGTCGATGTTGTTATCTTGCTCATTCTGTACCCAGGTGCCTGTGGTGGCTGTGCTGGGCTCTGGAGGCGGAACCCGTGCCATGTCTTCCCTGTACGGCAGCCTGGCAGGGTTGCAGGAGCTCAATCTCCTGGACACTGTGACCTACTTGAGTGGGGTCTCTGGGTCTACCTGGTAAGTGAGGTGGGGGCAGGGTACAGAGGGAAGGAGAGCTCTGAAGGGGCAGGGGTGTGGCCTGGTGATGTGGTGGAGTCCCTGGAGTGGGGTGGGGAAGGCTGCCTCCAAGGGGGTCAAGAGGGGCAAGAGTGGGTGATTCAGGGCAGTGGGTACAAGTGATGGAGGAGGAGGGGTCACTCATAGACACCTGCTGTGCTCCCTGCCCCTAACTGCCCTGAATTCCCTCCATGCCCAGGTGCATCTCCACACTCTTTAAGGACCCAGCTTGGTCCCAGGCGGCCTTGCAGGGCCCCACTGAGCAGGCCCGGGCTCGGGTCTGCAGCAGTAAGAAGGGAGCGGTATCCACGGAGCGCCTACAGTACTATGCTGAGGAACTGAAGAACCTGGAAAGCAGCAGCCATAGCATCTCCCTCGTTGACCTCTGGGGCCTCCTCATTGAATATTTCCTGTACCAGGAGGTAAGAGAAGGGCAGGTAACACGTAAGCATAGCTCCTTTCCACCTCTGCCCCTGCAGCACTTACTTCCACCTTAGCCGCTAGGCTAAGAAAATCTGAGATTTGCAAAGCTACCCCTTAGGTCTGAGCTCCCTGGGGACAAAGAGTGAGCTCCCTGTGGGGGCTGCACCCCTTCATCTTTCCTGGCTCCTAACCCTGGGCGGGGAGAGGCTGGTCTGCAGTTCTCAGGTCAGAATCACTTGTGCAGCTTTTCAAAAACACCGCATGCCTGAGCCCCGCTTCTGGAGACACTGATTCTGATTGGTCTGGGGCCCAGCGCCTCGCACAAGAGTGTTTTCAAAGTGTTCCAAGTGATTCCAACCTGCAGCTGAGGCAGAACACCGCTCTCACCCATTGGCCAAGATGCCATGACTTTCGCCACCTGGTGGTTTCTCCTGGGACTGCAAGCCCAGAATGCCCTGGGAGAGGAGCGATTCAGAGCTGAGTGAGGGTCTCAGCCAGGGGGCGTGGCCCACTAGTGTGTGGTTCTTAGTGATGGATGTGTATCACACGTCGTTTCTAATTTCCAAAGGATTCGTGTTTTCTGGTGATTTACTTTTTAAAGAAGGTAGACTAGATTTTCAGTGATTCCTTTAAAAATGGCGCTCTGACTCTCGCTGGTTTTGATACACTTTCCTGAATGGGAAAGAAGGGGAGGGGTGTTCCCAGTGCCCCTGGAACTGCACAAAACCCACAGAAGCCTGCCTCTGCTGCAGCCTAAAGCCTGCCCCTTAGACCACTGGCCTTGGCAACCAGTTTTGTGGGCTGGCCACATCCTGCCTGCCATTGGGATGGGAAAAGCCAATCAGCTTCCCTTCTTTCCGGCCCAGGAAAACCCCGCCAAGCTGTCTGACCAGCAGGAGGCCCTCAGCCGCAGCCAGAACCCTTATCCCATCTACGCCAGTGTCAACGTCCGCACCAATGTCAGCGGGGACGACTTTGCAGGTGCCTGGGTGTGGCGGTGATGGTTGGCCGGAGTGTGTCCAAGGCCAGGCTGTCAGGGTACAGGCGGAGCCTTGGAGCACAGTGGGGTTGCTGCCTCCCACTCTTGGCAAGGCAAAGACTCTTGCTCAGTCACAATGGCCAGAGGGAACACTGGGGTCCTGGTGGGAAGCCCTGGTGACATTACCTTTACTCTGGATCCCCAGAGTGGTGCGAGTTTACCCCCCACGAGGTCGGCTTCCCCAAATATGGGGCTTATGTTCCCACCAAGCTCTACGGCTCAGAGTTCTTCATGGGGCGACTGCTGAAGCTCTGGCCAGAGCCCCGGATCTGCTACCTACAGGGTGAGTCTAAGCTGGAGGGCTGGGGACAGGGCAGGTCCCGGCCCAGCCCTGATGTGGGTGCAGAGCTGTGAGGGCCTGGGCCTGCCTGTGTCTTTAGGTATGTGGGGCAGCGCCTTTGCAGCCAACCTGGATGAGATCTTCCAGACGGGGGGCTTCAGCCTCGGCTTCCTGGACTGGCACCGAGGCAGTGTGAACGTCACAGGTGAGGGTTCACACCTGATCCCCCTCCCCCCAATTCTTTCCAGCAATAGGGTCCTGGCAGAGGCATAGAGAACGAGGGAGAGGATGGTGAGGGACTGGCTATCCCACTGGGTTCAGAGAAGTCCTGCGGGGCCGACTTCTCTGCAGAGGCCGTGTGGGTGGGGCTAGGGCCCATGTCAGGGGACCCAGTGGGAGCCGTGGGTGCTTTGTAATCAGACTACACCTCTGCATTCTCTGCTTGAGCTCCCAATAGGTCAACTCGGCCCCGGACCACTGGGCATCTGGCTGATGCTCTGCCCACACACCTCAGGGCTCCTTAAATGGCCTACGAGCTCCCTGCTTCGAGGAATATCTTTTCCACCTTTCTCCCCGGAATGACTTTTGCTCAACTCTTAAGAGTCAGCTGAGCCATCCTTTTGTCAGGGAGTTTCTTCTGTCCATGTCATCCCTCCAGGCTGGTGAGGGTGCGACCACCAAGGCCCCTGCAAGACTACATGGCTGCCCCATCATTGTCCCTACCTCAGGACGTTGTTAGGACTCGTTCTCTCTTTATATGACTCTCCCCTAAGAAGGTGTGAGCCCCGAGGGCCAGGCCTCAGTCACCTTTGCATCCCTTGTGCTTAACCCAGTGCCTGGCATGTAGCAACAGCTCAGTAGGTGTTTAATGGATGAAATTCTGACTGGAAATTGTATATACAACTTTATTTTCAAAAGGGTGGAAAATAACTTATTACTTAATAAATGCAATGTCACAGGCAACTTTCAAAACATGGGAAAAGGCATTTAGAGGGGGTTCTAGGAACAGTGGTCAGAGGCCTGGGAAGTGGGGGAGAGGAGGAAGGGAGACAGGAGGAGAAGTAGGGGTGCCCCTGCACCATGAAAGCCGCTGGCACCACTTCTCACTGCACGTCACCATCCCACCCTCCCTAGACGACCACCAGAAGCTTCGAGACCCCACGAGGCTGCGAACGAGGCTCTTCACCCCCCAAGGGCCCTTCTCCCAGGCCGTGCTGGACATATTCACTTCCCGCTTTACCTCCGCGGAGAACTTCAACTTCACCAGTGGCCTCTGTCTGCACAAGGACTATGTGGCCAGCAGGGAGTTCGTGGCCTGGAAAGGTGGGTGCTGCTCTGGGTGGGGCCTCCTGCCGCCTGTGCCTCTGGCTCACTGGGGCCAGCGCTGTCCTTTGGCCCAGGGTTGGGGTGTGGGCTCCTGCTATCCAGAGGCTGATGGGGGAATGGGACTGGGGTAGGACACGCCAGAGTGGCTGTCAGAGAGAAGGGCAGAAGCAGAGGTCTCCACAGAGGGGTATTCCCGACGGGAAGAGAAGAGGGTTGCTAAGAAAAGCATGCATTTGTCCCTGTCCAGACACACACCCGGATGCCTTCCCCAACCAGCTCACTCCCATGCAGGACTCCCTGTGCCTGGTGGATGGGGGCCTTGCCATCAACTCTCCATTCCCGCTGATCTTGCTGTCGCAGAGAGCGGTGGACCTCATTGTGTCTTTTGACTACTCCCTGGATGCCCCTTTTGAGGTAAGGGGTGGGGATCCTCTGTTAGGGCCGCCTGACTGGGGTTTGGGGATGGCCCTTGGCGGAGGGTCTGGGTTCTGACCTGCAGGTGGCGCCACTGTGAGTGCACTGGCCTCCCAGTTGGAGAAGAGGGCTGCTGAGGTTATGGGAGGGAGTGGGAGTCAGTAGAGGAGTCCAAAGAGGGTCCTCAGGTGTCTTCTATCCCAGTGAAGAGAAGACCCCTGTTCTGAACCCTGCCTGTACCTGATTCCTTGCTCCCATCAGGGCCTGGTCTGGGTTGGCTGTCCCTTTGTTACTATGGTAACAACAGAGCCATCAGGTTCCCCTCAGGGGTCTCTCAAACCCGGTGTGGTGGACAGCTTTCACCATCGGCATGCAGGTCCTGGTTACCCTGCTGGGCCAGCTCTTCCCTCTTTGGCCTCCTCTCCCTCCTCCTCCTCTTGGATCCAACACGACCTTCCGTAATCATTCGGTCTCAACCCGTGAAATTGAAATCAGCCCTTAAGAGGGAGCGGGGAGGGTCAGAGAAGGAAGCAGCGGGCAGTTCCAGGGAGGAATGGCAGCGGGAATGCTGGTGATTATTGTTAATCTGCTCAACAACCCCACGAGAGAGTTGTTCTCATTTTTATTTTATAAATGAAGAAACTGCCTCAGAAGGGTTATGTCACCTGCTTGAAGTCACTCAGCTAGTAGCAGGCAGAGCTGGCCTTGAAAACTGGATCTGGGAGTCCAGGTGAGGGCAGGCAGGTCAGAAGTCTGCCTCCTGCCCAGGTCTTACAGACGACAGAGAAGTACTGCCTGGACCGAGGCATCCCCTTCCCCAGAATCGAGGTGCTCTCTGAGGATCTGGAGAACCCCCGCGAGTGCTACCTGTTTGCCAGGGCCGAGGACCCCCGCTCGCCCATCGTGCTGCACTTCCCCCTTGTCAACCGAACCTTCCGCACACACCGGGCCCCAGGTGAGGGGAAGCCCTGGGCCTGGGTCTGGCCCACAGAGCCCTGGGGTGGTGATGGGGTGCTGTTCTGAGAGTGGATCCCCTTGACAAGGTAGCAGGGTACCCTGGAGGGCCCGAGCCGGCCATTGCTTCCTGGGCCTCAGCATTGGCACCTGCTCAGCTCCTCCTGATGGGCAAGAGAGCAGAGATGTGAGCCCAGGAAGAGCCCACAAAAAACCAGCCAGATGTCCTGGGCAAGAGGGGCCTCCTGGGCTGGCAGCTCCTAGTCACAGAGTGCCCAGCCTGGTCTCTCCGCCTCTTCCAACCCACAGGTGTGGCGCGACAAACAGCCGAAGAGAAGGCCTTTGGGGACTTTGACATCAATGGGCCAGACACCCCCTATGGCATGACGAACTTCACCTATGAGCCCGAGCAGTTTGATCGGCTGGTAGCCCTGAGTCGATACAACGTTCTGAACAACGTGGAGACCATCCAACAGGCCCTCCAGCTGGCCCTGGACCGGCGGCAGGCTGGGGCCCGGGCTGGAGGCTGACCCGGGCTGGAGGCTGGCCTAGGCTGGAGCGAAGGACTGAGGTGCAGGAGAGACTGTGGGGTTCCAGACCAGGGCTTGGTCGAGGGAGGAGTGGGCTCTGTGGGGCTTCTGCTTCCCATCTTCCGATCTTCCCTGCCTTAAGGTCCACCAGGCTCCACAAGCTCCTACAGGATTTCAGCGTGTACTTGGCAGAGCCCTTCTCCTATGTGTTCCTTGGAGAAGATGGGGCAGTAGGTCTCTCGGGGGCTCTTGGGGATGTGAGGCAGAAGTGAGCGGTGCTCGTTTTAGAGGGGATCGAGGCAATAGTCTAGACCAGTGGTCGGCAAACTCATTAGTCAACAGAGCCAAATATCAACAGTATAACGACTGAAATTTCTTTGGAGAGCCAAATTTTTTAAACTTAAACTTCTCCTAACGCCACTTCTTCAAAATAGACTCGCCCAGGCCATGGTATTTTGTGGAAGAGCCACACTCAAGGGGCCAAAGAGCCGCATGTGGCTCGCGAGCCACAGTTTGCCGACCACGGGTCTAGTCCCAGGGCCCACCCCACATGCAGAAGGGCCTCCGACCCTCCCAAAATGGGAGCTGTGAGTGCTGAGGTGCAGGTTACTCTCCTTAAACTGAGGCTAAAAGCAAAGAGGCCTCCATCCAATACACATATGGCCCAATCCCTGACCCCCTCTCCTCCCCAGCCCCTGCCCTGTCCCCAGCTCCCGGGTGCAGTGTGAGTGCTTTCAAGAATAAAGGGGGACCACATGGGTTGCCAGTCTGGGTCACTAACTTTATCATCCTTTTTTTTTTCTTCCAAATATATTTTTATTGATTTCAGAGAAGAAGGGAGAGGGGGAGAGAATGGAAACATCAATGATGAGAGAGAATCATTGATTGGCTGCCTTTTGCACGCCCCACACTGGCGATCAAGCCTGTAACCTGGGCATGTGTCCTGACTATCAAACCATGACCTGGTTTATAGGTCGACACTCAACCACTGAGCTATGCTGCTGGGCTCCATCATCCTTTTTGCTAACCTTCCTTTTGCTAACCCCCACCCCTCCTCACTGCTCTCGGCCCTTCTCTGCTCAGCCTCCTGAAGGCCGTGGGGTGATGGCCAGTCCTGGCCAGGCTCCAGCGGGTGGGTGTGCACACTGTCTCCCTGCTAATCACTCACACTGCACTTTTTAGACTTGGGCCACATTCCCTCGTCATGTGTACAGCTCCCACCCATGCAAATAGTCTCACCATTCCCATCAGGGTGTGTCTAGAGGCGTATCCATGTGTCAGGGGGCAGAGTGAATGTGCCCCTGCACGTGTGTGCGTGTTCCTAGTGAGGGCAGGCCGCAGAGCAGCTGTCTGTTGGCCGGGGCTGTGCAGTGGTAGAGGGAGCCTGGCTGGGAACTCAGGCGCGTTGGTTCCTGCCTCTTTCACAGACTCGGCCGATGATCTGGGCAATCTCTCTCCCCCTGTTTCTCATTTCTCCTGACTCACCTGGGACACTCGAAATATCTGGAGCCTCTCCAGCACGGGCAGATTTTAGGTCTGTGGAGAGGAGATCACTCTGACCAGGCTTGGTCTGGGAGCTCTCCAGGTCCCTGGCCTGCGGCCTCGCAGCCTCGTTCTCCTCAGCCCTGCCCTTGGGCCGCCTGGGGCCCTTCCATGACCCAGCTGGCATTGCTCCTACTGCCCCCTCCACCTGGAGTGCGCTCTTCGGCTGCACCTCCTCTTCACACGCATGCTCTCCATGACCAAAGTCACCATTCCTCTTTCAATCAGGACACCTACGAGTATGCGAGGAAGCCACACACGTGCTGACTGGGAAGAAGACCCTAGTTCTGGCTTCCATTGGGAAGAAGGCAGCTGGGTCCTAACTTCTGTCCCTGGCCTGGCCTGGCCTGGCCTGGCACCCCCAGCCTCCAGCTGGACGTGAGCTGGAGGACTAAGGGAGTCAGGCTTCGAAGGCCCAGTGCTTTTGCTGGCCTGGGGTGGGGACAGCTTGGTTCTCTCCTGCCTCCTCACCATTGCTGCTCATCATAGGCCAACACCGCCCCTGCCTCTCAGCTCAGCAGTAAGAAGTTCCCTTTGGGGCAGCCCCAGGCTGGCCCCTGAGCTCCTGTTATGGCAACTGTTATCACCACTGCTGCGCCCACCATCATCAATAACTCGTTATTAGAACCTCCAGAGAGTTTATAACTTAGAACTTCATAGATGTCTTAGGACTTGAACTCATAAAGTTCACAGAGTTCTTAGACCTTTCTAGGGCTCAAAACTCAGAATCTTTAGTCTGTTTCATTTAATGCTTCACACAGTCTCAGGCTGTCTCTGACCCCCAAAAAGTAAACCCTCCCCAAGGGCAGAAATTTGTGTCTGTTTTGTTTGCGGCTGTATCCCCAGTGCTTAGAGCAGTAGCTGGCACATAGTAGGTGTTCAGTAAATATTTGACAAATAAATGAATGGGATCCTACAGTCTAAAGAGATGAATCACTACCTACCAACCACGAAAAGGTGTGTAACATTCTTCTCCAGTGGTTCTTAACCTGTTTGGATCTTTTTGAAAAGCCCATGAAAGCCTTCTCCCAAGAAAAATGCAGACGTATATGAAAAGTTGTGTACAACAAGGTCTCTGCTTCACTATGTGATCACCATCCCAGGGTGGTGGGAGCCGGAGTTTGCCTTCCCAAGCCAGCAAGTTTTGTGAAGAAAGCAGGCATGTGGGCTTGTGCAGAGCTGGTTGGTGCCTTCATTCTCACAGACGCATAGGAAAAGCCATGTTGGCTCCTATTAGGTTTCAAAAGACAATGAGACAAGCTGGGAGGTCAGGACGGGGGAGGCTGGTCCAGTGCTATAGCCAAGAACTTGGTCAGCAGGTGCAGGGGTAATCTCCGCTACAGAATGAGGAAACAGCTCCAGGATTAAATGTGGGAGCCAATGAGAGTGAGAAGTTGGGAGGTCAAAGATGTCCTGGCCAGTTTGGCTCCTGCTCCTTAGATGTGGCTTCTTCAGACACATCTCCAGGCATTCAGAAGAGTCTTCTGCAGAAAAAAGAAAGGGGGGTGGTTGGAAAGAAGGGCGGGAGGGATGGGAGGTAGGAAGGAATGAAGTGTACAAATTTATATCCACATGTAACCATCACTATAATCATACCTAATAATAGACAAATATGCAAATTGACCATACCTCCGACACACCCACAAGCCATGTCCATCATCCAATCAGAGTGAGCATGCAAATTAACCCAAACCAAGATGGCTATAGCCACAGAGAGCAAGGTTTCCTAGGTAACAGAGGAAACCAAGCTTTCCGCCTGCCCTTGCCAGGCCTAAGCCTCCACTCAAGCTACAAAGTTTCAATTATAGAAGGTAAACAAATTCAAACAAATGGCGGCAGAATGGAGCTTGAGAGAGCAGGCCAGGGTTGCCACCGGCAACAGGGGAAGCAAAGCTTTCCACACACCCTGGCAGGGCCCACCCACTTAAGGCAACAAAGTTTCAATTATAACCCCAAATGGCTGCCGGCCTCAGAGGGAGCTCCAGGCTTGGCTCTGCTCCAGGCTACAAAGTTTCAATTGTAGAAGGAAAATAAATTCCAGATACCAGGGCCTCTGCTTGGGTTGCCAGGGGGCGTAGCCGGCCTGCAAACCACCACAGGCCCCTCGCTCAGGCCGCCCCATGCCCCAAGGGAACCCCCACCTGATCCGGGACACCCTTCAGGGCAAACCAGATGGCCCCCACCCCTGTACCAGGCCTCTATCCTATCTAATAAAAGAGTAATTTGCAGATTGACCATCACTCCAACACACAATATGTCTGTCCCCATGTGGTCAAAGATCCTGCCCCCATGTGGACACAAGATGGCCACCACAAGATGGCCAGCAGGAGAGGGCAGTTGGGAGGCACCCGGCCTGCAAGGGAGGGCAGTTGAGAGGGACCAGGCCTGCAAGGGAGGGAAGTTGGAGGTGATCAACCCTGCAGGAGAGGGCAGTTAGGGGTGACCAGGCTGGCAGAGGAGGGAAGTTGGGGGCAAACAGGCTGGCAGCAGAGTGGTTAGGGGGTGATCAGGCTGGCAGGCAGAAGTGGTTAGGGGCAATCAGGAAGGCAGGCAGGTGAGCAGTTGGGAGCCAGCAGTCCTGGATTGTGAGAGGGATGTCTGACTGCCCGTTTAGGTGGGATCGGGCCTAAACGGGCAGTCAGACATCCCTTGAGGGGTCCCAGATTGGTGAGGGTACAGGCTGGGCTGAGGGACAACCCCCATACATGCACGAATTTCGTGCACCGGGCCTCTAGTCGAGATATAAGCCCAACCGGCATGACTCAGTGGTTGAGCATTGACCTATGAACCAGGAGCTCACGGTTCTTCCGTCAGGGCACATGCCCGGGTTGCAGGCTCCATCCCCAGTGTGGGGACGTGCAGGAGGCAGCCGATCAATGATTCTCCCTCATCACTGATGTTTCTATCTCTCTCTTTCCCTCTCCCTTCCTCTCTGAAATCAATAAAAATATATTAAAAAGAAAAGATATAGAATATTTCCACCACCTTCAAAAGTTCTCTTGTGTTTCATTCCAGTCAATCTCCCATTTCTGGTCCCGGTGACCACTGATCTGCTCTCTGTCACTATAATGTGCACTCTTTTTTGTCTGGCTTCTTTCATTCAACATAATGCTTTTGAGATTCATCCATGTTGTTGTATGTGTCAAGTGGTTTGTTCCTTTTTACAGCTGAGTAAGAATTTATGGATATACCACAGTTTGTTTATCCATTCACCTGCTGATGGAAATGTAGGTTATCTCCAGTTTAGGGCTCTCATTAAGCTTTTAATACTTAAACTTCCAATTTTTAAAAATATTTTTTTATTTATTTCGGAGAGGAAGGGAGATGGGGGGAGAGAGAGAGAAACATCCACGATCAGAGAGAACGCCCCACACTGGGGATTGAGCCCACAACCTGGGCATGTGCCCTTGACCAAAATCAAGCCCAGAACCCTTCAGTCCACAGGCCAACACGCTATCCACTGAGCCAAACTGGTGAGGGCTTAAACTTCCATTTTTTTTAAAAGCCCCTTTAAAAAGCCAGGCAGCCTCCATCTTCTCTCCCCAAATAAGACAAGAACTTTAGCATGCTAACATGTTTCCTGCCCGACATCCTGCTTCCCACCCACCCAGACTTTCTATTCACTACCTAGGGGCTCTTACCTGAATTTTATTTCCCGTGTATTGCAAACTTCAAAATAGAAATATTTAATTCAGCTTTACAATATATATTACTAGTTTATTTGTTCATCATTGCTTATAACTCCTTCCCTTTGGGTTTATTTTCCTTTTTGTTGGATTCCCAAGTTAAATAGTTTTTTAAAATATATATATATTTTATTGATTTTTTTACAGAGAGGAAGGTAGAGGGAGAGAGAGTTAAAAACATCGATGAGAGAGAAACATCGATCAGCTGCCTCCTGAACTCTCCCTACTGGGGATGTGCCCGCAACCAAGGTACATGCCCTTGACTGGAATCGAACCTGGGACCCTTGAGTCTGCAGGCTGATGCTCTATCCACTGAGCCAAACCAGTCAGGGCTAAATAGTTTTTTAATAGAGGGTCCATGGCTGGTAAACTTTCTGAGTTCTTATATATTTGGAATCGTCTTTTCTTGCCCTGACTTATGAAGAGTATGCAATTTTTGGTTCAAACTTACAGATATGAATGCCTTCTTGGATTTGATATTGCCGATGGTAATCTGATATCAGTTGAATTCTTATTCCTAGGTAATTTGTCTTTATCTAACTTTTAGGGCTTTCTCTTTGTCTTGGATTTTCAAACGTTTCACTATGATTTTTTTTAAGTGTGACCTTAAAAAATATCAGTGAGCTCTTTCAATTTTGGGATTTATGTCTTTTTGAAGCTCTAAGAAATTCTCTACCAACTTTATCTGAACACAGTCTTCTTCATGCTCTCTTTCTGGAATTCCTATTAAATGGATTTAGAAATACATATCTGAGTTGATTCCCTATGTCTCTAAACTTCCCTTTTATACATTCTATCTTTTCATTTCCATGTTCACGAATACATTTTCGTCTGTGTCCAGTCTGCCCCTCTGCCCAGCTCTTGTGAGTGTTTGTTTCACTGTTGACTATCACATTGTTCAGTTTGAAGTTCTCTGGTAGGATCTTCCAAAGTTGCTTGTAACTCAAATGGTGTTAATATTTAGCATTTTAGGGAATTTTTCTGGTTGTTCTGTGAACTCTTTACTTTGGGTAGGATCTTTACTTGTTGCCCCTCTTTCATGGACTTTGCATTATTTGTATTTTTGGTGATTCGTGGCTGTAGTCTCATCTCTAAAGGTGCTGGGCTGTGATGGCTCCTGGTCAGGTCATTGGCCATGCAATGGCAATAGTGGCCATTAGGTGGCGGTGTGGGACTTGGGGAGGAGGCAGAAGTGCCTCAGCTGCAGTGACTGAAAAGCTATGGCCCCGCCCCTGGGTGACAGTACAGCAGTGGCATGGATGGCACCTGGCAGTGGCAGCCCGGGGTACTGCTGAGGCTCCAATCTGTCTCCTTATTTAGTGTTGCCTCGGAGTTTTTGATCCTTAAAGAGCTCCCTTTCTTGTTTTCAATCGTGGGCTATGAATTTATACATGGATGTCTTTCCCATATTAATCTGGTAAGTAAAGTATTCTAAAGGAGAATTTCCAATTTCAAGATAAAAAAGGACAGGCTAAGATCACTCCCCAACCTTTAAAAAAATAATTACACGGTAAGTTTACTAAATTTGTTTTTTTTTAAAGAAATATTTCTAAGTTGGAATTAACTATTGTACATCCTAAATAATAAAGAAATTTAGGTATTATTATTGCATAAAACTTTATTCTATTAACAATATCTGAGTTGTGTTTTTTTTTTTATCCCCACTGTACTTTTTAGTCCCCAAATGCACCATCAATCTGAACTAGCACCCACTCTTCCTCTGGACCAGCTGAATCTGACACATTTGAAGGAGAGAAGCCTCTTGGTCTGAGAGCTGCCCGCCTCCCTGAGGCTTGCAGGGGCTGCTCACAGAGTGCCGTGAGGGCGAAATGAGACAAGGTGTGTGACAAGCTGAGCACAGTGGCTGGCATGCTGCAAATCCTCAATACATGGTGGTTACTCTCTTACATGGGGGTGCTGATTGCTCCGAGCTGCCAAGAAGAAAGGCCTCTTGGCTGGTCCTAAATGATTGGTCCTCAGTGCTCCCTGCACCTGCCAGGTGCATTCAGAGCAGGCTGGCTCAGAACTGGGCCACACGACGGCAGTCAGGGGCGGCTGTGATGCTGACTAGAGTGACGGGTACTCAGGTCCAACTGTCCCCTAGGCCAGGGTAGGACCTGGTCTTCTGGGACAATTCACAAGTCTCCTTGCCTTTGCCCCATGGATCTGCCTCATCTCCTTCCCTCTTCCTGGCCTGGGAGGAGATGTTCCACCTCGCATGTCTCCGTGTGCACATGCATGTGCTTTCTCTTTCTTTTATCAGCTGTGCCAGAGGTTCCTGGTGGTGCTGGCTGACCTCCAGGAGGCTGGGGAAAAGCCCTTGGCATGAGAACCAGCCCGAGGGCAGAGACCTGATCTCCTCGAAGGTCCCTGCCTTGCTGAGCTGGGCAGATCGACGGTCCATCCTCGGGTGATTGCCTCAGTCATTGCTCAGGGAGCAGGTGTCTTTGTCAAGAGCTGGACTTGGAGTGAGCCAGAGCAGGGCTGGAGCCAGGGCAGGAGGGACTGGCAGGGTGAGCTGGTAGCTGAGGGCAACCAGGTGCTAGCTACTGTTCCCAATATTCCTGAGTGGGTGACGCTGAGCTCCTCAGACCCTGAAGGGCTGCACAGGCCTGGGTGTTGGGAGCCGCTCAGCTTTCCTCTTCTCGCTCCCCGCAGACTTGCCGTTTACCCCAGTGTGCCAGGTCAGGGCTCCACTCCGTGGGAGCACCACCCATCCGTAAAGAGTGAGAAGGATAGGGCCACTAGCCCGAGGCTCCTCGTCTCATTCCCAGACTGTGCCTGGCTTCTGGAGCCTTGACCCTGGAAATGTAAGCCTGGCCTGGGTCTAGATAAGCAGCTTCCGATTGGAAATCCCAGAGAAGGCTCGCTGTGGGGTCAGGTTGACTCTAGGGAATTCAGGAATGAGAGGCATTTGGGGGCTCCAGGGCCAGAGATCCCCTTTCATGGAGGAACAATATGACCAGGGGCTTGCCACCACAGCTGTCAGCCTGAGGTCCTGATGTTTGCAGCTGCTCCAGAGAACATGGTCCATTAGCAGGTGAACGTGTCTTCTGGGGGCCGGGAGGAGCCAAGGCTGCAGGAATGGGGTGGGTGGGAAAACAGAGCTAGAGAGCAGGCTGGCATCCAGGGCTGTTGTGGATCCTGCTTGCTGGGTGGTCTGATGCAGGGAGAAAGCTACTTCTCGATGGTGCAGGGTCTCAGCTCTGTCTGTAGTTTCACACCCTTTTTCTGGAACCCCCACCCCAAACCTCCTCACCATCACTTGGTCCTAGTTTAGCAGCTGAGTAAACGTCTTCCTTCAGAGGCCTCCAAGTCACCCTCATACTGGAGGCTCCTGTCCCTGGGACCGGAATCTCAGTCTGCAAGTGCTGGGCTGGTGGGGAATCTCTTCCTGGTGAGCGCAGATGAATGGGAGTAGAGGTGCCGGGAGCCAGGGCAGGACGCTGAGCGAGAGCGGGGAAGGACGGCAGAGGCTGTCTGGGTCAAGCCCTTCCTTCCAGGATGTGCAGTGATGTTCCTCTTTCATTCCTGATATTGTTCATTTATATTTTCTCTCTGTGTGATCAGTCTAGCTAGGAGGTTTATCCATTTTATCATTCTCAAAGAGCCAACTTTTGCTTTTGTTGACTTCATGTATTATTTTCCCATTTTCTATTTGAAAGAGTTCTATTCTTTATTGTTTTCTTCTACTTCAAGTTTAATTTCCTCTTTGTCTAGCTCCTTAAGGCAGAAGCTTAGACCACTTAACCTTGGTTCTCTTCTAACACATGTATTTAAACTTATAAACTTGGCTCTAAGCACTGCGTTAGCAGCATCCCACAGATTTTGTCTAATATTTTTTTATTTAATTGAATTACATTTAATTGAACTTGCATTTCATTTAATTGCTGGTAATTAAAATAGTATTCAAATCTTATAGTCAAGTCTTAATTGATTCTGTCATAAAAATAAAATTAAAATATTTTAGAAAGTTACATTAGCTATATTGTCTAATATTTTATTGGTAGAGTTGTCCAACACAATCAGATGTGAGAAAATAATTACAAGTTTAAGATTTGGACAAGAAGTAAAACTATCTCTGTTTACAGATAAAATTATACCTAAAAAAAAAAACCACCAAAAGAATCAATGGTAAAACTAATACATACAATAAAATCATTCAATAAGATGGCAGGATAAAAAAATTAAGAGCCTTCATATATACAGTCAATTAGAAGAGATAACAAAAATGAAGATCCTATTTACAAAAACAAAAGAAATGTACTTTAAAACATAAATGTAATAAGAAACATGAAAAACCTGTATTAAATAACTATAAGAACTTTTGAAAGGCATGAAAGCTCACTTGAATAAATCAAAAGGCTTCTCTTCTTAAATAGAATGACTCATTGTCCCAAAGATGTTGATTTTCCCTAATGTGATTCAATTAAAAATAATTTTTTTTTCATCTAGACAAGTTGTTTAGACCATGAAAAAGAAAAGCAATGTTTACATGCGTGAAATGGGGGACAGGGGACTAGCCTTATCAAATACTAAATCATAATAAAGCCTTTATAATTAAAATTATAAGCTATTGGCACATAAGTAAATCAATGGGATGTAAAGTATAGAAACAGATGGAAATATATATGAAAATTTAGTGCATAATAAAGGTGATACCTCAAGTCACTGGAGAAAAGGTAGACTTTTTATAGGGTGTGGTGACAACCAGGTAGTTATTTGGTAAACGATAAAACTGAATCCACACACCTCATACCAGGTACTAGGAAAGCTCCAGTGGCCAGAGATCTAGGTGCACAAAAGGAAGCCACACAAGTGCTAACAGTAAACATGAGCACGGGCATAGTTTCTATGATACAAACTATGCGCAATCTTTGAAAAAATGGATAAGTTTAATTACATTTAAAAATGTTAAAACCTTTTACATGATAAAAACACCAAATAAGTCAAAAGATAAATGACAGATTTGGAGGACTTTTTGTAGTTCATGCTAAGAACTCCTTTATTTTATTTTTTCCATCACCATGTATCCCCTCTATGCCCTCTTCTGCCTCCCCGCTCCTCCCACATCCACCACACTGTTGTCCGTATCCATGAGTTCTCTCTCTCTTCTTTTCTTTTTTGCTCAACCCCTCCACCATTTCCCGCAACACCCCTTCTCCACTAGAGCTGCTCTCTATCTATGAATCTGTCTCTATTTTGTGTGGTAGTTCAGTTTGTTCGTTAAATTTCACATATGAGTGAAATCATATAGTACTTGTCTTTCTCTGGCTGGTTTATTTTACTTATATGCTAAGAACTCTTAAAATTCAAAAAAAGGAAAGCCCAAAGACCTGATAGAAAAATAGGCAAAGTAGATGAACAGGCAGTACATAGAAAAGAATGTATAATTGCCTTGGATGTTATATGTAATTAATACATGTTATTAATTATACATTAATATATTGATATATTATTATATCTAATTAAGATATATGACTATATGATTTTATATACACATTCCAGTTTCTGGACCTGAAATCCATTGATTTAAAGGAAAGCCAGGTCCCCAGAAAGAAGGACTCAGCAATACGAGCCTGGAATTGGGGGGCCTGGTCTAGTGATATAAATTTGGGAACCATCACTTTAGAAATGGCACTTAAGGCCAAGAGACTGGAAGAAGATCATTAAGGGAGTGAGTATAGACAGGGAAGAGTAGACAAAAAGAAGTCTAAGAGCTGAGTCATGGGCACTCCAACCTTGAGAGGTCAGGAAGGTGGGAAGAGGCAGCAGAGGTGACGGTGAAGGAGCAGCTGGTGAGGGAGAAGAAATACCAACTAAGTGTGGTGTCCGGAAGCCAGCGGAAGAGAGCATTCCCAGGAGGAGAGCATCACCAACCGCCTTACATGCCACTGAGAGGCCAAGTAAGGTAAAGACTGAGGACTCATCACTGGATTAGCAATGTGGGTTCACTGGGGGCCTGGTGAGCACTTTGGTGAAGTGATAGGAGAGAAACCTGATGGTTCAAGAGAGAGTGGGAGGAGAGAAACTCTGTTGAGGGGCTATAAAGAAGAACAAAGGAATGGGGAAGTAGCTAAAGAGATGTGATATGTTGCGGGGGGGGAAGAGAGTTTTTGTTGTGAGAGTGAGGAATTACTGCATGTTTAGTCACTGACACTGACAGGTATGATCCAATAGAAGAAGAAAAGTGATGATGCAGGAAAGAGGATGAAAAATTTCTGGAGCGGAACCCTCCTGCACTGCTGGTGGGAATGCAGACTGGTGCAGCCACTGTGGAAGACAGTATGGAGTTTCCTCAAAAAGTTAAAAATGAAACTCCATTTGACCCAGTAGTCCCACTTCTAGGAATATATCCCAAGAAACTAGAAACACCAATCAGAAAGGATATATACACCCCTATGTTCATAGCAGCACAATTTACAATAGCTAAGATTTGGAAACAGCCTAAGTGCCCATCAGCAGATGAGTGGATTAAAAACTGTGGTACATCTACACAATGGAATACTATGCCGCTATGAAAAAAAATAAACTTTTACTATTTGCAACAGCATGGATGGAACTGGAGAGCATTATGCTAAGCGAAATAAGCCAGAGAAAGATAAATATCACATGATCTCACTCATATGTGGGATATAATGATCAACTTAATTTGATGAACAAGAATAGATCCAGAGACAAATGGCAGGGGAGCGGGCGGGGTGGGGGGGGGTTAGAGAGCAACCAAAGGACTTGTATGCATGCATATTAGCATAACCAATGGACACAGGCACGGGGGCGGTGGGGACTTGCCCGGGGTGGGAATGGCTGGGGGGGGGGGGGCGGGGGCGGGTGTCAATTGGGGAAAAAGTAGACATATGTAAAACTTTAGACAAAATAATAAAATAAAATTCTGGATCAATGTCCATGAGTTAGGGAGCAAGGATAGGATCTAGTGGACAGTGGGTGGGTTGGCCTTAGATAAGAGATGGCCGATTGACCACTAGTTACGAAAGGGAAGGCTGGGGACACAGCAAGAACAGAGATGGTTGGTGGTGAGAGCTTGGGGAAGTTCTTTTCTAGTTGTTTCTATTTCTCAGTATGCCTGAAAATAGGAATCAAGGCCATCAGCTGAGAATTTGGAGGAGGTTTTTGGATAGAGGAGAAAGTATGACCGAGCCATTAGAGTGAAAGAGCACATCGAATAGAGACACAGACTAGATCTGCTGAGCAGCACAAGGTCCTACTTGATGCTCATGGTCATGGAGTTAAAGTGACACTATCAGCTATGTGGGTGCAGGTGCCAAGTGGTCCAAGAGTTGGATTCCATCAGGGTTGTGTGCTGCCAAGCGAGTATAATAAAGCAAGAGATGGGCAAGCAGGTTGAGAGAGGGGGTCAGTGAGTGATTGCAATGATAGACCATAGACCTGATGATTGTCCTTATTATTCCCGAGAAAGAATGATAAACAGCAGTGGTCCCTTTGGAGTCTCAGTGGGGACCAGTCTACCCGTATTTCTAGTTCCACACATGAAAGCCAGCCTGTGCCCATCCTGGTGGCCTCATCTTACCAGCTAAGTGGGAGGCCTCTGTGACCTGCTCCTGAACGCCTTCTCTCCCGCCTGAGGCAGGTGTCCCGGGCAGCCAAGCAAACTTTTCAATTTCTCCTCACTCTAGTCCTTTTCCTACATTTATGTCCAAATGGAAAGAGTTTGACCACTTCTTGCACCCATGTGATAACAGTGACATGCTGCAGACGGATATCCTGAAGGTTAGGGGCAGGAGGAGGCCTCCAGGGACCCCAAGAGCCACTCTCTGATCCTCCAAGGTCTGGAGGTGTAAGCCAAACTGCACTGGGCACAGCCAGGACCCTCTCTGGGCTGGCGTGTCCTGGCCTTCCAGACCTGGCCCCCTTAGCAGCTGGTCTCAGTGCCGAGGGGCTGCATCCCACCTACAGTTCTCTCTACTTCCATGGCTGGTTTGAGAAGAGCTGGCAATAAACTTGCCCCAGTCCTGTGGGAACACTGGTCCAACCAAACAATATTCACAGTAACTATTCTCGTGCCCCAGAAGAATGGATCTGAAGTGCGGGCCAGAGGGCTCAGACCAGGGCGTGGGGGCAACAAGAGTCAGGGGTGACCTGGCCTGAGAGGCGACTCCAGCACAGAATAGAATGTGGGACACGAGGCATGAGGAGACTCGCCTCCCACTTCCCACTCAAGATTTGCATCACCCCAGCTGGCACACTGCAGGGGTTTGGGACAGACTCTCCTCTCATGACCCCTCTCAGGGTCCTTCTTCTAAGGAAGCCCCACCTTGGGGACGGGGCCTGTGTGAATTCAGGTGCCCTGAGAAGGGGCTTTACTGTGCAAGAAATGTATTGGGAGAAACACCTGTGAATGAAAAGGAGCGAATCCCAGCGTGGGGAGTTCTGGAGCAAAGTTGCCAACAGAGAGTGGGACAGGGGTGGACAGGCCTCCGGGAGCATTCTCGATGTCTTTTGTAAAAGAGAGAGGCCAAAATGTAGCCAGGCTGCTCCCAGAGCCTCAGGGAAACACGGAGCAAAAGGGAGACTCCCACCGCAGGGGCGGGACGCTCAGTTTACTCATGCTCATCAAACGTCTCAGCTCAGGGGTTTTCGTAAATTCCAACATGCAGGCAATTAACCACCATCCCACCCTATATCTTTGAGTGCTTACTTAAGGGACGCTCTGTTTGGGGCCCGGGTGCGGAGAACATCATGAGAGGCTCAAGTCTAAAAAGGACAAAAGGACTCTGCACCTGGGGAGCGTTCAGGTCGGAAACGGGGCTGAAGGGCACGCCAGAGTGAGCCGGGCTAAGCCTCAAGAACAATATGTGGTGTGTCTGTCTGTCTGTCTGTCTGTCTGTCACATACTGACCCAACTGGCTGCTGTCACACCCAGGCCACCAGCCCCTCGAGGGCCTGTCAGCCCCACCCTCCCCTGGGTGAGGACTGTGACTTGGGCAGCTGTCAGGCCCCACCCTCAGTCTCCCTTGAGCATTGCACAAGGTACTTCCTGCAGCCTGCGGGCCCCTCCGGGCCGGGCCCAGAGCCAGCTGGTGGAACTGCTCCCCAGGCCTCGGCCCAGAAAGGGCCAGCAGGCTGTTGGTCACGGACACAGGCCCTTTCCGCCCAATCTGCTGCACGACCTAACAACCCTCCCATCCAACGGCACCAGCTCCGGGCCACCCCCACGGCCAGTCTGGGGAAGGGGCTTTAGGACTCAGCTTGCGGGAAAGATGAGCAGTCATTCGGCAGTTTTCCTGGGAAGAACAGAGCTAGTGGCTGAGGGGTGAGCCGCCTGGTGCTGGCTGCCCGTGTGAGGAGACGGAGGAGAAAGGCACATCCTCATGAGAAGATTTCTTGAAGGAAGGGGCTTAATCAGGTCACAAAGAATAGTCAGAGGAGGGGAGAGAGGCCATCAGGGCGAGGGAGAGGGGAGCAGAGGGTGGGAGAGGGGGTCGTCCTGGAGGGGACGTGAGAAGAGTTCCACTGTGGGTGTCGGGAGCAGGAAGGTCGCTGCGCCAGGGAGAGCCAGACAGTGGGGACCCCGCAAGTCGCAAGTCGGTAGGAGGGTTTGGATTCAGTAAAGTTGGCAAATCAGAACTCTTATATGTTCTTGACTGCCGGTGTGCATGTGTGAGACAAAGATGGAAACTAAAGGAGGAGTTAAGGAGCTGAAGAGAATGGAGGCAAGGAGACCCCTTTAAGAGTCCTAAAACGGGGGTGGGGGTTGGGGCGGGGGTGAGGAACAAGAGCTCAAGAACAGGAGAGAGAGAGAGAGAGAGCGTGGCTCAGAGTCTTTTCAGAGGGAGAATGCACGGATTTGCGACACGTCAGGCAGCGTCTACCAGAGGAAATGAAAGATTCTCCTCGAGGTCGGCCTGAAACAAAGAGTGACCGTGTCGGGGAGGAAGCCGTGCTGCCCGGACAGTCACGGCTGGTGTGTCAGTTATCAATGACTGCCTCTCGGCTCCAGTGCCCCCTGGGTGCACAAGCCCGTGATAAACAAGATTCCTGTGAGTGTCCCTCCTTTGGGATGAGCACCCCGGGAAGCTCCTCAGGAGGGACCTGGCAGGAGGAGAGACTCCCCTGCTGTAGCCGGGGCTGGGGCTGGGGCGTGGGCGTGAGGAATCGGTGGAGCCTGCCCAGGGCACAGGCCTCTGAGCACACAAATGCTCCTGCCCCACCGGTGCCCAGCTCCTGCCTCACACCCACGCCAGCGGGTGCTGACCACCTGCTCCGCCACCTGCACTGCGGAGAGTGGCCTCCGCGTTGCCCTCATGCTGTGAAGGGCTCCTGCCCACCTCCCCGGTGCCTGGACTCACACTGACACCCACACCACCAGTTGCGGACACCTGCTCTGGAGAGGTGCCTATTGCTTGCCCAGCAACTCCAGACCAGCTCTGGCCTGGCCAAACCAGCAAACGTCTCTGCCAGCCAGAGGGCTGGACCCACCTTCTCCCACAGGGCCGACCCCTTTCCGAGACTGTCCCTCCTTGGGTGCTCTTCCTCAGGGGTAGGCTAGCTTATAGTTACTCTTTTACCTTACCTTTCTTTATATGATATTAAGCATCCCACTTAACCCACTCTTTTTAAAAAGTATATATATTTTATTGATTTTTTTACAGAGAGGAAGGGAGAGGGATAGAGAGTTAGAAACATCGATGAGAGAGAAACATCGATCAGCTGCCTCCTGCACACCCCCTACTGGGGATGTGCCCACAACCAAGGTACATGCCCCTGACCGGAATTGAACCTGGGACCCTTCAGTCCACAGGCTGACGCTCTATCCACTGAGCCAAACCGGTTAGGGCCCCCACTCTTGATTGGACCCAGACTGCCACAGTTTCTCTTTCTGATTAATCAGAAATTTGCTTTTTTATTTTATTAAAGCAAGGAAGAGTTTCTAAGATACCATGGGCCCTCCTCACTTTGTGCCCTATCACATGGGCATGCAGTGCCTTTGTGAGGAATTGCCTAAGGCACTCCCTGTGGGAAAGCAAAGTACAAAGCAATCCCCTCTGTACAAAATCTTAGGTAAAACTTGTCAAGTTTCATTGAAAGCTGTTCGTGAATTTCATTTGAAATGGCATTAAATGTACAGATTAACTTTGGAAACAACTGACATCTTTAAGTATGGAGTCTTTCTACCTAGGAACATGGCATATTTTTCCATTTTTAAGGTCTTTGTTAATCATTCAATTTTTTTTATCCCTGATGACCTTCCCATTAAAGTCTCTTTTACCTACATGTATACCAGTTTCCTGATGATCAGTGTTTCCTGATACAGCTTTTTCTAGTCTCTTATTTTCCACTTTTTGGGTTCTTATGTTTTTGGTGCACCCTTGAACATGGCAATTAATGGTTTTTAGAAACTCTAGACTGACAGTCACTCTTTTAAAACTGTTTTATTATGATAAACTTTAATCACACAGAAAGTAAATTGATGAATTTGTCCGTTAATATTTATTGTGATTATTGAAATATTTAGATTCATTACCACTGTTTTTATTTTGTGCCTTCTATTCACACTGCTTTTTCTAAGTTTTTTTTTTCCTGAATTCTTTTTTATTTTTTAACCCCCTTCCCATTATATTGAAATTTATCTGCTCTGTTTCTATTCTGTTTATAAATACATTAAATTTTACTTTGTTTACTTAATTTGCTTACTTAAATTAGCAAAGTTTAAAGTTAATTTCTTTACTCCCTTCCAACACAAACCTCAGAATGCATTAGCTGTCACATTTTCCATTTGACTTAACATTGTTCTGTTTTACTTCCTTCTTTATTATTGCCAACATTAGTCATCATCATTATTATGAGTATAGTCAGTATTTTGATTTACCATATGTTTACTAACTTGTTTTCCCACCAATACTATCTTTTCACCCTTTGTTCCGAGTTCTAGTTCCTTCTTCCAGGAGTAAATCTTTAGAAGTGGTTGATGAGGGGTGTTGGTGATAAATTTTCAGTTGTGGGTCTGATAGGATCTTCATTTACTAATCAGTTTTAAGTTATCCAGGCCATTAAGTTGGCCATTTTTCTCTCTCAGCATTTTGAAGATATTTTACTGTCTTTAAAATATATATATATTTTTTATTGATTTCTGAGAGAAAGGGAGAGGGAGAGAGAGAGAGGAACATCAGTGATGAGAGAGAATCTTTGATCAGCTGCCTCCTGCACGTCCCACACTGGGGATCGAGCCCACAACCTTGGCATGTGCCCTGCCCAGGAATCGAACTGTGACCTCCTGGTTCACAGGGTGACACAACCACTGAACCACACTGGCCGGGCAAAGATATTTTACTTAATTCTGGCTCTTTTATTGATTGTCAGTCCTTTGTAGGCAACTGGTCTCTCCTTCCTGAGGGCTTTTAATATTTTGTTCTTTATCTTTGTTATTCTGCAGTTACACTACAATTTGTCCAGGATGAATATATTTTTTAAAATGTTAATAGTACTGTTTTTGGATGATGAGATTATGACTATTTTTTTTTCACTCTTTCAATTTTCTGCAGTTTTAAATTTTGTTTATATTTATGTGTCACTTGATAAATCAGATTGAACAAACATACAGTTTTATGTATATGTATATATTTTAAATATTTTTTATGGATTTTTACAGAGAGTAATGGAGAGGGATAGAGAGATAGAAGCATCTATGAGAAAGAAACATTGATTGGCTGCCTCCTGCACACCCACTGGGGATTGAGCCCAAAACCTGGGCATGTGTCCTGACCAGGAATTGAACCAGTGACCTCTCGGTTTGTGGGTCTGCGCTCAACCCCTGAGTGACTAATATTTTTATTAGTCCTCCAGATTTGTTGTGATTCCTGGATAATAGCTTAGAATAATAGGTATTATCTATTAAGTGTTGGCTATGTACCAGGCACTATTTAAAATACTTTAAAATGTTAACTCATTTCATAGTCACAACAATCCTATATAATAAAACCCTAATATGCAAATCGACTGAACAGCGAAACAACCGGCAGAATGACCAGTCACTATGATGTGCACTGACCACCAGGGCGCAGACACTTAAGGCAGGAGCTGCCCCCTGGTGGTCAGTGCGCTCCCACAGGGGGAGCACCGCTCAGCCAGAAGCCGGCTCAAGGCTGGCGAGCACAGTGGCGGTGGCAGGAGCCTCTCCCACCTCCCCGGCAGTGCTAAGGAGCAGCGAGCAGGCGGACAGTAAGGAGTGAGGGGTCCTGTACTGCGAGGGGGATGTCCGACTGCCAGCTTAGGTCCTGGACTGCGAGAGGGCGCAGGCCAGGCTGAGGGGACCCCCCACCCCTTTCCAGTGCTTGAATATTGTGCACTGGGCCTCTAGTACCATTATAACCCTCATGTTATAGGTGACTAAAGTATCTCATCCAAGCTACACAATGGGGAACGCTGAAGATAGGATTGGAACCTAGCTTCTCCCGGGGTTTCCCCTGTACTTCATGGACTCCGTGAATTGCTTTTCTGCGTAAGCCAGTTGGAGTTTGGTTTCTGGTACTTGCACCTGGAAAATTTCTGACTGATCCTTGGGCAATTGAGTGGATGTTGCTGCTACTTACTGAAAAAGGAAACTCGGGAGGGAAAGTTTCCCTTTTGGAAAAGGTAGGCACAGCATAGAATTACCTTGTCCAGGAACCTGTTGAATGTCTTCCCGGATGTCAGGAACTTTTAGAACCATCGCTGTAATTTGCTATTGCTGTACCCGCAAACTCCCCTGTCTCTGTGGCCTCTGCTGGAACTGAGCATCTGAAGGAAATGAACTGACTCTGAGCTGTGGTTTGCAGCCATGGGTCCTGAAGCACTGGGGAGTGGCAATAAATTGTGATGTGTATTATAAGTGGTCTGTTAATGACAAAGCATCCACATTTTCAGATAACATCTTTATTTTTATTAAAGTAATCCATGCACTTAGTTTTTTAAAAATCAAATAGGCCCTAGCCAGTTTGGCTCAGTGGATAGAGCGGTGGCCTGCTGACTGAAGGGTCCCGGATTCGATTCTGATCAAGGGCATGTACCTCGGTTGCAGACTCTTCCCCAGCCTGGGCCCTGGTTGGGGCGAGTGCAGGAGGCAATCAATCAATGTGTTTCTTTCACATCGATGTTTCTCTCTGTCTTTCTCTCTCTCTTACACTCTCTCTAAAAATCAATGGAAAAATGTCCTCAGATGAGGATTAAAAAAAAAATCAAATAGTTTTACAAAGCTCATAATGAAAAGCATTAACACCCTGCCCCACTCCCACTCACTGGCAGCAACTGCATTGAACTCTTTTAGTTGGTATTTGCCTCCATATTTCTAAGCAACATGCTTATACTGTTTTTTGTTGTTGTTGTGTTTTTATTTTTTTTTGCTTGATTTTTATTTACTTCCTACTATGGAAGATGAGGACTTAGTTCTTTTATCCTATTCTCCCTCAACTCTCAATATTGTTATCATTTTTTGGTCAACATTTATTATGTACATTATTGTGATTATGCAGTATATGATTATATCCTTTTATCCTTAACTTTTAGTTTTCTTGGAGTTAATACTTTCCTCACTTTTCATTTGCTTAGCTTTCTTTCTTTCTTTCTTTCTTCTTTCTTTCTTTCTTTCTTTCACAATTAAATTTTATTTCTGCTTCAACAATAAATACACCTGAGTTATTTTTCCAAATCCTACCCTCCTAATCTAATGCCCTTAAAATTGAAATCTCACATCATCTCTAATTGTGATCTAATTCCACTTGGAAATTACAAGTTTAGTTTTAAGACCATGATTTTAAAGCTCAGGCTTCACAGCATTGGCTGCTGAGGCACCTCATTAGTTCCAATCGTCACAGAATAGCACCTATTGGCTACACAGGCCTCAATTTTCATGTAGATGCAGCATCTACATGGAAATGGAGGCTTTTAACCTGCCCAGAAGCTAAGTTCTGATGGATTTGCCTTCCATGGCGTCAAACATGTCTTCTAGGCCTTCTGCGCACGTGGGAGAAACTCCCGGGCATTGTGGCCTGTGTAGGAGGAGACGTTGCAGCCTGTCCAGTTGTCATGAACGGCATACCCGGCACCAAAGCCATCAGGGACCGCGGGGGCCAAGCCACCAATGTCCACTGCTGGGCTGGTCCGTGGGCTGGTGGACAGGATGTTGTGGTTTATCTGCCCACACGCAGGGTCCGGATACAGCTCAGGCAGGGCAATCCCTTTGGCTGCTGCCAGGCACCGCAGAGCAAATACGTGTCAGTCAAAAGCCTGGCCCATGGCCGCTTCTTTGGTCAGCTGGCCGTGGTTCTGGAGCCCTCGGCCATCATCGGCTTAAGCGCTCCCTCGCTGTGCTAGGAGGGCTCCCTGACAAAGGCCTCAGCGCACCTCTTTGTGAAGATGGAGGCGGGCGGATGGTCTCGGTGCGGCCGTGCTTGAACGCCGCAGTGCTGCAGGACTCGTAGGTGGCCACCGTCTGCCCATATTGCCGCAGAAAGGCCATCTGGAAGGCCAGCCGGGCCACCGAGTCAGGGCTCAGCTTCTGCTTCTTCAAGAATTCTTTGCCTCCTCTCTGAACCTGGATGCAGTTTTCATGGTGGCATCAAACTTTTCCTTAGCAGCAACGATGCCAGTCTTGAAGGCATCGTTCAGCTTGAAGTTGTTTCTGCACAGCAGCAGAGGAGTCAGTGCTGGCCGGCTGGCTCCGTGGAGGGATGGCAGGGGCCTGAGTGCTGTCTTTAAACACTTCATTGGAAAACCCTAGCACTGCAGCCCCATCGCCCCAAGCATGCTCAAAGTGACAGCGGCCGTGCCACCCTTGGCTATTATGAGGTTAAAGGATTTATCGAACCAGCGGTGTGTTCCATCACTGTGCAACATGGTATGTGGACAATTGGACAAGGTCCTTAATGGGGAAGTCATCTAGGCAGAGACAGAACACAGCAGAGTCCACTTTCCTCAGGGTCTCCTCGTCGCCACCACTCACCAGCTTCTGCCTGAGCTCTGCCCAGATATCTCGGTTCTCACTGGGCAGATATGCCAGTGGAAACTCGGGGGCAGGGCTATTGTCTGAGAGAATGTACTTCAGATGAGCCTGGATTTCAGAGGTGCTCACAATGTTCCCATTTTGATCCAGGACACCAAAGACATAGAAATGTCCTTTTCATAGGACCAAGAGGTGTCTGGCCTTGTCATCAGTGAAGAGTTCATCCTGACTAGGTCTGGGTTAATGAGTTGAATTGAAAAGCCGAAAATACTGGGACATATCCAGCGGATATGCATTGACCAAGTAGGCACCATACCAAGACAGAGAGGAAGGCACAAAGCGTATGAGTTTCTTGAAGTATCAGTGCCACTTTTGGCAGGGCTCAAGTGGAACGCTTCTGGTTCCAAAAGGCCAGCCGGGAGTGTCTTCAGAAACCATCATGTTGGTCGCCCGGTGAGCTGTTCATTATACTCAGTCTTTGGGTCAGGGTTGAGTGCCATAAATGGATTAAAGTTCAGGACAGTGGGGTCTCAAGCAGTTAAGTACATATAAAACCAGGGACAATAATGTTTTTGAAGTTCATCAATGTTGTAGCATGTATCAGTTCTTCATTTCTTTTTATTGCTGAATAATGTTCCATTATATAGATACTAAAGGCCTGGTGCGTGAAATCTGTGCACGGGGGGCGGGGGTGTCCCTCAGCCCAGCCTGCACCCTCTCCAATCTGGGACCCCTGTGGGATCGGGCCTAAACCGGCAGTTGGACATCCCTCTCACAATCCGGGACTTCTGGCTCCTAACTATTCACCTGCCTGATTGCACCTAACCACTTCTGCCTGCCAGCCTGATCGCCCCCTAACTGCTCCCCTGCTGGCCTGATCTCGCCCCCAACTGCCCTCAACTGCCGGCCTGATATTGCCCCTAACTGCCCTCCCCTGCCAGCCTAGTTGCCCTCAACTGCCCTCCCCTGCAGGCCTGGTTGCCCACTGCCCTCCCCTTCAGGCCTGGTCACCCCTAACTTCCCTCCCCTGCAGGCTTGGTCGCCCCCAACTGCCCCCCTGCCAGCCTGGTCACCCCCAACTGCTCTCCCCTGCCGGCCTTGGTTGCCCCACTCAGCTTACTGTTCAGTTATTTGGTGGTCCCTCACTAACCCTCCTGCCGACCTTGTCGCCCCACTCAGCCTGCTGTTCGGTTGTTACTGTGAGAGAGTCCCAGACAATTTGCATATTCCTCTATTATTAGTATAGATAGCACATTTTGTCATCAGTTGATGGACATCTGGGTTATTTCCACTTTTTTGGTTATTATGAATTCTCTTGGGGATATAACTAGGAGTGGAATGGCTAGGTCATGTGTTAAGTATATGTTTGATCTTTTGAAGAACTGCTACGGTCGTTTCCAAAGTGCCTGTACCTTTACCACCAGCAGTGTATGAGGGTTCCAATTTCTCCACATCCTTGCAACATTTGTTATTGTTTGTCTTTTTGATTGGAGCCAGTCTGGTGGGTAACCATCATTGTGGTTCTGATTTGCATTGCCCTAATGTTTATTAATTGCCTTTTCTTCCTCATTCTCTTTCCTTTCTGGACTCTGAAATGTCGCTCGTATGTTTACTCTGCTTGTCCTGAGCAACCAGCTGATTGTGCAATTCTTTTCCAATCCTATTTTCAAAATTCTTGCAAAATTCTTCTGTTTTCCTGAACTGCCCATCATCCAAGAGAGCCTTCTGTGCACTGAGGCACCTTCTAATGGTGTCTTCAGGTTTGGGAACAGGCAGCCTGGGCAGGCTGTCCTAGTAGTGCACGGTGGGCACAATGCTGCGCTGCAGGTACTGTCCGGGCCAGAGCAGGCGCTCAGGGGCTGCGGGGGGGTCGGGGGGCCCCTCCCTGGCCGACGGCAGGGGCCTGGGGCCAGGCACAGAGCAGCAGGCGGGCCACCATTGTCCCTGGAGGCGGCGGCTGCATGATGCTGAGTCTCATTTGCTTAGTTTTCTATGTTACTGTCACTAATTTGTCCTCAAACTCTCCACCAGAGAATAAGTTGACTGTTAATATGTCAAGTGATTATCAATTTCATAATTTTTCCTCTTTGACCTCCTCCTGCTTTTGATGTTTCCTGATGTTCCAGTTTGGACTGGTTACCCTGTAGGTAATGTCCTGGGATTTCCCTTCAACATCCTTCTGGGTATTTCCTTTGACTGGCTTTTGTGCTGGAGCCTCAGTTTCTTGGATCTTCTTCCTCTTTGTTGGTTTATTCTCTCATTTTGGTGGGACACATCCTCTAGTACCTTAATTCCCAAAGTGTGGTCTATGGACCAGCAGCATTGGCATAAGCTTGAAGAAATTATGAATCTCAGGCCCCAGCCCAGACCTACTGAATCAGAATCTGCACTTTACCAAGTTCATCTGCTCTTCAAGGTTTAGAAAGCACGTCTCTGATAGCTCATGAGAAAGGTAAAAACAACTCAAGACCTTGCTTTTGTATTTATCTATATTCCACTCTCACTTTTGATTAATAGTTTAGGAATAAAATTCTAAGTTGGAAGTCATTTTCTGTCTAGATTTTTAAGACAGTGTCCCATTGCCTCCTAACCTCTGGTGTTGCTGTTAAGTTCAATTCCATTATGATATCCAGTCTTTTGTGTATGACCTTGTTTCTTCCTGTTACTTTTAGTCCAGATTTCTGAGGTTTCATGACAGTGTCCATTGGTAAGGATCTTTTTGTTGTTATTATCGAGTGTCCCGTGTCCTGAGTGAACCCTTTTAATCTAGAGACTCTTCTGGTTCAGCAATATTTTCCTGTTATTTCTTCAACAACTTCTCTAATCATTTCCTTCATTATCTGTTCCTGAAACTCCTAATATAAGGTATTTGATTTCTTGGTGTCTTTATGAATTTTCTTATCTTAAATCTTTTATTTTAATTTCTTTATATTTCTGTTTTGCTTGCAGGGAGACTTTCTCAACTTTATTGACTAATTCTTCCATTAATTTTATTTGTTTCTGTCATATTTTTAATGTGTAGGAGTTCTTTATATTCTCTGAATGTTCCATATTGTGGCATCCTATTTTTCTTGCAGAGATGCATCATCTTTTTTATCTGACCAAAGATATTAATTATAGTTTTTTTATATAAAAATATTTTTATTGATTTCAGAAAGGAAGGGAGAGGGAGATAGATAGAAATATCAATGATGAGAGAATCATTGATCAGCTGCCTCCTGCATGGCCCCTACTGGGGATCAAGCCTGCAACCTGGGCATGTGCCCTGACTGGGAATCAAACCGTGACCTCCTGGTTCACAGGTCAATGCTCAACCACTGAGCCATATAGGCCGGGCTACAGTTTTTTTTTTAATGTTCTCCTGCTTCTTGCATTGTGTCTGTTTCTTCCAAGTCTCTTTGTTTTGTAGTTTTTATCTTCAATTATCAGTAAATAACTTTTAGGATTTCTTCAAATGCTTGGTGATCCTCAGCTGTTTGTTCACATTTAAGAGTGAGGAACTAAAGTGATCTCTGGAAGCCCTGTGCATATGGTCCGAATGGGTTGAGTAAGGACTTCACTGTAAGTTGATCAGGCTGGGACCTAGAACTGTGTAGTACAACCCTTACCTGTCAGATTGGAAGATTTTTGTCCCTTTAGTTGGTCAGTTTCACTGAAAGGGACTCTCTGTTCTCCTGCCTGGTGTGGTGGCAATGGTGAGGGCGGTGGGTGTAAGGCTGGCTGCCAGCATTCTCAGGGCTGAGTGGGAAAGAAGTCTGTGGGTGGTAACTCTCATTTCAGTATGAGGACTTCCCCTCAGTCAGCCTGCTCACGGCTGAGCCTGTAGTCCTGGAGTCTGCTTTCCTTGACTCTCCCTCCTCTTCAGAGAGTAAATCTTTAACCTTTTGCTGGGCTTGGGCAGGTGATCTGTGGAACAAGGATATTCTTCCAGCTTCCATACAATCCTCCTGTTTTCAGGTTCATCTGCATCTTTACCTTTAGAGGAATCTGAGCTTTTCTAAGGTTTTTAATCCATTAATCAGTTTAATTTTTGGCTCTCTGCTTTCACCCAATTGCAGACTCATTGTTAGATTTTTAAATTTTTAATTGTGTATAACTTATACAGATGAATGTGCAGCTGGATGGATATTTGCACCAGGAGTAACCACCACTCAGTCAAGATATAGAATACTTTAATCACATCTGAGGGTTCTCTTGTATCTCCTCCCAGAAAGTAATTCCAACCAAAGGTAACCCCTTTTTAACTTCTGTCAATAGATTAATATTGTCTGTTCCAGAGCCTGGCATACATGGAATCATGCAGTGTATACTCTTCAGTCTGGCATCTTTCACTCAACATTGTTTGGCCCTGGCTGGTGTTTCTTGGTGGTTAGAGTGTCAGCCTGCACACCGAAGGGTCATGGGTTCAATTCCCTCAAAGACACATACCTGGATTGCAAGTTCAATCCCCCATCCCAGGTCAAGGTACATGATGGAGGCAACTATTGATATGTCTCTCTCATATGGATGTTTCTATCTCTCTTATTCTCTCTCCCTCCCACCTTTCAACTCTCTCTCTAAAAAAAAAATCAATGAGAAGGGTCCCGGGTTCAATTCCGGTCAAGGGCACATACCTTGGTTGCTGACTCCTCCCCGGCCCAGGCCCTGGTTGGGGCTCATGCAGGAGGCAACCTATCAATGTGTTTCTCTCATATCAATGATTCTCTCTGTCTTTCCTTTTCTCTTCCATTCTCCCTAAAAATCAATGGAAAAATATCATCGAGTGAGGATTAATAGCAACAAAACATTATGTCTATACAGGTACTTTGTTTTTAGTTGCTGGTCTTGGTTTCTGGTTCACCATCCTTTCATCTCTTTCTCTTTGCTTGGCAGCCACTCCCATCCCTCCTCACAACTCAGCGCCTTCTCTGCCCAGCTTCCTGAGGGCTGTGGGGTGATGGATCCATGCTGGCATGGCTCACCTTAGTGGGTTTGCACAGTTTCCTCCCTGATTAGCCGCAGTCGGCTCTTTGAACTTGGGCCAGGTGTGCAGCCACCACCTCATGCAAATGGGCTCATTGTCCTGGAAGCTAATGTGTGTGTGAAACAATAGGGGTGTGTGTGCATGCGAGAGAGCCTGGCCTGAATTTCTGGCTCTTTCACAGATGTTTCTTTTGATCTGAACAAGTCTGTATCTCCCAAGCCACTTTGGTCCACCAAATATTGAGAACTTCTCCAGGGTCAGCGGGTTTTAGGTTGATGAAAAAGACTCATCCTGACCCAGCGGTCTGGTCCCTCTCCACACAGGCTCCCCGCCCTGAGGGCTGAGCCGCCCATAGTCAGAATGTACCTTAATTTGATACAAAATGTTGCTGTAGTGCCCACCTCTGAAGGGAAGGAGTTGTGCTCAGTTGATACGCTCAGCATAATGGAACGTTATGTAGCGTCATTGACATTAGCCTCAGATGTAAAGACTCTGATCCTCTAGCAAGGCTGACTCTGCCACTTCCGATCTCAGGGCCCTCCTGCCTGGGTGTCCTCAGTGGGGAATCATCCTCCCCCTTCCCCCTCCCCCCCCCCCCCCCCCCCCGCCCCCGACCTCTACCCTCCCATCCCCCTTTGCAGCTGGTCCTCTGCCTGCTGTCTGAGTCTTCTTGGAATGGGGCTCCTGGGACTTCAGCTTCCAGACACTCCTCTGCCCTGGGGGTGAGGGTGGGGCGGGGGAGGGACTCTGTTGGGTGCCTAACCCATGCCTAGTGGGAAGCTTCTGCTTTAGAGGGCTCCTGCACTCAGCCTTTTCGGGGGAAGGGGGGAAGGGAAGAGCTGGCAATATGCTATGAGCCAGGAGAAAGAGGTTGTGGGAGCGGGCTTCACAGGACCTATGGTGAGAGGTCTGGGAAGGGTATGCAGGGGAATGGGGAGGGGTTACAGACAGCCCAGAAGGATGACCTCTGAAATAACATCTTACACCAGGAAGTATGTCGGTACTCTACTTTTAAGTAGCACAGAATACTAAATGGTGTTGCAATAACAGTAAGTATCAACCCATCTCCCAAATCTCTGCTTAAGGAATGTCTCCTTTGTGAATCTTTTCCCAGATGTCCCATTTAGATTTCTTTTCATTTTTATAATTTGTGTTATCGCATTTCTATAATTTGTGTTATCTCATTTCATGTGTAAGGGGGAGGTTGCCTCGGAATGGGAGGAATTAAAATCTGCCACTTAACATAAACTAAGTTCAGTTTTACATTTGGGTAAGCTCAACTTTTTTTAGGAAATGCATATTTCAGAGCCAATGTGGCAGCTAGGCACAGGGAGAGCCTCGGACCGCCTTGGAGGATGGGGAATGGAAGCTGCATCTATTTGGGGTTTTCTGGAGTCTTCCTGGCCTGTCCTTTGGCTCCTGCTGGCTGAAATCACAGCTGGTGGGGCAACTGTCCTATTCTATGCTGGTGAGGTCAGGGCCACTGCTGACTTGGACCCACCTCAGCTCTTTGGGGCCTGAGAATACTCTGTGCCTCATTCAAACCCTGTCCATCCTTTGGCTCAGGCTGGGCACCCCCAGGTTCTGTCACACCCCACCACTCTCCATGGCAGCCGTAGGCAGGCCTTTCGCTCTCAGCTCAGCTACCTTCTACACCCTCAGTGGGAGTTCAGGGAGACTTCTGGGTCCCTTCTATAGCACAAGGGGGCCTAGGGAGATTGGGGGCACCATCGATGGACCCTGCCTTACGTAGACCCTCCCTCAATCATTTCTAACCACCACTGTGGGCATCCCTGTGTCAGACCAGTGCTTCTCTCAGGGGACATGATTTTCCCATTGTGCACCTGTAGAAAGAAGACCAAGCCCACAGTTATGGGGTTTTACCCAAATGATTTGTTTGTACATAATTGTCCCTCAGGGTTTGGGGCTGGGGCAGGAGCGAAGACACACAATGGCCCCCACTCTTGTCCTCCCTGCCCACCTCCTGGAAGTACCAGCTTTCTCCCTTCATCTGGTGTTGTTGGATGGGCACGTCCCTCCAGCACTCTCTCTCTCTCTCTCTAAACAGGACTTGGCTCATGATCTGTAAAAGAAACTTTTGGAATTTAGAAACTCCTTTATTGTCTCACAACATTCAGCCTTCAAGCCTTGTCTCTGGAGAGTTGACTTTGGAACTGAAGCAGGAGGAGGGCCCCTTTTTCTCTCCAGCTTTTAAAACGGGTGCCATTAGCCAAAGAGGGGAAGGTGTGCAGGACAAATGGAAAGCACATTAGCATATACATTTAAAATCCTGCTACATGAGAAAAAGTGTCTAGTGTGGCTGTGGCTGGGCAGTGTGATGACCCTCAGGGTTCAGCCCCATCTCCAGGCCCCGCTTCTGCCCCTGGAGGAGCAGGGAGGGAGGGGGGCGTCCTCAGCACTGGGAGGCAGCTGGCGCGGCTTTCCCAGCTGCAGGTGAGTTGGGTCCAGGCCTTGTAGCTGGCAGTGGTATAGGACACGCCCCTCCCGAACCCAGAAAAGCTGATTGCCTCATGGTCCTTGCCCTTGGGGGTTGCAGGTTTGTGGGGTGTTTACAGGAAAGCGACCACATTGCAGATGAGTCAAAGCTGGGTGAAGGGAGAAGGGTGCATTTTATACGAACTCCTAGCAACAGAGCAGGATGCCTGAGATTCTGGACATGGGTTTGGGTGAGGTCCTGTGCAATCTGGTGTTGCGGGGAGAGGTCACCACTGGAGTTTAGAGAAAGAGTTTTTCTATTGAGGTAAACTAACCCACAGAAATAAACATCATTAGAAGACCCATTCATGCTTAAAACAGCTTAGTTTTGGTTTGTGTTTTGAAAACATATAAAAGCCTTAATGACTCTATTTTAAAAATTATGAGCTAGGATATAAAAGTTATAAACACTATACATTTTAGATACACACATTTCCAATGTGTGGGAGGTTTATGGGAAGAAGAATCGAAGAGGAAAAGACCAACAGGGCAGAGTTGGGGGCAGAGAGAGCCCCGCAGAGGAGAGGCCAGATGGGGGAAGGCAGATGAATCCTGAAGGAAGATTGGTCCAGGTCCATCAGACATGCTCCTATCGTAACATCCTGCAGCTCATGTACCTGCTACCACTGCCTCCAGACCAAGGTGATGAGCTAAACAATATGCGTTTACAGCTCTTCCATAGCTCTTCCCCTTGACATTCCAGAGGCTCTGCTGGGGCCTGCTGTGTAAGTCCCAAGTTCTAAGACGCTGGTGTGCTCCACTGGCTGAGGGACATGGAGTGGAGGCAGATTGCACACCGGCCAGAAGCTTCCTGAGGTGAGAGCAGGCCTGTGCTTCCTCCCCTGGCCCTGTCTGGGACACGGCAGACACCCAGTATTTGTTGGTGAGTGAGCAGCTTGGCTGGGTGAGAGGCACGTCCTCTTCAATAGCCTTAGAATGAGGCCAGGGCCGGTGCTCCTTCCCTGCTTGGTCCTGAGCCGCCGTGAACAGGAAATGTGCCTTGTCTCTTGTCATCTGAGTCAGTAACCTGTTCCCCGTGACACAAGAGCGCAGGCCTGCCTGTGCCTTCATCCTGACATGGTACTTGGTGCCAAACGTTGAAGCGTGTGTCATCCCTGCCTCACACAACACGTCTTGCCACCTGTCCCACCACCTGCTTTTGCCTGGAATCAGCTGGGCCTCAGCTCTGTCTCCTTCTCCACCCTGACAGGTGCCTCCTCTCCTCTATGACAGTCATTGCGTGTTATTCTAGGGCAGTGGTTCTCAACCTTTCTCATGCCGCGGCCCTTTAATGCAGTTCCTCATGTTGTGGTGACCCCCAACCATGAAATTATTTTCGTTGCTACTTCATAACCGTAATTTTGCTACTGTTGTGAATCGTCATGTAAATATCTGTGTTTCCCGGTGGTCTTAGGCTCTACGGCAGCGGTTCTCTTCCTCTCGTCTCCTCTGGCTTTGTGTGCCTGTGTCACAATGCCAGATGAGTTGGCACAGCGGGCGGTAGGAGTCTTTTTGGAAATGATTCCTAAACCAGAATGGCTAGCAGTAACCTCACTATACAGGAAACTGACTGCAAACCGCACAATTATGTCCCACTAAACTGAAATTAGATGCATCTCTAACTCAACTTCTCCTTACCCAGATCCTAAAAATAGCATCAGTCACATCAACGCTAAGAGAGAAGGTGAAAGAATGGGAAGAAAGTGGTCTAGACCGGTTGTCATTTAAATAGCTTACTATTGCAATTTTATGAACTCGTGAACGACCACCAGGCCCTACTGCCGGGCTCTTCGGAGCCTTGGAAGGGCGCCGGCAAGTGGAGGACCCAGTTTAAGGGCCATTAGCGCCACAGTTAATCCACCTCTGCCTGGACACGAGATTGTTTCAGTGTTAGGATGATCAGCTCCATCGTCTGACAGCTCTTTTCATGTGGCGGCAAGACGGCTATAGCAGCAGCTCCAGCTTCGCATCCTCCCAGGGGCTCATCCAGCAGGAAAGAGGTGGCACATCCCTCAGCAATTCTTGCAGCAGGATCTCCTTTGCACCAGCCTGGGTCATGGGCCCAACGAGCCAATCACCGGGCCAGGGACGTCCCACGTGCGGGGCCACCAGCCTGCTCCCGCGGCTGTGTTACTGCGGCTGGCTGGCTGGAGGCCGTAGAGCAGCAAACCGTGGGGCTGAGGCCAGGGGAAAGGTTGGTTCCACAGAAGAAGTTTGGGGGGAGGGGTGGGTTTTAAAGGGCCTATAAATGCTGAGGGAGTGTAGAGAGTGGTAGGAAGGGGGAAGCCAAGTGTGGGGGTTCAGAGCTAGTCACCCCAAGATGCGCTTCTGTGGTGGGCGGGTTGTTTTGAGCTAAGGGCATTTTAGCGCTGGGCTCAGGAGAAACTTCTGCCCCTCCCTTGACTCCCTTGAGATAGGGGCCATGCTCATAATGGGAAAAAGCTCAGAAATGAGCTCTTCTGTAGGGCAGGACACACTTCCATTTACTAAACATCTGCTCTTCTTATTCTGCAGCGGCCCTGCCTCTCATCAGCCGGGGACTTTGTGCATTGCTTCATCGATAACCCACTTTGGAATAAGTTGTTTGTAGGTTTCTACATTTTCCTCTTTTTCATTAGATTTTATATCTGGTTCATGCAAATTATTTTTTCATTTGTTCATAGACCACTAATTTTTTTTTTTTTGCTGATTCTGTAATAAAACATTTTATACCCATTTGCAATAATTTAACATTAATTCAGTTTCAGTTGCCTTGGAAAAACAAGTCATTATTGCTCAATTGCATAGTGAATTGACAGTAAAATGACTGAATTTATGTCATTTCAGGAGAATATTTAGTGTTCTTGTGCACATTAAATAGTTTAAACACATGATTTCACCACGTTCTTCCCCCGCCCCGCCCCCCCCCCGCCCCCGCCCATAATACCATTTACGAGTTTCCTTGACTGGTCTCTTTCACCTTTACTACAAAGTTTGCTAATTGAGTCTAAAATCCTCTAAACTCCTGGGCCCAGCCAAATGGAAGGAGTGAGGGTAAAGCGGAGGGTGAGTGGTCTAGAACCAGAGTCCAGAGCCGCTGGCAGCTCTCAAAGGCTGCTCAGGGCCTCCACCATGACTGCCCTTATCACACACCCAGGCTCCTGGCCTCTTGTCTGCCCCCAGAGGCACAGCCCTCCTCCCTCAGAGCTGGCCTGGCTCAGGCTGGGCTGGGCTGTAGGGTTTCCTCAGCTTGCCCCCTCCCACCCTAGGCCCGCTGCCTCAGTGGAGCAGGTTCCTGCCACTGTTCTGGGACTCATCTCCCTGCCTTGCTGCATCTGCAGCGCTGACACCCCACATCTGGAAGTGCTGCTCCACCTGCCGGCCCTGGAGCCCTGCCAGAGGTTTCTGGAGATGCTGGTTGACCCAGCCACTGGGGAAGAAGAGAAGGCTCTGGGCTGAGGGAGTGACCTGAGGGTGGAGCCCCAACCTGTTTATAGGACCAGGCTCCGCAGGGGCTGGCAGATGCACAGTCAGTCCCATCCCATTGGAAGAGTTGCTGCCAGCCAGCTAGGGAGCTGGCATCTTGGCAGGAGCTGGGCCTGGAGCAGAGCTGAAAGGATTGGCATGGAGAGACTGACACCTAGGGAGCCACCTGGCCATCCTCATCAGGTAACTTTTCCCCTCCTCTCCTCTAAGCAACACAGATCCTGCCAGGCCCACAGCCCGCCACTGTAGACAGTGGACTTCCTGGAACCCAGGAACCAGCCTGTGCGTCTCCAAAACTCTGCCGGCCCAAATCCCCATCCACTGTCAATTATTTACTCTGCCCAAGAGTGATGAGGCTGGAACCAGGCCAGGGAAGCTTACAAACTGCTCACCCCAGCCCTGCCATGTGCTTCCCCTCAGCCCAGATTTCTCATTCTCTGCAGGGACAAGGCCAGAGAGACTGGCTGCTCAGGTCTCCCCTGGAGCCCCAGGGGGTGGCCATGAAGGGGCAAAGTGTACCAAGTACACTAAGCAGAGGCATACACCTTATTTGCAAACTTTCCTGGGCTCCTGGAGCCTTGGCCCTGAGATCCAGGCCTGCGTTGGGTTCAGACACCAAGGAATCCTGGGGAAGGCAGAGAGGGACCACCCACCTGCTGCCCCAGCTGTGTCAGCCTGAGGTCTGGAGGACCCTCTGCAGGGCGGATATCGGTGCAAATGCCCGGATGGGGTCTGGGAGAAACTCAAAGCTGCGGGAGCAGGGTGGTGAAGGTGCTAGAAAGCCCTGGCTCCATCGGCTCCTCTAGCTGGAGCCTGAGCCCCAGAACCCAGCCACAGAGGTTTCTGAAGTGTCCCCTTCACCCTCATCTCCCCGGAGAAAGCTGGGCATCCTTCTGCTCCCACCCTCTGCACATGGGCCACATCCCCCATGATCCTCTGCACAGCTCTAAGCCCAGCCCAGGGGCAAAATTAAAGCCCACGGTTTAGTGACCTGGGATCCTGAGTTTGCCCTCACACCTGGGAAATACCTTGCCTCCTGCTGATGTTCCTGGAACTGGCTGAGTCCCTAACATCAGGCCCTTGACACCCAGCCTTCAGGGTGAGCCTCAGCAGCGTCTTCACCCAGGCTCTCCTGCCGGACGGAAGACTCCGGAGCCTGCTCTGGCGGCAGGAGCTTGGCTGCCAGGACAGGCGGGGCACCTGGGACTTGCTTTGGGACGTGCCGGCTCTGCTCAGCCTGACTCAGGAGGCACAGGGCCTGAGGCTGTGCTGTAGCTTCCACTCCTCTCCAACCTCCTCACTGCCCCAGCATGCATCGCTCGGTGCCAGCAGGGAAAAGGTGGCGGGCTCATCTCTCTTCCTGCTGAAGACCCCGTGGTCGCGGATACTCTGGACCTTGGTTGGGGACTCCCTTGGGCCACATCCCCCATGATCCTCTGCACAGAGAGGAGGATGGAGTAGGTCCCAGGGTCCCTGCACCGGGGGAGACAGTGGCTGGAACTCTTTGCAGGGAGGCACTCCCAGGATCCTACAGGAAGCTGGGTAGGGGGTCCCTGCTGGAGAACTCCTCCACAAGGGTCCAGGGTCAGTCATCAGTGAACAGTAGTCCAGGTGAGACCATCTTTCAATGGGGAGGATGGAGCCCCAAGGCCCCAGGGGAAAAAGAATCCTATGAGTTAACATGTTCCTTCAATATCCTATTTGGCTAAAACAAACCTATGAAATTCTAGATACCCACAGGGCAGTGGGGGCAGTTTGCATGGTTTGACAGAGAAGCACAGTCCTGGGAAGGCAGACTAGCACGGGGTCGTGAGCTCTGGCCTTGCAGACCTGGGTTTGAATCCTAACGATGTCACCGACTAGCTCTGAGGCTGAGGGCAAGTGATCCTTCCTGAGCCTCAGTTTCTCGTCTGTGAAATGAGAGGCAATGAGGCTACTATCTTACAAGGTTGTTGGGAGATTAAATCAAGTTCATATATGTAATATGTTAGTATAGCACCTAGAAACATGACAAGCACATAGCAATTATATAGAAACTGCTGGCTTTTTGCTAAACATTTTATCACCATTAATACCTTTAGCCTCAGAACACGGTGTGAGGTTGAAACTATGGTTAGTCCCACTATGTACGTATGAGGAAAAGAAGGCACTGAGATGTGTAGTGACTTGCCCAGAGTCACACCGCAAACAAGTGGAGGACCAGGGTTTAGATCCAGTCAGCCTGGCTGGGAGGCTGCCCTCGTCCACTCCACTCCACTGCCCCTAGTAGGACCAGTCGGAATTGTTGCCAGAGGCCATCCTCTGGGTGTTCCATGTTAGCGATGTCTGAGAGGTGAAGAGAAATGGGGTTTCGCTTCATTAGGGAAAAATGTCCTGCCAGGGGATGGGGGCTTTCTGAGGTTGAGAGGCTCTCCGTGACCCTGAGGTTTGAGCGTGAGCAACAATGCTCACATTGGGCAACGTGGCTGGATGAAAAGTGAGCATCTGGGGGCACTTCTTAGTAGGCCCAAGAGACTTCAGAGGGTGGGCTGCCCCTGCCCTCCCCTCTGTTTTGAAGCGGGCATTGCAGCACAGCACCCTGCAGGGCCCGGGACCCCAGCCAGCACCGTCTCTGTGGCATGCAGTGACGGGATCTGGGTGCAGGGAGGAAAGGGAGCCAGGTGTCTAAAAACGCATGAAATCCCTGCCAATGTCAACCTCTGGCTTAAGAGTTGCAGAGTTGACATGTTGCTGGTGTCACTGGAGCTAATCCCTTAGTAATGACCCGTCATAATGATCAGGGAGGGGAGACAAGCCTACTTTGCTGGGAGGCTTACATGTGCTCTGCCAGAAAGATGACCGAATGACGGGGACACTCCGCACGGAGCCACGGGAGGGGGACGATGCCGGGACCCAGGGGAGAGGGGTGGGGGGTGGGGCATGAGTCCCAGCTGGCTTTGCTGTGGTCCGTTGTCCTGTAAGGCTCTCTGCGGGGAGTGGAGAGTCACGTCCCGTGGACACTGAGCCAGCCCCTAGCGAGGAGCACCTGCGCGGAGCAGAGGCCGGCTCCCGGGGGGAGAAAAGACTTCCGCTCACAAGCACGGCAGTGGGGCAGGTGCTGGGAGGGTGCGAGGCAGGAAGCAGCTCTGGCTTCCTCACACATGTCCCATCCAGGCCATGACAAATGTCCACCTTGCTGCCTCTGCCCCTGAGGCTTCTTATCAAAAACGTGTGCAGGGCGCCCAGAAGGAGCTACACAGCCAGGCCTCGCGAAGAGCAGAAACCCTGGGTCCCAGCAGTGCCAAGGACCTCCATTGCAGGGGTTTGGGGCATCACCCCAGTGGCCTGTGCCCAGAAGGACTTAGCCACACCCTACCTGTCCTCTGCTTTCCCTGCCACCTTCTTCTGCGCCTCTTCTCTGTCTCCACCCCCCCCCCCCGCCCCCCCAGCTTCTGCCCACTTCGTTTCTTCTTCCTCCTCACGGGGCTGTCTCTGGGCCGACTGATCTCGCCGGCATCGTCACACACAATGACCCTTCACCCACTGCTCACAGTAACGCCTGATGCTCTTGGGGTTTCCTAATTTCCACCCAAGAGAAGGTGAATACCTGTGGCTCCCCAAGGCGCAGCCTCCCTGGAGTCATGCGTCCACTTCCTGTCCAGAGGGCAGGCTGGGCAGTGGGGTCACACGCTTTACCAGAGGGCTGCCCTCTCTGGGAACTCTGGGATGGGGTGACCCCGAACTGACATGTCCAGCGGGGTGGCCATTCCTCAGTCCTCAGCTCCCTGCTTTCTCCACCACACTGTGCAATCCTGTCTCTGACGGGGAGAGAGTCCCACACATCCCAACCCCCCTCCTTGGTTCCATGGCTGCTGCAGCCCAGAACCACTGCCCCAGGACAGAGGTGGGCAAAGGCCATCTGGCCCCAGAGTACCTGGCAGTGCCACCAAGCCTCTCAAGAGAAGCCTGGCCCAGACTGGTGGGCTCAGGAACGAGCAGAAAGGACTCATGTGTCTGCCGTTTCTCTGCAGGGGGAGGCCTCCGCCTGCTGGCGACTCACCGTGAGGGTCCTGGAGGCTCGGGGCCTGGGCTGGGCTGACGTGTGTGAGTAACTGTCTCCTGGGCTTCAGGGCTATAGGGGTGACTGGGTCCCAAGGGAAGGGCCCAACACGTGCCTTGGGACTGGCCTGGGGTGGGTTGTCCACTGTGGCCTCCGGGGTCTTGGTGGGAATCTGGCAAGGCCCCCGGAGAGGGGTGTGAGGAATTCTCTCTCACGATGATTCTCTTGACATTGGCAGTGAGCGAGGCAGACCCCTATGTGGTCCTACAGCTGCCAACCGTACCTGGAATAAAGTTTAAGACCAAAACAGTCACCAACTCCAGCCATCCTGTCTGGAATGAGACCTTCAGTTTCCTAATCCAGAGTCAGGTTAAGGTAAAGGTCATGCCACCCACCCGAGGACAGGCTATACCTCGCGCAGGGAGGGCTCTGGGGTTAGAGCACACTTTCCTCCAGGGCTTAGAGGAACTGGGGAGAGGGTGTCTCTGGGCCCCAGCCTGGATGCGCTGTATAGGAGACAGTGTGTGAGCCCAGGGCCCGGGGGCCTGACCTCCAGCAAGTGGCTGGTCCTCTCGCTGGCCATCCATGGAATGGAGACAGTAAGAATCCCCTCCTGACTCGGGTTGCTGTGAGGTTAAACATAATGCACTCCTAGTACACCGCCTGGTACATGCAGTGCCTTAGGGAACCAGCAAAGCAGGGGTGTGATGGGGGAGGAGAGATTCTTTGAAAGAATTTTATTTTTTATAAAAATAAAAATTAGCAGGGTAAATTGGGAACTTTTCTGGGTTTTCTTTTACTACTTGTGAGTTTTGCTGTTATTTTTATTTTGAAGTACAAAGCATGGAGGAGTAATCTTTGCTGGCTCTGATGTAGGCTGTAGCCACGAGTAAATATGTACCAAGTTGTTCTCTGGTCCTAGAATGTTCTGGAGCTGAGTGTCTATGATGAGGACTCAGTCACAGAGGACGACGCCTGCTGCACGTTTCTCTACGACATCTCCGACGTCATCCCTGGCAAGCTGCTCCGGAAGACCTTCTCCCTGCGCCCCCAGGTGCGTGGGGCGTCCCCCTGGATCCAGGCTAAGGAAGTTGCACAGTTCCTCCCATCTGTTGGGGTGCTGCTGGGTTGAACTGATTCACCGAAAGAGGCAAACCCCTCCCGGAGATATTTACATTTTAATAGGAAAGGCAAGGCTCAACTTGATAGTTATAGACTAAGTCATTCGATGGAGAGATTTCACTGTCTGTGGGAGGAGGTTTTGGTGGAGAACTTCCTAATGTCCTCAAAAAACAACTTTGTATAACTAACCCTTCGGGCTTTTGTGGCTTCGTCACTCCTCCTTACTGCCTCTCACCTCCCGTGTGCCCAAGGCCTGCTGGGTGAAGGTCTCTGTGTTCTTTCTCCAGCAGGTGACGGCGGGGGTGGAGGAGGCCAGAGTTCTGGGGTTGGTCCCCACTCAAGAGGAAGATGAAATGGGCCCTGGGCCTCAAGCCTCTTTTGGCTTGTGCTCCTTACCTTCCCCCTCAGCCTTGCCGGAGACCTGTTCTCCGCAGACTTACCAGCTGTGGTAACTTGGGCAGATAGCCCATCCCTAAGCCTCAATTTCCTCATCTGTAAAATGGGAAGAATTGTAATATTGTGCCTCCCTTAGGGACTTGAGGTGATGAAATAATGAATGTAGAAGAACTCTGTCAACTCTGAAGACTTATATAAATGTGGATGACTTGCTCATCTTTGATTCCAGGGACAGGAGGAACTGGATGTGGAGTTTCTGATGGAAAAAACGTGAGTACTCAGAGGAAAGGCGGAGGCGGGTAGGGGTAGGGTAAGAGATCACCCAAAGGATGTGTAAGCATGCATATAAGCATAATCCATGGACACAGGCAGTAGAGGGGTAAGGGCATGTGCTGGGGAGTGGGAATGTCTGGGGAGAGGTCAATGGGGTGAAAAGGAGACATATGTAATTCTTTAAATAATTTAATATATTTTATTGATTTTTTACAGAGAGGAAGGGAGAGGGATAGAGAGTTAGAAACATCAATGAGAGAGAAACATCGATCAGCTGCCTCCTGCACGCCCACTACTGGGGATGTGCCCGCAACCAAGGTACATGCCCTTGACCGGAATCGAACCCGGGACCCTTCAGTCCCCAGGCCGACGCTCTATCCACTGAGCTAAACCAGTTAGGGCCTTTAAATAATTTAAATTAAAAAATTTAAAAAAAGAAAGAAAGAAACGTGAGTAGTCTCACACAGCCCAGGGAGTGTCTAAGGACCCAGGCTTTATTTAGGGAAATGTCATTGACCCAGATCTTCCCAATGGTCTGTCCAACCCAGATTCCCTGTCCCTCATCTCCCCAAACCTGCCAGACTGGGGGTGGGATCCTTTTTAAAAAATATATTTTTTATTGATTTTATTTTTATTTATTTCAGAAAGGAAGGGAGAGAAAGAAAGAGATAGAAACATCCATGATGAGAGATAATCATTGATCAGCTGCCTCCTGCATACTCCACACTGGGGAACAAGCCTGCAACCCGGGCACGTGCCCCGACCGGGAATCGAACCGTGACCTCCTGGTTCATAGGTGGAGGCTCAAGCACTGAGCCACACCAGCTGGGCTAGGGGTTCCTTTTAGAGAAATGAGGAGAGGAAGGTTTTCTCTGCTCTACTCTCTCTCTTCACCTTTCACTCTTCAGAAGCATCTCCCCGCACCCTGAATAGTATCCAGGACTTAGAGAACCCTCACATCATCCAGGAGTCCCCACGGGGTGGAGCCTGGGCTGGGAGGGGGCAGGTTAGCGTAGGGAGCTTTAGCTTTTGCAAGGCCAGACTGTGGACTGTTTGATTTTCCAGGTCAGACCGCCCAGAAAATCTCATCACCAACAACGTCCTTGTGGTAACCATTGCCTTCCCAGGCTTATGAGGGGAGCCGAGGTGGGGGTGGGCCAGATGGGACAAAGCAAGGACAGAGCTTTGCGGCAGACCACCCCTGGCCTCCCAGCTAGGTGGTCACCTGGGAATGTGGTCAGGGGGCAGGGGACTGAGAGGGGCTGAAGGAAACATGGAGAGAGGGAGGCTGAGGCTCTGCTGTGAGAAGGTTCTGCTCAAGGCTGTATGGCTGAGGGGATGATGGGGGAATTGTTAGTCCATCCTGATGTGTTTGGTCACCTGTAATGAACTCATAGTTCTCAGCCCCAGAAGAGGAAGCCCTGGCCAGAAAGCCATGTGGGTCAGGCCCCGCTCAGGTTATTACTTAACTAGAGGCCCGATGCATGAAGATTCGTGCAAGAATAGGCCTTCCTTCCCCTGGCTGCCGGCACCGCCTTTGCTCTGGCCTGGAGCCGCCTTCTGCCTCTTGCCTTGTCATGTCAATTTGCATATTCCCTCCTTATTGGCTGTGGGTGCTGCCATCTTTGTTGCGGAGTTATGGTCAATTTGCATATTCTGTCTTTATTAGATAGGATAGGATATGGAGGTAACTGATGCTCAGAGGGAGTGTCCAGGGGGGTGCACTTCCAGTCTGGGAGCTTTGGGATAGGGTCAGGGGGGGTCAGTCAGCTCTTCCTTGAGACAGTGGAGAGTCCTGGTCGGCAATCCTAAACACAGCAAGCTCACAAAGCTGCCATGGAGAGGAAAGGGCACATGGTGGCGAGAGACGCATTTGAAACTTTCTACTCAAAGTGCAGTCCTTCACAAGCAAGCTGACCGGGAGCAGGGCCAGGCCCAGCAGGAGGTGGATAAGGCACCTAGAGCCCCAAATTGAAGGGGGCACCACCTCAGGGTCCTGCGACTGCCTGTTGGACGGACTAGCGTTACTTTTGCGGATGCAGGCATACCCCGCTGTATGGGGCTCGCTTTATTGCTCTTCGCAGATGTTGCATTTGTTTACACATTGAAGGCAAGACCTTCCAACCGGCAAAAGGATTCCGACTCACTCTGTTGTGACTCTCATTTTATTGCGCTGGTCTGCAAGGGAGCCCACAATATTTTTGAGGGATGCCTGCACACATCAGAATAGTCACCCCATGGCAGCTGCCCTTATCTGAGGTGATGGAGACCTGGGGGGCTGGGGGGGGGCGGGCTGTGCTGATGAACTCGGCAGTTCTGCAGGAATGGGCTGCAGCTGTCAGCTGGCATGCATTACAGAGAGAACGCAGCAGGCTTGTTTGGCAAGTCAGTTAAGTGGAGGGCAGTCGGGAGGTGCTCTAGTTGCTAAAATGTCAAGGATTTATCTGATCCATTTCATTGCCCTGTAGACCGGTGGTTTGTATAATACTCTTAGGGAGCAGCTGTAGTAGAATGAACGCATCCTCCAGGTTGAAGCTGTAGAGCAGGGGTCCTCAAACTTTTTAAACAGGGGGCCAGTTCACTGTCCCTCCGACCGTTGGAGGGCTGGACTATAGTTTTAAAAAAACTATGAACAAATTCCTATGCACACTGCACATATCTTATTTTGAAGTAAAAAAACAAAACGGCAAAAACACCCGCATGTGGCCCGCGGGCCGTAGTTTGAGGACGCCTGCTGTAGAGAAACGCAGAGATTGAAAAAAACACACACAAAACTGTGCCTGGCAGCTGGGGGGCCTGCAGAGATTCCAGAAGTTCGGCAAATCTAGGAGCGCTTGGGGGTGGGTAGAGATGGGGCTCCCCTGGCTTAGCAGTTTCAGCGCATCAGAGGTGGGGTGAGGGTTTTCTGGTCCAGTCCCACTCTGGACCCCACTTCTTGTTCTGTGTGTGGTGGATTTGGGACGGTGGGGCTCAGAGGGTGAGGTTGAGGGGACCGCAACCCTGCCCATGATGTGGTCTGCACCAGGCTCGAGAGCTGTCATGCCTGGATATCCGCCTGGAGAGCACGGGGAACCCAGCCGAGGTCTCAGGTGAGACCCGCTCAGAACCAGGTCTGACCTCTGCTCGGAATGTGGGGGGTAGATGGGGTGGCTGGGAAACCCATACAGGGCAGGGGGTGAGCGGCAGGGCAGAGCTTGCCTCTTCTTGCCCACAGAGCAGAAGGGCAACAGGTCTCCCCGGGGCAGGAGGGTCCCCTGACCTGGAGGAGGGCATGTCACAGGAGGTGGGAGTTCCATGGGGGATGGGGCCCAGCAGGCTGGGGAGGGCCCTTTCCAGCATCCTGTTTGCCATGGTCTAGCCACAGGGCCTTCATCATGTCCAGGCAGTACTGCCGGTGTTCTGGGTCCTTCCCCTAATGTCACCCTTCTCCCTCTCTCCCTAGATCAGGACAACCTGGAGCTGGAGCTGGTGCTGAAGGGGTCCTATGAAGACACGCAGACCTCGGCCCTGGGCACAGCCTCTGCCTTCCGCTTTCACTACATGGCGGCTCAAGAGGCAGAGCTGAGAGGGCGCCTGAGGGTGGGTCTTTGGGTCTCGACTCTGGAGATTTTTCACCAACCTGGGCCCTGGGCTAGCTCCAGCTGCTGCAGGCCCCTCCCTGGCCTTCCCCCTGCCAAGGCCAGTCCCCTGCGGCTGTGTCAGCCTCCCCCAGTTAGGCACATGCCCTTGGCAGACAGGAGGGTCGCCAGGGCCTGGAGTGGGTGTGGGGAGGGGCTGTTACACTATGTCTGCCTGAGCCCTTTAATGGCTCCTCCAGTGATGCTCTCAGAAAAAATCTTATGTCTGTGCCCACAGGCCCTGCACAGCCTGGCCCCTGCCCACCTCTGCTGCCTCGTTTGATCCACGTTCCCCTCATTCATGATGCCCCAGCCATAGCTTGTCCCTTCTTGCTTTTCAGACATGCCAGTGCTTTCCCCGTCCCCCTTTGTCTCCTTCCAAGGCTGCTTCCTCCTCCTCCTTTTTCTCCTCCTCCTCCTCCTCATTTAGATCTCAGCTCAAATGGTACCCCTTCAGAGGGGCTCTCCCACCTTAAATAGACCTCATACATCCCACTTCTGGTTATCTTATCACACTGCTTGTTTCCTTTACAACACAGGAATGTTAGGTCCTGACCTGTTTCTTTGTAAATTCTTTATAATTCATACACGATCCAGTTAGAACAATGTCAGAGGCAGCAAGAGCTCTGCATGAGCACTGCTGCTCTGAGTTGCTCTGAATCCGTGTATTTCTCTGAATTCTTCCCGACTACGCCAGGCTAGGTTCCTTCTTGAACCCTGCGCGCTACACTAACTGTTGGGAACTTAGTCCAAGTTCCTCCTTTATCCTCTGCTCACTAGTTACAGGTGTTGGGTCTGAGCCCCTCTCCCTGGGGCTGGACCTCTTAGGACGCCAGGTCGTAGACAGAGAAGCCATGAGAAGTTGTGGGTGTATAAGAATGAGTCTTTATTGCAGAAGCCAGTGGCCACATAGCCATCAGACAAGAACAGTCCTCACAGCAAAGTCCATACAGGCAGCCATACTAGCACGCCGGCTGGTGAACACATATCTTTCCCACATAGTAGCATTAATCTCTGTACCCACAGCTGTTATCTGAACAGCCGCATGCTGCCCCCCAGACTCACTGCCTCACACATAGTAGCAGCACCTGAGCTCTCTACCTCAGCAGCTTCTCCTGTCTCCCCTGCCCAGCACACTGGCTGGTTAACATGGTAGCGATATCTGAGCTCTCTGTGAGCTCTTAGCCTTATATCGTAGCAGTACCAACTCTCAGCTCCATCTGAGAAGCTGCCTCTAGCTGTCAGTATCATGCATTATACCATTTAGACAAAGGAGGCCTCTAGCCACCATGTCATCAATCATTTGGGTTATAGAAGGGCACAGCGTACCGTGAGATTGCTGTGGCCTTGCAGCGTGTTCAGTGGGCCTTGGACATCCCAGCATACTATCAACAAGGCCTCCACACTCTAATTAGCCTTGACTATCTGGGGACTCTGGCATGGTTCTCACAAACAATAACTAAATATTAGCTATTATTACATTAAATAAATATTAGCTCTTATTATTTTGATGTGTTTTTTATTAATTTTAGAGAGAAAGGAAGGGAGAGGGAGAGAGAGAAACATCAATGTGAGAGAAACATTTATCAGTTGCTTCCCGCAACCTGGGTATGTGCTCTGACCAAGAATCGAACCCACAATTCTTTAGTGCATGGGATGATGCTCCAACCAACTGGGCCACACCGGCTAGGGTGATATTAGCTATTATTTTTATAATTATAATTATTACTAGAGGCCTGGTGCATGAATTCATGCACCAGTGGGGTCCCTCGGCCTGGCCAGCGATCGAGGCCTATCAGGGGGCCAGCCGGCGGGGGCGGGGGGGGGGGGGTGTAGGGGGGAGGTGGGGAAGGGGCTGCGGGAGGTTGGCTGTGGGAGCGCACTGACCACCAGGGGGCAGCTCCTGCATTGAGTATCTGCCCCCAGGTGATCAGTGCGCATCATAGCGACTGGTCCACCAGTCGTTCTGGTCGTTCTGGTTGTACGATCGTAATGGTCATTTAGGCTTTTAAATATAGAGATAATTTTAATAAATATAAATATTGTAATTATTTTTATATTACCAGGGAAGGACTGTGTCTGTCTGGATCACTGTTTAGCTACTCAGTAAGGGTTTGTTGAGTGAATGAATGAGTGAATGAATATTTCCCTCCAGAGCTGCAAAAGCCAAGACCTGAACTCAGACATCTCAGCAGGGCACCTCGCTATGCCTCTGAAGTCCTTGACTATGGGGAAGGAGATGATCGTTGATGTTCCTGCTACAAATGTAAGTGGCCTCAACTGGATGGGAAGTGCCAGTGAGAATAAAGATGGGGGAGCCCAAGGCCCCTAGTGGATATTCACATTCCCTGCAGGGCCTTGGACATTCTGAGCAAAGTCTCTTGCTTTGATTTCAGGCCCCAGGAATGAGGCTACAGCTCAAGGCTGAGGGCTGGTAAGGGACATTTATATCTGTCGGGGACAGTAAGGGGTGGTCACAGGGCAGGGAAGTGCTGTGGAAAGACTGGTCCTTGGAGTTTGGAGCAGGGTGTTATTTGGCAGCTATTGTGGGCTTGGCCAACCAGTGGCTGAGCTCTGCAGGTGCCCCCTGACCCTTGGACCCTCTGCTGCCCCAGCCCTAAGGAGCTGGCCGTGCGCTTGGGCTTCGACCTATGTGTGGAGGAGAAAGCTTTCCTGAGCAGAAGGAAGCAGGTGGTGGCCAAGGCCCTGAAGAAGGCCTTGCAGTTGGACAGAGACCTACAGGAAGATGAGGTTTGGGGGATACATAGGGGTGGGGGTGCAGATACCTTGGACTGGCCTTAAGGGAGTACCTGATTCCTATGCCCTCTCCAGACACTCCAGTCAGCAGAGACTGGGGAGTGAGCGTGTGGGAGGAGATATGGAGCATGGGTGAGCTCTGGGGTCCGCATTCCCTTTGGAGCTGTGTCCAGGGCTGAGAGCAGTCACTTCCTGGGGAGGGGCTGGGTGATAGCTCTAACTCTGACTGCACCAGGCCCTGACCCCGTCCTGATCAGGCCCCTTCTCTGGAGGCAGGAGGCAGCTCTATCCCTGTCCTTGTTAAGCCAGCCTGTGTCTTTGTGTGGTCCAGGTCCCCATCGTGGGGATCATGGCCACAGGAGGAGGTGCCCGGGCCATGACCTCTCTCTATGGCCACCTGTTGGCTCTGAAAAAGCTGGGACTCCTGGACTGTGTGACGTACTTCAGCGGCATCTCGGGAGCTACATGGTGAGGGCCCTGGGGACTGGAGAATCAGAGATGACAGGCCCCAGAGGGGAGGGGAGGGGACACCAGAGGGACCTGCAATATGGGGAAACCAAGTAGTTGTGAGCAGTATGGTCTGATGGGTGCCAAGTGGCTGTGTCAGAAGGGAGGAAACAGAAATTGCGGAAGTCCTGCCATGAGGGAGGCATTACAGGATTTCCTCGCCATGCTTCTGAAGAGGTCTAAGGCAACTGATTCAGAAGGAGCTGGGTTTGAGTCTCCACAACACCACTTACTGGCTGGGTAATCTCAACCAGCTTATGTCCTCTGATTCTCGTTGACTCATCTCCAAAATAGGGGTAATAATAGCACATCCTCCATAGGGTTAGAGTGGGACAGCTCAAGTAAAGCACTTAACATGCCTGACGCGTTCCCGGAACTCCAAATTGATAGCTCTTTTTTCTTTAATTGTTATTCCCTCATTTAGTATTCAAAACACTCTCTAGGGCGGTTTCTCTTATTGTCCCTATAGTATAGATGAGGAAATTGAGGTCAAGAGGTGCTATTTTACCTAAAGACAAAATTGTTTCCCTACACGCCAGCCTGCCTATAATGAAATGAAACTGTTCACTGTTAGAGATGCATTCCTTTGAATCTTATTGAAATGGGACTTAAAGAAGTGAAAGAGGATATTCACCTCAAAGAGTTTGGGTGACAGCCGTTGACAAGCAGCCTCACAGGGCTTTGGGACAGGCCTCTGAAGATGGAGATAGGGTCTAGAGCTGTGCTGTACGTCACAGTAGCTGTAGCCACGTGCGGTTATTGGCCACTTGAAATGTGCTTAGTCCAAATTGAGTTGTATGAATTTTGAATACCACGTTTGGAAAAATGTAAATTTATCTTAATTTTTTATATTAATTACATATTGAAAATGATCATTTAAATTAAATATATTAAAATTAATTTTTACTCATCTTTTTTAAAGTGTAGTTACCAGGAATCATTAATTACATACGTGGCTCACATTATATTCATATCGAACAGCCCTGATCTAGGAGGAGGGAAAGCCCTGAAGCATTTCCCAGAAAGGCGGAGCTTTGGTGGCGGGAACAAAATGTTGGGAGAAATCTCCAGGGTTGGAAGAAGCAGTTGCAGCAACCGGTGCTGGGCCTCATCATCCTATTGTACCGTCCCTTTGTTCTCCCAGGACAATGGCCCAACTATATGGGGACCCTGAGTGGTCGCAGAAGGACCTCGAGGGGCCCATCCGATATGCCCGGGAACACCTGGCCCAGAGCAAGCTGGAAGCCTTCTCCTCGGAGCAGCTGGCAAGCTACCGCCAGGAGCTGGAGCGGCGAACGGAGGAGGGGCGCCCCACAACCTTTGTGGACCTGTGGGCTCTCGTGCTGGAGTTCATGCTGCACAACCAGGTAGGGCACCTGTGCATGCGGGGTGGAGCGTGAGTGCAATGGGCAAGGCTGTGGCAACCCCACAGCTAGTTGACGTGCATGCGCATGTCTGCAGGGTCAGCGTCCTGGACCCTTGGTTAAAGAATGTGGAAACCATTGTGTTTCAGTGTCTGCCCAGCTTTGGGATGCTGCCTTTATGAGTCAGGCTATTCTTCAATTAAATTGCCATGAAACTGAAATTTCTGGGCCTCCCAAGGACTAGGGACCAGACCATGCTAAAGGCGGTTCAGCAGACAAAGCTTTTGCATGCGTTTAAGAGTCAGTGAGATTGTTCAAACAGCTTTTATTTTATTTATATTACAACTAGAGGCCCGGTGCACGAAATTCGTGCACGAAGGGGGGTTGTCCCTCAGCCCAGCCTGTACCCTCTCCAATATGGGACCCCTAGAGGGATGTCCAACTGCCCGTTTAGGCCCGATCCCACCGGGGATTGGGCCTAAACGGGCAGTCGGACATCCCTCTCACAATCCAGGACTGCTGGCTCCCAACTGCTTGCCTGCCTGCCTTCCTGATTGCCCCTAACCGCTTCTGCCTGCCAGCCTGATCACCCCCTAACCACTCTGCTGCCAGCCTGTTTGCCCCCAACTTCCCTCCTCTGCCGGCCTGGTCACCCCTAACTGCCCTCCCCTGCAGGGTTGATCGCCTCCAACTGCCCTCCCTTGCAGGCTTGGTCCCTCTCAACTGCCCTCCCTTGCAGGCCGGGTGCCTCCCAAACTGCCCTCTCCTGCTGGCCATCTTGTGGTGGCCATCTTGTGTCCACATGGGGGCAGGATCTTTGACCACATAGGGGCAGCTATATTGTGTGTTGCAGTGATGATCAATCTGTATATTACTCTTTTATTAGATAGGATAGAGGCCTGGTACAGGGGTGGGGGCCAGCTGGTTTGCCCTGAAGGGCGTCCCAGATCAGGTGGGGGTTCCCTTGGGGTGTAGGGCGGCCTGAGCGAGGGGCCTGTGGTGGTTTGCAGGCCGGCCACACCCCCTGGCAACCCAAGTGGAGGCCTTGGTATCTGGAATTTATTTTCCTTCTACAATTGAAACTTTGTAGCCTGGAGTGGAGCCAAGCCTGGGGCTCCCTCCAAGGCTGGCAGCCATTTGTGTTGGGGTTATAATTGAAACTTTGTTGCCTTAAGCGGGTGAGCCCGGCCAGGGTGTGCGGAAAGCTTTGCTTCCCCTGTTGCCGGCGGCAACTCTGGCCTGCTCTCTCAAGCTCCATTCTGCCGCCATTTGTTTGAATTTGTTTACCTTCTATAATTGAAACTTTGTAGCTTGAGTGGAGGCTTACGCCTGGCAAGGGCAGGAGAAAAGCTTGGCTTCCTCTGTTACCTAGGAAATCTTGCTCTCTGTGGCTGTAGCCATCTTGGTTTGGGTTAATTTGCATACTCACTCTGATTGGATGGTGGACGTGGCTTGTGGGCGTGGCTTGTGGGTGTGTCGGAGGTATGGTCAATTTGCATATTTGTCTATTATTAGATAGGATATGAAATATATTCTTTCTCTTCATTATCATGGTAGTATTAAAAGAAAGATTCTGGTGCCAGATTCCTGCGTTCTAGCCCTTATGCGTCTCACTAGCTACATGTCCTTAGGAAAGTTACTTACCCTCTCTGTGCCTCAATTTTCTCACCTGTACAATAGGAATGAGAATGGTACTTACCTAACAGGGTTGTTGTGAGCAATCAATGGTACTTGCCATAGAGTAAGCATTCAGTATTAGCTTGTAAATTTCTTTTCTATTTTCCTAACACCATTAAGACCAACCTGAGCATATAAATTTTTTATATATTGCTTCTTTAAGGAAAGCTTAGTAAGTTAACTACTGAATATTACATTAAACGATACAATTATTAAAATCAGTGATTTTTTGCACTATTGTTTTACCACATATAATTATCTGAACAAAGTTTTGTTTTTTTTTAAATATATTTTTATTGATTTTCTACAGAGAGGAAGAGAGAGGGATAGAGAGTTAGAAACATCGATGAGAGAGAAACATCGATCAGCTGCCTCTTGCACACCCCCTACTGGGGATGTGCCCACAACCAAGGTACATGCACTTGACCGGAATCGAACCCGGGACCCTTGAGTCCTCAGGCTGACGCTCTATCCACTGAGCCAAACCGGTTTTGGCTGAACAAAGTTTTTTTTAAAGCATTTGAAACAACTAAATCACAAAAAGTATATTTAACATGCATAACAAAAGTAAACTATCAGCCCTAACCAGTTTGGCTCAGTGGATAGAGCGTCGGCCTGCGGACTGAAGGGTCCCAGGTTTGATTCCGGTCAAGGGCATGTGCCTTGGTTGCGGGCACATCCCCAGTAGGGGGTGTGCAGGAGGCAGCTGATCGATGTTTCTCTCTCATCGATGTTTCTAACTTTCTATCTCTCTCCCTTCCTCTCTGTAAAAAAACAATAAAATATATTTTTAAAAAAGTAAACTATCAAATATACTAGCAAAGGAAAGATTCTTACTTGTCTTATCTTTGAGTGTCAGGAGTTTGACCAAGAATAATTATCATGTAAACTAACTAAAAATGAATTTGCTTTGATTAAAAAAATTTTTTTATTCTTGCTGAGAAGCACAGTGCTACTTGGAGATTACCAGCCATTCTTATTTTTTATTTATTAAAAATATTTGTTTTAGCCCTGGCTGGTATGGCTCAGTTGGTTGAGCATTGTCCCATGCACTGAGAGGTCACAGGTTCAATTCCCTGTCAGGGCACAGGCCCAGGTTGCAGACTTCATCCCCTCCCCCGCCGAACCCCCTACCCCCCTCAGGTACCTGTGGGAGGCAGCCATCAATGTTTCTCTTTCTTTCTCTCTTTCTCCCTCTCCATTCTTCTCTCTTTAAAAAAAACAAAAACACAACAAAAAATATATACATTTACTTTTTTAAAAATCTTAATATTGTTAAATATTTATTATGATAATCTTCAGACCTAATAAAATGCATAAAGCATAAAGAATAATGTAATTAATATTCATGATCTCATCAACCAGCCTAAGAAATGAAATGTAACTGAAAGAGTTAAAGCTCCTAGTGGCCCTCCCCCCTCCCCCCAGTCCCATTTCCCTCCTGCTCTCAGCGGTAATCACTATTCTGAATTTAGGTTTATGAGAACGTATCTGCAATCTATATACATATTTTACTATATTACATAATATATAACATGTATTGTATATGCTGTTATTATGTACTCTATTATACATACCTTTACCAGGTATACTTTTATTAAAAATGTACATCCTTAAGATAAATATATTATTTACACAAATGGCTTTGTACAGGTCTCCCTGTGCACATGTGTTAGAGAGTCTCTGTGCCTTGAAGTTGTACACCCAGTAGTGCAATTGTTAGGCCACTGGGTACATGTACCTTCAACTTTTCTAGCTATTGTTCCCCCAAAGGGTTGTATTAATTCATACCCCCCCCCCACCACCACCAGTGTATCATAACTTCTTTTCCCTACATGCTCTTCAGGTTTTAAAATTTTTATTTTATGGGTATGAAATGAAATTTTATTGTAGTTTTTCATTTTCTTGGTTTTTAGTGAGATTGATCATATTTTCAAGTGTATTTTCATTGGGACTTCCTTTTCTGTGGATAACTACTCAAATTCTTTTATATTTTTCTATTTAGTTCATCTTTTTATATTATTTTGTAGGAATTCTTTCTATATCCTGGATATTAATCCTTTACCAAATCTAATAGATTTTTATGCATAATTTTAATATAACCCAATGTATTATTCTTTTTCTTCATGGTTTGTGCTTTTTGGGTCTTCTTAAGAAATCTTTCCCTATCTTGAAGTTATAAAATATTGTCCTATATATTCTTATAAAAGTTTTAAAGATTTGTCTTTTACAATTAGGACTTGAATCTGCCCAGAGTTTATCTTCAGGTATGACGTGAATAGGAATCCAGGTTTTTTTCCCTCATATAGATAGCAAACTTTTCCAATATCATTTATTGTTTTTCCCCCTCCACTGATCGGCCTTGCTGCTTCTGTCATGTGTCAGCTTTCATATATTCACAGGGCTCTTCCAGAGCTCCCTGTTCCGTTCTGATGAGACTGACTTTCTATCCTGTGTCAATATCACACTGGCTTAGTTACTCTGCCTTTGTAATACATCTTGGTATCTGACAGGGCAAATTATCTGTATCTGCCACCTTGGTTCTTCTCAGAATGATGTTGGCTACTTTTGGCCCTCTGCTCTTCTGTATACATAATAGAATCAGCTAGTCAAATTTCATGATAAATGGGATTTTCATTGAAATGGCATTGAATTTATAAAACCAACATAATTACTTGAAATATTTTTATTTTATTAATATATCCTTGTATTCTTTCATCTACTGTTTAAATTCATGTTCAGTTTTGAGAGTGTTTGTTTTATTAACGGACTTTTCTGCCTAGTGGCACCAATTAGTTACTATAGAGTGGGAGAAGCTTGTTAACTCTTCATTTTACAAGGCACTAGAAAATGCAGTTTGACCATAGGCCATAAAGAAGACTAATTTAATTACCATTTGATCCTCCAGTAATGACTCAATGCACAGTTCTTGTTTTATTAATCTACACTAATAAAAGAGTAACATGCTAAGAGTACCTTCAGGATGCCCACCAGCCAATCAGGAGTAAGTATGCAAATTAACCCAACAAAGATGGCAGGTTAATTTGCATACACAGGCACTGAGCGGCCGGGGGCGTTCCGAACCACCCCAACCGTTCTGGGCCTCTGGGCAGCATGGGAAGGTGGAAAGGCAGCTCCAGCCAGAGTGAAAGCGGTGCTGGCAGCCAGGGGAAGGAAGGCCCATTCTTGCACGAATCTTCGTGCATCGGGCCTCTAGTATATATATGTATATTTTATTGATTTCAGAGAGGAAGGAAAAGGGGGAGAGAGAGATGGAAACATCAAAGCTGAGAGAGAATCATCAGTTGGCTGCCTCCTCATGCTCCCCCCTGGGTATCAAGCCAGCAGCAACCCGGGCATGTGCCCTGACTGGGAATTGAACGATGACCTCCTAGTTCATAGGTTGATGCTCAACCTATGAACTGAGCCACACTGGCCATGCTCAGTGCACAGTTTTATGTACAGGTTCATTATAGTAATTTTTTAAAAAGAAAAAACTTAATTAGTTTTTTCTGTTCACAAGAATAAAAATTCCTGTGGTATTATTGAGCAATAATGTATTCCTTAAAATGGGCACCCATTTGGCTTTAAAAATATCCCAATAGAAAAGCTTTTCAAATATTATTTCTTTTTTCTTAGTTATCATGCTTTATCCCTTTCTTAAAAAATATTTTTATTGATTTCAGAGATGAAGGAAAAAGGAGGAGAGAGAGATAGAAACATCAATGATGATGGAGAGTCATTGATTGGCTGCCTCCGGCATGCCCCACACTACAGATCGAGCCCACAACCCCTGCATGTGCCTTGACCAGGAATCAAACTGTAACCTTCTAGTTTATAGGTCGATACTCAATCACTGAGCCACACTGGCCAGATCATGCTTTATTTCTTAAAGCTGACATTCATTGTGTGCTTTTAAAAATAATTCTTTATTCAGCCATCGCTGGTTTGGCTGAGTGGACAGTGTCGGCCTGCGGACCCAAGGGTCCCGGGTTTGATTCCTGTCAAGGGCACGTACCTTGGTTGCAGGCTCCTCCCTGGCCTGGGCCCTGGTTGGGGCACGTACAGGAGGCAACTAATGGATGTGTTTCTCTCACATTGATGTTTCTCTCTGTCTTTCCCTCTCTCTTCCCACTCTCTCTAAAAAAAAATCACTGGGAAAAAATATCCTTGGATGAAGATTAAAAAAAAATTCTTTATTCAGACAAATTTAGTGTTGATTTTAAACTTGTCTTTAGATAAAAATAAGTATCTGTACTATACTAATCTACAATACCAAAAGTAATTTAAAAATACTAGAAAATGTAATTCCCTTCACATCAAATTACAATTTCATTAATATTAAGTATTGTCAGAGAAATATTATACCTTGAATTTTACTCAGAACAACTATATTAGTTCACATACTTCTATAATATTGCTTCAGTTTTTGTAAAAAAATCCCTTGTAAAATTCACTAGTTATAATCAGTGCTTCTCAAACTCTCCTTTGAAACTTTTGTCTTTAGCCTTTTACTGGCGAGCACTGAACAGCTTAGAAGCTGCTCGCCATTCAAGGAGAAGCTTTTTTCTCTTATCTTTTCCTGAGTTACGGTCTTACATGATTTTCTTTAACTTTGGACGAAAGGTTTCACACACTCATTCGCCCCACCCTGTCACCAACACTGCACCCCGTGCCCTTACTTCAGGTGGCCCTCCAGCATCAGAGTGGCATTCTGCTGGGTTAGGGGTCCTCATTGGGAACTAGGAGGCTAGAGGCCCAGAGGCCTGCCGTGACTTACCGGTGAGCTATTCCAGGAAAAGGAATCCTGTTTCAGTCGATGGAGGGGTGTGCTGATCCCTTTCCAAACCTTTCCTCAGAGCAGAAATTGTGCATCTGAGTAAAAGGACACATCTCCCCTCATCATACGTGGCATAACCAGGCCAACAGGATTCCTAACTAAAAAGACTTTGAGAATGGAAAATGCAGGTATTAATCAGGCCCCCTCCTTTCTCAGCACACACACATTCACAACTGCAGGACTGATTTGCAGATAAGATGGATCATCAGTGCCTGCGGCTTAAGCCATATGGGGGTTTTTCCTGTGGATTCCCCAAAACTCAAGTCATATTGGGTGTCACCGAGGAAGTGGGGGAGAGACTGTGGCTGACACAGGGGTGCTCTCATCCAATGACTGAGGGCTGATGGGAAGAGGAAGTTCACCGGTGGGAGGGGTCTCCTTGCTGGATGGGCTGGGCAAGCGTCCTGGGACACACATCTACGTGGCTGAATCCTCAGAATCACCTGCGGGAGATTTTTAAAAGGCAAATTCCTAAGTGGTTTCTCAGAATGGACCCAGTAATCTGTACATGTGCCAAACTCTCTAAGTAAGCCTGAGGATGAGGGCTGATACGGCAGGTTGGGAACCGCCTCGGCCTCGCTGCTGAGGGAGGTGCCCTCCAGCTCAGAGCCTCAGAGAGGGGCAGCACGTCGTGGTACGTGCACTGCTCCGTCAGGAACAGCCCAGGGCCTGTGGCAGCAGGATTCCCCCCACGGTGGGGCTCCAGGCAGCCACCAGCATTAACCTTGCTGATGCTCGAGATGAACCCTGTTTGCATCTCTGGTCAGGGATAGAACGAGAACTTTCTGTGCCCCTAGAACTCCCCAGAAGGCTAGACACAGCCCTTGCCATCAAACACGGAGCCTGGAGTGTTACTGAAGAGAAGATTAGAAACGGGAGGCAAGGATAAACTAGGGCATGGTGAGGGCAGGCAGAGACTCTAGGAAAACATTAGGGAGGGGCTAGACCCGGAACGGCATTAAGGTGAACCTGACAGGGCAGCTGTCCCCTGGCAGACCTTACCGTGTACACTAAAGGGGCACGCTTTTTTTAATTTTTCACTTGTTGTTTAGTTATTTAGTAACTGAGGTAACATTGCTATAGCATATTTTAACTGACTTTTAAATGGGCACAGCTGCTAACACAGATAGCTTACATATTCAATATACAATTCCTACTTATAGGAAGAAACATCCTTATGGGACCAATTTCCCAGCTTACTTCCTTTCCTCACTCTTACAGTTACTTAGAGAATAGGTATTAGGGTCTGAGTTTCCTTGCAGATGAGCTCTCACTGTCTCTTTGGGCAAAAGTCAATGACAGTAAGTAAGACCTTTTTCTTGACCACCCCAAGAGAGTATTTCTTATTTGCTCTCCATCTACTCTAGTCTGCACCCAGAGTTCCCTCTCATTGTTCCTCTAACCCAGTGGTTCCCAACCTTTTTTTTTTTTTTTTTTTTAGCCATGCCCCTAAGCATCTCTAAAATCCTGATGACCCCACTGTGACATATAATTCTTATTATTCAAAAATTGAACTCCCATTCACGTGGAGGAAGCCTAAAAGGCAATTAACTTGGTCTAAACAAGCTTCCAAAGAAGATGGCATCCATGAAAGAGAAAAAATAGAATAACGAAAGGACAGTTGAAGTACTGAGGAAGAAATCACTAAGAAATTGTTAAAAAAATAATAATAATATGAAGAGATATGAAAAATAGCAAATAAAGTTTCAAAACATATAATAGAGAACTGAAATGCACAAATATGTGACAATATACACTTATATACTGTAGATGAGGCCCCTAGAACCATAAGAAATGCCAAAAATTCACTGTGAATAACTCATTCTCGAATTGCCCCTCTTAAAAATCCAAGTGCCCCATGTTGGGAACCACTGCTCTAACCACTCCCACACTCCAATCGTGGCTTGAATAAGGTGGACTGTAAAATCTGGGTGGCCTTCCACATGTGAAAAGACCTTGCAGGGACTTCACCCTGCTCCTGAAGCTGTGACCAGCAGGCCCCTACCTGCCTCTCATGCCCCACATCCAACCAGGCCAAGTGGTGGTGACTCTACCTCTAAACCATTCCAACCTCACCGCCACTGCCCTGACTCAGGCCATCTCCAACCCTCCCCTCCTTGTCGCTCCTCATCTTCCTGCCAGTTCAACTTCCAACCTACGAGGGGATTCCGTGTCCTTTCTAGACCATACGTGTGCCTAGATGTATGTGCACCTTCGTGGCTGTGCGTCAGGGTCGACACCCCTCCACCCTGAACCACAGGATGCGGGGCGGGATGACTGTTGACACTGCAGTGCCCCCTTGTGAGGGGCACTCTCTGGGGAGGCACAGAGCACAGCCTGCATAGCCCACAGGGTGACCCTGTGCTCAGAACATCGGGGCAGGAGTGGTAACTGAATGCGTACAGCGACCCATACCACCCAAATCCTAACGGGGAGCTGCCTCCTACCCACAGCCTGTCCCCACCCACCCTGTCCCAATGGAGTTGCCCCCTCTAGGGTGCTCCTAACCTCACTCAGGCCCTGTGCCCCTCCTCCCCCAGGTGATGGATCGGAAGCTGTCAGGACAGAGAGCTGCGCTGACGCAGGGCCAGAACCCTCTGCCCCTCTACTTGAGCCTCAATGTCAAGGAGAACAACCTGGAGACTTCCGACTTCAAGGGTACAGTCCTCAGTCCTGCCCACTCCACCCTCCGACATGCACACACGTGCGCACACCCACAGCTGCTCTGGACACTGTGGGTCCCCAGAGAATTCAAACAGGAAACTCCTGCGTAGATGGCCCAGCCTTCAGGAAGGGTGGTGGTCCTGGTGGTGATGAGCCAGACAGTGGACCTTGCTGGCCTGGAGGTGGGTGGGGTGGTGGTGATGGTGGTGATGGTGGTGAGGGGGTGGTCAAGGGGCTGGGTGGGGTAGTGGTCAGCTCAGGAGTCAGCCAGGCAGGGAGGAGGCTGAGGCCTGCTGGGGGCAGAACCTTTGACTCCTATCAGAGCTGGGGCTCCCCCTGCCCGTTCTTCCCTCATTCCCACGCTCCCTCCTGCCCCTTAGAGTGGGTCGAGTTCTCCCCCTACGAGGTCGGATTCCTGAAGTATGGAGCCTTTGTCCCGTCTGAGCTCTTCGGCTCCGAGTTCTTTATGGGGCAGCTGATGAGGAGGCTCCCTGAGTCCCGGATCTGCTTCCTGGAAGGTGAGGTGACCCTGAAGGCCCTGGCCAGGCCTGTGCCAGGCCTCCTTGACTGGATGTGACTCCTGTGCTCAGGTCTGGCAGAGCCCCTGAGAGGGCCGCACTGGGCTGCGGGGAGGAGGCATTGCAGAGGCAGCCTGCCCCTCCTCTCATTTTCCACCTGCACCCAGGGGTGGGGGCCGCTGGCTTCCAGGCCATGGGGGGCAGGGCGCTGAGGCCGGGGGCTGACCTTTCATGGGGTTTGGTCTTCAGGTATCTGGAGCAACATTTTCTCCCTGAATTTGCTGGATGTCTGGTATGACCTCACCAGCTCTGGTGATGCCTGGAAGCAGCACATCGAGGACAGGATCAGGAACCTGGGTAGGAAAAGGAGGCAGCAAGGGGAGCCTGGAATGAGGTCGCTTCCCCTTCAGATGCCAGGGGTGGGGGGCTCTCAGGGGAGGCAGGACCAGGCATCGCCAGGACCAACGTCTGTTTCCCTGGGCCCAGAGGAGCCCCCTGCCTCCTTGAGGACCTCCTCATGGCTGGAGGCCTTGTGGCTGCAGCCCGGAACAGCACTGGCCCAGGCATTTAAGGGCGTCCTGACAGGCAGGCCGCTCTGCCAGCACAGCTCCAACTTCCTCCAGGGCCTGCAGCTGCACCAGGACTACCGCAGCCGGGAAGAGTTCTCTACCTGGGCAGGTAAGGGCGCTGCCGTGTGTCCTTGGGCAACAAGGTTAGACTCCAAGGTGGAGTTGGACTGTGGCTGGGACTGGCAGAGGCCTTGGGGGTCATAGCACCCAATCCTGGGGTGTGGCCTGGAGAAGGTAATGGGAAGGGCAGGTGTCATGTGCATTCAGGGAGTGACACCAGAGGTAAGAAGGGGACATGGGAGCAAATGCAATAGGAAGGAGGGGATTGTGAGTGGGTGACCCGTGGCAGAGTGGCTGCCCCTGACTGTCTCTCCTCCCCCATCAGACAGCCAGCTAGACGCCACCCCTGGCCAGCTGACCCCGCAGGAGCCCCAGCTCTGCCTGGTGGATGCCGGCTACTTCCTCAACACCAGCGCCCCCTCTATGCTCCGGCCAGGCCGCAGGCTGGACCTCATACTCTCCTTCGACTACTCCCTGTCCTCGCCTTTTGAGGTGCTTCTGGTTGCTCGGCCAGACTGAGCTCCTGGGGCGAGCAGCAGGGCCCCTGGGTCACTGGCCCAGACCACCAGAGACCCCAAAGGGAGGGAGGGGTGAGAGGCTCTGACCAATGCTCCTGCCAGGTCCTTGGCTGGAAAGGGCAGTGGAGGAGCTGGAGCGCTGGGCTCCCAGGACAGGTGGACAGGGAGGAAGCATGCCAGGCCTGCCCCAAAAGGAACAGCCGGTCAGAGCAGGGAGGAGACTCTGGCCCGTCCATATCCATCCCACCAGAGCCTCCCTGAGACTCTGGAGAAGTGGGGACTGAGGCCCTCTAGGCTCTGGGACTTGAATAGCCCAGCAAGACCAATCCGAAATCGGGCCGGAGGTGTGGGGTACCCCAACTAAAGATTTTAACCAGACAGCATTGCAGACCAATGGCATCCTTTGCCTCCCTCTGAGCGTCACGGGGCCATGAACAGGAACCAGTTGTCTGGACTCTGGGCAGGCAGTCTGGGCGGGAGCCATCCTAGCATTTCTAGAGCGCAGACCTGGATGACCAGGAAGTAGCTGGTTCTCTCTGGGGCCCTCTCCCCAACCAGACGCTGCAGCAGACTGAGGTGTACTGCCGAGGCCTGGGGCTGCCGTTCCCCCGCGTGGAGCCCAGCCCACAGGACCAGCGCCAGCCCAAGGAGTGCCATCTCTTCTCGGACCCCACCTGCCCCGAGGCCCCTGTCCTGCTGCACTTCCCATTGGTCAATGCCTCTTTCAAGGACCACTCAGCCCCAGGTGAGGCAGCCCCTCCCTCCATAACAGCCTGGCAGCCTTGGGCCCTCCCCAGTGCCCCTGTGGCCAGCAGAGAGGGAGGAGAGTCTCAAGGCTAGTCCCCTCACCCCCCGTTTTGGACATGGCAGTGCCCTGGTGTCTGTTGCAGATGCCCACATCCCTGCAGGTGCCCTCTGTTTGCAAAGTCACTGTGCTGCTGTCCTCTTTGTCATGACCCCATGCTCTTGTGCCACACCCCTTGCCTAGCAAGTTCCCCTAGCTACACCTGGGCCCCCCAGCTCTCCTGCTTTGTAGGGTGGAGTTCCAAGAATCCCCACATCCGGAGGCAACCTGCATTGTCACCGTCTGCAGCCTGCTCCACTGCTCCACTGCTGCTCCACCAGGCACCGAGTTGTTGGAGGAGTTCATAAAAGTTCCCCAGGCTAGACAGCCAGGAAAGAGAGGCCCCGGTCCCCCTCTCTCAGAGGCCCCTAAACCCCCCTGGGGTTTCACTCGGCCTCTAGTGAGCTGGGACTCTTTCTCAGTGAGCGAGGCCTGTCTGCAGCCCCTGAAATCCAAACCCTTATCACATTCCTTTCCACCCTCGCCTTCCACCAACTGGTCAGACTTTTCTCTCCTTTTGCTGGGAAAACCCACTTCCTGCCTTTGTGCATTATTCCTGGTTTTCTACTTCCCACCATAATTCCAAACCTTCCAGCTTTACTCTTAACATGCTCAGCATACATCTTGGAATTCTCTTCTTCTCTCAGCAAATACTGGTTCTTCCAAAGCAAAAATCCTTTGGTTTTATCATTATTAAGAATCCATTCACTAACCTACTTGACTTTGTTGTTCTGGCTGTTTCCAGCTTACCCCTGAAGGTGATATAGATATATAAGTTTACCTGAATATTCAGGTGGGATATTCAGTTACCTGAATAGTGGAAGACATGAATGCTACAAGGAAATAAAATGTGAGGAGCAGCAAACTCTTCATATCTCAAAAGAGAATCCTACTACCCACATTTATATTTCTGGGCAAAGACATAGAGGGCTGGGAGAGAAGCAAGGAGCCCCTTCAGTGGGGAACAGCCCACCCCTGTGCCCAGTTGTGGAGGCTTCTGAGTGCTGCTCCTAACTCCCTCCTACCCCCGAGCAGGTATCCAGTGCAGCCCTACAGAGCTACCGGCCGGCCAGGTGGATCTCACTGGGGCCACCTCACCCTACTCCCTGTTCAACATGACCTACAAGGAGGAAGACTTTGACCGCCTGCTGCAACTCAGTGCTTACAATGTGCAGAACAGCCAGGGTACCATCCTGCAGGCGTTGAAGATGGCTCTGAAGCACCAGACGCTGGCGGCCAGGCTTCCAGGGGCACCGTCTTGATGCTGCTCAAGACACCTTTGTTTTCCAAAGCAGCTGCAACGTTTTACACTCCTGTCAGCATTGAGTGAGGGTTCCAGTTTCTCCACATCTTTGCCATACTTACTATTGTCTGGGTTTTTCATTATAATAATCCTAATGGGTATGAAGTGGTATCTCCTATGCATTTCTCCAATGACTAATGATGTTAAGAATCTTTTCAGCCCTGACTGGTGTGGTTCAGTTGGTTGGGCATTGTCCCATGCACACAAGAGTTGTCGGTTCAGTTCCTGATCAGGGCATTTGCCAGGGTTATGGGCTCGATGCAGCAGGCAGCAGATCTTTTCACATATTATTGGTCTTTTATATATCTTTGTGGAGAGCGGCTACAGTGTTTAGACAGGTTCAAGCCTCGGACTAATAAGAGGGCATGGTCCTCTCGTAGCAAAGCCACGTGTAGGTCCCAGCTTGGAGGGCAAAGCTTGACCTTATGGTCCGAACCTGTGGTCCCAGGTGGCTGAGTGATGTAGGCTGTGGGAGATGCAGCAAGTTCTGCCAAAACAAAGCTTGATAGAGTTCTCAGGTGTATGTAATTAAGCAGATTCAAAATTCACGAGAACACTGTAAACATCTTGACCATGGCCTTGCTTTGCCTTGTGGGATCTGACTATAAAATAAAACTCGGCTTGCAGGCTGTGTCACTGTCTCTTCATCCAAGTACAGTGACCCACCTGGTCCCAGCTATATTCTCTTGTCTGTTTTCTTTAATCCTTCACTGCCCCTCCTCAGGTTCACCACTGGCCATGCTGAGCACGGTTCAATCTTCATTAGAGAAATGCCTATTCAAATCTTTTGCCCACTTTAATTGGAGTATTTGTTTTTTTATTGTTAAGTTGTATGAGTTCTTTATTCTACATAGAAATCCCTGTTCCAATGTATGATTTGCAGTTTTTCTCCCTGTCTGTGGATTGTCTTTTTACTTTTTTAAATTATTATTATTGATTTCAGAGAGGAATGGAGAGGGAGCTAGAGATAGAAATATCAATGATGAGAGAGAATCATCAATAGGCTGCCTCCTGCACTCCCCCCCTGGGGATTGAGCCCACAACCTGGGCATGTGCCCTGACTTGGAATCGAACCATGACCTCTTGGTTCATAGGTCGATGCTCAACCATTGAGCCACACTGGCCAGGCTTTTTACTTTATTGATGATGTCCTTTGAAGCACAGTTTTTTATTTTGATGATGCCCAATTTAATCTATATTTTCTTTTTTTAGAATATATTTTTATTGATTTCAGAGAAGAAGGGAGAGGGAGAGATAGAAACACCAATAAGAGAGATTCATTGATCAGCTGCCTTCTGCATATCCCACACTAGGGATCGAGCCTACAACCTGGGCATGTGCCATACCAGGAATCAAACCATGACCTCCTGGTTCTTAGGTTGATGCTTAACCACTGAGCCATGCTGGCTAGGCTATGTTTTCTTTTGTTACTTGTGATTTTATTGTCATATTTAAGAAACCATTACCTAATCCAAGGTCATGAAGATTTACACCTGTTTTTTAGCTTTAGTCTTACATTTAGGTCTTTTACTCATTTTGAGTTAACTTTTGTAAATGGTGTAACGTACAGATTCGCCTTCACTCTTTTGCACGTGGATATTAAGTTGAAAAAGCTGTTCTTGCCCCCATTGACTTGTCTTGATACCCTTGTTGGAAATCAATTAGCTGTAAATGTGAGGGTTATTTCTTGACTCTGATTCTATGCCATTGATCTATTTGCCTATCCTTATGCTGATACCACATTGTCTTGATTATTGTAGCTTTGTAGTAAGTTTTGAAATCAGGAAGTATAAAAAAATGAAATCAGACAGTATACGTCCTCCAACTTTGTTCTTTGTTTTCCAGATTGTATTGGCTATTGAATTTCCATATGAATATTAAGATTAGCTTGTCAAATTGTGCAAAGAAGACAGCTAATATTTTGATGGGGATTGAATTGAATCTGTAGATTAATTTGGGGGTACTCTCATTTTAACAATTGAAAGTCTTTTGATTCATGAACATGTGATGGCTTTCCATTTATGTAGGTCTTCTTTCATTTCCTTCAATAATATTTGTAGTTTTTTTGTGCAACAGTCTTAAACTTCTTTGATTAAATTCCTAAGTATTTTATTTTCCTTGATGCTAGTGTAAATTGAGTTATTTTCTTAATTTTATGTTTGTGTTGTTCATTGCTATTATAAAGAAATACAATTATTGTTTTTATATTGATATTATAGCCTGTAATCTTGCTGAACTTGTTTATTAGCTCTAATACCAAGCAATTCTCTGTGACACCAGTTGGTGTCCTATAATTCAATTAAATTCTGAGTTAACATCAGATCCCACAAGTTAAGGGATCAGCCACATAAGACTGTCTCCACTTCAGATGCCAATTGCAATAGGTTTTTTTTTTTTTTTACTCCTTAGAATTTTCTACATATAAAAAGTTCATGTCACCTGCAAATAGAGATGGTTTTACTTCTTTCTTTTTATCTAAATGCCTTTTATTTCTTTTTCTGGTCTCTTCAGTATATTACTAGAACCTTCAGTATAACGTTGCATAGAAGTGGCAGACAGCCTTGTTTGTGCCTAATATTGGAAGGAGAGCATTCAATCTGCAGCCTTTAAGTGTGACATTAGCTGTGGTTTTCCTTAGATGCCCTTTGACAAGTTGAGGAAGTTCCCCTCTATTCCTACTTTGTTGAGTGTTTTTATCATGAAAGGTGTTGACTTTTGTCAAATGCTTTTTTGTGTCTATTGACATAATTATGTAGTTTCCCCCCTTTATTCTATTAATGTGATGTATTGGAATAATTGCTTTCTGGGTGTACTCTTGGGAAAAATCCCACTTGGTCATGATATATAAGGTGGGATAAAAGTAGGTTGACAGTTGTGAGTACCCGAAACACAGAGTTTATCTTGTAGTAGTAGTATTTTGCTAATCCTCACCCGAGGTTATTTTTTTTCATTGATTTTTAGAGAGAGTAAAAGGGAGGGAGGGGGAGAGAGAGAGAGAGAGAAACATCGATGTGAGAGAGACACATCAATTGGTTGCCTCCTGCATGTCTCCAACCGGAGCCAGGGATTGAACCTCCAACCCAAGTATCTGCCCTTGATTGGGAATCAAACCCATGACCCTTTGGTGCACAGGCTGATGCTATAACCACTGAGCAACATTATCCAGGGCTTGTATTATTTATTAATTATTGTATCATTGTCCATACGAACAGCTGTAAACCTCTTTTTGCCCAACCCTGTATAATCCTTTTTCGGTATTGCTGCCATGCTCACTTATGATCTTCCACACTCAAAAGGACACACACTCACACACACACACACACACAAACTCACAACTATGGCTGCCCTGACCCCATAGGTGGGTGTCACAGTGACAGACCCTGGCTCTGGGATTGTTCTTGTCTGACGACCTCTCCTCGGGACCCTCTTCCCTCTGCCTCTTATGTATTTGGCTTTATTTTGATTCTATAATTTCTCCATTTATTCAGAAACACTTATTTTTCCGTGATGATGATGGTACATACTGGCTGGAGTAGGAAAAAGCACTCCTGTATTTCTCCTTTACTACTCACACAAGACACCTCTGACACTCTGGCCACCAAATGGTGGGCTTTTCTCTCACACCAAGCAATTCTCTGTGACACCAGTTGGTGTCCTATAATTCAATTAAATTCTGAGTTAACATCAGATCCCACAAGTTAAGGGATCAGCCACATAAGACAGTCTCCACTTCAGATGCCAATTGCAAGCTGCCAGTTGTTATCTGTACTTCCTACTAACTGGCTATAAATTGGGGTTCTACACCCTCTCCTTGGGTTCCATAATTTTCTGGAATGGCTCCTAGAACTTAGAAACACTTACTGATGTTTACCAGGTTATTAAAGGGTATGAGAAAGGATACAGATGAACAGCCAGATGAAGAGGTACATACAGAGAGGTCTCCAGGGTCCCAAGTGCAGCTTCTATCCCCGTGGAGTCGGGGTACCTCCTCCTCCTGGTGTGGATGTGTTAACCAACTTGGAAGCTCCCTGAACCGCATACTATTGGGATTTTTATGGAGGCTTCATCACATACACATGACCGATGATTAACTCCAGTTCCAGCTCCTCTCCCCTGTACAGAGAATAGGCAGTGGGGATGAAAGTTCAAGTTCTAATGATGGCTTGGTTCTTTCTAGGGACCAGCCCCCAGCCAGAAGCCCACCAAGGGTCGTTTCATTAGAACCAAAGATATTCCTGTTACCCAAGAAATTCCACAGAACTTGGTATCAGATGCTCCCATTGCTCGGGAAATTACAAAGGTCTGAGGAGCTCCGTGTCAGGAAGTGGGGTCAAAGAGAAATATCGAAACAAATGATCTCCTAGAACCCCCTTTTTAAAACACTTTTAAAATATATTTTTATTGATTTCAAAGAAGAAGGCAGAGAGGGAGAGAGAGATAGAAACATCAATGATAAGAATCATTGATCGGCTGCCTCCTGCACGCCCCCTGCTGGTGATTGAGCCTGCAACCCGGGCATGCGCAGGCTGATGCTCTATCCACTGAGCCAAATCAGCTAGAGCTCCTAGAACCCCTTTTTACAGGAGGAGTTTCAGGAGCTCCGTATCAACAACCAGGAACAGAGGCAAACATACTAGTATATATTTCTTATTATTTTACATGACTATTTGTAGGAAGCGGTTATAGGGTTAAGCCTCAGACTGACCTGCTGGCAAAGTCACAAACAAGTCCCAGCTTGGAGGGCTCAGTCCTCTAAGCATAATCAAGCTTGATCTTCTAACTGCTCCCTAGATCTTTCCTGGGTAGCTAATGGGCTGTGGGAGGGGCAGCAAGTGCTGCCAAAACAAGTGAAACTTGCAACAACATTGTAGATTACCTTGTTTGTCCCTGACAATAAATAAAGCCTCAGCTTTGCAGTCTGGATCTGTCCTGTGGCCTTAGCCAGGCACAGAAGATCCATCTAGACCCAGCTTATTCTCTTGTCTGTCTTTTTCTTCATCCTTCACCGCCCTCCCTCAGGCTCGCCAAACCCTTGGCTGTGCTGGTGCGGCTCAAGTGGTGCCCAACGCGGGGCTGAGTGCGGCGCAGCTATTGTGTTTTATTTTGTGGCAGGCATTTCACGTTATTTCCCTTAATCCTCATAGCTGCCCGAATAGGGCTCAGTAGAATTATTATCCCCATTTTATTTGCCAAAAAAACTCAGGGCTGAGAAATAAAAGTGTAAGCCCCCAACTCCGTCTGCTGGGAGCTGACCTGGCACTGGCTCCTGCTGAACACAACGCCACAGCACCGACGTCCAGCACAATGCAATGTGCTGGCGCGAGACAGAATAACCCCCTCGGGAATATGTCTGAGCATGGACAAAAACAAGGTCACTGTGAAACCACCAAAATGACCGCATTTTGCCATCTCCTCTTAGCATGAGAGATTGCTGCTGCTTTACCAATTATAGATAAAAATCATTAAGATGCCCAGTCATAGAATCACCCTCGCTTTCTGACAGCACCCAATGCACACCAACACTTGGCTTCCTTGAACATTCCGTAAACCACCTCACACAGCCCAGATCTGGTAAGAAGCCCTTCCACCCTCTTGGACCCCTCCCTATCTCTTCCTTTGGCTGCTTTTAATTTGTGTCCATTCACCTTTAAAAAAAAGAAAAAAGAAAAAAGTTGTAATCCTAAGTATAGAGCTTTATGAGTTCTGTGAGTTGTTCTAGAACAGTGGTCGGCAAACTGCCACATGCTCCTCGCGAGCCGCAGTTTGCCGCTCTGTTGACTAATGAGTTTGCTGACCACTGACCTAGACTCTCAATTCCAATAATTACAGGCTGTTGTTGTTCCTTCGTGATTAAGCCCCTATCCCAGTGGTCGGCAAACTCATTAGTCAACAGAGCAGCAAACCGCGGCTCGTGAGCAGCATGTGGCAGTTTGCCGGCCACTGTTCTAGAAAATTACCTAACTGAAGGGTGGTTCTGGGGATCCCTTGAATTTGCAACCCGTTGGTCTGAAGTGACGGTGGTCCTGGGGGCCCCTCAACTTGCAGCTGGTGTCTGGAGTGGGGGCAGACTGCACAGTTGGGTAAGTTTCCAGAAGTCCTGGGCAGACCTGGCTGTCTGTGCCCTCAGCCTTGCAGTCTAATGTACTCAGGGTACCTATGCTCTGAAGAATGAGAGGGGGCACAAGCAGGAAAAAAGACTCATTCAACTTGGGAACCTGTCAATAACGCCAGAGAGAACACCGAGGAGTTCTGTACAGCCCCGAAGTGGGCTGGGCTGAGGCCTGAGGCCATACCTGGTGTATGAACGTGCGTGCGAGTGTGTTTGTCTGTCTCTCCCCCTGACTAGCTCCTGTTACCCCAGGTCCCCTGACTACCTGAGGGCTAGGAGGTCCTGTCAGCCCCACCCTGATCTGGCAGCTGTCAGGCCCCACCCATGGCTTCTGTGGGTTGCATAAGGCTCTTCCTGCAGCCTGTGGGCCCCACCTGGGCCAGGCCCTGAGCTGGTGGCGAGGCAGGAAGGCCTACAGGCTGTTTCATCACCAGGGCTGGCACTCTGCTCTCTGCCCGACACAGGTGGTGGCAGATCAGGAATGGCGAGCAAAGGGTGACCTCAGACATTTCTTTTTTCTGATCAAGTTGTATTTATCTCAACAAGGCAAGAATAGGTTTATATTATGAAACTTCTGCATCTTATTGAACAGTGTATAGACCAAATGAGGATAGGAATATAAAAGTAAATCCTTGATACAGTTCGACATAAACTCAGGATATAAAAACCTTTTTTAAAACTAGCAATAAAAGGACATTTACTTAGCCTGATGTAGCGTATCTATGATGGTTAATTTTATGTGTCAACTTGGCTGGGCCACAATGCCCAGATATTTGGTTAAACAGTATTCTGGTTGTTTCTGTGAAGGTTTTTTTTTTTTTTTATGAGATTAACATTTAAATTGGTGGACTTTGATCACTGGTTCGAGTATAGATTGTGTTCTGGGTTGTAGCACTTGGCAATAGTTTGAAAAACTGGCAATTAACTTCTACGAATCCTGGTCGCAGTGCAGGCGGCTGCCACCAGGGGGAGGTGTTGTCCCATGGCCGTTGCCAGGACGAAGGAAGGTGTGCTGTGTGGGCCCCAGAATGCACAGAGCATACTCATCACTCGGTATACCGTTCCACAATATATACTTTAAAACTCATGTAGCACCCTTAAGTATTAATTTAAAAAATATATTTTTTTATTGTTAGTATTACAAATATCTCTCATTTCCCTCCCCCTTTTTCCCCCTCCTCCCAGCCTCTACCCACCACCCCAATTCAATGCTGGTCAATAATTAAATGTTAATTATTAACCAGCATTTATATATAATTATATACATTCAAAGAAGGACATAACTGAAAGCAAAATTCAAAGACAAATGCCTGGGTAAAGCCTCTCACTGAATTAGTATCACAATCCAGTAGCACATGGAACTTCCCTCTTTCTGGCTAGGCTGTCCACCAGCAGTAAAATGCATAAATAAGCCTTGGTGTATTCATGCAATGGAACACTATGCGGCTATGAAAATGAACACAGTGTCTACACACAAAACAATATGGGTGGATTTCATAAAGTAATGCTGAGTGTATGAAGCCTGACATAAAAGAACAATGCTGAGAGACTGCATTCATGCGAAGTGCCAAGGTTGATCAGATGAATTATGCTACAAAAATCAGGATGTGTTGCCCTGACCGGTTTGGCTCAGTGGACAGAGCGTCGGCCTGCGGACTGAAGGGGTCCCAGGTTCGATTCCGGTCAAGGGCATGTACCTTGTGTTGCGGGCACATCCCCAGTAGGGGGTGTGCAGGAGGCAGCTGATCGATGCTTCTCTCTCATCGATGTTTCTGGCTCTCTGTCCCTCTCTCTTCCTCTCTGTGAAGAATCAATAAAATATATTTTAAAAATAAATAAAATAAAATAAAATGCTTGGGGGACCTGGCTGGTTGCTCAGTGGTGAGTGTTGGCCTGCAGACCAAAGGGTTTTGGGTTCGATTCCTGGTCAAGGGCACGTACCTCGGTTGCAGGTTTCCCTGTATGGGGCATGTGCAGGAGACAACCAATCCATGTGTCTCTCTCATGCTGATGTTTCTCTCTCTGCCCCCACCCCCACTCCCTTCCACTCTCTCTAGAAATCAATGGAAAAAATATCCTCTGGTGAGGATTTTTTTTAAAAAAAAAAAAGCTGGGGTACCAGCATCTGCATAGTGGACTGTAGTAGCCCTCCATTTGTGCTGCCTTCCCATGCTCTTTTGTCAACAACCCCTGCCCGGTGGCCTCAGGCGAGAGGGTGTGACCAGGGCTAGTCTATCTCAATCTGTCATCTCTTTGACAGTGAACTCAAGCTAACCGATCAGAACCTGTCCCTGGGATAAAGGTGCCTGGCAAAAAGTAAAACTTGCCCCTCGATGGATGGGGGCTTGCTAAGCTTGGGCTGCCGATGGCTATGTCCCTGAAGGCGGAAGGGGACAATCTGCCTTAGGAGAGAATGAGGTCAGGGCTCAGAGAAGCTGAGGAACAGGAGATGAGAGCAAGAGAAAGGGTCTTCCTGCTTCAAATCCCAGGTTCGGTCCTTCCTCAGCTTCCCAGGATCTTCATTTCTCAACTTGGTGACGTAACCCAGCGTCTTTCTAAGCTAGATGAGCAACAAAGGGCTGTTCCTGAAAGAGCCCTGACTAATCAACCCGCTGAGCAGCTGGGTGGGTGGCAGGCCGCTCCCCGAAGGAGGCAGCAGGAAGAGGAGGGGCATTCTCCTCGGAGAAAGTGTGAGCGTCCTGAGTCCCTCTCCTCCGGGAAGGGGAAGCACGCTCCCCTGTTTTACAGGATCTTCCTCTTCGTCAGGGGTGATGATTTGCCCTCAAGGTAACGGCTTATAATTACTCTCCCAGCTGGGGGTTCACATTGAGATTACATCAATCTAATTGACTTCAAACCTCCAACCAGTCGACTTAGAAATGTCATTCCTCCCTGTATTTCTCCTGTCAGTGAAAACCACACACCACTCCCCCCATCCCCCCCCCCACACACACAGGTCCAAAAGTGGGGGGTCCAGGCGGTGAAACTCCTGAGCAGGGGAAACTGACAACCTCCTTTCAGCCAAGATTCTCAGCAGACTTCTTGGCTGTTTTTGTTCTGGTTGCCACAGGGTGTCACTGTTGAGGCACATGCAATCTTAGCTCCCAGTCCACAGCACTGATGATGAAAACCCAAGAAATCAGAAACACCCATCAGAAAGGACATATGCACCCCTATGTTCATAGCAGCACAATTTACAATAGCTAAGATTTGGAAACAGCCTAAGTGCCCGTCAGCAGATGAGTGGATTAAAAAACTGTGGTACATCTACACAATGGAATACTACGCTGCTATAAAAAAGAAGGAACTTTTACCATTTGCAGCAGCATGGATGGACCTGGAGAGCATTTATGCTAAGTGAAATAAGCCACTCAGAGAAAGATAAATATCACGTGATCTCACTCATATGTGGAATATAACGAACAACATAAACTGATGAACAAAAACAGATCCAGAGACAGAGAAGCATCAAACAGACCATCAAACCTCAGAGGGAAGGTAGGGGAGGGGGAGTAAGAGATCAACCAAAGAATGTATATGCATATAAGCATAACCAATGGACACGAACAATAGGGGGGTGAAGGCCTGGCTGGGGGAAAGGAAGGGGCAGGCTGGAAGAGGACAATCAAGGAAAAAGGACATATGTAATACTTTCAACAATAAAGAATTAAAAAAAAAGAAACACGGAAGCTCTAGCCACTCTGGAGTGGTCCTCATTGCTGTTCGGGGCCCCGCCAGCATCTGCTGCCTGGTTTGCCTGTGTCCCCATCTCAGGGAGGGGAGCTGAGAGGGCTTTTCGGAGCATTCACCCGAGTAGCCACTTCCCTGAACTCATTTTCCTGGCTTAGCTGACCCCCCTGAGCCCCTCAGCTCCTGATGTTTGCACCAGCCCACAGCCATTTTCCTGGGCCAGGGTGGCAGGGTCCAAATGGGTTTTTACTTTGCAGCTTTGGCCACAGGCTGACCCTGAGCCACTCTTCTTTCCCTATTTCTGCATCCTGGCCCCCAGAATGAGGACATTTTTAACTCAAGTCAAATCCTGTCATTTCCTGCCCTGTGATGAACTCCCAGGTGTATGGGAGGGGGCGGGCGTGGGGAAGTGATGGCAAGTGCACCAGCTTTAAAGCTGGTTCTTGAAGGGAAGTTAGGAAAATGGTCACCCTTCCCTTCATGGGGTAAGGAAAAAAAAAGGCTATACTATAATTTTTAAAATTAAATCTATTGGGGCTTCATATATAATTTTAAAAAATTATTGGTATATTGAGATAATTTTAGAAGTTGCAATGGATCTATAACATTCATATACATCCATTCTGGTAGCAAGCTGGGTTATTGAAGCCACACTTTCTGTAATGGGGGATTGCACAGGAAAGGGATTAACACTGATTACAGACTACTCTTTGCCAGGCGTGAATTCTCACAGTCATGTGAGGCTGGCATCATCTTCATTGCCCCTGATTTACAAATGAAGAAACCAACGCTCAGAAAGGCTGAGTAACTTGCCGGCAGGGCAGCGTGCTCTGCAGCTGTGGGAACACCGCCCGCCCCGCCCCCGAGAGCCCACACCAACTCCCGGATGGCCTTGCTCCATCCAGGCTGGAGCCAGGGACTGCTGGCGGAGCACCAAGCCTCTCCTGGCTTTCCTGGTGTCACCCAAGCCTTTTTCCATGGACCTGTAAGGAGATATTCTGATTGATTACTACCTCCCTGTATCCATGGCTGAAGATAAACCAGCTCCATTGGATAAAGCACCCCCCCCTTTTTTTGAGCAAAATAAAGTGGGCTTTTGTTGCTTAAGAATTGCTTCATCTTCCTTCTCTAAGAAAAGATGTTTAGGCACTTTTTTTTCCGAGAGTGAGGCACAAGCCTGAAGTAAGAAGCAGGCATGGACCGGGGCTGAATCCTTCCAGATGCGGGGCTTGGAGAAGAGGGAACTGTCACCAAGGATGTCTTGTCCCTCATCTCCTCAAGGGATTTACTAGGTTCTCTGCCTGGGGTCAGGTAAATTAGATGGACAGAAAAGACAGATTAAGAAGAAACACACAGACCGTCATTAACCTGTGTATCCAGCATGTAACACAGGGGAGCACTTGGAGATGAGTAACTCCGAGTTAGTTGTTAGAACTTGGGTTTATAGACCATCTTAGCAAAGGGATAATGCATTTTTAGACAAGTGACAGGCCCAAGGAAAAGGACCTGGAGTCTCTAGGGCAGCAAATTGTAGGAAGGTGCACTCCTGGGGGAACTAACGGGAGATACGGGCTAGTTACCGAGCGAGGATTGTGGGTTCCTCTGGGTCTGGGCTGTCTCCGGTGATTACCTTCTGCCCCTTCTGGTGGAGAGGGGAGGAGGGACACCTTTGTAAATGTATGCCATGCTTTTAAGCAAGCGGGGGGGGGGGGGGGGGGCGGGGGTGTGTGTGTCATTTTCTTGTAGCTGCTTCTTCCCGATAGCCTTCTGCTTGAAAGAATCCTTATGCCAACGTGAAATAAGCGGAGGGGGGGGGGGGAAATCCTGCTGCCCCTCAGCACAAACAGGAAGAAGACACTTTACACACGTCTTCCACCCAAACACACGCCTCTGGTCAGCCAGACTGCGGGAAAACCATAGCCTCAGTGCCGGTGTGTGTTTCTCGGCTTCTAGAAGGGTTCAGGAATCTGGAGAAGGCGCTGTGTGTAAATTAATCAAGAGTCCAGAGACGAAACATAATTTTGGAAGGCATTTGGGGGGCCAGAGAAGACTTAGCTAAAGGAGCTAAGTTCTCTCTTGTCTCAGGACCCCTTCCTTTTTATTAACACAGATTGTCCTAAGGCAAAGTAGATACACACATCAAAGGCCAGGGTTTAGTATACAGAATTCACTGTCAGATTGGGGAATAGCATACAGCTGTTCAGGTGTTTGGCCAGTAGGAGGCAATAACATGTAGATTGAGATGCCCTCAGCTGTCTGGCAGCCAGCAATATTTTATGCATCCTTTTCAGGTTTGGGGAAATGCCCTCAGCCATTTCCAGATGATTCAGCCCTGCTGACATGCTGGAATTGGCTTCCGGCACCTCAGGAAAGAGCGTTCTGAAATGGGGGTGATAGGGTGTCCCCAAGAGAGGATGCTGGGTCACTCAGCCGACACGTGGAAAGACCAAAAGTGTGCGAACACTACACAGAGAGGGTTTGTTTTTAGTTTTGTATTTTTGTCTTTAACATCAAACTGTGATGTCTCAAATGACAAAACTAAAACAATTTAGTAACAAGTTTGATGTCTTTTATTCAAGGAAAAACAGTCCCTTGGGGTTCTTGATAGACAAACTAACTTTATCAGACACACACTCCTTCAGCAGCCAGACACGGCACCAATTAAAGCAAAGGAAGGGTTGAAATGAGAGGCAGAGTAAGTTATTAAGGCCACTCCTGGCCCCGGGCCCACCATCAGCCCTGAAAACCAGGCCAGGCATTTCTTTTCGGAGCCCAAAGGGGAGATCTGGGAGTGTCAGCCAAGAGCGGGGCACGCGGCTTCATCTTCCCGGGAAAGCGCGTCTCCCTCAGAGGCCTGGCGCCTGGGCCACTTCCCCTCCAGCCCCCCCTCCCTCCCGCACTCCTCCCCACTGACATACTGAGTTTCACAACTTTAAAAATAGCTTCTGAGCAGTAAGAAGCTATCTCTGGGCCTGGATCTCAGCCAGGAAATACAGGCCTCCCCTGACCCAGAGCTGCCCTACGTGAGCGTAATTCTAGCTCTCTGCTTACTTTTCATGCAGCACAAGATCGTTCTCTCCACCAGCATAAGCTCGGGTTGTTTGATATAGTCACAGAGCTGTGACTCCTTTAGCTAAGCCCGACTCCCTTCACCTCCTCAATAACTCATCAGGACATTTACTTCAGGAGGAAAACGATTGCATTGCTTTCGCTTTTTTGCAAAACTTGAAATTTCCTGGGGATGTTTGGACACCTCGCTGGTAAGAACGACCCCAGCTCCACACAGCCTGTCCAGAGCCCCAGAGAGGTGGATGTGGCTGGGTTGACTCCCCAGGCCCTGGAAAGCCATCCTGGCCTGAGGGCTGGTGTGTGTATCTCACAGAGCCTACAAGGGGACGGAGAAGACTGCAGTTCAGCAAGAAATGTCAGTGAGTTGGAGCATCCACAGGACCTGGGCACTCCTGACCTCCCACCTCTCCTTCCCACGGCCCCCTGGGGCTCTCAGGTATGTCGGCGTTCCTGGGCAGAGGGCTCCTGGCACCTTATGTTTTACCCCCATTTTCCCGACTCTGAATAATTCGACATGCACCCCCACCCTCATCACCTACCTGTCTTTACCGCCTCTGTGCCCCAAAGAACTATTCACTAAATCAGTGAGTGCGTTCTGTGTGCCTGACACTCAGCGAGGAAGGGATTAGTAACGCCATTTGATGAAGAAACTGAGACTCGGAGGGATTAAGGTCACACAGCTCAATGATGGGAGATGGGAGATTGAAGATATTTCTAGTAATATGATACTCAGAAGAGTGGACGAGATCCTGCATGTGAAAGACCTAGCAGAGTGCCGGAGTCATAATAGATGCTCACATTGTGCAATCTAGCACAGGGGCAGGGCAGGAACAGAAATGTCATCACGTGCAACGCAGAGGGTGTTGGAGGAAATGACTGGTTTGGTCTTCCGCGTGGCCTCCACCTATTGGTCAGTGAAGAGAAAACCTTAAAGAAGTCCGATCTGGTAAATGTAGTGGCTACAAAAATTGAACAGTGTCTTTTTTAAAAAATATAATATATTTTATTGATTTTTTTTACAGAGAGGAAGAGAGAGGGATAGAGAGCTAGAAACATCGACCAGCTGCCTCCTGCACATTCCCTACTGGGGATGTGCCCGCATCCAAGGTACATGCCCTTGACCGGAATCGAACCTGGGACCCTTGAGTCTGCAGGCCAACACTCTATCCACTGAGCCAAACCGGCCAGGGCTGAACAGTGTCTTTAGGTAATTATCACTGGCTCCAAATCTGCCTCCCCAAGCTCTCCTCTGGGTGGCATGTGAGCTTCCTGCAGGCTCCCAGCCATCGAGGAGGGGGCAGTGTGCTGTGCTCCTCCGGTTGCTATGGTCTCGGTGACCGTGCCAGGCTGAGCTGGGCAGGACCCTAACCTCCCTTCCTTCTCACAAAGAGCACATGGTCCCTTTGCCTGCTATTGTGCCCTCTGTCTCTGTCTCTGCCTCATCCTCTATCTGGACCTTGGCTTGGTGGAACCATACTGGGCCTTGACCATGGGCTCAACTTGCCTGGCTCCAGTAGGTCCCACTTCATAGCTGTGGCTGTCAACCTGCTGTTTACCACACAAGGCAGCTGAGGGCCGCTGGAGGTTGACCAATCGTCCGAGGACACCACCCACCGCTTGACCAGACAGATTGCCCCACGGAAGCGCCAGTGACTCCTCTGCCCGTGACTCCTCTCAGAGCCACAGGTGAAGAGTGATCAAGAGTCCCGCCCCAGTGCTCACACCTTCCCACCCTTCCTGCAACCCTCCTGCCCCCAGCGAGCAGGCTTTCCTCCCCTTCCTCTTCCTGATTCTACCTCCTGTCCAGAGGTCTGTGGTCCCGTGGGCCAGGCCTGTTCCCGGTACGCTGCAGGGGGCTATGTGCCCGGTGCTGGTCCTGCTAGAGCGGTCCGAAGCCTCCTGACTCACACGTAGACGTGGAGGCCGGAAGTTAGAAGAGCCACGAAAACACGGTGGTTCAGTATTTGTAAGAGTGGTAAAAGCACGGGTTGCGGAATCAGACCAGGGTTCCATATCTTTCTCTGTTGCCAGCCCTGTGACCTCAGACCAGTTCCCTCCCCTCTTCAGACTTCAGTTCCTTCACCCACGGGAAAAAAGATTGTGAGGAGTCAATAGCATGCTTAGCAGAGGGCCTGGCGCACATGAAATTGGAGAAATGCTGGCCATTGGTGCTGTTGTTATGGCTTTATGCTCGTTTCTTCCCGTCTGCCCCCCCCTCCCCTCCCCCCGTTACCCCCACACCTGGCGTGGCGAGGAGCGTGGCTGTGCCCATGGCTCCTGTCTTGTTCCAGTTGCTTGAGGGAAGAGCAGAAAGGCCACATGGCCGCACACAGACATTGTATTTAATTTTACATTTTCATTCGTATATATGTAAACGTAACTTTAAAAAATTTTTGGAAGCACAAAGGAAAAATCCACCATAATCCCATGAACGCAACACAGTAACGATTCTCTTTCAGCTTTTTTTCTCCTTATGTAATGTTGATGTAGTTGTGTTTATCATATTTATACCAGATCTATGCCCAGGTTTTTTCTTGCCTTAAAATTATAGTCACGAATGATTTCTAGATTGATACTTAAACTTCATAATGGTCACTTTAATGACTGAATAATATTCTATTGTGTGCCTGTACTGTAATTTATTAAGATTTATGGTGAAAATGTTGGAATTTTTAAATTATTATTATTATTGACTTCAGAGAGAGAGGGAGGGAGAGAAGGAGGGGGAAAGAGAGAGAGAGAGAAATACCGATTTGTTGTTCCACTTATTTATGCATTCATCGGTTGCTTCCTGTTTGTGCCCTGACCGGGAATCAAACCCACAACCTTGGCGTATCAGGACAACACTCCAGCCAACTGAGCTACCCATTTAGGGTGGTTAGAGTTGCTTTATTTTTACAAATGTCTGTGGAATTTCTCAGGCACTGTTTAAATGCTCATTCCCTAAGACCTTTATGAAATATCTGAACAAGCTAAGAAGAATCACTATATAGTGCTAGGGAGTGTATGTACGGAGCGGGGTTTTGATTGGGAAGGGTGTGTGTGTAAATAGTGACAGAAGAGTCCTTGATTACTTACATGGAAAATTTGGAGGGAACCACAAGGACCTGCCAGTCTTCAAATATCTCCTCATCTGTCCCTTCCTTTGGTCCTTGAGAGGTTACCCAATAGATCACACCTTTATCTTTCCAGGGCCTATTAGAGGCTGGCATTACTAGATAGCATTTTGTCACCCAACAACACTGCAGGAAAAATGAGTTTCTCAGGTTAGCTGTGAATCACTGCTCAGAGTTACCATTTCCTGCACCATATTCTTAGGTAACTCTTCCTGTGGCTTGTTGCATAGCTTCCAATTCAAGAAGACCAGGAATCACATCCAAAGCATTTATTTATTCATTGGACAAATATTTACTGAGCTTCCACTGTGCACCTAGTGTTGTTGTAGGAGTGGGAGACAGAGCGCAGAGCAGGTCAGACAAGATCCATCTCTCCTGAAATTTACATTGTAATGGAGGAGACCTTCAACAAATAAATACAGAGACATTCAACAAGTAAATATATGGTCATTTCTGTGTCAAAGATATCAAAACAAAATAGGTGATAGAGAGTGACTGGCAACAGGGAGGAGACGTCAGGTAGGATGGCACAAGGTTGGTGTGTTCTAGAAACAGAGAAAAAAACAGCGTGACTGGGGAGCAAAGAGCAGGGGAAGAGAGGAAGAAGTCAGCGGTAGAAAATGAGGTTAGACCTTACACTGGCAGGTCCTGCAGGCAGCAGCTCTGGTGTTGCTCTGAAGCAGTGGGGAGCGATCAGAGGGCTTTAATCCCTTTGGCTGGTCTGGGGAGAATGGATTGCCTGGGGGGCGAGAGCATAACCGGGAGAGGCGGAGGCTTCTGCTGTAGTCTGGGAGTAAATGGCAGAGGCTTGGTGAGGATGGTAGGAATGGACAGTAGAAGTGGACAATAGATTCTGGAGTTTTCTGGAGGCAGCATTTACAGGACTTGCTGATAGACTGGATATGGAATGAGAAATCAAAGATCCTCCTAGGTTTTCGCCTTGATAACTGGGAGGTACCCCTTCCTCAGCTGGGTAACACCAACGTAAAAATGGGTTGGGGTGGAGGGGGTTGGGAGTTTCTGTCTTGGACATTTTAAATTTGAGGTGCCTCTTATATATCCAAGTGGAAATGTCCGGTGGGCAGTTGAAAATACAAGGCTGGAACTCAGAAGACGGGTTGGGAGGACAATCAGTTTGAGTGTATGAAGCAGAATGTAGATGGTTTTTAAAGCCCCAGAGCTGGATGAGCTCTCTGAAGGACGGGGTGCGGAGGCAGGAGAGAGACGAACAGTCCTCACCCTCCTGCTCGCCACCTGCTAGATGCCTGGTGGAGGCAGAAGAGCCGTGAAAAGGAATGAGACGGGCAGCCAGTGAGGTTGGAAGAAACCAGGGGAGAAGGTGGTGTCTTGAGGGCCTAGGGGCTTTTGCTATAAACGTCCACACTAGTATCAGAGTGGGTTGTCAGCAAATGTTTCCAGGAAGCACAAGCTTTGTGGCTGTTTATTCGTGTCTTTGCAGCCCCGGGCACAGACCTGGCACGTCGAGTGATGGATGGCTGCCTGGCTGCTGGCCTAAGAGCCCATGCAGCTTCCCATTATCTCTGACATCAAGGCTGATACCTCTGCGTGGCTTCAGAGGTCTGGAGTAATCAGGCCCCACCCCAGCTCCTTCCCCACTCCTGTCGCACACCCTGTGGCCCAGTGTCCACCCTTTCCTCATGGCAGGACTCACCCCACTCAGAGCCACCCACATGTGTGAGGCAAGCACATTCCCACCTTGTCACCTGGATTCGGCTGCTTCCCTCCTGGAATGGTCTCCCTTGCTTTCCTAACCTGGCCCACACTTCAGGCCCCACGAGTACTTGGGTACTTGATAGGTTTCCCTTCAGGACCACCCTATGGATTACATCTTTCCCCACCAGGTTACTGAAGCCCCCCATGCATCCCCTGTCCTCACATCTAATCCACCCTGCGGTGTAGGTTCTATCTCGAAATGCTTCTTGAATCCCATTACTTCTCTCCATCTCTGCCCCTCACCCTGTCCTGAGTCCCCGTGTGTTTCGCATCTGAACCACTACAACTCCAGTCTTGTCCCATCCGTGCCCTTCACAGCACCAAGAGTGATCTTATTCACGTCACTTCTCTGCTTAACCCTCGCCAGTGGCATCCGATCCCTTAAGATAAAATATCAAATCCTTACCCCGGTTTTCAAGGCCTCAGGTGATCCAGCCAACTGCCCACCTTCCCAGACATTTCTCACCTCATCCCTGCTTACTCACGAGGCCCCAGACACACAGGTTCAGTTGCTAAACCCACCAACTTTTGCCGCTTCTCAGTGCCTTGCACATCGGCCTGTCCCTGTAGCCATGTAGAGCTAACTCTAATCTTCTTTAATGTTTAGCGTAAAGGCTGCTTCCTCCAAGAAGTCATCTCTCACTCCTCCCCAAACTAAATCAGGTACCCTCCGTTAGTGTCTTTTATAGCACCTTGATAAGACATAATTCATGATTATACATTGCTTTTTATTGGCTCATTGCCTATCATCGCTTCTTCACTGGGAGGGCCACAAGCACGGGTGTGACATCCTTTCTGATACCCCGAGCCCACAGCAGTGCCCGCACTTAGTGGTGGTCATCAGTGAACAAAGCCTTCCCTGACGGGCTCACACTACTTTTAGGTTCTCTGCCTCCCAGGTTCACTTATAGTTAGTTCTTCCCAATTTATTGGGGTCCTGTAGCAAAAATAATAAAAATAATAAAAATAGCAACAGTGGCCTGACTGGAATGTCTCAGTGGTTGAGTGTCGACCTATGAACCAGGAGGTCACGGGTTCGATTCCAGTCCAGGGCACATGCCCAGGTTGTGGGCTCGATACCCAGTGTGGAGCATGCAGGAGGCAGCCGATCAATGATTCTCTCTCATTATTGATGTTTCTATCGCTCTCTCCCTCTCCCTTCCTCTCTGAAATCAATAAAAAAAGTTTTCCTTTAACTAAAAACAGCAATAGCTACAATTCATTAAGGTTTATTATGTGCCAGACTCTATGTGCCAACCACATAGGTATATAATCTCTAATCTTTACAACAATCCTGCAAAATAAGTACAGTTAATCCTATTTTACAGATTAGGTAACTGAGTCTCAGAGAGATGAACTAATTGCCTAATGCTACCACGCTAGTCAGTCCCACGGTGAAGATGTGAATTCAGGTCTCTGACTCCAAAACTCTCTTCTGTCCTCCGTGTTTTCTGTGTGGGTGTTGTCTCCAACGAGCCTGAGAACACGTGTTGTTGCAGTAAGCGTGTTGTTGGTGGCCTCTTTGGTTTACAGTCTGGTTGGTCTTTGTTTTGGTTGTTTTTCTGTGTGTGTGTGTTGGTTTGTTTCGGTGTCCTCCACCTCTTCGCTGAAGGTGTTTCCTAACTACCTGCCATGTGTCACTGGGCAGATAAGAACCAGGACCAAAGGTTCCCTGTTCCTGTCAGAGCTGCCCTGAGAGGTGAGCTCCAGGGCTGGGCCTAAGAAAGCTGGAGTGGATGGCGATCCACAACACCTTTCCCCAAATATCTACCTGGCCAGGCCAGGCAGGCCCTGCCCTCCCCCTCCTCGCTGCCTAGTGAAAATCCCACCCTTGGAGTCACTTATATACGCGGCAACAAAGGTCAGCCTGACCTTCAGAAGGCCTCCCCCACAGGTGCTTCAAGCTCAGGGTCAGCAACCTGTTCCTGGGAGGGGCATGGCTGCATAGAATAACAGAACCTCAAAGCTGAAGCAGGTCACCTGGATTCTAGAGCATTCTCCTGCCCAGAAGACTCTCCTCTATGCCTCGCAGGCAGGTACCCCTTGCATAATTCCAGCACTGGACACTTATTACCTCCCAAGTGCCCAAGTTCTTTCTTACACTAAGGTCACCCATTAATGATGTTTCTTCTCATCAATGTTTCTATCTCTTTCCCTTCCTCTCTCTCTAAAAAAATCAATAGAAAACATATTTTAAAAACACATTCTCAATAATCCCATCATCTAGACATAAATTATTGAACCCTTAATATTTTTCTTTTTCTTCTTTTTCAAGGCACATATATACATAGAAATAAGTTTTGTTTCTATATACATACTAGAGGCCTGGTGCACGAGATCGGTGCACTTGGGGGCAGGGAGGTTCCCTCAGCCCAGCCTGCGCCCTCTCACAGTCCAGGAGCCCTCATGGGGAGCAGACCTAAGCTGTCAGTTAGGAGGGAGAGGCTCCCACCACCACTGTGCTTGCCAGCCATGAACCCGGTTTCTGGCTGAGCAGCATGCCCCCTGTGGGAGCTGGGAGTACACTGACCACCAGGGGGCAGCTCCTGCATTGAACATCTGCCCCCTGGTGGTGAGTGTGCATCATAGCAACCGGTCATTCCGCAGTTTGGTTGATTTGCATATTAGCCTTTTATTATATAGGACTAGTGGCCCGGTGCACGAAATTTGTGCACATTAGAAAGGAATTAATTAAAGGAAATATTTTAATATTGCTATTTGCCCTTTCTCTATAAGAGAAGTGTCAGAGATGAAAGAAAATTAGTAAAATGTATATGAAAATCTCCCTCCTGTCAGAGTCTGGGGCACGCCACAGGACCCAGAGTCAAGTCCCCGCCTACCCACACACGCCTCAAAATCGCGCAAGACCCACACCCAGCTGGCCCCACCTCCGTCAAGCCCCACCGGGCAGAGGGCGCAGCCTCAGGTCCTGAGTCAAGCCCCACCAGGTCGGGGGGTGCAACCTCAGGTCCACTAGCCCGGTGCCCAGTGGGGGGCATGGCTTCAGGTCCCCCGGCCCAGCCTCAGTCCCCTGGCCCCTGCTAAAGGATGCAATGACCATTTGCATATTAGTTCTTTATTATATAGGATATTTAAACATGCAAAATTGAGTTCATATTGCAAAACTCATCCTTTCCACCTAACAGTAATTAGTGATCATTTTCTTCTGCCATTAAAAAAGACACACCTGAAAATTGCTACAGTATAACATTATATCACCTAGGTTGTTTCTAATGCTATGAATACTACCCCAAAGCCTAGAAAACATGTCACGGTTATTAACATCCAAATTGCAGTGATTTCCTCTCTCCTGCTTGCCAAGTTGGCAGAGAATTCAATATTTCCCAATGATTTTCCTTCAAGTAGGCCAGAGAACTCCCAGGGTTGGTGCCCTTGACCCTGAGGCAGTTCCCCCATCACTTGTCTGCTGACTCTAGACTTATCTCCAAAACATCTCTTCTGATGTGCTCAGCTAAGGAATGCACCTGCTCTATAAGGATCAATGAAGAGAGTCCCCCAGAAAAGTTACCTAGTTACCAGTAATGACACCACCCCCTCAATTCTCACACACAGGGAGCCAGTTCACCCAAAATAGACCCAGGGTAGCAAGATAAATAAGTGCAAAGGAGTTTCAGCATATCCTTGTGCCTTAGCTTCCAGTAAGCTAAGCCCTAGTACTGAGTCCAAGACACTGGTCCAACCTTCTCTCATCCTTATGGTGCATTTCCTCTCGGGGACTCCCATTGTCCTTCCTGGCCATCTGACCTCAGGGGTTCTCTTGAGGATCTCTTCATTCATCATCTACATTTCAGAGAGTTGAATTCCCAATGGAAAGATGTCAAGGTCCCAACCTCTTTTTTCCCTCAAGAGGCTGTTCTGCTCCTATATAAATTTATGGATGCAACTAGATTGTTTTCCTAAGAGAGAGTGTTATCCAGCTCCCCTCAGCAAGGTCCAGATGCCATTGTACTGAAATATATTAGGGAGAGGGATGACTGCTACCTCCACCCATCAACAACTTCAAAGCCATAGCCCTTGTTCCGGCAAATAAACAAACAACACCAACAAAAATAAAAAGCAGTTATAGGAATAATGCTAAATTGAACATCTTTGAGGATTTGTGCAAGAGTTTATGTAGAATAAATTTCTATAAATATTTTTATGTATTAGTAGAGATTATTAAATTGTCCTTCAAAAATTTTGTGCCAATTTGTATTTGATCAACAAAGTCTTGCTGACTCTTCCCCACACCCTGACCAGCACTGAGTCTTACCAACTTTCCATCCTTGCCAATCTGATAAATGAAAGATGACATCTCTTTGTTGTTTTAATTTACATTCTTATTGTTAGTGATAATCTTTTATAGGCCTACTAGAGGCCTGGTGCACAAAATTCATGCACGAAGAGGGGAGGAGTCCCTCAGACCAGCCTGCACCCTCTCCAATCCGGGACCCCTCGGGGGATGTCCAACTACTGGTTTAGTCGGACATCCCTCTCACAATCCAGGACCACTGGCTCCTAACCACTCACCTGCCTGCCTGCCTAATGCCCCCAACTGCCCTCCCCTGCCAGCCTGATCGCCCGTAACTGCCTCTGCCTTGGCCCCCACCACCATGGTTTTGTCTGGAAGGAAGTCAGACACCCAGAAGATGGCTGGTCGACCCGGTCTAATTAGCATATTGCCCTTTTATTAGTACAGATTGTATATGCCAGTGATTCAAACCTTCTAATGTTCTAGTTGAACATTAGAATCAGCAGGGGAGTTTTTAAAATTCTCAGTGCCCAAGTCACACATCACATCAATTATATCAGAATATCTGGAAGCCAGGCATCAATATTTGTTTTAGGATCAACAGATGATTATGATGATCTATATTTATCAATACAATTAAATTCTATAAATATAATGCAGCTGAAATGGTAGAAATATGCACTACTATCATGAATTGCCTATTTGTATCTTCGGTCAATTTTTCTATTGAGTTGTTGATTTTTTAGTATTTATTTGAAAGAGCTTTTTGTTTTTTTGGGAAAATTAGCCATTCATTATAAATTTGGCAAATATTTTTACAAATTAGTCTTTTATTATTATTTATAGTTGTTTTGATGTAGAGAAATTTTATATGTATATAGTCAGAATTATCCATTTGTTTTCCTTCATGCCTCTCAGTTTTGTATCTTACTTCTTCACTAATGATGATAAAAATAACCTGGTAGGTTATATTTACATCTGGAATTTATTTTAATATAAGGAGTGAGTTATGGATTATTCTGTCTCCAAATGTTAAAATGGTTCTTGCTTTTTTTCCAGAAAATGTTTAATTTTTCAACTTAATGTCAAATAATCCATCTTTCCCCTATTAATTTGTAATGCCATCATTTTCACATGTAAATTTCTTATTTATTACCCCCTTCCAAGGTTTATTTCTTTTATTTTTTTATTGCCTTTATGTTTGGGATCTTGTTTTTTATGGTGGTTATGATTCTAATAGGGCCCTTGACTGGAATCAAACCCAGGATCCTTCAGTCTGCAAGCCAATGCTCTATCCACTGAGCCAAACCAGCGAGGGCCAATAGGAAAATGTATAATTTTTCTTACTTAATTTTATAATCAGCCATCATTATTATATCCTAAATTTAGGTAGATTAATATTTACATTCTCTTTATAGTTCTTTTTAAAATGACTGCATAGAATTTAATCACAGGAATATGCCATAATTTATTAATGTATTTATTATAATAATAAGAGCATTTGGGTGATTTTCAATTATTAACTATCAAAATTTACATTCATTTAACACTTTCCAGCATGTAGCATTTTTTTCTCTCAGTGCAAGATTCCTAGAGTAAAATTACTTGGGCATCAGTAATTTTGTAACTTTTGATAACTACTGCTATAGAACTGTATATTGGTAAGTATTGATGGAAATTGGATTTGACTGTAGTAAAAGAGTCTAGAGAGGCCTAAGGGGAATTGATAAAGAGTCCCAAGAATATGTGTTAGAGAAAGTAAAAGATCTTGAAAAGATGCCCCAGATTATTAATAATTAGGGAAATATACATTAAAACCACAAGGAGATTCCATTTTATACTTACCAGATTAGCAAAAGTCAAAAGTCAGATGGTACCCCTTGGCATACCCCAACAGAAACTATTTTAGATAGTAGTGGGAGTATAAAGCAATAAAAATTACTTTGAGGAACAATTTGGCAATATCTAGTAAAATTAATGATAAAATATTCTATGACCCAGCAATTTATACACCCAGGGTATATACACTAAAGAAACATGACATGTACAAGAAAGCTCACAGTAGCATTGTTTGTATTATTCTTCATTGAATCTACTAAAGGAAAACACTGCCAATTAAAGTATTGCACATCATCACTTTTTAAAAAATATATATTTTATTGGTTTCAGAGAGGAAGGGAGAGGGAGAGAAAGATAGAAACATTAATGATGAGAGAGAATCATTGATCGGTTGCCTCCTGCACAGCTCCCACTGGGGATTGAGCCCACAACCTAGGCATGTGCCCTTGACTGGAATCGAACCCAGGACTTTCAGTCCACAGGCCAACGCTCTATCCACTGAGCCAAACCGGGTAGGGCGCACATCATCACTTTTAATAAGTATCCCTTAGTTCAGAGATTTTAAAATAGGAAGCGGGGAGAGAATGTGCCTTAAAATTGATGAAATATAGTAATAGCCAAAATTTGGAAGCTTAAATGTCCATCACGTGAAGGCGGATAAATAAATTGTGGTATAGTTCACAGCTAAGAAAATGAATGAGCCAGATCCATACTTATCAATACAGATGAATTCTATAAACATAATACCTAGTGGGGAGAAAAAGCTTACTGCAGAATACATATCCTTTATATGATGTCACTTATCCAAAGTTCAAACCATGCAAAATAAAATAAAACAAGCTTGGAAATACATACTTACGTAAAAAAATATAGAAAGAACGAAATGTATGGGAGCGATAGCTATGAATTCTGGTTCAGGATTATTCCTAGGAAGGGCGAGGGGAAGTGACTGGGTGAGGGGCACACAAGGGGACTTCAACTCTGTTACCAATGCTTTACTTTTTAAGCTGGGTAGTGGGTTCACGGATGTTCATTTTATTATCTTTTTATATTTTGCATATTATAAATATTGCGTAACACTTTTTAAAAAGGAGAATTTTAAATTAGGAGCTAAGCGGGGAAGGTGTGCTTTTCTGGGAGGATGTTTTATTTGGGCAGGAAAGCAATCTCTTGCCCCCACTCCTCTTCCCTCCTCCTGTCCTCTCCCTGCTGGATATCTTCCGGTTAGGAGATCATCCTGAAGGTTAGGTGTTGAGTTCATTTGTGAATTCTTATCCCGATTGCATAGGATATGGTTTACATTTCCTGGTGGTCTTTCTATTACCTGCTTTTTCTGCCGGGCGGCCCCATCCTAGCTGCCTTTTCCTTTCCTCCACTCAGCCTTCCTCGGTGGGGAGGATGGCTGCCTCTCTCCACCCCCAGCCTGGGAGCTGCCTCCCCTCTCCCGGCTCTAGACAGGGACAATAACCAGTGCTCTTTCTCCATCCCAGTTTACCAGGTGTTGAAATGGAATGACTGAGGCAATGGTTGGTCCTCCCATGTCTTTAACAGGCTTTACTATACTGGGACGTCACAAAAGCAGGAAGGTATGTGGGTGGGAGGTGGCTGCATTACAAGATTGACTTCCCGAGTTAGGGACCCCAGCACATCCAAAAGAGGTGTTGGGGCAGAGGAGAGAGAGGACCTGGAAGAGCTTTTGCCCCCTTATTCCCAAAAGAGGCTCCTGACACTTGCCTCCCACTCTAGATGTATCCTGGGAGAGATCCTGTTTCCCTAATCTCAAAGCGGAGAGGACACACCCAGGATGATCCTCCCCTCCCCTCTTCCTGCTGGAGGGCCACAAGTGGAGACCTGCCACAGATGTGGCCGGGTGTATTAGTCAGAGCTCCTTCCGCCACAAGTGAGAGAGTAACTAAAGCTGGATTCAAATAAATGTACGGGAGGGAAACGTGCCTTTAATGTCTCATAACTTGAAAGTCCAAGTGATATGTGGGCTTCGGACACAGCTGGATCTAGTGGTCCAGACCGTGTCTTCACAACGCTCTCTTTTTCTTCCCATCAACTTTGCTCTTCTCCATGTCAACTTTGTTTTTTAGGCCGTCCTTCCACCTGGCGACAAAGATGACCACCAGTATCCTTAGAGTTTATAATCCAAAGAAAAGAATAATTCCCCCCTCTCTTTCCACCCTTCTAAAAAGAGGAAGGAAGCAGAGATTGAATTGTTCCTGAATAAATCGGAGTCTAAAAGGATGGGAATGCTGATTGGCCAGACTGGTCAGGGGCTCTCTTTTGTCCGGAGCAGGGAGGAAGGAGGATTCCCCATGATTGACAGCTCTATAAGATCCCTGAGGGAAAGGGTGTTATCTTATCAGAGGAAAAGGAAAGGGATGCTGGGGGGTCATATGTCCACTGCATCAGGATCCCACACACAGACTCATTCACTCCTTAACCTCAGAATTGGCCTGAATACTTGAAGTTGTCCCATGTAGAGTTTGTTCATATACTCCAAAATAAGATCAGAAAACAACCAAATTATTTTTCCTCAAATCATTATAAAGCCTAGAAGTAATTACAAATGCATATAAATAATTATAAATCTCAGCCTGGCATACCAAGTATTTATGTCTCTGCTTCAAAAAACATTTTCAAGGAAAGTTAGAAATAGGGTAGCCAATCATTCTAGTTTGCCCAGGACTCTGGCTTTAGCTTTGAAAGTCCCTTGTTCTATGCAAACCCGGTTGGTTGGTCACCCTCAGATGAGTCTTCATTGTTTGCAGCAAATGGGAGCTGAGGGCTCCAGGCCAGATGCAAGGGAGGTGGGGTGGGGGGGGGGGGGGGGGGCCAGGTCTGCACTCTTGGAGCCTGGAAGATCTGCATCACCAGAGGAGGACCAAACCCCCTGTCCCCACTCACCATACCCTACAAACGCATGTTTATAGAAGGAGAAGGTGTCACTTGAACTTGGTAGGAGATGGCTGCCATCCCCTCTAGGGCCTACTCTGGACCGAGCTGGAGCTGGAGGACCCAGCAGGAGGCAGCTTTCCCAGACTGCTGGAGGCAGGCAGGGAGGGGGCTGCAGGCAGTGGCCCCTGCCCCTTCTGCCTGCTGTGCTTAGATAACCTGGCCTCACCTAGATTACAGCAACCTGACTCCAGTCAGCCCCACCCACCAACACCCCAGGTGCCCTTTGTCCCCTGTGTCCTCCTGGCATCTCTGCTTTCCAGGCCGTGGCCCTGATTCTCACCTGCCACCAACCGCACAGAACCTGTAAGGAGGCTGGGCAGGCAGCCGGGTGGGAGTGGGCCTCCCAGAAGTCACTGCTGTGTCTGAGCCAGCTCATCCACTCTCCACTTCCTCGGTGCGAAATTCCTCAACTCAAACCTGGGTCATCACCTAAGATCAACCAAATATGACTAAAAACCCTCAGGGCACTTTGCCTGAACCTGCTTCAAGGCTTACATGAATCCAGAGTCCAGCAGGGTCAGCAGGGCTGAGGCTTGTGGAGACAGTTGGAAATGCATCTTAAGGGTCATGGTCCAAGCCGCCAGGGGCTAACAACACTAACTGACTTTGGTGCAACAGGAGTTTAATCTACATTTGGGGCTCAGGGTCCTTCTTCCTCCCAAAGGTCTGTACCATAAGGTAGAGCACATGGGCCTCCCCTACACACACACACACACACACACACACACACACACACACACACACACACACTGTGGGGGTAGGGACTTAAGGGGAGTCCCAGGCCCTGGATCCTGCTGAGAAGAGGTCTTTAGCTCTGTTGACATCACCTTCCCAATATGTCCCTTATAAAATCTCCCATCCCCCTCACCAACTATCAGCCTACCTTAGTCACTTTTAGCTCTTTCCTGACCATATTCTTAGTCATTCTCCTTCCTGGCATCAAGCATCCTGTTTTTACACTTTGGTGTCAGTCATATATTATACAGGGGGGTCCTGAGAATCCTCTATTTATTCTCATTCTGAGCTGATGCCCAAGCATTGGGGCAGCCCCTGTGGGCAGCAGGGCAGGCCAGACCCCAGAAGTCAGCAGCAAGAAGGGACTCTGAGGTCACCTGGGTCAGTGGCCTCTCTGTGGTCGTGTCAGACTCACCTGACATGATAGAAAGATGCAGATGCCAGACCTGATGTACTGACCTGGTCCAACCTCCCGTTTTATAGAAGGGGAAAGGGAGGCCCAGACAGGGGAGCCACTCGTTTTCTATCATATGGCAGAGTTAGAACTGGAGCCCACGGCTCCTGGCTTCCAGTCCCGTGCTCGGCCCTCCACACCACAGTGCTTTTCTGAACACAAATGGTTGCTGACCTTGAAGCCAACACGGAGTCAGGGCATTCCTCAACTCTGCTGGGCCAACTCAAACCCGGGACTTGGTATGAAGGCATCCCAGGCCAACACTGCCTGGTCCCCATCTCCCCTGCCCTGCAGGATGGTGGGGAGGGGCTCTCAGGAAGGGACAGCAGAACCCTGGCTCAGCGGCTTGAACTAGATGGAACCAGTGGAGAGTTAGGTTCCTCTGTTAGAACTTGGCTAGAACCAAATTAAAAGACGGAGCACCAGTAAATGGGGGAAACTAGAACCATCAGCTACAGTTCTTGAAACAATGGCACTGGGAGCTGAGCTTGCTAGAAGACCTCCCCAGCCCGCTCCCTGTGGAGTCTGAGTGTCCCCCCCAGGCACCCCAGCTGAGGAGCTGTCAGGAGACCTGGCAGAGTTTGGTGGGGGTGCTTAGTAAGCCAGTCTTGGACCAAGAAAAGTGAGGGCTTCATTACCACTAGCCCACTGTGGGAGAAACCAGGAGCCCAGTCCCCCACCCACATCTGTCCTGTGGATTCCCTCAAGCTCATCCGGAGAGGCCTGTGGGATGGGAAGGCAAAAGGGAAGCCAGGAGAAAGAATCGAATGAATGGAGGGAAGAAAAAAAAGTGAGAGGAAGGAGGAAGAGTAGAGACGGGTCAAGAACAGAGCCTCTGTCCAGGGGACTGGGCTTGCCAGATGACTCCTGGTTTGACATCACTCTCAGCTCTGAGTGACTTTGTAAAAATCAATCGGACCTAGCAAGCCATTCTACTCACAGTATTTACCCAAGAGAAATGAAAACTTATATTTACACGAAAACCTATGTTTGAATGTTTATAGCAGCTTTATTGCTAAAACTTAGAAACAGCTTTATCCTTCAACTGATAATGGATAAACTGTAATATTTTTACAATGGACTATTACACAGCAGTGAGAAAGAACAAACTTAAACCAACATGGATAAATCTCAAAAACCCTACGTTAAACAAAAGAAGTCGGCCACCAAAGACTGAACACTATGATTTCATGTAAGAGAAACCCTAGAAAAGACACTTAATCCACAGCAACAGAAAACAGATCAGTGGTCCCCTGGGGCCCAGGAGAAAGGGGAAGGGTCCACTGCCAAGGGCTAAGAAGCAACTTTTGGGGTGATGGAAATGACCTGTGTCTTTATTGTGGTGATTACAGTTTTATGTATTTGTCACAACTCATCAACTAAGTGCATTTTATTATATTAAATTATACCTCAATAAAGTTGATTTTTAAAGTAAAAAAAAGTAGAAGTCAGTTCACCAAATGATCAGTTTACCAAAAATGCAAACATCCTAGCACAGTGGTTGGCAAACTCATTAGTCAACAGAGCCAAATATCAACAGTACAACGATGGAAATTTCTTTTGAGAGCCAAATTTTTTAAACTTAAACTTCTTCTAACGCCACTTCTTCAAAATAGACTCGCCCGGGCCATGGTATTTTGTGGAGGAGCCACACTCAAGGGGCCAAAGAGCCGCATGTGGCTCTCGAGCCGCAGTTTGCCGACCACGGAGCTAGGGGGCTGTCGGCCAACATCCCTTCATGTGGGGTTCACTGAGCCTCCAGTAACACCAGCTGAACGATTCTCACGGTTGGCTCAAACAGCCCTACCCCCTTTTGCATGCCCACTGCTGTCACCTGCCAGGACCCCTCAAGCAGCCTTGGAGAGTTTCCTAGTCATGAGTCTGCCCAGGCCTCTCCCTCTGCTCTCTGGGGGGCAAAGGGCACCTCTGAGGCCGCATCTCCCTGAGGCCAGCGGGCAGCAGAACACACGGACTCTCCAATAAGTGGTCCCAAGAGTCTCTATTAAACCGTTACCGTTGGATAGTGGAGGTGGGGGCACATAATAGGACAAATGACTAAGTAGTTTTTCATATCTATTACTTATAGGAAAACTGAGGCCTTGAGAAATTCAGAAGCTAAGATTTAAGTTCCGTTTCTCTTTGTATTTTAAAGATGGCCTCCTTCCTTGGGGCAGAGGCCAGGGGCCAGTTTGAGGGAAGAAAAGACTGTAGGGATTTCAGGGACCAAAACATAAGACAAAATTGCACAAGTTAAAATGTTTACATTTCATTGTTTTCTTTTTTAACTCCTTGGTAAATCTTTGATTCTCAGGGGAAGATACTTTCTAATCAAAGAATCCCTTACGTGGAAGAAATCTCTGTTCAGAACCAGTTTCTCCAGAATCAGAGCCCAGTGCTGGGACCTCATGAACACGCAGTGAATGTGCTCTGATGTAAAGTCAGCTGCTGCCACTTAGCAATGTTATCCGGGGCTGGCACTTGGCACCATGTGGACTCCATGGCCAGGTGACTCCTGTCCAACTTGGCCTCTGCCAACATCCAGTCTGCCCCTGTGAAGTAGCTGGAGGGAAAGGCAGTGTCTGCCTGTGTAGACTTAGCCTGACCCAAACAAACACAGGTGGACAGGACTCTGCTCCGGCCTGGCCCAGCCAACTGGAAGCAAAGTGAAGAAATGAATGGAGCCTGCAACCCTGCCTCTCACAATCTCCCTCTGATGCCACATTTCCCTCTAACACAGGCTTTGCTCTGAATTCCTTCTCCTCAGTTCTCCTCCTCTTACCCCTCTTCCTCCTTCTCCTCCGCCTCCACAAATATGCAGATTTATCTTTCTGAGCCTCTCCCCTGGGGCCCAGAGAGACAGCTAGTGAATCTGAGGCAGAGTCTGCATAGCACTGGGGGCCCGGGAAACTTGGAGAGGACAAGACCCAGGGGCCATTCTTCACAGGTGAAGAGGGAGAGACCTGTGTCAGGGGCCGCTTGCAGGCCACCGTTTGCCCCAAGGAGCCACAGGGGGCTAAGGGAAGTGCACCTCCATTCCAGCTAACCGAAACCACACGGTGCTGATTACCTGCAGGAGTGGCATTACCCGGCTTGATACTGGGTATTTCCTTAATCTCCTTCCTGAGTCTTCACACCTTTTCTCATGCTGTCTCACCTGACAAAAGTGCCCTTTCCTGCTTTTTCATTCATCAGGTCCCTAGCCCTCTTTCAAGGCCAAGTTCTTCCTCTCCAGGCAGCTTCAGCTGCCCTCCCCAGCCTGGGTGGCCATGCTCTCTGCGCAGCATGTTTTCACACCTCTCCTCGTATGGGACATGATCATCAAAAGACCATTTGAATGCCTTCCGGTCTCACCCAACTTAGGTGGTGAGCTCCTCGGGGCACGGATGACATTTTTGTGTCTCTGACGTTACTGTAGTGTGTATCACACCGCTTATGTGAGCCCATCACTAATTAAGGGTTGGCCATGTGCTAAGATCTTTTCTCTCATTTAGTCTTCACAACCAGCCTAGGAGGTAGGAACAATTATGCTGCACACAGGTGGGGGAAAAACTCAGGCTTAGAGAGATAAATTTACCCAAGTTTATGCAGCTAATAGGTAGCAGAACCAGTGTTCAAATCCAGGGCTGTGGAACTTCAAAGTCCAGACCCTTCATCAACTCTACCATACTCAGGTTTGAGACGACAACACCTTCATGCTCACAGAGGTGACAAGTGACAGAGTAAACTCAGTGTACAAAAGACCCCGGGCAGTCTTGCTATGTGAGAGAGACAGAGAGCGGACAGTAAAACCTACTATCAGATTGAAACCAGAGGCCACAAGTTTGAGCTAAGCACTGAGCCAGACCTTAACAACCTGTTGTAAAGATAAAGAAGAAAGACAGAAAATATTTGTGAGCCAGAACATTAATAACACTAAGAATATATATTTTTTTATATTTGTATTGATTTCAGAGAGGAAGGGAGAGGGAGAGAGAGAGAGAAACATCAATGATGAGAAAGAACCATTGACTGGCTGCCTCCTGCACACCCTACACTGGGAATTGAGCCTGCAGCCCAAGCATGTACCCTGACCAGGAATTGAACCATGACTCCTGATTCATAGGTCAATGCTCAACCACCGAGCCACACCAGCTGGGCAACACTAAGAATATTAATATGACCTATATTGAGATAAAAGTCCTTTCTTGTCACCTCTCTCTTTTCCGTATCTTGTCATCATAAAGTAGAGTCATGTCTAGCTTATTGGTCAGAGGTTCTGAGACATCTTGACATATTCAGTTCAATAGTTCATTTTTATTTCCCATTATCTGGAGAGTGATGTTTGTTTTACTTTATGTTGTGAAGTTTTATTTACTTATTGTATGTTTGTTTTAGGAAATTTAACTTTATTTGTCAAGGAACATAGGAGCATAAAAAAGCTTTTAAAAAACAATGGGGAACCTGATTTTCCAGGACAATGAAGAATACTGAGAGGCTGAGTGCATGGTGGTGTTAACGTAAAAAAACCATTGAAACCTGTAAAGAATTTTTGTGAGTTTATTTGAGCCAAACTGTCGACATATGCCGGGAAGCAGAACCTCAATGAATTGAGATAATGCTCCGGAGAATGGCGGGTTACATTTGTATTTATACATTACAATCAAAGGAGGGACATAGGTGGGTTACATGAAATTCATTGGTGGTAGATTAAGGAGGTGGGATAAAGCAAAGGGGGGGGGGAACCCCTGGGATTGGATAAAAAGTAAAATGATGGACACATACGTAGGTGGGTGCAGGAACAATTAACATGAAACTGAAAGAATTTGTGGTATCTGTCCTGGCGCCCAGCACAGTCGGTTGTGCCCCAGGGGCTCCAGAAAAAGGGAAGTTACAAGTTACCCAGACATTTCAAGGGTATGTTATCATAGATGCAAAAAGACAGATAGGCTCAGTTCAGGTCAAGGTTGACCTTGTCAGTGAAGATACCGGCCTAGGACATAACTGCCCACCATCACTGCTTTTAGTTAAAGTTTAATTTCAGACCATCCTTTGTGGTTCCTTTAGGTCTCTGAGTTTGCAAGACTGCCATGCAGGCCTCCCCTGAGCTTGTCAGGTCAGCATGTGGCCCCTTTCGTCCACAGTGGTTAAGCCAGAAGTTCTGGGGCCAGACTGGCTTTCGCCCCAGCCCTGTCACTTACCAGGGTGACTCTGAGCAAGTTACTTATCCTCTCCATGTCTCAATTCTTCTTTAAAAGGAGAATATTGGTATCTACTTCACAGGTGATAGAAAATATGTAGAACAGTCCCTGTCCCTTTGTAAACTTTTAATCTGTGAAGTAATCCAGGTGCGAATGTGTCATAACAAATCAACCACCCCCTGACTGATGGGCGTTAGGTGTTTCCAGTTAATGAATAAGACTAGCAATGTCCCTGCCCTGAAAAGGGTTACGGTCTGGTGGAAAGAGGCAAAAACGAATAAATGAGCAAGATAATTCAAGATATGATACATTAAATCACATTAATAGCAAGAGCGATACGGAAGCACACAGGTGAGGGAGAGGCACACCCGTTGCGGAAGGAGGCCAGGGAAGGGCTGCAGGAGAACATGGCATCTGAGCAGAGCCATGATGGAGCAGAAAGAGCCAGCTATGCATCGTGGGAGGTCAAGGACTTCAGAACCCCTGACGTGGCAACGGATTTGGCATGTTCAGGACATGGAGGGCCAGTGTAGCTGGAACTTGTGCATGAGGGAAGGATAGAACAGATGTGAGGGGCCAGACCACACAGGACCTTTCAGAGCCATGGCAAAAACAAGGCAGCAGAAGCTCTGGGAGAATTTTAATAAGGGCAGTCACACAGCCTAGCTGATGTTTCTAGAAGCCTTGTGCTCTTCTGTAGAGAAGGGCTTACAGGAAGGCAAAGGTGGAAGCAGTGTTTCCATCAACGAGTTAGGCCTGTGGTCGGCAAACTGCGGCTCGCGAGCCACATGCGGCTGTTTGGTCCCTTGAGTGTGGCTCTTCCACAAAATACCACCGCCTGGGCGAGTCTGTTTTGAAGAAGTGGTGTTAGAAGTTTAAGTTTAAAAAATTTGGCTCTCAAAAGAAATTCCAATCGTTGTACTGTTGATATTCGGCTCTGTTGACTAATGAGTTTGCCGACCACTGAGTTAGGCTAATGCAGTAGCTGAGGTGAGTGAAGATAATGGTCTGGACTGTAGCAGTGGCCACGAAGCTGGGGAAAGCTGGAGGGGAAATTTTCACCTGAGGACACGGCCCGTATCCCCCTTGGTCACAGTGAGGTCCCACACTTGCCTTCTTGATTGCTATGTCCCTGTACCCACACGTCCTTTCCTATTCTCTCCCCATAGAAAGGCAACTTTCCAACTTTCCACTATCCAACTTTCTCGAGTGTTTTCCAATGTAATAGCTGTAATAAAATCTCATTGTCATTGTCATTTCTCTGAGCATCAGTAATTTTGAGCATTTCCTCAAGAGCTTATTAGCCTTTTGGGGTTTCCCCTCCTATACATAGCAGGTTCAAATCTTTGGCCCATTTGTATGTTGGCATGACCATCGTTTTCTTGTGGCGTCTGTAAGAATTCTTTGTATTACTAGATATTACTCCTTTGGTGATTTGCAAATGCATTGTGAGTATCTTCTGTCATTCTGTCAACTATCAACATATTAACTTTTTCTGTGTGTTCTCAGCTGCTACAAATCATTAATTCTTATGTAATCAAATTTACAAGTATTTTTTTCCTTATGGTTCATGGTTTCAAAATGTTCTTTGAGAAATCCTCCTTGTATTCAGGTCGCAAATACATTATCTGACGTTGTCTTCTATTAACCTTATCGTTTTTCATGTCATGTGTTGATTTGTTTATAGCCCATCTTTTTATCTGAGGTTAAGTGGAGATGTTTTATTTTCCTCTATATAGGGAGTCCCTGGAGATCATATCATCTATTAAACAGTTTTCTCTTTTCCTGTTGAACTGCAGTGCCGATTTGATCATATAGTAAGTTCCCTTAAATATCAGGGCCTGTCTCTAACCCCTCTATTTTGTTCCATTGGTCCTATTCTTGCGTCAATAACCTATGGTTGGTGTTAGTGTGGCTTTGTAGTTGATCTTAGGATCTGGTAGGGCAAGACTCTCCTCTTCACTGTTACCTTTTCAGGTTGATTTTGTTACCCAGGGATATTTATTAAGAGGAGGAAATTTGGGATATATTTTGGAGCTGGAACTGTGTTTACCGCATCTCTGGCTTTACTGCAGTTTTACATTCCTGTATATTCACACCTGGCCATACTTTCCCCTCTTAGCTTCTAGGTTTTGTACTTTGTTTAGGGAGTTCTGCCTCATCCAATATTATATAAATATCCTCTAATAATTTATTTTAAATCTTCTATAGCGTTATTTTAATAGTTAGATATTTAATCTGTAGAATTTATTTTTGTATAGTTATGAAGTCAGGAGCTAACTTTATTTTATTCCAATGGTAAGCTAGTTTTTCTGATAATAACATCTGTTCTTTCTTCCCTGGCTTTAAATACTTCCTTCATCATAGACTAAAATTCGATATATACGTAGGGCTGTTTCTGGGCTCTCCTTGGTTTAAGGAAGTTTTGGAATCCAGAATGTGTTGGCGAGAACGGAAAAGCGTTGGATGCCTTGGAGCAGGGGAATAGCAGGTGGAAGGGAGTGGTCACACAGTTCACTGGCCACCAGCCAGGTGTGTGGGGATGAATCCGGGAGAGGCAGAGGTGCTGGGAGAAAGATGCTGCTGAAAGACAGGGTGGGAAGGAAGGGACAGGTACCGGAAGCATGTTGAAAAGGAAAGGAAAGAATTCATCCTTGCTCCGTTCATGGGGGAGTGATGTCAGCTGAGGCGCTGAGAGGAATGTACTTGTCAATGCTGGGTTACCTGAGGCCAGGAGGCTGTGGGCCAAAGGCAGGTCCTGGTCACCCCATCAATGGGAGCCAGTGAGCAAGTCCCCAGACACGCCCGAGGTAGAGGCCTCGACTCCCTGCTCCTCAGGGAGGAGGGGGTGCTGGGCGAAAGGAACTCGGTCCCTTCCACGTTGTGCAGAGACAGCTGCAGCTTCCACATGAAGGAACTCTGGGGCAGGGAGAGAGGGGCCTCGATTAGAGCACCAGGTGTGTACCAAGAACAGGGTTTTAGCTTAAATGTTATGTTCATTTGGAGACACATTGGGTTAGAGGAGATTAGGCACCCCTCATTTTGTCTGCGAACCTTGTCTCTGCCTGCAGCTCCTTACCTTCCCAGCCCAGTTCCCACTGACCCTGCACTGGAGTTCTCTCTCCCCTCCTGCCCCACACTGGAGTTCACACTGGACAATTTTGCACTCAATTTAGCCCTTTTCCCCCTCTCACTAGATCGTAAATTCTCTGTGTTTTCTTCCAGAACCTGCTCTGAGCCTTCAGCACCAGCTGGGCACACAGTAGGCACTCAGTAAGTGCCTGCTGGTAGAACGCCGACACTGTTGACTATTGTGCCTGGGTCAGAGGCTGTGTCAAAGGCGGGAAACCTCCACCCACCTCCTGTTCAATTTGATTTGATTTCACTAGAGAGAGACTCTGCTCTTGAGGAGTTGATGCACAATGAGCAAACACAGGGTGTGAGAGCGAGATCTCCCGTGCCCTGCCTAGGGCGGGGGGAGCAGAGTGGGCTCCTTCAGTGAGAAGAGTATCAAGTTCCAAGCTGTGAAGAATGCCCTGGAGTTCAGGGCTTGTCCTAGGCCTATTTCATGGGGAAAGGGTTGGGGAGTGGGGAGAATGCAGGGGATCCTCAGAGAGAAGGTCCCCTGGACCTCACCGTAGCCCTCACCCTGTCGCTTAGACACTGCTGTGCTGTGGGTTGGGTTGCCCACCCCACCCATCAGCATTGTCTTCTAGAAGTTCAGTTCTCCTGCTCAAACACTACTGATGGCTCCCCATTGCCTGGAGAACAAGTGTAAATGTAAAGTACGGCCTTTAAGGGTCACAGCTGTTGGGCCCTAATGTATAACTTTCCAGGTTTTTCCTTCACAAAGCCTCCTTGCTCTCTGCCCAATTCCCACCACCCGCTGTGTCGGACTCTCAATCCCCCCCCCCCACCCCTATCTCTTCCCATAAAACTCACTCCTGACACCAGACCACTTGTATACCTGAGCATACCCTGTTTCCTGGCCTCCCTATGCTTGCTCATGCTGTTCCTTGCTCTTGTCATGCCTTTCCCACCTCTCATTAGCTTCTGCAATCTTATCCATCCTCCAAGACCCAAGTCAGATGTCGCCTCCTCCATGAAGCCTTTTCAGACCCACCCTTTCCCTTCCCAGCTGACATCCACTTTCCATCTTCTGTGCTCTCTGGTCAATTGTTGGCTCTGTAAACCACAGGTGCCCACCCATGTGAAGGGTTATAGTGATCCTCTTAGGATATCCCTGTCAGCACCAGAGACTCGCACTCTGAGCCTCTGAGGGGTTGGGAGCATTTAGCTCCCTAGATGGACTGTCAACAATGTCAAGCCTGACATGTCCTCTCTTACAGTGTATGCAATAGCTGCTCACTGAGTGTGTAAACTAAGTTTAATTTAGTAGCATCCACTGAGGGGTGTGGGTGTGAAGTTTGTGGCCTTGGCAGTTGGACAGATGTCAGGGGCAGGGAAGGGCATGGGCTGGGTGGGGTCCAAGCCAAGGCCCATTTCCCCTCTGGAGGGCGTGGCGGGCAGCGGAGAACAGGGTGGGGACATCCTCTACCTGGCACGAGAAGAGGTCCCACAGATACCGCCAATCAGGTTCCATCCCATGCTTGGGCCCAGTCAGCTTTGTGTTCAGATCTCACCCTTGGTTTCATAAATGCACTTTAATCTGTGGGCCAGAAAAGCCGGTTGTGGGCCCCCAGGCGACAGCTCAGGCGGGAAACTCCCACTATGCCTCGCTGGGCAGCTGAGCAGGCGAAGCCAACTCACAGGCCCCCTAGTGAGCCAGCCACCACGCCAGAGATAGGATCAGCTGGGCGGGGCAGGAGCATCCTCTAAGCTGCCCTGAGACCAGGCAGGGCTGGGCACACCCTCTCTCTCCCCGGCCTCGCAGGGGGGACAGCTGGGGGCACCTGCCCTTGACCAACTCTCCTCACCAAGGATTTGGACAACGATTTTCTTTCTTTACCTTCTGACTTTAGGAGCCCTGGCCATGGTCCCTGCCTCCCATGAGGCCCCTTCCCGCAGCTCCTATGGTTCTGAGCCATGGGACTAAATAGAGTTAAAAAGGCAGGCATCATGCCCCCCAAGGGCAGGACTTCGATTAGCTGAAGAGAGCGGGCTTATCCTAAAGTTGTGAAGGTCAGCATCCTCTCCTTGCCACCCAATGTTCCCACAACTAGTTATTCTGAGCTTCTAGGGGCCGAAGATTGCTGACCCGAGGGCCAGACCCCCTGCTGGTCCCTGCAGTTCCAAGATCTGAAGACCAAGGATACCAAGAGGCCCAGGCCAGGGTTCCCTATTTGCTCACCCACCTTAACCCCTCCCCGGGCAATCCCAGCCAATGCTAAGAGGCATCCAGAGGGTGGAGCTCTGAGTCAGAGTATAAATTCCCAGTCTCACCACCCAGCTGGAGAGCCGCCACGATGCTCCAGAAGCAGATGCCCGCCTGGGTCTCCCACCACCTGCCAGACTCATGCCAAGCAGAAGATGGCAGACCCTCAGCCACCTGCGCCTTGGAGGTGAGGAAGCAGTGGTGGGCAGGTGGGGCCAGGAGCTGAAGGCCGGAGACAGGCTCAGGGAGGCTGGGGGCATTGTGGACTCCAGAGACAGGGGGCTCCTCTGCCGGGGCAGCCCCCACCTAGCACCCAGGGACATGGTCTGGCCCAGTTGGGGCTGGGGCTCTGGGGTGGTTGGCCCAGCTGTGGGTACCCACCGGCTTGACAAAATGCCATTGAGTGGCTCAGGGCCGTCCTGGGGCCAGGCCAGCAGCCAGGTAGACAGTGCTCAGCACGGGCAGGAGTGGGTCCACGTTTGGCCTATCCTAGCAGCGAGCAGGCATTAACCCTGTGGACATCCTAACCTGCCGTGCTGTGTGAGTGCGCGGTGTGACGTCTTGTGAGGATCGGTGACGTCGGCCAAGAGGCCTCCCACCTGGGTCTGTAGTCAAGACTCCTGGGTCTCTCCCACTCCTCTCAGCCTGGCAGGGAGACCCCAGGTTCATGGTCAGATCGCCAGGGCTCTGGAGCAGCTCTGCCTGGGCTTTCCTCTCTTATCTCACTCTGCTAATTTGCTTTAGACACGCCATGCCCAGGACTGTCCGCAGCAACTTATTTCTCATTACCTTCCCCCAGCCCACGCCAAATCACGGGATGAGATGAGTGATGCCCTGAAAGTGCCTTGTCCCTTGGGGGTGGGAGATGGGGACCCTGATCAGTCTCCAAGGAGCCCAGGAAGGGAGCTCAGGGCTGCATGATGTCCGTGCCCCGCTACCCTGGCCCGGTTAGACATGGCCTTCAGGAGTGTGCCCACATTTCTCCACAGCCCTCGGGGAAACTTTAGTTAGCAGCTAAATAGCCCTCACTGGCATCCTAGGAAGACCTGTATAAATCCTTCACATTGTAGCATCTGTGGTTTGCAGAGCTAATAACTGGCTAGAGAACTCCTCAGAAAATGAAAAGTGGATGTTAGCTGGGAAGGGAAAGAGTGAATCTGAGAAGGCTTCATGGAGGAGGAGGGCAGCACTTGCTCCTCCCTCTCCAGTCTTACTGAGCCTCCAAGAGCCTGGGCTGGGCTGTGGGGTCCCTCCACAGAAGGGACAGAGCTTACCCTGAAGCGGGGAGTGAAGCAACAGAGAACTGCGTCTGTCCTCGGGTCCTGGAGGGTCCATGACTCAGAGCTGGGACTCTTTGCCCTGACCCCTCGCTTAGCCTGGATGGTAAAAAAGAAAACAGGCTCCTTACGGGTGACCCCTGGTCTCAAACTAGCTGGGAAATGTCCTGAGGCCCCACAGAGTCCCCACCCCAATGGTCTCCTTTTAAGAAGGGCCTGTGCATCCTGGAAGCTATCTCCCGGCTGGTCAGAGCTCTGACATGGGTGTCGAAAGGGACTGCTGGATCCACCCAGCTCTCTGCAACAGAGGAGATGGCATCACCAGCCGGGCCTGCTCTGAGAAGCCCTGGGGAGAGGAGTTCCCACAGGCTCCATGGGAGCTGTCTTCCCTCTTTAGCACCCCAGACCTTGTGGGCTGGCTTGGTTAGGGTATGCCTGCCCCCAGGATGGGCATCGGACCTACCACTTCCTAATCCCACCTCACCTGGGAGAATGACCCTGAGTAACTATCTGTGACTACACATTCATCTAACTTGTAGTGGTAGCTATGTTCTTGGCATGTATCGACTGGGTTTTACTCCTGCCTCTGCTATGAACTCGTCTAGGGCAGTGGTCGGCAAACCGAAGCTCGCGAGCCACATGCGGCTCTTTGGCCCCTTGAGTGTGGCTCTTCCACAAAATACCACGTGCGGGCACGCACGTACAGTGCGATTGAAACTTCGTGGCCCATGCGCAGAAGTCGGTTTTCGGCTCTCAAAAGAAATTTCAATCGTTGTGCTGTTGATATTTGGCTCTGTTGACTAATGAGTTTGCTGACCACTGGTCTAGGGCCTGACGTGGAACAAGATTGGACTCACGGTGAGGGCCGGCGTCCGGGTGACTGGGAAGCACCTGCCCTGTAGTCAGGGAGACCTGCACCTGAGTCCTGTCCCTCCTGGGCTGTGTGGCCACGTGTGAGATGCAGCTTCTCTCACCCCAGTCTTCTCTGCAAAGCAGGCATCACAGCCCCTTCTCAGCACAGTGGGAGGGCTCCAGATGCATGCACCCCGTGTGCCGTCAGGGCCTCGCACACAGAGGGTAACGGAGCGTGTCCTCCAGCCTCCCCGCCAAAAGGTCCATCTACGGAGTGAGGGGTGGGAAGGAGTACTATTGGATTGCATGATAGCCTCTCCTGAGAGTCAAGGGGTTTCCATCTTCTCCCTGTGAGCCGGCAGATGCCCTCTGTCCTGAGGAGGCCTGGAGGGAAATGAAGTCCTGTTGAGATCAGCCCCAGGGACCAAGGCCGGGGAGGGGGGCAGAGGGATGTGTGTCTGCAGCCTGAGGAGTGGCGTCCAGGAAACAGCTCCCAGCTGTCCTCCCCACACAGCAGTTAAATGCACCTCTGCACTGTTTGCCAGAGTCCCTGCCTGGTGCTCCAGCGTGCCGAGTGCTCCCTAGTCCTCACCCCAGGACCCCCAGCGCCCCGTGACCCGCAGGATTCATGCCTGTCCCTGCTCCAGGGCTGCAGCCCAGCTGACACAGTGCCTGGCCAGGCCTGTTGTTAGGTATTTCAACTTTCACCCGGATAGCTAGCCAGGGCGTCCTGTCCTAGGGACCGGCTTGTCCAAGTCCCTGAAGTTCTCACCCTTAGCACCGTCGCTACCCATACATTTGGCTTTCTCAATCTCGCTGGCTTCTGGTTCCCATCTGCAGAGTCACAGACACTGTGCTTTGTGCTTTTGCATCGTCCTACTGTGTATCAGTTGCCTCTGGGGCCATGAATTTTGCTTATCTCTAGCACCACGCCAATTGAGCACATTACATCAGGATCGAAATACTGATTTTAAGACGAGAAGGTCATTTTTCACAGCCCTGGTTCCTGGAATCCTCTGGGCCCAAGACCTGAGTCCCCTGTTCCCTCTGCCTTCCTCCCTTGGCCCTCTGGGCTCTCTCTCCAACCCGCCGGGCTCCCTCTCCCTGCTGGGAGATGGGAAAGGGCTTTGTAGAGAGCTTTGAAGCTGGGTCTCTCCTGCAAATGCCTGGACTGGAAGGTGTGACCTGAGGCTCCAGGCAGACCACAAGGAGCCCTCTGTGGCTGCTAGAAAATGGAAACTTCTCCAGGAGCCCTTCCAGCTCCCATGTTCTCCGGCAGTTTAAAAAGGAGAGGCCCTGGGCTCTGTCTGTTGAGCACAACAATGGAAAAATGGTCAGAGTTGGGGGTTATTTGGGGGCTTTGGGGAAATTCAATGTACAAAGAAGAATCTGTCAGGAAAATAGATTTTAAGACCAAGGAAGGGAAGATGGGGGCAAGCAGCACCTGGCTTTGTGTTTGCCGAGGGCCACTTTCGGGTGAGATGACAGGAGAGTCATGGGTAGGAACATGGCCTTAAGAATTAGAACTGGATTCAAGCTAGGCTCCTCTGATTCTCGCTGAGTGCCTGGAGTCAAAGGACTCAGGCTCAGACCCTCCACCTGTGAAGTGAGGCTAAGAACTGCTTCATGGGGTGTTGTAAGGTGTGAGCAAGACAAACGTAGACGTTGTATACACAGCACTTAGCAGATGGCAGACCCTCAGCCGGTGGTCGCTGATGTGGTTATTGTTGCTGAGTGGTCAATGCCAATGGAAGTCCTCAGGGTAGATGACAGCTGAGACCTTTTCTTGGAAGGCAGGGAGATCCTGTGGGAAGCTACAAAGGCTCATTCCCTTCCAGAGAAGACACAAGAGAGCAGGGCAGGGCCCAGGACCGCACCTCCTGGAGGCAGGAGAAGGGTAGTGATGGCCAAGAGGACCATGGCCCTGAGTTCAGAGCCCTTCAACACGATGAAATGACCCTGAGGACTGACCGCTGCCTGGCTGAAGCCTTGGGCGGCTCCCCACTTGGAGCCCTCTAGTTGCCCTCTGAGAAAGTGGGCCAGTGGGAACAGGCTATGCCAGAACTGCTCTCCTGAGTGAAGGCTGACTCCTCCTTCCTTACCAGATCAGGCCATGATACCGCTCTGCCCAGGAGCGGAGTGAGAAGTAAGAAACCCACTGTGCCCAGAGGGGGGCTGGCCAAAGGCCACAGCCATATTTCTAGAACCAGAAGTGATCTGTGTGGCCCTAGTTACAAAGTCAAAACAAAACCCTGTTAGAGCATGTTATTGACCATAAAGATAGTCAATATTTCAGAGTTAATCTCACCAAAGGAATCTTTTTTAAAAATAGAAATCTTTATTGTTGAAAGTATTACATACATCCCTCTTTTTCCCCCACTGACTCCCTCCAGGCCCCCTCCCCTGCCCCAGGCCTTCACCACCCTATTGTCTGTGTTCACCAAAGGAATCTTTAAACTAACTGTCAGATTGGCCTTGATTCTGATTTTGAGTCAGCTGTTGGGGAGAGAGGAGAAAGAGACCCTCAAATTGGCTTACATCTCTCTCAGGGGCTAAGCAACAGCCTTCCCAGTCATCATTCTATTGTTGCTGGTTAAAATTAAGCCCCAGGAGAGGTTGGAAGGACAGACATCAAAATGATAGCAGTTCTCATGACAAGTAAAAAATATTGTAACTATGTGCAGTGATGGATGTTAACTAAACTTATTGTGGTGACCATATCAAATCATTATGTTGTACACCTAAAGCTAGTACAGTGTTATATGTAAATTATATTTCAAATTTTTAAAGTATATTAAAATACTCTATTACGAAGGTTTTATGATGATTAGAAACAAAGAAAAGTGTCTGACAAATAGTAAGTGTTTAATAGGTGGTAGCTATTATAAATATTATTATCCTATATAATAAAAGGCTAATATGCAAATTGTCCCCTTGGGAGTTCCACTGACTGGAAGTTTTGATAGCTCACTATGATGTGCAGTGACCACCAGTGGGCAGTGTGGAATGAAGGAAGCTCCAGCCAGCAGCTGGCAGCAGGGGGGGAAGGCCCCAATTGGCCCTGATCTCCGGCCAGGCCTAGGGACCCTACCTGTGCACGAATTTTGTGCACCAGGCCTCTAGTCTCTGATAATAGTCAAGGCAGATGAGCTATCAGTGGACAGTCTGGGTTGAACATACAAATAATTATTATAATGTTAATTTTTTAAAATGATTTAATGATGATTTTTGAGGGGTAAGATTATGGGGACTCTTTTTCTTCATACTTTTGTTTTTCCAAAACCCTAATATTATTTTAAATAGAGAAGAATTGTATCCTCTTAAAACGTATAAAGTGATTTTAGCCACACAGGGTGGACTATGTGGAGTGTAAAGGCTCCAGTTCAGAGGCCTCTATAAATATAGTCACTTGGTGAGTTGGAGGAGTTCAGTGGCATCTGCTGTGGACACAGGCTGGGCGTGGATTGGAAAAAAGACTCATCTAAGCCAAACTTTTATGGAAAGGGATTCAAATCCCTAGATTCAAACAGGAAAGACATGAACAGAACAGGCACAAAGCTGTCCCTCTTCCAGGTATGCTGGCTCAGAGTCGGGTTAAGAGGAAACCCCTTACCTCGATGCCTGGGATCCCCTGGGGACCAGAGAGCCCTCCGGGGCCCAGAAGTGTGGGTTGACTGGGGAGGCCTCTGGAGGCCAGGCAGTGGGAACCTAGGGCAGCTGGAGCTGCTCTCCATCAAGGCCACCTGCCATCACTGCCTTGATAGTGAGTCCACTGTCCTCTCAATCCACAGGAGGGGCTGTCTCCATGCTACCTGCTAACAGTGAGGGTCATCCGGATGAAAAATGTCCGGCAGGCTGACATGGGTGAGTATCTTCCTTTCACTTCCCTCCTCCTTCTCTGCCTGTGGGGTCTGGATGGAGAAATGGTCAGGGGTGTGTGTGTGTGTGTATATGTGCGTGCGTGCATGCGTGTGCATGCATGTGTGTGTGTGTTCTACACTCAGGTTGTATTTCAGACTTTGGGGATTACTAGTATATTGATTTTCATGCCTTTCCCATTAGCTGTGACCTTGGCCCTACCATGGTTCCCCTGTGTCCAAGAGCACTGTCACCTCACTCTCCTCCACTCCCTCTCCCTAGTATCCATTTCCGGGAGCGCCAGCTTCTCCCACACTGGGCACTTCTTGCTCTGCATGAGTTGAGGGACTGTTTGGGGTGAAGGGAAGGAGAGGCCCTTGGGCATCATGGGACCAGCTGCCAGCCTAGTCCCAGTGCTCCTCCTTAGGACCCAGCTACCATACGGGGTGCTAGGGTCCAATCCAGAAGCCCCACAGCCCCCAGTTCTGCAGGTCGGCCCTACGGTGTGGTTGACTCGCCAGGGCTGCTTATACAGCGTTTTCTTGCAGCCTTAACTTCCCCTTCCTCCCAGCCCCTGCAGCATGCCTAGGCCATGGGGGCCCAGGGAAGTCTCTAGCTTCAGCATTTGGGTAAGCAGGATGCTCCCCCATGCCTGGCTTTGGGTGGCATTTCAAGAGATAAGGCGAGCCAAAAGCCCCTTCCAATGCTTCCCTCATCTTCCCTCAAAGAGGAGAAAGCTTGGTGTCAAGGCCCCACTGCTGAGGGGGTGCCCCACTCACTGGTGACCCCACAGGAATGGCCCAACAGCCACCAGGATTCCCCAAAGCTTTGTTATACTCTCACTGCCCTGGGGTTCAACTCAGAGTGGCAGAGATTGCAAAGAGCCATGATACTTTTTTTAAAGTTTTTATTTATTGATTTGAGAGGGGGAGGGAGAGAGAGAGAGAGAGAGAGAGAGATCTATTTGTTGTTCCACTTATTTATGCATTCATTGGTTGATACTTGTATGCACTCTGACTGGGGATCAAACCCGTAACCCTGGTGTATTGGGGTGACACTCTAACCAACTGAGCTGCTAAGCCAGGGACATCTCTGCCCAAAGTGATTATAGAATAGTCATAGAATATGGCATTCTAACCTTGTCACTACATAATTAAGACCCAGAGGAGGACAATGAAAACTGCCAGTAGCTAAGGAAGGCTGCGCTGGGGACATGGGTCTGAGAGGGGCGGGCTGTGAGCATCCAGAGGCCCAGGGAGACCAGTCTGGAGAGGGGCCATCCTGAAGAAGAGAGAGGAACGTATCCCCAGGCACCTGCTGGGGGCCAGCCTAGGCAAGACATCCAAACACCATTGGATCTTCCCACAACCAGAGGGTCGTGCTGTGAGGCCCATTTTACACCTGAGGGTTAATGAAAGTGTTGGATCCCAGGTCTGGAGAGCTGAGGAGTGGAGGGGACGAGCCAGGAGAAGGAGGCCAGGGCCAGCGGTGGAGGGGGAGGACCGGGCAGAGGAGAGATCAGGATCTAGGTGATGTGGCACCCGAGTTCTTGAGGGGGGAATTGCATGACTTCCAGGGCTCCTGTGCCGCTTGGGCTGGAGCACAGGTGCAGAGGCTGAGACACCTGCTGGGAAGCTGTCGCTGTGGCTGTCGCTGCTGCTGCTGTGCAGGCCTGAGTGTAGAGGAGGGAGGGCCCTGGGGCCCTAGAGAAAGCAGAGGGATCAGACAGGATTCAGACCAAGTCCCCTGGATGGTGAGTGTCCAGAGCCCGTTCCAGCAGGAGCAGCTGGAGCCAGAGTCCAGCTTGGGCCTAGCGCTGTGGAAAGGGCCAGCCAAGGGCCAGGGATTTCTCCTCAGGCTTCTCAAGGCCTCCCGGCCCACCAGCAGTGACCCGAGGAGTCTGAAAGTGCCCCACGGGCTTGGGGCCTGGCTGCCTCTTTCACCTCTATTGCCCATGCCACACTTCACCCCGCTCCCCTCAAGGACAGCCTCGGCTTTCACACGCCCGCAGCTGCACACCGGCCTCCGCTCCTCTCTGGGTGTGTCTGTCCCAGCCCTGCCTGTACCCGCGTGCTCAGACCTTCCCGTTGTCCGGGGCCTTTCTGTCTTCTCCCTGTCACACCCCTGGCAGAGGGAGGGGGATGGAGGAGCAGGCAGCCAGAGAAACGGGCTGAGGCCTGGTTCCACCATCCGGTCTCCCCCTTCCCCACATGTGCCTTGGCACACAGGCTGCCTTTTGAGGGTACCTGGTCCCCTTTGAGCACCCCTAGTTGTTGATTTTTTTCTTCATTTCCCCTGAGGAGCAGGGTTGGGCCTGCACAGGGTCTGGGTGCCAGCCCGGAGACATTGTGTCTGGTCTCCACGGCTGGGCTCTGTTGCTGCCTGGCCGGGTGAGATTTGAGACTATCCTGAGGCCTTCCAGGTCCTGGGTTGCCCTTGCCCCAAACTGTTCCCTTCTGGCTTGTATCAAAAGCATGTTACTCTCTGGTTCCACCTCAAATGTGTGTCTGTGTTTGCAGGAGTTCAAGGAGCCTGAAACGGATGAGATTGAGGGATAAGATTCAGCGATGATCCCTCTACCCCCTCCTCCTGCATGTCAGGGAGCGTGCCGCTCAGACCTGGGCCAGAACTGGCTGGGAGTCTGCCCAGAAGCCTCCTAGCTATAAAATGTTTTTATTACCCTTGGAAAAATAAATTAAAACACAAACCAGCACCCCAAGGGATGTGAGGCAGGTATCTGTAGAGGTATTAGCGAGACAGTGTTCTCAGCATCTGTGGAGATCATTGCATCATTTTTGCCACCCACCTTCCAGGAAAGGATACGTGTCATCAGATGACCAAGCCCTCTGTCACTCCCAGAGGATTAGAACCAATCTATGTCTCGGAAATCCCCTGTAGTCCCTGAAACTCTCAGAATTGGGTCACCGTTGCTTAACCATTTTTCTTCATTGCAAACATGATGGTCCCTGTCCTTACAGTCAGCTAATGACACCTGTCATCTGGGCCCGACCGGATTTCCTCCATCACCCCCCTCTCCCCAGATTACCTCTTCTTTGGGCTGCATTCTCCTCCTTCCCAGCTTGTTGGGGTGGAGGTGGGAACAGCTCTCTGCACAAGGACTGAAAAACAAATTAACGCTTGAAGTGTGGGTGTCTGATCAGCCCTGTCTCTTCCAGGCCAAAAATGCTGAGATTTTATTTAATGGGGTTTAACGGGAGAATTTTAGGCATGGAATGAGATAGGAAAGGGATTTTAGGGGGAAAGGGGCCTTTACAGGGTCCATTATATGGTGCTAAGCAAATGGGTGTGCAGTTGGTGGGGTGGCTGCCTGTAGGCTTCTAGCGTACAGAAGGCAGACCAAGGAGGAGGTTACAGGCCCAAGAGGAGGGCCAGTATCCAGAAAAGGCTGCAGGAGGGGTCCTGGAGGCTGAGTAGGTCCTTGGGAGGCTCCCTGTGGGCAGAGGGATTAGGCACGCCAGCTTTCATACTTGTCTGCGGTGACTCAGCCTGGAAATCTGGGGTACTGGTTTAGCCCAATAGCAGGAAGCTGGGCTTTTACATGCATTCATTTACTCAGCAAATATCTCGTCCAAGCGCTGACACACGGTCTTCCGGCCTGCCAGTGTTCCGGGTGCCGTGTTAGCTAGTGCTCTGCCAGGAGAAGAGCAGCGGGCTCCAGGTGAAGAGCGGCACCTGGCCCACGTGGGGGCTCAGGGAAGGCTCCCAGAGGAGGTTCCTTCTGAAACCCAAAGGGGCTGGCCTAGGGAAGGGTGTTCCAGGCAGAAGGAAAGACAAAACGGCATGGCACCTTGTGAGACCTGCAAGTGATGGGGTTTTGCTAGAGTCTCAAGTGCAAGTGTGAGCACCTCTGTGTGTACATACATATGTATGTGTGTGCTTGTGTGTGTGCATGTGTATGTGTGTGTGTTTGGGGGCAGGGCACAGGCTGGGTTGGAGGGAGGGTGGATAAATGAGGCTGAAGCTGGGGAAGTTGGCAGGGCAGCCCTGTTGAGTGGTCGCGACTCCTTCCTGAGGGCAGGTGGGGGGTGACATGGTCCGGTCTAAAAAGATCCCTCTGGTTTCTCTTGAGAGAAAAGATCAGAGTAGAGGAAGACCGAAGACAGGGTACCTAGTGGGGAAGAGGCAGCAGAGATGAAGGTGGCCTGCAGCAAGGCAGTGGCAGTGGCAGTGCCAGTAAGGAGATGTCGATGGGCTGGAGAGATCAAAGGAGTTAAAACGACTCAATACAAGAGTCAAGGACAATCCTTGGTGTCTGGCCTGGACACCTGAGTTGTCGATGAGGAGTAAGCAGCAGATTGGCCACAGAGGGGATGATGGGGATGATGAAGTCATTATTTTTTTTATTCTGTTGGGTTTTAGTCATTCTTTGTGTCTGAATTAAATGATGAGTATGACATATAAAGGACAGTGTCGTCTCACCCTTATTCAATGGCAGGAGGTCTGCAAATTCCAATTCACTGAGTAGTAAGCCCTCAGAGATTAGCCAGACATTGGGGATAACATCAGAAGCTAGGGGTGCTTCCCCAATCCCTGGTGAAGAACTCTGGTAAAGTTCTCAGTGTGGTGGCATTTTAGGAATAAGTCAGTCCGGGGATACACACCTCTGGTTCCATTCTCACAGAACATCGTTGATAACAATTGGATCAGTCTTACCAGTACGGAACTCTCATACCCACACCATCTTTACTTCTAGAGGACTCTCTGACACTGGAAACTATTGCCTTTTACTTGTTTTCTGTGTATCTGGTGTGAGCCCTGGGAATTAGCCCAGCAGGTTGCTGGGAGAGTAACAAGGGCACCCATGGCGCCTCTTTCTCCCTCCTCCCAGGTAGAATGGCAAGAGAGAACCAGGCTGGGTTGCTCTTTTTCACCCTGTGCCTTCTGGTGCTCCAACCAGAAGACCTGGGAGCCTTCTTCCACTTTGGGAGGGCTTATTGGGGTCACAGCCCTTGTCCCTTCTTCAGAGCACATCCAGCATCAACACACTTGGGTTGTTCATTTCAAATGGGAAAAAAAGTATGTGGCTCCATGTGATGGTTTCTTGGGTCACACACCTCATGCTGGAAGACCAGTAAAGGTATGAAGAGCCCAGCAGGTGCTGTTGAGACATGTAGTTGTATGTAGATATGTAGATGGTGGCCCCTGCTCCTAGATCCTACTGAATAGCTTGTTCCCCCCCCAAGCCCTTTCCCACTGTGGTCCTCTGGGCTGACTCCCACTAGACTATACCCCTTCTAATCCCTGCTTCTCCTCAGCCCAGAGGAAGAGCTGAGCCCTGGTGTCCTGGGTTAATGCAAGAGGTAAAACTGCACCTTTTGGGGCTGGTCCTCCAGATCTTTCCCTAGCAGAGAGAAAGCCATGCCGCCATGCCTTGTCCCAAAGCAGAGAGGCAGGTGCTTCTGATAAAAGTCAGAGGCCATGTGTGTCCATGAGAACAGTCAGTGAGACCTGTGTCCACCTACGTGAAACATCTAGCCTGCAGTCTGTGGCTGTCTTAGGGTTCTGGAACAAAAATTTCTGCAGAGTCAGACTCATGAGTTAGGAGAAGACCTGAAGCTGAGACCAGGCCTTCTTGCTCTGGAAGTGACTTGCCTGAAGTTCCCTTCTGACTCTGCACTCTCTTCTCCGGACCTGGGTTGGCACCTCACCCCTCCTTCCCACCCTTGTCTTCATTGGACAGTGAGCCAGACAGACTGCTATGTGAGCCTCTGGCTGCCTACCGCCTCTCACGAGAAGATGAGGACTAGGACCATCTCCAACTGCCCAAACCCAGAGTGGAACGAAAGCTTCAACTTCCAGATCCAGAGCCAAGTGAAGGTGAGATGTGGAGGACTGCACCTGTCTGCCCTGCCTGCATTTCTACTCCCCTCTTTGCCTGCTTCTCCTTCTCGTTGGTTATGTGTCATTCTTACGCCCATTTGTCTTTCTTTCTATCTACTTCTGTCCTCCTATTGACTTGTCTTCCTACTCACTCATTCCTTTCAGCCTGTCTCATATTTGTCCTTCTCTGAGCCTGCTTATCTTTCCACCTTCTTTCTTGTCTCTCTTGTCCTTCTACCTAATTGTTTCTGGAACTGGGTGTCTCCTGTCCCCAAATAGAGTGTGTTTCCAGTACTTTCCAGAACATACTGCAAGCAGGAGAATACACAAAGAGAAAAGCCATTCTATTCATTAGGTCCAAGGCCAGTCTAATTCCATCTCTATCATAATTTTTTTTTTTAGGTTGCTTTATTCTTTCTAATTCCTTGTGTGTGCGTTCTTACATTTGTTGATTTATTTCATGTTGTTGGTCCTATTCAGATATATGGTGACTCTAAGTAGAGTTCCCATCTCCTTGCAGGAGAATTCTCTCTTGAGTGCCCTGAGTTGTGGCAGCCTCAGCAGAGTCTCCTTATGAGAAACTCCGCCTCTTCATGGAGGCATCAACCATCTGAACACTTAAGACCTGGGAGCTCTATCCAGCTTCCTGCTTTCATAGTTTAGGCATTTCTGGTTCATGACAAGTACTTTTTATATTTATTGTTTTAAAAATATCTATCATATATGTGGTTTTGGCAAAAGGAAGAGATTTCTATGTGGGCTCAATTGGCCATCTTGAAATTAGAATTTGGGCTTCCTTTGTCTAAAGATCTAGGGGGCTACTGGGTTGGTTCTGGACATACTTGGGTTTCTAGTAATTACAAGGTCACAGATCTCATTCAGTTGCAAAGCCCCAGAACCACCTCATGTCCACCAAACAGGGACCAAAGAGGCAAACCCAGTTCCTGCCCACATCTCCCAGGATCCTTAGAAAAAGAGGCCTCAGAAGTTAATCCATGTCACCTGAGACCATTGACCTCAGAGTTCAGTCAGATGATGGGGTAGGTGCTCAACTCTTGACATGCTGCCTTGGGGCCCTCCATGAGATCTCATTAGGAGCTGATGAGCCAAAGAATGGAGTTCCAACATCTCACCCCAACCCCATCAAGCATCGGAATGCCTATGATCTTTGGCACAACACTCCCTGGATGTTAACATGTTAGCTTTCCTCATCTGAGTTTTCTAACACCACAGGGGCTGTCTTCAGCTCCTGAGGCCCTGGTACTGAATACTAGTACATTCCATACCCTGCAGTGGTCCTTGCTCTGCCCTTCTGTTCTTCTTTCAGGTAAAATGAAATTCCTCACACTTCACAGGCTCTTGGCAAGCTTGCAAATCCTCCAATAGGGGAGTCAGAGCAGATGGGCAGGAAGGTTTTAGAGAGTTGGAAAGGGGTTGGAGTAGACACTTTCCTCTTTAAATTCATTTCCCTACAAATGTGTCTCACTTCTGAGCAAGGACCTTTGTGCTGATCCCTGTCCCTTAGACCCACCTCCTTTCTAGGACTGAGGTCAGGTCCCTTGTCCTGAGAATAGGTCAATGGGTCAGTGCAATCATAGTAACCAGACTTGTACCCTGCTTTCTCCCCTAGAATGTGCTAGAGCTGAGCGTCTGCGATGAAGATGCAGTGACACCAGATGACCATCTCTTGACAGTTCTCTATGACCTCACCAAGCTCTGCTTCAGGAAGAAAACCCATGTGAAGTTCCCACTCAACCCAGAGGTCGGTACAGCTGCCAAGCCCCTCAGCCTCCTGCTTCAAGAGCGGCAGCTGGTCGTTCCCATGATGCTTTTCCATGGGTTCCTCCCTGTGTAACAGCCAAGTCAGAGAAAGATAACTGCTGATCCAAGTCCCAGCGCTATTGCTTACTAGCTTTATGGCCTTGTGGAAATTATTGAATTCCTCTGAGTTCTTTTTCCTTGTCCATACAATGGTGATATTAGTACCTACCGCACAGGGTGACTGTGAGACTTAACTGGGAAAACGTGGCTAAGGCACCTAGCATTGGTCACAGTACAGAATAGAGATGCCATAGTGTTGATTCCCTTTCCTCTTTCCTTTCCCTCGGGGTCCTGCTGCTGGGAGAGCCCCAGGGGACAGAGGACAGAGGAGAGTAAAGGAGGGCGAATCTGCAAGTCAGAGCAAGTCTGAGCTAGAAAGGACCAGAATGTTATAGATTCACTCATTACAAATACTTGAATGCCCACTGTGGACTGGCAGGGAAGGGGCCCCTACCCTTCAGAGCTGAACTTTCTGGGGGCCGTATCACAGCTCTCCCTTGCCCCTGGCACAGCCCTTCGGGAAGGCAAGAGACCATTATGAAGTAGAATAATGGGGATAGAAGATGAAAGGGAAATGTTCTGGGTATAAGAGTTTCATGCTGGGGTTGGGGGTCATCTCTGTTCCCTGGCCCTCCCCTGCGTGGTCAGCAATGTGCTTGATGTTAAAGACTTGGGGACAGCAGAAGGTAGAGAGGACAAGAGCCAGGAGCAGCTGCCCCCACTCCATGTTAGCAGGACAGCTTCGTGGGAAGGAAGGGGCAGGTTCACAGAGGCTCCTGGGGCAGCTCGCAGCTCACAGCTCACAGCTGCCCTCCCTCCCGCCCCCACAGGGCATGGAGGAGCTGGAGGTGGAGTTCCTGTTGGAGGAGAGGTGAGTAGCTCACAGTCCTGACCCCCTATTGCATTTCAGTTGTATTTCATTTGCTGTCTTCCCCTCTTCCACTCTCTCCCTGGCACTCACCTCAGACTCTTCACTGTGTGTTAGAATCACTGAGAGCCTTTAAATACTGTAGGTGCCCGGGTCCCATTCCTACTCGTCCTGTTCTACTGACACCAGTATTGCTTTAAAGGCCTAATACTCTGGCCAACCCCCTGCCTTAGCTCCCCTGCCTTCCTGAGAGTGGCCTCTGGAAGAATTCCTGCCACCATAGTGATCAGGGCTTATTGAGGCCAGGCAGGGAAAGAGGTCAGGACCAAGGGGTCTCCTCCTTGACCCAGAGCTGTTAGAACAACTCCCCCAAACTTTGGCCTAGAGCATAGGCTGCCTCCTGTCCCCCTCTATGGTCTACTCTGGAACCAAATGAGGGGGAGGCTCTGACCCAACATGTGGGCTATTTCTCGTCATGTTCAATGAGAAGAATGATCCAGGGTTCTGGAGGCCTGACTATGCTGTGGCCTCCAGTGGAATTGGGGACACAGAGCTGAAGGATGGGAAGGACAAGAAGATAAAGAGAGAAGGAAGGGGAGGGGCAGTAAGGGAGGGCAGCAGGTTGCCTGCCCAGGGGGACAAGCCTGCCCAGGACGGCCATTTTCCTTGTGATGGGGCAGCTGGCTGCTCCCCTCTTCGTAGCCCTGGCAGAGCTGAGCCCCCTGGATTTATGATCAGCCAGGGACGGGGAGGACGAGAGGAATGAGCTAGAACAAGAGGGCTTGTCACAGAGGTCCTCTGCTGGGGGCTCTTGGATCTACGCAAGTCCTCGGATAATGTCTCAACGTCATTTGTCATTTCGCTATAATGATGAGATGATACAGAAACTTTACTCTTATTTATTTCCATTGGCCTATATTAAAATAGGTTTTGTTACACTGCAGTTCCAAGAACCTCTCGAGGACATTAAGTGAGGAATTACAGTATTTGAGGTGCTTCATTCCCCATCAAGAGCAGAATGACAACTTAAAATCAACTTCATTTCACATTAAAGAAAATCTGGGCTCTCTTCTCCAGGTCTTGATTGGACAGGAATTTTGGGGTGGGTCTCCTTGGCTGAATTAGAAAGTGGCTTGCAAAATGACACATGTCAAAATTGGTGCTTAGAGTTGATCTGGAGACAGTCACCTTGGGCTTAAGGGGACTGCTAAGTGGTACCGTGGAGACATACCCACTGGGCTCTATAACACCAGGGCATTTCTTGTACACCAGGCCCCTTTCTGCCAGGGTCAGAACTGTTTGTTAAACACATAAATGAAATAAAGCACAGAACGGAGAATGGGCCAGTTTCTCTACCAGAACTACTTACATCTGCTCTAGCTGGTGGTCTGGCCTTTTCTGTAGCCTGTTTATTCCCAAACTGCCTTTCATCTGGTTGGACATAAAGAACAGCCATCCCAGCAAAGTCACATATGCTCAAGGCTTAATCACCACTTGTATTTTTTCATTTTATTTTTTCCAGATTCCTGGCATTATTATAGTGTCTGTTACTGGTTTTTAAGAGCTTGTTTATGGCTAAAGATGTTAACCATCTCTCATGCATTGCAAATGAAATACCATGTTTTTTGTTACTATTTTACTCTGGTGTTTTACTTTTTGGTTGTATCAAACTTGTGTATTAAATATAATCGTGTTCTGTTAAAAAAAAAGAACAGCTATTCCTTGAGAGGGCATAAATGGAAACTCTTCTTCTATTCCTTCTAACTAGCAAATCTATATTTTTCTGGACATTCTATTTAAAACGTATGCCAGTTTTCTCCTTGACAATCTATGAATCTAAGGTTTCTTAAGCCAGTATTTTTCACAAGGAGCAGGAAGGCTCTGCTATCTCATACTGACCCTATTTCGGCTTTTGTCACCTTTGTGAGGAAGCAGTCAGGACGGATATAACTGACCAGGAGTTCTCATTTTGTTTTTCAGCCCCTCTCCACCTGAGACCCTCATCACCAACGGCGTGCTGGTGGTAATTGTCCTTCCAGGTTCCTGTAACTCCAGAGGCCACAAGTGGCTGCTGTTCTCAGGGGAACAGACTGTGGGAGCGCACACTGGGCCCAGCTGGGACCCTGTCCCCGAGCCCACTGGGAAGCAGCCTTCTCCCAGAATCAGCCTCAGTCCCATTTCCTCCCAGCCCCCATCTCTCTTCAGGCACAAGTTCATTATTAAAAAGGTTTCCGTAGGTCAGCTGTTGATACAGCCATTTTAATTAGATGCATCTAAAATCCCAGGATTCAAAATCTCTCCCCCAAAAATCAGTCTTTGGGAGTTTGTGGTGGAGACATTTGACCTGCCTCTGCCTCTTGAGAAGGCCCTTTCATTGGAAGTTACTCACTTTCAAAGCCCCAAGGAGGAAGGTTCCCTCGGGTCCCACCCTCCATCTGCACTGAGAATGTGACCCCCGGCAGAACGGAGCCCTGGGTTTCTCAGGAGGCTTCATTTTCCGATACTCAGTCTCTGAGTAAGGTGATAGGGTTTGGTTGGGTTCAGAAAATGCAATGACCAGGTGACCAGGCTTCCCAGGTCGGGTGACTCAGAGCAGGGATAGCCTGTGCTAGGGATGACCCCCGCTTCTTTGTTGCAGGCTCGGCAAGTCTCCCGCCTGGAGGTTCATGCAGAATCCAGAAGGCAGAGGAAGCGCGGGAGAAGTGGGTCCTGTGACTGCCTCTGCCTGCTGGGGGGAGGGCTGCTTCCCACCCCTGCCAGCCGCCCTGGGCTCAGCTGCAGAACCAAGAGCTTGGTGGGAGATGCCTCAGTATCACCTCACCCTCAGGGCTGTGAACCCCTGTATCCACATCCCCCACCCCTCTTTAAGGGGCATGCTCTTCCAGGCACCCACATAACCCTCAGAGCCTCCCGGCCTGCCCTGCACCAGGGGTCAGGGGTCAGTGGCACAGCACTGCTCACACTGGTCTGCACGATACCCCTGCCACACCAGGGGTTCGCTAGATCTGGTGCCGTGGTCAGCACCGGGGTGGGCGGACACTAACAGTGCCCAGGGCCCCTCTGGCTGTGCCCCTTCCTCTGGTGAGATGACAATTCATAGAGAGTCCTAGCACTTGGTAGCTGGCAGGGACCTAAGAGATCCATAAACACGAGACTCTCCTGTTCACTGCTCCACCCCATGACACCCATGCAAGGACTCCCAGCCCTGTCCCAAGAGCGGGGAGCAGCATGGCCCCACAGACATGGTGAGGAAGAGGCCACTGCCCCAGACGGGTGGGGTGGTGAGGGCTGCTTTCACTGCAGTGGGAGAAGCAGAACCTCAGAGGACTCAGCACCTCAGAGGGCTTTCTGGGGACCTCATCTGTCAGCATCACCTGCAAGCCTTGGGCTGGCCCTTCCTACAGAATGAGACTCTCTGGGGCATTTTAACCAGGGCCCCCGGTAGTTCTACACTACCTCCAGCTGGGCTTTTAACTGGGCCAAGGTAGGACGGGGGAGTGAGAGGCTTTTGGGGGTCTCAGCCCTCTTGTCCCCTCTTCCAGGGAAAGACCTCCTGGTCACAGTGACGGAGTCCTTCGAGCACACCCAGCGCATCCCGCAGTACATAGAGCCCTGCTGCCCAAGCCCCACCGGCTTCCACTACCCCAAGTATTTCCAGTCCCAGATGCAAGCGGACATGGCCAGAAGACAATGGAGCTGTGGGGTACAAGGAGGCATCAGGGGGTGGCATGGAGGACTGGGGCAGAGGGTCTCCAAAGGAGCCCCTCACCTCACTCACAGAACCACTCCTCCTCCCAGCTTTGCTGCTGTGGTGCGCACAAGAAGAAAGGCCCCGTCCACCAGCCCCTGGGCTGCCTCACCGATGGCCAGGAGGTGACTCTGCCTGTGGTGAGTGAGGCCTTGGGTCTGGGGAGGGGCCTGAGCAGCTTGGCCTGGAGACACATGGAGGAAGGTGACTCATGGGGTCCCTCAGGCAGGAGAGAGGAGTCTGGTGGGGTAGGAAATGCTGAACTGCAGTGTGGAGCCAAAGAGTGGGTATGGAGGCCAAATTAAGGCAGATAGGGCAGGGCAGGTCCGGAAGAGGGAGTGGGGATGGAGCATGTGTGTGCGTGCATGTGTGCATGTGAGCGTATGTGTGTGTGCACACATGTGAGCTGAGTCCAGTCAGGAAGTGGACAGTGTGGTGAGTCTGCACTTCTTTGACTGGGATCACTTGGCTTTGAATTGTCATCACTGACAAGTTTTCATGTTTCATGTCCCAGGGAGAGAACTGTGAATTGCACATGAAGTCTACACCCTGGTAAAGTACCCTCTTTCTGTCTGTCCCTCTGATCTGTTCAATCTAGGGCTGTGAAGTGGTATCTCGGTGCGGTTTTGATTCACATTTCCCTGATGGCTAATGATGTTAAACATCTTTTCACGAGCTTATTGGCTATTTGTACATGTTCTTTGAAGAAATGTCTACTCAAATCCTTTGCTCATTTTTAAAGTGAGTTATCTGCCTTCTAAAGTTGTAAGAGTCCTTTGTGTATTCTGAATACAAGCCCCTTGTCAGATATATGCTTTGCAAATATTTTCTCTTTTTCTGGTGGTTATCCTTTTATATTCTTTTTTTTAAAAAATCCTTTATTGTTGAAAGTATTACATATGTCCCCCTTTTCCCGCATTGACCCCTTCTAACCTGAACCCACCCTCCACCCCAGGCCTTCACTACCCTATTGTCTGTGTCCACGGGCAATGCATATATGCATGTAGGTTCTTTGGTTGATCTCTTCCCACCCTCCCATCCCTATCTTCCCTCTGAGATTCGACAGTCTGTTCCATGCTTCTATGTCCCTAGATCTATTTTGTTCATCAGTTTATTCTGCTCACTGGATTCCATATATGAGTGAGATCATGTGATACTTGTCTTTCTCTGACTGGCTTATTTTGCTTAGCATAATACTCTCCAGGTCCCTCCATGCTGTCTCAAAGGATTAAAAATCCTTCTTTTTTACTTCTGTGTAGTATTTCATGGTGTAAATGTGCCACAGCTTTTTTTATCAACTCATCTACTGATGGACACTTGGGCTGTTTGCAGATCTTAGCTATTGTAAATTGTGCTGCTATGAACATAGGGGTACATCCATTCCTTCTGAATAGTGTTTCTTGTTTCTTAGGATATATTCCTAGAAGTGGGATCACTGGGTCAAATGGCAGTTCCAAATTATTTTTTGAGGAAACTCCATACTGTTTTCCACAGTGGCTGCACCAGTCTGCATTCCCACCAGCAGTGTACTAGGGTTCCCTTTTCTCCACATCCTCACCAGCACTTGTAGTTTGTTGATTTGCTGATGATAGCCATTCTGGCAGGTATGAAGTGATACCTCATTGTCGTTTTAATTTGCATCTCTCTGATTATCAGTGACTTTGATCATTTTTTCATGTCTCCCCATCTGTATGTCCACTTTAGGGAACTATCAATTTAGGTCCTTTGTCCATTTTTTAATTGGATTGTTTGTCTTTATTTTGTTAAGTTGTATGAGTTCCTTTTATATCTTAGATATTAACCCTTTATCAGATATATCATTGATAAATATGTTCTCCCATACAGTGGGCTCCCTTTCTATTTTGTTGATGGTTTCTTTTGCTATGCAGAAGCTTTTTTAAAAATATATTTTTAATTGATTTTCAGAGAAGAAGGGAGAGAAAGAGAGAAATAGAAACATCAATGATGAGAAACAATCATTGATCAGCTGCCTCCTGCATGCCCCTCACTGGGGATCGAGCTCACAACCTGGGAATGTGCCCTGACTAGGAATCAAATCATTACCTCCTGGTTCATAGGTCACTGAGCCCTGTGGGCTGGGCCAGAAGCTTTTTATTTTGGTGTAGTCCCATTTGTTTATTTTCTCCTTAGTTTCCCATGCCCTAGGAAGTGTATCTACATATTATGAGAGATGTCTGAGACATTGCTGCCTATGGTTTCTTCTAAGATTTTTATGGTTTCATGACTTACATTTAAGTCTTTTACCCATTTTGAGTTTAACTTGTGTATAGTATAAGTTGGTGGTCTAGTTTCACTTTTTTGCATGTATCTGAACAATTTTTCCAACACCATTTATTGAAGAGACTATCTTGACTTCATTGTATGTTCTTGCCTCCTTTGTCAAATATTAATTGAGTATAATGGCTTGGGTCTATTTCTGGGGTCTTTGTTCTGTTCCATTGGTCTATATGTCTGTTCTTGTGCCAGTTCCAGGCTGTTTTTATTACAGTGGCTTTGTAGTATAACTTGATATCTGATATTGTGATCCCTCCAACTTTGTTCTTCTTTCTCAAGATTGCTGTGGCTATCTGAGATCTTTTTTGGTTTCAAACAAATTTTTGGAATCTTTGTTCTAGATGTGTGAAATATGCCATTAGTATTTTAATAGGGATTGCATTGAATCTATAGATTGCTTTGGGTGGTATGGACATTTTAATGGTGTTAATTCTACCAACCCATGAACACGGTATATTCTCCCACTTGTTTATATTTTCCTCTATCTCTTTTTTTCAATGTCCTGTAGTTTTCCAAGTACAAGTCTTTTACCTAAGTATCTTAATTTTTTTGTTGCAATGGTAAATGGGATTGTTTGTTTAGTTTCTCTTTCTGAAAATACATTATTGGTGTATTAAAAAAGCCATTGATTTCTGGGTGTGAATTTTTATCCTGCTATATTGCAAAATTCATTTATTAAATCTAGTAGTTTTTTGGTGGAGTCTTTAGAGTTTTCTATGTATAATATCATGTCATCTGTGAATAATGAAAGTTTTACTTCCTCCTTTCCAATTTGGATGCCTTTTATGTTTTCTTCTTGTCTGATCATTGTGTCTAGTACTTAAAGCACAGACATTTTAAATTTTGGTGACTTTCAATTTATCTCTATTTTTTTTTCTTTTATTGCTTGTTCTTTTGTTATTGTATTTAACTAATCCAAAGTCATGAAAATTTACTCACATGTTTTCTTCCAAAGGCTTTATGGCCTCTCTCATATTTAGATCTATGATTGATTTTGAGTTAGTTTTTATATACAATGTGCTATAGAGGCTCAACTTTATTCTTTTGCATGTGGCTATCCAGTTGTCTCAGTATTATTTGTTGACAAGATTGTCCTTTTTTTATTGAATTTTCCCACCCTTGTCAAAAATCAAGTGATCATAATTTTCATTTCCAATTTGATTAGCTCTCTGCTCTTCGACAGGTTATTTAAACTCTTTAAGTCTCAGTTTTTCTCCTCTGTGAATTGGAGCAATACCAAGAGTACTGACCATTGTTGGTTGCTTTGAGGATCCAGTGAGATAGATAACACATGTCAAGAACCCACTGATCTGTTGGCAAGTGGGACACTCAGCAAATATCAACTGATGTTATGATTATCATTGGTCTATTATCCATTCCTTGTTGAGGTCAAGGAAAGAGTTATTTCCTCACAGTTGTGTCTGCAGACCCATGGTAGCCATGGGAGAATGTGATGGAAGGGTTCCCAGGCCCTGCCATCAAGGAGGTGTGACCTTGTTAGTGACTCATATCTCAAAGTGTCAAAGTCCATCTGCCTGGAGTCACTGAGGGGCTGGGCCTTGGAGGATGCAGGGATGTAGGTAGGCAGAGGAAGGAAGCATCCAGTGAAGGCAAGGACCTGTGCAAAGGCTCAGAACCAAAAGGGCTCCTGAGCTTGGAAAGCCGATGGACCCTTCCAGGAAGTAACTGGAGGTGAGGTTGGACAGATCAGTGGGGTCTTGGATGCCAGGCCAGCAGCTGGACTTGTTCAGGGCAGGTCTGAGATGCATAGAGGACTGGCACTGGTCATGCCGCAGCAGCTCCTGCCCCTCCTGTCTTACAGACCTTGGGGGTGACATGGTGAGATCAGGGAGGTGAAGGGTTTTTGTCAACTGCACACACACACAGGACAATTATTATTCCAGGAACAGGAAGCGCTTAAGGAACAGTGTGAGCTCCATGAGAACTGGGCCATGTTTATCTGGCTCAGAAGAGCTCTTACTATAGAGCTTTGTCCCGAGAGAGTGCCAGAAGGACCTCAGAGACCCTTGTCCCCATGTCTGGCCTCGGTCTATAGAAGGTGCCGGGGGAAGCCTTTTTGGACTTTCCAGATCTTGCTGAGGAGGTAGAGGGCTCAATGAGTCCCTAATTTTGTCGAATCCCTGCTTTCAATGCACGAGCTAAGGCTTTGGTGCCTTTATATTTGTTATCTCATTAAGTCCTGACGACAGTGCTAGAAGTTAAGCACAATTAGCCCCATGTGACAGATGAAAAAGCAGAGACCCTAAAGCTGTGTCTTCTCCATGGAGGTGGAGCCTATAGGCCTGCTCAGCCAAGTCCTCTGTCCCCACAGCCCCCAGATGTTGGACGTGCGGCTGGGCTACAGCCTATGCCCGGAAGAGCTGGAGTTCCTGCAGAAGCGGAATGTGGTGGTGGCTGAGGCGCTGAAGCAGGTGCTGCAGCTGGAGGAGGACCTGCAGATGGACGAGGTGGGTAAGCAGAGGTCAGCCGGCTGGGATCAGTGCCTGCTCTGAACTTGTCCTTCCGATGACTCCGTGCCCTGATGTCCCCCCCCTCCACCCTGCCCCCGGCCTCTCCCTGCCCAGGCTGCCTCGGCACTGCCTGTCCTGGTTGCTCTTGGTGCTAAGGTCCAGGTAAGGGCTGTGTTGGGTATGATTCAGTTGTGTCACAAGGGGAGGGGAGATCGGAGTGGAGAGAGAAAGGAGGGAGCACTAAAAGATCCTGAGGTGACAAATGGCCTCCTCTCCCAGCCAGGAAAACATGTGACAGTCCTCCTCCCACAGCCCACACCGCCACCCAGAAGGCCCTAGGACCTTCATTCTTCAATTTTCCCTTCCCCAAAGCATGCACATACACACACCCAGAAAGAACAGCAGGCAGAAGCTGGAGAGAAGCAGCTTCCACTCCCATGGCTAGCTTCTTCCCATGGCGCAGACAATGGTGCCTTTGTTGGAGCTCTCTGTCACCTCCCGGGTAGGACTGAGGCCCACAGTCCCCTCTGCAGCAGGGCAGCCCTCTGAATGTCGCCTTCTGAGGCCGACCATCGGTGTGAATGGAGACCTCGTGCCTGAGGAGGGCTGCGCCGGGGCTTAGCCAACAATGAAATGAAACAGTTAGAGAAGTCTTGGCAGAGAGCCCCCTTCCATCGTTAGGGAAGCACACCAGGGCATATGTAGTGAACCTGTGTCAACCCAGAGGTGACAACCCTGCCCCATCAACACGACAGACATTCGCTTCCTCCTGCTCTTACACACATGGTATATACTAGGCGCATACCATGCACCGGGCTGATGCCCTCACATCAAATCTCTCTATAGGAGATCATCAATTTGCAATCATTACGGAATCGTGTACAAGCTGGGTTATTGAGCAAGCCGCCCAGCCCCCTGTTCCTCTGTTTCAGCATCTGTTACCTCAGGGCTAGACTAACAGTGCTAAGGACTCTTCCAGACCAGACCTGATTTACCACGCCCGTGTGAGGCTTTGGAGCCCTTTACTGACACCAACTATTGGGTGTGAGCTTAGGTCTAATCCTAGACCTCCTGGCTGGCCGGCCACTCTGTGAAAGACAATTTTCAAGTCACTCAGTACCCCCACTCTCTGCTCTGTGTACCAGCTCTCCCTCCTCCATTGTCCTCAGCTCCCGTCTGTCACTCCCAGGCTTCTCCACCCAGCGTTGCCTGAACAGTCTGCCTCTCTGTGCCCCCAGGTACCGCTCATAGCCATCATGGCCACTGGGGGTGGAACAAGATCCATGACCGCCATGTATGGCCACCTGCTGGGGCTGCAGAAGCTGAACCTCCTGAACTGTGCCAGCTACATCACTGGCCTGTCAGGGGCCACCTGGTAAGGAGCCGGGGGCTACTGTCTGGCGGAGCCCAGAACTAACAGCTGAAGGGCCAGCCTGGGGTCTCGGGTGAAGCCCCCACATCCCATGTAAGAGGGACTCAGGAAGCCGGGGCAGCCCTCCCACTTACAGCTGTGTGAGCTCAACCTCTCTGAGTCTCAGTTTCCATATCTATAAAGTGGGGATAATGATAGTACTGACCTCATGGGGTTGTTGGAGAGGCTCTCCCCGTACTGGGTACACGAGAGACACTACACACATCACACACGTTGGTCATTGCTGACGGTACTGTTACCCTGGGGCTGTGCGGAGACCTGGGGGCATGGTGGCCAACCAGGAGTGAACTCCTGGTACCACTGATCCCGTCCTGCTGGGGAGAGGCAGCTGCCCTCTGTCCCGAGGGAGTGGGTGTCAAGTCTCCCAGGGCCGTGGAGCTGGCCCAGCTGCCCTGGCTGCCCACAGTCCAGCCCATCACCCACCCCTGCCCACTCCCTCCGCGCTGCAGGTGTCCCCAGGCTCCCACCTCCTCACTCTGCTGATGAGCCAGGAGAGTGAGAACTTGGCTCCCCCAGGTGAGACCAGCACGAGGTGGCTTCTCCACAGGAGACACCAGGCCTAGGTCCCACGGTCCTTGTAGGAGCCACAAAAACGTTTTCTTTTCAGATCAGAAGAAAAAAAAAATGAACTTCTAGATTGGAGAAGATATTTTAATAAAGAATATTCCTATATTTGTCTTTATACAACAGTCCTAAAACAACATTTTTAAGCATTTATGGTGAAGGGGGCCACCAAAGTCATAATGCAGCCCTAGCCCGGTGTGACCGGGGCCTCTGACCACCAGAGGCCTCTCTCTCAGCCAGGCCTGTGTCTTAATCTGCCTGGGGCTGGTGGGCCTCCGAGCCTTCCAGGTCTGTGGCCCTCATCCTGGAGGCGCTCTGGGTGGGTGACTTCCATTTGGGCGAGTGGATGTGAACTTTCCTAGGAAAACCAAGGGCTCCTGGGCGTGAGGGGCCCTGAGGCTGCAGCCCAGATGGGCTATAGAAGGAACAGCTGACAGTTATCAGCGTGGCTTCTGCGCCAAGCACTGGGGTGACTGTTTCCAAAGAATCATCTCATTTCTTCTTCATCAGAAAACTCTGAGGGAGATGCTGTCTTCTGCTTACTGTACAGCTGGAGAAACAGAGGAGTTGCCCTGAGCCGCTCAGCTAATGAGCGGTATTGCTGGGATCTGAACCCAGGCTGTCAGAGGCCAGGGCCCAGGTTCTTAAGCTCCCTGTCAAATGGCTGCTTTTGCTCCCTGTCAAATGGTGGTAGGTTGGGGACAGAGCCTGCTTCTATGGGGGAAAAGGGATACCTGCCCCAGGAAAGCACCGGAAAGGATTCTTTTAAAACCAGTTATTTGTAACTGTTTTTGAAAGCTTTTTAAAAGCGATTGAGTGAAACTTGTAGAGAGCAGGGTGCTTTTTGTTGAAGAAATCTCCTGACCAACCTCCACCCTCCCTGATTAGAAACAAGTGCTGTGACGGACGAGGCCACTGTGCAGACAACCACGCAGCTGCAGACATTTCCACTGTGGGGGTCCCAGTGCTGTCCTGACATAGGCGAAAGCTGGGTCCAGGCCAAGACGAGGCGGACAGGGACAAAGACCAGGGCTAGGGGGGCCTCCATCTTTATTTTTCTCCTCCCCACGGCCCACGTGTGAGTTAAGAAGAAGGGGGAACAAACCTTTAGCCAGCCTCATAATTATGGGGAGTGTTAGTGTGGCAGAGTGGAAACAGGCCGGGACGTGGAATCAGCCGAGCCTGGTTCCAGCGATGGCTCCACCACCCCAGGGCCCAGGACTCACTCTGTGCCAGGTGCTCTTCCTACCACATTACATGGCATTAACTGATGTAATCTTCACAACAACCTGGTGAGATAAGCACAATTATCATAACTCTCCCCTTTCCACAGATGGGGAAACTGAGGTGAAGGGAGGTGAAGTAAGTTGCCCCAGATGACATAGCTAGTGAGTGGTAGGGTCTGGGTTAGAACAGGAAGATCTGGGTCCTGAGTCCTCCCTCTGAAGCAACATGCTGTACCTGGCGCACAACAGGCAGTCCAGAAATGGGAGCGTTGTGACTGTATGCAACCATGTTCACTGCCTCTCCTCCAGGCTCCTCTCCAGGCAGGCTGGGCTTTCCCCTGAGCTGCCACCTTCTCTCCGGCCAGGGTCTGGGGCTGATTGGCCCAGGGCTGGCTCAGCTCTATCAGCCATGCCTGTCTTTCTCCAGGACCATGGCTACCTTGTACCGTGACCCTGACTGGTCCTCCAAAAACCTGGAGTCGGCCATCTTGGAGGCCCGGAGGCACGTGGTCAAGGACAAGATGCCCGCCCTGTTCCCGGACCAGCTCCGCAAATTCCGGGAGGAGCTCCGGCAGCGCAGCCAGGAAGGCTACAAGGTCAACTTTACCGACTTCTGGGGCCTGCTGATCGAGGCCTGCCTGGGGGATGAGGTAGGTACCAGCTTCTCCTGGGCCGCACCCTGCCTTGGCTGAGGCCCGGCTCTCTTCCTTCATCGGGGGGTCTGGGCGCATTATCGCAGCAGGAGCGAGTTCGGTGGGACCTGCAGCGGCATCCTTGCATGTCAAAGGTGTGAGGTGCCCGGATGTGCGATGGAGGAAGATGGCGGGACTGTCTTCCCACATCCCCTTAGAGTATGACTGAGACCCACTGACTGGGGGTGGCTTCGATGCAGCCCTGCGGAGAGGTAGCTTATGCTCTGAGAGCCTAACCAAGACACCCGTGAGAGGAAACAGGGAGGGGCTGGGAAAGGCTGGAGAGCATTCAGACTGTGACGCAAGTCTGACCCCTAGTGGCGGAGAGAGAAGAAAGGCTGGGTGGAAGCATCCTGAACAGCTTTGTGTAACTTAGAAGGTTCAGCAAGACTTTTGAGAGTCCTACCGCCACGTTGGCTGTCAGAGGAGCCCGACACCCCCAGAGTGGGCCTGCCTCCAAATCCCTGCCCCACTCAGTAATGGGCCGGGAGCCACCCATGGGATGCATAGCCTCAGCACAAACTCAGCATGGATTTCAGAGCACAGTAGCTGGGACCCTCACTCAGCGATTCTCCAGCCCCTGGAGGTCTGCAGGGCTCCTTCTCAAGGTCACCACACAGAGGATGGGCCCGATGAGGCTCCCTCCTGCTCTGAGAGCCAATGACCTGAGCAATATGTGCCCAAGAAGAGGAGCCGCCTGTGCTGAGACCCGGCTGCTGTGGAAGCCATGAGGGACATGCTGGAGGGGTGGGACCGTGGGGTGCTGTGGTCCTGGACATCGGGGTGAGCTCAGCTAACACCTGGTCCTTCGGGCTGCACAGGCCCCAGGGAGGACCAACTTTGGCCCGGCCCCAAAGCAGAGCTTCCCACCTCACTTCTCTTCGGACCTGTGGCTACCTGCCCCACTCCCCAATGTGTCTTAATAGTTCTGATTTCAAATCAGAATGTTCCAGAAGGAGGAGAAACAGTAAATTATTTTCTAGTAGCTCCCCTCTCCCAGAAAACCCAGACAGTTAGACCAACCAAGGACGGGCCAAATCACATCTTCAACATTCATTCATTCCCTCACTCAATCTTTCTACAAATTAAGTACCTCCTGCGTGCCAGGAACTATGCGAGGCCATGGGGATTTGGACGTGAAGCACGCACAGCTCGTGATAGATCCGACCCCACCCTGCCCCCTTTGGTGACCCACCATGTGACCTGTCCTCAGGATGAAGCAGGGCAGGCAGAGACGGAGGGTGTTGGCTTTGGACTGAGGCAGGATGGGGCTTAACCTCTGGCCCTCTTCTGTGCTATTCCTGAAATGGGAGTTGCATCAGTAAGTGGTAGCTGATATTTCTAAAGAGTTGGTACCCCCATGACTGAGAAGGAGAGCACCGAAGCGTCAACATCGGAAGCCTGAGCACTGCCTCCTGGGTTTGGTGTGGGGAGGAGCCGGGGTTCCCAGGAAAGCAAGTCTAGGATTAATGTTAGGAGGCCTCTACTCTTCCAAAAGTAGGAGCCCCTTCCCCGCGGGCCCCCTCGACAATGAGTAGAGACTGGCTCTTCTGTGAGTCTGCAACTCTGGGCCCAGTTTCAATAGGTTATTCTGGTTGCCTTTCAAGGGAGGCCCAGGAGTCATTTGGCCTGCACACATGTTTACCACCCCACACGGGTTCCGTGGCCTTCACAAGCTTGGGCGACCGTGGACGGTCACTTGGTAGGCAGCTGCTAGGCCTGGGATCAGCACCTGCGCCTCTAAGGCCTCAGTTGGCCTTGTCTATACTGGCTGATTCTCTTTGGAGGGTGGCCTGTGGCCCCAGCTGATCTGCAGGACCCCCACTCTGGTTATACAGCACAGTGCTCTGGGAACTTAGGGACCTTGGCTGCCATCTGGTGCCCAAGTTTCCAAGCTTTAGGTTAAAAAACAAAAGAGAAGAAGGAAAAGGAAAAGAAAAGGAAGGAAGGAAGGAAGGAAGGAAGGAAGGAAGGAAGGAAGGGAGAGAGGGAGGGAGGGAGAGAAAGAGAGAGAGAAGAAGCTTTTTCCCCTTCCCAAGCCCATTTTATGCAACATGCAAAGCAGATAAGAAAAATGGAGGAGAAAGATAAGTATCACATGAACTCACTCATTTGGGGAATATAATGAACAACATAAACTGATGAACAAAAATAGATCCAGAGGCTAGTAGAAGCATCGAACAGACCGTCAAACCTCAGAGGGAAGGCAAGGGAGGGTATGGGGTGGTGGGGAGAGACCAACCAAAAGACTTGTATGCATGCGTATGAACATAACCAATGCACACAGACAGTAGCAGGGTGCAGGCCTGTGCTGGGAGGCAGGAGAGGGCTGGGAGAGGTCAACGGAGGGAAAAGGAGAGACATATGTAATACTTTCAACAATAAAAAACTTTTAAAAAATGAGAGAATATTAGTAGTAACAAGACAAACAGAAGTAAACAGCAATTCCTCAGATTAAAAAAATGGAGCTGCTCCAGTCTGAGTGGGTGGAAGATGATGGGGAGGGGAGGGGCAGTGGTTGCCTCTTCCACCCCTACCTCTTCCTTCTCTGGTTCCCGAGACACCAGGAGAAAGAACCCTGGGGCTCTGAGGGACAGCCCTAAACTGCAGACCCCGTCCCACACCATCCACACGTCTGGGGTGGTGAACAGCCCAAGGATGAGTGTACCTTCTGCCGGGCATTTTCAAAGCAGGGTTGACCAGTGTCAGGCAGGGCCGACAAAGCAGCCTGGTGGGCTCGGGAGGCCAGACGGTGCCCTTATCCCGTGGCGCCCGGATCTGTCCGCTTCTTTTCCTGAACCATGTTGTTCCCCCACAGAGAAATGACAGCAAACTGTCAGAGCAGCGTGCTGCTCTGAGCCATGGCCAGAACCCCCTGCCCATCTACCTCACCATCAATGTCAAGGACGATGTAAGCAACCAGGATTTCAGAGGTAACACTGCTGACTAGCAATTTACCAGGGGGGCCCTTTTCAGCAGGCAGAGGCACCCTGCACCCAGCACACACAGGCCCCCGCATCTTTGCCAGCCTCCGCATCAAAAGGTGCTCCTGACAACGGAAGAATCGACTTTGCTACCCCTTTCTGCCCTGGGGTATGGATGGTGGGGGAGCCGAGACAGGTACCGAGTCCCCTGCCTGGGTGGCAGTTTGATGCGACAGGAGGAAATAAAGGTCATGAGGGAAAGGATCCTAGATATTTCTTAAGCTGCATAGGGGGAGCTCTTTTAGAGACGTGCCCTGCTTTGGGGTCAGTCCTGCTTTTGGGGTCAGTTTGGGTCCCTATTACCCGGTTTTGAGGAGCAAATGTGCAGTGCAGGTTGCAAAACTGTCTTGCCTGGCCATGGCGCCCCCATGTGTCCTGTGAGGGAACTGTGGCCTCACTGTCCATCAGGGGTCCTCAAACTTTTTAAACGGGGGGCCAGTTCACTGTCCCTCAGACCATTGGAGGGCCGAACTATAGTTTAAAAAAAACTATGAACAAATTCCTATGCACACTGCACATATCTTATTTTGAAGTAAAAAAACAAAACGGCAAAAACAGCCGCATGTGGCCCGCGGGCCGTAGTTTGAGGACGCCTGGTCCAGGTCTTCCCAAGGGGGGGTGGGCTCAGTTTCAGACAGCCAGGACGGAAGGCGTGGCTGTCCCACCTACGACTGACACCGTGTCCTGCTGTTTGTGCAGAGTGGTGCGAGTTTTCCCCGTACGAGGTGGGCATGCAGAAGTACGGGGCCTTCATCCCCACCGAGCTCTTCGGCTCCGAGTTCTTCATGGGACGGCTGATGCGGAGGATCCCCGAGTCTCGGATGTGCTACTTGCTAGGTGACTCCTGCCAGGGAGGCGCCTGGGAACCCTGCCCCATGCTGAGCGGGGCCCTGCCTTTGAGTTAGAGAAAGACAGGGAGGCATGCTCTATCCCCCCAGGAACGGTCCCCGGTGAGACTGGGAATGGCAGGCTGAGATGGGAGCTTTTGGAACTCCCCACCCTTCCCCCTCTGGCTCCAGGCAGCAACATGCCTGCTTCCAAGGGCTAGCCTAGCTCCTGGGACCCAAGGGGGCAGCGGGGATCATAGGGTGAAGTCGAAGTCATCGGCGAAGCCTGGCCCAGCTCCCAGCCTGTGCTCCCAGCTCCTCCAGAGCCAGGTGAGCGGAGGGCGGGGGCCTGACTATGATGTCCACTCGCTTAGTGCACCCCTCCAGAGTCTGAACTTCACCTACCAGAGGGCGACCTAAAAGAACAGACGCATCTTCACATCCTCACCAGAGTTAGGCCCTTATTTCAACTAGTCTGCAGCCCCTCTCTTCCATCTGTCTCCGTGCAGCCCAGCCCAGAAGGTCCAAACCCAGCCCCATAGCTTTTGTGAAGCCTGCCCAGGAGCCCCCAGCCTGGGGCGGCCCCTCCTTCCTCGAAACACCCAGGCTGTTGGGCGTGTGGTTCAGAGATCTGTAGTTAAGACACTTGAGCTTGAACTCTCTGAGCCGGTTGAGCCTGTTTTCTCATTTGTAAATTGGGCTTAAGCATAAAAAAACCTATCTTATAGATCCAAATGGGTCAATGTATGTGAAAGATTTCATGTGAGTATTATTATTATTAATGTGTTGCATCTTTAAATTATGATAACAAAAGATAGCACTACGCTTATCAAGTGCTCCTCATGTGCCAGGTACTATCAATTACAAAATAATGCAAGAGTGGGCATTTGCACTTGAAGTCTGCACCTGTCAGCGTTAAGTCACTGCTGGGGCGGTGCCTTATATACCTTCGTACCCTCTCCCAGCTCTGAGAGGAGGGCAGAGGAGAGCTGCAAGCTGGGGGCCATCAGTCGTCTGGGTTGAGCTACAGTGTGGGCAGAGGGACATCAAAGTCTGCCCCAGCCTCCGAGCAGCCTGGCTTGGCGTGGGGATCAAGGCCAAGGCGGAACTAGCCAGTGTTTGGGTGAGGCCGGGCGCTCTCGGACTCAGCTGCTCACAGCTGGCCCTGCTCCCTAGGTTTGTGGAGCAGCATCTTCTCCGTGAACTTGCTCGATGCCTGGAATTTTGCCCGATCTTCTGAAGAGTTTTTCCACAGGTGGACAAGGGAGAAAGTGCAAGACATCGGTGGGTGACCTCTTGGTTGGATAATAGGAGGGGGCGGTGGAGGGCAGTGGGTCACAAACTGAGGACTGGTCGACCTGCCGCATGTTTTAACACCATCTCTGTGGTCCACAAACCTCGGAAGGCAGCTAGGGCTAGAGGGGCTTCCCTGCCTGGAAGGGAGGGTAATTGTAGGTGAAGACATATGCACTGAGGCCCAGCCACAAGCCCCCGGGGGCCAGCTCTAGGCGGTCTAGGAAATGGATCCACTGTGTGGTGTGTGGCACTCAGGAGAGCTGAAGGGGAAAGGGATCTGTGCGCACAGTTAAGGGTTACTCACCTAGACCATCCTCTCTGGAACCCCTTCTTACCTGTCACCCTCCTCCCCCACCCCTATTCTGTCTCACCTGGGTGCTCCAGCTCTGATGCCAGGGCCTCGCGAGCTAGGCAAGAAGGTGTGAACAGCACTTACAGCGGCTCACCCCTGCGTGCTGGGCCACCATGCAGGACTCCACCCGGGGACCCCAACTCTTGTGACCTGCTCTCCATCCCCCCTTTCCCCTGCAGAAGATGAGCCGCTCCTTCCCGAAATCCCGAAATGTGACGCCAACGCCCTGGACACGTCGGTAGTGATCCCAGGGTCCTGGCTCTCCAACACTTTCCGCCACATCCTCACCTATCGGTCCTTTGTGTCTGAGTTCCACAACTTCCTGTTGGGGCTGCAGCTGCACACCGACTACCTCCAGAATGGCCAGTTCTCCAAGTGGAAAGGTACCCCCGCCCTGCCACGTGAGGCCTGCCTCTGTTTGGAGGAAGGAAAAGTGGATGTTGAGGCTGCCATAGAGAGAAGGTGCAAAAACTCCTCAGAGCCGCGTGTTCATGAGAGCGTGTGGCAGGCTCCACCCCAGTGTATTCCTGGGTGAAGTCTTGAACAGTGGGCAGAGTGGTATGCGTAGTTAGTTCATTGACTTGTACAACAGCCCCAGCAAGCAGAAGTTGGCCCATTTCACAGATGGGAAAATGTGGGCCCTGACTTCCTGTAGCTGTGCTCTGCGGGCACCTTTTCCCGTGAATGGTGCCATCTTGAGTTGGGCAGGGATGGCCCAGCTCAGGAACCCCCAAGTGGGAAGTAGCAGAGCCAGGCCTTAGACTTTGGTCTCGCATCTTCAGCTCAGTGCCTCCTCCCCACCGCAGTAAGGCTCCGAGGTAGATGTCCCACCACCGTTAGTATCTTATCTGGCCATGGCCGCTTGGGCCTGGCCCAATAATCCTTGTCCTCACTGGGCAGAAAGGGGCACTGGCTCAGGGCCCCGAGTTTGTACCAAATTATAGGATCGTCTTATGCCCCTGCTGCCCCACAAGCCCGGTGGCTGAGTCGCAGTGGGTGTTCTGTGCATTTGCCATAAAAGACTTGCTAAAATCCCAAGATAATGCTGTTCTTCATCAGCTCACCCAGAGGGTCACCCACTCAGCTGGGCACCCTGGACAGGCTGGTAGGGCTGAAAGTCCAGGCGGAGGTGAACGAGCTCTGGGCAGGGCCCTCCATCCCTCCCAGGGACCTCTGCCCACCTGCTGAGCTCAGGGTGGCAGGTGTGATGGTAACTGGAAGCCTTGGGTTTCAGACACTGTGCTTGACAGCTTCCCAAACCAGCTGACGGAGACCGTGAACCACTTGTGTCTGCTGGACACTGCGTTCTTTGTCAACTCCAGCTACCCACCCCTCCTCAGGCCGGAGAGAAAAGCCGACCTCATCATCCACCTCAATTATTGTGCCGGGTCCCAGACAAAGGCAAGTGTGGCAATGAAAGGCTCTCCTCTTCGGAGACAGGCCAGAGCGTGAGCCAAGATTTAGCTTCACAGAAACTCAAGCTGCAATGCATGCTGTGAAGGGAGCCATCCAAACCTCAGGGGGCAGCCACCTGCTTTCACACGCAGTGCCCACCCACCCCCTGCCCAGGGTTTCGGGAAGACTCACTGAGCTAATTCCAATTCTTGCATCTGAGTGTTTGCCGTATTTGGCAATTCTTCAGCTGCAAAAAAAAAAATAAAAAAATAAAAAAAAAGTTTTAAAAAATAACTTTAATAGCCCTGGTTGGTTTGCTCAGTGGTTAGAGCATCAACTCACAGACCCAAGGGTCTTGGGTTTGATTCCTGGTCAAGGGCATATACCTCAGTTGCAGGTTCAATCCCTGGCTCCAGTTGGGGCTCAAGTGGGAGGTAGCCAATCAATGTGTCTCTCTCAGTCTCTCTCACGTTGATCTTTCTCTCTCTCTCTCTCTCTCTTCTCTCTCTCTCTCTCTCTCTCTCCCCTTCTTCCTTTCCCCCTCCCTGCTCCCTTCCACTCTCTCTAAAAGTCAGTGGAGCCTGGCTGGTGTGACTCAGTGGTTGAGCATCAACCCATTAACCAGAAGGTCACTGTTCCACTCCCTGGTCTGGGCACATGCCTGGGTTTTGGGCCTGATCCCCAATAAGGGAGAGAGGGAGGGTGCGGGAAGCAGCTGATCGACGATTCTCTCTTATCATTGATGTTTCTATCTCTCCCTCGTTCTTCCTCTCTCTCTCTCTGAAATCCATTTTTTTTAATTGAAAATTATTTTAATCAATGGAAAAAATGTCCTCAGTCCTCACCTTAATAGAGCCCAGTCAGTTCTAAAGTTTTATACCACTTCAAGAGCTTGTAACATCCTTCTCCCAGGGAATAAGACCCTCATGTAATTATACTAAAGAACTAGGACCAGAGGAGGTTTTTACTTATTTACTTTTTTAAATGTTCTGGCCTTCTTTTAAGGGAAAGAAGCTGATTTGGGGTCTACTTTAATATAGTCCTATCCTAAAGCCAGGAAAGGGGGAGTGTAAATACGTTTATGACGGTGATAATGACCTAAGTTTGTACATGAGTGGCAACGCCCTTTCCTACACACGCTCTCACTTGATCCTTACACCAGCTCTTTATTTTTTTAAATATATTTTATTGATTTTTTACAGAGAGGAAGGGATAGGGGTAGAGAGTTAGAAACATCGATGAGAGAGAAACTTCTATCAGCTGCCTCCTGCACACCCCTCACTGGGGATGTGCCCGCAACCAAGGTACATGCCCTTGACCGGAATCGAACCTGGGACCCTTCAGTCCGCAGGCCGACTCTCTATCCACTCAGCCAAACCGGTTAGGGCTACACCAGCTCTTTGAGTAGATGGCACAGCTGCTGTTGTTCCCATGTTGTAGCCGAGCAAACGAGGCACAGAGAGGGGAAGTGGCTTGCTTAGGATGGAAGAGGGGGGCACACTAAGGGGATTCTGATGCTCTACGTCCACTGCTCTTCCTGTTACACTCCATTCACAAAGATGCCCTCTCAGAGTCCTTGGCAGCCCTGCGACACTCATGCTGTCGGCTCAAAAGCCCATACTGTCCCCCAGGAGCCTGCCAGCCATGGCTGTCCGTGGCTCAGCTCGTCACCCTCAGGCTGCCACCCACGTCTACCCGGGTCTGTGTTTGGGTGAAGCAGCATGGAAAGGGCTTCCGTCCATGTTACGTGGGGAAGGAGCTTGCAGTTAGACACACACCAACCTATTGCCTCGGGCCCTTTGTTCTGACCTGGCTTTGTTCTAAAAATAGCACAAATAGGCCAAGCAGTTGGAGACCGGAGTTGTTAGCGGGAAATCAGGAGGATGGATCTAAGAGCTCTGTGTTTTTTTATCTATCTCCATCCCCTCCTAACACTCCAACATGTCCTCCTGTGATATCCCAGCCGATGAAACAAACCTGTGAGTACTGCACCGTGCAGAACATCCCCTTCCCCGAATATGACATCCAGGAGGAGGGGAATAGTAACCTCAAGGAATGCTACCTGATGGAGAACTCCCAGGAGCCTGACGCCCCCATCGTGCTTTTCTTCCCACTCATCAGTGACACCTTCCAGAAGTACAAGGCCCCGGGTAAGCTGCCGGGGAGCTCTGGTCCCACCACCCACGGGCCTGGGACTAGAGCTCCTGTCTTCAGACGTATGCCGTCTTCTAATAGCACTAACGGGAAGCCAGGCTTAGCTCCAGTCTGAGCCGATCTTGGTTTGGCAAGAAAGAAAAGACACCTACCTCCATGCGCTGGCAGTGTCAAACTTTACTCTCAAACTCAGTCACTCAGCATTTATTGAGGTCCCGCTATGCTTGTGGCACCGTGTTCATGCTAGGGCAATCCTCCTGTGTCCCTGCCCAGGAGCTTGGAGGTGTGTGTGCATGTGTGTGTGTGCATGTGTGTGTGCGTGTGCGTGTGTGTGTGTGCCCGTGCGTGCAGAGATGGGCTGGGGGAGAGGTAGGACACAAGTCATTGCAACCTAACAGAGTAAGAGTCTATAGCGAGTCCTTCTGCTGCCTCCAGGTGTGGAGCGAAGCCCCGAGGAGCTGGAGAAGGGCCAGGTTGACATTTACGGCCCCAAAACTCCCTACGCCACCAAGGAGCTGACATACACGGAGGCCGCCTTCGACAAGTTGGTGAATCTCAGCGAGTACAACATCCTGAATAACAAAGACCAGCTCCTCCAGGCCTTGCGGATGGCAGTGGAGAAGAAGAAACTCCTGAAGAGCCAGCGTCCCTCGGTCCCAGGTTGCCGCGCGGACCCTATGTCTGCTTCCACCATCCCAGGCGCGGGTCCCAGCAGGGCTGACCGGCCCGCACAGCCAGCTGGGCTCCCTGGCAAGGGCTGCAGGCAGGCTGGCCTGGACCTTCTATCAAAAAAATAAAAATTTGGAAAAGTGGAGAGAGACAGAGGGAGAGAGAAAGAGAGCGAGAGAGACCACAGGAAAATAACAAGGCATGTATTGGGGGTTTATACCCACTGGAATTTTTTCAGGGTCCAGTAGCCAGAGGCTCCCACACATGCCTAGAGTGTGGAGAATAGAAGCAATGTCTGAGGAGGAGGCTGGTTCCCCAGAAACCTCAGACTGGGCTGGAGCTCAGAGCCCACCCCCATACACACACTCCTTTTGCTCCTCCCCACCTCCTGGCATGGAGGACCGTGGGGATCCACAGAGGACCTAAGAAGCACTCTGGGTTCTCTGGAAAGCACTTTTTAAAATTTAAGGCAACTACATTCTTGTGAGTTTTGTAGGTAACTATATTTTATTTTTATTAATCAGGGTATTAATAGGGAGGGTGATGCTGGAAGATCTAGAAGGGTCACTAGAGACATCCCGGTCTGTTCAACAACAAAGCCAAACAGGTGACAGGTTCCAGCAGCCCCTCTGGAGCCACTCCGAGCCCCAGGACTGGTGACTCCCGTGATCCCGACCGGACAGCCCTCTCTGAGCGTGCAGCTCCAATGAAATGCCAGGCGAAGCCCAAGTCTGCAATGCAGATTCATGGCACAAGAGCTGGGGTGCGGCTCAGGGGTGCTGAGGCAGGTGAACGGAGCCAGGCCTCGGGTGGGCGACGCCGCCCAGTGCCGCCCACTCCGAGAAGCAACGCTCGCTGCCCAACCTGCTCCAGGAGCACTGCCCGGCTCTCTTTGCACCCTCCCCGCTGTTTCCCAGACGCGGTTATTTATTTCTAAACGGGATTCCTCTTATTTATCACGAAAGCACCATGGCCAGCACATCCTAGCTTTTCGGGTCAGCCTGAGAGAACAAAACGAAGGAGGATCTGCCCAGAAAGGACTAGGTTAGCCCCGAAGAAAAGGCCTCCGTGGTGATGGTTTCCAGATGAATCGCCGGGAAAGCCCTGGGACACAGAAGTCAAATCAAAGAGTCCAGGTCTCCCATGAGGCTGGGAACTTAAACAATGTGTAACCTGAGCCCCTGAGCTGCCCAGGCGGGTGATGGTGTGACCAGAAAGGCATGCGGTCTGCACAGAGCCCTGCGACCCTGGAAGACGCGTCCTCGTTCTGAGTCACCGTGCTCCCTAAGCAATCCCTTCGTTGTTGGGAGACAAGTGGTGACAGGCACCAGAAGTTTAGAAAACCTGGCTTTCAGTTCACATCCTTGCTACTCAAGGTGTGGTGGGGACTCTCAGGCCCTGCCCCAGCCATACTGAATCAATCTACATTTTTAAGGAGATTCCCACCTCCTCTCCATGCCCAGATGCCCACCCCCAGGTGATGCCTGTGCATATTGAAGTGTGGGAGGTGTGGATTTATGCCAAACTTTCCCACCAGCCTGGAAAGCATAAACCATCGACTCCCCTGTGCCACGGATAAACGGGGCTCCTGGACCTGCAAACCTGGTCCCTCCCAGATAATGCTAACCTGTGACGCAGCCCTTTCCCTCCACCGCAGCGGCCAGTTGCCTCCACTTTGACATCGTTTCCTTCCATCTGCAACAAACAGGCACTCCTTCAATCACCAGAGTGAGCCATCCGGCAAGACCTGTTTGTTGTAAGGTCAAGATAGGCCTGCCTTGGGATTCATCAAAGTAGGTAGAGTGAGGTTTCTAAAACCATTGTATTATTTGAACACGGAATAAAATGGCCATGTGGGCAAGTGCTGTTGACTCATCCGCTTTCATTATCTGATGCTGTAAAACATTCTTAACTCCTGCCCTCATTCCTGCGGGGCCACAGCCAGAGGTGTAGGAAGGACATTTCCGTCCCATCCCGCCCCCCGCTCCTGGGCATCGGCCTCTTCTCCTGCAGGGGCCCCTGCCTTCCCATGCGGGGGTGCTCCTCTTTCTATGAAGCCTTGTCAGCCACCGGTGGAGCACCAGCGCCTGCTGACCGCGCTGTCTGAAGCTCCAAAGGCTTTCAGGAAGTGCTGATGGAGAGGAAGGCAGCAGCACCAGCTGGGCGATGCCTTAGTGCACGGCGGTCGCAGCCAGTAAACAGCCTCTACTTTCCAGGGACTTAGCTTCGGGTTGAGGGAGAAATCATAAAAAGACTTTTATACGGATTTGAGAATTTAAATAAATAGTGACTTAGCTCCTAAAACAATGCTGGCGGTGTTAGAGAGCAGGGAAATGAGTCAGGCTCCCTCCCCGGGTTCCCTGATCTCTGCCTGCAACATGATTAAATAGAAAAGTTAAATAAAATTCCTATCTCCCCCAGGGTCCCCCGTGGCCATCTCCTTTTTCCTTCCCAGGATAGCAGCCAGCCTACCACACTGCCATGCACCCAGTCACCCCGTCCCACAGCAGATGTGTTCTGCTTCTGTGTCCCCCTGAACACACCTCTCCCCAAGGTCCCCACTGTCCTCCCACTTCCCAGATACACTGAGTTATACGGCGTTCACAGGCCTTATCTTACTTGATCTCAGCATTCGGCACTGCCGACCACTCCCTCCTTCCTGAAACCCTCCCTTCCCATGACTTCCTTGCCAGCAGCAGTTCAATTCCGTTCTGCTTGCAAATATTTATTGCCTCCCTATTCTGTGCCAGTCACCATTGTAGGCACTGGGACAATGAAAAGGATTAACAATTGACCCCACACTTCAAGGAGCTTCCTTCTGATCCCAAGTAGGAGGCCCACATGGAAACAGAGCCTTACAATGCAAAGAGCAAGTTCCATATCAGCTGTGTACCCAAGAGCATACATTAGGGGCTGCCAACCCAGCCCTAGAAGGAAGGGGCCAGGTTTTTGTTTGTGGTTTTTGTTTTTTCTCATTGGTTTTTGTTGTTAATCCTCACCCAAGGATATTTTTTCCATTGATATTTAGACAAGGTGGTGGTGGTGCGGGGGGGGGGGGGGGGGGGGGGGGGGGGGAGGGCGGAGGGAGAGAACAGTGAGAGAGAGAAACATTGATGAGAGAGAGACACATCGATTGGTTGCTTCCTGCACATGCCCTGATCAGGTCCAGGGATCGAACCTGCAACAGAGGTACGTGCCCTTGACCGGGACCCTTTAGTCTGAGGGCCGATGCTCTATCCACTGCGGCAAACCGGCCAGGGTGGAAGGAGCCAGGTTTGCTGGATACCTTCTGTCTTAGATTTCTTCCCACTTTCAAGGCCTTCCCCTGGCCTCACCTCCCTGTTCTCCTTTAAATGCTGGTATTCCCTGAGGTTCTCTCCTTAGCTCTCCTCTCTTCCCACTTTATGCTCTCCTGAAGCAATCTCATATACACCCAGGACTTCAACTTTCAGAGTTCGTTTCTATTTTGAAAACTCTGAAACCTTTAACTCTAGCCAAACTGATTTCCTAAGTTCTTGATCCATGTGTTCAAATTCTACACCAGCTAGCATTACTTCTGCTATGTAACACAAGAGATCTAAAATTACAGTGGCTTAAACAAGGCAGAAGTGTATTTCTTATCAAAGACCCAGGCTCATTTCAGCTGCCACCCTCGAGTCTGCCTTCTGGCTCATTATGGCTGCTGCAGCTCCATCCGTTATGTCCACATTCCGGGCAGCAGGGGGCATAAAGGGGCCTGAGACTTTGCTGACTTTGAAACACCAAACCAGTCCTGGTCTGCCTAGCCCTGGACTTCTTCTCTGAGAAAGAAAACTAAACTTTTATCTTAACAAGGTAATAAGAATCACCAGCTGTTCCAGTTATCTATTGCTGAGCAACAAACCCGCCCCCCCAAAGTATAAAGGCATAAAGAACCCCACCATTGGATTATGCCCACAGGCTCCGTGGGTCAGGAATTTGGAAAGGGCACAGCAAGGACAACTCTTATCTGCTCCATGTGTGGGGCTTCAGCTCAAATGACTTAAACTGCTCAGGGGAAGGGGGCTGGGATCTAGAACAGACAAGGCTGAAGGATCCACTGACGAGATGGCTTCTTCATTCACACATCTGGTGCCTGGGCTGGAAAGGCTGGGAGGGAGGATGAAGAGCAGGCTGAGCTCATGGACTGCCTGTCACAGCACCTTCCTGTGGTCTCCCCAGTGTGGTGGTCTTGGCATAGCAGGTCTTCTTAAAGGGCCGCTCAGGGCTCCAAGCGTGAGTTGCACAGCGGCAGGTGCAGGGAGTAGCATGACCTAGCCTCAGACGTCGCATAGCACCACTTCCTCGGTTGGCAGAAGCGTTCACAAGCCAGCCCAAGTTTAAGGGCAGGGCACAAAGATCCCATCTCTTGAGAGGAGGCATGTAGACAAAATGTGTGGCCAAGTTTTAAATCTCACACTGCAATAAACGAGTCCTTAAAGTTGACCTTGCTCCTCTTCCACTAAGTGAATGTCACATTTTAGGTTTTATCACCACAGACTCCATTTCCAGTGTTAGTTAGGAATTACTTTAATCTTGCATGGGGACCTGACATAAAGTGGCTTAAATGCGTTTATGTAAAAGAAACCTACAGGGAGGCAGCCCAGGGCTGGCATGGCACTTCATTAATTCTTCAGGGATCCTGTTCCTTCCAGCTCCCTGATTTACCATCCCTTGTATAGTTATATCCCAGGCTACAAGAAGGAAGAAGGGAGAAGAAAGATTGAACTTTTAAAAAAATATGTGTGGTGTGTGTTTTTTTAATTGATTTCAGAGAGGAGGGGAGAGAGAGGAACATCAATGATGAGAATCATTGATAAGTGCCTCCTGCATGTCCCCTTCTGGGGATCTAGCCCCCAATGCAGGCATGTGCCCTGACCAGGAATCTAACTGTGATCTCCTGGTTCATAGGTCAATGCTCAACCACTGAGCAAGACCGGCCGGGCTGAACTTTTTTCTCTTTAAAGGAGACTTCCTGCAACTCCCACATAGACTTCAGGTAACAAAGCAACCAGAACTTGGTCTCATGATCACACAATAGGAGGGAGACTAGAAAATTTTTTACCTGTTTTGCAACATGCCCAGCTAAAAATCAGTTCTATTACTGACGAAGGACGATTTATAGACAATTGGCAATCTTGCTGCAAGTACCTACTAGACATCTCCACCTGCATTTCCTAAAGGCTACATCTCCAAGGAGCAGCAGTAACCTGGGTAAGTGGCCACAGAAAAAGAAGAGATGTGTCTGAGAGTGAAGGGGGCTCTTCCCAGGCCAAAATACTTTCTCTAATCTCCTCATCACAAGTCTCCCAGGCCTTTAACCATTCTGGAACTTAAAGTGATCAGAGTACGACGCTAGACATAATCTAGAGCAAACCTTGTGACCAGCAAATTACCAAGGTGAAGGGGGGGCGACGACTTCCACAGGATTACAATTATAATATTCATATAGCAAAGAAAGTTGTGTCTTATTACCAAGTTACTTATTTTAAGAATTATTCAATACAGCCTGGCCAGCATGGCTCAGTGGTTGAGCATCGACCTATGAACCAGGATGTCACTGTTCCATTCCCAGTCAGAGCATATGCCCGGGTTTCGGGCTCCGTGAAGGATGTGTAGAAGGCAGCCAATCGATGATTTCTCCCATCATCAATGTTTTATCTCTCTCTCCCTCTCCCTTCCTCTCTGAAATCAATAAAAAAATATTTTTAAAAAAGAATTATTCAATACAACACATTTCCAGGCACCAATAGCACTCCCTACAGAAGGGTCTGTAATAGGATTTAACCTGAAAAACAATTGAATTCAAATTTAAAAAGTGACAGAGATTGGGATTGTTTAGTCTGAAGAAAGAAAACCGGAAGACTATCACAACTTGCAAATGGTACAAGATAACGACCCTGGGGGGAATCAGCCACTCTCCCACTCCACGAGGGCAGAACAAGAACGAGGAAGCTGACACCGTGGCTGTAAGAAGACAGAGAAGGAAGACAAGACACGATGGTGTATCCTGTGGGCCAGACTCCTTCAAGTCTTTCTTTTTTCCTTGTTCCTGCCCTTTTTTTAGGATTAAGGGCAATAAAAAATTTTCCTGATTGTAAAACAAGAATATGATTATTGTGTAAAATTCGAAAAATGCAGAAGCACATAAAGAAGGAAACTAAAATCACGTATTCCAAAACTCAGAGGTCATTACTATTTGGGGGGTTATCCTCATCTTCTCATTGGATACTTTAAATTTTTTTACAAAAGTACAAAAATCCTATACATTCACTTTTTTAAAAAATTGTGATAAAAAATACCTAACAAAATTTACCATCTTAACCATTTTTAAGAGTATAGCACAGTAGTGTTAACTACTAGTATATTCACATTGTTGTGCAACAGATCTCCAGAATTTTTAATTTTGCAAAACTGAAACTCTATACCCATTAAACACAAGTTCCCATTTCACACTCCTCCCAGCCCCTGGTAACTACCATTTTGCTCTCTGTTTCTATGAATTTGATTACTTTAGGTATCTCATGTAAGTGGAATCACACACTATATGTCTTTTTGTGACTGGCTTATTATACTTAGCATAATGTTCTCAAGGTCTAGATTGTAGCATGTGACAGGATTTCCTTACTTTTTGAGGCTGAATAATATTTCATTGTATGATGCCACATTTTGTTTATCCATTCATACATCAAGGGACACGTGGCTGCTTTCACCTCTTGACTATTGTGAATAGTGCTGCTAAGAACATGGGTGTACAATATCTCCTAGAGACCCTCCTTTCAAGTCTTTTGGATATACACCCAAAGGTGGGATTGCTAGATCATATGGTGGTTCTATTTTTAATTTTTTGAGGAACCACCATATTTTTATTTCCATAGCAATTGCCTGTATTCACTTTTAAACTCATTTGGGTAAGTACCAAGAAACACAATTTCTGCATCATATGGTTAGAGTATTTTTATATGGGTTTGTTTTTATGTATGTTTTAAAATACATGGAAGCTTTTACTTTTTTGTTGTTGTTAATCCTCACCCAAGGATATTTTTTTCCATTAAATTTTAATTTTCTATTAATTTTTAGTGAGAGTGGAAGGGAGGGGGAGAGACAGACAGAGACACATCGATTGGTTGCCTCCCACTCACGCCACAATGGGGGCCAGGGATCTAGCCTGCAACTGTGGTACATTCCCTTGACCAGAATCAAACCTGCTACCCTTCAGTCCGAGGGCTGGCGCTCTAACCACTGAGCAACCGGTTAGAGCTGAAGCTTTTACTTTTTTGTTGACAAATCTATCAACCTTTTCTTTCATAATTTCTGTCTTTGGTTTTGTTTAGAATTTTCCCTTCTAAAATTTTATAAATCTTCACCTGTACCTTCCTCTAGTAGTTCTATGGTTTTCATTTTATTTTTCCATTTCAATCTTCATTTTATTTTGACATGAGACCAATATCTAATTTCATTTTTTCTTAGCTTTCTTTTTCCTTCCATGCTTACCTATAACTTCCTCTAAAATATCTAATTCACACAACAGTTCCAAAAGAGTTCCCATTTTACAAACAAGGAAACTGAGGCAGAATGATAACTCATTGCATTTAAGGTCACATAGCCATACGTCATTTATATAATCAGGATTCAAGCCCAGGCCTTTTGGTGCCAAGTCCTGTTCTCTCTCCACCACGGCCATGGTGCTCAGAGTATGGTCCACGGACAAGCAACTTTGGCAAACACCTGGGAGCTTGTTAGAAATGGGACGTCTTGGGTCCCACCCCATACCCACTGAATCAGAATCTGCACTTCCATCAAGTTTGAGGAGTACCGTTGTGCATCATATTTTCCCAAATTGAGGGCACATCAGAATCACCTGGGGCACTTGTTGAGCTCCATCCCTACTCAGTATTTTAACTCAGCCGGTCTGCGGTGAGGACCACCCACACATCTGTATCTTAACTAGCACCCCAGGTTGTTCTTATGCAGGTGGGTCCATGGATCGTGCTTGAGAAATACTCTAAAACAACTGAGGAATATTCAAAAACTGTAACCTAGGACCCCCAAAAGTGATGGCTAATTATTTCTTCCAGTTTCAATTTAGGTAAATGTTGTTGTTTTTTAACTTGAAAAGGAGACGGCTGGGAGGTAACATGCCAATATGTGGGAGTTGGTAATTAATGAGGACGATGACTAAATCTTCAGTTTTACAGAAAATCAAATGAAGAAAACTAAGGGCCTTCAATTGATCCAGAATTCAGTGGAGGCAGCTGGTGAAAGTAAGAGAAGCATGTCCAAGCAGACCGAAGGCTACTTCCCCTACTTAACATTTTGTCAATGATGTCCGTGAGTCCAGGTCTCCAGCAATAAAAATAAAGGTCATCCTAACCTTTCAGCGGGTAGAAAGAACCTGCCTGTCAACTTTCTGAACTTTGGTCTCCAGTGTCGGCGTCTACAGGGCGGGGAGGAGTGAACATTGCAGGAGACCAAGTAGCCTCCGGAGGCTCGCGGGGTTGTTTGTTTGTTTGTTTTGTGTGCGTTTTGTTTGTGTGTGTTTTCTGGGGGACTCGGCCAGCCCAGATTTGCCCGGAAGCCGGCGCCACCTGGCCAGACGTGGAGACCCGGCGACTCCGAAGGCCCCTCGGAGGTCGGGTCTGCGTCACTCGGCTGGAGGGGCATCCTCTACCCGCCCCCGTCCTCCACACGGACTCCGTCATCAGTAATTCATTCAGGACCTCCTCTCCATTGGCTGACGCCTCCACCCGGCCCTGACAGCGGCCCAATGAGGAAGGACTTGGGGGAGCCCTTCTGAATAGTGAACGAGCGCTCGTGACGTGGCGACCGGCGATTGGCTGCCGGGGCGCCAGGCGGGGCCAGCTCGAGCAGCGGAGAGCGCAGCCGGGGCAGTTCAGTGCGAGCCCAGAGGGTCAGACCCCGAGTGGCGTGGCAGCGCGGCGCCGGGCTGAGCGGGCGGGCGGGCGCGGGGCGCGGACGGTGGGCTCGCGGACGGGCGGCAGGATGTTCAGCTGGATGGGGCGGCAGGCGGGCGGGCGCGAGCGCTCGGGCGGCGCGGACGCCGTGCAGACGGTGACGGGCGGCCTGCGTTCGCTGTACCTGCGCAAGGTGCTGCCGCTGGAGGAGGCGTACCGCTTCCACGAGTTCCACTCGCCCGCGCTGGAGGACGCCGACTTCGACAACAAGCCCATGATCCTTCTGGTGGGCCAGTACAGCACGGGCAAGACCACCTTCATCAGGTACCCGCCCCGCCCCTCCGCAGCCCTGCCCGCACCCCGGCCCCGCACCACCTGGCTGGAGGCGGTCTTCCCCTGGCGCACGCGGGCAGCCGCCAGCCTCCCGCCGCCCCCTCGGGCTTCCTGCAGCGCCCGCTTCCCCTTTCGCGGACCCCCTCGCCGCTGCTTCCCCCTCCAGCATCGACGCGACCTCGGGTTCCGCGTCAGAGCGTGGTGACCGCGGGCCCGCCCCAGAGCGCGGCCGCCGGAGTAGGGCCCGCTGCCCTCGCGCGGGCAGGAGGGTCCGGGAACCTGTTCTCACCGGCTTCAAACCTCCTTCCTTGTTCTTGGGAAGGAAAGGCGCTGCTCTGGCTGGCTTCATCCTGCCATCTGGCTATAATCAGCATCTTGATGAGCCAGTGAGGCCTAGTGCTGGAAATGAGGGCACTGGTGTGGGGCATCAGAAGGGCTTTTGAGTCATAGTTGGGAGAGTTCAGTCTCTAACACAGTACCCAACGCATAACTATTTATTGAATGAATGAATGAATGGCAACAGCAGAGCGTATTGCCTATGACCCCTTCCCTTGAGGTCGCATGCCACCCCCCGCCACAGTGTTGGGGGTAGGGGTAGAGAGGCCACCTTCATTCAGTTCTTGCACAGCCTTGCCTTTATCCTACCGCAGGAAGTAAGCTGCGTGTAGCAAACCGCACCCAGTGGAACTAAGAGGGAGTGTCATATTACTATACTTAGTTTCCATTTCTTAGGTGGGTCATTTCTTCCTGGTCACCCTTGACAACTAAAAATATTTGTCATGCCCTCTGTGACTCCAAAAGCAAACAATTACTGTACATGCCCTAAGGTTCAAATAGTATAGCTTCCTCGGTAGTGACTTCTGATGGGAAATAATTGACATTGAAACAGATTTTTGAAGAGGCTATTTTACTTCTAAAGCAGCTGGCATGTTAAGACTTTCCATTCTTTGGTTAGGAAACTTGTTTTCCTGGGTTAAATCCTGTATCAATTGAAACAAAGTGCCTGATAATTTAAGGTTTTGGTCCAGGGTTTTGGAAATTATAACAGTTTCTTCTTCATTGATGTTCAACAGGTGTTCGGAAAACTGTATCTATATTTGGATGCATGCCATTGCTATTAAGTAGTGGCCTCTTTTTCTCCATTCCAGAATCCTAAATAGTTCCTACAAATAGAGTAGCTGTCACTACAGGAAATATGTTCAGTCCAGGCCTACAGATATTCTCTGAATGAATTCAGCCAAGCAAATATACTGTATTGAAATATAGTTCTAGACCAGTGATTTTCAAGTGGTGTGGCACAAGAGTTTTTAAAACATGCAATACCTGACTAGTCAGGGGCACTGACCTCTATTCCCTTAGATTGTCAAATAAAAAAATGACAACAGCTGACACAATAGCCATCTGGTGTGAATGAATGAAAATTATACCTATTTTTATTTTTTGTCAGATTGGAAAAAATACAATATATTGTTTGGTGTGCACAGAATTTTAGTAATTGGTTTTGTGCCTTTAGATGAAAAAGGTTGAAAATTGCTGTTCTAGACAGTAACTTGAATGTGAAGCAAGACTGAAGAAAATAATTTTAAAATTGCTTTTTTGGTGCTTATAATATGTTGAAAGTAATATTAAATATGTCACCCCAGACGCTCAAAATGAACCATAGAAATATCACAGTAACTGGTACCTTGAAAGATGACAAGACAATACATTTAAGGTCTTAGTAATACTAACAAATTTTTAGGTATATGGGATAATGAAGTATTACTCAAGGGTGGGAGATAAGGGATGAGGAGGTGGCATTGTTACAATTATAGTAATCTCAGACGTTAGTGGTGGCATGTTCACAGCACCCCGGGCAGCTCCCCGTCTGCCACGAGGGCTTTATTATACCCTTTGTGATTAGGGAGCCCTTGATGCTGTACCCACCTGGATGTGATGTGGCTCTATGCTCCCATAGACAGCATAAGAAGCAAGCCTGAAGTAGGGGAGCACAATTCAGAGGAATGTGAATTGATCTTTTTTTTTTTTTTTTTTTTTTTAGTTTACTAATTCATTTTAGTGTTCCTCACTCTTTTCTCTGCTTCACCATTTTGCAGGAGCTTTGTGGTATTGCTAAACATAGTTTTAAGAAGACTTTTGAGATCTGACACTTGGAGATTCTATCCAAGTGGAGCACTTCTCAGTAGGCACTGAGCCATGTGCAACCTCAGGGTGAGGGAGGAGTTACCTTATCAGAAAGTCACTTGCTCTTGAGACCTCTCCTGGCCTAAGTGACTTTGGCATTGGGTAGCAGGCATAGAGTGGACCTGTGAAGTTAGAAGGAAATCAGGGTGGTCGGAAGCTTGCTGAGGCACCAGAGACCTGAGTTTGGTTTCAGAGTGAAGCTAAGAGGAAGAGATTTAGTTCCTGAGAGGAAAGACCCAAACAAAACGGATCTCTACCCTCTAGAGATCTGCACTGTAACTGGGAGCAGAGGGGTTGGCCTAGGGTGCTGACCATCCTGGATTCTGCCTACATCCATGGCTACCTTTTCTCTGAGGCTGGGCAGTGCCTGTGTTGTTTGCTTCTAGCCATTGGGCACTAGAAGCTCATACTTGGCTGTGGGGTGCTCCTATCTACATAGTTATATATTCTATCCACCTGGCTTTCTGCACATCCCAAGAGGTCACTGATAATGGAGCCTGCACTGACATGGAGAGATACTTAACTTGTTGCAAAGCCACTTAGCAAGGCCTTTGGTGTGCATTCCACACCTTTTTTAAAATATATTTTTTTTATTGATTTTAGAGAGGAAGGGAGAGGGATAGAGAGATAGAAACATCAATGATGAGAGAGAATCATTGATTGGCTGCCTCCTGCACGCCCCCTACTTGGGATCTAGCCTACAACGCCGGGCATGTGCCCTTGACCTGAATTGAACCCAGGACCCTTCAGTCTGTAGGCCGATGCTCTGTCCACTGACCAAACTGGCTAGGGCCATTCCACAGCCTTGCAATGGAACCTTACTCTTCCCTCCTTTTTCCCCATAACTGGGAAGAACTAGGAGCCCCGCTAAAACATGGTGAGCCATGGCCTTCATCAGGAATAAGGAAATTAGGTGTGTGGCTTGTTATAATGAAAAGGTCTCCTGGGTGGGGTGGATAAAGAGCCCGAGTGTCAAGGAAAATACCCTCACTTCTGCATAGAGATCACCACGAGGGGCCCACGTGCAGAGAAGAGGACGAATCAAAGGGAAGACTTGGTGGACCGTCTTCACATGGATCACAAAACTGTGCTGAAAGGAGACTTCAGATGTGATGAAGATACTTGCCCAAGTCTCTTTGGGGTGGACGCTGAGCAGTTGAAAAACCTATTGTCTCACTGACAGTTTTTATCTCCCATAAGACAGAAGGTGCAATGAGAGGAACTGTTGGTGCTCTACCTCTGACCAGCAAAGAAGAATTGGCCAGAGGAGAAAAAGAGATGGGCACAAAGAAAATGGCCATGTCATCTTAGGCTCCATAACAGCCAAGGAAGGGTGGATGCTGGGCTCAGCCAGGCTTGTGTCCAAACCCAAGGAAAACAGATTTCAGAGATTTCCCCCAGAAAATCCCTGGGCCAGGTGTTGTGAAGGAAGACATTTCCACTGAGAGGATATGAGGCTCACCAAAAATCAATTCAGACCACACAGTTGCAACTTTTGATTTTTAAAAGCCTGGCTTGCTTTCTTCCTCCTACACCCTGTCCCCTTTTGGCAGAAAAAAAAAATTCTAATGAGGAGAAAAGAGGGAAGTCATTCAAGAATGTGTATAGGCTTTAAAAGGTCAGAGACCAAGACAGTTAGGTAAGAAAAAGAAATAGAAGGTATGTAGATTGGAGAGAAGTAAAATTATCTCTATTCATAGAAGACATGATCTTAAAAAGTCCTGAAGATTTAGGAAAAGCCTTAAAAAATCTCTTCAAACTCACAAATGAGTTCAGCAAAGTGTCAGAACACAAGATCAATATACAAAATTAATTGTATTTCTATACACTAGCAATGAATAATCTGAAAATGAAATTAATAAACAATCCCATTTATAATAGCATATGAAAGAATAAAATACTTAGGAATAAATTTAACAAAAGTAGTGTAAAACCTACACATTTAAAACTATACAACTTAACTTGAAATATCAGGAGGATCACTCTGTAAAATATATGATTGTCTAACCAGAAAAAAATAAAATAACTATACAACTTTGTTGAAAGGAATTCAAGAAAACCTTAAAAAATGGAAAGACATTCTATGTTTGTGGTTTGGAAGACTTAACATTTTTAGAATAGCAATAATACTCAAAGTGACCTATAGATTCAGTGCAATTCCAACCAAAATTCCAACTGCTTTCTTTACAGAAATTGACAGGCCTATCCTAAAATTCATTTGGAAATGTGAGGCATCCAGAATAGCCAAAACAATCTTTAAAAAGAACAAAGCTGGAGTTCTCATACATCCTGATTTTAAAACTTACTATGAAGCTGTAGTAAGCAAGGGTGTGGTACTGGCTTAAGTTTAGACATATATATCAATTGAGTAGAATTGAGAGTCCAGAAATAAACTCATACATCTATGGTACATTTTTTTTATAAGGGTTTCAAGACAATCCAACGAGGGAAGAAATATTTTTCAACAAATGATGGTGGGACAATTGTGTATCTATACTGCAAAAGGAATAGAGAGTGACTGCTAATGGATATAGGTTTATTATGGGGGTGATGAAAACGTTCTGAAATGAGATAGTGGTATTAGTTGCATAACTTTGTGAATATGCTAAAATCCACAGAATTATATCCTTTAAAAGGGTGAATTTTATGATATGTGAAATATCCTATATAATAAAAGGATAATATGCAAATTGTCCCCTCGACCAGGAGTTCAACCAGGGTTTGGGGCCAGCCGGCCAACTGCCTGCAGCCCTGATTGGCCGGACCCCACCCATGCACGAATTCATGCACTGGGCCTCTAGTATCTCAATAAAAATATAAAACAATTGCGTCTTCCAAAACTGAGCATCCTATGATTTATTTAACTTCCACAATTCTGCAATTTATGCCAGTCAAGAAATTCCTGCATCTGTGTGCAATAATTTAAAATAAAAATGGATGCCGGAAAGAAAACAAGGCAAAAACAAAAATGAAGAAGTGGAAATAGCTAAAAGAACCAATACAAGGATAAAAGGAACTAAGGAGTAGACATGAAAAAAGGATTCGCCAGCACACAATCCCTATATGGTTTTTCCCCTACATATTCTTATCAATGTATAAATATGTTCATTCTTCATAACACTCAAGTTACTAAAATCCAGGTATGATATTTTACTATAAAATGCTTGATAAAGTAATTGTATATATTTAAATATAATGTTAATAGGGAAAAGGGGGGTTCATGTGCAAGGGGGCGGACAAGGTTTATGGGTAGTATGAACAAGCTCTAAGAAGCTGGAGTGAATGGGCTGAGAGGGCAGAAATGCCTCCAACAGTTAAAAAGCCTTTGTAGGCATATTTAGAACAAGGAAAAGAATCAGGAAGCCATAGGCCCACTGCTTTCCCCGCCTAACTGAGGAGCCCCACTAAAACATGGTGAGCTTGGGACTCTTGCTGTGACATGAACAGAAAGCAGAACTACTCAGCTATTATTTTGCTTCCTCCTTTTCCTCTGAAAATGATCCAGAGATGGTAGAGGGGGCCCAGCCATAATTGAGAGGGCGTTCAAACCCTGGGAATGAGGTGCTCTCAAGGGCCTGCGCAGGCAAGGCCCAGTAAGTACCTGAGTGGATAGATGGATGGGAGGATGGTATAGGAAAAACGTGTACTTGTGCTCAAAGGTCTATGGTTGGTGTTTTTTAAGAAATTGTGAAGAATATGAAAAGTATCAGAAAATTGGAAGCAGCCAGATGTCCCAGTTTTCAAAAAAGGAGAGAAATAGATTGTGTTCAAGAACAAAGCTCTACTTCATTCCTTTGATAAGCTCTAGACTCCATCATTAAAGAGAAGAGAGGTGGAGGCACTCACAGGAGGCAGCTTGATTCACCCTTTTAAAAAGATCCCATTAGAGCCCTGGCTGAGTACTCAGTTGATTAGAACATGGTCCCCTATAACAAGGTTGCTGATTCAGTCCCCTGTCAGGGTACATACAAGAACCAACCAATGAATGCATAGATATGTGGAAACAAATCACTGTTTCTCTTTCCCTTCCTCTCTCTCTAAAATAAATAAAATTTTAAAAATTAAAAAAAAAAATCCCATTTGAAAAACACATGGGCTAATTTGGTGGTTCTCACCCTCATCCAGGCACTGGAGCCCCTGAAAATCATAGTCTCCTATGCCAGATACCATGCTACCATGCCCTCTCCAGATCTCTCTGAGATACAGGAATTTTAATTTTTACAGAAGAATAGACTATACTTACAACATATAAGATCACACCTATACAACCTACTGTTCATTTATTCAAATAATATTGATTTCAGGAATGGGCCCGGCTAATCACAGAGCTTAGAGTTTCACGGGGAATATGGGAAAGAATCCACAAGCCGTTAGGGCTCTGGATGTGCCCCTAAAAGCACAGGGTGAGATGGAGATCCTTCATTCAGGCTTGGAGGTTAGAAAATCCTCCCCTTTTAGAAAAACCTAAAAGCCAAGCACTGAGAATTGGCTGCCCAAAGGAGCCCAGGAGGCGAGGGCGAGAAGGTGTCAAAGATGAGGCCCAGGCTTCTTGGATAACAGGAGCTGTCCACCCAGATGGGGACCTAAGAAGAGGAAGAGTGGGCAGAATTATGAGCTTAGATTTAAGCCCATGTTTAAGTGGCACAGGTATAGAGTCCACGAGGGATCAGACATATGGATCTGGAGTGAGAGGAAAAGGAGCTTGTGGAGACACTTGGAAAAAGTCATGTCAGGGGAAGATGTGGCTCGGAGCCATCTTAGGGCTCTAATGGTTGCAAGTGACAGACATTCAATTATAAAAGGCTTAAGTAAAAAAAAAAAAAAATACAGATTTTTCTCATGAAACTGATAAGACCAGGTGTACTGGCTTCAGACCTGGCCTAGGACCCCAAGTGGCACAATCAGCTGAGGACTCAGCTTTGCTGCCTCCCTCATGTTGACTTCCTTCTCAGTCAGTTGCCCCTCAGGAGTGGGCAGGTGGCTGTCTCCAACTCCAGACTCATATTCTGTCAGCTCAGCACCCCAGTGGGAAAGAAGAGAATCTCTTCCCCAACAGTTTAGCAGAAATCTCACCTTTGAGTCTCAGTAGCTCAACTTTGGCCAAACGCCCATCCCTGAGCCACTCCCTAGAGCCCAGGGCAATGAAATAACCCCTGCCTGGAGCGGGGTAGTCAACCCCAAACTAGGTGGACTCGGAGTGGGGTGAGGTGCCTCCTCAGGGTGTTGTTATCAAAAAGGGGAAATGGATACTGGACAGGTGAAACAGCAGACACTCCCCACAAAAGCAGGGGAAGAGAGGAGAGGGGTGGTCAGCAAAGTCAGCTGCGTCCGGGAAAGGATGAAAATAGAAGCGGTGGATTAGCCGTCATGAATCAGGGTGACCTTCGCAAGAGCCATGTCAGTAAGTGGTGGTGATAGAACCCAGGTGGTGATGGGTCGAGGAATGAGTGGGAGGTGAGACATCAAATATAGAAAACTCTCAGCAGTTGGGGACTGAAGGGGAGGAACCGTGCCCTGGTCACAGGCATTCCAGAGGTTAGGTTCAAGATGAGCATGAGTTAAATGTTGATGGAAGGGGGCCGTAGAGGGGCAGCAGCTGGTGTTTCAGATGCCCAAGGAGAGGCATCTGCTCTCCCTGTCTCTCTCCCTCTCCTCCACTCTCTCTAAAAAAAATTAATGGAAAAAAATATCCTTGGGTGAGGATTAACAGAACAAAACAAAAATGCCTTTTCACTTTTTACTTCTTACTTCAGCCTATGTTCTGTGGAATGCAATTCTGGGAGGTTGTAAATAGATGTTCAAAGGAAAAAACGGTTCTCTAGTCAAGTAACTCTGGGACATGCTGTGTTCTGTAGCCTCCTCATGAAGCTTACAGGGCTTCAAGGTCAATTTAAAGTCTATTGTAAGATTCATAAGTTACAAGTCATAACAGAAAACACAATAGATCTTCATTGCATGCGCAATTGAATGAATGACTGGGAAAATAAACAAGGCTGTAAGAAATTGGAAAGCATGTTGCCTTTGATTCCAGTAAACTCCTCTCCCTTCTTCTTCTTTTCCCATTCTTCCACCCTCCTTCCAGAACAGCATGGAAGGTGGAGTGGAGCAGCTACACGGAACAGCTTGTGTTAGACAGCAGTGTGCTTTAAGAACAGCTCAGTAGTTTAACTTCCATTCATAGCAGGATAAATAGAGATGTGAAAAGGCTTTACCCAGCAAATTCCAGTTTCTTGGTACAACAGGATAACATTCCCTTAGTAGGTCGGCAGTTTCAAATATGATGTATTCTGAATTAGCATCCCTGGTGATAATATGTCAATGATTTAGCTAAGGGAAAAACAAAAATGAAAATAAAAGGTTTCACACTTAAAGAAGACATACAGTTTTAAAATGCAAGTGAAGCTCATTTTGACTTAGTTTTTTAATATCTCAGAGAAGATTAAAATTTTAAAGTAGGTGAAATATTTGTTCAGGGATATTTATCTCAGCATTATTTATACTAGTAAGAAATGGGAAGCTATTTAAATACCCAACAGTTAGGAAATGGTAAACTAAGTTGATACATATTCACCTTAGAACAGTATACAGCCATTAAAAATTGTTTACAAAGAATTTTTAATGGTATAAGGAAGAACTAATGGTGAGAACCTAAGTACAAACTTGTTTAAATGCTTTGATCCCAATTTTATTTTTTAAAATATATGTGCAAAAAAAATGGATAGAAATATTTCAAAATGTTAAAAGTGGTCATTATCTTGTACTACTAATGTGGTCTTGTGCAGTCTACTTAACTTATCATAGCACAGTTTTCTATAAGCTAGGAATAAGAATACCTGCTCCAACAACAGTGAGGGTCAAGTGGTAAAACATGTGAAAAGCCTTAAACTGTCCAGCATCATTTCATAATTATTTGTTATTTGGTGGTGTCCAGCAGTCGAGTTGGTGGTAGTACTAACTTACATATCTGGGACCATTTTTTAGGACAGTTGTAATAGTAAAGGTTTGATTCTCCTCCCACTTCCATTTCTTGGGATTAAACATGAGGATAAACAAAGGAAACTGTTTTAAAAACATCATTTCCAGATTCCAGACAAGTCGGAGTTGAAGGACTGACCCTTCCTTTTCACTCTCTCTCCTGGTGAACCAGTGGGTCAGGCGTTACCAACAAACACCTCATGTCAGACTCTAACACTTACTATAAATCGAAATTATTTAAACTCATAGCCACGTATTTAAAAATAAGGAAATAAAATGTTTCACAGAACTCAAAAGTTGTACTTTATATATTTCTTTCACATCTGTGTGGTTTAAACCCTTAGTAATACCCAAAGGAATAAAGTGATTGTTGGGGTTAGTTTAATGCTCTTTTAAAAAAGTCCTAGGCCATGTCAACGACTTGCACTCTCTAGTGTACACACAGAGGCCCGTGTGGGCACAAACATCTTTTAAAATCCCATTTATCATTACCCAAGCTATTTCTCTAGACTTTTTGAGAATTTTAAATTAATGCTCATAATACACCCCAAATAGAGGTGTCATAATACTTTTTAGAGTGCTTGCTTAATTATTGAATACTGCTAACAAGTCTTAGGTTTGTATGTGTGTGATGATTCATAGACTGTGTTCCTATAAACGCTCCTATGGGAGCCTGACTCGGCGTCTCAGGCTCCGACTTAGGGCAGGTAATGTTCCCACAGGGCTAGTAGGAATCCTAGGCTCTTATAAACCACTTAACCTATGTGAGCCCTAGTTTTCTCATCTGTACAATGGGGATAAAAATAGTATTTACCCAAAGGTACTTAGAATGGAATAAGTTGAAGAATGCATGGATGAATACTCAGGAGAGACAAAATTTGCAGCTGGAATTTTGGAATCATGTGCCTCTTATAGTTTGTTCATTTGCATTTTAGTCATTCTTACGCCCATCTTTGAGAGGATGGTGGTTGCTTGGGTATGTTGAGGGATTTTCCATTTTCTGAAGATGTTTTCTTCTTGTCACATGACGTTTTTTTGCTATGAGGTTTAAGAAAGAAAGCCTAGCCTAAGCAGAGGAAGAAGGAAGACACTGTCCACACGTCCCCTGGCCTGAAAGCAGCTCTGTGAGCCTAGGCTGAACGTGGCCGTCAGTGTGCCCAGGAGCCACCTGGGCGAGGCTGAACCGTGGCCCTCCGCACACGGGGACAAGGAGGTGTCGGCACTCCCCTCCTCCCACCACCCCTTCTGCCCGGCTTCTTGGAATCCAAATGTCTGTCCCTTTTTACGTTGGTGGCTTGGCTCAAGACTCAGGGAGCAGTCACCACTGGAATTGGCAGCTTCTCTGAGAACTCAGGAAGAGGAGAGCGAGGTGGAGCCAGGGACAGAAACCCAGCCTAACGCACAGGATGCCTGTGAGGGGGCAGCCGCTCCGAGCCGAGGTGGACTCTTTTCTGTAGGCTTCCTGTGGCCTCCTGTTCTTTTGAATTCTTGTTATCGCAGATAACCCCACCAAGTCCCTGGAACTCGTGGCTTTGGGAAAGCCTCCGAGCTGCCAAAAAAGAAAAAGTTTAACACCGTTGATGAGCCTCGTGCGCGGGGCTGTGTGGGGAAGCTGTCTTTGTACATCACACCTCAGAGTTCTCCCTCTTCCTCTCCAGGTTGCTGGTTTTGAACCTCATCTCACTTCATTCTCACTTGGCTCATGTCAAATCCTCTGTGTCCTGGGTGTTCTCTCTCTGCATGTGGCATGTGCCTGCCTGCCCAATAGTGTGACATAGTGTATCTGAGTTTCACCATCACCATTGTAAACCTCTGCTGGGCAGTCAGCTTAGCATGGCATATCTTAACTCATGTATCGGACAGGTTTTTCTTAGGGGACCAGAAGCTAGGGGTCCCCCAAGGCTGTGGGGCTGAGCCTACAGCAAATGCCTCCACCCAGGAGGGAGGAGCCCCAGGCTCCAGTCCTGCAGGGCCGCGGGCGAGTTTCACCAGCAACAAGTCACGTTCCTCCCTTCACCTCCAGTCTCTTCACATGTACAGATTATGGGGTTGAACCAAGTGGTTCCTAAGAGACTTTGGGGCTCCAGAGTTCTGTGTGTGTGGAATGTGCCCTGCAGGAAAAGGCAGCCTATCAGAAGAGAGGAAATAGGCCCACCAATAACACCAATACTACGTGTTCCATGAAGAGTTCACAAGAGAAGGTGAGGCAGGGAGGGACCAAAACAAGGTCCTGGAATGATCAGGGAGAACTGCCGCAAAGGAGCAGTGAAGTGGCGTAAAGAGTGGGTAGGATAGATGCTAGAGATCATGAGACAGGATTCCCCACCAGAGAGGAAATGAAGTGAGGGGAGATGGGGGCAGGAATTTCGGGGCTAGAAGAGACTGATCAAGAGGGGAACAAAAGGCCCCCTGTAGGTGGGGAGCAAGAGCCCAGACTGCAAAGGGTGGCTTGTGGGGGTTCCTGAATAGACGTTATCTGGGAAGGACTGGGCTGTTAGAGTGGTGCTTTAGAAAAAGAATCTGATCTTCCAGGGCAAATGGGGGAGAGGAAGTATGGGAAGTAGGGAGTGACCAGAGTCCAAATGAGGTGTGATGAGGAGGCAGAGAAGTGAGGGAGGGAGGCCAGAGCCTGAGGACCGCCTGGATGAGGGCTCAGAGAAGGTCAGAGCCCACAGATACTGGCTCTGCTCCTACCGTGTGCCAGACACTGTTCGCTGCTGGGAGACCGTGGTGAGCCAGACAGCCAAGGGTCCTCTCTTTCAGTGTGCTCCTAACATCTGGGACAGTGACATGCCAACAGTAGCATAATTTCAGATACTGATTTGTGCTATGAGCAGGGAAATGAGAGCGAGAGGGGGGTGGGGGCATCAGACAGACTGGAGAGGCGACTTTGTCAATGGGTATTTATTGACTATCTCAACCATGTGCCAGAGATGGCTCCAACACGTGGGAAGCATTAGTGAACAGGAGAGACAAAAAGCCTGCTTTCCTGCGGCTTATACTCTGTCAGGGGGAGATAGGGAATAAACCATAAAATAATAAATAAGTACATTGTATATTATGATAGAGGGAATAAGAGCTATGGGAAAGAGAACACAATTTTTTTTTCTAATTTTTTGCTGTTATAGATAATGCTGCAATGGACATCTTCATGCAGAAATCTTTTTCATGTGTCTAAGGATTTTTCCTAAGGACTTACCCCCATTTTGAAGGTTTTTAACACAAAGTATCAAATTGCTTTTCAGTGAAGTTATACCAACTTATTCTTCCTCCACCATATATAAGGGTGTTTATTTTACTATAGCCTCACCAGCATTGAGTATTATGAGTTTTTTTAAAGTGCCAATATGCTATTTATTTAATTGGTATTACATTGATAATGAAATTGAAAGTTGACTTTTGGCTTTTTATTTGTGGGGGAAAGTATCACTAAACAAAATAATGTAAACAAACTATAAAATATGTAATTTTTTGTAGTTTGGGTTCTTCCTCTGTACCTGGGATTGGATGATTTACCAAGGTCGAAGACCCTTTGTAGGCCGTCTTGGCAAGCCAACCATTGCAGTAACAATTGATTCTATGGAAAGTGCCTGTCAAATTTCAAGACAACACTTGGACCTAACCCTTTTGTGAGTTGGGAACTGTGTGTGCTGCAGGAAGCCTGGTGACATTGGCTGCTGTTCTTCCAAGCCCCGGCCCCTCTCCCCAATTTTCTCCCCTTCCTCCATCTGTCCCCTGGATCTCCTGGCTTAGCCTCCTCCAGGCCACAAGGCATGGAAATCAAACTGGACATGAATGGGTGTGATCTGGACTTGAATTCTAGCTTTGCTGCTGCTGACTTCAGACTGAGATCCCTAAAACCTAAATTCCACATTCCTATGTGAAATCCACACACTCCTTCTACACTCTACACATGCTGGAGTTTTGCAAAATGTGAGACACTCTCACTTTTAACAGTATTTGTGTGGAATTTTATAAGAATTTATAAACATGAATATTTCTGCTCCTGTGAGTATTTACTATTATTTATTAGTCTTCTAGGTGCCTGAAAAGGTTTTGAAAATTTTTTAAATTAAATGTGAACATGTTTTGAAAATAGCACCTCTTCTCCCCAGCTTTTCTCCAGGGAGAAGAGAGACAGCTGGCCCTGTCAGGGCCGCCCCAAGACCATGCAGGACAGTGTGGAGGGCTCTTTTCCTTCACTTGTAAGGAAATGTGGTGCCTCATGCCCAGTGGGACACTGTGCTGTGGCCCTGAACTTCTTGTGCTCCTCATCCCTGAGCAAACCACCAGCTCGAACCCAGGTTTAAACATATCTGGAGACAGCGCAAGACCTGGGGTCCAATTGCCTGCATTTCGTTTCCACTGAAACATTTACTGTGTGACCTTGGTCGGGTTGCTTAGCCTCTCTGATGTCTCAGTGTTCCCACCAGACAATGAGAGTGTTGGTGGCCTCCTCGGAGTGCTGTAGGGATTGAATGAAACAATGTGTGCATAGAGGGCTTTGTACTACACCAGGTTAGTAGTGAATACTTGGTAAATGCTAGGAGCTATGATCCAATTTTTTTCATATTTACTCTAAATTCAGTGGATATATTTAAATGATGTATCTATTCTTATGCTCCACAGCTTCACAAAAATGAAGAAATTTTGGATGACATTAAAACTAGCAATGAGATCAATTAAATGTTTAGAAATAGCCTGCTGCAATTGCTAAACAATTTTCATTTTATTTATGTAGAAAACATAGATCTAAAGGGTGGTTTAATTTCTTATTCTTAGAAAGATGGCAAAATTGTTGGACACTTGATAGTTCAGTTCTTTTCTTCTATCCCTAGAAATAAAATCACAGGTACTATGCTTACATTTGGTCAGTCAGGGCATTGAAGAAATAAAGGAAATAGTTTAGGACCAAGTAGATTGTTAGCTGCAGGAATGGGGAGCTGGAGGAAGTTTGCAGGTTTCTGCCCTTGAGCCTTTCCCCAGGGTGAAGGCTCATCTCCCCAGCAGGGTTGGGACAGGGCTCTGCCCCACTCCCCTTGAGCAGGGACCCATCCACCACTCCCCACCCCCAGTGCCTGTTCACAGCCACTGTCAAGTGTTCTCTGAAGGTGTTGCATTTCAACCTGTTGCTTGGTAATGAGTGAAATGTATTCCAAAGTACAGTTGATCCTTGAACAACATGGGTTTGAACTGTGTGGGTCCACATATATGCTGATTTGTTTTAGCAAATACTGTAAATGTATTTTCTCTTTTTTATGATTTTCTTAATAACGTTTTATTTTCTCTAGCTGACGCTATTGTAAGAACACAGTTGTTGTTTTTTTACTCTTTTAATGAATTTATTGGAGTGACATTGGTTAATAACTTAATGTAGGTTTCAGATGTACAATTCTGTAATACATCATCTGTATATTGTATTGGGGGTTCACCACCCCAAGTCAAGTCTCCTTCCGTCACCATTTACTCCCCCATACCCTCTTGTACCTCTCCTCACCCCCTTCCCATTACAATTTATAATACATATAATGTACAAAATGGGTGTTAATTGTTTATGTTATCGTTAAGGCTTCAGGCCATAATAGTCTATTAGTAGTTAAGTTTTGGGGGAGTCAAAAGTTATACATGAATTTTCAGTTGCATCGTTCAGGGGTCAGCTGTCCTCCCTTCCTCACGTTCTTCTTGGTTGCAGAGGAAAGAAGGAGCAGTCTTTCCCCACCCCACCCCCATGTTTTCATGAACACACAGTGTCTTCCTGCATCTTGGAAAGGGAATCTGGTGGGGAGGGAGGGAAGGACTCTAAGTGGCTTCACCTGAATGAAGTGCTGGTGGGGTGGGGAGGGCTATGTTAGGGCTTATCCAGTTCCCACAGAAAGCAGACTTGCCCCAGCCCAACATGTCATTGAGCCAGTCCTAATGCCCTGTATTTCATCAACTGGTCTCCTCTGCCCACTGAATGAGAATCCTCAATGACATTCGCTAGGGCCACTGTATACAGTTGTGCAGGTTAAACTACATGAGGGCCACTAGGCAAAGAGGCATGTGGGGAGGGAGGGCATGTAAAATCCAGCCAGAGTCCTTGCTAAGCTGTGAATTCTGGTCTGGGGCCGTGTCTGCCTAGAGGAAAGGGCACCTTTTCCCAATTTGCACAAAGGGCCACCGACGGCCCTGGTGATATCTAATCTCAGTTCCCCTCTTTCACCCCATCCTCCATAGCAGCCTCTGTTGAATTATTTGGAAATGTTCTTCAATGGCTACAGCCTTCAGGAGCCCAAGGGAGCTGTAAAATGCACAAAGGAGGATGTGCCAGCCTCATAGACTGTCAGTGACAGGAAGGAGATGGTTCATTATTTCATTCACTGCATGGAGTGCCCCCTGTGGGCAGGCACAGTGATGGGCGCTGGGCTAAGCATCTGGCCACAGACATGGGCCTGTCTGCCAGGGACAACAAGCAAAGAAGCACAGTTCCCATGGCGAGCACCATGCTGGCCCCGGCACAGGGTGCCGGCCCACAGAGGAGGTGTCCCCACCATGCTGGAGGGACAGGGACGCTTCCCTAAAGGAGGTGGGCCTGAGCAGGGTCTTCCAGGACACAGAGAGCTGGCTGGGTGCGCTGCTCTGGGGTGGTGTCTGTTGCACCAAGAATTGCTGTGCTGAGCAGAGGTGTGTTCGCAGGCCCCATCGGTCAGCAAGATGTCCGACCTCGTTCACTGGCTTCTCACACTGGGGAGGTGGGGGGAGAGAGGTCCGTCTACTTTAAGCTTTGAAAAATCATTATTAGCAAAAGAATAAATCATGCTCCTTTTCGGGGGGTGGAGGGTATATAACTGGTAGACCCAGGAAGCTTTCTGACGGTTTGCTTTGTGACAACATGCTGTTTCTTCCCCCCCCCCCCCCCCCCAGATACTTACTGGAGCAAGATTTCCCTGGCATGAGGATTGGTCCGGAGCCCACCACCGACTCCTTCATCGCTGTGATGTACGGGGAGAACGAGGGCAGCACCCCAGGGAACGCTTTAGTTGTGGACCCCAAGAAGCCATTTCGAAAGCTCGGTCGCTTTGGAAATGCTTTCCTGAATCGGTAAGGACCAGCAGCCTGCCACCTTCGGGCGGGTTACTTAAAACGTTTCTTTGAATTCTTGCCAATTACGTGTAAAGGTTCAAAAACAGAACTGAACATGTCTGTTCTAGAAGAGAGACGTTATAGGGAATATGCTTTGGGTATTCAAATGTTTGAAACTTGCCCTGGCCCAGTAGCTCAGTGGGTTAGGGTGTCGTCCTGATGTGCCAAGATTGCGGGTTCAGTCCATGGTCAGGGCACATACAAGAACCAACCAATGAATGCATAAATAAGTGGAACAACAAAGCGATGTTACTCCCTTTCTCGCTCCCTCTCTCCCTTCTCCCTTCTCTCTAAAATCAATTTAAAAATATATTTGAAAGATTTTCAAAGAAAATGATCATTTCACCTATTCTGGGTGACTTCAGAGAGCAAAACTAAGGCCCAGGAGTGGACATTATAAGGCCACACAGTATAAGGAACAAATTTCTAATCGCTTGAGCCGCATAGAATTGATCAAGTTGCCTTGAGAGGTGTGAGCTCCCCGTCGCTGGCTGGATGGCCACCGCTCAGGCCGAGTGTGCCGGGGCCTCCTGCGCAGAGCTGAGCCCAGGGGACCCCAAGGTACACCTGACCCCAGATTTAGTCTGTTGATTATTGCAGGACAGGCCACCTCCTCTCCCTGGCTGCCCCTTATGCTTCTCACTCCCATGCCGTGAGCTGCTTCCTTCTTTATTAGAGCAGAGCAGGGGAAATAGAGCCAAAACAGCACAAAAAGTTAATTTTTATACATGGGCATTATTTTATAGGTGTGAAGTTGTAGGATAGCCGAAGTACTGTCTTCACTGGAGATGCAGTTGCACTACCCCGTCACCTTTCACCAGTTCCCCAGGAAACGGTGAGAGGGCAGAGAATAGCCAGCAGGCTCTCCCGGAGGCAGCTCTGCCCTCTCAGATGTGATCTGCCCCTACCTTCCCCGCCCCCTCAGTCCTCATGGCCACTCCTAGCGGGGGGGGGGGGGGGGTTTGTGTTTTTTTTTTTTAACATTTCTCTTTCTTTTTCCCTATCATTCCCCTCTCCCCTCACCCCTTCTCTTATGAGTTTACTGCTTTAGACTGGTTGGTTTGAGGGAGTGGGCTATGGGAGGTTCAAGGACAAGTTGGGAGTCATCCATACCCCTTTAGGGAGAGGTGGAACTAGAGCTGACAGACAAGAGACTTGAACTGCACTTCTTCTTTTTAGCTGGTTTTCAAAAATAGGAATGTATCTTCCCAGTGGACTTCTGTCCTCCCAGAGGCTGAGACATCTCGTTGCACAACTCCAGGGGGCGCCATTCATGAGGACTATGGAATGAATGATGTGCCTGGGAGCTGTGCAGTGGCTCTGCCCACAGTGGTCCAGGCAACCTGCACAGATGCCTTCTGTGGAAACCCGAACTCTCTAGGGACCCATCCTCTCCGTTAAGGGCTTTTCTATGCTGCTATGGAGATCAGCGAAAGCATCCAAGTGGCAGGGGAGAGCGCTGCAGCAGGATAAATAGAAAGGTGCCGATGGCATAGCTGGAGCACAGAGAGATGTCATCTCGCTGCTAGCAGTGAACTCAGCTTATTCCTGAACTCCAGAGCGTCTTCTGATGGGAGAAATAGGGGTTGAGCCCAGGTGGGGAAAAAGAGAGGGTCTCTCGGGAAGGGGTGGGAAGGAGCAAACCACACTTGAGGGGAAGTGGGACAAGAAGCTCCCCCATCTGGGCCTCCCGGGAAGCTGTGGTCATGGGGAAGGCAGTAGCCAGGCTTCCTGTCCCAAGACTGGCCCTGAAAGGAAGTGCAGGGCACAGCACCCTCCCTTCTCTGTGGAAGGCCTCCTGGGGTCCTGCGGTTTCATTACCACTGCACTCAGTCCTACTCTCTTTTGGCCTGACAACGGCTTAAAAAAGAAAGGAGCTGTGACTTTTTTCAAGTTCCCACTTTGTGAAGTCCATTTTCACAAGAGAAAAACCAGGAAGAGTGGTTTGGGGCTTGTTTAATTTTGGCAGGTGATTTACTTTCCCAACAGATTTCTTTTTTTTTAAAATCCCAAACATTTATCAGATAAGTATGAAAACAAAGCATTTAGGCCCTAACCGGTTTGGCTCAGTGGATAGAGTGTCGGCCTGCGGACTGAAGGGTCCCAGGTTCGATTCCGGTCAAGGGCCTGTACCTTGGTTGCGGGCACATCCCCAGTAGGGGGTGTGCAGGAGGCAGCTGATGGATGTTTCTCTCTCATCGATGTTTCTAACTCTCTATCCCTCTCCCTTCCTCGCTGTAAAAAATCGATAAAATATATTTTTTAAAAAAACAACAACAAAGCATTTAGGAAAGATTTTGAATAGCAAGGTTCATTATCTCAGAATTGAAAACTTGCTGGAAATAATCCATGCATTATATAAGCAAGTGTTAATTGAATTCAGACTACATAGAAAAATAATGGCAAATAATTATATGGTATTTACTGTGTCAGATACTGTTCTGACTTTATATTAGCTCTAAATGTCCTCACAAAAACCCTGTGACTAGGTGCTACTATCATCCCTAACGTAGCGAGGAAAACTGATGCGTAGAGAGATTGATTTAGTCTACAGGATCACTCAGCTAAGTGGCAGTGCTGGGATTGGAACCAAGGCCATCTGGCCCAGAGTCCTGCTAGTGACATGATACTGAGCTGCCCGATGATATAATGTTTACACTAAGAATCATTGCCTACTGCCCACCCCCACCTGACTTTTGAAGCTGTTCTTAACATAACCCACCGCAATGATGAAAATGCTGCTGTTTCACCCCAGCACTTATGTAAGAGAGTCAGTTAGTGTAGGGCGTTCAAATGTGTGTACGTAATTTTAGCATCCCTGTGGGAATATCAGCAGGTTCGGTCTAAAGGCAGGCAAACTTCTTTTTACTTAGTATACTTTCTGGGAATGAGGTCAGAGTACAATACCACATAGAAGAGACTCATCTGCCTGCTGTGGAGAACTCCCTTCCCCCACTGAGCAACCACCAGTCACCCATGGGACAAGTTCCATTGTCCTGGCCCCTCCTTATAGGGCATTGGCTTGTGCATCTGCCCCCAGCAGCATCTTTAAAAGGGATTAGTACTTCCCCTGGTCATACCAGATAACGCCTATGGCGTGACACCAGCCTCAAAGCATTAAGCAAACCAGTGGAGCCTAAGTCTCAATCTCCAAGGCCGGTTCCTAAGAAAGTAACAGGGAGTCTACAGTGCATTTTTGAGAAATGAAGACAAATTCCCAAAAGGGCAGCTTCAAATGATAGAAATTCCATAATTGAGCGATAAAAGCAGGAGTTGAGTCTAGAACAAAAAGAATTACATGGAAACGACTTTAGCGTGACATTCTGCAACTGCACTTCCGAGAGGAATTCCACAGGCGGGCCTATCTCGGAGTTGCTCCAAGGTTATTGAGGTTACAGAGTCTGTTATCAGGAGGCAGTTCCACCTCACAGAGGAGGAGACGGACATACCAACAGCACCCTGAGGCTATGAGCCTGGGAGACAGACACCAGTGTATTTTGGTCAGTTCAACAAGTGTCAGGAATTGGCTTCTGACATTTCCCCCTGCTGTCTGCTTTTGAATTGGATGTTATGTTTTCCCCTCAATCTACTTTTCTAAAAATATTAGTCTGTTTTTCAAATTCAGACAGCTACAGACATTGTTTTAAATTTAGCATATAGTATAATTTTAAATTGTAGTCTTCCGGAGAACACATTCTTAATCTCATTTACTTCTTCATTGCCTCAATTTCTTTAAAAAATAACTTTAATCATTAACCTTAGGAATTAAATTTTGAAACTTCCTTTTAAATTGAAGGAATCTGAATAGTACTTTTGGAGCACCTGTTATTTTAGCTCGGCCTTATGATGGTGATGATAAAAAAATATTGTCTTACATTTGTGTAATAATTTAGCAATAGTAGAATACAGATGGGTATTTTTGGACTTATACTCTTATTTGTTACCTCTATGTTTGTAATTAAAGAGGCTTTACTAAATAGACTCTTTTTAGATTATGAGTAATACATAGTCATTTAAGTATCATTGTGAATTGAAAAAAACTGCATACAAGTGTACAATGTCAGTCCAGACACATGCTGATTCTACCATCTAATTTAGCTGCAGAGATGAAGGGAAATAGACTCTTGCCGAAAATCACTGCTGATTCACCAGCAAAAAGAAAAAAAAATTTTTTAATTTGAGGCATTAGTTGGTTTTTGTGTATGTGCTATGATACATGTTAGGGTACAAAACAAGTCTTTATAAGTTCAAGAAGATGGAAACCATATCAAGCATCTTCTCGGATCACGATGGCACAAAACTAGAAATCAACTACAATAAAAAAAACTCAAAAACATTCAAACACATGGAGGCTAAATAGTATGTGATTAAACAATGAATGGGTTACCAATTAGATCAAGGAAGAAATCAAAAGCTTCCTGAAAATAAATGAAATTGAACACATAAGAACACAAAATCTATGGGACACAGAGAAAGAAGTCCTGAGGGATGTTCATAGCATTACAGGTCTACCTCAAGAAAAAGAAAAAGCTCAAATCCTATATAATAAAAGCCTAGTATGCTAAGTGTCCGGTCGTCTAGTCATCTGTTCAAACAATCAAAGTGTAATATGCTAATGATATGCTAAGGCCGCTCAACTGCTCGCTATGACGTGCACTGACCTCCAGGGGACAGATGCTCTGACCAGTAGGTTAGCTTGCTGCTGGGGTTCGGCCAATCGGGACTGAGCAAAACGGGCTGGACATGCCCTGGAGCTCTCCCACAACCCCTCCCCCCAGCTGACCCCGTCCTGATGGGCCCCCATCTGTGCAGGCAAGCTGGACCCCACCCATGCACGAGTTTGTGCACCGGGCCTCTAGTAAGTGATAAACCCTACAACTAAAGGAAATAGAGAACAACAAGAAAAGCCCAGAAGAAGTAGAAGGAAGGAATAATAAAGATCAGAGCAGAAGCTCTAGCTGATTTGGCTCAGTGGATAGAGCGTCAGCCTGCAGATTGAAGGGTCCTAGGTTCAATTCCAGTTGGTTTCAGGCTTGATCCCCAGTAGGGGGCATGCAAGAGGCAGCCAATCAATGATTCTCTTTTATCATTGATGTTTCTATCTCTCTCCCTCTCCCTTCCTCTCTTAAATCAATAAAAAAATAAAAATAAAAATATAAAGGAGCTGAAATAAATGACACAGACACTAAAAAGCAATATAAAAGATCAATGAAACCAAGAACTGGTTCTTTGAAAAGATAAACAAGATTGATGAACCTTTAGTCAGACTCATCAAGAAACAAAGAGAAAGGACCCAAATAAGTAAAATCAGAAATGAAAAAGGCACCACAGAAATACAAAGGCTTGTAAGAGAATACTTTGAACACCTACTAGTATATGCCAACCAACTGGACAACCTGGGACAAATGGACAAATTCCTGAAAACATACAATCTTTCAAAATTCGATCAGGGGAGATCAGAAAACCTGAATAGGCTGATAACAACTAATGAAATTGAAGCAGTAATAAAAAAAAACAAAAAAAAAACCTAGCAAACAAAAGTTCTGGACCTGATTTACAGACAAGTATTACCAAACATTCAAAGAAGAGCTAACACCTGTCCTCAAACTCTTCCAAAAATTCAAGAGGAGGGAAGACTTCCAAGCTCTTTTTACGAGTCCAGCATTACTCTAATCCCAAAACCAGATAAGAACACTACAAAGAAAGAGAATTACAGGCCAATATCCCTGATCAACACAGATGCTAAAATCCTCAACAAAATATTAGCAAATAGGATCCAGCAATACATTAAGAAGATCATATACCTTGACCAAGTGGGATTTATTCTGGGGAGACAAGGCTGGTTAATATTCGCAAATCAATAAATGTGATACATCACATAAAACGAAGGGTAAAAATCATATCAATAGACGCAGAAAAAGCATTCAACAAAATACAGCAGTCACTTTCTTTTAATATATTTTATTGATTTTTTTTTTTATAGAGAGGAAGGGAGAGGGATAGAGAGTTAGAAACATTGATGAGAGGGAAACATAGATTCAGCTGCCTCCTGCATACTCCCTACTGGGGATGTGCCCACAACCAAGGTGCATGCCCTTGACCGGAATCGAACCTGGAACCCTTTAGTCCACAGGCCAACGCTCTATCCACTGAGCCAAACCAGTCAGGGCAGCATTCACTTTTGATAACAACTCTCAGCAAAGTGGAAATAGAGGAAACATACCTCAACATAATAAAGGCCATATATGATAAACCTACAGCCAACAACATATCCAATGGGCAAAAACTAAAAGCATTTCCTTTAAGAACAGGAACAAGACAGGGTTGTCTGCTTTCACTGTTCTTATTCAACCTAGTACTAGAAGTCTAGCCACAGTGATCAGACAAGAAGAAGAAATACAAGGCATCCAAATTGGAAAGGAGGAAGTAAAACTCTCATTACTCACAGATAACATAATATTATACACAGAAAACCCTAAAGACTCCACCAAAAAACTACTAGATTTAATAAATGAAATTGGCAAAGTAGCAGAATACAAAATTAACATCCAGAAAGCAATGGCATTTTTATACACCAATAATGAACTCTCAAAAAGAGAAAATAAAACCAATCCCATTTACCATTGTAACAAAAATAATAAGATACCTGGGAATAAACTTAACCAAAGAGGTAAAAGACCTGTACTTGGAAAACTATAAGACATTGAAAAAAGAAATAGAGGAGATACAAACAAGTGGAAGCATATACTGTGTTCATGGATTGGGAGAATAACATCATTAAAATGTCTATATTAACCAAAGCAATCTATAGATTCAATGCAATCTCTGTTAAAATACCATCGGCATATTTCACAGATCTAGAACATATATTCCAAAAATTTATATGGAACCTAAAAAGACCCCGAATAGCCACAGCAATCTTGAGAAAGAAGAACAAAATTGTAGGGCTCAGAATACCAGATATCAAATTATACTACAAAGCCATTGTAATCAAAATAGCCTGGTATTGGCACAAGAACAGACATATAGATCAATGAAACAGAACAGAGACCCCAGAAATTGACCCATGCCATTATTGTCAATTAATATTTGACAAAGGAGGCAACAGCATACAGTGGAATAAAAACAGTCTCTTCAATAAATGGTGTTTGGAAAATTGGATAGGTAAATGAAAAAAGAAAAGAAAGAACTAGACCACCAACTTACACCATACACAAGAATAAACTCAAAATGGATAAAAGACTTAAATGTAAGTCATGAAACCATAAAAAATCCTAGAAGAAAACATAGGCAGTAAAATCTCAGACATCTCACATAGCAGAATTTTCTCTGATAACATCTCCTAGGGCAAGAGAAACAAAGGGAAAAAAATAAACAAATGGGGCTACATCAAACTAAAAAGCTTCTGCACAGCAAAAAAAAAAAAAAAAATCCTCAAAATGAAAAGGGAACCCACTGAATGGGAGGACATATTTGCCAATGACATCTCTGATAAGGGGTTAATTTCCAAAATATATGAAGAACTCATGCAATTCAACAAAAGGAAGACAAACAATCAAATCAAAAAATGGGCTAAGGACCTGAATAGACACTTCCCCAAAGAGGACATACAGATGGCCAATAGGCATATGAAAAAATGCTCAACATCACTAATCATCAGAGAGATGCAAGTTAAAACTATAATGCGTTATTCCTCACATCTGCCAGAATGGCTACCATCAATAAATCAACGAACAAGTGCAGGTGAGGATGTGGGGAAAAGGGAACCCTAGTACACGGCTGTTGGGAATGCAAAGTGGTGCATCCACTATGGAAAAGAGTATGGAGTTTCCTCAGAAAATAAAAAATGGAACTGCTGTTTGATCCAGTGATCCCACTTCTAGGAATATATCCTAAGAATCCTGAAATACCAATCAGAAAGAATATATGCACCCCTATATTCACAGCAACATTATTTATAATAGCTAAGATCTGGAAACAGCCCAGTGCCCACCAGTAGATGAGTGGATAGAAAAGCTGTGCTACACTTATATAATGGGGTACTATGTAGCTGTGAAAAGAAGGATCTCGTACCCTTTGAGACAGCATGGAGGGACCTGAATATTATTATGCTAAACAAAATAAGCCAGTCAGAGAAAGACAAGTATCACATGATCTCACTCATATGTGGAATCTAAGGAGCAAAATAAACTGACCCACAAAATAGGTCCAGAGACGTCGAAGCATGGAACAGACTGATAGATCTCAGAGGGGAGAGGGGAGGGGGGAGGAAGGGAAATGGGGTGAAAATAGGGGATATCTGTAATAATGTCAACAATAAAAATGAATTTAAAAAAATTAAACTAAAAAAATAATAAATAATAAAAACAGACTTAATATATAGAGTCAGTCCAGACACATGCTGGTTCCGCCAGCTAATTTAGTGACAGAGATTATGGGAAATAGGCTCTTGCCAAGAATCACTCTTGATTCACCATCAAAAGAAATTGTGTTTTAATCAGAGGCATTAGTTGGTCTTTGTGTGTGCCCTGTGCTTCCCCACAATAAACTCCCTGAAGCTCTTGCCATTACTCTTTAACCTCAGGATCGTGGTGGCTCCCAGGTCATGGACCCATTGTGCTTTATTGGCTGCCTGTACAGTCCTGGTCCTGACATTGCAGAAAACCAGCTTTACTGCCTGGGCTCAAGCAGACTTTCCCGGCACTGGCTGTGACTGGCGCCTTGCACCCAGCCTCACCCAATCCCCCATAACAGTGAGGCTTCATTTAGAAAAGGACATATTTAGGTTGAACCACTTGAAATGACCAATATTCAACCATCTTTTACTTGTAAAAGTGGTAATTCCGTAAGATCTAGGGGTAGGTAACCTTTGGCTTTTTATAGTGTGGATTTAAAATAAATTTCTAGCCGAAACCGGTTTGGCTCAGTGGATAGAGTGTCGGCCTGCGGACTCAAAGGTCCCAGGTTCGATTCCAGTCAGGGGCACGTACCTTGGTTGCGGGCACATCCCCAGTAGGGGGTGTGCAGGAGGCAGCTGGTCGATGTTTCTCTCTCATCGATGTTTCTAACTCTCTATCCCTCTCTCTTCCTCTCTGTAAAAAATCAATAAAATATATAAAATAAATTTCTACTGGCAGTAGAAGGTTAGATCAGACATGTGTGCTATAGGACCGTATAAAATTATTACGGGTTAGTTGTCAAAGTCTTTTTGTATATTGATTGCTATTTACTATGTACTAGTAAATGGGAATTTGTGTAATCTCTCTGGTCCTACTCTTATCAGTAAAGTGAGCTGGTAAAGGAGGTGCTTTTAAATAGCTCCATATCCTCTCCATGGAAGCTTCGGTTTATTTGAACCTAATGACAGCCTGGGAGTTCTCAGAATTGCTCAGAGACCTACAGGAGGTCACAGGGTGTGTGAGATAGAAGATGACCAGAGCCTGGATCATCTGCCTGCTGTGTACTGCTCCACCCTGCACCAGTGGGTGCAGATCAAGTCACATGCAGGAGCCTCTTCAATGGGGAGCTCAGGACTAGGGCATGTCACTTCTTTGCTTTAGGATGTTGCCTTCTGTGTGATAAAGGTACACAGCTGTGGTTCAAATGCATGAAATGGTAGGAGCAGACTAGTAGCTAACCTGGACTTTGGAGTTGGAACTGCCAGGTTAGCATCCCAGCTCATCACTTACCAGCCATGTGACTTGACAGGTTATGATCTGTGCCCCCTCTGTGCCCCAGTCTCCTCGGTAAAATGATACAAAGCCCCTTCCCCTGAGCTTGTGGTGGGGATTGAGTGAGTTAACTATAGATGTCACTGCACTGTTTGGAAACCAAAAGCAGCATTAAGTGACTGCCTGGTTCTTTTAAAATGTTGATCAGCGAGCCTTGGCTTGTGTGGGTCAGTGGATAGAGCATGGGCCCCACACACTGAAGGGTCTCAGGTTCAATTCCAAGTCAAGAGCATGTACCTGAGTTGCAAGTTCAATCCTATGAAATGTGAAAGGATACACTTCAAGGCAAGGAATGGATGTACTTCTTGTTAGTCACTCCAGCAAGGATCAGGACATCTGTGCTTGGAAACATGTCAGCAGACACACATGAGCAGGGAGGCCTGAGCCATGGCTGACCACGCCCTACCCAACAAATAACCTTGCTTTTCATCTTCTCTTAGAGCATAAAAGTAAGACAGGTTTGTTGTGCAGCATTGCATTAGGGGTTTTTTCTGATTACAGTTATTTAAGAAAACGTGTGTGTGGTTCTAACCCTATGAGTCGCCCCGCACAAGGGGTCTAAAAGCTGACTTGTGTTCTGTGCTCCATTCTCCCCACCCCCTCTAATCCACCCCATGTACTCTTTCTTCTGTGGAGTGGAGACCAGATTTGGACACAATCCCAACTACCCCTCTCTGGGTGCCCCTGGAGAGCTCCTTTTTCTTTCCCTCCCCCCTCTTCCTTCTCTCTCTTCCTCCTTGAATTGGAATGTCTCCATCTTTTCCTCTTCTCCAGGTCCCTGTCTTCCCTCCTCTCCCTCTCCCACTCCCTGCTTCCCTTCCCCTTCCTTTCTCCCTCCCTCTCCCCTCTTCCCCTCCTCCTCTTTTCTGCAGTTGCCCCTACTGGCCCGAATCCCTCTCCCTTGTTTATTATGTGGCAGCTTCACTATATCTGACTGCATCTTATTTCGTGGCTCATACATTTTGCCTCTGCGGATGTGTCAGGAGCCAAGGGAGTTGTTGAAATGTTGTCACTTTGCACATGAGGGAGTGGACAGTTTATAAATTTTTTAGTCCCTCTGCTAACTTTACAGTAGAATCCAGGGATTTTTGTGTTTTGGAAGTATTGATATTAAGTGGTTTTGGGGGAAAGGTCAGCCTCTCCCAGGAATGCTTTTCCACATATGGGCACTTTTTCCAGATTGCCAGATGCCTCCAGCCACCTCATAGAAAGGACGGGACTATGATAAGAGTCTGAATCACAGATGTGCTCAGAACTCCGTTCCTACCCCAATGCTAGAGCACTGAATGTGGCATTTCTTATTCTGTGAACCTACAAAGAATGCTCAGGGATCCCTGTGCACTTCATTCTCACAGATCTCTCCAAGTGGTGGCAGTGGGGTTTACGTAAAGGTGGAGGGGGCAGGAGGGGCAGGAAAAATCAGAAATGAGGGGCTTCTCTTAAATTAACTTGACCCTTTATTTTTCACATTATAAGGTTTTTAACATTATGGGTTGAGTTCTACTCAACTGACATCAGAACATTAGGCTGCACTCCAGCCAGCCATGCATTCGTGGCATGACCTCCAGATGCCACAACTGCTTTGGGCTTCAGCGTTTCTAGCTGCAGAATGCTCGTAATATCTTTCCTACATCATCCCAGGCTGACTTGAAAATCTAGGAAAGAATGTATGACAAACTTGTCCTGAGCACCTTCAAAGAAAGTTATTTTGAAAGGTCATAAGTTACAGCAAAAGCTCAGGGCTGCCCACCCCTGCTCGCCTGGCCACGCCCCAGCCTGCCCTCTGTGCTGTCCACCAGTGCTTGCGAAGGCTGGGCAGGCCTCCCTGTCCTGCATTCCCCGCATATTTACTCTCTGAGTAATCCCACCAGTTCCACTGAATGGAAGAATTGAGCTTTCACCAAGGGTTTCAAGCTTTCTTCCCACACAGATACAGAAGTTAGCACTGACAATATAGACAAAGGAGAGCCTTCCTGTCCCTGTACCGTTTCCAGCTGAAAACATACCCAGTGCCTAAAAGAGATCCCCCTTGGGCCCAGCTGAAGTGGCTCAGTGGTTGAGAGTCGACCTATGAACCAGGAAGTCATGGCTCAATTCCCAGTCAGGGCACATGCCTGGGTGGTAGGCTTGATACCCAGTGGGGGCATGCAGGAGACAGCCGATCAATGATTCTTTCATCATTGATGTTTCTATCTCTTTTTCCCTCTCCCTTCCTCGCTGAAATTAACATATATATATATATATATATATATATATATATATATATATATATATTTATACACACACACACTGAGTGGCCAGATTATTATGATCTCTGAACGCATAATAATCTGGCCACTCAGTGTATATCCTATATAATAAAAGGCTAATATGCAAATTGTCCCCTCAACCAGGAGTTTGACCAGCAGGCAGGCTGGCCAACCACCCATGTCCCCTCCCCCTGGCCACGCTGGCCGGACCCCACCCATGCACGAATTCATGCACCGGGCCTCTAATATATATATATATGTATATATACCCTGAGTGGCCAGATTATTATGCGTTCAGAGATCATAATAATCTGGCCACTCAGTGTGTGTGTGTGTGTGTGTGTGTGTGTGTGTGTGTGTGTATATATATTTTTTAAGAGATCCCCCTCAGGCTCTGTTGCCTGGGTGGAGGGAACACAGCCTTTTCCTCTAGTACTCTAGAGTTAGACAGTGTTAGAGCTAAAAAGACTCACCCTCCCTGGTCCAAGTGTCTCCAATTACCCATGAGGAAACTGAGTTCCAGAGGGGGGAAGTCCTTGTCCAGGGCCCCACAGCAATTTATTGGCAGCGACTGAGCTGAACCTGAACGCAGGTCTGCTGACCCCGGCCACAGTTTTCCTGCCACTCTACTCTACTTCCATGAGGCCTACGCCAGGACAGCAGACTAGAACCATAGGAGGGAAAGCAGAAGGAGAAGGAAGGGAAGTGATGGACAAGGAAGGAGGCTTGGAGAAGCTTGGCCAGGTCCCTCCCCGACCCTGCCCCTCCATGTGCTTATAGGGTACCCCTAGGACTCAAACACCTGGAGAATTTGGGGGGTTGCCCACAGGTGCTGCCCCACCCTGAGCCTGAAGCCATAGCAAGTGTCAGGCTGGGTGCTGAGTCCCTAGGCATCACACAGTGAAAACAGGCCCCAGTACTTCTAAGGTCACTTTAGGGATCGGGCAGGGCCTGGCAGGAGCTCGGCATGTTCCAGCCCGGTGGGGCCTGGGATTCCCCTGGGGGAGAAGACCCGGATGCTTGACCAAGGAGCAGCCTGGAGGAGGTGCAGGTGAGACTGGCAGGCTTTGGGTGAAGGCCCAGCTCTGAGTGACTCTGAGCAAGTTACTTAACCTCTCTGAGGTTAAGAGTAATTTTTTCCTCCTGAGGTTAATATGAGGAGCAAATGAGATGATATTGTAAAATATCTAAGTGTTCAATAAACGTTGGTGAAAATCACAGTGAACAGTAAGGAGTCTGGTAGCAGGTAGCCCCAATGGAGGTCCCATCAGTCCCCTGCAAGCCCCACTTCACAGCAGATGATGTCAGCAGCCCAGAAAGGCCAAGGAGCTCCGTCGTTGGCTCACTCTGCAGTGCCGTTCTGATCCCTCCCACCTTTGGTCTCTTTCTTCCAGATTCATGTGCTCCCAGCTGCCCAATCAGGTCCTGAAGAGCATCAGCATCATCGACAGCCCGGGCATCCTGTCCGGGGAGAAGCAGCGCATCAGCCGAGGTCAGTGCCCTTGCCCGCCCTGCCCCACCCAGTGCTGGCCGAGGCGCTCTGCTATTGGCAGAGGATTTCCGTCCCTGGTGTATTCTCCCCATGCTCCAGGACCCCCAGCGTCCCTGGGCAGCCCAGGGTCCCAAGCTGAAGGGGCCCCAAGAAATAACCAAGGAGTCTGGCTAACCAATCATAAGCAGGCAAGCTAATGAAAGCGGGGTGGGGTGGGGGGTTCCCAGCTGCTCTTTCTCCCTCCCCCATTGGCACATATTCCACCCAGTTGCTCCCTCAGCATCCTTGCCTTGAGTAAGCGTTTTCTGCTATGTACTTGGTGCCAGACACTGTCCTGTCACTGGGAGTGCGGAAAGCAGGTGCAGTTTCTGCCCTCAAAGAGCTTATGTTGAGTAAGACAGACATTAATTAAGTTTTTACGAAGTAAATGGAAAATGCGAGCTGGGATAAGCACTCTGAGATGGGGGCTGTATATCAGGTATAAGGGGACCTGGCCTGGCTGCGGGGTGCTGGGAAAGGCTCCCCAGAGGACGTGCATTTGAGCCAGAATCTGGAGGATGCCCAGGAATTACCTGAGGGCAGCTGGCGTGGGAAGGAGAGACTGACTGACTGGTATTCAGAGGAGACGGATGAAGAATAGAAAATGACTGTGAAGAACAGTGGGGTCTGGGCAGCTTCAGCCTTCAGGAAACAAGGCTGAGCAGTAGCTGTTTCCAGACCCGTGCATTGTGGTTAAACAGATGGGCCTGCTCTCTCTCCCACCCTCTTGGAGAAAGCGGGTATCCGGGGCAGACCAGAGGACACAATTTACTTAGAGAAAGGAAATTCCTGACTGGGAGGACACCATGATGGACTCCTGTGGCCACAGAGATAGGTCACGTTCCCTTCATCCTGGCCTGGCAACAAAACCTACTTCCTCCAGACTTTGCTGGGAAGGAGAAGATGGAGCTGATGAATTGCTGCTATCACTTTTCACTTCGCCACCCCTAGAACAGCAAGTCAGTGGAACTCTGTTGAGAGTTGCTGGCATGCTGAAGTTGAGCAGTGACCTGTCTGGGGTCAAGGTCATGGGTCACGGCCACACAGTGAACTCCCTCAGTGCTCCTGAACAGAATGTAGTTATGGAGGCCACAAAGAGCTAAAAAGCAAGAGCCCCAATACAGGTAAATAACGGGCTTCCTTGGTCTGCACCCCCTTCTTTCAGGGGTGCTGACTGCAGCCTCCCTGGGCTCACCGAGCACTCGCTCGGGCTGCCTGGCTGTGCCTTCACCGCACCGGTCAGGGACTCGTGGGCCATTGGGCTGCCCTGAGGCCTCCGAGAACATTACACTTACAACAAAAGTCAGGTTAATACTATTCTCTCGTAACTATCTTTGTTGGTTTTATTTTCTGTTATAAAAGTAATCTTTATTGTACAGGATTTGAACAATGAGTAGGATGTACAAAAATCTCCCTCTGTCACAAATAACAATGACTAATGATTTTCTCTGGCTCCTTGGAGACTTCTTTCTATGCATATACAACATATCACTTTGAACAGAAATGTGATTACTATGCATGTTTTCTACAGTATGATTTTTGCCATAACAGTCTGTCGCCAGTGTATTCAAATTATTTTATTCCACTTAATAGCTGCTTAGTCTCCATCAAATGGAGGTAACATGGTTTATTTAACCAACTTGTGGATATTGTGGTGGATAATAATTTCACTCTTACAAATAGTGCTATAGGTAGGCATCTTTTATGTATCTTTTTTTTTTTTAATTTTATTGTTGAAAGTATTATATATGTCCCCTTTCTTCCCCCACTGGCCCCTTCTAGCCTCCTCTTTTGTGTATTTTACACCTCAGCGCCAATAGACTCTTCTTAAAGAGCCAGTTTAGGACCATTAACTGGCCCCATGAAAGTTGCTCTGCAGATAAAATGTTTTGTTTTAAAAGGAAAATAAAGCAAACACATGTTCCAGAGCTTTTCCCAGCCGCCCACATTTTACTACTTCTACATGTCTGACCAAAGTTACTGGAGAAATAAAGGGTTGCTGGTAATAAATCCCTCTTCACCTCTAAGTTTTAAGACCCAGATTGTAGTTTTGACCTTATCCACCCCTTTTCATTGGTAGGTAGGCCTTTGGTCAATTCTGATCACCCATATTCTTCAGGATTTCTCCTTAGCTTAGTAATTGTGTCTTTCAAACTGTAGCTCCTTACAGGAGTGTAGCATGACAGGACGCCTTCAGAGTGCTTTGAAGATCAGTCCTTTTTACCACTTTATAACAATCTGACTCACATCCTGGTCTGGCTTACTGTGGCATGTGCTTACACACATCCTATGCACAGAAATAGCACATACGCTTCCAACCTGTCGGCTGGTCCCTGCCGCCCTGACAGGCAGAGCAGCTGGCGAGGACGGACCGAGAGCTGCAGACAGTGTCAGCACTACGCGTGGGGCTGGCGCTCCCCAGCTACAGTATCTTACCATGTTTGGGCACCGTTGGTGGTTGCAGTCACTCAGCTGACAGTTCCAACACATTAATCCCAAAGAATACATGCTGTTTTAAAGCTGCTTCTGCTTAAACTACTGCAAACAGTGCTACATTCCCACACACGCTCGTGTATCTACTTGCATCTCTCCAGCTTCCTAGATCACAGCACCACCTTCGCCAGTCATTTATGTCAACATGGGGAGAGGTAGGAGGTGCAGAACATTTGAAACATCTGCATCGACTTAATCAGTGGCGCTGTGCCTCCCCTGCGGCGTTTAGTCTGTGAAAGAGGAGAGGTGGCCGCTGCTGTGCCTTCTCTTTGTCCGTGCAGTCGATGTGTTAACCCTCAACAAGGGGTCTCATCACGGAGGCCCCTCTTACACACTGAAGGCCTCTCCTTGAGGTGTGTATCCATGATAGTGGTGTGAGAATGGCCACCGTGTACTGAGCTGTGTGTCTACACTGTGCTAATCATTTAGGATTTCTGTCTACATTGCACACAGTCATGCACACACAGAAGCTGAGCCCTGGCCCAGGAAACCCTCCTCGCCCTCACTTCCCCTGGAAAGCAGAGCCTCCCAACGATCTTTCCCCAGCTGCTGGGCAGATGGGTGGTGGAGCTCAATATCTGGGGAGTGGACAGAGTAAAAACTGTTGAGAAGGTGCCACTTTCGGAGAACAGGCTCCGAGGATGAGTGCTTCAGGCAGTGCTGACGGCCAAAGCTGCCGTGTGGGCCCAGCCCACCCTCTGGCCTGCAGGGGTGTGCAGCCCTGGCAGAGAGCGTGCTGGACAGACAGTGCAGCTGCAGGAGGAGGTGGCGAGTGTGTGGTAACTGCTGCACGACCCCCAGGAGGACCTATGGACTGCGCCACACCCAGAGGTCTCCCCATCAGCACGGGACAGCACAGACGGCAGGTGGAGCGGTGGTGCGTTGTGCTGCTTTGCTGGGGGTCAGATGGGGAACGAGGGGCCTGACGGGAGCTGGCATCACATCATCACCTGCAGCCCTCGGGTACCTCCCGGGCATTGCCCAGGTGCCCAGAGCTCTGCAGAGAAGATGGCCTAGTGAGGGTGTGTCTCCAGGAAGGAGTCCTGCTGCCTTAGTCGTGAGCGCAAGAATGGAGACTCTCAACCTAGGGTTCAGTCGCACATCTCACCTCACCTGTGGCCCATTCTTCCTTGTTCAGTCTTCTCTCTCGTGACATCGTAAGCCTAGTCCCCCCTTTTTTTGTGTGCTGAGTAGAGGGGGCAAGTGGGACTACAAGGAGGACATGGTGTTTTGCAGACATTGCTCTTCTCTAGGCCAGAGCTATAGGTGACAAGAAGAGACACTTGATATTTCTACACAATAGTTCAAATTTCACGGTGTTAGGTTTGAAGTGAAATGACTCTTATGTGAGAAGTGGCCTTCACGGATTAGAATGTGTTTAAGCACTGCCTTCTCATCAGCATAATCTTACACTGACCCTGAGCTTCAGGTCACTGCCCTCCTCGCCTCCCTGCTCTGCTCCAGGAAAATCAGAATGCAGAGTCAGCACTGGGGGGAGTAACTCTCCTGTTCGGGAGCTCTGTAGGTAAAACCCACGACGGTGATTGACTTCGGAGCAACTTTTAGTATTCTCCATATGAAAACCTGTCCCCTTCAAATGTTCCTTTGTTTCATTATAGTTGGCATAAAATCTTTAGGAACAAAAGATTGAGCTTAGTTTCTAAACTGTAGCTTTCTTGGCCGACAAAGAATTCCCATCAAGTAGGGACAAAAATGTTCTGATATATTGATAGTAATAATTTTATTCTAATCAAGTAATAGCTACCTAAAAATTCTACAGCCTTTTCTTGATTCTTTTCTTGTAGCCAATTAAAAAATACCTTGATTCTTAAGATTTTTTTTAGATTATTTTTTCAAAATGGGTGGGTGGAATCTGATTGGCTCACTCCTGAGAAACATTCTTTGCCCCCGATGACAACATCCAGATTTTTAACTTTTTTTTCCCTGACTCTTTTTCTGTGTGATGACACATCCTTATTTTCATTTCCATTCTCTTATTATTCTGGCTCCTGGACTGTTTGCATCCTAAAATACTATTTATTTCATACTGAACCTAAACATCATCTAGGATTTATTTCTGGACCCGGCATGAACCCAAGTGTGTTCCCAACCACTGGGTACAGACCTCCCGGTCTGGCTCCAATCACAGTGTCCCTGTGTGACAAGGAGAACACTGCGAGAACCACCGTGGCGCCTGGTGGGCCTGTCCACGTATTTAGCACAAAAGCGTTTGGAAGGCACTGTGGTTTCCTGAGAGTCCGAGGTTCTGTATAGTCTCCAACAGACTGGACTTTGGTCATAAAAACAGTAGTTTTTCCCTTTTAAGAACTCTAGAAGAAAAAACCTCTTGATCCGAGTTTTCTAGCAGATATGCCTGCTCTCCCCGTACCAACAGCTCGTCAAATGAAAGGGAGAAGTGTTTTCCTCTGGTGTTTAAGCTCTTCTCACTATAAGCCCTTTTCATTATAAGTCAACGAGTAGAACTAAGAAGACAGTGAAAATTAAAAGGGCAGAAAATGTCCGGCTAGTGAAAACAATAAATAATAGTAATGCATGAAACAGAAAGGATCTCACTGCACTGCAAGTAACAACAGGAAATAATTAGTGTCAAAAATCATTGATTAATGTTTTATCATTTACATACAGACATCCTTCACTGGTAATATTAAATGAGGTCCTCAAAAATAAAAAAGGCCTCTGAATATTGACAGGCACACATGAACAGGATGCCAACTCAGGTGAGGTGTCCAAACATAGTATTGCAAAAGAATTGACAGACTTGGAAAACAGGGCATGGAAATCCAACCTGTAATCAATAAAGGTGCAGAAAAACAGAGAAGGCCAAGACAGACCGTAATCAGGGAAGTGCAAACACACTTAAATGACATGTTTTTTGAACTTGAAAGACAAAAGACCGGATTTTGAAGGCTGCCCAAGGAAGGCGGGAGAACATTTAGAGACGTCCAGAAAAGAACAACTTCCTCACAGGCTTTGGAAACAAGAGGGCTAGAGAGGAAAACACCAATATGTCTTGTCCCCTAAAAGAAAAGGCTTGGCGCAAGACATTGGCCAGGCTCAACAGCAGCCAAGACCCTTCTGAGAAGCACTAGATTAAAGAGACTTCAGAGACCAACAGCTCCCCAGGTGGGGCAGGGGTGGCAGGTGGGGCCTGTCCTTGAGGTGGGCCTCACAGCCAAACCGTAGGTGTAAGAGCCGAACTTCATGAAGAGTTCCTGAGAGGGGCCCATCTGTGTGTGGCTCAGCAGGTGAGTGTTGACCCAGGAACCAGGGGGTCATCAGTTTGATTCCCGGTCAGGGCATATGTCTGGGTTGTAAGCTCAATCATTAGTTGGGGGTGTGTAGGAGGCAGCCAATTGTTGATTCTCTCTCCTCATTGATGTTTCTATCTCTCTCTCCCCTCTTCTCTGAAATCAATAAAAATATATTTAATAATTTAAAAAGTTCCTGAGAGCTTACCCTGAAACAAGGAAGTTCAGGCCTTACTTGGGTAGTATTCTAAATAAGAGAAGGAATTATATATATATATTTGCCTAAGCAACTGTTACAACCGAATGACCGGAATGACCAGACGACCAGTTACTATCACACGCACTGACCACTAGGGAGCAGACGCTCAACGCAGGAGCTGCCTCCTGGTGGTCAGTGCACTCCCACAGTGGGAGTGCCACTCAGCCAGAAGCTGGGCTCATGGCTGGCAGGCGCAGGTGCAGCAGCAGTGGAAGTCTCTCCCGCCTCCACGGCAGCGCTACCGAGCAGTGGCGGCATGAGCGGCAGCAGAGCTGCTCCTGGCCCCGGCTGGGAGTCCTCCCTGGCCACCTGCCGCGTCAGCACTGCTAAATCCCTCGGGCCGAAACCTGGCAGTCCGACATCCCCCAAGGGGTCCCAGATTGAAAGAGGGCACAGGCCAAGCTGAGAGACCCCACCCGTGCACGAATCCGTGCACGAATCCGTGCATCGGGTCTCTAGTAATTAAATAAAGGGGAGGTTGTTGTGAGACAATACTATCTTCTCCCTCATTCTGGTCACCATACAATTACAGATCCAGCTCAGGGCAGTCCCAGCTTTTCCACAGCACCACAGATCTTCTCTCTAACCTACACTAATCAGTCTGTAAACCCAGAATCCTACAAATTGATTTCCTTGATCAAATCAAGGGACTGAAGTCCCTGAAGACTGTCCTTTGTGGAGCAGGAAGTGCATAGACAATAGAATTGAACTTCCTTGGTTCCAGCCACTTACCAACCCTGTGGCCTTGAAAAAGTTGTTAACCTCTCTATAAAATGAGAGTAATAGTACCTAGTGCATAATGTTGTTGTAACTTAGTTAATACATGGGACACAGAAAATAATGCCCAGCCTAGCACATAGTAAGTGCTCAATAAATATTAGCTTCATCATTTCATTGTGTTGTTGTTGTTGAAAGCCAAAGAGTTTTCAAAGGCTGAATTTAGTTAACCTTTATATGGTTTACTAGAGGCCCGGAACACGAAATTCGTGCACGGGTGGGGTCCCTAGGCCTGGCTGGTGGTCAAGGCTGATCGGGGCCAGGCTGATCAGGGCCAGGCCAGAGAGGAGGCAACAGTCACTGGGCTGGGCATGGAAGAAACAGACACTGACACCGCCATCGTTGGCACTCTGCTACCACGCGGTTCCCCGCCTCCCCCCTCCTCCTTCCCTCACCACTGCGCTGCCACCACAGTGGGCCGATTGGAGCCTGCTGGCTGGGGGCAGGGACAGGGCACAGGAGGTTGGCCGCCGGCCCCAAGAAGGGAGCTGGTCCTTGGCCCACCCTGGGAAAAGGGCCGCATCCACCACCTCCCACCCCCGGTTCCCTGTCCCAGACCGGGGACCAGGAGGAGGGACCGCGGGAGGTTGGCCAGCTGGGGGAGGTTGGCTGTGGGAGTGCACTGACCACCAGGGGGCAGCTTCTGCATTGAGCATCTGCCCCCTGGTGGTCAGTGTGCATCATAGCAACCTGTCATTCTGGTCACTTAGGCTTTTATATATATACTAAGGCTTTTATATATATACTAGCTTTCCCGTTGCAGGAAAAATCCTGCAATAGGATTTCCTGCTGCACTCTACCCCGCCTCCGTTCCTCCCTTGTTCGCCCGCCTCACCTTCTCCTCCAGCCCACCCGTGTTTCCCTTCACCCCCGGCCCCGCCTCCGCCCCGCCCTTCTCCTCCCCCCGGCCCCGCCTCCGCCCCGCCCTTCTCCTCCCCCTGGCCCCGCCTCCGCCCCGCCCTTCCCCCAAGCTTTACTCCCTTCTGCAGCTGTTGGCTTCTTTCGACGCTGTCTTGATATGCAAATTAGCCGCCATCTTTGTTGGGGGTAATTTGCATACTCATCCTGATTGGTTGGTGGGCGTGGCTTGGTTGGTGGGCGTGGCTTGTGTGTAGCGAAGGTGCGGTCAATTTGCATATTTTTCTATTATTAGATTAGATATAGATATTGGTCTCTTGTCTCATAAAGTCTTCTGTCTCAGAGAGTAGGGGAAATTTTTGTCAAGTTATTTGAAATGTGAAATTTGTTATTCAGGGATTAAAAATGCTATTTTTGGGTAAGTGTTTCTACCTTTTCTCTACATTATCTTGGTCATTTTATTGATGATTTGTTTTCAGTTTTGAAATTGTATGTCTTGCAGGAAGTAGAAAAGAGATAACACTCTAATTGATTATTCAGCTTAAAATATTTGATGGAAAAGAATTTTAAAATAACTGCGCATGCATGTGTGATCTTTTTGGCATTTCTTTATTTTAAAAGTGATTATGTAAAAAGCAACAGGCAATTTTAGGGGCATGCTAGAGGCTATTCATTCAACACACATACATATTGATTATGTGCCAAGTGCCAAGCACTGTCCTGGATTCCAAAGTGAGTGAGGCATAGAACCTGGCCAGGTGCTCACAGCTGTTGGTATGGGTGGACCTACAAACAAGCTCTAATAGAAATGCAGTGAACAATGGGCCTCACCAGCCTCCAGCTGGGGGGTGGAGGTAGGCAGACTCAGCAAAACTACTACGAGAAAGCATTCTTTTCCCCAAAATTTTATTTGCATTTTCTTTCTCTCTCTCTCTCTCTCTCTCTCTCTCTCTCTCTCTCTCTCTCTCTCTCTCTTTCTAGATAATTAAGTGAATTTTTTTGTACATTTACAGAGCTGTGCAGCCATTGCCACAACCAATTTTGGGACATTTTCATCACCCCAAAAAGAAACTTTGTACTCATTAGAAATCACTACCCATTCTCCCCCTTCCTCCCCAGACCCTGGCAACCATTATTCTACTTTCTCTCTCTATGGATTTGCCTATTTTGGACATTTCACATAAATAGAATCATACAATATGGCCTTTGTGTCTGGCTTCTTTCAGTTGGCACAGTGCTTTCAAAGTTCATCCATGTACTAGCATGTATCAGTACTTCATTCCTTTTTATGGTTGAACTAGTGGCCTGGTGCACAAAATTTGTGCATGGAGGGGGGTTCCCTCAGCCCAGCCTGCACCCTCTCCAACCGGGGATCCCTTGGGTGATGTCCGACTGCTGGTTTAGGCCCACTCCCTGTGGCAGTCGGACATCCCTCTCACAATCTGGGACCGCTGGCTCCTAACCGCTCACCTGCCTGCCTGCCTGATCACCTCTAACCCCTCTGCCTGCCTGTCTGATCACCCCTAACGGCCCTCCCCTGCCGGGATGATCTCGCCCCCAACTGCCCTCCCTGCCGGCCTGATCTTGCCCCCAACTGCCCTCCCCTGCTGGCCTGATCTTGCCCCCAACTTCCCTCCCCTGCTGGCCTGATCTCTCCCCCAACTGCTCTCCCCTGCCAGGCTGATCTCGCCCCCAACTGCCCTCCCCTGCTGGCCTGGTTGCCCCCAACTGCCCTCCCCTGCTGGCCTGATCTCGTCCCTAACTGCCCTCCCCTTGCCAGCCTGGTTGCCCCCAACTGCCCTCCCCTGCCAGCCTGATCTTGCCCCCAACTACCCTTCCCTGCAGGCCTGATCTCGCCCCCAACTGCCCTCCTCTGCTGGCCAATTTGGTTCTGATTGGTCGGTTTCTATGCCAGTCAGCGTCAAAAGCTCCGCCTCATAGGCAGCCATTGGCTCCTCACAGTTGACCCAGATTTGGTTCTGATTGGTCAGTTTCTATGCCAGTCAGCGTCAAAAGCTCCACCTCTTAGGCAGTCATTGGCTCCTCACAGTTGACCCAGATTTGGTTCTGATTGGTCAGTATCTATGCCAGTCAGTGTCAAAAGCTCCGCCTCCTAGGCAGCCATTGGCTCTTCACAGTTGACCCAGATTTGGTTCTGATTGGTCAGTTTCTATGCCAGTCAGCGTCAAAAGCTCCATCTCCTAGGCAGCCATTGGTTCCTCACACTTCACTCTGATTGGTTGGTTTCTATGCCAGTCAGCGTCTCTGGACCTATCAACAGGGCCTGATCAGAAAGGCAGGGCTGATCAGCAGCCCCGGTGGAGGCCTGGAGAGAAATGGAGGCACAGCTGCTAGCCAGTCTGGGAGAGAGAGAGAGAGAGAAGTGCTGATCAAAAGCTGCCACAGAGGCAACGGATCAATCCCTGCTTCTCTCTTCAGGCCTCTCTCTGGCCCTGATTCTCAGCCTCCCAGCAGTTAGCGCTGACTGCAGGATTGGGCCTCGGTCATTACTGGTCATTACAACCCAGGGTTTTTATATATTACGATAGCATTCCATTGTATGGCTCTACCACATTTTAGTTTTTCATTAGTTCACTTTGGGGACAATTATGAATAATACTGCAATAATCATTCATGTACAAGTTTTTGTGAAGACATATGTTTTTAATTCTCTTGGGTATATATCTAGGAGCAGAATTGCTGGATCATATGTTAACTCAATATGTAATATTTTGAGGAACTGCTAGACTGTTTTCTAAAGTGACTCCATTGTTTTGCATTTCCACCAAAAATGTATGAGGATTTCAGTTTCTCCCCATCGTCATCAACACTGTTGTTTTGATTAGAGCCATTTTAGTAGGTATGAAGTGGTATTTTTGTTGTGGTTTTGGTTTGCTTTTCTCTGATGACTAACAATATTAAGCATCTTTTCACGGACTTCGTTGGCCACGTGTATATCTTCTTTGCACATATTTTGTCTTATTTTCTGGGTTGTCTTTCGCTTTAATATGGTATCATCTGAAGCACAAAAGGTTTCAGTTTTAATGAAGTCTAGGTAAATGAGTGATTTCATCAGCCTGTGAGGTCAGTACCTTATAGAATGGGTCAGGATAAAGTGAGATGACAGAATGGAACTCTCACCACAGCACCTGTTTGGTCCATGGTCAAGGGAAGGATAACTGGCTGCCCTTACTATTGTTATTCTCTTCCAATTGGCAGAAAGAGTGTGTGCAAGACCCAGGAAGATGTGTGAGCTCAGGGCCCTTAGGAGGAATGCGAGTTGTGCACGAGGCCGGAACTTGGGTATGTGGCTGGTGAGCACACTTGTCAGGAGACTAGGTTTTATCCTAAAGGCTATATGGAATACCGAGGGGTATGAGGCAGCAGATGACATGGTAGAGACTTCTGTAGAATAGGACATGTGTCCACAGGCTTGGATGGATTATGAAGCCATTTTTCTATTTAGGGCTTGAGTTCAATGACTTGTCTCTGAGCTTTGTTTGAATTTGGCAGCCACAGAAAAGTGCCCATCCGCTTGGGCTGGGCCACCGGCTGACGACTTGTTGTCAGATCCTGTTTTCTGCCCAGTGCTAAGGCCAGTCTGGAGTTGAGTTGTGAGGTCCTGGACATCACTCGCTTCCTTGGCCTCCAGCAGGAAATCCTGGTTTCTTTTTGTTTGGGGGAAGTTTGCTGACAAACACATTCATGGCTCCTTTCCCACCAGTGCCCGGGAAATTCCACACCACGAGTGTTGCTATTCTGTCCCTAACGTGAGCCTGCCATTACGGTGACTCAGAATGGCATTTGCCAAACACTGGCTGCTATTTTTCAATATTATTAATATTTTAAATGCATACTTGATCATGAGGAATGACCTCTTCTACCAAAACTTTTCTTTGTTTGTTTGTTTTGTCAATCCTCACCCAAGGATATTTTTTCTATTGATTTTTTAGAGGGAGTGGAAGCGGGGGGCGGGGGTGGGGGAGACAGAGAGAGGAAGAGAAACATTGATGTGAGAGAGACATCTATTTTTGCCTCCCTCACACACGTGGGCTGGGCCAGGAATTGAACCTGTGACCCTTCAGTGTACAAGTCGATGCTCTAACCACTGAGCACACCTGATAGGGCTCTACCCAAACTTTAAACTTTTAAATGAGAAACAAAATTGGGGGGAGCGGATGGGGGAAGGGCACTTCTCTTACTTTCCATATAGAGCAGCTCATCATCATAAAACATTTCACAGGCGCTGGGATACAGGGATTAATCAAAGAAAAGGTTTGTTCCTTGCTCCTTTGAGTAATAATAATAATAATAATAGCTAATACTTTGTGCATTGTTGAATGCTTTCCATATATTATTTACTCATTTGCTCCTCTATGCGGTAGGAAATATTATCCCATTTTATAGGAGAGAAGACTGAGGCACAAAGAGGTTAAGTAATTCACCCACCGTCTGGTAGCCAGTATGGTAGCTAGTCTCAAAAGCTGCCTTCTGCGCCCACCATCCCCACCCCCAGGAACCACACCTCCCAGTATCTGTGCCCTGGTGTCGTCTCCTCTCCTGATCAGTGAGATCAGCAAAAGTGGTGTTTTCTGACTTCCCAAGTCAAAATCACAGGAAGCCCTGAAGGTTCCACCTGGACCTCCTGGCATGTTTGTTCTGGGGAAGCCACCTGCCATCTAAAAAGTCCAGCCCCCCCTGAGGCCACCATACTGTGAGGAAAGCCCAAGCTAGGCAGCCTTCACCTGTTCCAACCAACCCAGCTGAGACGCGAGTGAAGAAGTCATGGTGGGTGACCAGCTCCAGCCTCAACTGCCATCTAACTGCAATCTCATGACAGACCCCAGTCAAGAACCACCCAACTGAGCCCAGTCAACCCTCAGACCAGAGGAAACAACACGTTGTTTAAGCCACTAAGTTTTAAGGTGACTTGATAACCAAAGCAATGAGTAAGTGGCTGAGTGGGAGTCAAACCGGACATCCTGGTTCCAGATCACGTGCTGTTAACCACAAGGACACAAACCAGGGATACACCACCCCAGACACCCCCCAAAAGACACACACACACACACACAGCACACACACACACACACACACACAGCAGCACTGGGGAAGGGTACCACGTGGGCCAGGTTTCCATGTAATTGGTGCTTTCCTCCTACAAACACCACATCTCCTGGGGGTTGTCTTTAGCGCCTTTTGATGGTTCTCTTTGGGAAAGACAGTGCACACTGCCCTGCATTCTCATTCAGAGGACAGTGGGAGGGGAAGAGGTTTGCTTACATTGAAATCTGCCGTGCACCGTACTCTGCTGGGCGCCTCCTGCCCGTTTTTGGAGTGCATACTGTGTCAGGCACCAGGAGCTTTAGTTTTGACAGCAACGGAGTGGGCCCTGTCTCTGCCTTCCTGGAGCATACACTGGGGCCAGTGGAGGAGCCCAATGCAAGCAGAAGCAAAGACTTGGAGGAAACACTGGCTGAGTCCCACGTCAGGGCTTTTCTACTTTAGATGGGTCGTGAGAAGAGGTCTCTGAGGAGTGGCATTTAGGCTCGGATCTAAAGAGGGGACCAGCCTGGCAGGGAATTGGGGGAAGGGCATTACAGGTAAAGGCCAGTTCAGGAAAGGCTGGAGAAGTGGTGGGCAGTGAGGTCGGGCAGGCCTGCTGGTGTTGGCCTTAGGGAAGTGTGTCAATGTTATGCTGAGAGGAACAGGAAGCCATTGAAGGATTATCTCTTATAACCTCTTGATTACCCAGAATTATCACTATGAGCATCCGGATGTTCTTGTATTAGGGCAATACCAGAATCAGCCCTGGGTCTGTCTCAGTTTCTGTGGGTTCATTTGGTGGGTTGATTTTCTCTTCCCTTGACACCAGGCTGTCACTGTCATTTCTTCTGCCCATTCTCAAGTCACCCTCTCCCCTCAGCCCCCCACTGCCCTAGAGTCAGTGAGGCTGCGCATGATGCACTGAAGCCTGGAGCAGTGATCCTTGGGCTCTGGGGATCATAGACTACTTTCTGGCCTCAGGACAAACAGTTAACACAGATTATTCCTGGGAGTTCTGGGATGGGCCCAGAAAGTTGGCTGTCAGGGGTCCTGATGCAGGAGGTCCCCGCTTTGAGGAATCTGGGGTAGCACTGAGCCTACCTGCTCCTATGTACTCTGCCACCTCAAGCCAAGTGAAAGAAAACATGATCACAAACTTGGAAAACCCATCAAAATGGGCTTGAGCTGTGTCCCACATCTCCACTTCAGTGTGAATGCTGCCCTCAGATGACAGGACAGAAGATATAAGTGAAAGAGGGGGTGTCTCTGGATGGGGTGAGGGGCAGCCCAGCACTGGGCTGGGCTGTGTGACTAACCAACATCCTCCCGAGTAAAGGGAGTAGGGTTACTACCCTGCAGGTGACCAGGTAACTACTATTGCATTAGCCTCCTGGGCATATGCCAGTCTGGCCTGATGCTGCAGAAGTGCCTGATCCCACACACCCTCTCCATGCAGGGCATTGCCAATTATTTTTTTCTTTATCTTGATTTGTGTTTGCCTGTGCCTTCCCTCGATGTAGGAGCACCCCGAAACCCTTCTAGACCTTTGGAAAGTAAGATGTTTAGCAACCCCTAAAGAAAAATAAAGAATGAATTTCTTAAAGATTTGTCATTTACGTTTTCAAATATTTAATAACTTCACTGCTGTAATGGGGACATTGTTACACAGCCTCCATCCCTCTTGTTACATGGCAAAGCCCTCTTTCCCTAATCCATGGGGCAGTGAACTTCTCTGGGCCGGAGAGGGGCAGTATCGTGCCAAGAAACACTGGCCTGAGACATTTTTCCATTTCCCTGGCTCTCCCACCCACCAGCTGGAAGACCTGGGCAAATTACTCCACCTCTGTGAGCCTCGGTTTTCTCCTCTGTAAAATGGGGAGAAAGTACTTTCCCTCACAGGGTTGGATCTTATGAGAAGCTGAGGAATCTGTGTCAATACCTAAGTGCTCCGTAGACCTGAGCCGGGAAGCACACCGAGTGAGAGGACCCGCAGTGTGGATGGAAGTCGGGTTTCCTGCACTGGTGTCCCGCAGGTAGGCATCTTCCCCAGGTGGATGTGGAAACACACTGAAAATAGGGGTGCTTTCAGGGCATCTGGGTTTTCCATGGAAGCAGAGGGGGCAGGCCCAGTGCTACCCCAGATTCCTCTTTTTACTGTGGTCCCTGGAGAAGGCTGACCTGAGCTCAAATCCTGGCACCTCCACTTCACTGTGGGACCCTTGCAGGGTTGTTTGAAGAGAAAGTGAAACAATGTGTGCAAACCATTGAGCATAGAGTCCTGTTGAATAACTGGTGGTGAGGGAGGTCTTTGCTCAGGTCATGGAACGGGGATGGTCCCAGCATAGACTGACCAGGATCGAAGGGTTGGCTCAGCCAAGTATCTGAGTTTCCCCAGGGAGAGCAGATGGTGGTCAAGTCCTGAGACGCAGACAGAAAAGGACTTGGCTCTTCCAGGGACCCAGAAAAGGAGGGAGGGAGATAAAGGAAAATTTTGGCCTGGACAGCAGAGCTGTGGAAAGAATGCCAAGAGATGCAGGCGGCTGAAGAGAATAGCCCAAGGGGGTGTCCTCCTGTGGCCCAGGGCCCCAGCTCTCATCATGTTTCCAATCCTTCTTGCCAACACCCTCTTTCTCGTATCTGGAGATGTTTCTCAGGTGTGCCGTGACCTAGTTTCCTCAAGAAGCCTCTAAATCGCCTGGATTCTTTTAGTCTCTTTCTCAAAACCACCTCCTGCCTGAATCCACATCACGATGCAAAGCATAAGTCAGACCACTGATTCAGCACTTCTCCTTTCCCAAGTGCTCTTCAGGACCACTGCCTCACGCTTGGGACGAAAAAGTCAACTTACAGAATGTTAGTGAAGAGCGTCTGTCCCACCCACACCCCACTCCTCTCCCAGGGCAAACCCATTGGCAGTCTCTCAGGCTTCCTCCCGGAGTGGGATCCTCTGCACACTGCTCGGCACCAAGATTTCCCCACTTAGCAGGAACTCTTGGGGCACGTCCATGTCAGGACTTTAGAGCTACTTCCTTCTTATTCCATCTGATAAGATGTGCCAACATTAATAGCTGGTATCCTTGGATGGATGACACTCTGGCTGTTTCTAATCTTTTGCTGTGACAAACAGCACAGTAATGTGCAGATGTAATTACAAGATTCACTCCTAGTAGAGGGATTGCTGAATCAGAAGGAACTGTGGTCTTTTTACTGTGTAGCTGATGCCAAATGCCCGCTCCAGAAGATGTGACTATTTACATCCCACCAATAAGGCAGAAGTGCCTGATCCCGCACACCCTCCCCACGCAGGGCATTGCCAATTATTTTTTTTTTCTTTATCTTGCTTTGTGATTGCTTTATCTGATAGGTGAATGCCATCTCATTATAATTCTAATTTTCTTTTCTCGTTATTAGTGTGGTGGAGCATCTTTTCATATTGACAAATCTTTTCAAAGTGTTTCCTTTCTGGAGGTACTATTGGTAACTGCATGGACTTTTACTTAGTAAAAGAAGTGACTCATTTCTTTTTTTTTTTTTTTTTTTTTTTTAAATTACTTTATTGATTAAGGTGTCACATATTTGTCCTCATCCCCCCATTCCCATCCCACCCCTCTCCCCACGCATGCCCCAATCCCCTGTTGAACTTAACCGTTGGATAGGCTTATATGCATGCATACAGGTCCTTTGGTTGAACTCTCCCCCTCCCCCCACCCTCCCCCTACCCTCCCCTATCCTCCCTCTGAGGCCCGATAGTCCGATCGATGCCTCCTTGCTTCTGGTTCTGTTCCCGTTCCTCAGTCTATGTTGTTCATCATTTCCCCTAGACGAGCGAGATCATATGTCACTAGATATATACTTATAAGAACTGAATGTGAGACGAGCAATAATAGTTATGCTGACAGGCAAATGAATCAGTCTGTAGTGAGCTTCCCCCTGGACCAACAGTTCTTTTGAGACCCAATTTCAATGTCCACCAGTTCCTTATGTGTACATGTCAGCACTGACCCCTCAGCTCTGGATGGTGGACAAATGGTGGTAACGGAGGTCCGACTCCCTCTGGTTTGGTCTCGGCCGGACCCAGGGGCATGGCTTCACCCGGGCCTAGGTGCACGAGGCCTCACCCGGATCCAGGGACACATGGTCTCACCCGGACCTAGGGACGCTTGGCCTCTCCCAGACCCAGGGGCACGTGGCCTCACCCGGGCCTAGGTGCACGAGGCCTCATCCGGATCCAGGGACACATGGTCTCACCCGGACCCAGGAACACTTGGCCTCTCCCAGACCCAGGGGCACTTGGCCTCACCCGGGCCTAGGTGCACGAGGCCTCATCCGGATCCAGGGACGCATGGTCTCACCCGGACCCAGGGACGCTTGGCCTCTCCCAGACCCAGGGCCTCTTGGGCTCACCCGGGCCTTAGGTGCACGAGGCCTCACCCGGATCCAGGGACACATGGTCTCACCCGGACCCAGGGATGCTTGGCCTCTCCAGGAACCCAGTGTGGACTCACATGGTCCCCACTGACTTGATCTGTCTTTCCTTCTGTGACATAAACCCAGAAATAACTCTCTCTGAGTAATAGTTTGGCTTTAGGAGCGAGTTAGCTGATAAATCCGTTGCTGGAGCTGGACTTCATGACTGGCTATTTTCCAAATGCTCACAGAACACTCATGCAACTCTGGGAAAGTTTAAAAGGAGGAACAGGGCAGGGCAGGGCGTCCAAGGTCAGAAGGTGCTTACAAGCCCTTACAGGCTGTTGATCCCAAAGTTGTCATCCTCTTGGTTTAACAGTTCTCTCTAGAAAATTGTGGCTCGAAGAAACATTATCTTTTTGCCCTTCTGAACTACAAAATGACAAGATTGAAGCCTTGTTTGTAAATATTTGGCCTCATCACGCTTGGGTGGAGTCTGTATACTATTGGCATTTTGCCCCAAGAAAACCCAATGCAAGTACAGACTGACTGTCTGATTTATAGACGTATTGTCTCAGACTTTCTTGCCCGAGGTACACAAAGCCCACTTGAAAATGAGGAATGGGCCGTTTCCCTGTGCATTACACTTGATTCCTGGATCCGACTAGTTATAATAATAGAAGGTTGAATGTAATGACCTCTTAAGCATCCTTGAAAGTCTCAAATTCTATGACTTTTCGTCAGGTCATTTCTTTCAGCATAGAGTTGTTTAGAATTGAGTGACAAGTAAGTTAAAATTCAGGGCAACTAACTATCCCTATGGAAACATGAAGGACCTTCAAACCAGCCCAAAATGTCACAGGACATGAGTCCAGTGCAATGACTATGATAAAATGACAAAATGAAACTTGCTCCTTTGTCATTTAGATTTAGTCATTGAGTATTCCTGTAGCCACTTAAACGGTTTTGCATTCTTATGCTGGTACTGTAGCTAGTTGATATCTATACAGACACTAAACAGATTCTCTTGAGAACTTGACTCTTTATTTTAGAAAAGCTTAATATTTAGAACCACCATATATAATTTCTTCTTTCTTTTTTCACCATATATAACTTTGAGATCTGGAGAGCACCCTCACTGGTCATCGGACCCACCAGACAGATGTAGAAGCTAAGGGCCGGCAAAGGGAAATGGCTGCGCCAGGCTCTAGGACCTGCAGCTTTTTCTTGGTAGATTTTCACCAACTTCTGTCTCAAGCAAAGAGCCTAAAACGCCTTGTAAGTTACTGTGTGTTTCTAGGGCTCAGTCCTCTTAACCTAATTTTTAATCTGAGATGGAAAATAAGATATGAACGCTAATTTTCCCTTTTACTGGGTCACGTGACCAGAGGCAGCAGTGTTCATCGGGCTAAATGTTCAAGGGGAGCCTTTCTCTGACCCGGCCGAGATGTGGTGTGAGTCTGTGGTGCGAGGGGCCTCCAGGGTCACGTGGCCCCATCTGCCCCGTCCTTATCTTCACAACATCCTCCAGAGGAAGGAAAGACAGGCTGTGGGGTTGGCTTATTTATTTTAGGAGGAAACAGGCACAGAAAAATTATTTCGCAGGGTCTTGGACTACATTCCAAAGGAGAAGGAGTGGGGAGAGGAGATAGAGGATACACAACACCAAGCCCATCCCGGGACAGGCTCAGTCCTAGATTTTATTTCAATTGTGATATGTTCAACGGCCAAACCCCTGCAGGCCAGGCACAGGGAGGCCGGGAACTCTGTTCCTGTAGGTTTATTCATAACCAGTGACCTTCTCCCAGAGGTGGCCATCGCTCGCTGAACACCCTGAGGGAGCAGACACTGAACCTCCACAAAATGCACTCGGGACGCCTGTGCAGACGCGGAGGCCACAGTGTTTGTCGTCTCCAGGCAGCCTGTTGATCTCCTAGATGGGCCTTAGTATCAGCCCCTTCCCACCTACACCCTCTGTGTCTGGTCACCTGGGAGGAAGAGGGGCCAGCTGGAGAGGAGAGAGGAGGCAGGGAGGCTGAGGAGCTGAGTGTCTGTGACTCATTTTCACACAGCTGATGGGGCTGCCTCTTCCCCCAGAGGTTGTGTAGTTGCAAAGACGCTACTTGACCCTCACTGTTTTCTGAGGTGACCATAGACTGGAAAGCACTAGAAATCCAACCCCAACCACTGTAAACACCATCATAGAAGAAAAGGAACTCCTTCTCAATATTGTTAGCCCAGTCGCCTATGGACCAATCATTTTTACAATATGCTTATTTTTTCTTATTACAAAAATAGTATATAGTCATTGTAGAACACTTAGAAAACTTTTTTTAAAAGATGAAAAAAGAAGAAAATAAACGTGATCCCTAATCGCACCATTCTGGCATACCTATGGTGCAGTGCAGTGGGTAACGGCACAGGCTCTGGGCTCCGTCCCTGGGTTTGAATACGGCCTCCCCTGGGAAGTAGCTGTGCCCTTGGGTTAGCTCTTTGGCTTCTCTGGGTCTCTGTATCTGGGGATAATAACAGTACTCGCCTCGTGGGGTTCTTGTGAGGATTGCAGGAGAGCCTGTTGATATCACGCTCTCAGAGCAGTGTAGGAATGTCGATAGGGCCCAGTAAATATTTGCTGCAAGTATTTATTTTTAGCTATTATTCTACACCAACCCCATTAACATTTTCAGAAACAGCCTTTTCCAGTTGCAAAGTAAACTCAGCCTGGAAACAATACAAGGACTCTTTGCACGTGTTTAACTGAAGCAGCTGTTATTCTTAACTGAAGTGACTATTTTTGAAAACATATATTTAATACCTGAGGGATCCCAGATATTTGATGTTTATTTTTAGCCAATTTGTACTTGCTATACTTAGTAACAGCCTTTTAAAGAAACTCACAGTACTATTTAAGTAGCTAAATCCTCAAACTTGCTAAAAAAAAAAAAAAAAATCAGTTACACTTCTTATTCATGTCAATTCATTTCATTAAACCAAGTTTATTCTATTTTATTTTTATTTTATTCATTTAACGTGGGAATCTACCCTCTTAAATGTTTTTGTTGACCCTATTACAGAGGTCCTCCATGTCTTCCACTTTGCCCCCTCCACCCAATCTTCACCCCCAACCCAGTCCTTTACCACATTATTGTCTGTGTCCATGGACTCTGCATATATGTTCTTTGGTTAATTTATTCCAGTCCCTCCTACCCCCTACCCTCTTAGATGTTTTAGTGTATAATAGAGTATTATTAACTACTAGAGGCCCGATGCATGAAGATTCATGCAAGAATGGGCCTTTCTTCCCCTGGCTGCTGGCACCGCCTTCGCTCCTGCTGGAGCCGTCTTTCTGTCTTCACTCTGGCCCGGAGCCGCCTTTCCACCTTCCCACGCTGCCCAGAGGCCCGGAGTGGCTGGGGCGGTGTGGAACGCCCCGCCCCCAGCTGCTTGGCGCCTGCATATGCAAGTTAACCCACCATTTTTGTTGGGTTAATTTGCATACTCACTCCTGATTGCCTGGTGGGTGTCGTGATGGTACGGTCAATTTGCATCTTTCTCTTTTATTAGTGTAGATAGGCACTGTGTTGTACAACAGATCTCTAGAACTTACTCCTCTTTCTTACCTGAAACTTTCTGCCTGTTGAATAGTAACTACCTGTTTTCCCTGCCACTGGCCCCTGGCAACCACCACTCCACTCTGTGATTCTGATATTGACTATTTTAGATCCCTTATATAAGTGGAAGCATGCAGTATTTGTCCTTCTATGACTGGCTTATTTCACTTAACATAATGTCTTCCAGCTTCATCCATGTTGTGCATACTGCAGTTTCCTTTTTTAAGGCTGAATAATATTCCACTGTATGTATCAACCATTTTCTCTATCCATTCATCTGTCAATGAACAGTTAGTTGTTTCCACATCTTGGCTATTGTGAGTAGTGCAGCAGTAAACATGAGAGTGCTAATATCTCTTCAAGATCCTGATTTAAATTCTTTTGGATTGCTGGATCAAATGGTAGTTCTATTTTTAAGTTTTCAAGGAATAAACCAAATTTATTGAAAACCTATTATGTTTTATAGTAAATACTTGGTGTACAGTAGTGAACAAAATGAGAGGTGGAGTGTCTGCCTCGTAGAATTGCTGTCTTGTAATCACCAAATAAATATATCACTATCTACACCAGGCATCCTCAAACTACAGCCCGCAGGCCACACGTGGGTGTTTTTGCCGTTTTGTTTTTTTACTTCAAAATAAGATATGTGCAGTGTGCATAGGAATTTGTTCATAGTTTTTTTTAAACTATAGTCCAGCCTTCCAACGGTCCGAGGGACAGTGAACTGGCCCCCTGTTTAAAAAGTTTGAGGACCCCTGATCTACACTAATAAAAGAGAAACATGCAAATTAACCATCACTCCACTACACCAAGCCACACCCACCAGCCAATCAGGAGTGAGTATGCAAATTAACCCAACCAAGATGGCGGCCAGCCACAGAGCTGGAGCAAGCAGGAGGCTTGGGTTGCCCCCAGCGATGGAGGAAGCCAAGCTTCCCGCCCGCCCTGGCTGGCCCTGGCCGGCCCTGGCCTCCGCTCAAGGCTACAAAGTTTCAATTATAGAAGATAAATAAATTCCAGATATCAGGGCCTCCACTTGGGTCGCTGGAGGGCGTGGCCGGCCTGCAAACCACCACAGGCCCCTTGCCCAGGCCGCCCCACACCCCAAGGGAACCCCCACCCTGATCCAGGACACCCTTCAGGGAAAACCAGCCAGCCCCCACCCATGCACCAGGCCTCTGTCCTATCTAATAAAATAGTAATATGCAAATTGACCATCACTCCAACACACAAGATGGCTGCCCCCATGTGGACAAAAGATGGCCAGCAGGGGAGGGAAGTTGGGAGGGACCAGGCCTGCAAGGGAGGGCAGTTGGGGGTGATCAAGCCTGCAGGGGAGGGCAGTTAGGAGTGACCAGGTCGGCAGAGGAGGAAAGTTGGGGGGGACCGGGCCTGCAGGGAAGGGCAGTTGGGGGGGGACCCAGGCCTGCAGGGGAGAGCAGTTGCGGGGGACCAGGCCTGCAGGGGAGGGCAGTTAGGGGTGACCAAGCCTTCAGGGGAGGGCAGTTAGGGGTGACCAGGCCTGCAGGTGAGGGAAGATAGGGGCAATCAGGCTGGCAGGGGAGCAGTTAGGCATCAATCAGGCTGGCGGGGGAGTGGTTAGGGGTGATCAGGCTGGCAGGCAGAAGCAGTTAGGGGCAATCAGGAAGGCAGGCAGGTGAGCAGTTGGGAGCCAGCAGTCCTGGACTGTGAGAGGGATTCCACATTGGAGACGGTGCAGGCTGGGATGAGGGACACAACCCCCCCGTACACAAATTTCATGCACCAGGCCTCTAGTCTCTATATATAAAAGGCTAAGCAACCGTCTGACCAGCTGACCGGTAGCTATGATGTGCAATGACCACCAGGTGGCAGACACTCTGACCAGTAGCTATGATGTGCACTGACCACCAGGGGGCAGATGTTCAACACAGGAGCTGCCGAGCTGCGGTGACTTGGCAGCAGTGGTTCTCGGGTGACACACCCCAGAACCAGAGAGGAGGGAGCCCAATTCCAGGGTGTATCACCCGAGATCTGCCCTCTCACAATCCGGGACCCCTTGGGGGATGTAGGAGAGCTGGTTTCGGCCCACTCCCCACAGGCCAGGCCCAGGGACCCCACCTACTGGAGGGGCCCTACTCACTCCGCAGACACCCTTTGAGCCATGGTGCTGGCCGGCCGGGAGGGACCATGGGAGGTTGGCTCCAGGGCGTGTCTGGCCCATCTCACCCAGTCCTGCCCTGCTGGCCACCTTCTAATTAATTTCCTTTCAATGTGCATGAATCTGTGCACTGGGGTACTAGTAGAGTATAACTGCTATGGAAGAAAAATTATAATGCTATAAGAATATGTATAAACAAGTGCTGGTTAGGATGTGGAGAAAAGGGAATACTAGTTCACTGCTGGTAGGAATGCAGACTGGTGCAGCCACTATGGAAACAATGTGGAGTTTCCTCAAAAAAGTAAAAATGGAACTGCCATTTGACCAGTGATCCCACTTCTGGGAATATATCCTAAGAATCCTGAAACACCAACCAGAAAGAGTATATGCATCCCTATGTTTATGGCAGCATTATTTACAATAGGCAAGATCTGGAAACAACTCAAGTGCCCATCAGCAGATGAGTGGATAAAAAAGCTGTGGTACATTTATACAGTGGAATACTATGCAGCTGTAAAAAAAAAAAGGATCTCACCCTAGCTGGTTTGGCTCATTGGATAGAGCATCAGCCTGCAGACTGAAGGGTCCCAGTTTCAATTCTGGTCAAGGGCACATGCCTGGGCTGTGGGCTTGATCCCCAGTAGGGGGTGTGCAGGAGGCAGCCAATCAGTGATTCTCTCTCATCATTGATATTTCTATCTTTCTTTCCCTCTCCCTTCTTTGAAATTATTAAAAACATATTTTAAACAAAAGGACCTCTTACCCTTTGAGACGGCTTGGAGGGACCTGGAGAGTATTATGTTAAGCAAAATAAGCCAGTCAGAGAAAGACAAGTATCACATATGCATGGAATCTAGTGAACAAAATAAACTGATGAATGAAATAGAATCGGAAACATAGAACAGACTGACGAATCTCAGAGGGAAGGAGGGCAGGGGCGGGGGACAGGGTGTGGGAAGAGATTAACCAAAGAGCTTATATGTGTATGTGCATTTCCCATGGACATAAACAATAGGGTAGTGAAGGCCTGAGGTGGGGCATGAACTGGGTGGAGGGGAACAGTGGGGGAGAAAATGGGGGGCCATCTGTAATGCTCTCAACAATAAATATTCTTTTAAAGAACACGTATATTGGTCCTAGCCAGTGTTCTCAGTGGTTAGAGCGTCTGTCCATGAACCAAAGGGTCATGGGTTCGATTCCCAGCCTCGGTCCGGCACATGCAGGAGGCAACCAATTAAAGTCTCTCTCTCACATCAATGTTTCTCTCTCTCTCTCTCTCTCTCTCTCTCTCTCTCTCTCTCTCTCTCTCTCTCTCTCTCCTCTCTCCTCCCCCTCCCTCCCTTCCTTCCACTCTCTCTCAAAATCAATGGGAAAAATATCCTCATTAACAACAACAATAAAAGAATATGTATATTGGAGATGGAGCAGAGGGGAGGGCATTCCAGGCAGAGGAAAAGTCTGTGCAAAGGTGCAGAAGCAGGAAAGTACAGGATGCTTTTGGGGAACAGCAAAGAGCCCAGTGTAGTCGGGTTTAGTAAGAGGCTATGAGGAAAGGCTAGAGCGGTGAGGTTGGGGCTAGTGATGGAGAACTTGTTCTGTAAACAGGTTCTAGAAGTAATTTATCTAGAAGTAATCAGGACCCTCAAAGTTTTGGGGATTCTGAGCCCTAAGAAGGGGTGGGAATATTTGACGGCTGGATTGGAGAGGAAGAAGCAGGAATGAGAAAGGCATTAAGGGGCACCTCCAGCACTCTCTCAGCGCCTGCAGGTCAGGGACAGGCTGTGCTGGACAATCAACTAGGTGCTAGAGGGACACAAAGATAGACACGACACGTAGGGGTCTCGGGAGAGAGGCTGGTGTTACCCAAACAAATCTACACAGTCAGTGTTGGGGGAGGGGTGTGAATGCCCACCCTGGAATGTTAGCTGCCAGCTCCAGAGGGGCAGCCAGGGCCTATCAAAGCAGAGCAGTCTGAGGAGAGCCTTGGGCCGAGCCCAGCTTGGCCAGTGGCCTGGCCACCCCAAGAATGGAGCTGGGGGCATGGGAGGGAGAACCTGGCCTCAGTCCTGCTGTCCTTCATTATCTTGCATCCTTTTATTGACACAACTCTTGTTTAAAACTCATGTAATTAGAGACTTGGCTCTGGGAACAAATTGAGGCTTTTTTTTTCTGTTCTATTAAAACTATCCCGCCAAATTTGCCTCCTTAAGGCCCCCCCCCCCCTATATTACCTGGGCCGGGGGGCTACTGGTCTAACCTCAGATGCCATTTCCTGGCGGGTCCCTGTGGCCGGGATGGAGACCAGTTTCCACGGGGGCTGTGACGGAAGCCCCTGATTGGGTGGAAGGGGCCCTTTCCTTCCTGCCCCCTCCCTTAGTTCCCAGAACATGGAGCCAGGAATGCCAAGCGGGATCTTCCACAGGACAAACACTTTCCCAGCTCCCAGGGCTATAGAGCTTTTGGGTCTTTCTGCAAAGATAGAAATTATATTTTTAAACATTGGACTGATTACATCTCTGTTTTGTTCCAGGCTAATAAAAGTTCCACTGGAAGGTCTTATAGAACTGAAATGTCTATAATTGAATGAATACATTTTAAAAATATATTGAGCACCATGGAGACAGTTCTATTATTATGTTGATTCCTGCACACACACATACCCCACACACACTGGTACTTATATACATACATACATACCACCTGCATGCATGCTCACCTGTACACACACACACACATGTACACACACACACACACACACACTCAGAGCTTTCTTGTCCCTAATCCATCACCAAGAGAGGCTCTTTTCACACCACGGCCAGAAGGCAGATCATGTGAAATTACACGACTCTCAAAATTCTAATGGATTAGCCAAATTTTAACATTAATTTCTTTGATTAAGACTGATTTCAGCTAAAGTGTAGGGCTCCTGCTTTAGCTAAATTCAACTGCATATCAGCCCGATTAGCTACATGGCCCCTTGATGAACAGATTTCATCTTGCAGGTCCTGCAGCAGTTCGAGAGATGCATATCTTTAAACCAGTTTAGCAGCTTTCGGTTCTTTCTTTCTTCCCTCCCCTTTCTTTCTTTCCTTCCTTCTTTTCCTCTTTATTTCTTCTTTATTTTTTACTTTTTACGTCAATTTTATTGAAGTACAGCATATAATAATGCACTTATTTTAATTGTATTCAAGTTTTGACAAACGTGCATACTCATGTTACCAACATCATCATCAAGAAATAGAAACTTTCTGTCACCCCGAGAAGTTCCTTCTTTGTTCAGGCCACTTGGCAGTCCGTCCCAGCCCCACCCTCAGCCACAGGCAACTGCTGATCTGTTCCCGGTCACTGTAGCTTAGCTCTGCCTGTTCCGGGATTTAGATTAAATGGACTCACACAGTGTGTACTCTTTAGTGTCTGGCTTCTCTCACTCAGCATGATGTTTCTGAGATCCACCCGAGTTGCATGTGTCAGCTTATCTATCGCTTTAATTCCACTGTGTAGATGTACCACAGTTTATCTGTTTACCTGTTCGGGACATTTGGATTGTTTGCATTTGAGGGCTATTATGGGTAAAGCTAGCAGTCTCCTTTTTATAGCTGTATGTTCCTCAGCAACAGTTTCAGCCACATCCTAGGCACTTGGTAATTATTAATTAATCCATTCTTTACTTTTGTATCTAACATGTTTTGTTAAATTCCAAGATGTATTTCCAACTTCTGGAGAGATGTGTGCCAAAAAATTGTTTCAAGCCAAATCAGGCAATGTGTAATGCACTTCCACAGAAAACATTCAGTCCTCAGAAGCGTTTGCTGAGACCCGCTCTTGGTGAGCACTGTTAGATGCTGAGAGAGCAGGTAGGAAGGGGCCCCGCCCCCAGCCGTTCCAGGCCCAGCCAGGGAGACGCCGAGAACTAACACAATACCGTTCTCTGGGTGCTGCGAGACCCCACAAAAGCCCAGGAGAGCTAGGGTGGCTTCTCAGAGGGCACAGCCTGGTCTCCGAGGCCGAGTCGGAGCCGTGGTGTGCTCACTCAGAAGTGGGCACCGGGTGGACAGCGCATGTCTGCACCAAAGACCGTCAACTCAAAATGCAGACACTGTGTAGCCAAACAGAGCAGCAGCGGGGGCCACGTTCAGTCTGAGGACCCCTGGCTTTCAACCCACTTTTACGTGGCGGTCCTGTCACAGACCTGCTTCATGTTGAATGGGACCTGGCCACCTTCTGTAACAGAATCTTTGGGAAAACCCACTACTCTCCCCTGACTGAGGACAGCGTACGCCCTGCGTTATCCCAGCCAGCGTGCTCATACACTGGACTTTCTTACGCCAGGAAGTATCTGCGATAGAACCATGGATTTCTTTTAGGTGTAACCTGGGGTCTTTAAAACCAACTGGTAGAACTCATCCGTTTCACAAGCAGGAAAAGAAAGGCCACGAGCTCTGTTTACAAAGCATGAGCGGCTCTCTGCGCAGGCTGTGTCCTCTACTCGCTATTTTCTGAGCACCGGTCCCCTCGCTTGGCTCATGCTTCGTGGCACTGTCACCTTTACGCTAATTAATTTTGTTTCTCCCCATGGTGGCCGACTATACTTTGCCAAGCTAGACACCCTTCAACAAACATTTATTGCACCTCCCACCATGGACCAGGCACTGGACACAAAGATTTTAAAAATAACCAGTAGATAACATTTGGGAGAGCTTTCTAGGTGCCACGATGATTCTAAATGCTTCCACATATGTTAGCTCCACAGCCCCATGAGGTATGTGGATACTATTATTAGCTCCATTTTCCCGATGAGGAAAAGAGGCACAGAGCGGTTAAGTAACTTGCCCACGTCTCAGAACTAGTGAGTAATGGAGCCAGGATTAGGTCCCAGGCAGCCTGAGTCCGAAGCCCACACTGAGAACCACTGTCTTGTGCAACCATGAGGAAGACATGTCCCTGCAGTTAAAGAATTTATGGTCTAATAAGAGAGCCCCATCCATCCATCCAATGATAACACTCTGTAAGGGGGTGTGATAGGAGCGTAGCAAAGGGCTCCGGGAGGTCAGAAGAGGGAGCAGTTGAGTCCACCTGCAGCCGAGGAGGGAGCAGAAACAATAGTACGAGCTCATACCGATTGAAAGGTTACTACCTCTCAACACTATATTGACACATTAAAGGCATTTTCTCATGAAATCACTCACTAACCTGATTTTACAGATGAGAAAATGGGGGCTTAAAGAAGTTAAGTAGCATATAGCTTAATCAAGGCTCACCCACGTGTTTTGAAGAATGAGGAAGATTTAGGCTAGATTTCTAGATCCTAAACCAGAGGGGAAGGGCTTGCCAGGGCCAAGGCCCAGCATGAGCAGTAATAGTGGAGCTCGCATGAATTTTAAAATCCATCTTCAAATAAACAGATTCAAAGTCTGTGTTTCCTCAACTCCATGATGCACCATCTAACCATCTATTGGTAACTTTTAATAATAAAAAGAAACTACTTTAAATGTGTTTTGTTTTGCCGACCAACAATAACATAGACATATCTGCAATCCATGCCTTAGTATTCAGTCCAAGGCAGTGGTTCTCAAACTGTACCAGGCATCCAGCTCAGCTGGGGAGCTTACAAAATGCAGGTCACCGAACCCAAACACAGGGATTTGGAGTCTGTGTTTCTGGGAGTTGCTGGGAGTCCACGTTTCAGCAGGCCTCTTGATTCTGGTGCAAGGCCACATTTGAGAATCAGTGGTCTCTAGGTCACTGTTTTCCTTCTGCCTTTATTCAGGCAGACTAAACATCATACATTAAATCATTTCTTAAAAATCAGCCAGAACTTTTTGGTAGATAGGGATTCGGTGCCCATCTTATATTGTGAAGATAAAAGAATTGAGCAGAACTGTTCAGCCTTAAAAAGGAAGGAAATTCTGACACATGCTACAACATGGATGCACCTTGAGGACATTATGTTAAAGTGAAGGAAGCCAGTCACAGAAAGACAATGCTGCACAGAGTTCCAGTTTGGGAAGATGAAAAGAGCTCTAGGGGTAGATGGTAGTGGTGGTTGCACAACCACATGAATGTACTTAACGCCAATAAATAATAATAAAAACTGGGGTGGGGGATTGAGTAAACCAGCCTTTCTCAGCTTTGATAATTCTGGTTTCTTCTGAAACACTGATTTCTTTACCTTAGATTGTGACGCCTGATGTCTGACAAATGATCCTTTTGCACCTGCTCAGTGACAAACACCTATCTACCTACCTGTATACTCTAACCTTGTTAAGCTCTCATTGTTATCTTAAAACAAGAGAATGTGTACGTGCAGCCATTCCTCCAGAGATGAGTAATGGTTCACTTACAATAAACATACATCTGACAGTTCGGTGCCCTGTAACTTTTTATTGCACCAAAGCATTGGAATAAAGTGTTCTTTAAAAAAACATTGAAAGTAACAATCAGGAACCCAAATTTAAGTTAAAGCTTAAACACATGTGTTGCCATCAGGGCCAACCCCTCCAGCCAGGTGGCCCTCGGAGGAAGCGATGCTGTCTGCTTGGCTGACCTTGCGTGTGCACCTGTGGTGACAGTTATGGGCGTGGCAAGTCTCCTTCGGTACTGATTGTAAGAAGCAGGCAGAAGTCAGAAATTGTCGGATTGGGGCTGGCGGGGGGTGGGGTGATTATTTACCAGTCACGGCCCTTGGTAGCACACCAAAGAAGCTGATTCTGGCTAACTTAAGCAGGAAATGAATTTTCTAAAAGATCAGGATGTTCACAGAATGAATGAGAAGGTTGGAGAACATGGCTCAAAAGCTAGCTTAGGAAGCCACCACCACTATGATTGAAGTCTCATTCTCCCTTCTCCCTGTGTCTGCATCATTCCCTCAAGATTCAGTGATTGGCCGTGGTGGGAGGTGACGATTATCTGATTCTAGACCACCTGTGCCCTGACCTGCTCTAATGAGGCAGGGGCCTGTGTGCCACACCTGCAGCTGCTGTGGCCCACGAGCCTCCCAACCACGGCAGAAAGGGCGTTCAGAAAAATGCACGTTGAGCACCCAACACAGATATTCTCTGACCTGTCTCTGAACCTCCAGTTACCTGATTTTGGTCACAAAGGAGACCAAGTGAGAAAGGTTTGGGGTCAGAGAGAGGCCAGTCATCACTACTGGAAAAGCAGGTTCACAGGCAGGTTCTCCTGGTGGGCGGGTCCAAGCTGCCTTCCCAGCTCCCAGGCACAGCGCCCCCCTTCATCCGCCGGCCCACCACCAGGACCTGCGGCGCTCTGGCCCACAAGCCAGTCCCCAGTGACAGAACCACTTACTCTTATCTCGGGAGACAGTTTGTTCCGGCCTCACAGGGAAAGAACTCAGAGTGAGAGCTTGACTCCGAATCTTTACATGCTGCTGTGTGACCCGTTCGATAGGGTTTTTTATTTTCCTCTGTTCTACCCTGGCTGCTGGCAGCAATGACAGTACACGTGGGCCCACAGTCTGAGGACTGCGTTTGTCCTCGCCGTCCCCTGGGAACCAGGAGTGAGGCAGGACAGAGAAGCGAACCTCCTGCCCCGGGAGCACACAGACGGGCTGATGGTAAACGCCGCCTTCGGGCAGCCGTTTCCTCCGGGAGGAGGTTGAGGCCTGCGGACGGGTGCACAGGCGGCCCCAGCATTGCTGAGCTCTTTGGTTCTACATTAGAAATGTGTCTGAATCAGTTTGCTCGTTCAACTACTCCCCTTACACCTGCTCTGCAAATTTCATGGGAAGTTTAGTGCATGGACTCCTTTATTTCTGCCAAATAGATCATTGTCCTCTAGACACTTTCTCATCCGTCTTAGATCCCTCACCCCCAATGTCCCAAAATGGGTGTTAACATTTTTGTATTTCTGCTGCAGTATGCATCCATAGGCAATTGAGTATTTCTTGGTTCTGTTTTTGCGTTTTACCTGAAGGTTATCAGACTGTTGTACATATCCTTTTGAAACTGATTTTTTTGTTTTTAACTCACCAATTTTTTTGGAGATTGGCCTGTGTTGACAAGTAAAAATCTAGTTCATCCTCAGTGCTGTATGGTATTTTGTTATATAAATAAACTAGACTTATTTATGATTCTCTAGACTTGTTTGCATTCGGAAGTTTTCAAAATCTAAAACAAGAGACACAAGCTCTCCAGTAGGAGTCAAGAAAGATGCCATCCAGGCCCTGATTGGCTGCACTGAGACTCTGATTCTGAAGCTAATCAGATTGAGATTAAAAATAAACCTCCTCTTATTAGCTTTTTTGGGGGGACTCTGCTCCCTGGGGAAATCCTGAAAGCCTGACCACAGGCTGCGAGGAGTGTTGCTGTAGCTGCATGATGTGAAGTGTGTTGGTTCGTGGCCAAAGCAAACTAAACAGAGCTTGTGGTGGGCCTCGCCGCTTTAAAAAAGCAATTGGCAGAAGACCATTTCATAGAATGGCTGTGAGACATAATTTTTTTTTAATATTTACAACATCCTTAAGATATAAATAGTCCAAATGATAAATATTGGTCACAGTTTCAGCCACCCCAACCTTTGACCTCCTTAACACTCTTAAAAACTTGGGTCAAGAAAAGGCAATTCCTCTCTTGTTGTGCTTACTGAATACCCAGTGGGTCTCCAGGAGGCCAACAGGTTTTCTTTCTTCTCCATCTCTGGTACTGTCAGAAAGTGGGAAGCTGAGAGAAGGAGGAGTTTTTGACCCAGGGCCTGCGGTTTTATAGAGCCATTGATCATCTTTTCCATTGATCCAAAGACCGCGCTAGGGGAAATGGGAGACTTGTGAGGACTCGCTGAAATTTCATCTGTGGGAGTAAGCAGTGCCCAGTGTGACTGTGAGCCCCTTTCTAATCCCTGTTTCTTCCCACGGAAGGGCTCCTGGGAGCACCGGGGTTAACGAGATGCACCCCATCCAGGGGGCCCCATTTGAAGTGATTTTCAGGTGGAGGCCTCCACTGCCTCTGCCTCCAGCTTGGAGACGGGTCCTCTCCCTGGCCACTGCGGGAGGACAGTGATCCCCAGACTCTCGTTACATGTGTCCCCCACACGCAGCAGTGGCTGTACTGACGTGCCCCTCCCTCCACCCAGGGTACGACTTCTGCCAGGTCCTGCAGTGGTTCGCCGAGCGGGTCGACAGGATCATCTTGCTCTTTGACGCCCACAAACTGGACATCTCGGACGAGTTCTCGGAGGCCATCAAGGCCTTCCGGGGCCAGGACGACAAGATCCGCGTGGTGCTGAACAAGGCCGACCAGGTGGACACGCAGCAGCTGATGCGCGTGTACGGCGCCCTCATGTGGTCCCTGGGCAAAGTCATCAACACGCCCGAGGTGCTGCGCGTCTACATCGGCTCCTTCTGGGCGCAGCCCCTGCAGAACACTGACAACCGCCGGCTCTTCGAGGCCGAGGCCCAGGACCTCTTCAGAGACATCCAGAGCCTCCCCCAGAAGGCAGCGGTGCGCAAGCTCAACGACCTCATCAAGCGAGCGAGGCTGGCCAAGGTGAGCAGCACAGTCCGGCACCAGCCTCAGGCAGGGACACTTCCCGCGCTCAGAGAAAAGGGGGTGCCCCGTCCCAGGAGACTTAGGGAATGAACTTGTCAGAGGTTAGAAGAGAGCCTTGAGATTGGTGTCCCCGTTTGAATTCTGGCTCCTAGCTCTCTAACCTTGGCAAATGGCCTTACCCCTCCAAACCTGTTTTCTAATCTGTAAAATGGGGCTAAGAAGAGCAGTCACAGGTATTAGTGACATTGGCATGCGGTATTTCTCTTCTCCAGTGGATACAGCTGGACTCGACCTTCAGGGTACTCGATACCCAACATTATTTTCTAATCAAGGCTGGTAAATCACGTCATAGCCTTTGCAGATTTCAAGATTTTTTTCGAACTACTTTAAAATGCACATGGACATGTTTAATTTACCTGTCATTGTTGAGAGCCTAGTGACTCAGGATGCAGCTGTCTTTGGTCATATAAAGAAATAAAAAGCTGAGCCCAGCCGGTGTGGCTCAGTTGGGCATCATCCTGTGCACCAGGAGGTTGCCACTTCAATTCCTGGTCAAGGTTCAATCCCCAGTAGGCAGCCGATCGATGTTTCTCTCTCATCAGTGTTTATATATCTCAATCTCCCTCTCTGAAATCAATAAAAAACATTTTTTTAAAAAAAAAGAAAGAAAGAGCCGGGAGCTCACTGGGAGTGCCAAGCACGTGGCACTTTTTGCCACCCTTGAGCATTTGCCACCCTCTGCATGGGCCAGTGTGGCCTGGGTCTAGAGAGGCACAAAACACTGCCTTGGACGGACACCGGGAATAATGAGGCCCGTGTAAACGGGGGCAGGGAGCAGTCAACTTGCTGAGTTTACTTCTAGGAAAAATCTTGTCTTCTTTTTTTCTTCCTGAGAATAGTGCTGGCTTGTTCCTTTTTGTAAAGGAACATGTTTAAAGTACAGCTGATCCAGCCGAGCTCCTCGGTGCCAGTGTGCCCCGGGGCAGCACCAAGCTGTGCAGGGGGCCGGAAACAGTCCCGGCGGGTAAAGGAGAGCTCGGCCCGGCGGCCTGCGGTGCCATCCACTTTACACCGTCTGCAGTGGCATGGCCGTTGGTGAACTTGTTGTTGCTTAAACGGACACGGAGTCACCTGAGTTTTTCTTTTTGCCGTATTTATATTTCTTAAAAATACCTTAGATTTTGGTGTGTTCATCTTTATTTCTCTTGATCCAGTCTTCCTTTTGCAAGTCAACCCTTGCAGAGGGCCTGCCGTGTTTCAGAAGCATTACGGTCTGCATTGAATGTGTTATTTTGTCTGATCCGGTCAGTAATTGCACAGTCAGGCACTGTCTTCATTTCTCCTGCTAAAGGGAGCTAAAGCTCAGAGCAGTGAAGCCACTTGCCCAAGGCCTCATAGCCTGTAAGTTGCAAAATACAGATTTCAACCCCAGCGAGTCTGACTCCTTGGCCTGGAAAGCGTTCACCTGAAATCCAGCATGGACGGCACCCATTGCTCCGCAATGAGTGTCCTTGCTTTCTGCGCTGATCTGCCACTGTTTATTCTATAAAATTCTCTACAGAAACCTACAAAAGTTCAAAGGTTTATCGAGCCGACATTTTGAAAACCTGCAAAGGGTATTCATATGTCACCTAAGAGGTGTCAGATCTGAGTTGGGGTATGGAGTGTGTCTATTTATAGAACACCATAATGAGGCAGAATTCATGACGCATCCAAAAATAAACGGGGTGTTACTGTCCGGCCAGTCCTGTGGAGATCAAACTCGAGGTGTCACGAAGATGGTATTTGAATAATATGAAACACGGCACTCTGACCAAAGAACTCTTTTTTTTTTATTTTTTTATTGATTTTTTACAGAGAGGAAGGGAGAGGGATAGAGAGCTAGAAACATCGATGAGAGAGAAACATCGACCAGCTGCCTCCTGCACACCCCCTACCGGGGATGTGCCCGCAACCAATGTACATGCCCTTGACCGGAATCGAACCTGGGACCTTTCAGTCCGCAGACCGATGCTCTATCCACTGAGCCAAACCGGTTTCGGCTGACCGAAGAACTCTTGAAACTTAATGATTTCCTGGCTTTTTCTACTTAGGTATTTTTTTCACAGCTCTGTTTCACATAACAGAAAACCCCTGGAGTGGGTTTTTGGTTAGCCTCAAAGATCACACACCTCATGGTATCAGTACACATCGTTCTATGGAGAGTGTCCATAATCTAAGACGCAGTCGAGGTTCGTCTCATGATTCTTTAAAGTAAGCTACTTGGGGAAAGACCCAAAAAGCATTTAGAAAACATAATTGAGTTGTATTCAGCTATGAATCAAATAGCCAAATTAAAAAATAAGGCTCTTACAAACCTGAGGTGATGGTGTTTTATGGGATAAATGCACAAAAGTAAAAACCGAAGCCAGTTCACTAGCAGACCTCACCCTTTGTAACACATTGCCCAAGAATAGGAAAGGTTCCTGCCCACTTGGAGATCTTTGCGCAACAAAAAAATGAGTCAACATTTGAGGAAGGAACAACTAAAAATGAGAAGGAAAAGGAGAGGCCAGTGATTTTCGGGGTTCACTATAGTTCTGCAGAATTTAGTTTCATCTTCAAAGCGTGTTCTCTTCTTGGTCACGTGTAATGTGCAGAGCCCAGCTTTCTGGTTCATCTGTCAGTTCCTTCTGTGGAGAAGTAAGACATTTTGAACTTCACCAGAGGGACCCAGGTTAAGGTGTGAGAGTCACTCCATAGTAGGTGATGATGGTCCGCCATTGGGGCTTTTAAAAATAGCTCAGTCGGCAGCCCCAAGCTGCTGTGGGGGTATGTGTCAGTGCTTGAGCCCATATAGGGAAGCATGTCTCTTTGAAGGTTGACCTCAAATGGCTGGGTGGTCCCCTCAAGTCCCCTTTAAGCTGTTCAGAATCCTATGACCGTCAGTGCCAGCTTTGACTTCCAACAGAACAGCCAAGCCCCGCTCAAGTGGGAACGTGTCAGCTGCTTTTCTCTGCCTCTTGCAGTCTCTCACTTGATGACCCCATGGGTTCATCTTTTGGGTATTTGTGAACAGAATTCCTTATATCATCATAAGCCCCCTTTAAAAATGTGCTGATCCCCTGATATTAAGTGCTCTTTGCAAGGTTCCAGCTGGGCCTACAAAGGCGCAGGTCTCCACCAGGTCGTGTCAAGCTTGCAGATGAGGTTGCACAGTATAGAATCACGTTTTTCCAGACTAACTTCCCTCAAACTGCTTCCGGTACCCAGATTCCATGAGCATTTCCATTCCTACTGACCATGAGCACTGGAAGCTTCCAGTCTCGCTGCTGGGGGTTGCCCTTCAAGCCCAGGTGGATGTATCCAGTCTGAGTCTGAGTTCATGCTTCTCAGTCTTGGATAGATATGAACACTGTCACTGGGCACAATTAACGAGGTTGCGGCAGAGTCTGTATGTGAACTGTCAGTTCATGTTCATTTAAAAGGAGCACATCTTTCTGCTCATGGAGTTATTAGCCCAGAGAAAACGTGACATTTGGGCTTTTCCAGATTTATACAATGAAATAAATGGGTGAATTGGACAGATACGAATGTTCAAAAGCCCCCAGGGTTCAATGTCCTTCACTTGTGAATAAGGCACTTGGGACCCGAATTCACCCTCTTACTATTTAAATATGGAGAGTTTATTAATTTTTCAATAAGAACTAAATGGCCACAAGCCTTCTCTGGCATTGCTACCTCCAGCTGTTGGTCTTTGACCATTAATCAATAGCAAGTAACATTTTACTCCTCTTTCTAATGGACAGAGTGCCTTCAAGTCTTAATAACAACCCTCCCTTGTGAGGTAAGGGTTGTAATTTCCAAACTGCAAACGAGCAAACTGAGGCGGGGATTAGCCCTCTCTCCTGGAGCTGCTCCGGGAGTGGCAGTGGTGGCAGGCCCGACCCGCCTTCCAGTGCTTGGTCTGCCCTGCCTCCCTCTCTGCTCCCTGTCCCCTTCTCACTCCCATTATCTTCTCAATGAGTTTTCGCTCATTATGAAGAACAAAAGGTGTCAGGCTGTTTCCACCTCCTTCCACTGGGACCACCCCCTGGTCTGGCCCTCCCTCTGCCATGTCTTTGGAGACACATAAGGGCTTTTGTTGATGCTGACTGGGGATTCCAGCCCTCCCAGCTGTGCTCTCTGTTTGCCACGAGACCTTAGAAATGCACAGGGGCCATCCTGCCAGAAGATTGCAGTCTTTACCCACATTGTGTCCATAGTGTTGTGTTTCATATCTGTTTCTTGTGTGTCGAAGGGAAGAGTAAATGACCTTCCAAATGAGTTAGGAATAATCAGAAGCCAAACCTCAAAGTTTCCCACACTTGTTCTATAGGACGCAGTTCATTTTGAATTCCAGATCTTCAACAGCTTCAGTAACTTTTTAAATTCATACTCATAGAAAGCAATTCTATAAGAATGAGGCAGTTGAATGGTGGTGTCAACTCGCCATCCCCTAACTAGCTGGGTGACCTTGAGTAAAGTCGTATGAATTTCCTGGAACCAGGTGTTCACTTCGATATAGGGGGTCCCTTCCGATTTAATACTCCATGATTCTGAGGATTATAACTTACCTCGTAACTTGATAAGCTCCTTAGAGGTGGGGCCCATTCATAGCATCTGACCCTGGTTATTGTCTCGGGATGCCCAGGAAGGGCAGGAGCGGGGTGGTCATGCAGAGACAGCACAACAGGAAATTTCCACAAAACAGGCCAGTGGAACTTCCTGGACGTGGAGGTTGAGGCTGAGAGTATCCTGCAGCATGAGTCGGCCACCTGAGGGTCATGACTCAGGTAGCTCCAGGCAGGTGGGAGGAGGAGGACTGGCACAAAAACTGCCCCAGTTATCTCAGAGCCCTGAGGCCTGGTGTCCGAAGGTGGCCCATTATTCAGCAGCCTCAGTCATCAGCCACTGAACAGCATGAGGGCTGAGCTCAGGGAGCAGGTGCCAGGCATTAGGGGGTAGGTGCACATCACCCACAGTTCAGCCCAGGTAGAGCAGGCCCCTGGGTACCAGGAAGTGCTCAGGAACAGAGTGCCAACCCTAGAGGGCCAGGGGCTGGTTGGGGAGTCAGCCTTCCCTGAGCAGGGGCCTGGAAGCTCTGAGGTACCTCAATAGTAGATGGTGAGGGGGTCTTAGGGAGCCCTCCAAGTCCTTCAGGGCTACACAGGGCCCTCCCCCGCTCCATCCAAACCGAGTCAGGCATCACTACCCAAGAAAAGGAAATTACTGGTCTTACCACTTATTCATCATATCCTCAGGAATGCAATTAAAGCCCATTTTTCTAAATTAAAGATTCCCAAACTTTGGATTTCTCTATCTCAAAGAATCGTGTAAATATTAAAAGTTGTGTTAATTTGAAAAATAACTAAATAAACAAGTTTACTAGTGACAGAAAGTTTAGAATCATCTCCCCCAACCTATACTTGTAGCAGTAGCCAGACAGCACAATGGGTGCTTATGTACAAATGGCCTTCATAGGGATGGAGAAGTTGGCATTGTCTGGTTTGAGCATGCCAGCGTTTGCACTGTGCAGTTATTTTAGTGTCCGGGTCTTAGCTGAGTGGTTTTGGCTGTGCCCAGTGTGTGTCCATGCACAGAGGCCCGCAGCTGAACCATGGGACGTATCTACTTACTCCCTTTATTTAATTTCCATTCTTCCACAAGATTACAGAAGAAGTCTGTTTTCTTTAATAGGATTTTCCATAGCTGCATAGTCATTTTTTGTTTTGTAATCACCACTCTGTTTTTCATCCTTTCTTATTTTAGTTATTTTCTTGACTTCTAAATTACTCTGTAGAATTCTAGATACACAAAAAGAACTTTTGTAAAGAACATTTCTTAATGTCCTGAAGATGGAACTCAGTGGGAAAGTGCAAACATTAAGGAAGGTGGTGGCACAGGCCAAGCAGGATTCACCTCCCAGGTACTAGGCATGTCTGCAGCCCCCGTGTGGTCATGTTTCTGGGCTCTCCCTCGTGTATTGGGGGTCCCTCTCTCGGAGCGAGCTTCTGCTGTCCATCCTGGGCCCAGGCAGCTGGTCCTGTGCAGAAATGACCTGTGGAGATCTTGGGGTCTACACTGTTCACAGGAAGATTATGGGAATCCTCATCTCACAGCTCACTGGGCACACGTTTCTGTGAAGATCCGCCATTTGCTCAGCTCCAGTTTCGTTTCCTGGTGCTCTCCGGCACTGGCCCCGGTGAAACTCTCTCTTTTTTTTCTTTTCTTTATTATTGAGGGTATTACAGATGCCTCCCCCCATTACTCCCCTCCACCCAGATAGGCCCCACCCCAGACCTTCACCACCCTATTGTCTGTGTCCGTGGGTTATGCATATATGCATATAAGTTCTTTGATTAATCTCTTTTTGCCCTCCCCCCCCCATCCCTTCCCTCTGAAATTCTCCAGTCTGTTCCATGTTTCTATGCCTCTGGTTCTATTTTATTGATCAGGTGATTTTGTTCATTAGATTCTTTGTTCATTTATTTTGATTTTTAGATTCAATTAGTGATAGATATGTATTTATTGCCATTTTGTTGTTCATATTTTTTTTTTTTTCTTTTTTTAAAGAAGACACTTTAACATTTCATGTAATACTGGTTTGGTGGTGATGAATTCCTTTAGCTTTTTCTTGTCTGTGAAGCTCTTTATCTGACCTTCAATTCTAAATGATAGATTTGCTGGATAGAGTAATCTTGGTTGTAGGTCCTTGCTTTTCATCACTTTGAATATTTCTTGCCACTCCCTTCTGGCCTGCAAAGTTTCTGTTGAGAAATCAGCTGACAGTTGAATGGGCAACTTGTAGGTAATTAACTGCTTTTCTCTTGATGCTTTTAAGATTCTCTCTTTGTTTTTAATCTTTGGCATTTTAATTATGTTGTATCTTGGTGTGGGCCTTTTGGGTTCCTCTTGTTTGGGACTCTGCACTTCCTGGACTTGTATGTCTATTTCTTTCACCAGGTAAGGGAAGTTTTCTGTCATTACTTTTTCAAATAGGTTTTCAATTTCTTGCTCCCTCTTCTCCTTCTGGTACCCCTATAATGTGAATGTTGGTACGCTCGAAATTGTCCCAGAGGCTCCTTACACTATCTTCATATTCTTGGATTCTTTTTTCTTTTTGCTGTGCTGATTGGGTGTTTTTTGCTTCCTCATATTCCAAATCACTGATTTGATTCTTCGCATCCTCTACTCTATTGTTGCTTCCCTGTAAATTATTCTTCATTTCAGTTAATGTATCCTTCATTTCTGACTGGTCCTTTTTCATGCCGTTGATGTTCTCTATAAGTTCCTTGAAGTTGTCACTAAGTACCTTGAAGATCTCATTAAGTTCCTTGAGCATCCTTATAGCCATTGTTTTTAACTCTGTATCTGGTAGTTTGCTTGCTTCCATTTTATTTAATTTTTTTTCTGGAGATTTCTTCTGTTCTTTCATTTGCAACATGTTCCTCTGTCTCCCCATTTTGGCTGCTTCCCTATGTTTGTTTCTGTGTATTGGGTAGAGCTGCTATGTCTCCTGGGATTGGTAGAGTGGCCTTGTGTAGTAGATGTCCTGTAGGTCCCTGTGGCTCAGTCTCCCCAGTAACTGGAGCTGGGCATTCTAAGTGCAGCCCTCTGTGGGCTGTGTGCCCTGTCCTGTTGTAGTTGAGCCTTGCTTGCTGTTGGCATCACTGGGAGAGATTGACCCCCAGGCCAATCGGCTGTGCAGACCAGCTGCAACTATAGCAGAAGAGCTGCTGTGCAGGAGACACCCCCATGGAGCAGGACTTGCTTCAGTGGGGCTTTGGTGCTCTCAGAGTCTTCCCCTTGAATGTGTCACTCGTGGATGTGGTAGGGTTTTAATCTGGCATTGTCTGAAGCTGACCACAGGATGCACTGGCTCTGGGGCCTCACGGAAAGTGCAAAGTCAGCCATTGCCTGTACCTTGCCTGGGGCCACAAGCTATAGAGGGACCTGCAGATGGTTGCTACTTGTATTGGGCTTAGAAGTGTCCAGGAGAGGCCAAGTTGTGAACCAAGGCAGGCTTCTGCTAGTTACAGGCCTGGGGCCTTTTATTGAGAGGTATGGGGCACACTGAGGCCAGCTGCTGCTTATTTCAGAGATTTTAGAATAGTCTGAAGCCTGAGCTAGGACAGGTTATTTATATGGAAAGACTACTGCCAACAACTTGGGTGGGGCTGCAAATTGGGTGGAGTGGGGTCTCAAGGAGTCACCAGGGCCAGGCAAACAGTGTGAGCCAGATATGGAAACTCAGATATGGCACCTGCCAGTCAGCTCTCTGGCTTGAGGGAAGTCCAAACACTTTTGTCTGGGAAAAGCTGCCTCCGAGTTCTTGCTCTGATGCCACACAATTTAGTTCCTTCCCATATGTCCCTGGATCCTTTCAAGCTGCACTGGAGCTCAGAGTGAATTAGTCCAAATAAGTCTGTGCACGGGCCCTTTAAGAGGAACTGCCTGGGACTCCCACAGACTCCATGTCACTCAGCCACAATCCCCAGGATTTTTACAGCCTCAAGTTATGGGGACTTCTCTTCCCAGCACTGGAACCCTGGGCTGAGGGGTTTGGTGTGGAGCTGGGACCCCTTGCTCCTCATGTAGACCTCCACAGCCAAGATATTTCTGCAGATTAAAAACAGGCCACTCATGGTATTGGATCAGCCCATTCTGCATCTCCACCCTTTCTACCAGTCTCAATGTGGCTTCTTCTTTAATTCTTTAGTTGTAGGACTTACATTCAACCAGATTTCAGGCAGTCCTGAATGATGGATGTTCTTTTGTTTAGTTGTAATTTTGACATAGTTGTGGGAAGATGTGAATGCTGCATTTACCTACGCCGCCATCTTGACCAGAAGTCTTAGTATCTGAAACTCTCTTTGGGTCTTCTGGTTAATCACCAGAACTAAGATCTTTCCCACCCAGGCCCCACCCATTTCGCTCACTCCCCATGGAACAGCCACTCAGAGGCACAACTGAACTATGGCTATAGAACTTCCCCATGTCAGTTGCCCTTCCTCAGGGATGCTTTTTAGGACAGGATTCCAAGAGAAATCTGTGCAAGCCCACCTCACCCCCACCCATACCCAGCCAGGCATCATCAGCCCTGGAAATCAGGGAGCTCGTGGCATTATTCCTGTCTCCCTGCTCTCCCAGAGCCATCATTAGCACAGTACTAGGACAGCAGTCTTTCTAAATCCTCCATCAGCTCCTAGCTCCCCAGGCAGAGTCTAAACGCAGCCCACCTTCCCCACCTCTAAGCCTGTGTTGCATCTTCATACTTGGCACTGCCCCAAGTATGGCCCAGCATGTTGCCTCCACACCTCCATCCATGCTCTTCCCTTCCCCAGACTGCCACATCCCTCCCCTCGCCCACACATCCTACCTGTTTTTCAAGGCCCAACTCAGATGTCACCTCTTCCCTGAATCTGTCCTCCCACAGTCCTTATCTGCTACATTCCACATCCCAAGATCTTTTTTTTCACCTCTTTCCTCTCCTGACCCTTAATAGTGGGGTTTTCTCTGCCCACTTTCCCTGAGTGGTCTCATCCACTCCCGTGGCTCTGCTACCACCTCAAGTCCAGCTCTGAAACCCATCGTCCAGGTCAGCTCTCCCTTCCACTCACCCTGAGACAGCTCCCCTACATACCGCATATACCTCGCATTCTACACATCCAGAACCAGGCTGCAATCTCCCCGTCTCTGCCCTCCTCTGGTCCCGAGGACCATGGCTCTGCGTGGGTGCCTGCTGTGTGTTGTGATGCACATAAGACGCCATCTTGTTTGTCCTGGTGCACTTCTGAATGGCACATGCTCACTGACATTTACCCCTTCAGGTACACGCCTACATCATCAGCCACCTGAAAAAGGAGATGCCCAGTGTTTTTGGAAAGGAAAACAAGAAAAGAGAGCTGATCGACAGGTTGCCAGAAATCTACATTCAGCTGCAGCGAGAATACCAGATTTCTGCGGGGGACTTCCCGGAGGTCAAGGCAATGCAGGTACTGAGCGCCCGTTACAGCGTCATGGGCGGGGGACAGAGGCACTGCCGTCTCGTCCGGCTGGCCACAGGGTACACATGGTTCATGGTTTAGGATGGAGGAGAGTGCAATGAATCCATCTTCCTTGCGGTGACCCATGGTAACAGGCTGCTGTGAATTGAGGCAGAAGCTGCCTGCCTCCTGAAACATTTAAACAAAAGGGACACAGTCCAAGAAGTTAAGTTCACATGAAAAAATTATCTGAGCCACCCTCTCAGGCTCTGTTCAATGTTGTTTTGACATTGAGATGACACCTGTTTTTTGGAATCCCAGAACTGTAAGGGAATCAGAGCTGGGAGTGACCTTGGAGGTCACCCAGGCTGCCCCTCCAGCAGCCCTGCCCGGCACTGCCCTGCGCTGTGGGATTACGTGTTCAGGCAGCGTCGTTGCTGCAGGCTCAGGAGGCATCAGAGGCATGGGGCTCTGTGGACATGCTGGACATCTCTGGACACAGCGAGGCATGCTCACTGAGGATTTTGTTAAATGTCCATGTTGGGCAGCCTTTGACCCGATTTCAAGGTCTCCCTGAGTTGTGTGTGGGCAGCCCCAGATGAGCCCGAGTGGGTGCTGCATTCAGCCACCTTGGCCCAACCATTGTGCCATACCGCCCACAGTGGTGTTAGGTGAACATATCAGTGCTGACCACATCCTTCCAAGCCAGGCAGACAGGTCCCTGCACTGGACAAGAAGATGGTCCTCACTGAGCCAGGCTGCCCATCTTCCAGTCCAGTGCCGGGACCTGTCCACACGGAAGGCCACGGTCCTTTGGAAGGAGAGCAATACAAGTTGAGATGGCTGCAGCCGCTAGCCAGCAACGTGAGCCGGCGAGGCAGGCCAGGCAAAAAGAAACCACGTCACCCTCTCTGACTACCTTTTATTTTTTCACATTTGATAGAGGTGTAGGTTCCTAGAAGTGTGTCTCTACAAGGAAGAAATCAAATCTACAAGTGAGATGGGGACTTGTGGGGCCCACAGTGGGGGAGATTGGAGATTCGAACGCCACCCCAGCGGGAAGGCCCTGTCCTGCCCCGTGGTCGCTGCCCTGGGGGAACACGGGGCTGGATGGCCCACTGGAAGCTGGAACTCTATAAAGTCCGCTGGCTTTCCAATTTTGGCTCAAACTTTCAAAGAATACTGCATAGGCCAGATAGAGGATACCTTCCTGCTGGCTGCGCCCCAAGGCACAGAGAAAGAACACCGAGTGGGAGTGCAGTATACAGTGCACATGGGAAGAGGGGTAGGCTACACGCACTGTTGCGATGGCAGGGCTCAGGGGAGAATACAGTATCTGCAATACAAGATCTGGTCAAATAGGACTTAGCTGACTTCAGAATCAATACAGAAATATCTGTGTTCTTCCATAAATGAAATAATTATTCCTGTACTCAGAAGACGAATTGCTTTTTTTTCTGGTCACAAGATGGCTAATTTTAGGGGCCTCTTGGAGCAACTTCCTGAGCAGGTTCCACTTGGTTTATGCGCTGCACCCCATGACCAGCTGAAGGACAACTGATTCTTGGCACCCTTCAGAAATTTTTGAAGGGAAATTGCCTTCTTGACTGCACTGAAAACTGTGCACACTATAGCCCAATGGGGCTTCTGTGGCTCATTAGCCTAGTGAGGCTACCACATGCCCCACTCACAAGAAGATGCTGCTCCCAAGACCTGAGGTACCACTGAGCCACCGGGGACTGCTGCAAGCCCCCTACCCAGGCCTCCCACCCATCCCCCAGTGACCTCCCTTAACATAGGGAGCAAACTGTGGCCAGAGTTGATGACTACTTTAGCCTGGGCCTGCCGGGTCAGAGCTGGGGCAGAAGGGCAGTCCCTGGGGAAGAAAACAAGGAAGCCATATGCCCCTTCACCTCAGGTCTCCGGAGCAGGCACAGCCCAGTTAGGTGGACAATTTAGGAAGGGCCCAAACTTCCTCTGAGAACCCTGTGGGTCAGGCCACACACAGGTAGGTGCCTTAGCACCTTCAATGGACACCTGAGTGCCCTAGGACTGGGATCAAGGAGGAGTCCCACCTGACAGGTGCCCCATTCACCTGTGTTCACTTATTCATTCACCCAAGGAATATTAAGCCTGCTATGACCAGGCACTTTTCCAGGCCCCAGAATAAATCAACAAACAAAAATGAACAAATGGCAAATATCTTCGCCCCGATGGGGTATACGTTATGGATGATGGTATTTGCCACTATGACCATGGTTGGCAGTGAAACTTTTGGCAGCAAAGCTTATTGTTGGGACATGTGCTCCTGTTACAAGTGATGTTGTGTTCATTGGCTGCAACTCCATGAGGCCAGTGACCAATGTCCTGTTCACCACCATATCCCCAGCACCTGGCATGTAGCAGGTGCTCAATGAGTATGTGTTGAGTGAGTTCATCATTAAGTTAGTGTATGCTTATGTCCAAGCCTATAGAAAATTTTATAAGCGTTTATTTCAGAAAAAAAAAAACTGAAGACCAGCCAGAAGAAAAATCTCAAAGGATTGAGCAAATGCTTCAAAAATGGTAGTTTTGCAGTTCTTTTTATACATTTAGAAATAAAGGAGAAAACGTAAGAAAGGTTACATACAATCCATTGCTGGTAGGTTAGGGAGGCAGGAGAAGGCAAAGCAGGGAAATCTCTAGGATTGGATAAAAAGTAAAATAGATACATACTTCTTTTACATTGGTAGATACAGGATGCTTACCATTTCACATTTACAGTAAATAGAGATGGTCTGAGGCAACAAGATAACAATAAGGCGTTTCCTGGTGCAGGTGGTTATGCCTCCTCCAAGGGGTCTGGAAAAGACAGTTATTGACATTCTAAGGGCATGTTATCCCAGATGCACAAAACAATGGACAGGGCTCACTTAAGGCACAAACTAACCTTTCTTTTTTTTTTTAATATATTTTATTGATTTTTCACAGAGAGGAAGGGAGAGGGATAGAGAGCTAGAAACATCGATGAGAGAGAGACATCGACCAGCTGCCTCTGCACATCCCCCACCGGGGGATGTGCCCACAACCAATGTACATGCCCTTGACCGGAATCGAACCTGGGACCTTCCAGTCCGCAGACCGACGCTCTATCCACTGAGCCAAACCGGTTTCAGCACAAACTAACCTTTCATTAAGGAATCTATAGGCCCAGAATGTGACTATGCACCATGACATGCCCAGTTGGGAATCTGAGTAGACATCCTGTGTGGTTCCCCTGGGTCACTGTGCTTGTCAGGTTTGCTGTAGCCTCTCTTTTCCGTTCACATGTAAATCATAGGCTCTAGGGTGGTGACTTTCTCAGACCCTGGCCCAGCCCTGACTGATTCTCACAGGCCTTATAGACCAGCAGTTCCCAGAGGAACCCCCTGGAAGCTGCAAGAGGCCTCCTCCTCGGGAAGCTAGCCGGGCCCTGATCACACCACCCCAGTCCCTTCAGGGACTCCCCAGGAAACAAGGCGGGCCTGGAGCCTGTGAAGTGTGTGCTTCAGGCTAGTTTTCTGTCACCCAGGAAGCGTGGGGCGGGGGGCAGGGTTCACAATGTGGGTCAGGGCCTCTGTCATCCCTGAGTCTCTTGAGTGTCACATCCTCTACAACTCAGGCATTCGACCTCACCTTAACCTCATCCAGGACAGGGCTTAAGCTTGACAATTAGTTTATTAAGATCTTTGCACATCTCAGGGTCACTGAGAGAGCTCACCGATGCCAGCTCTGAGTCTCTGTTTTCCCTGTGCTCTCGTAAACCAAGCTGGTCCGGTTGACTCTTAGCCATAAGGAGTCAAGTGCATTTTGAAGGCTTTTGCCTGCTGCTGGGAGATACCTGTGACCTGCTGGCGAGCTGCCTGTGTCCACCCTTCCCTTCTGGGAGGGAATCTGATTCACCACACCGATGTGTCCGTACTGGCAAACAGGGAGAACACTGGTGAGACCGCCTTCACTGCTGCCTCAGGGGTCCTCCGAGCAGAATTTGGCCCCCACAGCCAAGGAGTTGGCAGCATTTCAACAGCAGAGGGCAGCAGAGCCATCACATCTGCTCAGATCTCTGGATTCGAAAACCGCTTCTGGTGAATGTTGGCAGTGAGTGGGCCGGGGACAGCGGGACAGCGTATGGAGACTGGGCTGGGCACTGACCATTGTGTCTGGGAGGGGCCATCCTGGGCTTGGTGGCTTTGACAGGTGCGATTGTTGATGAGTTGATCTTTAAATTCCCCGGGGTGCATTCATCCCATTAAAAAGACTTCTGTTCTGGAGCCACCCTAGGGCAGAGAGGGCAGTGGTTTAATCTGTGCCCCACACTCCCTGGTCAGGCCTGGGGGCGGGCACTGTGGGGTTTGTTCCTGTGTGCCCGCTGCTGCTTCCTGCGCACCCCCACAAGTATGTGGCCGTTTCCCCTTGCCAGCTTTCCAGAGGTTTGCAGTCTGGAGGCACGCCCCCTGCAGGAAGGTGGAAAGTTTGGGCGGACACCACCCTCCTTTGTCTGCTTGGCCAGACACAGGGCTCTGTGTGTGCTCAGGGCTCAGGCTCATTCGTGAGGCAATGGGGTAGGTGTCTGTGCACCGGGGGATCCGGGCTTGTTTGCGGCTGCAGCCTTGGATTTTTGTGTGGGCTGCCTGCTTCCCTCCTCCTGAGCGTTCTTGTCTCAGTGCCTTTGGCTGACTGAGATGTTGGCAGCATCGTTTGGTGCTGATGTTGGGGTGCCATGCGCGTGCCCACAGTCTGTCAGGGAGGATAATGTCAGCCCAGCCCAACGAGACCTACCGCTGCAGAAGTGGCTGCTAAGAGTGTTGGAGGTGCCTCTCTAGAGACAATGTCAGACTCTTTAGCTTTCCGCTCTGTCCCCTCCACCAGCTAAAGCTACGGGCTCCGCTTCAAAATGAACCACTTAGAACGTCCGCCCTGCCGGTGTTCCCTAGAGCAGCGGTCGCCAACCTTTCGGACCTTGCGGACCACCGGTTGGCAACCGCTGCCCTGGAGACCGCAGTTTTGCTTCTCCATTGGAAACGGCCTAAACATCCAACTACGTGGGACAAGGTGAATGACAGTGGCTCAGCTGTAAACTCAGTATTCTGTGGCTATTAAGATTAAGGTTATACGTCGGGCTGATTCCGGGGTTCAGCCAGCCTGGCTAAGTGTGGGAGCACTGCCCGGGACAAAGCAGTCCTGCCAAGGTGGGAGGTGGATTCTTTTGTTGGTGGGTGTGTTGGTTGGTCTTGGAGTTTTGCTTTTGTTTTTTTGTTTTAGCTTCTGACATGTAAGGAAATGTCTGTCAAAACACTAGCTGAACACAGACTAAGAAACGGATTTCAGTGGACGCAGTCTTTGCAAAAAATAGTTTGGGAAAATTACACAGAAAAAGAAGTTTGCATAAAAATTAATATCATGGAACAATATAATACTTTAAAATACAGGTTATTATTTCTTTAAAATACAGGTTATTAAACAGTGTGGTCTTATTTCAGTTAAAGAATGTGTGTGTGTGTGTGTGTGTGTGTGTTCATAAAAATGGTGGAAATGCATGTCCCAAAATATTAGCATGTTATTGCTGGGTGATGGGATCATAAGTGATTTACATTTTTTAATTTTTGTTTACCACCCCCGCCCCCCATAATACTTACAATAAATGTGTGATATTTGTGATAGCACAAAGTCTTGTTTTTTCTAATGGCCTATCGCAGTGGTCGGCAAACTATGGCTTGCGAGCCGCGGTTTGCCGCTCTGCTGACTAATGAGTTTGCCGACCACTGACCTAGACTCTCGATTCCAATAATTACAGGCTGTTGTTGTTCCTTATGATTAAGCCCCTATCCCAGTGGTCAGCAAACTCATTAGTCAACAGAGCGGCAAACCGCGGCTCTCGAGCCGCATGTGGCTCGCGAACTGCAGTTTGCCGACCACTGGACTATCGTATTACTTGTGCCACGAATAGTCAGGTGTGAAGGTATGTGACACCTCCTTTCCTCGAGTCTCCCTGCCTCATCTCCCAAACATGGCGCACTGGCCCTCTAGCCTTGTCCCAACAGAACTGCTTCACAGGGAGGCCATATAAAACTGCCATCCCTGGAATTGACTTGACAGAACTGCTGTTGAAGACATTTTTCACTCGATCTTTGAGGCCCCGCATGAAAGCCCCTGGGTAACCTCACCGTTCAGGACGAGAGAAGCTTGTAATGAACAGTGGCTTCTCCCCTTGGACAATGAGGGGATGTGACCCCCCACCCCGACTCAGCGGGGGGCAGCTGAGGGGCCGTCGCTTTTCTCTCCTTAATTGTCTGATGTGTTCATTCCCAACCTCTCCCTTTTAATTACTTGGCTTTTCCCTTTTTCATGACTTCTATTTTGTGATAACATTTTCACTATAAGCTAGGTCAACCCTCTTTGCAATTAGACAGAAACAAAGATACTTCAATGTCCTTCCTGTATTACAGCACAGGCCCCCTGAAGGTATAGACTGTGGCTTTTCCTGTTTATATCCCCAGGCCCTAAAACAGGGCCTGGCACATAACAAATGGCCAATAAATGTTGGATGGATGGATGGATGGATGGATGGATGGATGGAAGGATGGATGGACAGATGGATGCATGGATGCATGGATGTATGGATGTATGGATGTATGGATGTATGGATGTATGGATGCATGGGTGCATGGATGTATGGATGCATGGGTGCATGGATGCCTGGATGCATGGATGTATGGATACATGGGTGTATGGATACATGGATGTATGGATACATGGGTGTATGGATGCCTGGATACATGGATGTATGGATGTATGGATACATGGATGTATGGATACATGGATGTATGGATACATGGATGCATGGATGCATGGATGCATGGGTGCATGGATGTATGGATGCATGGATGTATGGATACATGGGTGTATGGATGCATGGATGTATGGATACATGGGTGTATGGATGCCTGGATACATGGATGCATGGATGTATGGATACATGGATGTATGGATACATGGATGTATGGATGCATGGATGCATGGATGTATGGATACATGGGTGTATGGATACATGGGTGTATGGATGCCTGGATGCATGGATGTATGGATACATGGGTGTATGGATGCCTGGATACATGGATGTATGGATACATGGATGTATGGATACATGGATGTATGGATACATGGGTGTATGGATGCATGGGTGCATGGATGCCTGGATGCATGGATGTATGGATACATGGATGTATGGATACATGGATGTATGGATGCCTGGATGCATGGATGAGTAACCAAAGAGACCCAGGAGGAGGAGTACTTCTGCCCAGCCGTCGGGCACCATGGTTGGCTCCTGTCCTGCCAGGCAATCACCCTGGTGTCCCTGGAGCCTGTGCTCCTGCCACTCGGACTGCTGACGGCCAGTCCTCCTGGGAGAGCTGACACCCGCCTGACCTGACCAGCATATTGGCTGGATTTATACTCGCCCTTCCCATCCCTACCCTGTTCCCTCTTAGCAGTTTCAACTTGCACTTATTTGTACCCTAAACTACATTTTTAAAAGCTGATCCAAAAATAGCGTCCTTAGTTGTTTTACTAAATGAGCCCCTCTCCACAGCGTCCTGTCACAGCACAGGGAGCACTAGGCCGGGCAGGGGCACAGGCTCTTGTCCCGACGCCGCCAGGACGCCCGTGTGCTCTCTGTGGCTCACGGCTATTGGTACTGTCCTTGCTTGCTCCCAGCATTGTTGTGAAGATCAGCCGAGGTCTGTGGTAAGAGAGGAAATGCTGAGTCTGAGGGCTCAAAAGCCAGGGTGCGGGAAGGCTGTCGGCCCTGAGGGATCGCTGTCAGCCATACCGCCGGCAGCCAGCAGGGTTAGCTGCTGTAGCAAAGCGTTGCATCCCGTGCATCTTACTTCTTGTTCTAAAAGCCACTCCTGTGTCTGGTGAGTTTGGATGTGGGGACCCCACCAAAGAGAGAGCCCTGGAACAGGCCCCGGTACAGAGTGTGTGCTTTAAGGGAGAATCCCCTCCCTCAGCTCCCCCTCCCTCTTTGCTTCCGGAGGAGAGGGCATGTCACCAAGCCTGTGGTTTCTCCTTTTGCAGGAACAGCTGGAGAACTACGATTTCACCAAATTCCACTCGCTGAAGCCCAAGCTGATCGAGGCCGTGGACAACATGCTGACCAGCAAGATCTCGTCCCTGATGAGCCTCATCAGCCAGGAGGAGCTGAACGCGCCCATGCAGCTCGTGCAGGGCGGCGCCTTCGACGGCACCTCCGAGGGCCCCTTCAACCAGGGCTACGGGGAGGGCGCCAAGGAGGGCGCCGACGAGGAGGAGTGGGTGGTGGCCAAAGACAAGCCCGTCTACGACGAGCTCTTCTACGCCCTGTCGCCCATCAATGGCAAGATCTCCGGCGTCAACGCCAAGAAGGAGATGGTGACCTCCAAGCTGCCCAACAGCGTCCTGGGCAAGATCTGGAAGCTGGCCGACTGTGACTGCGACGGCATGCTGGACGAGGAGGAGTTCGCGCTGGCCAAGCACCTCATCAAGATCAAGCTGGACGGCTACGAGCTGCCCAGCAGCCTGCCTCCCCACCTGGTGCCCCCCTCTCACAGGAAGTCCTTTCAGAAGGCTGACTGAGGGGTGGGCCACCCACAGGGCAGGCAGTGCGGGGTGGGGCTCCGGGGACGGGGGCCTGAGGTCCTTGCTGCCACTGACTCGCTGAGTGACCCCGGGAAAGGCACTGCTCTCTCTGTGCCTCAGTTTCCCCATCTGTAAAATGGGGAGGGCAGACACTGGACACTCGACGCCGGTCCTTTCACCTCTAAAATTCCCTGCATTTTTATTAAAATACCGGGGGGAGGTGGGTAAGGAGATTGTAACGGTGGAAAGGAAACAGAAATTGACCAAAGAGTACTCAGAATCCGGGAGAGACGTAAGTGTGGGGGTGGGCTTGCTGGAGCCCCGGGAGCTTGGGGTGCGAGCTGGGGCTTCCCTGGACCACTCATCATCATAAACCTGTTTGCCCTGAGGGAGCAAAGATCTTATTTATTTGTTTCCTGCTATATTTAGAGTCAGGGGAGGGGGGGAGGGCAGAGAGGGTTTCTGTTCTCTCTAAACCGTCTACCAAAGAGAAGGCGGCCGCTGCCCGCCGTGTGACAGGAGGGTGTAGGGCCTGTCTGTGCTGTGCCTTCCACAGGCCCGAGCACAACAGGCAGCGACGGCGTCTGTCCCAGCGCCACGCTCACTGTCCTCCCAGCACCCACCCCCAGGCCTTCCCTGCCAAGTTGTATTTGGTTAGGAACTTGGAATTAGAAATTAATTAATAATTCGTTTTATTGGCCCCAGCAAGATTTCTAGAATTCATTTCAAATCATGTTGGAGCCTAAAGATTAGCTTTTCTTACTGGTCTGTCCAATAGTTTGTAGCAAAGTCTGTTTATCGTAACCGGCAGTGAGGAAAAGAGGTGTCACTTAGCCTTGTCACCCGCCCCCAGGGCTCCTGGGTCACCGGCAGGATTTAAATTCACAAATCGTGTCTCAGTGAGCACGGTGTCCTGGGCCTGCGCACACGGAATGAGAAGCCAGCCTGCCCGCTGTCAGGGAGAAGAGATCGGTCTACTAGCCTTAGACACTATTTTTATGTTTTTTTTAAAAAGGCCTTTTTATTATGTCTAGTTTTTTTTTTTCTTCTTATAAGATAAAAGCCTTTATACAGAAACAGGATGGAACCTTTCATATAAAGCCTTTTCTTCAAAAAGCCGTGTGGCTCGTATCATGAATGCCCACCACGAGGCAGGACTTGGGCAGGCCCGTACATAGCGGCTCCCTGAGGGTCTCTCCCAGGTCCCCCACGTCAGCCCCTCTGGACCGTGCACTCAGGCCCTGTGTCAGGTGGAGCTGTTAACGCCCGCTGCCACCCTCCCTGTGATGTGGGCGCTGGCTTGGGCACAGGTGCCTTTCACCATGACTTAGGCAGTAAAAGAGAGAGACGCGAAGTAATGATGGCGTGGCCACGTGGCATGGGGCCCTCCCAGCAGCAGAAATGCGTGAAATCAGAACAGCCCCACCTGAGCCTTCCAAGAGCCACGTTGTTTTTCTGATGTTACCTGTGACGTCAGGGCCAGACCTGCAGCTTAAGAGAAATGTTTCACTTTAGAGAAGCATGCATCCAGATGCCAGCCCTCACACTCCCTAGCTTGCTGTCTAAATAATTTTGTTTTCAGAGAAATAAATGCATAGCGTGGTTTTTATTCTTACTGAGCACTTTTAAATTAATTAGACACAGAACAGGGACGGCTATGATCCCTGCTGTATTATGAGCAGAGCTCTGTCAATGCCTGGGGACTGCACGTGTGTAGCACAGTGGCGTCCACCGAAGGGCAGGACTGAGAAGAGAGAGTTCAATCGTCCATAGGTTCAGCCGATCCTCCTTTCAGAATTATCTTGCTTCTTTAACTACTGAATTGTCATATATAAAGATAAATATATACACATCTATGTCACATAAATATGTATTTTTGACACTTGTGAATGTGTACATATGTAGATGTGGCCAAGGGTTGTGTATGTAGAGACATGTAAGAAAACTGTTTTAGGGAGCCAATGGACAGGTTTCTGGTTTCTGTGTGGACGGAAACGGGTGGTATTGTGACCCCTACCCCATGCCCTCAGGGGGAGAGCATCGGACAGCTGAATCCTTTCCCTGCTGAGGAAAAAGAAAGGGGGCGGGGCAATCATGTGACCATTTTTCTTAATATCTTCTCTTCCCACATGAAGTCATTGGAATCGACTGGAGAGAAAAGCACTGGAAAACATTAGGGATGGCACCCAAGTGAGAGACCGTATCTTCCCACGACTGGCACAAAGTTCCTTTAATCTGTGCCTGAAACATCCATTATCCCCACCCCCACCCCCACACAGCAGGGCCGGGGGACAGGAGGGCCTGTTCACCTTGACCGACCTTCTTACCTTCCCACGCCACCCCAATTTTCCAGGTGCCCCCTCCCCAGAGTGTGTACAGACGGTTGGGAGGGTGGAAGTAGGTAAACTCCAGCTCTAAGAACTATCTCCGTGCTCTCCGTGGTTCCACAAAAGAAAATCTGGTTCGTACGCAGCACGTGATACCACATACACAAACCTCTGCCGTCTGGCGTTTGGGGGGAAATGAAAACTTCAACCTACTCCCTAAGTTGACTAACCAGTTGTAAGCCTGCTACTTGGCCCTCCTCACCATCTGTAAAGGACCCGCACTGGGACCTGCCCAGCTCCCCAGCTCTGTCGCAGTGCAGGTGGCCACCTGCCTCAGCCTCCTCTCCAGCCCAGCACCCATCCTTTCTCCCCGAGCACTTGGATGGCCCACGCGGGGTCCCTCCTCCATGGGGCGGGCCGTTCATTTAGTTGGCTTTTGCTTCCCCAGGGCTAGGCTGGGTTCTGTTTGGAACACTAGTCATTATGCAGCAATCGTGTCTTTGACTTGGGGCTTTGGTTGCTCCCACAAGATGGAGGGCCTTGAAGAGCTGAATTCTTATTCTGTTATTCTATTATCCAAGGACTGAGTGTCCAGGTGGGTCAGAGGGCGGGAGAAGCAAATGCCTCCTGCTCTCTCCCCAGCCCCTGCCCTCCTTACCAGCTCGCAGGAGAGGCCCTGGTCCCCTGCCCCCCTGACCACAGTCCTTCCCAGTGTCTGCAGTCTCCTCAGGAGCTCCTCTCCACCCCCATCCCCCCACCCCCCTACCCCGGGCGGGGAGTCCACCACCCAGCGTCTTGCGGGACCCAACACCAGACAAATTGCCTTGAGGATGAGGAGAGCATTTAACAGAGTAACATTCTTGGGACAGATAAGCGCGGAGTTTATTCAGGGAAACATGGGCCTGATTTAAGCGTGTGTCAGGTTACGTGTCCGTTAGCCAATGCAGTTACTACACAACGCTTCTGTTTGTTTTGTAACCTTGTTCAGAAGTCAAACAAAAGGACAGCCTACTGATCAATAAACTTCTGAAACACCACCGCCTTCCCTCCGCTGGCTCTGGTTGTGCAGGGGCTGCGCGCCGCCTCAGCAGGTCTGCGGTCAAGTGGGGATCCCTGTCATCTGATCTGAAACCAGGCGGGGTGAGGGGGCGGGTACCCCTTCTGCACGCCATCCCTGTGACCCCTGACTTCCTCTAGGGGCGGCTCCCCCAGTGGGGCTTCTTCAGAGGGAAAGCAGCTCAGCCACGGGGCGGGGCCAGGCCTGGGAGCCGGCCCGAGGGAGCCAACGCTCCAGCTGAGACTGGAAGCCAAGACCAGAGGGGACCCGGGAGGCGGGCCCTTGTGAGGCCGGATGGGCATCACTGAGCTCCCTCGAAGGAGCAGTCCTGCCACGAGGTCCTCTCCCCGCACACAGGGAGGTGCCGTGGGACCGGGGTGGAGCCTGGCTGGCTGGTCCTGCCTCTTGCCACACCTCACAGGTGTGCACACCCAGGGCAGACTTCTGGGTTTCCCCACTGGCACCCACCTACCTTTTGGTGACCCAGACTTAGAACTTCCTTTGCAGAGCACTTCCCACTTCCCCCTGCCCTCCCCCCGCCTCCCCCGCCTCCCGTAGTCCCCCACCCCCCCTCGCTCAGGCTGAGCCATAAGGTTTGGGTGAGATAAGTCCCCACCCCCTCTTTCCAGGGTGGGTCCTGAGCCAAAGTATTTCATCCCCCTGGTCACAGAAATCGGTTCAGGACTGGATGTGTTTCAGTGAAGCCTATGAGAGCCAGACCCCTCAGACTTCTGTTTCAATTCTTAGGAGAAATGCTCTCTTCTCTGAATCATGCCATGTGAAAAAGCAAGCCTATTAATGCAACAATATAAATGGCCTTGAAATGGTGCATGGAGTGAGGGTAGGCAGAGAGAGTCCAGGCCTGTGGTGGCATCATTTGAGCTGCTGGATCAAACCTCACCTAAAGTCCTCCTCCCTCACGGTTCAGGTCTGCGGGCCAATACATTCCCTTTATATTGTTTAAACCCATTGGACTTGAGATTCCACTTACTTGCAAGGTAGGTAATCCAACACCCATAGGGACTCTCATTTCAGCGGGGCTCGGTCAGTCGCTGCCAAAGAGGGGCCGGGCCTCAGGTGCGGGCCTTTCCTGCAGTTGCGCTCAGCGGGCAGAAAAGTCGTCCCCCAGCCCACGCGACAGCCTCAGCTGCAGCAACCTCTGCTGGGATCAGTGTACAAAGCGTCGCGCAGCTCCCCGGGGTCACATCACACGGGTGCCCTGGGCCAGGGTCTTCCTAGGAGGGGAAACAAGCTGTGGGGGGCAGGGGACTTCCTAGAAGGAGCAGGGTTTTAACTGGGGCAGATAGGATAGGAGGATGGGGAGTAGAAGGGAATTCTAAGCCGAAGCCCAGATGTGGGCAGGAAGCTGTTTCTGTCCAGGCAATGGGGAGCCTTCCTGGGTGTGAGCAGAGCTGTGCTCCGGGAGGTAAGTCGGGGGGCTGTGAGCAGGCGCCGTGCAGGCGGGGTGGCAGGCCGGGGACTGTGATGAGCACCTGCAGGGGCAGGGAGAGCAGACGGGACGGGAGGGTGGGCCGTGGAGCACTGGGGGGCACGCAGCCGCAGCCGCTGGTGACTGAGTGGATCTGGGCTCGAGCGAGGACCTCACAGGGAGAGGACCACGGGGAGGGAGTTCCTCTCAGATGTAGGGGAGTTGCCCTGCCCCAAGAGTAAGGTGACCAGATCGTCCCGCTTTCGGCGGGACAGTCCCGATTTTTAACCATTTGTCCCGCATCCCACGGTGTTTTAAAAGTCCCTATTTTTGGAAAGACTGTTCTGTGAGCCGCCTGAACTAGAGCTCACGCTCCCTCGAGCACGCGGTCCTCAGAGCCCCGCCCAGCCAATTCCTGGGCCCATAGGCGCTGGGGCGCCGTCTTGGAGCCCAAACTAGGGAACAGTGGCTTTGAAGGAGCCACTGTGGTCTCCATGGCCTTTCCAGGTCCAGGTTACCCTTCCCAGGGGGAGTCCCTTTCAGAACGCAGCCCCGGGGTGAGGGAGCACTTTCTGTCTCCCTTGGGTGCCTTTCTGTCTGGGCTGGAAAGCCGAGCCCAGCGTCGGACAATTCCCTAGGAGGGCAGGGAGGGGGCTCCGGCCCAGCGTGTTCCCTCCCACCCCTGCGCTGTGAGTGCTCCCAGAGAGACCCTGTGGGTGCTCCCAGAGAGGCCCTGTGGGTGCTCCCAGAGAGGCCCTGTGGGTGCTCCCAGAGAGGCCCTGTGGGTGCTCCCAGAGAGGCCCTGTGGGTGCTCCCAGAGAGGCCCTGTGGGTGCTCCCAGAGAGGCCCTGTGGGTGCTCCCAGAGAGGCCCTGTGGGTGCTCCCAGAGAGACCTGTGGGTGCTCCCAGAGAGGCCCTGTGCGTGCTCCCAGAGAGGCCCTGTGGGTGCTCCCAGAGAGGCCCTGTGGGTGCTCCCAGAGAGGCCCTGTGGGTCAGAAAGGCAGTCCCTGACTGGGAAGTGGGTGCAAACGCTGCTGACAGAGGTTCTGCCCTAGTTCCTTTCCCCCGACTGCAGCTCCTCCATGGGGCACCCAACCCCAGCGACTGAAGGACAGCCCGTGGGCCTCTGTGTCTTGGGAGCCAGGGCCCCCACCTGACATTGGGGACATGATGAAGGGGATCTGGACCAATGGCCTGGACTCCAGGCCCTGGAGCATTCATGAGCCGCCCCCTCCAGCCTGGGCCACGCCCCGCGGCAGGTGGGAGGATAATGCCGGCTGTGAGTTCCCACTGTCCTGCTGGCCCAGCCTCCGCTCCTGCCCCACAGTTCCCTCCGTCTTCCATCCCCATCCGTCCAGCCGGTCTCCTCCCAGGCCCAGCCATCGCCAAGGTGAGCGGGTTCCTGTTTCCCTTCCACCACCCGCTTATCCCAAGGAGCAGCAGCCAATCGCCGCGGCCCAGGGGAGACCTCTGGCATCAGAGCTCTAAGAATAATCTGGAAAGAGCATTGGGCAAAAGGGGGCCCTGGGCCATTCAAGTGCAGGGCCCCAGCCAGAAGCACCCCAACCTCCCCTGGCTAGACTCCACGCTGCAGCCCCCACCCAGTGGGCGGCCTGACAGGGAGGGTCTCCTCAGCCCTGGCAGAGGCACCCCATCCCACGGAGGAGCCATCATATCCACACGCCGCCCCCAGCCCCCCAACATCTCCAGCAGGGAAGTGTCTGCCCACTGGCCCCTCAACCCAAAGGGCTCCAGGCCTGATGGCTCATCAGCCCCCCACTCCCCAGCAGCTCCCTGGGGCTCCAGGACACCTGAGGCAGGAGGGCTGCCCAGGGCCCTGAGCTGGCTCTCCCAGCCCAGGTCCACCAGGGACTCCGCGTACGACATGGGCCACATTCGCCAGCTGCAGGCTCAGCACAAGCAGATGCAGGAGACATTCACCAACTGGATCAACATCTCCCAGCACGGCCGGCCGGGTGAGAGCCTGGTGCCCGCAGCCCACCTCTGCCACCCACCGCCCTCCCGCCTCTCCCGCCAGTGGACCCTGGGGGCTGGCGAGGAGGTCATCTGGCTGAGACTTCTCTGGACCCCACAGCACAACTGAGGCCAATGCTCCCTCCTCGAGGCAGCTGCTCTGGGCTGCACCTCCCAGGTCCTGGGAGGCAGACAGGTGAGGCTGGGCTGACCCTGTGCCCTCCCCCATTCCCTCCCAGGTGGGCCTCAAGATCCAGGACCTGCACACAGAGCTGGCCGACGGCACCCACCTACCGCAGCTGCTGGAGCTCATCCCGGGTGAGGCCCTGCCACCCCCCAGCTGGGGCCGAATGAATGCGCGTGCACTTCCTGGAGAACAGCAGCCGGGCACCGGGGAGAGCGCTTCGGGGTGGGTGCTGGGTGGGCCGCAGGGACGGGCTGGACTCCTAGACCGTCTCTCCTGGGCTGGCCACAGGGCACAGCGGATGCTCTGGAGCCTGAATCCCGAAGGAGCAGCTGGATACAGAGGGCCAGGAAGCGGAGTCCTTCCTGGCACAGTATTCCCGCTGAGAGCATCAGGGAACAGAGCCAAGATCCCCGCCCAAGCAGAGTGACGGGGTCAGCCTGTGTGTGTGGGCAGGAGGAATAGTCCTCAGGCTTTGGTTTTAAATTAAGTGGCCAGGGTGGGCCTCGCAGGGAAAGTGGCATTTGAGCAAAGGAAGGGGAGGTAGCCATGGGGCAACCTGGGGGAATAATATTCTCAGGCAGCGAGGACAGCCAGGGCAGAGGCCCCGAGGCCTGCTTACACTCTCAGGGACGTGCCAGAACCCTCTGGGCCTTGCCATGTGACCCAGGAGAGGGGGACGGGCCAGAGGGTGAAAGGACCCAGGTCATACGTGGCTTTGATGTTTATTTGTTCCTTTCTCCCGGATTCACTCCTCCTCTCCGTCCACGTGGAAAGATCTAGGGCAGCCGGTTCCCAGCTTTAATGAGAAGCACTTGAGGTGTTTGTCCAAATGCAAATCCCTGGGTCCTGGCCCAAGAACGTGTGACTGGGGGAGTTTGGGAATCTGCATTTCTATTTTTTTTAAAATATATTTTATTGACTTTTTACAGAGAGGAAAGGAGAGGGACAGAGAGCTAGAAACATCGATGAGAGAGAAACATCGACCAGCTGCCTCTTGCACACCCCCTACCGGGGATGTGCCTGCAACCAATGTACATGCCCTTGACCGGAATCGAACCTGGGACCTTTCAGTCCGCAGACCGACACTCTATCCACTGAGCCAAACCGGTTTTGGCTCTATTTTTTTTTTTTTAATATATTTCTTTATTGATTTCAGAAAGGAAGGGAAAGGGAGAGAGAGAGATAGAAACATCAATGATGAGAGAGAATCATTGATCGGCTGCCTCCTGTGCACTCCCCACCGGGGATTGAGCCCGCAACCCAGGCATGTGCCCTTGGCCAGAATCGAACGTGGGACCCTTCAGTCTGTAAGCCAACGCTCTATCCACTGAGCCAAACCAGCCAGGGCGGGAATCTGCATTTCTAACAGGAGCTGGGACACTGATGGGTCCCCCCTGGAGACCCTGAGGCGCCCCAGAAGGTGGAGGCAGACAGCGGTTGTCTATTGGCTCATACATTAACTGTTATGAACCCGCATCTCCAACCCCTGTAGCTGAACCAATGCTGCTGACCCAGGTTTACCTGCAGCCCTCACACGGGGACCATTTCCGCTCCAGTGGCCCAGCCCAGCTCACCGGGCTGGGGCTTCACCCCGGTGGGCTGGAGGCCAACGCCTCAACCAGTCGGAAAGCCTTTGCTTGCCTGGCCTTGTACCTGCCTGCTTCTCCCGTGGGCACCCTGTGGGGCAGGACAGATCCCAGGACCCTCCAGGGGGTGGCCAGCTCCCTGGACCAGTGATGACCCTGAGTGTTCTCAGGTGCACCGGCTTCACGCTGAGCCCAGCCAGCTGTGCCCACAGGTGCCAGTCCCCCTCATCGGGCCAGAGAGCATCGGGGACGGAGACCAGACGCTCTTCCTGGGACTCATCTGGGTCATCACCCTGCGTTTCCTGATTTCCCACATCTCCCTGGGCGGGGTATGTCTCAGCCCTGGGTGCCCAGTTACACAGCCGCCCCCCCCCCCCCCGCCCCGCCAACGGCTTTCCTCTGGCACCTCAGGCCCAGGCCCAGAGCAATTGCACCCAACTGTTATCCCCACGGCAGATCCGGGGCATCCACACCGTTAATAGTCACTCTTCAACCCCGGGGATGTCCGGGTTGTAGTATGTGGAGTGAGAGCTAGACTCGTGGGCTTCAGACCCGGTCTGGGACACGTCGTCCACGAGTGAGTGGCAACAGAAAGGAAATTACCAACAAGAGGAACGTGCAGGGGGGGGAGGAGATTGAAACCAGGTGTAGATGGTCCTTTCCAGCCCGAAAGAGTGCCCACCTGCCCCCAGGAGCTGCTGGAGACACCGAGGTGGGAGGCTCCCTGTCAGTGTTCCTGGGTCAGTGAGCCCCTCCCCATCCGCGGGGGGACCCCCGACAGCTCCCCAATCTCTTACTGCACCTCACTGTGTCATCCTTAGAAGGTAAACACCGGTGTCCTAGCTCACCTGGCCGTGAGGTGTGGAGCGCTGTGGGGGGGCCCGAGGCCTGGCTGGCAGAAAGCCCGCAGCGCCCGGGAGCCGCCTGCTTCCACGTGGCGTAGGTGGTTAGCACCATGCCCGGCCCATTGGAAGGGCTGAGGAACGGGAGCTACTGCTCTTGTCCCCAGTTGCAGCTCAAAGCCAGCTGCTCGGAGGTGACAGCTTTCAGACCACCGGAGGGCACAGTCCGCCCTCGTGGGGAAGGGGAAGCAGCACCTCAGCCCCACCCAGCCTGCCTCCCCCGCAGCCACCGGCCCTGCTGCCCCCCCACCTGTCCCCGCTTGCTGGCCCGCCGCCCTGCGCCTGCAGGAGGAGCTGGGAGCCGGTGCTGTCTGCCAAGGAGGCCCTGCTGGTCTGGTGCCAGGGGAGGGCAGCCTGCTACGCTCAGGTCAACATCACCGGCTTCTCCCGCAGCTGGAGTGACGGGCTCGGCTTCAGCCCTCACCCACGCCCACGGTGCATGAGGAAGGACCCGGCGCCCCCCCCCCCAGCCCCGGCCTGGCCTGAGGCAGGCCTCAGCCTTCTTCCTGGAGGCCCCCACCCACTGAGCCAGCTGCTCCCGGGCTCAGGTCCTCACCCTGCCCATTCTCCCACGTCCCTCTGGCGACTGCCCCCTGGGCACAGAGGAGAGGGCCCTGATCTGTAATCACCTCTCCCCCCTTTCCTAGGAAATCCCATGGACCTGCCAGGGTTGCCTTTGACCCCTTTCTGTCTCCACTGTGTGTCCCTGGTTCTATTCTCCGTCCTCTTCCCTGCAAGCACCTGCCCTTTTGGAGCTCCCCCTCCCCAGGAGCAGGGCCCCTGAGCCAATTACACCACCACCTCCCCCCCCCCACCCACACACACACACCCCGGTCAGAGCTAGTCCTTCAGCCAGGCTCTCAGGCGATCATCAGGGGGAAACGAATGCAGTCAGGTGTGAACGACCAATAGGAGCTGGTTTGCCTCTCTAACAAGTCCACGTGAACCCACGCAGAAGATGGCTGTGGTGAGGAGCCTTGTCCTGCTCTCTGTCCAGGCCACACCTGCTTGACTACTGCTCCCTGCGTCCTCACCGCCCACTGCACAACCTTGACCTTGCTCACCGTGTGGCTGAGCAGGGGCTGGGCGTTGCTCGGCTGCTGGACCCTGAGGACGTGGCGGCCCTGCAGCCCGATGAGCGCTCCATCATGACCTACGTCTCCCTCTGCTACCACCGCTCCTCCCGCCGGCACCAGGGGCAGACCGCCCCAAGGGGACTCGCTAAGGTTGGTGACAAAGGGAAGGTGGCATCGAGGAGAGGTGAGGGCGAGCCAGGGCTCCAGAGGCAGGCCCCCTGGGTCCGAAGCCTGCCTCTGCCACTTCCTAGTCCTGTGGTCTTAGCCACGTCACCCGACTCGACTGTGCTCCATCTGCAAATGGCGTGAAATGCCTGGGTGATAGAAGGCGGCTGAGTCCTCAAGGGAGCGTGACAAAGTGCCCACGGGGTGCCTGGCACACAGGGAAAGCCCAGGGAGCGCTGTCCCTCCTCCTCCCCTCCCATCCCTTCCCCCCCCCCCCTTCCCCTCCTCCTCCCCTCCTCCTTCCCCTCTGCTCTGAGGCTGCTCAACTCCTAATGGGCGGTAAAGGCTCCAAGAGCCAGACTCTGCAAGGACGAGCACAGAAGCAGCTGCAGGAGGCGCTGGGCTGAGGCCACACCTGTGGGGGCTCCCTCACTCTCTGGGCACGATGGCAGGGGCTGAGGCCGGGACGGCTGTTCTCAGGGTTGGCGTCTCAGTCGGGTGTGGGGGAGATGGTTCAGGCCAAGGGCGCCAAGCTGCTTTAGGGGTGTGGGGGGCGGGGGGGGCGGAGGCGGGGGGGCTCAGGGAAAGGAGCAAAGGCCCAGAAAAAGGATAGCACCCCCAGAGGTGATGCCCAATGGGGTAAAATAAGACGGAAGAAGGCAGGACAGGGGCCCCCCAGGTCTGAGAGTGCAACGCGGGCTGAGCCACCTGCTTCTCAGGATGTGGGGACGACCCCATTGCAGTGCGCCCGCAGCTGAGGGAAGGAGCTACCGCCCACCTGGGCAGCCCTGACAGCACCTGATGTCCAAAATGGGGGTGCCTCCCCCCAGAGCCTGCCTCCCAGTGTCGTTCTGACCCTCCCCCTGCCTTCACAGATCCTGCTCCGGCTCCAGCAGACAGAGGCGCTGCGGGCCCAGTACGGGCAGCTGGCGGCCGACCTGCTGTGCTGGATTGCAGAGGAGCAGGTGCAGCTGGAGACCCGGCTTTCCCGGGCTCCCTGCCTGCCATGCGCCAGCTACTCCCGGCCTTTGCCTCCTTCCGCACCCAGGGGAAGCCGCCACGGCTGCAGCAGCGAGGGGCCGCCGAGGCCCTGCTCTTCGGCTGCAGACAGCACTCCGAGCCCAGAACCGCAGGCCCTTCCTGCCTCGCGAGGCCCTGCGCCCTGTGGAGCTGGCCCAGCGCCGGGCGGGCCTGCAGCAGAGACTCCTGCAGCTAGGGCGCCTAGAAACCCCGGCCCGGCGCCTCCAGCACCAGGCAGCCCTCCCTCCGGGAAAGCTTCCTGACCGACACAGACCGGGTGCTGGACCGGGAGGCAGCCCCGCCCGCCAGCCCGGCCACAGCGGCGGTGGCTGCTCAGAGGCTGGGCATGCAGGAGGCCGGCATCCTGCCCCAGGAAGGGCGCTTCCAGGCATTGGCTGAGGCCGCAGACCCCCTCCAGCAGGAGCAGTACCACAGCTGGGCAGATGTGGCCTGCAGGTGAGCCCCAGGCACATCAGCCGTCCTCAGAACAGGCGAAGGCCTTCCTACTACGCCTCTACCGTTACACACATCCATTCCCAGCCACAGAGGAGTGAGTTATGGATTCGGGGTTCCCTTTAAGAAGATTTAGCTCCCTCTGATGCCTGAAATCCATCACTTATAATTCACCCCTGTTGGGAAAGCAGCTTCATGCTAATTTGTTCACTAAACAAGCACTTACTGAGTGTCTGCTCCTTCAAGTTGTAAAGTGAGGGGGTCGGACCACTGAACCAGTTTAGCAGTGAAGAGGGCACACAGACTGTCCCTCCCTCCCCTCAGGGAGCTAACAGCACTAAGGCAAACAGGCAAACAAGAAAACGGTGTGGTATGTGAGATGGTGATAAAAATAATGACAAAGCAGGAGAGGAAACGTGAGGCGCCAAGGGCCGGGGGAGTGAGATGGGGTGGCCAGAGGAGGTTCACTTTTGAGCAAAGCCCAGAGAGAAGTGAGGGGCAGCCATACGAGGGGACAGACCCCTGGGCAGAGGAAATGGTGCCATGTTCCAAGGTGGGCGCATGCCTGGTATGTTTGCAAAACTTCATGGAGGCCCGTGTTGGCCAAAGTGAACACGTGGGAGTTGAGGTCAGGGAGACACCGGGGTGAGGGATGGGGGGAGGGGGGAGCGGGGTGGGCAGAGATCGTGCTGGGCTGTAGGGCACAGTGAGGACTCGGTTTTTCCTCTGAGAAAGAGGGGAGGTCATGGGAGGGCTTGAGCAGAGGTGGGACACAGTCTTTTGTTTGCAGTGATCACTCTGGATGCTGGGCAGGCAGAAAGGGCCAAGGCAGAGCAGAGAGCAGTTAGGAACCCATTGCAATAATCCAGTCCGAGGCGCAGCGGAGGCAGTGAGCTGTGGTGGAATTCCGGATCTATTTTCAACCCAAGAGGACTTGAAGACAGACCAGATGTGCGGTGTGAGCAAGTGAGTTTCCAAGTTTTAGCCCGGCATCTGGAAGGATGGAGTTGCTATCACCTGAGATGGAGACTGGAAAGAAGGCTTGGGGGTGGGGAGGAGTGAAGGCCTGGCCCTCCCGGCCTCCTGGTTTCTCTGCCTGTCTCTAAGACCAGGCAGGATGCTCGCAGCCCTCAGCCATGGAGCTCAGGCTCTCGCAGGGCAGCCCAGCCCCCAAGCAGCTGTGCACCTCAAGGCAGCTTCCCTGCCCCAGCCCGGTGGAGGCCACCCTATTCTCATGTCCTGCAGGCAGTTGGAGATCCGTCGGCGCTGGGACGGCTCCTGCAGCATCCTGAGCCTGCTGCAGGCGGTGGAGATGGCCTCCAACCAGCTCAAGGAGCTGCCGGCGGGCCCTGGACCAGCTGACCCCGGGGAACACAGCGGGTGTGCCAGCTCTGGTACTCGTGGGGACCCAGCCCGCTGGGACTGCAATGGCCACTCATCCCTCGCCAGGAGCTGGCCAGCTCCACAGCCTGTGGCACCAGCTGGCAGAGGCAGTGGAGCTGCTGCAGAGGCATGACCTGCCGGAGGCCCAGGTCTCTGCCCATGGAGCCCGTGTGGGCCATCTGGCCCACCAGACCACAGAGCTGAACTCCCCGGGCACTAGTGTGCAGGTGCTACAGGTCCAAGCCCAGGAGCTGACTCAGCTCCACCAAAGCCTGGTGTCTCTTGTCAGAGCCCGGTAAGAGCTCGCCCCAACTCCTCCACCTTCTCCAGAGCTTCCCTGTACCCCATTACCTCCTCCCCAGGTGAACACATGCTGCCCTGGCAACTTCCTCTGTACTGACCCTCACCCCCAAGGCCTCTGTCTCCCCTTTGAGGCCTCCAGAGAAAACAAGACTCCTGTCTCCCTAAGGGCCAGTGTCTGAGCCTAGTGGGGAACCCCCACCCCCCCAGGCCTTAGAAGCCCTCTGCTTCAGGGTGTCCTGGTTTCCAAGTGTCTTCCACCAGCTGCTTTCTGCTGGGAGTTTCCCACTAATGGGGCCTGGAGCCATACCTGGGCTCTGTTCCGGGCTCGCTGTAGCTAAGGGAATCTGCAGGCAGCAACCCCTGGTGCTATTCCGTGGCAGAATCTCCGGGTGGAGGTGAAAGCCCCAGGGACAGGTGCTGCAGGTGTTGGGTTCCGGAAGGAGCCTAGCAGCCTCAGGGCGCCCCCAAGCTCAGCACATTGTGGAGCAGTGCCGGGAGCTGGAAGGCCGCTGGGCAGAGCTGGAGCAGGCGTGTGAGGCACCAGCCCAGTGACTGCAGCCGGCTGTCGCTCTCCAGCAGGTACGATGCAGAGAGCACAGGGGCAGGGGCAGAGGTCAGGCAGGCTCTGAGTGAGCCCTGCTGGACCTGGGACTCTGGGAGGTGGGCCAGTGGTGAGGACTCCGGGGCAGCCGCTGGCTGGTCCTGTATGGCCACAGACGCCTCTTTGGCTGCTGGGGAGCCTGGCATGGCGTCCCCACGGGATGACGGCGGGTCCTGCCTCAGACGATCAAGGCCAGTTACACTGTTCTTGGCAGTTTTTCTGGATGCGTCAGAGCCGGAGGACAGGGTGGGGTAGGTGGGTGATAGGTAGGTGGGCGATGGATGCGAGGAGAGCGGCTGGGTGAGTAGCCAGGACTGTGGCGGAGATGCGGCGGCCGCCGTCAGGCTCGTGTGGAAGCAGCGGGCACCGCGTCCTGAGCATCCTCCGCACGTTCTGGGCTGGGGAGGTGACGGGCCCTGGGGAAGGGTCTGACACACGCCCAAAGCTCACTTCCTGCTTCTTGGAGGCATAGAACCTGCTCCTCCTTCCTGAAGACACAGCCAGCCCCTTCCCTACCACCCACCCACACCCTGCAGGGCCCCTGCTCATCCCCGGTGCGGCCCTTCCTCGGAGGCACCCCCTTTGAGGACCCGTGCCCTCTGTCGTCTGTGCACTAGTCTGCACCCATCGCCTTGGGGCTTCCCTGCCTTCTCTTCTTGCTCCCTCTCCTCCCCCCGTTCTCCTCTCTTGGGGTCCCTGGTTCTAGCTCTCTCCTCGTCTTCCACGGGGCTCTTCATTCACTCTGGAACAGCGTCCTCCGAGTTCACCCAATGCCCTTCCTGAAACCTCCCTCTCCCCACAGCACCCCGATTACAGGGAGGGAGGCCTGGAACCCCCTCCTCCCTCCTGGGGTCAGGCTCCTGGGACCACACATGCCCCAGCGCCTGGACTGAAGCAATCCTGGTTCCTGTTGTCATCGAACAGTCCTCTTGTCTGGTCTTTCTTTCTCCGTAGCCCTAATAGTCAGTGTGTCAGTCCTGTGGCCGAGGACCTTCCACGAGCCATTCCTGAGGGGCGTGCCTGTAACCGTGCCCCGTGGAGCTTCAGTGGCCCAGGCACCCTTACACTGCGATGTTGGGAGCCAGTACAGGCCTCCTGTGCCTGCCCTGCCTTGGCCCAGATCACCCAGTATTCACCCTTCCCTGCTAAATAGTGAGCCCTCTGTGGGCACAGACCATGTCTTCTCTTCTGTGGAGCAGTAAGAGCTCCATCAGTGATGGGTAGGAGGGTGATGGATGAGTGGACCTAGGGAGGGGGCTGGGTGTGCAATCAATGGGGGAATGAATGGGGGTGGATAAGTGGATAACTAAGTCACCCAATCAGCCTAGCATGGGTCCTTGTATGCTGGCAGGCCCTGCAACAGGAACTAGCTCTTTATTTAAAAAATATATTTTATTGATCTTTTTACAGAGAGGAAGGGAGAAGGAGAGAGAGTTAGAAACATCGATGAGAGGGAAACATCGACCAGCTGCCTCCTGCACACCTCCTACTGGGGATGTGGCCGCAACCAAGGTACATGCCCTTGACCGGAATCGGGGACCCTTCAGTCCACAGGCCAACGCTCTATCCACTGAGCCAAACCGGTCAGGGCAGAACTAGCTCTTTATTGGAGCTCCATGGAGAAGCTTGGCCAGAGGGCCCAAACCCTCAGAGACGTGGAGGCCCCTGAGCAGCTGGGTGTGGTGCAGAAGAGGCTCTGGGAGCGGCTGCAGGCGCTGCAGGAGTCGGCTGCCACACGGTGAGGGGCACTGTACCCGCTCCGGATACAGGAGGTTTAGCCCCGGTTGGCTGTTCCGAGCCACAACCCTGAGCTGGAAGGAACCATGACCCCAGCCCCACAGAGATGTGTCAAATGAGTCCGTGCTGTGTGTTGCCTACCTCTTCCCATAAACAACTCAGTGCGCCTGCCGGGCAGGAACGTGTGCCCCTAGCTCCCATCTCCACGTCTCTTCCCTCCATCCGCACGCTCGCCGGCTTACACTGGCCTATGTTTACTTCTCCCTGAAGCCAGAGCCACAGTCTTGAGCAGAGACCATAAATACCTCCTTCAGGGCACCCCTCAGGCGGGGCTAGCTGTCCTCAGGGGGCTGGGGGCTAACTTCTGGGCCACTGGCTATTCCCACAGAGACCAGGAGCTGCAGGGGACCCTAAAGCTACATGCGTTCATGAGGGAAGCGAGGCGCTGCAGAGCTGGCTGGCCAGCCACACACTGGTGGCCAGAGGAGGAGAGAGCCTCAGAGAAGACCACAGCATGTCCTGGTGAGAAGAGGGTTGGGGCAGGAGGAGTCCTGGGGCAGAATGCTGGGCATGAGGGGGCCGGGCGGCCTGGCTGGGCATGAGGGGGCCGGGAGGCCTGGCTGGGCATGAGGGGGCCGGGAGGCCTGGCTGGGCATGAGGGGGCCGGGTGGCCTGGCTGGGCATGAGGGGGCCGGGTGGCCTGGCTGGGCATGAGGGGGCCGGGAGGCCTGGCTGGGCATGAGGGGGCCGGGAGGCCTGGCTGGGCTGTGTGAAGAAGGGGGCTGTGTGGGGAAGGGGGCCGTGTGGGGAAGGGGGCCGTGAGGGGAAGGGGGCCGTGAGGGGAAGGGGGCCGTGAGGGGAAGGGGGCCGTGTGGGGAAGGGGGGTGTGTGGGGAAGGGGGGGGTGTGGGGAAGGGGGCCTTGTGGGGAAGTGGGGTGTGTGGGGAAGAGGGGTGTGTGGGGAAGGGGGCCGTGAGGGGAAGGGGGCCGTGAGGGGAAGGGGGCCGTGAGGGGAAGGGGGCCGTGTGGGGAAGGGGGCCGTGAGGGGAAGGGGGCCGTGAGGGGAAGGGGGGTGTGTGGGGAAGGGGGGTGTGTGGGGAAGGGGCCGTGTGGGGAAGGGGGCCGTGTGGGGAAGGGGGCCGTGAGGGGAAGGGGGCCGTGAGGGGAAGGGGGCCGTGTGGGGAAGGGGGGCGTGTGGGGAAGGGGGCCGTGAGGGGAAGGGGGCCGTGTGGGGAAGGGGGCCGTGAGGGGAAGGGGGCCGTGAGGGGAAGGGGGCCGTGAGGGGAAGGGGGCCGTGTGGGGAAGGGGGCCGTGAGGGGAAGGGGGGTGTGTGGGGAAGGGGGGTGTGTGGGGAAGGGGCCGTGTGGGGAAGGGGGCCGTGTGGGGAAGGGGGCCGTGAGGGGAAGGGGGCCGTGAGGGGAAGGGGGCCGTGTGGGGAAGGGGGGCGTGTGGGGAAGGGGGCCGTGAGGGGAAGGGGGCCGTGTGGGGAAGGGGGCCGTGAGGGGAAGGGGGCCGTGAGGGGAAGGGGGCCGTGAGGGGAAGGGGGGTGTGTGGGGAAGGGGCCGTGTGGGGAAGGGGGCCGTGTGGGGAAGGGGGCCGTGTGGGGAAGGGGGCCGTGTGGGGAAGGGGGCCGTGAGGGGAAGGGGGCCGTGAGGGGAAGGGGGGTGTGTGGGGAAGGGGGGTGTGTGGGGAAGGGGGCTGTGTGGGGAAGGGGGCCGTGTGGGGAAGGGGGCCGTGTGGGGAAGGGGGCCGTGTGGGGAAGGGGGTGTGTGGGGAAGGGGGCCGTGTGGGGAAGGGGGTGTGTGGAGAAGGGGCCATGGAAGCGAGGAGCCCTGGCTGAGGACAGACCTGTGAGTACAGTGGCAGGCGCTGTGGCCATCCCACCCATGTTGCTTAGACATCACTGAGAGGCCCTCCTTCCAGGCTGCTTGCTGCCTCACCAGCTGGAAGCCACCCTGAGCCTCTTTCCCATGGGCTGGTCCAGGTTTCCCTGCAAACCAGGCCCCTGGGGAGGCCAGGATGAGAAGGTGCTGGGCTCAGGGCGTCGTGGGTTTGGTCAGAGTTGGTGGGGGAGAGGGCAGTCTGGGAACTTTGGATGGTCCTAAATGAGGGGCACAGGTGAGTGACCCGAGGCAATGTTGATGTGGGGGGTGGCCTGTGGGGGTGAGGGCACATGGTTGGAGCTGACTGAGCACAGTTGAACGTGTGGCTCAAGAAGGGGGCCTTGGCCCTAGCTGGCTTGGCTCAGTGGATAGAGCGTTGGCCTGCAGAATAAAGGGTCCCAGGTTCGATTCCGGTCAAGGGCACATGCCTGGGTTGCGGGCACGATCTCCAGTAGGGGGCATGCAGGGGGCAGCCGATCAATGATTCATTCTCATCATTGATGTTTCTACCTCTCTCTCTCCCTCTCCCTTCCTCTCTGAAATCAATAAAAAGATATATTTTTAAAAAAGGGGGGGGCCTTGGATGGTGTGGGCCACATTGCAGGGACAGGGAGCCCACTTGGCCCCATATCATGGGGTCACTGGGTTCTGGCTCGCGGGGAGGATCAGCCAGTGCTGGGTCAGCCCCAGACCTGAGGGCAGGGCTTCCCTGTGGACCAGCCCCTGCTCCGGCCTCACCAGCTGGGAGAACAGCAGGCGGTGCCCCGCCCGCAGGAGGCAGCCCTGTGTGAGCAGGCAGACACCTCGGGGCCCCAGGGTGCGGGACCTGCTCCACGGAGTGAAGAAACTGGCTGAGACCCGGAGACGGGCCCTGCACGCCTCCCTGCTGATGGCGGGCTCCGCCAGGGCCGCAGCCCAGGTCAGAGGGCCATCCCCAGCCAGTGCCTTCCATTTGGGCCACATTTCAGTTTAGAGACGACACTCCCCGTCCTGGGCTCATTCAGCCTTCACCACGCCCTGCAATGAGGATGCTGAGTTTCGGAGCACTCAGTGGCCTTCCCAGAGGCCATGCTAGAGCCCAGAATGTTTTATCCAAAGACACCTTTGTGCAAACCCCGCTGCATCTTCAGCTCTCACAGGGCGGGGCAGAGAGGCGGGGCAGAGCCTCATCTCCAACAGAAGGCCCTACCTTCCTGTGCGGGGGTGGGGGCAGCGGGGCCCCGGCCATGTCTGCCTGGGCTAGCCCCATTGGTTCTCATTTACCAGGCTCTCCCCTATGGACACAGCTGGGGGGAGGGCGGGGGGGGGGGGCGGCGGCGGGATGTCTCTGTGGCAGAGGCGGTATCAGCATCATGGGGCTCATGTTCCCACCCCCACCAGGCTGAGGACGATCCAGGAGCGGGCTCAGCGATTGGGAGAGCTGCCCCCTCCTGGGGACCTGAAAGACCAGCTGAGGCACCTTCGGAAACACCAGGCCTTGCAGGCTGAGGTCCAGGCCCATGAGGAGGTCACAATGTCAGCCGCCAAGGTAACAGCCAGGCCCTCGGCCCCAGCCCTGCCCCAAAGTTGAATCCCAGGATGGCCAACGGGAAAGGCCTTAGGCAGGGGGCCTGTGACGGGGAAAGAGGGGAGGGTGACAGGCAGCACCTCCCGGTGGCCCTCCTTCCCAGGAGGGCGAGGCTCTCCTGGCACAGAGCCACCCATGGGCGGAAGAGGTCTCCCAGAGGCTGCGGGAGCGCTGGGGGACGCTGATGAGTGCAGTGGCCCCCCGGGGCCAGAACCTGGAGGACATACAGAACTTCCTGGAGTTCCTGCAGAGAGCGGACCATTGTGAGGCCTGGATGCAGGGCCTGGTGAGGCCCCGCTGGGCAGGGGTGAGTGGGGGGTGAGGCTGTGGGCTGAGAACCGGGGAGCCCCAGGCCTGCAGCCCCCTGGCTCCCTGACAGGTGGGAGCCCCGGCAGCTAGGTGCCAGGGGGCTGCCCGCCTGGACCTCCGCCTCCACAGGAGGTGATGGTGGCATCGGTGACCTGGGGCAGAGCCGTGAGCCCTGCCTGCAGCTCCTCAAACAGCTCCGGGAGCTCAAGGAGTCTGGGCAGGGGTCAGGGTCCTGCAGGGGGCGGTCGGCCAACACATCCCCCCGTCGGGAAACAGCTCAGAGTACTGGGCTCTGGAGTCAGGTGTGGGCTCAAGTGACGGCTCCGCACTCACTACCTGTATGTGCTGAGACGGGCTCCCTCTTCTTGCTGAGCCTTAGTTTCTCCATCTTTAAAATGGGCGTAACACCTACCACCTCACAGGCAAGAGAGCATGTACGTGTGGAGGTGGTTACACGACTCTGTACGAGTAACAAAACTACATAGCACCATACACCCCCCCCACACACACACACACACAGATGCGCGCATGTAGAAACGGATGAATTCTGGATGAAATCTGTAGTCCAGTTATTCATACTGTGCTGTAGATACGTAAGTTGTTACCAGTCAGGGGGAGCTGGGGGAAGGGTAATGGGGCTTTTCTGTACTACTTTTGCAATTTCCTGGACATCTATCATTACTTCAAAATGGAAAACAGAAGGATGTGTGTGTGCCTGGGTGTCATGGATAATCCATAACCACCCTTTAGCATCTCAGCACCTCCTCACCTCCCCCTACACCCCCCAAACGTCCATTTCGCTCATGAGGGTGCTTCTCTTATCCAACAAGCTGCGTTTTAACTTTAAAAGCTTCTGCCCATTAGTGCGCACCCAGCCGCCCCCTCCCATCTGGTCCTGACTCGGAGCTCATTTCTTCCTCCTCGGAGGTGCCGGTGAGGCCGCAGGCTCCTGGTGCGTCCGCTCGCTGAGCCTGGGGCGGGATGGGACAGGCACGGGGCCCGCGGAGGAAGCAGCTGCCTCCACTCCCCGACGAGCTGCTTCTCATGCTCTCTCGGGCCCAAGCAGACACTCTGAGTGCCAACTGCAGTGCAGAAAGGGGCTCAGAGTGGGCGGTGCCCATGCACTCACCCTGCACCCCCGCAGGCGCGGTGGATGACACCCCCATCGGGAGCATCCACGGCTTGTCGCTGCATCTCACGAACCGGGACCCCTGAGCAAGGCAAGGCCGCCTGCCCGCGGCAACACCAGCTCCACCACAGGCCAGTCCCAGGGCGGGAAGCAGTGGGCGGGAGAGGGGGCTGGAGGCCAACTCAGCCTCAGCCTCACATCCTCTCTGCCAGGTGGCACAGTTTCCATGGCAACCTGCTCCAGTACCAGTGGCAGCTTGAAGATGCCCTGGAGATACACACGTGGTCCTGGGAGCTGGGTGCCCACTGAGCGGATCGGGGAGAAGGGAAGTGGTAAAGGAGCAAATGCAGCCCAGGGTGAGTGCTGCCCTGGGTCCTGCCCTCGCCCACCTCTCCTCTTCAGCGAGGGCACTTGGAGGGTCCACCAGTGGCTCTCAGAAGCCCCCATTGCAGTCTTTGAGGATAGCCCACCTGGATCCTGCCCCCCAGAAGCACCGTGAGTCCAGAGGCCAGATCCCCCCACCCGGTGTGTTCTCCGCTGTCCCTGAGCGAGCTCAGAACCGGGGGCCTTCGCCCCAGGATGGGTCAGCCACCGCCCAGAACGGCCAGCCGCTGGCAGAGGCAGCCCGAGGGGCCCATGTGGAACAGACCATCCTCCCTTCTCCTGTGGCTCCCACCTCGCCAGGCCTGGCCGTCCACGCTCAGTTCCCCCCAAAGCAATGAGGGTCCAATGAGACCGTGTATGTGGAAGCACCTCACAGATGGCAGTCCCCACCCCAAGTCAGAACCCTCAGAACCCTCCTCCTCAGCAAAAGGAAGGGGCAGCGCCCGGCTCCAGCCCCAGAGGGCTCTGGGAAGGGGATCATGCCGGTGCTTACTGTCTACACAAAACCCTGCAGCCAGTGGCTCCTGCCGTGAGGGAGGAGCTGGAGAAAGGCAAGCTGCATCTCCCCATTCCTCCCCAGGCCGCCCTGGTCAGGCCCTGGACAGCGGACAGACAGACGTGGAGAGCGTGCAGAGGCTGCTGTGGAGACGTGGGAAGCTGGCACAGGAAATGGGCCTCACCCAGGCCCGGGGGGAGGTGTGCGCTGGGCGTGGAGGCAGGCGGAGGACCAGGGTCCACTCAGCTGTCACTCCTACGGGGGCCCCTGGAGCCGGCACCCCCCTGCATAAAGCCTGCTCCCCCACAGCCCCTGGAGAGGGAGGTGGGCCGCTCTGCCAGAGAAGTCTCAGGCAGCCTCAGCAGCAGGAGATGGCGGACCGGTGGCGGCAGCTCCAGAGCGGGGCCCAGAAGTGGTGCGAACCCCAGTGCCCTTTCTGACCATCCCTCGGTCACATCCTTCTCTTGGCCCCAGTTCTCATCCTTCAGATAGCTGTCCGTGCAGTCACCCCATTAATCCCCAGCCCCTGGGGGCCGTCTTTGGCTGAGGGGATTCTGGGACAAGGCATTGGTGGACACAGGGGCAAAGAGGGGCTCGGAGGACAAACTGGTGAACCCTGTGGGCAGGAGGGAGTCGCTGGATGCCTCGCATCAAGCTCAGAAACTGCAGGCAGCGCTGCGGGAATTGCTGGTCTGGGCCCGGGGCCGTGGGCAGAGATGGATGCTCGAAGTACCCCCTCCCTCCCCCCTCTTCCTCCCCCCTATAACCCCCCCCCTCCCCTCCTCCCCCCCCCCCCCCCCCCCCCCCCCCCGCCCGCAGCCCCGCAGAGGCCCTGCGCCTGCCAGGAGCTCCAAAAGCTGAAGGTGAGCAGTCAGTCCCTGGGCCTTTCCTGGAATCTCACCTCCTCTCTGCCCTCTCCCTTCCTGTGACCCCAACTTTCTCTCGGGTCCTCTTCCCATCGCCTGCCTCTGCCTTCCTCCTCTTCCATCCCATCCACAGCTGCCTCCCACCCCTCCTCCTTCCCTCCGGGCCTCCTCCAGCCCTAGCGGCCTCACCTCTGGGATCTGAGTCCAGTCCTGTTACAGGCTGAGCTGGACTCCCGAACAGACAGCATTCGCCTGGCCCGGAGCACGGGGCAGCGCCTGTTTGCAGCTGGGCACCTGTGCCCCGCCCCCCCCCCACCCCCAGCATCCACCAGGCCCTGGCTGGCTTAGGCCAGGAGCTGCACGGCCTGCAGCAGGCTCTGGAGCTACAGGTAAGCAGCCTCCACCCGGCCCCACCCACTGGGGGCTGCACTAACCCCACTCCCCTGGTCAAAGCCAAAGCCAGAGAGGCTGCTATGCCAGAGCCCCTTCCCACCACTCACCACCCAGCTTGCCCACAAGAACTGTCTGCTGTGGACTCATCCGGTGAACCAGGCCCCAGGCCCCCGGTTTCTCCATGGGGCCGCCAACAGGTTCATGCCCCTGCAGTCACCGGACCCTCTGCTCACTTCCTCTCGCCGTTTCCTTTCCCAGCAGCCCTTCCTGAGGTCGGTGGAGCAGATGGAATGTTGGCTCTGCAGCCAGGAAACGTGCCCAGCCAGTGGGGGTCTGGGGTAGGTGCCAGCAGGAGTGAGGGCGGGTTTACAAGGGCAGCGTTAGGGGTCAAACCAGCAGGGCTGCCTGAGCTCCCCAGGCCAAGGGGTCTCCCCACCTCAACCCCATCCGTCACTGGGCAGTGACTCGCCCATCTGTGTGAGCAGTACGGGCGCCCCCGGGGCACCCCACAGGGGATGCCGTGAGAGCTCAGGGGGCGTGCGTGGGGCCCAGGCCCTTTCTTGCCTTCTTCCCACCACCCGTCTCACCTCTGCCCTCCTCACTTCCTTGCACCCAGAGGTTTGCTTTTCCGACCACTGTCCCAACCCCTGTGGCAGGCGAGCCTGACTCATGGGAAACCTCAGAGAACAATCGGGGGCCAGCCCATCCAGTGCTGAGGAGCCTTATTGGGGGTGCAAAGAAGGGGCGGCGTTCCTGCCACATAAAAGCCCCACCTGCCCTGGAAATTCTGACTCTTAAACCGTATCCCTCAGTACCTTCCCTGGCTGAGAATCACAGTACCTTCCCTGGCTCTAGGTGGGAAAGCGTAGCTTGGGATGGGGGTGCAGCCCCATGCACAGTATCAGCCCCCTGCTCCCGCCAGGACCCCTTGGCCCACGTGGAGACCCTCCTGCGGAAGCACGGGGTGCTGGAGCGGGGCCTGGAGGCACAGGCGGGAAAGATCAGCGCCCCCAGCCTGCACCAGGGTGGGTACCCAGGGCCCAGGGCACCCTAGGCTGGTGCCAGGCCACGCTCCTCAGGGACCTCTGGCTCGGGGGCTGAGGGGAGTCGTGGGGGGGCTGGCATGGGCATGGGGCATCTGGCTCTTCCCTTCCTGCCCTTCTGCCTCCTGGCCCAGGCTCACGAGCCTTTGCCAAGGACTGCCGTCAGAAGCCAGGGCCCCACCACCCCCACCCTGCAGGGAGGGGTCCATCATGAATGCCAAGCAGCACATGGCCGTTGGGCTGAGATCAGGGGGGTCTTACGGGGGGAACTAAGAGAGAGACAACCTGATGGAATGATGGTGCCAGTGCCCAGGGCTACGTCCTGAGTTCCCCGCTGCCCGCTCATGGGGGGCTGGGGCAGACTCCTCAGGGAGTCTGGTGTCTACTACAAGGGGAGCGCATGCCTGCCTCTCGGGCTGCATGCAGACGGAAGGCAGCCTTGATGTCCTAGCATGGCGCCTGGCATTCTGGCCGGTTGACAGATTTCTTTCATGCTCATTTAACTGAAACCGACACAGCTTACAAGATGCCAGGTTCCACAAAAGCCCGTCTGGCTCAGCGGCCTCGTCCAGCTCCTCATACTTTTAGATCAAGGCAGATCCTGGCCAAAAGCTGGATCCCAGACTGGCAGGGTCTCCCTCCTGAGAGCCCACCGGGACCCAGAGTGTTTGTGACGCCTGGCACCCTGGTAGGGGCAGGTGAGCCATCCCCTCCTCCTCCTTGCAGGCGGACCCTACCTGGAACCCTGGGGGGTCTTTGATTGACAGATGGCAAACGTTGGTTTGCTGGTCTCTGTCAACACCCCCTCTGCCCGGTCACTTTAGACAGTTCCTGGCAGGCCCAGCTGCCTCTGTGGAGAGCGCCACCTGACCCCTCCCCTCCCAGGCTTCTGGCACACACTCGGGTGTTGGGTTCAGTCAAGCCTCCCTGCATGGCCCCTGCACCCCCTTTGGCAACCCCAGGAGGAGGAGACAAAGGCTAACACACCAGTGTGGGGACTCAGCCAGTATGAGGTGTGGGTGGACCCCAGGGTGAGGGGGACAGATTAAACTTCCTATTTTTTATTGATCTCATTTCTTTTTTTGAACACATGACAATGTACTGAACATATTAGTACAGAGGTACATACACATATAGCATAATATATAGCTAAATATATGTGCACACACACAAATACATATACTAGTATATTTGGGAGGTGCCTGCTCAAAAAATTCTTACTAATAGCAGTTCATGATCAAAGGTTGTTTAGACAGCCTGACTGGCGTGGCTCAGTGGTTGAGCATCAACCTATGAACCAGGAGGTTGTGGTTCCATTCCCCATTAGGGCACATGCCCAGGTTGCCGGCTTAATCCCAGTGGGGGGAATGTAGGAGGTGGCCAATCAGTGATTATCATCATTTTTTAAAAATATGTTTTTATTGATTTCAGAAAGAAGGGAGAGGGAGAAAGAGAAACATCAATGATGAGTGAGAATCATTGATCAGCCGCCTCCTGCACGCCCCACACTGGGGACTGAGCCCACAACCTGGGCATGTGCCCTCACAGGGAATCGAACCGTGGCCTCTTGGATCATAGGTCGATGCTCAACCACGGAGCCATGCCAGCCAGGCTCTCTCTCATCATTGATGTTTCTGTCTCTCTCTCTCTCTCTCCCTTCCTCTCTGAAATCAATAAAAACATATAGGTTGTGTAGACACTACTAGCCTGCTCAGGCTGCCATCACAACGTACACAGACTGAGGCTTACACCACAGAAGTGTATTTTCTCAGGTCTGGAGGCCTAGACCCGTGGTCGGCAAACTGCGGCTCGCGAGCCACATGCGGCTCTTTGGCCCCTTGAGTGTGGCTCTTCCACAAAATACCACGGCCTGGACGAGTCTATTTTGAAGAAGGGGCGTTAGAAGAAGTTTAAGTTTAAAAATTTGGCTCTCAAAAGAAATTTCAATCGTCGTACTGTTGGTATTTGGCTCTGCTGACTAATGAGTTTGCCGATCACTGGCCTAAAGCTGCTGGGGCTCTACGAGGGCCCTTCCTGCTCCCCCGTGTCGCTGGGCTCCTGGCTCCGTCCCCCACACTGTCTGTTCCCTGGGATCTCCCCGAGACTGTCCTTCCAGAATCCCATAGGGACTTGAATCTCCTTCAGACTGAGCCTCTCTTAGCCCGCCAATCATTAGCCTTCTAAGAGGAGGGATGCACTCGGGGAAACTGGGGTGTGTGGCTGCGCAGCACCCCCACATGGACAATTCTCGGTGCACAGGGAGCTACAGACACAGGGACATCTTAGTCTGTTCAGGCTGCTATAACAGAAACACCACACGCTGGGTAGGTTATAACCAACATTTATTCCTCAGTTCTGGAGGCCGGGAAGTCCAAGATCAAGGCACCAACAGACTGGGTGTCTAGTGAGAGCCGTCTTCAAGTTGCAGGTGGTACATTCTTGCTGGGCTTACATGGAAAGTGCGAGGGTGCTCACTGGGTCTCTTTTACAAGGGCTCTACCCTCATGACCTCATCACCTCTCAAAGGCCCCTCCTCCTACTAGTATCACCTTGGGCGGGCAGGTGGGGGTGGGCAGGTGGGGGCAGGCGAGCGCGATATTCAGACCATAGGAGGGAGCGTGAGGACTCCACCTGCAGTTGGCCGAGCATCGAGCCTGGGGCTGACCGGTATTCTCTTGCTCTGCAGCCCACAGTCTAAGCCCAGACTCGGACCCAGACCTCTGGACTTCCGGCTGAGTGCACGGAGGAGGCGCCCAGCACGGCCCCTCCACGCAGGTAGGGCACCGGGTGTGTGGGTGGGAGTCCTGAGCCTCCAGGACCAGCACAGATGCTCCCTCCTAAGCCTGAGCCTCCGAGCTGAGACTGCCAGTGGAGGGAGTAACACCATGTTTGAGACCCTTGACCACCCACCCCCACCCCATCTGGTGCAAACCCCTGGCTCCCTCTCAGCTGTGCCAGTAGAATCAGGGTCACGAGGCTCCCTTTCCACAGATGCCATGGCTGTCCCGCACCCTCCTCGCTGAGGGAGACGCCCGTCTTCACCGACGGCCGCCCTTGGAGCTCCTGCAGGCGGCTGGCCCTGCCGAGGAGACGGCACCTGGCTCCCACCACCTTTCCTGCTCCGGCCAGACCCGAGGTGAGGGGCACCCTTTGCACAGGCTAGAATGCTGCCTGGCTGTCACCTGGACCCACATACCCCTCATTCTCTGTCCTCCTCCCCCTCCAAGACGGAGCCCTGTTTGCAGGACAGCCAGAGCCCTCCTGCACCCTTGCTCTTCTCGTCCCTGCTCTCTGCCTCCATCCTCTCTGCCTCCCCCAGTCCCAGGGCCCTGCTCTGAGGGAGACCAGGAGTCAGGCTGTCAGGCAGACACAGACCCTCAGACCCACACACAGAGTCAAACCTGAAGAGGTACAGACACACACAGAGACCCGCAGCTACACAGCTCATGCCAGGGGAGCGCTCACAGCGTAACGGAGGCAGAGCAACTGGTCTCCGGTAAATTATCCAATCACACTCCTGCAGGGCCCACTGATCCCAATTTATGATTCGGGTGACGTGTGGCTGAGTGAATGGCCTTGTCCTGGACACAGTGGCTTCTAAGGCTGCCATTTCTTCTGCTCTGTGACTCCAGCCACCGGCCCAGGACAGGGACTAGGGTCGCGGGGCCAGGGCAGACAGATGCAGTGAGCACCGGTCATCTCCCATCCACCTCACACACCCTGGTCCCTCCTGCAGCTGCCTGTCGGCTCCCAGGACCCATCCCACATGCATGTCAGGAGGAGGCAGGGTGTTCCCAGGGAAACCAGTCCCTGAGGCACGAATGTGTGGAGGAGATTCTGGGGTCACTCTGCCTCCTGTTCTCTCCACAGGTCTGGGCCCTGAAGCAAACCCCGAGGTACCACCAAACCTCAGGGACACAAGTGTGGGCACCCTCTCGGGCCCCAGAATGAGACTCCGCCCCAGGGCCCTCCTGACTTCAGGAACAAACAGGTCCCCTGGGTCACAGCCGGGTGAGGCTGTGCCACTGGTCTCTCTGGCTCTTCAGGTCCCAGGTCTGCCCATCCTTACTGTGGGACAGGAAGTCCCCAACGGAGTCCCCAGCCACACCCCGAGGTCCCTGGCCAGGGCCAGGGCTGCAGCAGAGACCTCCCACCCCCAGGCCAAACCGAACTCCTGCCTGAGAAAGGGTGCCGGGAGCAGATGACCCCGCTTCCAGGGAAGCCCGTGCGGACTCGCTGGCTCCATGAGGTGGCTGGGAAGACATCTTATGTCTGTTGTTGTTGTTAAGCCTACCACCCAAGGACAGTTTTTCCACTGATTTTTTTTGGAGGGAGGGAGAGGAGACAGAACATTGGTGGCCTCCACCTGCACCCTGCCCAGGGTGAGGGATCGAGCCTGCAACCAGGTACACGCCCTTGACTGGGAATCAAACCTTCAATGTGAGGGCTGACGCTCTAACCACTGAGCGCACCAACCAGGAAAACATCTTGTTTCTTAAACCAGTCTTTGCCCTGTGTAACCAAGAGCCTGCAATAACAGGTCCCTTCTTGGCAGCAATGACAGGATCTCAATAACGCCTCACATTTGTAGGAGCCTCTGATAGAGAAAGCACTCTATTTTACGCTGTACAACTACTCAAGGTAACAAGGAAGGGAGAACAGACAAGGTCACGGGCTTGGAGCCCTCACACAAATCTGGTCAGCGCTGCTCCGGGCCCCCCAGCTCCACCCGCAGCTGACACAGAATCTTCCCCTTACTCCGAAGGAAGCCGTCTCCGGCCGCGTCACGGGGACCAGGCTCCAGCCCAGTCAGAAGGCTCGACCTACCCGGAGGCGTCTGGCAGGCTTGCTGGTGGCTTCAGTGCCACATCTGGGTGCTGCTGGGTACACACCGTGGGGGAGCCCCTCAGAGGTCGGGGGGCCTCCGACCGGGCCATCCACACCCCTAGAGGTTCTGGAATGCCTGGTGCTGACGGTCTCTGCCCCAACTTAACCAGAGCAGCCAGACAGGCGGGGAGTGAACCTGAAAGAGTCAGGGGCTGGAGCCCCCAGCCAGGGTGCCGCCGTCACTGGGGCCGCGCTGCTTGCGCTGCCTCCGCCGCTGCACGGCCTCCCGCAGCGCCCCCAGCAGCTGCTCCTGGTTGTTGCAGATGTTGTAATGCGTCAGCTGGAGCAGCTTGTCCATGTCCTCCTGGCTGTAGGTCACCTTCGAGTAGTGGTAGGGGGAGTTGGATGAAGACAGGTTCACCTCCCCAGCCTCCTTCTCCTCCGCTGTCCGACGGACCCCTGTGGGGAGGGAGTGCAGCCAGGCATGGAGGGAAACGCACTGGGGGTGGGGGGACTGGGGTCACCTTCGACAAGGCATACAGGATGGAGGTGGGAGGCCAGACGGCGACGGTGGCTCACCAGGGGCCGAGTGCTCCCGGAAGGAGTCGCTGACCAGGGGGAAGTGCAGCACGGCAGGGGCCTCGGGGCAGTCGGGGTCCAGGAACAGGTGGCACTCCCGAGGCCGGCGCTGCTCCTCAGGGCTGGGCGAGATGGGTGGGAACGGGATCCCCTGCTCCTGGCAGAACCGGCCTAGGAGCTGCAGCTGCTGCAAGGCGGGCAGAGTGGCATCAGAGAGACTGGCCCCAGGGCTGCCCAGGGTCCTCAACAGCAGGCTGACGGAGCGTGCAGGTCCGCCGACACTCGGGACTTCGTGCCCAGAGGCCAAAGCAGACGCTGGTGGACCCAGCGGAGCCAGGCCAGATGGAAAAACGCTCTAAACCTGACAGCCCTCCACGGCGGCTCCACTGGCTCACCTGAACGGGGCGCTAACAAAGCCCAACACTGCAGGTCCAGGGACCAACCGGGGGTGGGGAGCAGCAAAAGGGACCCAAATGTAAATACAGGAAACCACATTGCCAGTGCCCCCATCGCCCCCACTTCCCCGGCAGCTGGGTTCCCCGGCTGTGGATTCTATGAACTCAGTTTCCCATTCACTCGGTGTCACTGTCACAGCCCCGAAGGGCCAGATGGCCCTGGAGGCATAAGCCAGGATGCAGCCAGGCCTGGGTTCCCCACCGCCCCCCAAGCCGGCCCGCAGCCCACCTGAAAGGCTCCGTGGAGGTTGTAATCCAGCGACAAGATGAGGTCCACGTCCCGTGTGGGCCGCAGGAGGGGCGGGCAGCTGGTGTTGATAAAGTAGCCGACATCCAGCAGGCAAAGGTGGGACTCGGCAGGTGTCAGCTGGTTGGGGAGCCCGTCCAGCTTGGTGGCTGGAAAGGTTGGGGGGATGGGGTGAAGCAGCTGCCACAGGGGCTCAGGGCACCAACCCCTCGGGCCAGTGACAGCTCCTTGCTGCGGGTGGAGCCCCTGCCCTCCAGCCCTGCTCTCACCAAAGCAACACCTCCACTTCCGGAGGCCCTGATCCCCAATGTAAGGAGAGAAAACGGGGCTCTCGCTCCAAGCAGCCCAGGGAACCGAGCTCAGAGGGCATGGGGACAAGGTGTTACGAGGTGGGTATCTGGGCCAAGGACCCAAGGCTCCGGGGGCCATGGGATGACTGGAGAGCTGAGACGGGGGCAGAAAGCAGTACCTTTCCAGCTGGAGAAGTGAGGATGCTGGAAATAGTCCTTGTGGAAGTGGAGGCCACGCAGGAAGTTGTGGGTGGCCTGGGGAAGTGGGCGCCGTGTCAGAAGGTCAGTGAAAAACTCGGCTATCCTGCCGGCCACCGTGGGAGGCTGCTCTACCTTCAGAAGGGGGACCTGCTCCCTGTCTGCACAGTCAAGAGGGGAGGAAATGGGGTGTCATTCAGGAAATGGTACCCCTGGGCCTTGACTCCAGCCTCTGTGGACTCCCAAAGGCCTGAGAGTCCACATTCCCCCAAATACAGCCCCACGAGCTGCCCCACCGAATCCTTACAAGGAGTCAGGCACCTACCCAGCGTGGCCTGGTCCTGTGTCCAGCGGTCCCAGAACTGGCTGGGCTCAGAGGACCAGTATAAGCTGTCCTGGAGGTTGGCTGCATACAGGTTGCTCCAGATACCTGAGAACAGGGGACACGTGGGGGAAGAGTCCTCCACCCCATCACAACCTGACCCTTCCCCAAGGCCTGACCTGGGCCAGGAAACGTCGCAGTGACTGAACTGGGAAGGTCAAGGCCCACCTCCAGCCCCACCCCCAGGCCCATTCTCTCTACACCCCAGCTCCTCAGCCTCCACCCCCAGGCCCATTCTCCCTCTGCCCCAGCTCCTCAGCCTTCCACCCCCAGGCCCATTCTCCCTGCTGCCCCAGCTCCTCAGCCTCCCACCCCCAGGCCCATTCTCCCTGCTGCCCCACTCCTCAGCCTCCCACCCCCAGGCCCATTCTCCCTCTGCCCCAGCTCCTCAGCCTCCCACCCCCAGGCCCATTCTCCCTCTGCCCCAGCTCCTCAGCCTTCCACCCCCAGGCCCATTCTCCCTCTGCCCCAGCTCCTCAGCCTTCCACCCCCAGGCCCATTCTCCCTCTGCCCCAGCTCCTCAGCCTTCCACCCCCAGGCCCATTCTCCCTCTGCCCCAGCTCCTCAGCCTCCCACCCCCAGGCCCATTCTCCCTGTGGCCCCAGCTCCTCAGCCTCCCACCCCCAGGCCCATTCTCCCTGCTGCCCCAGCTCCTCAGCCTTCCAACCTCCTCACCTTCCAGGAAGCAGATGCGAGACTCAGGAAGCTGCTTTATCAGGTGCCCCATGAAGAACTCGGAGCCAAAGAGCTCGGAGGGGATGAAGGCGCCGTACTTGGGAAAGCCGACCTCGTAGGGGGAGAACTCGCACCACTCTGTGAGGAGGCCACACAGCCTTAGCAGGGGGCCCGGAACCTGAGGACCCTCGGTACCAACGTACCCACCACAGTTTCACGCCAGGGCAGCCCGGTGGCCTGAAGGCTCAGCCTTATCACTGGACCCTGGGCTTGAGACCCAAGGCCTTCGCCCCATCCCAAAGCCTGAATGACAGTCTCTGGAAAACATGGGGCCTGGCCCAGAGAGTGGGTACAGTACCCACCCCCTCACCCCACCAACCACGAAAGCGTGGGTCTCAGCTCCAGGCTACTCACCTCCAAACTCAAAGGTGGTCAGGCCCCTCCCCTTGGTGTTGAGGGCACAGTAGAGGGGCAGAGGATTCTGGCCGCGACCCAGGGCTTCCCGCTGGTCTGAGAGTTTGTGGTCATGGGGCTGGAGCAGGGGTGGGGAGATGATCTGAACCTACAGCCATGGCTTCCTGGTGCCTGAGCCTCCCCAACCCCCACTGCCCAGGGTTGCTCCGACTCTGGACCTTGCCGTGGCTTTGGCCACCCACTCCGCTCCCCAGGCTGCACCGTGCCCACACCTCATCATGCAGCAGCGCCTCGTTGATGAGGGCCCACAGGTTGGTGAAGCAGGTCGGGTGGCCCAGGCGGGCACGCTCGGCCAGCTCCTGCCGGTAGCGCTGCAGCTGGCTGGGGGCCAGCACACCCAGCTTGCTCTTGGTCACCTGGGTCTTCAGCACCTCAGTGGGCCCTGCCAGGTCCTTCTGAGACCACTCCGGGTCCTCGTAGAGGTTGGCCAAAGCCCTGGGAAAGCCAAAGCCGGGGAGACCATCACTCAAGGACCCACTGGGCTCTGGTCTGGGACGACAGCCTGGCAGGGGCCCTCCCAGGGCCTGAGTGCATTCCTCTCCGGCACACGCATTCTCTTGGCCCTTCCCATTCGGTCAGAGAGGCCTGTGCAGTCTAAGAGCCTCACCACGGCACCCCCTGCCACAACCCAGCCAGTCACCCCCCAGGCTTCTGCACCCCACCTGCCGCCAGCTCACCAGGTGGATCCCGAGGCTCCTGTGATATAGGAGACGCAATCCAAGAGGCCCAGCTCCCGCAGGCCGGCCAGCTGCCCGTACAGGGAAGTCATTGCTCGGATCCCACCACCAGTGGCCATAACAGCTACCACTGGGATCTGAAAGAGAAGACAGCCAAGGCTCAGAGAGGCCCTAGGGCCCAGCAGGGGTGCTCAGTGGTTAAGCCGTTGACCTATGAACCAGGAGGTCAAGGTTCGATTCTCAGTCAGGGCACATGCCCAGGATTTCAGGCTCGATCCCCAGTAGTGGGTGTGCAGAAGGCAGCTGATCAATGATTCTCATCACTGATGTTTCTATTTCTCCCTCTCCCTTCCTCTCTGAAATCAATAAAAATACGTTAAAAAAAAAAAAAAAAGAAAGAGAGAGGGGCCTTAGGGAGGGGGAAGGCCAAGCCACAGGAAGAGAAGGTAGTCATCCAAGGGGCCGCTCAGCTCACCCACAGCTAAGGCTGCTCAAAATCTAATCAGGCCCTAGCTGGTTTTGCTCAGTGGTTAGAGCATTGGCCTGTGTACTGAAGGGTCCTGGGTTGGATTCCAGTCAAGGGCACATGCCCCGTTGCTGGCTCGATCCCCAGTGGGGGGCATGCAGGAGGCAGCCAATCAACGATTCTCATCATTGATATTTCTATCTCTCTCTCTCCCTCTCGCTTCCTCTCTGAAATCAATCAGGGATCTTGATCTAATTAGGGCTCTTGGGACCGGTTCTAGTCAGGCCTGCTGAGGAGGGTCTAGTCCAGTGGTCGGCAAACTCATTAGTCAACAGAGCCAAGTATCAACAGTACAACGATGGAAATTTCTTTTGAGAGCCACATTTTTTAAACTTAAACTTCTTCTAACGCCACTTCTTCAAAATAGACTCGTCCAGGCCGTGGTATTTTGTGGAAGAGCCACACTCAAGGGGCCAAAGAGCCGCATGTGGCTCGCGAGCCGCAGTTTGCCGACCACAGGTCTAGTCAGAAGTAGCCTCCTGAGGGTCAGGTCTGTCTGATTTTAAGAACTCCAGGGAAAATGGACAGACCAGGCCTCAGCTCCTCACCTCTAACCCCTTAGCAGTCTGGTGGTCACTTTCTGGGAGCTCCAGGGCAATCTCAAAACCTCCCCTGTAGCCACCCCTCATCCTCTCCCACGGAGAGGCCGTCTCTCTAGGAGATGCCAGAGCTGACCCGAACCTCCAGGGACCATCCCAGGCCAGCAGGCAGCCCGCAGGCTGTACGTCTTACTGACCGGTCAGACCAGGCCCAGCCTCACAACCTAGACCAGGCCAAAGATCAAGAAACAACAAGAAGGAAAGCTTGCCAAGTGGGGCAGCTTAAACCTCCAAGTGTCTCTTGCAATGCTCCACATCTGATGTGACCAAGCTCCTGATAACACGGGCAGGGAGAGCCCGGCTCGGCACCAGCGCCTTTGGTTAGGGAACAACCAGTTCCAGCATTCGGCACCGGGCTCCGGGCCCGAGCAAGCCCTCGGACGCCTGCCCCATCCAGCCCAGCCCTCGGACCTCATCTTCCAGCAGGTCTCCATCCAGCTGCAGGGCCTGCTTCAGCGCCTTGGCCACCACCTGCTTCCTCCTGCTCAGGAAGGCCTGCTCCTCAGCACAGGGCCCGCAGCCCAGCCGCACGGCCAGCTCCTTCGGTCTGCGTGGAGAGGGACCGTGAGGCAGCGCCTGGGCCTCGTCAGAGAGAGGAAGCGGGGTCTGCCTCCCTGAAATGCGTACTGCCATTTCTCCTCTCCTCTGTGTCCTGGCAGAAGTGGGCATGAGGGGGAGCGGGGGGACCCAGGCCCACGCGAGGACACACGGGGAATGTGGTCGAGAGGATTCACCGGTGACTGAAGAGGCCGCTCTGGAGTCCCAGGTGCAGACGGGCCCTGGTGGGACCCAACACACTTCCACCTCTCAGCCTCCCCCCCTCACCCACTCAACAGCGACTCCAGAGGGGACGGAAACCAGTTCCCACCTCTTCGTGGTGAGCAGGCAGGTGACTCCTGGTCTCGTGAAGGTCAGCTAAGGCCCCCCCACAAGGACTGCCCCCTGAAGCGGCGCCATTCTCTCCTCTCCTTTCCTTGCCCTCTCTGTGCCTCAAATCACTCTCCTCACCTCCCACCTGTTTTCCAGCCAAACGTTTATCAAGAGCCTCCTAAGAGCCCGGCACAGGGCTAGGCACACACCCCTCCAACAAATAAATGCAAGTGAAATGTGAAATGAGCCTTTGTCTGCTCAGGCTCCCACACATCGTGCTCCGCTGTGGGAGCAAACCCGAGCACCTCAGAGAAGAGTCAGGCGGTTGTGCTGGGAGCCCCCCACCTCGCTCCCCTCCGTTCGTCCAGGCGGAGTGCCCGACCGTCGGCCTGTCCCCGTGCCCAGCCCGGCCTCTCACCCTTCTTCTTTTCTCAGCTCCACCCTCATCAGAGGCTCCTGAAAACATGAATGCTCCGGTCACAAAGGTGGGCCGCCCTGTTCCTCTCATCCCAACCCGAGCCACACCCCACGGTGTCCCCATGCTCCCTTGGGCCCACAGCCACCTCCCCGGGGCCAGGCCTGACACCTGAAGGCAGGGACGCTCAGAGGACCCCCGCCCCAGGGCCCGGTCCAGCACGTATCGAGGACAGAGCTGCTACTGACGCAGGCCAGCCCTTCAAGGCCCAGAGCGGCCCTGCCTGTGCAACCGGCTTCCCTCCCCGGTGCCCAGTACCTGGGACGTAGGGAAGACGAGTCTCACCACCTGGCCAGAGGGCAGGGCCCTGAGGGGCACCTTCAGTTGCTCCTGGGGGGCATCCTGCAGGAGCATGAAAGGAGAACTAAGCATCTCTACCTTTCCTTCCCAGCAGGGACTTCACCAGCTGCTCCTGGGAGGGACAGAGGAACAGCAGGAGGGGTCCACGAGGTCGTCAGCCTCACACTCTCCCCAGCGGGCCTGCCTCTGCCAGGCGTGAGGGGCTCCAGGGAGAGCAGGGCAGTGGGAGCAGGTGCTGAGGGCAGCAGGGGCCCTCACGGAGCCACGGCACTCTACCTGCAGGTGAACGCGCAGCTCCGGCTCCCAGCAGGCCAGGCAGTGGAAGCAGGAGGCAGTGCCCACCGAGGCCTCCTGTGGCCCCTCACAGGACCCAGGAACCACAAGCTGAACTCTGCCCTCTGACCCTGGAAACAGGAACCAGAGCAGACAGGCTGGGAATAGGACCTGAGCCCACAGAGTGCCCTGGTCTTGCCTAAGGGGCCTCGGGCACTTCCCTCCCGGCACGGAGATGGGCGTCTGGCCCAGGACGAGGCTGGAGATGGGATGCCCCCTCCGCGGCCGCCATGAGGAACAAGGGGAAAAGCCCCAGCATGAAGTTGCCCCCCTAACCCCTGCTCCTGCCTGAGGGCAGAGGGCATCTAGTGCAAGGCCCTTAGAAAGGGCTGAGGGCTATTAGGGGGTCAGGGACTCACCCTTCTGGTCCCCAGCCTCCTCCAGGCGGACGTGCAGGCGGGAGACCTCCCGGGCCTGAGTCATGAGAGAGCCGGACGTGAGCACCTCCTGTCAGAGGCTCCCACCGCCCAGCACCCTGGTTCTGGCTCCTCACACTTTACCTCCTCGGCCTGAGGCACCAAACACTCCCTGAGGTTGTATCTTCTTGAGGAACTGAAATCCCAGTGTCCCCCGATCCAGCTCTGCCCGCCCCCCCGCCCCCGACCCCCATGGTGGGCCTGAAGCTCGGGGAGGAGGACAAGCCGGTGGCTGCAGGGAGGGGTTCTAGACTCACCACCAGGATGCCATTGCTGACCAGCTGCTCGGCACAGTCGGTCCTGGAAAGAGCCCCAGTGACCCTAAGCGGGGGTCCCGGTTCCCAGGTGCGCCCCCCAAAGGAAGCCGGGCATTCCTCCTCTACCGCTGGATGTCCCCCAGGGAAGGGTGTCGGCTCTAGTGCCCTGCGCCCTGTCCCTCCCAGAAGGAAGCACTCCCACGCAGGGCTGTCCCATGGCCCCTGACTCACAGACTCTGCAGCCGAAATTCAACCTCCAGCTGCTCCTCACCCTGGACAGAGAAAGAAGCAAGTTAGAAAGGGTGAGGTGGGGGGGAGGGGGGAGAAGGGAGGGAAGGAGGAAGTTACTTGGGGCGGGGGGGCGATTCCAACCCAGACCCCAGCTGGGGCTGGGACCCGGGTGGGACAGCGACTGTCTATCAGCAGGCTGCGCCGTCCACCCTCTCCGGACCGCCCCAAGGAAGCTGCCCTGGGCTTGGGTGTCAGAAAGAGGGTTGGGGACGGGACTGCTTCTCAGGGGAACGAAGCTCCTGGAGAAGAGGCCACCTGTACCAGCCACCTCCCAAGCACCTCCCCGCCCCCCCCCCCGCCGTAGCCTTGCCTGAGGGCTCCGGAGGAAGCTTTCGTGGCGGGACTCCCCAATCCGCAGAGTCCCCACGTCATACAGCACCGACAACATGGGGTCATCACCGGTCAAAAGGTCCTGGTCGAAGACTTGCAGTTGCACGACGTTCTGGAAGGGGAACAGAGTGAGGGGCTGCAGGAGGGAGGGGAGGCAGAGGAAGGTGAGTGGGACGGGGAGTGAGGGGCTGGGCGGGGGCGGTGGCAGCCGACGGGCTCGGTGAGAAGGGCCCTCAGGCCCACCTTGAGCTGCCTGTGGATGCGGAAGCGAAAGCTCTGATTCCAGACGGGGTTTCTGCTGTTCTTCACGGTGCGTGTCTGCAGCCTGAGGCTGGAGGCCGTGGGCAGCCACAGAGTCACATAGCAGTCAGAGGCGGTCACTGTGGGAAGGAGGCACGAGCACCGGTGACTGCCAAGAGCCCTTCCCAGCCCGGCCCCCACGGGCCCTGTCCCTCCATCGCAGGCAGCCCCCGGAGACCCAGAGACCCGAGGAGCGGGGCCGGGCTGGAGGCAGGAAGAGCAGAGGCAGAGCCCCGACTGTGACTTTCCCCCAGTCCTCCCTCGGCACCCTCTCCAGGACCCCCCTGCACACCCAGCCCTACTCCCATCTCTTCCCACTGCCCCTGCCCCCCTCTGAATGCCACGGCCGCACGGTTACCCGCCCCGGGCAGCACTCACCCAGGTCCTTGGAGGGCAGGCCGTGGGCCTGTAGGACACGAATGGTGAGCAGGCACGTCTCGGGCACCTTGGCCTGCAGAGGAGAGAGAAAGGGACAGGTTTGCTGCAGGCAGAGACCCAAAGGAGACAAGGGCCTCCGGAGAGGCTGGGGCCTAGTCCTGAACCCAGAGGCCCGGCCCTGCCCAGCCACAGGCCTGAAGGAGAGGCTGGGGCCTGCTGACGACACCTGCCGACGCTTACACGGCGCTCTGGCCGGCTCTGGACCCACTCTGTACATTAACTCACTTAATCCCACAACCACCCTATGACCAGCCCCACAAGGACATCGAAACAGGAAGACCAAGGAGACACTGGCTGCGGTTCAGGGCAGGATCGGACCAGGCCGGCTCCGATCTGTGCTCTCAGTCCCCGCACTAGCCCGCTTCCAGGTCCTGATAGTAACAGCCTCCTTTCAGCCGCTTCCCCAGTTCGCCCGGGAAGAGCAGCCTCAGGCTGGCCCTGGGCAGCAGGGCAGGAAAGAGGCTGTCAGGCCTGGCGCCCCTGGTTGAGTTACCCCCACACACACACTCCCCACCCCCGGCCAGGGCACAGTTCTGGAAACGGGCTCTCTACTAAGGGAGGGACAGCAATTACCAGATCAGACTACCCACAGGTGGTCAAGTCCTTCAGGTCCTACAAGGCCCGGCTAGCAATGGTCCTCAGGCAGCTCCATCTAAACCCATCGCCCTGGGTCTGGGGATGCGACCCTGGCAGGTTGACAAGGCAGGGAGAACCTGTGCCAGCCGATCCTGCCTTTTGGCCTCCAGCCCTGCCTCAGACAGGGCCTGATGGATGATGGCGTCCGGAGAAGGGCCGGGGAAGCTCAGCTAATAGCAGTGTCAGCCCTGGGCTCCCACCCCAAGCAACTGAGTCAGAGGAGCACTGGAGCAGCCACTTCCTTCTGGGGCCCCGGGACTGAGCTGCCCGGGCCCACGTCCACGGGGCCAGGGAGCTCTGCCTGGAGCCTCTCCCTAGGTCAGGAGGAACTCAGGACAGTCCCTCGTCCCAATGCCCTGCCTCTTCCCTGGCTTCTGCTCACCACCCTGGTCCAAGAAGCCCACAGCTCTGCTAAGAAACAGCAACAACCAGGCCTCGGGGGGACCAGGGGTTAGAGTGGAGCCCAGCTCCCTACCTGTCTTGCCAGAGCCATGAGGCGGAGAGTCCTCGGGAACCAGGTATGACAGGCAGTGGCCGGACGACTGACCCTGTCAGCTTTTTAATCCAGAGCCAGGGATGTCCCAGCTGGCTCCAAGCTCCTCCCTTGTCCCTCCCACCGCCTCTGCCCCACCCAAGCCCCACTCTTTCCTGGATCAGCTACCTGTACAGGAAATGAGGCATCTTAAACCCACATGAAACCACTGGCCTCCCTGTGGCCGGGGCTCAACATCCCAAAGACCCATCCTCTCCAGCCATCAGCATCTGTGCCCACCCCACCCAGCCCTGCTCTCCCAGCTCTCACCTGGAAAGGGGGCCCCCAGGAGAGCTCGCTGTCCTAGGCTGAGCAGAAAGAGACTGGAAGGTGGGGTCTGCAGGAGCCACTTAGGTCTGGAAAGCAGGGGATGGGCCCAGAGAAGCAGCAAACGGGAGAGCCATGCCCCCCATGACAGGGCCTTTCGCAATCTCCCAATGCCAGTAGGACAGGAATGCCCAGTCCGGCCGAAGTGGTTGGCCAATCTGAGGAATGCCCCAGGCCCCATCGTGACCTGGCAGGGGCGTGGTTTGTTCTAGGAAACAGCCCTTCAAAGCGGCCGCCCCAGCCCTGGGCTGGTGCTGGGGGATGAGGCGTCTGGGCTGGCGCTCACTCGGAAAGGGGGCTCCCATCTCCAGGGCCCGGTTGGTGGGGAGACCTACTCCTTCCACAGAGGAAGCCTCAGGAGGGGCGGGGCTTCTGTCCCCCGCTTCCTGGAGGAGGAACAGAGGTGACCCTCCGGCCACCACAGCCCCCCCGCGGCCCTGGAGCTGGGGGAAGGGGACAAAGCCAGGAAGAGCTTTACAGACTCCACAGCGATGAGGCCAGCGCAGAGGTGACAAGACTGGGGTCGGCTTGCTTGCCAAGAGGGGCTGCAATGGCCGATCCCAAAGAGGGGTCTTGGCAGCAGAGAGCGCCTCAGGCTCAGGCCCGGACCCAGCCCTCACCCCCAATCACAGCCACCCGAAGTTCTTACCCAACCCTCCCAGCCCACAGACCACAGAAGGCAACTTCAGAGGGAGTCTCGGCTCACCAAGCACAGCCACCTTTTATTGAACGTTTCCTCTGTGCCAGCCTTGCTGCCCCACAGATACCGTCTCATGCTCACAACACCCCGGAGGGAGGAACCATCATTGTTCTACAGACACGTCACCGATGCTCGAGGCACTCACTCACCCGGGTCACGGAGGTGAGGCCGAGCTGCACCTGGCGCCCCGCTCCTCCTCCAGTCAGTGCAGGCTGCTGCCTCCCCTGGGAGCCACGCCCAGACGGCCAGGTCCCTCCTGCTCCGGGCGCCTCCTGAGAGCCTGCAAAGCTGATCGCGAGGGGAGCTGGGCCAGGAGCCAGCACACTCTGACTCCACGTTGCCTCTAGAGTTGACCTGGCGCGGGAGGGGCGCAACCTTCTCCACAAGTTGTCATTGGCGACATCCATTCACCAGGACTCCATCAGTCAAGGCCCGAGGCCTTCGTGAGGGAGTCGAGCAGCTGGAAGTAACTGTACTTGAGGTCATACTCCATGTCATACCAGAAATTCACTGCAGGGAGAACGAGACCTGAGCACGAGGGTCCCCCTTCTCACCTCCAGCCTCCCTGACCCATCTCCCAGATGCCCTGCCACCGGGTGACTGAGCAGCTCCTCACCGGCAATGCAGGCATGGGACTGCCGGACATGGTGGAACCACAGGGCCGGCAGGTAGAGCAGCTCGCCAGCCCGCACCGTGCAGCAAAGGGCCCGGGCCTGGCTGTAACTGGGGTACTGAGCCAGATCCGGAGCCAACGGGTCCAGCGGGATCCAGGGCACCTGGGGACACAGTGGATGCCAGGGAACAGGCTCGAAGCCCCAGGCCCTCGAATTCCACCTTTTCCAAAGGTAGCACAGACTTTGGGGTTTTTCAGAGCAAGGTGCCACCACCCCAGCTCTTTTGTGCCTGCTCCTCAGAGCCCAGGTTCCCACCCTTCCCTCTCCCTGGGGCCCAGGAGCAAGACACACACCTTCTCCATGGCCTCCTCGTCCACCATTTTAAAGGAGCCCTCTCCGGTTAGCCGGTAGGTTGCTGGAGTGTACATCTCTGAAACCAGAGGGAGGAAGGTGTGGGGACCAAGTGGCCTACGGTTTGCCAGCCACAGCCATTTACTTGTTCCCTGGGTACAGGGCAAGGTCAGGAGTCCCAGTGCAGTGGAGACACTGCCCACACCTCAGGCCGGGGCACCAGCCAGCCCAGGGCCCTTGCTGCCCGCCATCCACCTCGCGCTGCTTGCTCCCCGGAGCCCCGGGGCCGAGCCCCTTACCATAGGGGATGAAGGGCCGGTCACTGGGCGGATGCAGCAGGAAGTGCTTCTCTCCCGAGACCACACAGTAGAGGTTCTCATAGTGGTCCTTGTGCACTGCCAACACAGAGGAGGCCCCGGGGCAGGAATGAGGGGCCAGGCCCAGGAGGGGCAAACAACCATGCTGGGCGTCTGGCACCCCAAGACAGCTTGTGGGGTAAGAGAAGAGCATGCCACGTCAGAGCAGAGGTGAGGGGGTGCCAAGGTGCCTGGTGGGTTTCAGGCATTTCTGATCTCTGTCCTCCAGGGACTGACACTTGCCAGGCCCTGGGCTCATCTCCACTGAGGAGAATTCTAGCAAACAGGGCTCTCCTGAGTTCACCCCCCGACCTAGACGGCCTTTGCAAAGCTCTCTAGGGACGTAGAGTAAACAATGCCCTCACCCCCAATGCTATGGGTTACCTTCCCCACCTGAGCGGCCAGGGGGCCCCCTCTTGTGTCTGAGCCTAGAATCCCAGAAGAAACCTTAGAGAAAAGTCAGTCTAACTTCCGTAAGGCCCAGCCTCCCAATCTTGGTCTCCTCCCCACCTGATACCTACACGACGTCACTGCAGCCGCCTCCCCCAGCCAGAAGTTCACAGCATCGGGCATCTTTCCTGCAGGTGGGAGGGAAGAGGGGGTTGGGAGGGTGGCCTGAAGGCTCGGCTCGGAATAAACACCTTACAGCGATGCTGGGCCAGAACTTGGGTGGGCCTCGGCAAAGCTTTCTGGGACCCAGCAGGAACAGGGAGAGAGCAGAGAGCAAGGGCAGAGGTGCGCCCCTGGCAGGGGGCAGCAATCTTCCATTCATGGGCGTGGAGTTGAGGCCGGGGGACGTGAGCGTTTAGTGCATAGCACCTGACCCTGTGGGGCCAGGAGTGTGGGCCACGTCATCAGTGACGAGGAGCAGCAGGTCCCCCATCTCCACTCACCCAGCGCCTCGGAGGCCCAGGGCACGTGCGGCTCCAGGTCACACAGCAGCTGGGGCAGCTCGGTGAGGAGGTTGGAGCACTGCTTCTGCACGTAGAGGACTCCTGGGTGTTGGGCTCGGCCCTCCAGGACGTCCAGCACGCAGCTCAGGGGCAGGCGGCGCTCGGCGGGCATCACAAAGCGGTCCCCTCGCACAGCATCCGCATAGCCATCCGGGGTCACGGCCACACTCACCTCCGTGGAGCCCACGGTGGCTCTGGAAGAATGGACATTCGGCCCCGGCCCAGATGCCACCAAGCACCACCCACATCCCGCCGGGGCGGCCCCCACCTGAGGTAGGGGAGCGACCACTTCCGGAGGGCCGGCCAGTGCTGCAGGGCGTTGCGGATGATGCAGGGCCTGTTGGGGCAGACCCAGTCCCGGAAGAAGTGAAGTGGAGTTGGGGGCTGGTCCAGGTAAGGCACAGCAGGAGGCACGTTAAGCTCTGAGAGAAAGAGGGGAGCGGGGGCTGAAGCCAGTAACATCCTGCGGCTACCCCACTGGGTAGGCCACACTGTGTCCCTAGACAATGCCCACTGGTGACCAAGGGATCCTGGACAATCAGAAATTGAAGAATGAGGGACGTTTAAGGGAGAAAGTGTGACGTACTCACAAACACACCACTATGGGCCACAGAGTTGACAGGGCCAGGGCTACTGTTCAGCCCATCATCCAAACCCTCCATGGACCATGCCTGGCCTGACCATGGACCCTCGGCCTTCCCACTCTGGAGTGGCCAACCTCCTGGCGTCCAGTAGGAAGGGCAGCCACTGAGGTGGCACTGGGAGCTCCAGAATGAGTAGAGCCGAGGCCCCAAGGCTAAGGGTGGGCTGAGGCTGTGTAAAGCACCTTCTAACAGTGATACTTACTGAGCACCGAGGATGTGCTCAGCACTTGGCGTGGCCAATGTGGAGGTATCCAGGGATGAGCCAATCATCATCTCAGGGAGCTCACAACCTAAATGAGGAGACAGACTGCCTCACAAAACCACAGGAGGAAAGTGAACAGCATCCCCATCCTCAGACACCCAGGGCTGCCGTGTGTGCTGGGCAGGTTGTGCTGTGTGCCCCCCGGGCAGATGTCTGTAGTGGTCCTGGGTCACCGGAACAAAAGTCTCCTTCTCCCTCACTCCTGTCACCCTACTGATCGTCTCCAAGTCCTACTGATCCTACCTCCCGTGTCTCTCCAACCACCCCCTCCTCCTTCCCCTGCTGGTGTGCACATTCACCAACCTCCTTTGGGTCCTCAAATGTCACCTCAATGAGGCTTCCCTCCATGGCCCCCTCTTTTTTATTTATTGGGGTGACATTGGTTCACAAAACCATACAGGTTTCACGTGTATAACTCAACGAAGCATCCTCTGCACACTGCATCATATGCCCATCGCCCCAAGCAGTCTCTTTCCGTCCCCCCTTCCCCCTTTGACCGCCTCTACCTACTCTGACCCCCCTTTCCCTCTGGCTATCACCACAGTTGTCTGTGATTATGGGGGTTTGGTTTGGTTTTGTTTTGTTGTGTCTGTGTGGTTTCTTGTGGGGTTTTTTTGCTTAATCCCTTCACCTTCTTTCATCCAGTTCTCCAACCCCCCTCCCCTCTGATACCTATCAGTCTGTTCCATGCATCTATGCCTCTGTTTTGATTTTATTCATCAATTTATTTTGTTCATTAGATTCCACATGTGAGATCATACGGTATTTGTCTTTCTCTGACTGGATTATTTCACTTAGCATGATAATCTCCTGGTCCATCCATGCTGTTGCAAAAGGTAAGATTTCCTTCTTTTTTTACGGCTAAGTATTCCATGGTGTAAATGTACCACAGCTTTTTTATCTACTCATCTACTAATGGGCATTTGGGCTGCTTCCAGATCTTGGCCACTGTAAATAATGCTGCAATGAGCCAGGCCACCCTTTAAAAAACTGTCACCTTCTCCCAATAACCCTGATACCCCTTCCTTTATTTTCTTTTTTTTTTTAAAAACTTGATTTTAAAGAGGGAGAGAAACATCGATGTGAGAGAGATACATAAATTGATTGCCTCCCGTATGCACCCCAACCAAGGATTGAACTCAATCAGGGGTCAAATTTGCAACCTAGGTAGGTGCCCTGACCAGGAATCAAACCTGAGGCCTTCCAGTGCACAGGACTACCCGCCAACAAACTGAGCCACCCCAGCCAGGCCCCTTCATTTTTCTATCATTCGTCACCATCTAACATGCTATTTCACTTGTCCAACTGTTTTCTAGTCTCTCTCTTGGCAGAATGTGCGCTCCCTGTGGGCAGGGATGCTTGCCTTGCTCACTGGTGCGCCCCCGGGAACTGGAGTAGTCCCGAGCACACAGTCAGTGTTCAGCAAATATTTGCTTAGTGGTTGAATGGAAGTCTCCAACATCTCCTGGCAGGATGGTTGTTGCTACAGTGAACTAACTTGTTTCCTTGGCTTAATTCTACTTCCTCTCAAAGCATCACTCACCCTGGCCCCAGTCATTTCCTAAAATACAATCTTATCTTGTCACACCCCCAGTAAAAAAATCCTTTGATGACCTACCACTTACTCCTCACAGAATACTGCCTGCCTGGTCATGCATTCAGGCCCAGCCTCCTTTTCCCGCCTGGTTTCCTCCCGTCTGGTGCCTGCTCCTTACCACACACGCCTCAGGCAGTACCAAACTTTGCTCCTATTGCTCACTCAGTCTAGAATGCCTCTCTCCTGGCTTTTATAAAGGGTACAGGGCTTTCCTTTGTGATTTTCATCCTTGAGGTCTAGCCTGAATGCCTTAACCCCTCACGGGTGGTTACCGCCTCCCGCTCCAAACGGCCACTGCATTCATTTTCCCCTCTGAGGTCATGCTCTGTCTCTCACCACCGCATCTCACTGGTCATCTTTGCCTTGCTTTGCGATCAGTTGGAAAGTGAATGTGATTAGATCAAAACTTGGAACTGAGTGGAAAAACAGACCCTGGTGGGCCCAGGAAAACTGAAATGAAAGAGCTGGCATGTGTGCTTGCTTCGTGGACCAGAGGGTAAGATGAAACCTGCCACGCAGGTAAGGGAGCAGAGGGAAGAAATTGGCGAAGGGCCTTCCATCAAAGCAGTCCCCGTGGAGTGGGGGTGGGGTGATATGGGGCTCGGTACACCTTCCTACTGTCCTCACTAGGATATTTTAAGAAAGGAAAACCGACCTTTTTCTTTTTTTAGCCCTTTGTACCTTCTGTAGTTACTTCAGTTTTACTTTCTCAGCATTTAATAGTTTTTCCTGCAGAGCAGGAACCCTGGCCTGCCGTATAAGGCAGGGCATATAAGGCCCATGAAATCATGTGGTCCGGCCCTGCCATGGCATTCGGGGTGAGTTAATTAAATGTTTGACCAAATACAGCAGGCTAGTTTTTAAGTTGATAATTTTGTATGGCCCCCGAATGATGTTATAAATACCCAAGGCTGATGGGTAAGTAAAGGTTCCCCACCCTGCTGTAGTGAATGGCCACTGTTTTCTCCTGGGTTTTCAAAGTGAGGGGATTTCAAAAGGCATCCGAACAATTCCTTTGGCCAAATTCTTCTGCTAGGAAATTTAGCCTGCAAACACCCTCACAGGTGCACAAAGACTCTGCTTCGGGCACAGCGCCTCTTCACTGTTCCTGGAGCACACCAGGCCCCCCCCCCCGCAGGGCATTTGCCTGTGCCCGCCCTCTACCCCAATGTTCTTCTCTCCTCCCTCAAGCCTGTGCTCAAATGTAGCCTTATTAAGGAGGCCCATCCTGACCATCTTATTTAAATTTGCAACCTGCCCTTCAGCCCTATATACTGAGGTCTATCATTCTGCTTTGTCCCCCGATTCCCCATGGCACTTATCCTGTACCACATTTCCTGACTCTATAATTTACTCATTCAGTGTGCCTATGACTCATGGTCTGTCTCCTCAGTTGGAATTGTAAGCTCTATGAGGACAGAGATCTGTTTTGTTCAGTGATGTATCCTAAACACACTGAACAGACCCTGGCACACTGAAGTGCTTTAAGTACAGTCACAGGCCACGTAACAATGTTTTGATCAACAATGAACTGCAAATACAACGGTGGTCCCATAGGTTTGTGGTGATGCTGGCAGTCACATAAAAGTACGTATAGCACATACAATTATAGTAGTAGGCTATAATATGCAGGTTTGTGTAAATGCACTCTATGATGCTTGCACAACAATGAAATTACCTAGCCTCACATGCAGCACATGACAGTATCTGTTAAATGAATACTCAAAGTATTCGTTGCAGCACTACTGAAAACAATAGATTGGAAATGACCTAAATGTCTCATAAGAGTGGGCTGATTAAGTAAATTACGGCATTAGTACCCAGGTGTGAAAAAGATTTCGATACAGGGATTTGGAATGATCTCCAAGATACATTACCCAGAAGAGTATGTTTAACAGGCTATCATTTGTATAAAAAGGGAGGTATACAGTTTTGTGTGTGGATACAAACAGCATTTTTTTTTTTTTTTTGGTTACTCCTCGCCCACGTATATTTTTTCCATAGATTTTTAGGGAGAGTGGAGGGGGAGGGGGACACACATAGATTGGTTGCCTCCTGCACAAGCCCTTGACGGGGAATCGAACCCACGACCCTTCAGTGCACAGGCCGACGCTCTAACCCGTGAGCAACACCGAGCCACACCGGCCAGGGCTAAACAGTATTTTTGGAAAGATGCAAGCTGGGGCTTAGAATGGGAGGAAAGCTTACTTTACGTTATAAATCCGTTATTTTTTAAGTCATGTGCCCATGTTCTATTCATTGGTGAGAAATCGCTTAAAAACAGAAAGGGGAGAGCGGAAGGAAGGGAAAAGAAGGGAGAAAAATAAAAACCAAGCAGCTGGGGGCCAGGGATCACTTGCACAGCTGCCCGATTCTCCCGGAGCGCTGCACCGCCCCAGCTGGGAGGAGTCCGTTCTTGCCTCGAGTTCCAGCAGGGGTTCCGAGGGGAAGAGTCCGACCACCTTAAAGACTTGACGACAGGAAAGGGTGGGAAAGGCAACAACGCACCCCCGATTATTTAGGGCGGGAATGGTCAGTCCCTTCAGGAATCCGCGAGGGTGTGCAAACACGGGAGGAGGGGGGCTGAGGACCCACACCCGCGGGCTTGGAGGAGGTTCGGCAGAAGAGTGATCAGAGAGGAGGCACCAACCGGTTCCGTGCACGAGGCTTTGCGCTCCTCGAGGATAAGAACTGGGGTGCGCCCCGGTGTCAGCGGCCCAGGAAGCACCAGGGCCACGCGACTCAGGGACCCAGGCCCGGCATGTCCACAGCCCCTCCCGCGTCCTGAGACTGATCTGCAGTCAACGCCAGACACCACAGCCTGAGCGAACCCACTCACCCCTTACCGCCGCCGGGAATTCTCGTAACTCCCTCCGCACGGCGTCCAAAGCCGCCTCCGCCATGACGCCGCCGCCGCCGCCCCGAGGCCCCGCCCACCCCTCCTGAAGGCCCCGCCCCTCCCCCTGAAGACTCCACCCTCCTCGAGGCCCCGCCCATCCCTCCTGAAGGCCCCGCCCCTGAGGCCCGCCCCTCCCCTCCTGAAGACCCCACCCTCCTCGAGGCCCACGCCAGGGCTCTAGCTCCCCGCACTCCCCACAGATGAAGTCCGCTGCCTGGATAGAGCTTCCCTTCTCCCCGCCCCAGAGCAGCGCCGGATTCCACTATCCATGCAGCGAGCAAGCAGCACCTTCTGTTGTCTGCCCCACTTGCTGGCGTCGGAAAGTTAACAAATGATTGTTTATTGACCAGTTCATACATCAATACAAACTGACATGTTAAAAACAGCCCCTGCCCCGTAAGACCTGGGGAAGGGGAAAGCGCCAGGGCCTGGACAAAGTATAAAAGTTATAAATAAGGGCTTTCAAAACTGGGTCAGGGCAAATCTGAACAAGAACGGCAACTGCCAGTGGCCTCAGACATGCAGAAGGGGATGGGCACCTTCCCGCCCCCCAAAAAGCTGGGCTAGGAGAAGGAAAGGACGGACACCTTCTCACAAACATTAGCTGGAGTATTGCTTCCTCCTTGTGAGGGGCAGGCTGGCTAAGGATTACGAAGAACCCAGCCAGCCCAGAGGGCCCAGACTGAGCCCTATTCGGGATGGGCTGTGGCCAGTATGCCAGGTGGGGCTGGGGTACAGGTGGAAGTGTGTTTCTAACCCTGACTGCAGCCCTGCCAGGGGGTCCACCGTCAGCTGAGAGAGTTCTTGGGCCCGGGATTTCTCTGTAGATTAGCTATAGAGGAGGTGGTAGTAGAGAACAGTATGGGGTGAAATAGGCTTCATCTGTTCAGGTGCACTCAGGCTGACCCAGAGCTGTGCCCCCTTCAGAATCCAACTTCTTTCTAAGCCTCTGCCTATAGAGTCAGTAGGGCCCAAGGCCTGTCCATAGGAGAATGGGCTTTTGTGGCCTGGAGTTATATACAGCAAAGCTGCCCTGCCTTACCTGAGGCAGGGGAAGCAGTAGGGCCAAGAGACACGTTCTTCACCCCAACACGTCAAAAACTGCTCCACTACTTGGTCCTACTCTCCCTGCCCACTGTGCCCTATCTCCTTCCCCTCACCCTGAACCGCCCTTCCAATTCTCATTCATCCCCTCACCTCTACCACTTACCTGTCCCTCCTACCACCTTTCCAGTGTGTCTCTTGGCCCCTGCTGCAACCCCATGTGCCTCCCTCCCCTCAACCTCCAATATCAGAGCACCCTGGGAGCCCAGCACTACCTTTGAGGAGGCTCCTTCTACCCAAACCGAGTATCCTTTGGGCCATCTCATATCATCTAGACTGTGGACACCAACAACCCAGAATTTGGGTTTAGTGTGTTCCACCCTTTTTCGTGCTTCTTGATAGGCATTCCACATGAGCCAGGGTGGTGAAGACGGGGTAGGACATGAGAGGAAACCAGGCACACATGAGTCAGTCAAGTACTCTAGCAATGAACATGCAACAGGTGTGTGTGTGTGTGTGTGTGTGTGTGTGTATTTCATCTGCGGCCAAGGTCTTTAGAAGGTGGGCCAGTGCCCTGTAAACCTCGAGGGAAACTCCAACACAGGCTTCTAACTGAGCATCACTCAGGATGCAGGGAGATGGTGCCTCTGGGCTCCAGCAGCCTGCTGGGGACCAGAGTTGGAGGATAGGGAAGGCCAAGGGCCCGAGGAAAGTGGCCAGAGCTTCATGTCTGCCTAGCAGAGGGCTTTACTGTCCTGCAGCAATGTCCCACCGCTGACTCCACAAGTTGTGGCCAAGACAGAAAGGGGGCACAGGGAAAAAGACAATGCTAGGGCCCTCTTGGAGGGGGAATAGGAGTGGAATGTGGGGGCTTAGGCCTTGATACATTCTTGATGGCTGGGAATGCCCTGAAGGGCCAGAGGGCTCTGCCTTTCTGAACTGCCAGGAATTGGAGAAAAATGGATAAACCCTGCTCTGGCAGCCAGGAGAGTGTAGCTGGTGTGGGAGGGGAAGTGGAGGTAGAGGAGAGGCTCCGCTATTGGCTGAAGGGTATTGAATACCACATTACCTCTCACCTCTACCTACAAAATACCCTGTGTGTGTGCTCCACCCCAGGGAGCTGATCCCTGCAGTAATTTCAAATGGCTTCTAAGAAGAGAGAGGGCCAGCCCTTCCTGATCTCCCCTAGATGGGGCAGGCCACCCTCCTACTCCTCACAGCACCAAGATGACAAAAACCCAAGACCTAACCCCTGCATGAGCTACCGGAGGAGTTGTGGAGGCAGGAGTTCCAAGAAAGTGAGGCAACAGTCAGGGAAATAAATTAATAAATACAGGGCTCCGTGAGGAGCAGCTGGGAAAGCTGCTTCCCCTCTGAGCATTGATCACTGCTATCCACTCGAAGCATCCCCACAGGTTTTAGTGAGTGGAGAGGGGCTAGTTTGGAACAGGGGGAGCATTCACTTGGGACAGGCTTCTGGACTTCAGAGTCTGCGTTCCATGCGACGCTCCACAGCTCGAAGCAGCAGCTCTGAGTATTGCTCTAGCAGGGCCTGTGTTTGCTCAGCTCCCACGGCCCCAGGGCTTCCACCGGGGCTGGGCAGCACTGTCCCGGCCAGGGCCTCTAGTTCCTGCCGCACTGAAGAGAAGGTGTTTCTGAGGAGCTGGGTGATGCGACTTTGCTCCACTGAGGGTGTCTTGCAGCTAGCCACCTGCAACAGGACCCCAGAAGTGGGTTGGAGAAACAGTGGAGGGATCAGTCAACGGATGCATGAAAAGGAGGGGCTCCACCTGGGTAGCCCACCCCCAAAGAAGGGACTACATGCCCAGCTGTGTGACTGGGAACTCCACACTCCAAGATCAGCAAGTATGACCAAAGGCTATGTGATGGAGTGGCCCCAAAAGAGGAGCTCATCACATGATGGCACCATCTAAATTTTGTTAGTAACTCCTCTTTTAAGGCGAATAGTCCAGGGCAGCCAAATAGTTTTTAAGTATGAAAAGGGATATTATTAATAATTACATTGGGACAAGAGGCATGAACTGGGATGGTCCTAAGCAAACTAAGACACATGGGCTCTCTACCCCGCTTGCTGATCTGAGGAAGTACTAGCTCTTAGTCAGAAATAACCAGTAGGTGCTTGGTTCAAGTGGCCTGACCTGGCCTCTAACCCCTTTGTCTCCTCTGCCCAGCATGTTCTTGATTGCTCCACCCCCATCAGTGGAAGAGCCTTATCATTAGATGCTGGATACTGAGCTAGCACCCCTGACGTGCCCTGTCTCCCCACCGGTGGGTGCCCAACACATACCAAGTGGTAGAGCTGCACAGCCTGGCGCACACTGCCCTGGAGCTCTGCCACAAGCTGCTCGCACTGCTCCAGGCTCACCACTGGTTCTGGAAGAGACAGATACAGCTCAGGCCCAGCAAACCTGCCCTTTCTGGCCTCCCCACCCATGGCTGCTCAGAGCAAGACAGGCTACCCTCCAGCATCACACCCCCTCCACCTGCCCTCAGTCTCTTCCTCTTGCCTCTTCCTTCCCAACACCCTCCCGACACACAGAAAACAAGGTCCAAAGGAAAGGGCCAGTCCCAGAGGCCAGAAGGCACTGAGGTCAAGTGGGTCAGAGAGATCATGAAGGTTGGCAGGAGTGTCTCACCATCAGGGGTGTGACTTATGGACCGAGACAGGAGCAGACAGGACGAAAAACGCCAGAGGCTGGACGCACAGAAATGGAATGGAGCCAGAGAGCGGCCAACAGAGACGGGAGAGAGAGGATGGGGCAGGAGATGAAAGCTGGGGAGCTGTGCACACCTGAGGCCTGGCTTAGGGCTGCCCCTGGCCTGGTGCACTCCATGGGGCTGGGAGTCTTCTCAGGGGGTGGGGGCTGCAAGATCTCGGGGTCTTGGAGGAGGCTGCCGACCAGCAGGTGCTGGGCACAAGGGCTGTTGGACCCAGGTTGAACCTGGCACTCTGTCCTAGGCCAGGGAGGGGTACCCTCCCCTAAACAGGCCTGTCTCTCAGATGGACTGTGAGCCTTTCCTAGGCCCACTGGGGAGCCAGGCTGTTCTGCCTCACTAGGGGTCCGGCCCTTGGTAACAGGTGAGAAGGTGGCCAGGGTAGGACGGTCAGGCAGTGGCTTTGGAATGTCCAGGACCAGGTGAGCCCGGCTGGGCAGGGCCAGCTGCCTGAGTGGCGGGACCCGGATGGGGGCAGGAGCTTGAGGTTCAGCTGCCAGGCCCAGGTTCTCCCCAACAGAGATGCTGCGGGATATCTTGGCCATGGAACTGGTGGTGGGGTTCTGATAGGAGTGGGGCCGAGACAGAGACAGACGGTCATCAGCCTGGGGCAGGGAACGTAGGCCCTCCTGGGCTTCCATCTCCCGTAAGTGTAATGGGCCTGGCAGGAGAGCCCCACCTACAGAAGAGACAGAAACATATGCAGGTCAGGTGGTAAGGAAGGCGTCTCAGATGCCAAGGCTCAATTCCCAAAGACCTGCTGAGCCTTGCACACGCCCACTAAAGCAGTGGTCACCAACCGGTGGTCCGCGAGGTCCGAAAGGTTGGCGACCGCTGCGCTAAAGGGCACCCAGTGGTAAGCAGAGTGGCACAGAGGGTGGCATCAGGCCCTCCTTCCTCTAGCAGCTCATGCTCCACTCCCCACGCCCTGGCGCTGAGCCCACCAGGCCCCTCACCCTGTGGCGCCAGGCTCTGCATGGACGGGGCTTTCTGGAGTCCACCAAAGGGGCTGGCTGTGGCCACGCTCTTGGAGATCCAGCTGCTGTCCGCATTGACACGGCGGCGAGGCAACAGCACAGGGGCTGCCTGCTGGGGACCAGGGTTTCTAGAGGAGGGCTCCACCTCTGGGGGTGCTCCTGGAGGATTAGCACCATTGCCTCTCAGCTGCTCACCAGAAGCCTGCGGCACCTGGACTGGTTTCAACGTCAGAGCCAGGCTTGAGGAAGATGGGGACGGTTCCCTACAGGGAGGAAACATGGAAGAAGGACTGGAGGAGGAAGATGGGGAGACGCTGTCACAGCACTAGGGAGCGCTAGGAGAGGGCAGGCAGGCACAAAGCCAGCCAAGGCAGTTGTCCTCAAACTTGGGAGTGCAAAATACTGGTGGGTATGGGAAGCCTTAGAGAGAGGAGGGCTCCCTGCTGGAAGCACTGGGAGGTCAGGAGAGTGGAGCTCCTTGTGGCCAAGTGAGAGCTGCCGTGGGAGTACCTGAGTGGGGGCGTCAGCACTTGCAAAAGGAATCGTGAAGAGATGCTCTGAGACTCTGTCCTCTCTGGTACCCGGACTGGGCCCCCTGCCAGGGTGACAGAAATCATGAACTGAAGCAAACCCTTGCCCCAGATTCCACCCCCTGGAGAAGGCAACCGCAGAGCATGGCCTGCCCTTGGACCTTCCCTTTCAGCCAGGCAGAGGGGAGCAGTGCTGATGGGAGGCCCTGCACTGGCCCTGTGACCACACCTGGAGCAGCCCCATTGGCCAGAGTCTCAAAGTGCTGTTTTAGAAACTGCTCCTGGTCCGGGGTTCGGGGGCTGCCTTCCTGCAGCTCATAGGGACCAGTGCCTCCCTCCTCTTCCTCCTCTTCCTCATCACCCTCAGCTGGCTCTTCGAGGTCTGAGGAAATGCCATCCACACTCAGGGGCTCCGTGCTTTCAGAGTCTAGAAGTGGAGGAGGGGACAAAAGCACCATGCTGTACCCATCTGCCACCAGAGCCTCCACACCCGCCTCAGCCCACTGACCTGCCTGGTTCTGGGCCTCCCTCAAGGCTGCAGCCTCACCTTCATTGGGGTGCTCAGGGCTGGAAAGGCGGCTGCTGCTATAATCCACAGAGCAGGCACTGTCAGGGCTGTGCTTCTCTGAGCCCCTGTTGCCTGGGTACACTCTTCCCAGGGTCCCTCGAGCTGGTGCCTGCACCTGGAACTCACTGCCAGGAAGGCCAGCAGTAGAGGAGGCAATGAGCAGGGTTAAGCAGCAGCCCCCCCTAAACTTCTGCCTTCCTTCTCCCCCACCTGTGACAGGACTGGGGATGAGGAAGTGGTGACATGGTAGACAAGCCCCAAGAACACTCAAAGGGAAGGGAAGACAGTGGGCTGCATGTCCCCAGGGGTCTGGTGGTGGCAGAACCCTTGCCTGGTATCCAAGGTGGGGCTGTCACTCGGCTCCGGGTAGACAATACCATCTTCGATGGGTGTAGGCTCCAGATCTTGGGGAAAGACCCCTTCCTCTTGGGACAACAACCGGATAATGTGGGGGCAGGAACAGGGTTGGGAAGTGCGAGGCTGAGGGGACTTTTCATTCTGGAAACACACACAGGGGTATTACTGGGGTTGCTGATATGACAGAGGCTCTGGGAAAGAGGGGAGGTGGAGAAGGTTTTGGTGGGCTCCAACTCTGGGAAAAAGCTGAGTACTCCAACTAAGGACAGACACCAGGAAGCCAGGCTGGGCTCCACCTAGTGTTCCTGAGCTTCTAGAAGAACTATATTAGCACTCTGACTGCAAACCTCCATCCCCCACGTAATATCATCAGCCTCCCAAGGAACCTCGCCCAAGACAATCACACAGCCTGGCCAGCCCCACCCTGAATTTGCCATTTGGGTTACCCATGTGCCACAGGGGCAAAGCGAGCATAACTGGACCAGTGCTCAACTCCAGCTGTTGGCTAAGGCTGCTTGGAGATCTCTAGGGAACTAGGAGAAACTGGCTCACCTGTAAGGTCTCAGGGGCCTGCTGACCATGCTTCCCAGAACCAGATGAGGTCATGCCCAGAGAGTCCCTGCTAGGAGCCCTAGAGCTTGGAGCCAGTGTCTCCAGCTGCCGCAGGTCCAGCATGGAGCGAACGCTCAGCTCCACGCCTGACTGAGCCCAGCGCCCCCTTCTTCTGGGTCCTTGGTTGGCTGCAGGAACTGGACCCAGGAACTCCACTGTCTCCTGTGCCTGGTGTGGGGCAAGAGTGTGAGAGGTGTAACAGTATCAAGCCAATCACACAAGAGTCTTAGCAAACATTCATATATCACATACTGTGTGCCAGCCACTTTTCTTGTATTAGCTCATTCAAACCTCACAACCATCTAATGAAGTAGGTACTAATATTATCCCCATATTTACAGATGGGAGAACTGAAGCACAGCAGGCGTAAGTAACTTGCCCAAGTCCCACAGACAGTAGGTGGCCTGCCTGTAGGTTATATCTCAGGTAGTCTAGCTCCGGAGTTCATACTCTTAGCTTCACTCTATGTCCTGTCTTAGAGAACCTTCTGGTCTCGGTCTTCATCTGGTATTATGGACACCTCAAAGCTAGGAGTCTCTAGAAGTCCCCTACTCTGAAAACAGCCCCAACAAGGACCCCAAGTCCATAGCACCAAGAACAAACCAACAGCCCAGCCTTGAGACACCTGGCCTGGTCACAATGCACCAGGGACACCACACCCTCATCCCAGGTAACTGCTGCGGGACAATGAAAGGTGCTGGCGCTTGAATCCCGACATGGACAAGTGAGGACTGAGCTGCCTTGGGGCTTGTTCTGAAAGCCTTTATCCCCTCTCTGGCTACACCAACTATCTGGAAGTTTTGAACTTACCTCCTAACCTGGGATCTTTAGAACTATAGTTTCTCCACGTCTGCTCTTTGGTTCTTTGATTTTCTTGAACTTTACTTCTAACCATTTGGTTGAGAAACCCCCTTTCGACTCCCCACCTCAACCTGTTCTTTGTTCACATTTACTCCCAGGCCCCCAGGCAGCTGAACAAGTGGAGTGCTGCCCCTTGCAGTGACTAATCCTTGCAGGCCCCTCACCTGGCCCACAGGAAGGAAACACCTGAGCTTTCTCATCCCCAACCTGGGACCAGCCTAGCCGCCCAAACTCCTCCACAAGGTTCTTCCTTGGACACAAAGGGTGGAGCATGTGGGAAGACCCCACACCCAGGCCCAGAGAGCCCGCTTTCACCTTCCTTCACCTCTGTAACCTTGGAAGGGCATTTTAACAATGGTGACTCACCCGACTCATTTCCCAGTGGGACAGGCTTCGGGGCAGGGCTGGGCTGGGCACCAAGGCTAGACAGAGACAGGCAGTCAGAGAATGTCTCCTGCCCACCCACCCAGAGCCCTGGCCCCACACCAGTCCATACCCTACGTGGCCACAATGATGCTCCAGTTTCCTCAGCTCACATTGCTCTTAGCCCCACAGTCTCAGAAGGAGTCTATCCGGCCACTACACCCACTGGTGCCTGTCTAGCCCCATCCAGACTTCCACAGACCTGGTTCTTTCTTGGTGCCCTTGGCAAGGATGGGCAGAGCTGGAAGTTCTTCTTCTTCAGTGCACTCATCTTCTCCCTCCTTGTCACTATCTGATGAGAGAGCTGGTCCAGAAGAGAGCATCGACGGGGCCTCGTGCCTGAGTCCAAGACAAGGAAGGTCATGGGGAAAGAGAGCAATGTCCTAAGTCTTCATGTGAGAAACAGGTATTGGGGGATACAGAGTTGCTGAATGGCAGGTCCAGAGCAAAGAGGAGCAGTAAGATGACAGCAAGCAACGTGGACGCCCACCCACTGCTGGCCCATATCCCATACTCTGTTCTCACCGACTGGGTCCAGGCGCCCTTTGGGGAGAGGATGGTCCTTGCTGCTTGACCCCTCGCTGCCGCTGGCGCAGCTCAGCGAGACGCTGCCTCATGCTGATGGTCATCTCAGAGCTCAGGCGCCACACAAATATGCAGCTGGGTAGAGCCACAGACTTGTGTGAGGGTGGGGAGAGGGCAGAACTCTGGGGCAGCAACACCATTAGTTCCCCTTCTCCATGGGCTGACAAGGAGACCAGAGCCACCCTGTAGTGCCGGCTCAGGTCCAGCCAAGAAATACCCCTGTTCAGCCCTACTTCCCAGAGACATCATGGGGGGGGGGGGGGGGGGGGGGGAGAGAAGGGTGTGCTATGGCTTCTGCTCACCTGTCCCCCGACACAGAGATGAGATGTTTGCAGTCATTACTAAATTTCATGCCAGTGACAATCTCTGTGAAGAACAAAGAATATGGCCTATGAGCCCCTGAAGTCCCAGCCAAGCTTCTATTCCAACAGTGGAGGTCGGGGTTGGTTGGAAAGGAGGGCCAGGCAGCTCTGATAAGTCCCAAAAAACTAAAGGAAGAGAGTCAAGTTCCAGTGGTAGAGTATTGGGGCTACACTCACCTGAGTGGCCAAACATGGTGGCCACACACTCGCCTGAGGAGAAGTCAAAAATGGAGAGGTTCTTGTCAGAACAGCTGGTGGCAATGTAGATCCCTGAGGGGTCTGTCTGCACCTGAGGAGTGGGACACACAGCTGGGAGAAGATGGGAAGCACTGGTTCGCCTCCACCTAGCATCCCATCCTCCTGTTCTCTGGCCCAGAGCCCATCTACTGGCCCTTACCTTAATCAGAGTGCCATCCTCACCCTGTGACCCTTTAAACAGCTTTTTCTGCTTCCCACTGCTGATGTTAAAGATCCTGTGAAGAAACACACTCTCATTCACATGAGGAAGAGGTCACGATCAAGCACACCTGAGTGGCAGAAATGCCAGAATTCACTCCCACGTTCTCTATAGGAGCCACTCCCCTACACCAAAGGGACTCCCACCCTTGGGTGAGGCAAAGTACTCATTCCATAGGCTCAAAGGGTCACAAAGTCCTGGACAAAAAGGCAGACATGGGGACTGAGGGGTCTAGAGCTGACCCCCTTGGGCATCAAGGAATGTGGTCAGATGGTCTGAAAAAAAGATGCCCACCGAATATTTCGGTCCTGGCAGCCAATAGCCGTGTACTTCCAGCTGGGCTCCACGTCCATGTCATAGAGGGTCGTCTTCCGTACCACGTGGTGTGTCCGTGTAAACTGGACTCCATCTCCAGACTGCAGGGGTGGAGCATATGGACAGACCCCAAGCCCAAATGTCTCACCAGGCCCAGAGAGCCCTGCTTTCTCTCTTCACCTCTCATAACCTCAGGTACGGGAATGGTAGAGACCCCCAGCACCCCTCACTGCGCCATTCAAGGAAACCCATCCCCTCACCTTCTGTGCAGTGCGGAAGTAGATGCTCTTGTCCGCTCCACAGCTGATCATGCGGACTTGCCCATCACTGGCTATGGAAGAGAGAGGCCTAGTTATTCCCACTGCTCTCACCACGTGGGGCCAGCTTTTCCTCTGCCTTTCCCCCACACTTCCCCCCTACTGAGTTACTCTACATGACTGGGACAACCAATTAAATCAGGATGCTTACCTCCAAACCTGGGCTTTCCTTTACCCCTATCCTCAGCCAACCTGGCTGGCTCAGGATCCCCCGGACTGAGGGTTTACATTCCACCTGCCTTCCCATCCAGCCCCAGGCCTCCCAGCAGCTGTCCAACATTCCCCATGATAGGCACACCCTTCTCACGGTGTGAGAGGCGGAAGGCAGGTGGCAGTGGGGAGAGGGGTAAGGATGATGTTGGTGGTAGGTGGCAGAATGTGTCTCAATTACCCTGCCCCCACCTGCAAACTTGACAGCAGTGATGGAGGACGAGTGCTCGTCCAACGTCTGCTGTAGGCTATACTCCCGTCCAGCATCCAGTACATGGATCAGCCTGTCCCGGCTCGCTGACGCTAGCAGCTTCAGACCTGGGGTTAGAAGAACTCATCAGCCCACAAGTGCCCAGAGCAGGCCCCTACCTGAGCCAGGCAAAGAGGCCTGCAGTAACTGAGCCCCATGGAGCGGGGATGGAACTGTCCTCCTCTAAACCTGCAAAGACACCAAATGATTCAAAGGACTTTCAGTCTCACATCCAAGAGCCAGGACAGAGGTAAGTGGCACTAGCAGGACTGGAGGAGCCCTGTGCCATTCTGGGCTAGGGACCAGGTATCCTCCTGACCTGTGTCTGGCTTAGAGTACTCCAGGCACAGAATTTCTGAGTCATGGGCCTCCACCTTCAGCATCTCACTGAGGGACTGCAGCTCGTGCACCCTGCAAAAATGAGGAGAGGATGGTAGAGGTCATTGCCAGGTTCAGGAAGAGAGATTCACGCTGCTTTCTCTGCTACAACCTCTCCCCCAACCTTTTCCAAAGTTTACTTTTTTTTAGGCTTAGAGAAAGGTTGTAATAAGTACAGTTTCCATATTTCCTTTACCCAGCTTTCCCAAATGTACACAATGACCAAAGCCAGGAAATTTACATTCATACAATACTAATAATAAAAAGCTTTATTTGAATTTCACCAGTTTTTCCACAACGTTCTTTTTCTGAATCAAGGATCCTATTTAATTTGCATTTAGTTGTTATTTCTCTTTAGCCTCTTGCAGTCTTGAATAGTTCTTCAGTCTTTCCTCACCTTTCATGACCCTGACGCTTTTGAAGAGTACTGATCAATATAGGTAATCTGTCACATGTACCTCACTTTGAGTTTGTCTAATGTTTTCTCATGATTGGAATGAGTGTATGCATTTTTGGCAAAAATACCACAGAAACAATGCTATGTCCTTATTACTATATCATATTATGGGCTTCATGATGCTGACATGAAGATATTAAACTTGATCATTGTTTGAGGATGGTTTCTGCTGCGTTTCTGCATTGTGAAGTTATCTTTCCCTTGTATATAAATATCTCCCCCAATCTTTTTGAACCAAACTTTTCTGTCCTTGGGGACCTAACTCCCCAGCCTGCACCATGAGACACAGTCAGTATCCACTCCAGGCCTGGCATTACCTGAGCGTGCCCATACGGTCCCCCGAAGCTAGATGCTGTCCGTTAGGGCTGATACACACAGAACGGATGCCCACACGGGGATCCATCAGGGACCCATCAGCTTTGTCTCCTCCAGGCAGCTCAGTGTCCAGCAGGGCCTGAGTGTTCCCATCCACATAGATGATCTTAATGAGGTCCTGGTGGAGCAGATGCAGAGAAGAAGTGGGTAAGGCAGGTCTGATCCAATATAACTGCAAGGGAAGAGGATTGCTGGACAAGATAAGCCTTTGGCTTAAAGAGCCCAGTCAAATCAGAGCTGGAAGATCAAGGTCTGGGGACCCCGTTCCTGAGAAGGTATGAAGGCTGAGGGGATGGGAATACAAAGTATAGAGTGGGGGCCCTAAGGCCTCAGGGCTCACATTGCTGAGGATATTGCGGTGCAGGGTGGAGCCATGCACCCCGGAGCTCTCTGTGTTCCACAGGCGGATGGTGTTGTCTGAGGAACAGGTGATGAAGGAACTGGGGGGGAGGCAGGCTTGGTTACTGTCCTTCACTTCTGGGTAGACCTGAAGGGGCAGAGGGAACCAAGTCAGATCTCCAGGTAGGGAGCAGTCCTTCGCCCAGGGAGAAGGGAATGAGATTAAAGGGATAATCTCACTGGCAAGACTTAGCCTAGTGTCTGTCACATAGTAAGCAAGCCATAATTATTAGATGTTCTTCATAATCACTAAGGGAAAGCACATTAGCCAAGCACCTACTATATACCAGGGACTCTTCTATGTCTCCTACTTAACATTATTCATTTACTTCTTAGGTGAATCAATTAGGTGAATTCAATTAGGTGAATCAGGTACATCACTTTACAGTAGAGGAAACTGAAGTTCGGTCAAGTTCATTAACTTGTCCAAAATCACTGAGCCTCAGATAAGGCAGAGCTAAGAATGGACAGGGCCACATTGGAAGAAGCCTAAGATATAGAAGCATAAAATTCAAGCTCAATCATCAGGACCCATCTGAAGATAGGTGGAGATACAGGGACGTTGCTAGAGAAACAAGGAGGCAGCGGGAACATAACGTTATACTTGGGGATCCCACTTTCCGTCTTCACAACGGCATCCCAGCAAACCTGGCCAGTCTCAAGCCATCCCAGCCCACGTACCTCTACACTCCAGACGCAGGAGGAATGATACAGAGCCGAGTACACCTTGCCCACTTTCTTGGGGTCCCTCACATCCCAAACATAAATGCTGTGGTCGTTGTATACACATGACAGCCACTGATTAGTGGGATCAAAGGTCAAGGCAATGGTGTCTGGATACCTGGCATTGGCTGCTCCAGAGAAGAGGCGGCTGTGGGGAAGAAGGTAAGCAAACTGGTGAGTGAGGAGCTGATACATGAAGGATCGAAAGGAGTGAAAACGGAAGCCAACCCATGAAGGAAGGAGCAGGGCAGGGAGCCCTCTCCAAACGCGCAGGTTTGAAAGCAGCTGCCTAAGAAAGACAAAACAGCCCCTGACAGCCGTCAGCTGGGAGCTGACCTGGCACTAGCTGCTGGGCCATGGTGTTCTCCTGATGAACACAATGTCACAGAACACCAACGTCAGACGGGGTCACTCTATGGCCATGGCAGAGCAAAATGAAACAAGACTACTGCCATTGTGTCTGACAGAGATAAAAACAAGATCACTGTGCAAACCACAAAAATACCCAAACACCACCCTTTCCTGTCTATCAGGATTGACTGCTGCTGCTTTACCAATTACAGCTTTAGTCCCACTTCTTAAGGTAAAAATTATTAGGATGACTAATTATAGAATTGCCCCCACTTCCTGACAGCATCCAACCAGAGCAAAATTTCAATCCCTGCACCTTTCTAAAATCACCTCACGTAATATCTCAAATCTTACAATACCCCTACACTTAAAATAGCCCCCACTTACTGAGATACTCCCCATTTCTCCTTGGTTGCAACAAGTACCAATAAACCCAAATTTGTTCTTCCACAGAGGTATTTCTGGTTATCCTAGGGGCACTGATACTCTTCACCTGTTCCCTAAAGGCTGAGCACAGCATGAGGCTGTGAATGGACGCAGGGGGCCCACATAGCTCACCTGGCCTCAGTGACACTGGCAATGTCTGTGCCCAAGGCATGGGGCCGGGGCAGGGTGCTGAGAAAGTGCAGGTTAGAGGGGTTGAAGAGGCGCACGGTGCCATCAGCACAGCCACAGAAGATGTAGTCTTGGCTCACAGAGATGCAGTAGGCCACGGTGGTCTGCAGGCAGAGGGGCTCAGGTCAGTAGAGGCCACCTGCCAACCCCTCCTCAACAATCACCTGCCAAGAGGACGAGGGAAAAGCAGCCCAGCTGCTCTGGCCTGAGCCCATCCACTGTTATCTAGAGATGCCCCTCCCTCCAGCAGCAGGTGGCCAGAGGGCCCGTAGTCAGGAGCCCTTTGGGGGATGGGAGTCAAGGACCCTCCTAAGATACTAGAGATTTTGGCAAAGAAAACCAAGTAGAAAAAGCCCAGCAAAGAGAAAGAAATAGCACGAGAAAGACAGGAGAGTCTAGGGATCACTTACTGTGAAGCTGTCTGTGTTCTGAGCACAAGAGGAAAGCAGGGGAAAGACAGACAGAAAGAGAGCAGAGAGGAGGCAGTTATACAGATCTCCATGGGCTGAAACTGGGCCGAGCTTCTCTCTCCTGGGGTCCCCTCCTGCATGCACAAGGGCTCAGCCCCTGGTATAAGCCACAGGTATCAATTCTCACCTGAGCCATTACATGCACAGCCCCAACCATTGGGCCAGGGGTACTTACTCTCAGCTCCACCCACTTATCCAAAAGCCTCCGGTCACTGAACTCGCACAGCAGTCCTGAGGATGTGATGCAGAAGGTACTGTCTGCTTTCTTCCCTCGGCCACAGGCCACATCGGTGAACAGGTTGTTCCGTAGCTCCCCCAGCAGCCCTGAGCGGCCCAGCAGGGGCACAGTGGCATTGACCTGTGGAGACATCACTGTTGCCCACCCATCTACCCCCAGAGCCTGCCCCTAGAAACTAGGCCCCCTTGCCCTTTGAGACTACCCTGCGGTCCTGAGAGCATCTGGCTCATCCAGAACTTCTGTACAGCTGCTGAGCAAACCGCAAAGGGCCCAAATGGAGCAGGGTCTCCTGGGGTGGGCTGAGCAGGCCCTGACCCTGCTGGCTACTTCCAGCCTCAGCATCTCACCTTTGAGGTCTTACTGTCATCAAGGTACCAGAATTTGATGTGTCGGTTCCCTGCAGTGACAAAGTAGCTGCAATCTTCAGAGAAGGACACGGCTGTCACCCGACTGGACACCTTATTGGAGGCCACCACAATGTTTTTCTGGAGGGAAAGCCAAAGGGAGAATCAAGATTCTGACTCTTTGAGCTTTGAAAAAAAAGATCTTTCTTTTCATGATTTATTGGTCTGAAAAAAGGGGGGAGGATGAAGAATCCCTTTTTAGAGGAGTTGAAGAGATTCATTTCCTATGGAAGTCCTCAAAGGAATGAAGCTAGCCCCTTTCTACCAACACGCTTGGCTATAGTTGCTCTTTCCTGCTTCAGGTCATTTTCTAGAATGAGACTGAGATTAGCAGAGTAGAGTGAAGGGACTCAGGTCAGTATCTTCCTGGATCCCCAACTGGCCCTTGCACCCTCATGAGGCTGCCAGACCAGCCCACCCAGCCCACTCACCTTCCAGGCCCAGACGTTGACGATCATGTCATGTTGGTAGCCCACGGAGACAATGTACTTGGCGCTAGGGGAAAAGGCCACGCAAGCCACACCATACTTATGCTCTTGCAGCTCTGCCACCTGGCTACGCTCAGCCACGTCCCAAACCCGCACTGCTGGCATGTGCCCACTCTGCAGGGAGGCAAGAACTGGAAGTGAGGGCCAGAAGCATACAGACCCCACTAGCTTTTCAAAGTGGGGGCCCTCGCCTCCCCAGCTACTGGATACAATCTCTCTAATGACCTTCTGCCAAGAGTCAAGAGCAGAGTGCTATACAGGGCAAAGGTAGAGAGGAAACAACAAATGTCTCAGGACAACAGTAAGTATCAGGGAGAAAATGGCCCCCGATTATGTTCAATATCTCTGGGTGAGGGTCTACATCTCTTTTTTTGTTCAAAGCTCCTTGAGTGATTCTATGGGCAGCCAGGGTTGAGAACTACTACTATTCATGCCTATTTCCGCCCCACTACCTCCGCGGTAAGAGGTATTCCTCATGTGCCCAGCAGGGGGCAGTTGGGGATAAGGAATATTTTAAGGCAGTGGTTTTGAAAGTGCTTCCCAAATCAGCAGGATCAGCATGTGGGAACTTGTTAGAAATACAAATTTTGGAGCCCCATCCAAAACTTACAGAATCAAAAACTGGGGTTAGGCCTACCACTGTGCACTTTAACAAGCCCCCTGGGTGATTCTGATGCACACTAAAGCTTAAGAACCACTGCTTTAAGGTGTAGCAAACACCAGGATTTGGCTTCTGTTTTGGAAGCCAAAGTTGCAGCAGCCCTAACTAGGCCTAGAATTGTAGCTCTTGGCTGATGGCAGACCACCCACCCTCTTCAGAGAACTATAGCCCCTTCTCCTCACTCACCTCTCCAGTGACCAAGTACTTGCCATCAGGGGAGAAGGCAAGAGCAGTGATGGTTTTCCTGCAAGAGATGAGCCAGGCTCAGAGGGTCACTGGCAGCCTGGCCTAAGCCTTGCTCCCTCACAGTTCCCTCAAAAGGCAAGACCGGTAGCCATCAATGGCACATGTGGCATTCCCCTCTTTGGCCTTGGGGCCCAAACAGGTCCCAGTCCCAAGAGTCGCAGAGACCCCAGGCAGTGCCTTTGTCCCAGTCCGCAGGAAGAGGGATTGCTCTCTGAGGGCCCAGACCATTTACCTGGAACTGTTGAGGATGTGGTGCTGTTTGTGTTTCCGGGGGTTGAACAGCACGACCACACACCTGGGGAGATGAGATGAGTTAGACAACAGACTTAGCACCAAACCACAGCTCCCCAAGGAGCTCCCAGGCCACCTGGGAGTTCCAGTCACCCAGCAGAGAGGCTCTGCTTACCACTAAGGGTAAGGGACTGCTTTCTTCTGCAATCTGTTCTTGCTTCCTTTCCTTGCCCACAGGGTCTATCTCTGCAGCCCCATGAGGGTGAAAGGGCTCCCTAAACACCAGCGCCATCTCTGGCCATACTCAGAAAGAGCAGCTGGGACACAGACCTTCCCACAGTCCTCACACATAGCCCAGGAAGAGGTACAGGAAGAAAGAGTACACGATTTGGGCAATACAAGCCATGGGTGTATAGCTGATTCACAGGCTTGGATACACACGTGTCAAGCATTTGTGCTCCAAAGAGAGGTGAGGCCTCCCACATGTACACCTACATGTGTACTGTGCAGGACTGTGCCCACCCCCCCGCACCCCCCCCCACACACACAACACACAACATATCAGATGAGGAAGGGAGTGGGAGGCCAAAATTGTAAAAAGGAATAAAGAGAAAAAAATAAATAAAATAAAAAATAAAGAGGACAACTCATTATCACACCTGTGGGAAAACAATGCCGATGTTGAAGTGAGGGCAGAACTTGGCAAAGACATCCAAAGTTCCCCTGTGCCCAGCTTGTTGAGGTCCTCTCAAGAGAACAGACCTCAAAAGCACTGACGTGGGCCCTAGCTGCTGTGGCACAGTGTTCAGAAGGTCAGCCATGTACCAAAGGGTCTCGGTTTAATTCCCAGTCTAGGGCACGTACCTGGGTTACAGGTTCCCAGCCCTGGTGTGTGTGTGTGTGTGTGTGTGTGTGTGTGTGTGCGCGCGTGCGCGCGCACGCTCTAAAGGTGAAGGGATTAAGAAGTACAGATTGGTTTTTAAAGAATAGTCATAAGGATGTAAAGTACAGCATAGGGAATATAGTAAATACTATTGTAATAACTATGTATGGTGTGAAATGGGTATTAGATATATTGAGATGATCACTTCGTAAGTTATATGATGTTTAACTACGGGATGTACATCTGAAACTAATATAACAAGGTCTGTCTACTATAAATGAAAAAAAAAAGAAGGAAATGCTAAATGTTAAAGGTTAATGAAAATAAAGATGTGATTCTTTTTTCTCAAAAGAAAATAACAACATGAAAAATAGCCCTGGCTGGGTGGCTCAGCTGATTGGAGCATCATCCCATACACCAAAGGGTTGCAGGTTTGATTACAAGTCAGGGCACATACCTAGGTTGTGGGTTTGATCCCCAGTTGGGGTGTGTACAGGAGCCAACCGAATGATGCTTCTCACATTGATGTTTCTCTCTCTCAAAAACCATTTTAAAAAAAGCCATATTCTCGGGTGAGGATAAAAATAAATAAGTAAATAGAACTTCTCCTGACATGGCATTCTGAAAGGGAAGCAGGAGACTGCAAGTTGGTATAAAAAGAAAAGGGAGAGCCCTAGCTGGTTTGGCTCAGTGGACAGAGTGTTGGCCTGCAGACTGAAGGGTCCCGGGTTCGATTCTGGTCAAGGACACATGCCGGGCTACAGGCTCAACCCTCAGTGGGGGGCATGCAGGAGGCAGCCAATCAATGGTTCTCTCTCATCATTGATGTTTCTCCCTCTCCCTTCCTCTCGGAATCAATAAAAATACATTTAAAAAGAAAAGGGGAAAGGAGAGCAAGGAAAGGTTAGGAGATGGGGAGAGAAGGAGAAAGAAAACCGTGGGGAAGGATTTGAGGGGTGTGGTTATGGGAAGCGGTGTCTCTCTCTCCTCTCCCTTGTCCCCTCTCCCTCTCTCTCCCCCTGCCACTCTCTCTAAAACAAACAAACAAACAAATTCAATGGAAAGAATATCCTTGGGTGAGGATTAACAACAACAAAACGCTGTGTAGGAATCTTTGAGCAAGCTCCTCAGTCTGCTAGGGAGAGAGGGTGGGGCTCAGTTTGCATGATATTTGGCCCTTGGCCTCCTAGTCCTTTGACCCAGCCCAACACAGCAGGCAGTCATCTTCACAGGGCCCTGCAGCAGTGCTGGCTGAAATCCTCAACATGACAAGGGCTGGGCTGGCCCAACCAGCTGAGTCCCGTAATTCAGAACCCCAGGGTGCAGGTGCGGGGAGACGGCTCACTCCCACAGAAAGACAGTAAGGCCTCAGTCCCTCAGGCCTCAGCCGGGGAGTCACATGGAGCACCCGTACCAGGTGCTGGGCTCTCTGCCCAGGAACTTCTCTGAATCAGAAAAAGCCAACCCTCAACAACCCCCTCCCCTGGACAGGTCCAGGCCTGCTGCCATCACAAAGAGCCCAGCATTCCCACACGATCTGCCTCCTACCACTCTCCATCCTCCAGAAGGCAGAAACAAATAAATCCTGGGACAAGCAATGAATGCAGCAGCACATACAGGGAGCAAGATACAGAAGGTTCGAGCAGAGATCCTTCTGTATATTTATAATTTCTTCTTTCAGACCAAGTAAAATCAGGTGACTCTCACACACCAAAGGTCCTTCAAGCCTTGCTTAAATGTCTCTCTCTAGCCCTATTTAACATTACAACTTCACAGCCCCCGTATTCCCTATTCCTTTTCAAAGCTCATTGCTTATACTTTTCCCATAACACACATCAATACTCTACACAGTTAACTTCATCAGTAGATTGCCAGCTCTGCAAAGGTGATTTTTATCTGTTTTATTTACTGTTACACCCACAGGGCCTAGAAGATAGGCACTCAATAAATATTTCTGAATGAGTGAATAAATATTTATGCTTCTACTAGTAGCTACCAACTCTCAAAGCCCTGACTGCCAAGGAACCTCCTAAGAAGCAGACCTGTGAACTAGGGACCCAGGGCAGGTCCATGATTCTCCCCATCTCAGGCTTTTAGGACACGCTGATGTTTGAGGGCAATGTGATGATGGAAACAAGAAAACTGTGGTCAGAAAGACCTGTCTGCTAGCATACTGTGTGATCTTGGGCATATTCCTTAACTTCTCTGAACCTCAATTTCCTCATCTGTGAAACAGAAATAATATCTACCTCAAAGAATTGTTGTGAGACTGAAGAAGATCATGTGCGAAGTAACCCGCATGGTGCTCCTAGCCATCAAGATACTCTGGTGCCCAAGATCAAGGACAGGGCTATCCAGGGAGTCAGCAGGCACCCCAACTGTAGCATCCCATATAGGACTTGCTGCATACCGGTGACTCATTAGGGTCCTCATCAAGGTGTGCAATTACAAACTGTCCCTCCAGATTCACCCCCTAAAGGAGAAATCTTATAGCTTTAATTATTCTAAGAGATAATGAGTCTAGGATGTTTCCTAGTGCATCCTTGGCTGTGGTCCTCTTTAGATACCTGGACTCCAAAGCTTTCCAAATAAGTAACCCTTTTAGGCCAGGCCATAACACCCAAGGCATCTGTTTCTGAACTTTATGACCCCACCCCCACCCCACCACCACCAAGGCATGAGAAAAGGCTTAGTAATGTTAATGTAAAAACATTCAAGCCTGTAAAAAAATTTTGGTGAATTTATTTGAGCCAAACTGTCGACAATTGCCAGGAAGCAAAATCTCAACCGATTGGGATAATGCTCCTGAGAACGGTGGTTTTTCACCTTGTTTTATACATTACATTCAAAGGAGGAGATGTAAATGGGTTACGAGAAATCCACTGGTGATAGATTAGGGAGGCAGGAGAAAGCAAAGCTTGGGGGTAGGAGGAACCTCTGGGATTGGATAAAAAGAAAAATGATAGACACATACTTCTTTTACTTAGGTGGGTTCAAGATAGTTAACAGTCAACTATTAGCATGATAACAATAACAATAACAATGAAGGAATTTGTGGTCTCCATCCTGGCACCCAGGGACATTTAGTTTTGCCCCAGGGGTCGACAGTCTGGAAAAAGGGAAGTTACAAGTTACTCTGACATTTCACAGATATGCTATCTTAGATGCAAAAAGACAATAGGCTCAGTTAAGGTAAAGATTGACCTTGTCAGAGAAGATACCAGCCTAGGACATGATTACTCATCATAGCTTAGCATGTGGCCCCTTCTGTCCACAGTAATAACCCAGTAAATAACATGACCACCAGTATAGAGCTACCATTACACTTCTTTCTGTGGACTCTAAATATATTTTCTTCCAGAACAAGAGGTGAATCTCTGTAAGCTGCATGACTTACAAGCCAAGTCAACGTGGCAGTGTCTGAGCCTCCTCCTCTCAGTCATTATGGTCTAGCCACCATGCTACCTAGCTCCTCAAACAAATGAATGTATTCCTCCTTTCCTTGAGACCTTTGCACTTGAGGTTTCCTCCACTTGGAACACTTTGGTGTCGAACTTCACATGTTGATTCTTCCATCACCCAGTTTTATTTTCTTGGGACATTCATCACTCTCTGATATTATCTTGCTCATTTATTTGTCTACTAGAGGCCCGGTGCACGAATTCGTGCATGGGTGGGGTCCCTTGGCCTGGCTGGAGATTGGGCTGATTGGGGCTGTCTTGCCCAGTCCTGATCGGGGCCAGCTGGCCGGGGAGGGGGGAGGGGGAGGGACGGCGGGAGGTTGGCTGTGGGAGTGCACTAACCACCAAGGGGCAGCTCCTGCATTGAGCGTCTGCCCCCTGGTGGTCAGTGCATGTCATAGCAACCGGTCGTTTGGTCGTAATGGTCACTTAGGCTTTTATATATATAGACTAGTGGCCCAGTGCACGAAATTTGTGCACGGGGGGCGGGGGGAGTCCCTCAGCCCAGCCTTCACCCTCTCCAATCTCGGACCCTTCAGAGGATGTCCGACTGCCGGTTTATGGGGCCTAAACCGGCAGTCGGACATCCCTTTCACAATCCGGGACCACTGGCTCCTAACCGCTCACCTGCCTGTCAGCCTGATCGCCCCCTAACCCCTCCCCTGCTGGCCTGATCTCCCTCAACTGCCCTCCCCTGCTGGCCTGATCACCCCCAAGGCTTTTATTAGTATAGATATGCTTATTGTTTGCTTGCCCTTCTTGAACCTAAACCCCAAAAAGACCCTGTATACCTTATTCACATGATTCCCATCCCTCAGGGCACCAAGTCAGGCATCCTTTTCTCACAGGTTTACCCAGTCTCTCCGTGGCCCCTACATAGGGCTTGCCACAGAGAATAAGAAGGTAGTTCTATGCTTCTTCAGCTCAGATGTCACTAGAACACAGTTCAGAAGGAAATTCTGTGGCTTCACACCTGCTCCAGTGCTTTGAAGCTGGGGATCTCAGCATAAATTCTGACATGGACTAAGTAAATGAAGGGCCTTCTCAGGAGAGCTGAGTTTCCTCTCCTCCTAGCTAGGACAGGGCCAGTCACCTTTCCAGGACACTTCCCACTCCAGTAGCTCCTCAGCTCATAGCATTCACCCAGGCCAGGCCCTGGCACTGGGGGACAAGAGAAACCCTTTCTCAAAACTTAATAGGGGGAAGAGCACACAACAAGCATAGGACCACAGTTGTTTAATGATTATTTACAAACTTACAAACTATTGATAAGAGGTTTTCTTACAGACCCTGGGAAACTGGAGGATGCGTTGCAAGGGGAAAAACAAGGCTGTGAAAAGATAAGAGATGCCTCGAAGCCCGGATAGATCTATTACTCAAAAAAGAAAATACATTTTGAGAACCAAGGATGGGATAGTTTTTGATTTGGTTGCTGTGCCTGGACCATGACCCCCTCAGAGTGTTTGCCCCAGGAATGCTAACCATTCTCCAGGTCCAGGAAGGGAAGGAGCTGTTTTTTAGAGAATTATAGAGAATTAACTACCCTGTTATCTGACTTCAAAATCCTGGAAGGAGACACAGGGACCACAGATCTTACAGCCCTTATCCTGCCTCCCTTGCATGTAGCCTTTCTTCCTTATCCATATCTAATCAGTCAGCTAGTAGGGGAGGTTACAGCAGAATTTACAGGATGACCTGCTGCTCTCTCCATACTGCCGGTATTATTGGAATAAATGCTCATATATGGTTCAACCTAGTCTCAGTTTAATTTGGCTCAAGTAGTGACGACAGGCGCCCTGGACCCGTTTTGTGTCCGGTTTCAAACTGACTGGCTCCACAGTAGCAATAGGGGCTATACTGGGCTCTAAAGCCCCTGAACCTTCTACCAAGCCAGCTAGGGAAGGGGCCCAAGTCAATTATGGGTGTTCAACTAAACTAGTCATTCAAAGGGGCTATCTGGGGACCAGCCCGTTTTCCTAGGGTAGCGGGGCTTAAAGTGTGACAGGTGAGGGGTAGCCTTCCTGTGGGGAAGACAACAGGAAAAGGAGAACTCTGGAGAAGAGATGCTGGAGCCACTAAAACTGACGGGTCTCTGCCCAGAGACTTCAGCCCACCTCTGCCTGACACACATCCTCCTCTACTCCACCCTCCCTGAGCTGTTTCATTTCCTTCCAGAAAACTTTGTTTTCATTTGATATTTGCCTCTAGGCCTCTGGGAGAAATTTCTGAGCTTTGTTTCTCTTCTTCGTGTGTGTGTGTGTGTGTGTGTGTGTGTGTGTGTGTGTGTGTGTGTGTGAGTGTGTGTGTATGTGTTTCTCTTCTTGTTTCTAGGATACCTGAGCTGTTCCTAGAACAACAAGCTCAGTAGGAACAAGAGAGTGGGGGTGGGGTGGGGGGTGTTAGGATCACCAGATAGGAAGAGAAGAAAGGGAGGGAGGGAAGAAAAGAAGCTGCTTGGTGGCCCCCAGATACCCCAGAGGCACAGACTTTGGTGGCCCCCAGATACCCCAGAGGCACAGACTTTGGTGGCCCCCAGATACCCCAGAGGCACAGACTTTGGTGGCCCCCAGATACCCCAGAGGCACAGACTTTGGTGGCCCCCAGATACCCCAGAGGCACATCAGGGAGCTCCAGCATAGAGCAAAACTAAACAACCAGAAAGGGGCCACTTGCAAAGAGAGTACTTGAAGTTCTAGGAAATCAAAAGGTCAGGGAATAGATTGGGGCACTGCTCAAGGCTGGCCCAAGACAAGCACACTGAGGAAATCTACCAGAGGTCACAGCAGGGAATCTTCCATACAACACCTGGAAGGATAATGACTGGCAGGCAAATGAGCCAGGCTGGGGCCTGCCCTTAAACAGAAGCACACACCCTTAAAGGCGCCAGGCCTGGGGTGTATGGGGATGAGAGGGGGAGCAGGGCTCCACAATTCCAAGGGCAGAGCACAGGGCTCAGCATGCACTGAGCAATAGCGCAGGCCTTTCCTAGCCAGCCTGCCCCACCTCCAACAAGAAGGAACCTAGCTTTCCCAGGCAGAGGCAGGCATGAGTGGAATTCCCCTGAGGCAGGCTGCACAGGGTATCCAACAACAGAAGTCATTTATCAACTTGCTTCTAGAGGGCGAGAAGGAAGCCAGTTCAGCCTCTGCAGGGTATAAAGCCAGTGCAGCTCCCACAGCATCCCCACCAGATAGCAAATGCCAGAGGGTCACTCAGGAGAGACACTGACCCAGAACCCAGGGGCAGAAGTCTCCCTGGCAGAGACTGAGATGACTATAAATTGGGCATTTCTCATTCAAATGGTAAGCAGACAGCTTAGGGGGAAAGCAGCTTTAAAAAATGAGCAGAAAGTGTGGTCTTCCCCCATTTTAAAAGAGCTGCACTAACCAGTGTGGCTCAGTTGTTTGGAGCGTAGTCCTGTACACCAAAAGGTTGCAGGCTCCATCCCCAGTCAGGGCACATATGTGAGGCAACCAAATGATGTCTCTCTCTCTCTCTCTCTCTCTCTCTCTCTCTCTCTCTCTCTCTCTCTCTCTCTCTCTCTCTCTCTCTCTCATTAATAAGCATGGCCTCGAGTGAGGATTTAAAAAAAAGTAAGAGCTCTGCAGTCAAGACTACTTGAGTTGGAATCCCAATACAGACACTAGCTGTGTGGCCTTGAGCAAACTGCTTAAGCTCTTTGAAACTTTAGTTTCTAAAATATAGGACGATAATAGTACCAACCTCACAGAGCTGCTCTGAGCAATAAATAAAATAGCTCCTGTAAAAGCTTAACAAAGTGCCTGGCACAGAATAAGTTCTTGATAAGGTAGCTTTTTTGACGGAATAATAAAACTACGAAAATCATATCTGGTACAAAACCTACACTGTGCAACTCACACTATGTAACTCACACTGGAGAACTTGGCATTCCCAATCTGAGGGTGGGGCAAGAGAGGGAGAGCAATGGCCTTCCCATTTTCTGTTCCTGTGCCCAGGAACAAAGAACAGAGGCTGACAGAACCAGAAGCAGGAGGGGCCCCAAGCCTCCAAAAGAAACACTTTTGCAAAAGCCTAAAGAAATGATGGTTGAGGGCTTCTCGCCTGTAGCAGCAGCGGAGTGAAAAGGCAGCAGGGAAAGAACAGTCCCAGAACCCTACTTTTCTTCCATGTCACTGTAGACAAAAAGGGGCCACAGGCTAACATGACTAACTCAGGGGAGGCTTGCATGGCAGCCTTGCAAACTCATAGACCTAAAGTAACCACAAACGATTATTTGAAATTAAAACCTTTTATTAAAAAGCAGGTTATAGTAGGTAGTCATGTCCTAGGCCAGTACCTTCCCTGACAAAGATCAATTTTCGATCTTTATTGAGACTACTGTCTTATTGCATCTAAGATAACTTACCTATGGAATGTCAGGGTAACTTGTAACTACCCTTTTTCCAGACCCCTCTGGGCACAACAAATGGTACCAGGGCCCAGACCACAGATTCCCTCAATGTTATTGTTATCATGTTAACTGTTGAATGTTAACTATCCTGTACCCACCTATGTAAAAGAAGCATGTGTCTATCATTTTTCTTTTTATCCAATCCCAGAGGTTTCTCCGCTTTGCTTTCTCCACCTCCCTAATCTATCACCAACAGATTTCTTGTAACCCACTTACGTCTCCTCCTTTGATTATAATGTCTAAAAACAAGTGAAAACCTACCATTCTCTGGAGCATTATCTCAATACGTTGAGATTCTACTTCCTGGCAATTGTCAACAGTTTGGCTCAAATAAACTCACAAAAATTCTTTATAGGCTTGAATGATTCTTACTTTAACAGCACTGACATCTCTCAAAGTGACTAGAGTAGACAAATGTTCAGAGCAGCATTTTTCATAATAGCCAAAAAGCAGAAACAATGGTTAAATGCTCATCAACTGATGAAGAGATAAAATGTGGTACTTTATCTTTAATGGAAGGTTATTTGGCCATAGAAAGGAATGAAGTTCTGATGCCTGTTACAACATGTATGAACCATGAAAAAAGTCACAAAAGGCCAAGTATGATATGATTCCATTTATATGAAATATCCAGAATAGGCAAATCTATATAGATAGAACATAGATTAGTTGTTGCCGAAGGCTAGAGATCTTAGGGGGAAATGGAGAGTGACTGCTAAAGAGTATGGGGTTTCTTTTTAGGGTGATGAGTGTGTTCTAGAATTGGTTGTGATGATGGCTGCATAACTCTGAGGATATACTAAAAGCCAATGAATTGTGTCTTAATTTTTTAAAATATGCTTTTATTGATTTTTGTTTAGAGAGAGAGGGAGAAAGAGATAGAAACATCGATGAGAGAGAAGCATCATTGGCTGCTTCCTGTACGCCGAATGGCTGCTTCCTGTACGCCTCCTACTGGGGATTGAGTCTGCAACCAGGAATAGAATCAGCGACCTCTTGGTGCATGGGACGATGCTCAACCATTTGAGCCACACCGGCCAGGCTGAGTTGTGCATTTTAAATAGGTGAATTGTGTGGTATATATACTATATCTCGACAAAGCTGTTTTTAAAAATTACTACAAGGTAAATATTAAACATGGTTTTTGGAGCTGTGTATAATATAAAATTTCAATCTGTATGTATGGGTGGGAATGGATAGCCAAAAAGCTAGAGCCTTTACCTGGCACTGTAACTCCTTTTTAAAAATGGCACCAAAACATTAACCTGGATGTAGCTCCCAGAAGATACCAGAAAACCCCTGTCCATCCCAACTAGTTTAGCATGGCTATGAACTCCCCATGCAATAAGCCCTCTTCCAAGGTACTTACCCAGCTGGGTAGGCAACTAAACCAGATCGGGGGTCACAGGCAAGTCCTCTGCCTCCAGACACTGTTATTCCAAGCACCTTTTCCAAGGTCACCTGTTAGAGCAAGACAGAAGTGGCATGTTATGGACAAAGTGGGGTTGGAAGGGAGGTATTAAAGGTACTCGGGACCATCCTGTAGTACTACTTTTCTAATGCCCCTGTCTTCAGGAGAATAGGCTACTGACTCTTCCAGGTTCCCAGGCCGCCTGATCACATGGGGAAAAGCCAGTGTGCATCACTTCCTTTTAACAGGCTCAATCTGCAGATACCACGGGAATGAAAATGAAGGGGTTAAAGCTCTGTTCACGCCACAGCGGAAAAAGCACTCCCCCCAATCCATAAAGGCTCCGTTTACAAGATAAAACCTTAGGTCCCCAGATTGGCTCTTGGGTGGATGATACTCAGGAGAGGTCACTGATCTTCGTGACTTGGCAGGCATGAAAGAAAGGCCACTCTGATCTACCAAGAGCCAGAAAAATGTTAGGTATCAATTAGGTGACTAATTATATCCCTGATCTTTGCATTCCATCACGTTCTTCCCTTCATCAGAGGACTCCACGCCCACCCAAATGTCTGCCAGTTCATACAGACTATGAGCCCAGGAGGCAGAAACATGGCTTAATGCTGTGTTTTGCAAAGCACAGATGCTCGGAGTACTCTAATTATTATCATTAAGCCACAACTCCCACAGAGATGAAAGGGAAACATGTGTCAAGTGCTCAGAGATTCTGAGAGGACCTGGCCACACAAGATATTCGCCATCACTCTCATCATCACTATTGTTATCCCACATGTCTGCAGTCCCCATAGCGCACACTGAACTAACCTCAAATAGTTTACTGATCTTTCTGCCAGATGATGCCATGTGAAATTCAGATCGCCCTGTAAGACTCTTGCTTGTCACTGAACCTTACCCCTTGCTACAGAATGTCTTGCTTGTCAGTCCAGTCTCCTCTAGTGTTGTCTGGACTCCCTGCACTGGCGTTGCCTCAGAGGAATGGGTTTCTGATTTGAATGGTTAAGTAAACAAGCTAGACTGAACTCTGCTAAGAGAGTTTCAGCAGCCCTAGGAGGGCAATCTGAACCAGAACCACTTGATGGGTGTTCATATCTATGGCAAGGTGATCTACTCCTAGTCCAGGCCAGTTTCTAGACAGGGGAAGCCCAGAACCAATTAGGGTAGTTTTAGGGTCACTCCTTCTCTCTTACTGTCTCAACTGGAGAAATCAAACTACTCCTAGAGGGACTGTTTAAATTCTTATCTCGAAGGACCATTTTAGTTTAAATTAGGTTGGAAAGACATGCCCTGTGGCTGCCAAAAAACCACATCTTGGGACATAATAGTTAAAACCTATTTCCCAGAAGGGTCCCCAAGAGTCTTCTGTGCTTCTTGGAGATGTGGATGGATTCTCAGTCTATGCACGGAGAGGCAGTCTAGTTCTAGGGCACCAGCACCAACACTTGTCAATTATTCTTGGGCCTGTCTGACGCACCAAACCTAGTACACTAACTTTAGCCTACTCAACACATTTTTAAAAATTTGTTAATTGTTTATCTATCAAGAAAAACTATTCCTGCCTGGCTGGTATAACTCAGTGGTTGAGCATCGACCTATGAACCAGGAGGTCATGGTTCGATTCCTGGTCAGGGCACATGTCCAGATTGCGGGCTCAATCCCTAGTAAGGAGCATGCAGGAGGCAGCCAATTAATGATTTTCTCTTGCCATTGATCTTTCTATCTCCCTCTACCTTCCTCTCTGAAATCAATTTAAAAAATCATATATTTATATATATAATTATATCAGGTATAATTATGTATGAAAAACTATTCCATGCCCAATAATTCATGTTTCATAGTTTAGAACACAGGTCAGTAACAAACTTCCATGGAATTCAACCCAAAGAAATTCTTTACATTTGAAAATCACTTTGCACTCTGCAATATACCAGCTTTGTTCATCTCCTCAAAATCTTTCATGGAATCATAATTTCTGTAGAAATCTCCATATGTCTTCTTTCTTGGTTCAGCCACAGCAAACATATACATTGATCACTCTGACAACAATATGAAATCACAGACACTTGGCCAGAAGGCCACACATCTGAGGTTTTGTCACAGTACTGGAAGGTATGGTAGTTATATTCATTCACCTTAATACCAACGTCCTTCTTGATGTAGAAAAGGACCTTCAATACAGTCTATTTTTTTTAAAAGGCAACACATTCTTGATAGTGTACCTTAGTGTATGCCTTCTTCCATACTTACTCAGTCACCTTTCTGAAAGGGCTGAGCACAGGGCACTGGCAGAAAAATACAAAATAACCCGGGGAAATGTGGGGGACACTCAGTTCAGGGCACCACCCCCTACCCTGGCACTGTGCCTCTGGCTATCCCAGAGGGAGGCGTGCTCAGGAACATTCCTGCTGCACCAACTGCCTAATGCAGAGAAGAGAGACAGAAGCCCGAGGCCACATTACCCACATAGATGGGAAAGGTCATAAAATCAAGTGCAGTTGAGCTAAAAGGCTGCCCAATCTTAATTTCTTCAAGCTAATCTGATTTCAGACAAAAATCTTTTGGATTCAAATTTGCATCAGTCTCTCCATTTGCTTCAGCTTGGTCCCAAAGAACCAGCCGAGTCTGTTGATTCTCAGCTTCCCTTCCCTCAGACAGGAATATGGGTAGTAATCCAATTCCATAGAGAAATTATTCTGAAACTAGCTTGGACCTTTCACTAGCAATTTAAAGCAGGAAGGAGATGTGAGTTAAAAAGAGCCTAAAGACACTTAGTATTTATCAAAGGTTTTTGACCATGACCCACAATAAGAAACACATCTTACATCATGACCCAGTACTAGTATATACGACACATGTATGTGTGTGCATGTGCTAAAACTGAAATAAAAGTTTCACAAGACAATACTTACTCTTATTGCATGCAGAACTGTATGTAATAAGTAATGTAACATTCTATTTTCTATGGTATTCTATTTCATTAAAAAATAATTCTGGCCCTAATCAGTTTGGCTCAGTGGATAGAGTATCAGCCTGTGGACCAAAGGGTCCCGGCTTCGATTCCAGTCAAGGACATGTACCTTGGTTGCAGGCTCCTCCACGGTCCGGGCCCTGGTCAGGGCTCGTGCAGGAGGCAACCAATTGGTGTGTTTCTCTCACATCAATATTTCTCTCTGTCTTTCCCTCTCTCTTCCACTCTCCCTAAAAATCAATGAAAAAATATCCTTGGGTGAGGATTAACAACAACAAAAAATAATAATAAATTAAATAATAATAATAATTCTAGTTGTGGCCCACTTTATTGATTTCATGACCTACAAAATGGCTGGAAGCTACAGTGTGAGAAACCCTCCTGCAGACCATCTTTCCAGCAGGGCCTGGGTTTCAGACTCTGATCCCTGGCACCTTTGTGTTCCCCAGTCACTTTCCTCCTAGTATTCTCAGCAGTGTACAGACATCTGGGCCAGGAAACCCCACGGCAGGAGTTTGCCTCGGCTCAAAACTTGGCTATTTTCAAAGGATTTGTTGGTTTTGGCTTTTTCTGGCTTTCTGAGCAACTAGCTATCGAAGTGGGGGAGGAGGGGACAATTTCCTTTGGCTCAGTGGAGGAGGAAGAGGAGGGGAAAAACATTCAGGGGCATCAGCTGGTTTTTATTTTATGTTCTAACTCAAACCAGCTTCCTGTTTGCAGGGAGGTTTTGGGCTGAGCTCCACTTTCAAAGGATCTGAGAGTTCAGAGCTCCTGAAAGCTCCAACATCTAGGCTTATTTTGCAAGGCTCCAGGCTCCAGCACGATGGACTTTATAAACTGACTCTCTCCCTCTGATAACCTTCTCCATATCCTCTCTTTCTAAAAACATAGTACGATTTCCATCTACCCTAGAAAATGGAGACAAACCTGGACCCTCCCTGTGGTGAGCAAACACACCACAGGCTAAAGGCACAAGTTCCACCAGTGGTATGCTGAAGCTGGCTTGCACTGGCTCGTGAGCACTGATCATGCACGTCTTTTCCCACCTCCACTTTCAGTGACAACACATTGGTAGATTGAAATCACCACAGTGGGAGTACTTACACCATAGAAATCAGCGAACATTACATATCAGGGTCCTTTTTCCCCCTCAGAGAGCCTCTAAACATTTACCAACACACCACTGAGTTCAAGTAACTATTATCTCTCACTTGGTCTGTGGTTGTAATTCCCATGTGTTCTCTCTGCTTCAGGCCTTCCCCCTACAGTCTTTTTCCACATGGCAAGCCACAATGATATTTTTAAAATATACATGAGGTCATGTCATTACTCTGCTCAAAACCTTCCAATGGCTTCCCATCTTTAAGTTCAAATCCAAATACTTGATCTAGTTTACAAGGCCCTAAATCATCTGGCCTCTGGCTATCTCTCTGACCTTATTTCCTATACTCTCCCTCTCACTGACTCCATCCACCCCAACCACCCTGGCCGCCTTAAGCACCTCAAGCAGAGTCTAGCCTCAGGTCCTTTGCATATGCTATTCCTTGGATTCTCTAATCTCAGCTATTCACAGAGCTAGTTCACTCAGGTCTTTGCTCAAAGGTCTCCTCCTCAGAGGCTTTCCAGACTAGCTTTTCTGCTATCATTCTAAGCCCAACTTATCCTGCTTTATTTTATTATATTTTATACTTTATTTTATATATTACCAGAGGCCCGATGCATGAAGATTCGTGCAAGAATGGGCCTTCCTTCCCCTGGCTGCCGGCACCACCTTCGCTCCGCCCGGAGCTGCCTTTCCGCCTTCCCACGCTGTCCAGAGGCCCAGAGCAGCTGGGGTGGTGCGCAACACCTGTGTCCCGCCCCTGGCCACTCAGCGCCTATGTATGCAAATTAACCCATCTTTGTTGGGTTAATTTGCATACTCACTCCTGATTGGCTGGTGGGCATCGCGAAGGTACAGTCAATTTGCATATTTCTCTTTTATTAGTGGATTTTATTTTATTTTACTCCTCATCTGAGGCTATGTATTTTTTAATATATTTTTATTGATTTCAGAGAGGAAGGAGGGATAGATAGAAACATCAATGATGAGAGAGAGTCATTGATTGGCTGCCTCCTGCATGCCCCACACTGGGGATTCAGCCTGCAACTCAGGCATGTGCCTTAACCTGGAATCGAATTGTGACCTCCTGGTTCATAGGTTGATGCTTAACCACTGAGCCACGCCAGCTGGGCTGAGGATATCTTTTTTTAGAGAGAGGGTAAGAGAGGGAGAAGTGGGGGGAGAGAGAGAGAAACATTGATTTGTTGCTCCCACACATGCCCCGACCAGAGCTGGATATCATGTCTGCAACCATGGTACATGCCTTGACCAGACATCAAACCCATGATCTTGCATCTGCGGGCCGGAGCTCTAACCACTGAGCAACCGGCCAGGGCTATCCTGCTTTATTTTTCTTCATAGCACTTAATCAGGCAGTGACCTGACACTGATTATATCTCTGTCAACATACTTATTGTCTGTCTTCTCCATCAGAATATGAGCTCCTTGAAGGCAAGGAGCTATCCCTCACTGGTATATTCCTAGCACATCCTATATAATAAAATCCTAATGTGCAAATCGACCAAACGGTGGAATGACTGGTCACTATGAACTGACCACCAGGGGCAGACACTCAATGTAGGAGCTGCCCCCTGGTGGTCAGTGCGCTCCCACAGGGGGAGCACCGCTCAGCCAGAAGCTGGGCTCATGGCTGGCGAGTGCAGCGGCACTGGTGGGAGCCTCTGTGGCAGCACTAAGGAGCAGCGAGCTAAGCAGTAGGGAGCAGCAAGCAGGCAGGCAGTAAGGAGCGAGGGGTCCCGAACTGCGAGAGAGCACAGGCCAGGCTGAGGGACCTCCTCACCCCCAGTGCACAAATTTCATGCACCAGGCCTCTAGTAATTTATATAGTGCTAGGCACACAATGGGTACTTTATAAATACTTGATGAATAAATGAAAACTTGGCAGAGACTTCAAAAACAGTGAAATACCAGACATGAGAAATCCAGGAAAACGTATTTCAGGCCAGTAAAGTTGCTCTCCAAAAAATATCTAAAACTGGTTGTGACAAAAAGACTATGTCCAGATGGGACAAGCACATGGGAATCTTAAGAAAGATTCTGTTTCTTGCCCTGGCCTGTGTGGCTCAGTAGTTAGAGCGTTGGCCCACGCACTGACAGGTCAGAGTTCAATTACCAGTCAAGGGCACATACCTGGGTTGTAGGTTCAATTCCTCGCTCCACTTGGGGCATGTGCAGGAGGCAACCAATCCATGTGTTGACACAATGATGTTTCTCTCTCTCTCTCTCCCCCTCCTCCCTCTCACTAAGTGGCCCCAGGCCTGGCACTAGCAGCAGCCAGCCTTGGTTCACAGCTTGGCCTTTCCTGGGCAACTCCAAGCCCAGCACAAGTAGAAGCCATCTGCAGATCACTTTGTAGCTCATGCTGGGTGACCCTGAGCAGAGCACAGGCAGCAGCTGACTCTGTCTACCTCCTGGGAGGCCCCAGAGCCAGCCCATCCAGTGGACAGCTTCAGACCACATCAAAGCACTACATGAAGAATACCACCTCCACAAGCAACACACTCAAGGGGCGAACTCAGCAGGCACCAGAGGCTCAGGTCAAGAACTGGAGGGACAGCTTTCTGTCCTGAGGTCAGTCCTGCTCTGTGCGATGGGACCCTACACAACTGATCCTCCACAGTTGTTGGTGGTCAATGATTGCAGCCAGTTCTTGCAGCTGATAAGCCTGAGAGTAAATCCCTCCCATTGGCATGCCAAAAGCAGTCAAGAGGAGGGTGTACACAGCCCATACAGACGTACATCTCCAGTGCCCAGCTTGGGTGATCGGGGAGACTTTGCCACTGGATCCTACAAAGCACCTACTACATAAGACCATGCTGCCAAGCCCAGGAGATGTAGCAGCTCTATCTAATACATAGAAACAAACACAGCAGGCTGACAAAATGAGGCAATAAAGAAACATGCCCTAAATGAAAGAATAGAACAAAACTCTAGAAAAAGAACTAAACAAAATGGAGATAAGCAAACTACTAGATGTAGTGTTCAAAACACTGGTTATAAGTATGCTCAATGAACTTAGTGAGAACCTCAACAGCATAAGAAAGAACCAGTCAGAAATGAAGAATACATGAACTGAAATGAAGAATAATTAATAGGGAATCAACGGTAGAGTAGATGAAGCTGAGAATCAAAACAGCAATTTGGAATATAAGGAAGCAAAGATCACCCAATCAAAATAGCAAAAAGAAAAAAGAATCCAAAGAAATGAGGAGAATGTAAGGAATCTCTGGGACAACTTCAAACATACCAACGTTCGCATCATGGAGTTGCCAGAAGGAGAAGAGAGAGAGCAAGAAATTGAAAACCTATTTGAAAAAAAGACAGAAAACTATCATATCTTGATAAAGAAAATAGACATACAAGTCCAAGAAGTGCAGAGAGTCTCAAACAAGATGAACCCAAAGAGGCTCACACCAAGACACATCATAATTAAAATGTAAAAGGTTAAAGACAGAGAATCTTAAAAGCAGCAAGAGAAAAGCAGTTAGTTACCTGCAAGGAAGCTTCCATAAGACTGTCAGCTGATTTCTAAACAGAAACTTTGCAGGCCAGAAGGGATTGGCAAGAAATATTAAAAGTGATGAAAGGCAAGGTTACTCTACCCAGCAAAGTTATCATTTAGAATCAAAGGAGAAAGAGCTTCCCAGATAAGAAAAAGCTAAAGGAATGCATCACTACCAAACCAGTATTATATGAAATGTTAAAGGGTCTTCTTGAAAAAGGAGAAGGAGGAGGAGGAGGAGGAGTGGGAGGAGGAGAAGGAGGAGCAAAATGAGGAGGAGGAGGAGGAGAAGGAGAAGTAGCAGCAGGAGCAGCAGCCTGGTCAGCATGGCTCAGTGGTTGAGCTTTGACCTATGAACCAGGAGGTCATGGTTAGATTCCTGGTCAGGCCACATGCCCAGGTTGCAGACTCAATCCCCAGTGTGGGGCATGCAGGAGGCAGTCAATCAATGACTCTCTCATCGTTGATGTTTCTGTCTTTCTCTCCCTCTCCCTTCCTCTCTGAAATCAATAAAAATGTATTTTAAAAAATAAGGAGGAGGAGTAAAGAAAAAAGCAAATATACGAACAGAACAATAAAATACATATCTATCAACAATTAAATCTAAAAAACAAAATAAACAAAGGAGCCGAACAGAAACAGACTCATAGGTACAGAGAACATTTTGATGGTTGCCAGATAGGAGGGGGATTGGAAGGATGAGTGCAAAAGGTAAAGGAACTAAGAAGTAGAAATTGGTAGTCAAGGGGATATAAAATACAGCATAGAGAAGATAGTTAATCTGGGATGAGACCCAAGTTCTGACAGAAACTTCAGCTTCAAACCCTCATTGCTCACATGCCAATGAAACATAGCCCAAAGATACACCAGAGCCGAGGTGACTTGGGATACAAGTGTTATAGGCAGCTAGCACTCCAATATATCTAAAGATCTAAAAACATCGCTTCATGTATTAATGAAAACGCAGAGTTAAGAAGAGAGCATTCACTTTGTATTCTATAGTGATCTCCACATCCAAAACACAGCCTAAAAGCAGGAAGAATAATCAAGTTGTGACCCAGCCTCTGCTTTGGCAGGTGACGACTGTTGAAATAGAGGAAAGCCTATACCAGCCTGAAAGGTGGTATCATTTTTCCCTGGAAGCAAGGCTGCAGGAGTACAGAATTACTACAGGTATACTGTGAAGGAGGGCTTGAATACCCACCACTCCCAGCATGCACTAGACAGGGCAGTATTTTATCCTCTTGAGAGGAAAAAGGAAAACAAAATCTTTCCTCACTATAATCAGATAAAGGGATAAGTTCATAATAGCCTATTCCCAAGAGAGAGAAAAAAATAAAGCCAACTGTTTAAGTGCTCTCTGGCTCTCATTAAAGGAGATGGAAAAAACAGGTGGCTCAGAGGCGACAGACAGATAGGGCTACTCATTCACACCAGAGGGAACAGTATTTTCCAACATGTAGATTACAACCTATTAATGGGACTTGAAATTGATTTAGTGAGTAATGAATAAATAGAATAAAAATAAATCTCATGACATGTTGTAAGGGTAAGCATTGAAACTTTGGTTTGGGGGGGAAGGAGTGTGTGTTTGTGTCTGTGTGTGTATTGGGTCACAATGTATAATAAATTTTTCTTTTTTTTTTTTTGCCAATCCTCACTCGAGGATATTTTTTCCATTGACCTTTATTTTTAGAGAGAGTGGAAGAAAGGCGGGAGAGAGAGAAACATTGATGTGTCAACACATGGATTGGTTGTCTCCCGTACATGCCTCCAACTGGGGCTGAGGATCAAACCTGCAACGCAGGTTCCTGCAAGCCCTTGACTGGAAATCAAACCTGTGATCCTTTAGTGCGTGGGCCAACGCTCTAACCACTGACAAATACCAGCCAAGGCTATAATGTATTCCTTAATGTGGGTTGTTCTACAAAGTCTGCAAGTCACTGGAGGGCTATGGGGGATCCTAAGGTAAAGAATACACATACTCTACCCTCAAGGAAGATGAATGATAGCTACAAAGCAATCCAGTATGTGACAAGGGTCATGAGAAAGATATAGAGTGCTCAAAGAAGAGGAAGAGAGATGACTTCTTAACAGGATCAGGAATGGGAAACAATGAAGGTTTCTTGGAGGGTGAGATGGTATTTGGCCTTGACCTTGCAATGAGGATTGGATTTTGACAGGTGGACATACAAACAGAAGGAATTCTCAGTAGAAGAAGCTGCATGACCAAAAGTTTGGCAGAAGGAAATAAAAGAGCTAGTGAACAATGGTGAAAGCAAAGATTGTGTAGGAGAATAAGTCAGGAGAGGTAGACTGCAACCACACCAGGCAGGCATTGAATGCCAAACTAAGTGAGCCATCTGTAGGTCTGGGAAGCCATTGAAGGGTTTCAAGCCAGGGACACAAAGTTATGTTTTAATGATGATGTACATAAAACATACAACACAGGCAGGGAGCCCAATCAGGAGGCTGTTATAATAGTTTAGGTGAGAAGTAATGAAAATCTAGATTAGCATGAAGATAGAGTAGAATAGAAATGATGTATTCAAAAGTGACAAAGCAAATAGAATTGGCAAGAATGGACAGTGTACAAGTTTCAAGGAAAAAGAAGACTCAAATCTATTTCCTCTTGAGATAGGAAATAAGGTGGTACCATGATCAAAAAGATGACTTGGGTGTGGACACGAAAGGAAGGATGGGAGCCAATGATGTCTGTTTTAGACATGTTGAATCTAAGGTGCCTCAGAGATATTTAGCAGGAACCACAGAACATTCAACTTAGCAACATAAATAAGAATTAATGTTTGGGAGAGGTCATGACTAGAAATAGATATCTGAGGATTATTCACATGGAGGTGAAAACCACCATTGAAAGTACAATGAGACATGGGGGCATAGGCGACCAAGGAGACAGAACTAAACCTCACATCACCCTGCTTGGCCCTGGAGGATGGCTGGTTAGCCAGAGACGGGTAAGATTCCTCAGGGAAGGAACAACCCAAGACAGGCACAGTCGCATAGGGGCCATCAGGAGAGAACTTGGGGGTCAACAGAGGTGGGGCACAGACCTTCACCCCCCCAAGTTTGCAGGGGCCTGAACCCTTACCCCTGCTGAAGGAGATCTCCTGCCCCCATGGCTGCTCAGCTTCACATGCCTAGCTCAAATCGGGACCCAGGTAACAGAGACTTGGCTGACAGCAGATGCCCTCTCACTGCAACAAGACTTGATGGAGATGTCTTGCACCCATGATCCGGGGAACTGGGGTCTATGATATCTAAATCCAGCCTAGCACCAGGAATACTCAGGGCCTACTAAAGAAGGCAAATAGTCCTCTCCACTAAAACAAGTGGAACAAGGGTAAAACAAGATGGTTGTTAGAGTATTAAATTTGACAATAAAATAGTAGTCGTTTTCAGACTAATTTAAATGGGCCAATCAAAATAAGCAAATACTCTAGAAAAATCAATTGTACTGGACAAAAAAGCTGTTCCTAAAGTGTTAACTAAAATTTTTATTGGTAGTTCATCTCATGGTAAAATTGTGTAACATATAATGAACCTAAAGCAGTCACATAAAGAAAAAAAAAAAGAAAGTACAATGAGACAGGAGAAGACGGAGGCAAGGGAGAGAGAAGCTAAGGATAGGGAATACCTATTTTTAGAGTATGAAGAAGATGAAGCCAGGCAGTTAGAAAGAAAAGAGGAAAACCAAGAAGCCAGGGAAAGGGAGAATTCCCAGAAGGGAGGGGTGGCTCATGTAAGTACTAAAAAGAAGTAAAGGCCCAGCTGGTGTGGCTTAGTGGTTGAGTGTCGACCTATGGATCTAACTTTTTCTGTTCCTCCCTCCCCCCCGCCGCCCCGCCCCTTCACCCCAGAACTAAGCAGTTCACAAACCAGAGGAGAGGCACCAGCCAATGAAAGATCCAGTTTGTGAAGCCAAAACAATGATTCTGCTAGAGAAGGGCTTCTGGCTTGAGCCTGGGGCATAAGTGGTTCAGATTTGCCCTCCCTTTCTTAGTGTGAGGGGCCACTACAGGGAGTCTGCAATAGAATTAAGAGGCCAGAGCCGCAAAGCCAGGGTCATCTAAGATTTAGCTGACTTCAAATTGGTAAAGGAAACTCCAGCAACTTAAAGGAAGCCTATCTCTGTTTTTGTTGCCATGTTTTGTTGCCACCAGTTTTTTTCTTCCCCCTTCCATCTCCCTTTCTCCACTTCTCAATCCCACTCAAAACAAGTTATAAATACCTGAGTTATAAGTCATTCCAGCCAAACCATGGACTTGCTATTTCTATAAACAAGCATGCCACAGACCTGTCTGAGGCAGAGCACTCTCCATCTTTCCCTCCCTTCCTGCAGGTTAAGAATAATTACACTGGTCTCTTGCCCAGACACTACACTCTAATCTCACAAAACAGATTCTCCACCAGATTCTGAGAATTGCCACTTATGCAAAAGCCGCAGAAGCCCAAGGCCCACAGCCTTTGTGCAGAGATTTAGCCAGCGGGGCAGACACCCAGTAACTGACTGGGGAGGGGAGTGGGGAAAGGGAGCATCATGCCCAAGCTTACTCACTCCTGCTCCTTCAGAGTCCCAAGTACCACCTGGTCAGAGGCAGGAAGGGTCAGATGGCCACTTCAAGACTGTAGATCAGTCGACTTTGCCTCTCTACTTTGCTCCTTGGTCTACCCCATCTGGCTGATTTATAATTCTACTGTCTATACCATAAAGGCTCCTAGAAACAAATAACCCCCAATATGACAGAAAAACCACATGCCCTGAACTCTCTTGCTTAGAGTTCAGAATCGGTTGGAGTTGAGCTAGTTCTCTGGTGCTGAGATTAAAATAGCCTCAGCTTCTAAGGAAGGTAATCTGCCACTTCCCAGGAGAAGGTGACCTTAGAGATCCTCTACTCATAAGTCCCTGGAGACTAGAGAACAAAAGTTCCCAATCCTGGACTAGCAATAGAATTACTCGGGGGCTTAACAAATTTTTTCAGATAGTAGTCTCATCCTATCCCCATCTCCTATCGGGAAGAATTCTCAATCAATAGACATGGATAGGGGTTCAAAAATCTGCATATTAGAGCTCTCCAGGTAGTTCTAATGATTAATTAGCTAGGGAACTATTAAATTAATGCATTTTCCTTTTTTGCTTCCCAATTTCAGCCACCCCTGAGACTAAGGAGAAAATAATGTTCCTAGTATTCTTACAAGAATATCCAGGTGCTCTCCTCTCTGAGCATGGCCACACCTTTCCCATCCCGATCTTCTTACCCCCAGGGTATTACCTTAGCCTTTCCCTCTCCTAAACAGCAAGGGCCCTTCTTTTGCTTTTATAACTTGTTTCCTAAGCCTATGGCAGCCCAGCTGACTCACTTCTCTCTCTTTAACTTTCTAAATAAACTTTCTCTTGTAATTTGAATAATAATATCCAGATCCATGGGTACAAAGGGCCTTGTGCAGAGAGGATCTACAACTATAACAATGATCACTTATTGAATATTTTGTACTCTGTGCCAACAACTGTGCTAAGCACTTTACAAGATTATCTCATTTAATACTCTTGACAACTTTATGAAGGACGAGAATAATCTCCATTTTACAGATGAAGAAATAAGGTAAGTAGTGAGTGGAAAAAACAGAATTTAGACCCAGGTCTGTCTGGTTTCAGAAACCATGGTGACCAGAGGAGGGAGTTCAGGTTCTCCAAAACCACCAGAATGTTCAGTTTTTGAAAAAGCACATGGGGAAGTCACTGCGCCTTTAGGGAACAAACAGGGACAGGTCTGAGAACCAAGGTAGAAGGCAGAGGTCACAGGATGAAGTAGAGGGCCAATAGGGTCCTCTCCTGCTAGCTTTAATGTACTAAAAAAAAAAAAAAAAAAGGGCAGGCCTTACCAGTAGCAGAAATGGGTCTAAAAACTGACCTCTCCTCACTGAGATGATTACAGAGAAAGAGGAATGGAGGGTCTTCCAATGCCAGAGTATCCCACATGGTCAGAGCTTGGCCATGTCCAGCTGGTACTTGACCTACAGTCAACATGGACAACTGACACCTGTTTCCAAGGCAACTGGCATTACAGTGTCAGAAGCAGGAGAATCTGATTTCATGTGCAGATGGAGAAAGAGGTTAGAAGGGCATCAGATCTCAGACCAGAGGGGAGGGAATAAAAGGACTCTTGCTAAAGGACTCAATTATAATACAACTAGAGGCCCGGTGCACGAAATTCATGCACTGGGGTGGGGGTGGGGGGGTCCCTCAGCCCAGCCTGCACCCTTTTCAATTTGGGACAACTCAAGGGATGTCTGTCTGCCAAAGGGATCGGGCCCAAACCACCAGTCAGACATCCCTCTCACATTCTGGGACTGCTGGCTCCTAACCACTCACCTGCCTGCCTGCCTGATTGCCCCTAACCACTTCTGCCTGCCAGCCTTATCACCCCCTAACCGATCCCCTACCAGCCTGATTAACACCTAACTGCCCTCCCCTGCCAGACTGGTCGCCCCTAACTGCCCTCCCCTGCTGATCTAATCTTGCCCCCAACTGCCCTCCCCTGCCAGCCTGATCTCACCCCCAATTGCCCTCCCCTGCCAACCTGATCTCGCCCTCAACTGCCCTCCCTTGCTGGCCTGATGGCCCCCAACTGACCTTCCCTGCCAGCCTGGTTGCCCCCAACTGCCCTCCCCTGAAAGCCTGGTCCCCCCCCAACTGCCCTCCCCTGCCAACCTGATGGCCCCCAACTGCCCTCTCCTGCCGGCCTGGTCCGCCCCAACTGTCCTCTGCTGCCGGCCTGATCTCGCCCTCAATGGCCCTCCCCTGCCAGCCTGATCTCACCCCCAACTGCTCTCCCCTGCCAGCCTGATCACCCCCAACTGCTCTCCCCTGCTGGCCTGACCTCACTCCCAACTGCCCTTCCCTACCGGCCTGATCGCCCCTAACTGCTTCTGCCTGCCTGATCACCCCTAACTGCCCTCCCCTGCTGGCCTGATCTCGCCCCCAACTGCCCTCCTATGCCAGCCAATTTGGTTCTAATTGGTCGGTTTATATGCCAGTCAGCATCAAAAGCTTCGCCTCCTAAGCAGCCATTGGCTTCTCACAGTTGACCCAGATTTGGTTCTGACTGGTCAGTTTCTATGCCAGTCAGCGTCAAAAGTTCCACCTCCTAGGCAGCCATTGGCTCCTCACAGTTAACCCAGATTTGGTTCTGATTGGTCAGTCTCTGGGCCTATCAACAGGGCCTGATCAGAAAGGTGGGGCTGATCAGCAGCCCCGGTGGAGGCCTAGAGAGAAATGGGGGTGCGGCTGCTGACCATGCCCGGAGCTAAAGAGAGAGGCAAGTGCTGATCAACAGATCAGACCCTGCTTCTCTCTTCAGGCCTCTCTCTGGGCCTGATTCGCAGCGGCGTCAGCAGTCAGTGCTGGGTCACCGTGCCTGCAGCCATAGCAGTCAGCGCTGGATCGCCACGGCAGCCCAGCACTGACTGCAGGACTGACTTCTGGTTGGTCGAGCCTCCCAGTCGTTGCAGACCCAGGGTTTTTATATATTAGGATCATCAGCATGTGCTGAAGTCCAAAGAGCAGCTTGAACAACACAAATGCCTGGTACAGAGCAGGCACTTCTACCCTCCCTTTCTCATCCAGCTACCAGAAAGCAAGGACAGGAGATACCTCAAATTAAGCAACTAGAATAAGGTTAAAAAAATTTTTTTCCCTCTACAGCAAGACCTGAACCACAACAAAGCTTTATAAGCTAAAGGTCTGATCATTAAGAAGGGTCTAATTCCTCCTCATTAACCAATTCTACATGCCTGAATTTTCTTAACCTTTTGCACTCGGATGTCGAGTGTGACTTGACACGGTTAGCATTAGAATAAAGGAATCGAGAAAAAAGCAAGCGAGTGCAAAGGGTTAATCTTTGGTTTCCAAACTTCGTAATTGGGGAAAACACTAACCATTCCTTATCTGGACGAAATGTGCAAAGAGAATGTGTTAGACAAAATGAGGAATGGGGCCCTGACCGGTCTGGCTCAGTGGATAGAGCGTCAGCCTGCCGACTGAAGGGTCACAGGTTCGATTCCGGTCAAGGGCATGTACCTTGGTTGCAGGCACATCCCCAGTAGGGGGTATGCAGGAGGCAGCTGATCGATGTTTCTCTCTCATCGATGTTTCTAACTCTCTATCCCTTTCTCTTCCTCTCTGTAAAAAAATCAATAAAATATATTTTAAAAAAAAAATGAGGAATGGGGCCCTAGCGGCTTTGGCTCAGTGGATAGAGCATCCAGCCTGTAGACTGAAGGGTCCCAGGTTCGATCCCAGTCAAGGGCAACATGCCCAGTTTGCGGGTTCAATCCCCAGTAGGGGACATGCAGGAGGCAGTCAATCAATGATTCTCTCTCATCGTTGATATTTCTATCTTTCTCCCTCTCCCTCCCTCTTTGAAATCAATAAAAATATTTTTAAAAATAACAAAAAGAGGAACGGGAGGACTCTTGGTACCCCTGCAATCATGCCAACTTATACCATAAGACTCTCCTGGAAAAAGAAAGATTTCTTCAACATGCTATTCTCTATAAAATGCTCACTTCCTTTCCAGTCCTAATGCCAACACCCTAGATTAGGCCTTCAGCACCACATTCCTGGATATAGCAATTGCTTTTTTTTTTTTTTTTTTTTTTATTTTTTTTTTATTTATTTATTTTTAAATATTTTTATTGAGGTATTATATGTGTACATATCTTACTATTACCCCCCACCCCACACCCACACATGCCCTCCCCCCCCCCAGAGTTTTGCGTCCATTGTTTATGCTTATATGCATGCATACAAGTCCTTCGTTTGATTTCATAACTCCCACACCTTTCCCAATAGCAATTGCTTTCTAATCAATCTCCTTACTGTAGATGCTATCTCATCATCCCAGAACCCGTCAGAATAATCCTTCCATGACCTAGCTTTGATCATGTGCCTCCCCAGCTCAAAAAATTTCAACGGCTCCTTACTGCCAACTAAATAAATTATAAATGTCTTAGCGTAGCATCCAAAGTTCCCTGTCAATGGGCCCTACCTTTCTCCTTATTCTATTTCCTACTACTCACCTATATGAATCATATGTGCTTGCTAATCTGGATTATTCATTATTCTGGAAAGGAGCTTTAGTTTTTATTATTCTCTACCTAGAATGGCCTTCCCTTCTACCACTCCATTCTGAAACCCTACCCTTCCTTCAAGGACCAGCTCAAATATCACATCCCTATGATTCTTCCTGTGGTCATTCTGGACAGAAGTGACTCCTGCCCACTGTGTTATTCTTACAGCAGCACTTAATTTGTATCATTCACATGGCATGTGCTACTTAGTACTTTGTACTGTCTTATCTCTCCTACTAGTTTATAACCTCCTGGGAGAAGCCATGTCTCATACAACTCCATACTTATAGCACAGAGCAAAGTGTTTAATATATATTTGTTAAATCTATTCTTTTTTTTCTTTTTTTAAATATATTTTTATTTTTTAAATAGATCTTTATTGTTCAGATTATTACAATTGTTCCTCTTTTTTCCCCCCATAGCTCCCCTCCACCTGGTTCCCAACCCACCCTCTGCCCTTACCCCCACCCCCCGCACTGTCCTCATCCATAAGTGTACGATTTTTTGTCGTCTCTTCCCGCACCCCCCACATCCCTTTCCCCCTGAGAATTGTCAGTCCACTCCCTTTTATGCCCCTGATTCTATTATATTCACCAGTTTATTCTGTTCATCAGATTTTTTATTCACTTGATTTTTAGATTCACTTGTTGATAGATACGTATTTGTTGTTTATAATTTTTTTTCTTTTTCTTCTTCTTCCTCTTCTTAAAGAATACCTTTCAGCATTTCATATAATACTGGTTTGGCGGTGATGAACTCCTTTAGCTTTTTCTTATCTGTGAAGCTCTTTAGCTGACCTTCAATTCTGAATGATAGCTTTGCTGGGTAGAATAATCTTGGTTGTAGGTTCTTGCTATTCATCACTTTGAATACTTCTTGCTACTCCCGTCAGGCCTGCAGTTTCTGTTGAGAAATCAGCTGACAGTCGTATGGGTGCTCCCTTGTAGGTAACTAACTGTTTTTCTCTTGCTGCTTTTAATATTCTCTCTTTGTCTTTTGCTCTTGGCATTTTAATTATGATGTGTCTTGGTGTGGTCCTCTTTGGATTCCTTTTGTTTGGGGTTCTGTGCACTTCCTGGACTTGTAAGTCTATTTCTTTCACCAGGTGGGGGAAGTTTTCGGTCATTATTTCTTCAAGTAGGTTTTCAGTATCTTGCTCTCTCTCTTCTTCTGGCACCCCCATAATTCAGATGTTGGTACGCTTGAAGTTGTCCTAGAGGTTCCTTACACTATCTTCATATTTTTGGATTCTTTTTGCTTTTCCAGTTGGGTGTTTTTTGCTTCTTTGTATTTCAAATCTTTGACTTGATTCTTGCGATCCTCTAGTCTGCGGTTGGATCTCTGTATATTATTCTTTATTTCAGTCAGTGTATGCTTGATTTCTGATTGGTCCTTTTTCATATCCTCGAGGGTCTCACTAAATTTATCGGCCTTTTCTAGAAAATTCTTGAAAAAACTTATAACCATGGTTTTGAACTCTATATACAGTCATTTGCTTTCCTCCATTTCTTTCATTTGTGACCTGTTTCTTTGTCTCTGCATTTTGGTTGCTTCTCTGTGTTGATAAAGTGGCTTTGTGTGCTAGGTGTCCTATAGAGCCCAGTGGCTCAGTCTCCCCAGTTACCTGAGGTGGACATTCTTGGTGCACCACTTTGTGGGCTGTGTGCACAGTCTTGTTGTAGTTAAGCCTTGATTATTGTTGGTATCACTGGGAGGAATTGACTTCCAGGCCAACTGGCTGAGAGGATTAGCTGTGTCTTCGATGGGAGAACTTCTGTGCTGGAGACACCCTTATGGGGCAAGACTTGCTACAGTGGGGCTTTGGTGCTCACTGAGTCTTCCCCCTGAGTGTGTCCCTTATGGATCTGAGGAGTTGTAATCTGGATGGTCCCACTCTGACCACTGGGTACAGTGGCTCTTGGATCTCCAAGGAGGTGCTAATTTAGCCTCTGCCTGAGGCCACCCAGCAGGAGCTATGAAGAGATCTGCAAATTCCTCTTCTTTGGGTTTTGGAGGTGTCCAGTTGAGGCCCAGCTGTGAAGCATTGCAAGCTGCTATGGGCCTTGGGCCTTCTTTTGGATGTTCTGGGTCTCACTGACTCAGCTGCAGTTTGTTAGGTAAGTTTAAAATTCAAAGGACCAGGCCATTCATATGCAAAAGCCTCTGCGCTCAGCTTGGATGGGGCAGAGTCTCAGGGCGGAGCAAACAGCAATGGCTTCATGGGACAGGATCTCAGGATGGAGCAAACAGCAATGGCTTCCCATCATCCCTGCCCTAAGAGGCCCCTGGGTCTCAGTGTCCCACGGTAATCGCTGCAAGCATCTCTGAGAGAAAGCCGCCCTCAAGTTTCGCCCGCTGCCAGACAGTCCAGTTTCTCACTGTATGAGTCTGGATCCCCAGGGTCTCGCCCGGAACTGGAATTCAGAGCAGTCGGGAGCTTTTGTCTCCTTCCCGCTTGAAAAAGCCAGCTGCATACTCAGTTGCCAGCCCTCTCTGCGCACGCGCCTCTGTACCTCTGCCTTCCACAGCTCCTGTGAGTCTCAGTGTGCTTTTCTCTTTCCTTCTAGTTGTAGAATTTCCACTCAGCCAGCCTTCATGTGGTTCTGGATGATGTTCGTTTTGTCTTTTAGTTGTAGTTTTGAAATTGTTGTGCGAGGCAACAGTTCAGGTGTTTACCTATGCCACCATCTTGGTTTCTTAAATCCATTCTTAATACATTAAAATTATTTGTGAATACTCCTTTCATCTTAATTATTAAGCAATTCAACCCCCTAGAGAATTCCCATCTTCACAGCCAGCCCTAGAACTTGGAGCAAAAAGCAGAATTTTGATGCCTTTCCAGAAAGAATAGGGAAGGCCTGAATGGAATAATCCATGTGCCGTGAATGATTACAAACATAACAGTTTTATCCCTGACTTTAGTAAACATATGCATGGCATGGCTCTATACACATCTCAAATTATAATTAAAGAATAAGTCCTCCCCTGGCCAGTTTTTCTCAGTGGTTAGAGCATCAGCCTACAAACCAAAGAGTTGTGGGTTCGATTCCCAGTCACGGAAACACACCTGGGATGCAGGTTCAATCCCCGGCTCTGGGAGACAACCAATCGATGTGTCTCTCTCTCATGGATGTTTCTCTCTCTCTCTCCCCCAACTCCCTGCCTTCCCCTCTCTCTTTAAAAATCAATGGAAAAAATATTCTCGGGTGAGAATTAACAACAACAACAAAAAAAGAATAAGTCCAAGAGATTAGGGTGTTGTTGTTTTTTTATAAAAGCAACAAACTATTGTTTAAAAAGAACTTTACCTGTTCTTTATAACCAGAAATGAAAATAGTTATGAGTAGTTATTCTGAATGTTGGAATTATGAGTGACTTTTCTTCTTTGTTTATATTAGTTATGTAAAAAATCTTTTTGGAAAGCACATGTACTTCAGAAAGTGTCAAAAAATATTTTATTTACCAAAGCTAACCAAGGAAATATTTTGGAAGATAGTGGAAATAAATTACCTTAAATTTGATAAGTTAATGATGAATTTGTGAGAAATATTTTATGTGCTATTATTATCCAAAAAGTTTATTATACTAGATATATTTTTCAATAACATTTGTGCATAACTCCTTTAATAAAATGAATATGCAGATTTCAAATTTAAAATATTTTATTTTATTATTTTTAAAATATGTTTTTATTGATTTCAGAGAGGAAGGGAGAGGGAAAAGGAGGATAGAAACATCAATGATGAGAGAGAATCTCATAACCAGGGCACGTACACTGACCGGGAATCAAACAGTGACCTCCTGATTCATAGGTCGATACTCAACAACTGAGCCACACTGGCCAGGCAAAATTTAAATATTTTAGATTTAAATATGAAATACACAAGTTCAAATTGGAGAGACTTTTACCTTTATTTTTTTTCTACTTAGAAAAATATACAGACTCGTAAAAAATTCCAACATTACAGATAGTGAATATACAATCATAATCTACTATCCCTCCCTGAGGTAATTAATATTAACAACAGTTTGGTACATATTTATAACCTCACTTTTTTTCTATGCATACTAACATGTATGTTTTAACAAAAATATACATAATCATTAACTTATAAAACTTATACAGTTGGCTTTTTGTCACTTAATATGCTTTAATATCAGTACATATAGATCGACTTCATTCTTTTCAGCAAGCACAGGGTACTTCATTTTATGGATGTACACCAATCCCCTACTGATGGTTACTTGAATTACTTCAATATTTCACTACTGTGGATAATACACACAATATATGTTATATACACTTTTGTGTGGTGTGAATGCTTGCAGAGAATAAGACCCCAGAATTATAACTAGTAGATCAAAAGATATAAATATATAAATTTTTCTGCTAATGGATATTACCAAATTGTCCTCTGAGAAGGTTGCATCAATGTATGCTTTCACCAATAGTGTAAAGGTATGAGTGCACTTGTTTCCACAAATCTTCACATATATTTTAAGCAAAAATTATTTAAATAGAATATTTCACTTTCATTACAACATTAGAAACTGAAAACAATGGGTTATAAAGTTAACATGTTTTCACACTACCTTTAAATTCTTGGTCTGAAAGGAAGCTATAGGACTAATTCACATTCTACATTATTTCTCAATAGAAATAAATTAGCCCCAAAAGTTATATATATTTCTAGTGAAGCTACTGCTGTTAAAAAGCATGCTCATCACTCCAGTGATTTTGACAGTTAGTATCAAAAGGAATATTTGCTAAGCCTTCCTTTTGGTTAGTAGTATTGTTGATACAAGCTAAAATATTGGCAAGGAAAAGGTCCTGAAGATAGATCACAATAGAAAGTTGCACGGGGAGGATGATTAAATGTTGGAACAGAAGAGGCTGCACCTGCATAAGAGGACTTCTCACTAATTGAAACTTGAAGGAATAAAATTTTGTCTGGAAATTACTGGGTATTCAAGAAATCTACGACCCTGATAATATTAGCAGCCCCGTAATAGCTGTAAACTTAATTTAGACCTTACAATGTACTTTCACATTCATTAAATCTCATGTAATCCTCAAACAGCTCTGGGAAAAAGCCATCAGTATTCCAATTTTACAAATGAGAGAGAAGCCAGCTACCTCAGAAGTGAGCAGCTTTTCTCTCCACCCCCCACTACACATACACACACACACACACACACACACACACACACACACACACAGGCGCACACGTGCTACTCAAAGTATGGCCCAAGGAAGAGCAGCACGGGTATCACTTGAGGATAGACCTGAATCTGAATCTATAAGAGCACTGTCTCTCACCTCCACCCACCAATCTATCTGTACATTACTAGTAACTATTAGAAGCCCTGTTCACTAGCCAGTTCTGGGTTTGCTAGGAGGGAAAATCTGTGACAGCTGCTTTGGGGGCCTCACAAGAGAGATCAAAGCAGCATGGAGAAGCAAGGCCATCATAAGAAGAAAGGACATGTTTAGAAAACTCAGCAGCAGGTAATAATGTCATCCTTTCTAATAAAAGGGTAATATGCAAATTAACTGTCACCCCATCACAAAGATAGCGGCGCCCAGTCCTCTCAGCCCTGCCGGAGTCCCCCAGACCTGGGGGGAGCGGGGGGGCGGCCGCTGAGAGCGGGCAGCATGAGCAGCCTGGTGGAATGCTTGCTTCGTCGCCACAGCAACGAGGCAAGCGTTCTGCGCCTGGCCGCGGATGGGCCTCTGGCCAGGCCAGGGTGCGGATGGGCCTCTGGGCCGCTGAGAGCCTCTGGGCCGCAGAGAGGCCAAGCCCCACAGAGAGCTACTGGTGCACGGATTTGTGCGTAGGGCTACTAGTATGAAAATAATCATGGTGTGTGAAGATACTGTACTTTCCCAAACAGAAGCTAACCAATGAGCATCAAGGCAATTAAATGGAGGCAGGCCTGTAGGCTGCCTGTTGTATGTTTAGTCCCAATAAGCAGCTACTTGCTTTTCTCCAAGGCAGTACCAAGGGTGGCAAGAGTCAAGGTTTCTGAGCATGCTCTGAGCTCCTCCCTCATGATCACAAACTGACCCTGGGCTGCGCTCTACTCAATCCACCTGGCTTGGGGCTTCCTGTCTTCAGTACTAACTGGGGCAGCAGCATGAAAGTATGCATTTAAGATCCCATGCTTTTGCACCCATCGTCTTATCATTGTTGCCTATTTGAGAAAATAAATAAAAATAAAAATATCCCACACTTTTCAAAAGTTCATGTTACACCCTTCACTTTTACATTAGTACATGTTTTCGCTAACTGAAAGAAATCCTAAGAGGATTTTCACTTTTACAGGCAAAAAGTGAAAATAGCATTCAGTGTTTGTTTTGCAGTGAGTTATTATAAAGACAGTGTGCATGCCAAGTAGGGAGATGGCTCTACTTTTACTATATATTAGTGTTATTTTGGGTTTTATTTATTATTTGGTATGATTCAGTAGGTTATTTTGGGGGTCTGAGAACACCCAAAAAATTTTCCATGTAAATTAATAGTAACTTTTTCTTTGCTTTATACCATTCCAGCTTACAAAAGATTTAATAGGAACAAACTCTACTTTCAGATAGTGGAGGGAACCCATGATACGAATCTGAGATCAAGTGAGGAGGCAAGGAACTTAGCAACCCTGGAGCCCACCCAGCCAAACAATCAGTTGGACAAATTACCTCATTTTTGTTCATTTTCACTGAACCCCCGTGAAATTTTGTCTGGAAATTACTGGGTATTCAAGAAATCTACGACCCTGATAATATTAGCAGCCCCGTAATAGCTGTTAATTCCACAGAAAATAGGCATTTTAACTCAGACTCTCCACAGCTTCAAAGACAAGGTCTGTTGTGGATAGGGACAGCTACAGAGATAAAAAGGTAAAGCACAGAGGTAAAAAGGAAGCGATTTGGGGTAGGTAGCACTAGCAAGCAGCAGGAGTGTGAGCTACACAATCAACTGCCAACTAAGAGCAAAATAGTTCAGTTTCATGATACCCACACACAAAAACAACCAAGGTGTCTGTTGGGTCTCCACTTCACTCCCCAACCTCACTCCAACCCCCATAGACAAGCACCAACTGCTTGTGGCATAGGGTCATCTGGAACCATGCAGTTGTAATTGATCAACCTGACATTCATATACCCATAGAACCACAAGTTGTACAGTTCCTAAGACTACCATAGGAAGTGAAGTGGGATACCAGCTCAGGAAATCTGGAGCTGGGGGTGGGAAAAGGAGCAAGGACGTAGAGGAACAAGTGTTACTGAATGATGGCTCTAAAATAAGTCACTGAAATTCATTAAACTACCTCTTGTAGGGAATGTTGGAAGAAAAGTATATTTTTTCAGGTACTGCCATTTTCCAAGCTAAACGCAGGATGTGACTCTTGGCTATAGCAATATTGGGCATACTTCTATGCTCAGTGTAATTGTTTGCACATGAAGACTCCCTGGGAGGAAAACCGAATAAAAATTAAGTGTAGGGCTTTAGGCTTTAGAGTTAAGATAGCCGAGATTTGACTCCAGTCAAGCCCCTACTGGCTATGTAAAACCACCAGCTACTCACCTAACCCCTCTTAGCATCAGTTTCCTGATCTATAGAATGGGAACAGTAATATTTATAGTAGGCTGGTATAAACTTGAGTGAGATAATATATGTAAAATATTTAGCACAGTACACAGCAAAAGCTCAATAAATGTAGTCATTATTTACACTACAAATATTATTATGTCTAGTATTATGATTGGGAAAGTAAGATAAGGACAGAAAGCACTAAAAACAAAGATTAGAAAGGGGTGGTTCCAGTAAGCGTATTACCTGAAAATGTTGAATGACACAAATCTATAATGGATGGGAAAGAAGAAACTTGAAAAGTTCAAGACCACACAGCAAAGGAAACCATCAACAAAACAAAAAGACAACCTAACTACTGAACGGAAGAAGGTATTCGCCAATGATATATAAATAAGGGGTTAATATCTGAAATTTATAAAGAACTCATACTGCCCTAACCGGTTTGGCTCAGTGGATAGAGCGTCAGCCTGCCGACTGAAGGGTCACAGGTTCGATTCCAGTCAAGGGCATGTACCTTGGTTGCAGGCACATCCCCAGTAGGGGGTGTGCAGGAGACAGCTGATCGATGTTTCTAACTCTCTATCCCTCTCCCTTCCTCTCTGTAAAAAATCAATAAAATATATTTAAAAAAAAAGAACTCATACAACTTCTCCGGCCAGTGTGACTCAGTTGGTTAAAGCACTGTCCTGTAGACCAAAGGGTTGCAGGTTTGATTCCCAGTCAGGGCAGATGCCTACATTGTGGGTTCCATCCCAGCCTCAGTCGGGGTGTGTGCCAGGGACAACCAACTGATTTGTCTCTCTCACATCTCTCTCTCTCCCCGCCACTCCATCCCTCCCTCTCTCACCCTCTCTCCCTCCCTCCTTCCCTCTATCTCTTCCACTCTTTCTAAAATTCAATGGAAAAAATATACTTGGGTGAGGATTAACAAAAAAAGTTTTAATATTAACAAAAAAAGTTTTGTTAATAATAAAACAAAAATAAAAAAGGGCAGAGGACCTGAATAGACACTTCTCTAGAGAGGACATACAGATAGTCAATAGACATATGAAAAGATGCTCAACATCACTAATCATCAATGGTTATCATCAATAAATCAATAAACAAGTGTTGGCAAGGATGTGAAGAAAAGAGAACCCTGTGCAGTGTTGGTGGGGATGCAGATCGGTGCAGTCACTGTGGAAAACAGTATGGAGGTTCCTCAAAAAATTAAAAATGTAACTGCCTTATGACCCAGTGATTCCACTTCTGGTTATATATCTAAAAATACCCAAAACACTAATTTGAAAGATATATGCACTCCTATATTCACTGCAGCGTTATTTATAATAGCCAGGACATGAAAGCAAGTGCCCATCCATAGACGAGTGGATAAAAAGCTGTGGCACATATATACAATGAAATATTATTTGGCCATAAAAAAAGAATGAAACCTTATTACATGAGACAGCATGATGGACCTAGAGGAATACATTGTAAAGTATATGACTCAGACTACTATGCTGTACACCTGAAACTAATACAAAATAATACTGAATGTAAACTGTAATTGAGAAATAAAATTTGAATTAAAAAAAAGAAAAGTACAAGAACAAACAGAATCAAGTCCTTGGGTACTTTAATCTTTAAAAATAAAATCACCTTAATTATATAAGACAAAAGCTTCATCTCCAACCTCTCCCCCTTTGACCACACCATTAGCATCACATCTTCAGAAACTACCAAAGTCTTAGCATCTATTTCTTGATTTGGGTGGTAGTTAATATGGGCAGTCATTTTATAATTATTCATAACACAATATTATATTATTATATTTCAGAAACTTTTGTCTGTTATATTTGATAATTTTTTATTATTTTTTTAAGTTAATCCTCACCCAAGGATATTTTTCCCATTACTTTTTAGAGAGAGTGGAAGGGAGGGAGAGAGGAGGGGAGAAAGAAAGAGAGAGAGAAAGAGAAACATGGAGGTGAGAGAGACATTGAAAGGTTGCCTCCCGCATGCTCCCAGACCAAAGCCAGGGATAGAACTTGCAACCCAGGTATGTGTGTGCCCTTGATCGGGAACCAAACCCTCTAACCACTGAGAAATACTGGCCAGGGCATATTTGAAAGTGTTTTGAAGATTTCTTGTTTTTATTTTTAAGAGCCAACACCTTTAATGGGGCCAGCTAAACTTATGGGAAAGTGACCAGAGGTGCCACTGAAGGAACACGGATTTCAAAAACTGATAAGAGGTCTGAAGGAAAGTTAGAAATTATAGTGAGCTCAGCATGACTAAAAAGTAATGTTCAAATCCAGAAGAACCTAAGAAACTCCCTTCTCAGGATTCCTCTAAAAGAGAATTTGACAAAGTGAAAAATAGCCATATAGTTTCACAAATTTAAGTTCCAAGATTATCAAGTAAACTTAAATCTCAATGATGAATGAAGGGGCAGGGAAGATAAACATCTTTAACCTCATCCCAGTTTTAGGGGGAGAGATAAGGTATATGTATAAACTTAGAAATCCAGTCTCTTTTTTCATTTACAGTTGACATACAATATTATATTAGTTTCAGGTATACAACAGTGATTAGACATTTATATAACTTATGAAGTGATCAACCCAATAAGTCTAGTACCCACCTGGCACCATAGTTATTACAATATTATTGACTATACTAGAGGCCCAGTGCACAAAATTCATGCACTGGGAGGGAGAGGGAGAGTCCCTCAGCTCAGCCTGCGCCCTCTTGCAGTATGCAACCCCTTGGGGGATGTCCAACTGCCGGTTTAGGCCCAATCCCTGTGGACATCCCTCTCGCAATCCAGGATCCCTCGCTCCTTACCACCTGCCTGCTCGCTCCTTAGTGGCAGGCTCCTTACCGCTCGACTCACTGCTCCTTAGCACTGCTGCAGAGGCAGGAGAGCTTCCCACCGCCGCTGGGCTCACCAGCTGTGAGTCTGTCTCAGGGCTTCTGGCTGACCGGTGCTCCCCCTGTGGGAATGCTCTGACCAACAGGGGGCAGTTCCTGTGTTGAGCATCTGCCCCCTGGTGGTCAGTGCACATCATAGCAACCGGTCATTCTGCCATTCAGTCGATTTGCATATTAGCCTTCTATTATATAGGATTCCCTATGCTATACTTCCTTATGACTATTTTGTAACTACCAATTTGTGCTTCTTAATCACTTCGCCTTTTTCACCCAGCCCCAACCCCCCTTCCCTCTGGCAACTGTCAAATGTTCTCTGTATCTATGAGTCTGTTTCTGTTTTGTTTGTTCATTTATTTTGCTTTTTAGATTCCACATATAAGTGTTTTCATATAGTATATGTCTTTCTCTGACTTATTTCATTCAACACAAGATGTCTAGGTCCATCCATGTTATTGTAAATGGTAAGATTTCATTCTTTTTATGGCTGAGTAATATTCCATGGTACATATGTACCACATCTTCTTTATCCATTTGCCTATTGATGGATACTTAGGTTGCTTCCATATCTTGGCTATTGTAAATAATGTTGCAATGAACACATGGATGTATACTACGTATACCAGTTACTAATGCAGATTTTTTTCAATAGATGGAGTTACCCGTATGTTGATATATATGCGATTTGATATGTATGCTATTTTGTCGTATTGACAAGCTTCAAAACTTCATATATCAAATTTTCTGAAGGTGTTAACATCATAGATATTTTTGCGCTTAAAAATGTCGAATTTTGTGCCAAAAAAAGAGCATTTGCGGGAAGTTTTAATTCATTACTTCATTTGAAGAAAAGCGCTGCTGAAAGTTATCGGATACTTCGGGAAGCTTATGGTGAACATGCTCTATCTCAAGATACTTGTGAACACTGGTTTAAACACTTTAAAAGTGATGATTTCGATGTGAAAGACAAAGAACGTTCAGGTCAATCTGAACCACGCTTTGATCATAAAACCACTAGAATAGGCCAGAAGACACAGCAAAGTAATTTTGCTTCATGATAACGCACCATCACATACTTCAAAACCAGTTAAAGACACGTTAAAAGCTCTTGCCTGGGAAGTATTAACCCACCTGCCGTATTCACCAGACCTTGCTCCTTCAGATTACTGCTTGTTCCGATCAATGGCACATGCACTTTCTGAGCAGCACTTCAAAACGTACCAAGAAGTGGAAAATTGAGTCTCTGAATGGTTTGCCTCCAAACAAGAAAAGGGAGAGAGGAGAGGGAGAGAGGGAGGAGGGAGAGAGGGACGGAGATACATAGGTGACAAATGGAAGAGAGAAGTAAAGTCAAAGAAATACCAAAGGCCCCTAACATTCAAAATAATGGCAAGAAATAAGACAGACTCAAACCGATCCAATAGGTAAACTTGCCTAATACTATAAGCTGAAAGAGGGGAAAGAAACTTGGAAAGCAGCAGTGCTATTAAACTCTGAAATTAGTAAGGCCAAGTCAGTGAGGGAAGGCTTTCCAAGACAACTTACAGCCTCAAGAGGATGTGGTATTTTATACAGCAAAGGAAGGAGTGTTAGGCTGTGGAGAAAAGAATACTCTCTCCAGAATCACTCTGAAGGCTGAGGGCAGTTGTAGGCACTGAGGGATAAATTAAATAGAGATCAAAGGAACAAAACCAGGACAATACCTCACACTTTTTATTATTTATCACCTGTTCTTAGGATCTTAAGACACCTCACAAGACTTTGAATACAGAAACTGAAAACTTCCCAAGTTCACTAACAAAGGCCTGTAAGAGGCAAGGCTATTGGGCACAGGTACCTCTGTTCTTGATCATCTATTCTATCTAGGTAGGGAGTCCAGAGAATGTGTATTAAACATATAAAACTCTTGGTTCCTATGAGTCCCAATGGAAATGGGTAGTAGAATGGTGACATAAAAAAACTGTCCAGAGCTCACAAATCCTATATAATAATCCTATATAATAAAGAGGTAATATGCAAATTGACCATCACTCCAACACACAAGATGGCCGCCCCTATGTGGACACAAGATGGTCTCCACAAGATGGCCAGCAGGGGAGGGCAGTTGTAGGCAATCAGGCCAGCAGGGAAGGGCAGTTGGGAGGGACCAAGCCTGCAAGGGAGGGCAGTTGGGGGCAACTAGACCTGCAGGGGAGGGCAGTTAGGGGGCACCAGGCCTGCAGGGGAGGGCAGTTGGGGGTGACCAGGTCTGCAGGGGAGGGCAGTTGCGGGGGACCAGGCCTGTAGGGGAAGGCAGTTATAGGCAACCAGGCCTGCAGGGGAGGGCACTTGGGAGGGACCAGGCCTGCAGGGGAGGGCAGTTAGGGGTGATCAGGCCAGCAGAGTAGGGCAATTGGGGGTGACCAGGCCTGCAGGGGAGGGCAGTTGGGAAGGACCAGGCCTGCAAGAGAGGGCAGTTAGGGGTGACCAGGCCAGCAGAGTAGGGCAATTGAGGGTGACCAGGCCTGCAGGGGAGGGCAGTTGGGGGGGACCAGGCTTGCAGGGGAGGGCAGTTGGGGGCAACCAGGCCTGCAGGGGAGGGAAGTTGGGGGCAACCAGGCCTGCAGGGGAGGGCAGTTAGGGGCAACCAGGCTGGCAAGGGAGGGAAGTTAGGGGTGACCAGGCCATCAGGGGAGGGCAGTTGGGGGCAACCAGGCCTGCAGGGGAGGGCAGTTGGGAGGGACCAGGCCTGCAGGGGAGGGCAGTTGGGAGGGACCAGGCCTGCAGGAGAGGGAAGTTGGGGGCAACCAGGCCTGCAGGAGAGGGAAGTTGGGGGCAACCAGGCCTGCAGGGGAGGGCAGTTAGGGGCAACCAGGCTGGCAAGGGAGGGAAGTTAGGGGTGACCAGGCCGTCAGGGGAGGGCAGTTGGGGGCAACCAGGCCTGCAGGGGAGGGCAGTTGGGAGGGACCAGGCCTGCAGGGGAAGGCAGTTAGGGATGACCGGGCTGGCAGAGTAGGGCAGTTGGGGGTGACCAGGCCTGCAGGGGAGGGCAGTTGGGGGTGACCAGGCCTGCAGGGGAGGGCAGTTGGGTGACCAGGCTGGCAGAGGCAGGCTGGCAGGGGAGGGCAGTTAGGGGTGACCAGGCCAGCAGGGGAGGGCAGTTAGGGGCAATCGGGCCAGCAGGGCAGCAGTTAGACATCGATCAGGCTGGCAGGGGAATGGTTAGGGGGTGATCAGGCTGGCAGGCAGAAGCGGTTAGGGGCAATCAGGCAGGCAGGCAGGCGAGCTGTTGGGAGCCAGCAGTCCTGGATTGTGAGAGGGATGTCCGACTGTCCATGGGAATTGGGCTTATCGGGCCTAAACGGGCAGTTGGACATCCCTCGAGGGGTCCCAGATTGGAGAGGGTGCAGGCTGGTTTGAGGGATGCCCTCCCCACCCCTGTGCACAAATTTCATTCACCGGGCCTCTAGTATTATATAAAGGGTCCTACTCTTGCCCGCAGAGAAAATTCCTGCTTATCTGTCTTAGTTAGATAATGATCAGATACTGACATCTGACCCTACAACAGGGCAGTTCTCTCACTTCTATATATAACATAGCAGTTTACAGAGCAATCAGTGTAAAAGACACAGTGCAGGTAAAAACTGCTTAAGGAAAACTACCTAGAAGTAAATTTAACCAAGGAGATAAAAGACCTATCCTCGGAAAACTGGAAGACACTGAAGAAAGAAATTGAAGAAGATAAAAATAAATGGAAGTATATACCATGCTCACAGGAAGAATTAACATCATTAAAATGTCCATACTACCCAAAGCAATCTACAGATTCAATGTAATCCCTATCAAAATACCAATGGCATTCTTTACAGAACTAGGACAAATAATCCTAAAATTTAGATGTAACCACAAAAGATCCAGAATAGCCAAAACAATTTGAGAAAAGAGGACAAAGTTGGAGGTATCACACTACCTGATATCAAACTATACTACAAGGTTATAGTAACTTAAACAGCATAAAAGCAGACATATGAATCAATGGACCAGAATAGAGTCCAGGAAAAAACCCACACCTATATGGTCAACTAATCTATGACAAAGGAGGCAAGATATATAGTACAATGGGGGTGAAGACAGTCTCTTCAATAAGTGGTGGTAAGAAAACCAGACAGATACATTAAAAATATGAAACTAGACCACTTTCTTATACCACACAGAAGAATAAACTAAAAAAGGATTAAAAACTTAAATATAGACCTGAAACCATAATACTCCTAAAAGAAAACATAGGCAATAAACTCTTTGGCATTGCTCTTAGTAATATCTTTTTTAATATGTTTCCTCCGGCAAGGGACACAAAAGAAAAAATAAACAAATGGAACTATATCATACTAAAGAGCTTCTGCACAGTGAACGAAACCATCAACAAAACAAAAAAACAACCTACTGAATGGAAGAAGGTATGCACCAATGACACCTCAAAATATATAAGGAACTCATACAGCTTAACCCCCCAAAAAAACAAATCTCCAATTTAAAAAACGGGCAGAGGACCCAAATAGTCATTTCTCCCAAAAGGACATACAGATGGCCAAAAGACATATGAAAAGATGCTCAACATCACTAATCATCAGGGAAATACAAATTAAAACCTCAATGTGATATCACCTCACATCTGTCAGAATGACTATCATCAATAAATCAACAAACAAGTGTTGGCAAGAATGTGGAGAAAAAGGAACCCTTGAGCACTGTGGGATCATAAACTGGAGCAGCCACTATGGAAAGCAATATGAAAGTTCCTCAAAAATAAATAAAAATAGAACTATCATATGACCAAGCAATTCCACTTCTGGATAATTATCTAAAGAAATCCAAAATACTAATTCAAAAAGATATATGCAGCCCTATGTTCACTGCAGCATTATTTATAATTAGCAAGCTATGGAAGTAACCTAAGTGTCCACTGATAGATGATTGGATAAAGAAGATATGGTACGGGAGGGGTGGAGGGATTGAGCAAAGAAAAAAAAAAAGAGAGAAAGAACTCATGGACACAGACAATAGTGTGGTGATTGCCAGGAGTGGCAGAAGGGGGTTGGTGGGTAGAGGAGGAAGAGGGTATAAGGAGGATAAATGGTGATGGAAAAAAATAAGTCTTCTCGCCTTAAAAATTTAGAAATGCGTCTGGGATATCTGTGCACGTGTAAAGAGAAAAGCTAGTGTAAGACAAAATGTGCGCATGGTCCGATTTCAAATATTAGATAAGTCTTAAACTGGACTTGACTCTTTACAAGGGCTACAGAAATGAAAAACCCAAGACTGGTTTTTTCCTGAGAAAAATGGCAGATTTGACCAAAAGGAAAGAAATTCAAGCTAGTTCCAGCAACAGGATTCGCATTCCATAATAAAGAGTAGTTTTTAAAATGCCAATGAAGGGTGTTAAAAAGCTAACTTTTAAGGCCTTCAAGAAAATCAGTGAATTGTGTTACAAAAGAATTTATCCAAAGTAAATGCCTTAAAATAATTGGAATTGGATTTGAAACTCAAAAAATTGTTGAAAAATATATTATAAAGATCAAGTAGCCCAGATAAAGACTGGCTACGCCCTTTGTTAATGGAAGAAGGGGTGGTCACCCTTCCCCCAGCAGACAGGTAAATCAGCTTCCCACCAGTAGCCATTCTTTAAGGACAATTTTGCATTTGAATACCTACAAACTTGCTACTCAACTTCCCCCAGCAGAGAAAAAATATGGTTGGTTTAAAGTTAATTATTGTATTTTTGAAATTTATTCTTAAAAATATAAGGTAATACTAATCTAGAAATGATAAATATTTGACTAGCCAGTCTAAAAGTTTAAAGTTCAAATTAAGTTGGGAGAAAATGTAGTTGTGGTAATTAAATGCCTAAAGTATAAAAATTTATTTTTGAGAAAATAAAATGTTGTGTTTTCTCTAATAATTAGGAATTCAAAATATGTTGCTTATTGGTCTAATTAAAAAGAGGATTAATTCTGTGATCCCAACCAAAATTTTTATGCAAAAACTACTTAAAATTTAATTGATACCTTAGGATAATTATAAAAAGTATTATAATCTTTAAATCCTATGGATATTTGTTTGATGGTTTTTTCCATGTTAAAATTTCAAGGCTTTCACCAAGAGATGATTCTTGGAGAGCTCCAAGGGCCCAGAGTGGTTCAAAGAATTTGTTCTCTCTTCTGAAAGGAAATTTTTGAAATTTAACCAATCTAATATACTTGAAATTGCATGGAAAGCTTTATCAAATAAAAAATTAATAATTATATTTTACTTATAAATGTTATGAAAGTTTTGGCCTCTAAGGAGGACAAAACAAAATTTCTAAATAAAGCCAAATTTTTAACAGCAAAATTTTAAGATGGAAAGTTAAAATAACAAAAAGCCCATAGCCGCCTGCATTTTTAATTAGGATGGAGGTGCGACAAAGTTTGTGCCTTGTGAATCAGACATAAACATTTACTAAATTTGCTTTGCTTTGCTTTTTAAATAAAGATACCTACTTAAATTACTTGATAAATTAGCCTTTTTGAATTATAATCAAGGTCTTATATAAATTAAGCTAAATGAAAAGCCAATATTTTTAAAGCCACCAGAAACCGCTAGTAAGATTTCTGTTTGTCAGCAGTATAGTTTTGGCTTTAACAGTTTAGGCAGCTGCCATGATGACCACATGTCTTGCAGCTACCCTGGGGGCCGCCATCTTGAAACAGCAAAGGCCAACCCCTCTCTTTGAATAAAGTTACTGAGACCTCCCATGATCCCTCTGTATATGCTAATTAGCCAAAGGGGATACTCTTTACAAATAATATTCTAAGCTTAATAAAAAGGCAACTTTATGTAAAGTTACTTGTAATATAGCTAGTTATTCGGCTGTAGGCTTGAGCGCCAAGCAGCAGCCCTGTAGGTTGCTTGTCTTAAAGAAAGACAAAGAGTTTTAAAAGAAACTCTCTGTAGCCTGAGAATTATTTTGGAAGGAAATAAAGAGAGGTTTTCTTCAAACATCTGAAGAACTGTAATTGAAAGTCAATATATTTGGCCTCATAAACTAAAGTAAATAATTTGTGTTTTTGCCTTCCTGACAAAGTTTATGTAAAACTACTCAAAGACTAATTGCAAAAATTTGGTTAATGTCATTTATTGTCCATAACCTAGGACAAGTAAAGTTAAAAAATAAAGTTTATTTCAGATTAATTTAAATTGGCTAATTGAAATAAGTGAATATTCAAGAAAAGTTAATTGTACTGGACAAAAACCTGTTCCTGAAGTATTAAATAAAAATTTTTTATTGATAGTTCATCTCATAGTAAAATTGCTTAACATGCAATGAATCCAAAGCAGTCATATTTCTGTGCAAAAATTAAAATTAAGCCGAAACCGGTTTGGCTTAGTGGATAGAGCGTCGGTCTGCGGACTGAAAGGTCCCGGGTTTGATTCCGGTCAAGGGCATGTACATTGGTTGCAGGCACATCCCCGGTGGGGGGTGTGCAGGAGGCAGCTGGTCGATGTTTCTCTCTCATCGATGTTTCTAGCTCTCTGTCCCTCTCCTTTCCTCTCTGTAAAAAGTCAATAAAATATTGGAAAAAAATTAAAATTAAAAGTTATCAAGATTGCATTGTAAAATTTCTAAAAGCCTAATATTTAAATAAAAAAAGGGGGGATAGTGGAAAAATATGATATGTGGAGAAATACCCTGTAAGTAAATTACATCAAGAAATTTTTTACTTTGGAAAATTATTTTTCATTTGTAATACTAATAGCAAGACACCCATGAACACACATGGTGTCAAAATAAGCCAAAGGAAAATTGCTGGGCAAAAAATGAAAAAGGATCCCAAGTCAAATTTATAGAAAAGAATTCTTTATTAACCTTTGGTCGAGAATATGTTTGTATATTTTCAGAAAAGCCCATGTGGATTCCTGCAATAGCGGATCCCAGAGAGAAACTGACCGGATTGCTCCAGCCATGAAGACAAGAGGAGAAACAGTCCAGAGATGGAAGCCGCTGAAGACGCCTTGCTATGCTAGCAGTCAGCAGCTGTGCATCGCTGCAGGTTGCCCAGGACCAAACCAGAGAAGGCTGGAAATGCATTGCCACCGTTTGTCCACCATCCAGAACTAGCATATCATTGCTGACATGTACACATAAGGAACTGTTCGACATTGAAATTGGGACTCAAAACTGTTGGACATTGAAATTGGGACTCAAATAACTGTTGGCCCAGGAAGAAACTTACTACAGACTGATTCATTTGCCTCTCAGCATAACCATTATTGCTTGTCTCATTTTTGTTCTTATATGTTTATTTCTAGTCTGCAGATGCAAGATTTTTTAAGGAAAAAAAACAGGGGAGATGTTGGAAGCCGCCCATTGCCTTCACTAGCAGAGAGATGTGGACAAGGAACCCGGAAGGCTGGTTAACCTTGAAGGCTCTGAAAAGTCAGAGCCAACTACCCACTGTTGAGTTGAGACAATGGTAGCTAAAGCAACTTCCACCTTTTAGTTTTATGTAAATTCTTGCTGATTGGCTATTATTGGAATTGCCTGCCTAAAGGCTATGGGTGTATCCCATAGTCTTAATAAAAGGGATAGCAAGGCCAGAGCAGGGTGAAGTCCTTCCCCTTGAGTTGGGCTCCCGCCTGGCCCCCAATATTTCCAAATTAATATTTTCTAGTCTCTTTGTGTGCAGCCTCCTCCAGAGCCCGAACCCTGAACCTGAACCCTGAACCTCACGGGACGTGAAAGAGGTTCACTACAGAGGGCAGTTGGGGGCGATCAAGCCTGCAGGGGAGGGCAGTTAGGGGTGACCAGGCCGGCAGAGGAGGGAAGTTGGGGGTGACCGGGCCTACAGGGAAGGGCAGTTGGGGGGACCCAGGCCTGAAGGGGAGAGCAGTTGGGGGGGACCAGGCCTGCAGGGGAGGGCAGTTAGGAATGACCAGGCCTGCAGGGGAGGGCAGTTAGGGGCAATCAGGCTGGCAGGGGAGCAGTTAGGCATCAATCAGGCTGGCAGGGGAGTGGTTAGGGGGTGATCAGGCTGGCAGGTAGGAGCGGTTAGGGGCAATCAGGAAGGCAGATAGGCGAGCAGTTGGGAGCCAGTAGTCCTGGATTGTGAGAGGGACGTCCGACTGCCCATTTAGGCCCGATCCTACCGGGTATTAGTATTCCCCAACTCAAGGGGAAGGACTTCACCCTGCTCTGGCCTTGCTATCCCTTTTATGAAGACTATGGGATACACCCATAGCCTTTAGGCAGGCAATTCCTACCGGGATCAGGCCTAAACGGGCAGTCGGACATTCCTCGAGGGGTCCCAGATTGGAGAGGGTGCAGGCTGGGCTGAGGGACACACACCCCCGTGCACGAATTTCGTGCACCGGACCTCTAGTATAGTCAATAATATTGTAATAACTATTTATGGTGTCATGGGTACTAGACTTATCAGAGTGATCACTTCATTAGTGATATAAATGTCTAATAACTATGTTGTGCACCTGAAACCAATATAATATTTTATGTCAATGATAACTGGAAATTTTTTTTTAAATGTTTAAACTACTCAAGGAGAAGAGTAAAACTGGGCTAGCTTTACATATTCTCAAGAAGCCTCAATGTGGACTTAAGTATGAAGCCAACAGATATCAGAGTCCTAGCACTAATCAAGGGGTTCATAACCCAGCAGGGGGCTTCTGGTATAACAATACATATACAACTATCAAACTCTACCCCCAGAAGTTCTTATTCCATATAGCTAGGATGGGACCCAGGAATGTGTATTTTTTAAATGTTGCATAGGTATTCTGAATGTCTCACTGCCCTCCTGACCCTTTCCCCAAGTGAGAACCATCAAGCTATAGCCAATGATCCATAAATGTTTTGCCCTGGTTGGTGTGGTTCAGTTGGTTAGAGCATTGTCCTGTGCACCAAAGGGTCACAGGTTCAATTCCCAGTCAGGGCATGTAAGGGAGGCAACAAATCGATATTTCTTTCTCACATTTCTTTCTTTCTTTCTTTCTCTCTCTCTCTCTCTCTCTCTCTCTCTCTCTCTCTCTCTCTCTCTCTCTCTCCCCTTTCTCCCTCTCCCTCTCTCCCTCTCTCCCTCTCTCCCTCTCCCTCTCCCTTTCTAGAATCGATGAAAAACATATCCTTGGGTGAGGATTTCAAAGTTTCCCGCCCTAACTGGTTTGGCTCAGTGACTGAGCGTTGGCCTCCGGACTGAAAGGTCCCAGGTTTGATTCCGGTCAAGGGCATGTACCTTGGTTGCGGGCACATCTCCAGTAGGAGGTGTGCAGGAGGCAGCTGATCAGTGTTTCTCTCTCATCAATATTTCTAGCTCTCTATCCCTCTCCCTTCCTCTCTGTAAAAAAATCAATAAAATATATTTAAATAAATAAATAAATGTTTCCCTACTACCAAACAGATGGATTAAAGAATTTCAATACTAATACCTGGGCTCAAACACTGAGCAAAAATTGAAATTTAGATTTATTGCCAGTTTTTTCCTCCTCCAAGAAACTCACCTACACAAACTCTTCGCAGAGTCATATGTTAAAAAGCTCAAAGTACCACCATATAATTAAATAGGACAGGAAAATGAGAGAAAAAGGTGTTGTGTGTTGGGGAGGGAGGAATATGAGAATTAATTATACTCATATTCATAAAAACTGATAACTAGAAGAAGGTGCAAGTTGCCTTGCCCATTGTTTCCAGAAGGGATGCTATATACCCAGACTGGATTAATGGCTATTGAGGAGGAGGAAAATTTCAAAACCTCCTTCACTTACTTTTTCAAAATCTAACAACCCTCCAGCATAGGCAACGCTTTTGTATCCCTGACTTAAATCTTGCCTGCTCAGCTTCAGTCCATTTCTATCCTTTGTTTAAAAGAGAAAAACAACCCAGCTCCCTTCACATAAAAATCTTTCAGAAACTTCAAGAAAATAGGGAGAGGGTTAGCTATCAAAAGCACACACATTTACTTCTTAAGGAAAACATAGCTTCAACTGAGATGAGAAGTAGAACTGACAATTAATTGTACAGGGCTCAAAGTTGAAGGATGTTTACAACTGATAACTTTACACTTCATCCAAGACCCAGCAGAAAAGGCATAAAACCTCAAATTATTTCCAATTCTATTATACTGCAGAGAATTCCCTTCCTTAGAGAAGTTTTTTAAAATCCCAGCTCTCATCTACTCTCTCTCTAATAATTTAAATACTCATCTCTACAGCTCTCACTTCAGTTTTTAACCGTATTTTAAACATCTTTTAAAAATAGGTCTCTCCTTAATTAAAAATCCTTTCATGAACACTACTTTCTGCATATATGTACTTCCCTGTCACACCTAACTAGGCTGCATCTCTACTTCTTTTTCAACATTGATTTCTCTTCTCAAGAGGTCACACAACTCCTCCTGATAATTTCCTGATCAATTCTTCTAGAATTCCAAATTTATCCCTACCATATTTGACATCTTTAAATTTTCCTCATTCATTTACTATTTGCTGCATATCTTACACAGTACAGTGTGATATAAAGGAAATAAAGAACATTACACCTGACCTTTGGAAATGAAGACATACATAAAAGAATAATTGGTTCCAACATAGTTGGGGGGGGGGGGGGAGGGGGGAGTCAGAAAAGGCCTTATGGCTCCAGTAAATACAGAATTGGACCTAAAAATAAGTGGAGAATTTGGTGGAAAGGCTACTTTAGGTAGAAGGAATACTATGATTCAAAGCAGCAGGCCATCTGAGGTAAGAGCTGAATAAAGGCCCTCTGTCACTTCCTTCTTTGCTCCCCGCCCCCCAAAAGGCATATGTCTTGGCCTTCAAATTTTATTTTAGAGTCTGTTGTCCATGAATCACGTGCTCTCTGAGTGTTACCGTGATTATCCACAGCCACCACACATTAGAGCAGCTAACAAAGCTTCATACGCCAAATCTTATGTGGGTTACCACAAGGCAGGCTCTTAGAATCATCTTAGACTCTTCAATAAGGAGTGTGAGGAGTCAGATACCTGTAGAGTCCTAAGCACACAAAGACAGCTACTACTTTTAGGTGCTAAAGATATATGCATAAGTGCTCTTGCTCTGTCAGACTACTGAAGGGTCTTTCAACATCAGCTAAGTATTTCCTTTATTCACAGCTCTAGAACAAACAGAGTCTGAAGCACTGCCATGGCCATGTGGCTCAGCTGGTTGGAGCATCATCCCATACACCAAAATGTTGCAGGTTTGATTCCTGGTCAGGGCACATACCTAGGTTGCAGATTCACTCCCTAGGTTGGGGTACATACAAGAGGCAACTAATCAACGTTTCTCTCTCTCTCTTCTCTCCCTTCCTCTCTCTTTCTAAAAATCAATAAAAACATATCTGCAGGTGAGGATTTAAAAAAAAAGAAAGTCTGAAGTACTGAATTCCTATTTGAAACGGATGTTTTTCACTGTTTTCTTGGGGAGCTTCTCTTCTCCTCCTCTTGCCTCAGGATTCACAGTTCAAGCATCCCTTCCTCTGTGAAGTCTTTCCTAATTCCCCTTAGGTTCCCGCTCCTATGCCGCCATTACCATTTATGCATACTTCTAGGGCACCACTTACCACACCATGTTGTAATTATTTGTCTACAAGTCTAACAAGCCACAAGCTCTTTGATAGCAAAGAATGTTTTACTTATCACTGATTCCATGCATAATAGGTACAATAAATATTTGTTGAATGCATTAATAATGAACAACATGGGAAGTATTAAAGAATGATGATCATATCTTCTGGATCCCAAACAAAAATTACAGTAAGTATTAACACTGAAGACTAAATTTCCATCATACATTTATACTATTTAAACCATTCTCAGTCAGAAAAAGAGGCCAAAGATATGAGAAAATTGCTCTAATAGTGCTGGTCATTGCCAAGTTACCAATCAAGAATACGAGTGTTTGTAGCACTAAGAATGACCCAACACAAAAAAATGAGTGAACAGAATCAACTCTAAGTAAGTTTCTAAGTTTCAGGCCCATTCTCCCACATCTGGAGAATATGAACAACAATTAATAGGAGTCCTTGGAAAAGTCACTATCTTCACTGCCAAGGAACCTTGTAGCCAATTTCGATTTAACTTTTTGAAAAAATTGACTTCAGAGAGGCAGGGAGAAAAAGAGAGAGATAGGAACATCAACGATGAGAGAGAATCATTGATCGGCTGCCTCCTGCATGTCCCCTCCTAGGGATTGAGTCTCTAACTCGGGTATATGCTCTGACTGGGAATCAAACGTGAACTCCTGGTTCATGTGACCTCCTGGTTCGTGAGTCAATGCTCAACCACTGAGCCACACTGGCCAGGCCCAATTTTGATTTAATATGACCTGAGAAATATACAGGAAAGCTATTCACCTTCTGACCAAATTCAAGTAAGGTTCTGCTAAGAGATAGCTTTCTGAACTAAGTCCTCCCAGAACCCTGCCATGTTGTACATTAGCACTCTCAATCACTTCTCATTGGCTTTACTAATCTCTGAAGATACAAGGCAGTAAAATGCTATGGTCTCAAATGCCTCTCCCTGTAGCAATCCTGTACCACACAAGGCTACTACTCTGTTTAAACACTGCTAATATACAAAGATCTAATCTAATCCTCTGGGAACAAAGCCCTAGATTCCCTCAGGGATTCAATAAATTTAGTCAACTTTTGTATTTTTAAAGTTGTGGGCCTCAACACAGTTGAAGAAAACATAAAGACCAACACTGAGTGGATGCAAAGGGACTTGGCCTCTCAGGAACTTGTGCAGCAGCAGGGTGGCATGTGGCTCTTGGCATACAGTGAATGAAATAAGCAACGTTCAAGGGCAAACCAGGAGAACTGTTTTGCTGTTATCATTCCTAAGAAGTCAAGAAGCTCCAGTTAAATAAATTTAGGTTTCTTGAAGAGACAAATATGTTTTGAGCCCAGGCAAGAGCATTTGCCAAGCCAATTCCTCAGACTAGATGTTCTAGCATATTTCTTTCCTTTTTTTAAATTTTAATTGATTTTAGAGAGGAAGGGAGAGGGATAGAGAAATAGAAACATTGACGAAAGAGGAACAGTCATTTAGCTGCCTCCTGCATGCCCCCTACTGGCGAGCAAGCTCTCAACCCCGACATGTGCACCGACCAGAATCAAACTGGTGACCTTTTGGCTCCTGAATTGACACTCAACTGCTGAGCTACACCAGCCGGGCAGTTCTAACATATTTCCTTATGCTACCACCTTCTTACATAATCCAGCCATGACACTAACAGTTGCAGCTACATTAGTCACGGCTTAGCCCTTCACAGGATATGTGATCCCACTACCCTCTTCCAAGAAGGGAAACTGAGTCACAGCATATCAACTGGCTTCCCCAAGCACAGACTTAGTTTGTAGTGAATTGAATCCAGGTTGCCTTCCTCCCAATCCTTTTTCCATGAATTGAATCTCGGCATGCCCACCCCTGCGGCTATTTCTCCTTTAACCTCAAACTAAACCATGGCTTTCTTGAAGGGCAGAGATGGGCACACTTGATCCTTTAGAGCCACAGGGCCTTCTAGTTCTCCTCTTTCCCAAGAAAGCGTTAAGGTGAAAGAGGAACACGGAGCAAAGGAGGGGAGGGTTGGAAAAAGGGGGCTCCCAGTGCTAGGACTCACCTTGGAGCTGAGGTCCTCTCGCCGGTTGCCTGCCTTGCTCCTGCGTAGTTTGATGGATGGGGATCGCAGCAGGTTCTTGAGCCGGCTGGTAATGGTTGACCCTTCCACAGCCATCATGATGAGGAGTCCCTGGACAGTTCCTGGCACAGTCTTGGGGTGTGCCTCAACAGCAGCACTGCCTGTCCACTCCACGGGGTCTTCCGGTATGCCCGCTCACTGGCCTGAGGTAGCAGGAGGCCACCTTACCGTCTGCCTAGCCGTGTCTGCCGCTCTCACCTCGGCATTGCTCTTCACCCTCACACTCCCGCCTTCAAACCCTGCGCGGTTCCTCACCGTCTGGAAGAACAGGCCCGTGCCTGCCAGAGGCGTCTGAACCGGAGGATGGACGGGCCCTACGAGGGCTAGTACCTGGTGGCTGGTCTGGTCCCCGTCAATTCCCAGCTGTTCCCATGGCAATCGCAGTGTTCGCGGAAGCACGCCGCCGCCGAGGCCACCGGAATCCCTCAGGGGCCCGGGAACCTGCGCCAGCGGCCGCAGGGCACTCGGCACCGCGGGGCTCGCTGTGGCCCGGCAACCGCTCCGCCACTGGAGCCTCCCACCCCCACCCCGCCCCTCGGGGAGCCTCACACTGGGGCCCCGGACCTTCCTCTTTCACCTCCCTTAGGAGCCCCTGCTGCTCGCCAGCGCCCCCGCTCGGACCCAGCCTCACCAGCCCTGGGGCCCGGGGCCCGCGACGCTCACAGCGCCCTCAGCCATCGCGCTCGGCGATTTCAGCCCCGCGGCCGCAGCGGCAGCAGCAGCTATGGCGGCACAAGCGGCTCAAAACGCGAAGTACCGCCGAGGCCAGGCTACCGACTAGGCCGGCGGAGCGGAGGCGAGAGGGTGCGGTCTGTAGCCGAGGGCGTTCCTGGAGTGACCAATAAGGTGCGGGGGGCGGGGCCAATGGGCGGGCCGAGGAAGCCGAGGACCTGGGACTCGAGAACCACGGATTCCGCACGGCGTAGTCGCGGGTATCCCTCCTAGAAAAAGGTCGGCACGACTCGGCTTCAGAATGGAAAGAACCAAGCCTTTTATGGCATTAGGAGGCCTGGTTCCCTAGAAAAGTACACTCCCCAGAGCCCCAACAAGACGGTAACTACGCCCCGTGGTGCCAAGGTTGGCATTTGATAGGCCCGAGGGACCAGAACCGAAACTAACGCTTAGCTCAGAATTACAAAACGGAGGCACAGCCGTAAGGCTCTGCTCCCCATCGACCCCAAGCGCTGGGACTCAAAGCGGTTAGAAGAGTTGACCTACGCGGAGAGGACTCCGGAGCAGCGGTCGCCAACCGGTGGTCCGTGAGGTCCGTAAATTTGGCGACCGCTGCTAACGTTTTCGATTGCTAAGAAGTGTTATTAACTGGGCAACCCAATTGGCCATGTTGGAAGTAAGGGGAGGGAGATGATGGAGCTTTAGGTATGTGGGGGAGGAAAAAGAAAAATATATGTTCCTATGAGAGAGATTTGTTTCACGGTTTCTTTAACCTTCAGTGTCCCATCGGCTCCCACCCCGAGTTAACCAGGACTTTGTTGATCCAGTGCTTTTCCTTATTCCTATCAAAATTCACTCGTAAAACCTTTTCCCTATTACTGTACTACTTTGGTGAGGTCACTGTCAAGCTTGCTGACTAGTTGTAGTGGTATAAGCTTTCGCTCATGGGAGTTGGGGGCGTGCACAGAAATAAAATAACTTTACAATATTATTCCACAGGTGTCTCTGCAATTAAGAGTTTATTTTCTAGGCGCCTTTCTGCCTCGTTGCAACTTCAAGAAATTGCCTTATGAAAAGGTAAGCCTAAGCCAGAGAAATAGTACAAAACATGTGTTTCAACCTATCCAGATCTTTGGAACACTTGGTGGACACGTTAGTAAGAGTGAAGAACCCCTAAACGCATTGCTGTGGGTGGGTATTGTACAGCCAAGTGGCAAAACAGGTATGTACTTGTGTGTACTCTAACCATGTATTAAAAACAAAATCGTAAAGCTCACAGATCAAGAAGTGGCCTCCTAGAAGACAGATTAGCAATAGCTACGGAGGCATGAGACTTCCCTTTCCCTTCAACCATGCACTGCAGATGTAATGAAATTGTAAAATGATATTCTCACTACTCCTTGCTAAGTCTGTCATTTTACAGTGGTAGGAGCCAATATAACACTAATAAATGGTGCCACCTGGTGTCCTTACTTGTGTGCTGCATTCCCAACAACGGCCATTAAGAGTTGTCCCTGTTTCTCTCCAGATCACTTTTGTGTCCACTAGTGGTTTACTCACTCATGGCCAAGTGAAATGGGTTTAGAGTATCATTGGTCATTCCCTGTCCAGCGCTACACTGGTTTATCCCCTTAGAGAAAATGTTTCCCAAATTACTCTCATCTGAAGCTGAAGTTACAGAGGCAAATTCAAGCTCCGCTTTTCAATGTCTAAGATTATCTAGCTGAAAAGCAACTGAGTACAGTGTAAGTTCAGATACTTCTAGTCCAGGGCCAAAACCACATTTATTTTTAAATTCTTCACAATTTAGTCCAACCTTTATTGTCTAGGTAGGTACCAGGCAGCCTTTGAAGTGCCAATATGTGAATAGGCTAGGCTGTTCTCAAGCTTCATGAACTCCTCAGAAAATAATAGTCCCAGATCCAGTGGAATAGAAGCCTTATTCCCCTTTTCTCCAAGTTAAATACTTGCCACCCCACCCTTCACAATGCAGTTGACCATCCACACACTATTTCACTTTTTATTCTGCTTGTGTATGTCCTAAACATGTATACGGTTGTCACTCTTAAAAAGGTGCCTAAGAAAAGATGTATACACTTGTCTGTTTTGCACTATACTCATTAGACGATTTTAAAAATTCAGCCTAGATTTAACATGCCAATACGTGCACTTATAAGATTCTTGAAAACTAACAGGCTATAGTAATTTGCTCACCAATTCAAATATTTATTTAGCACCTTTATATGCAAGGCACTGTAGGACAGCTGAGACCAATGCTTGCAGTTAGAAACAGGATCTCAAAACAGTGCTTCCAAGACTGCATTCCTACTTAAATTCTAAGAGCAGAGTTTACTAGAGCGAATTTAGTAGAGCTTAGATTTGTCTCAGAATTCCCAAGTCATCCCAGTTTTTAACCATCTCATCATATTCCACACACACTTGCATCACTTTACTCAACACATCTTTTGTAGTTCAAGTTTAACATACAATTATACCTCAATTCAAGTTGATCATATATATATATACACACACACACACACACACACACACACACAAATAAAAGAGTAAGATGCAAATTGACCATACCTTCATGACGCCCACCAGCCAATCAGGAGTATGCAAATTAACCCAGCAAAGATGGTGGGTTAATTTGCATACGCAGGCATGGAGTGGCAAGGGTGGGGTAGGACGCTTGTGTCATCGCCATGGCGACAACACAGGCATTCCACACTGCCCCAGCCACTCCGGGCCTCTGGGCAGCATGGGAAGGCAGAAAGGCGGCTCCAGCCAGAGTGAAGGCAGTGCCAGCAGCCAGGGGGGAAGGAAGGCCCATTCTTGCACGAATCTTCATGCATCGGGCCTCTATTGTGTGTGTGTGTGTGTGTGTGTGTGTGTGTGTGTATATATATATATATATATATATAATTTCTAACTAATTTCAAAAATGCATTTTTTACCATTTTGTCTCCAAATGGCAGAGGCCATATACCTACATCTTTAATTTTCTCTGCATCCAGCCATTCATGTTCATGTAAAATTTTATTAGACACTAGAGGCCTGGTGCATGAAATTCGTGCATAGATAGGGTCCCTAGGCCTGGCTGGCAATCAGGGCTGATTGGGGTCTTCCGGCTGCCGGCAGGGGCCTTCCTTCGTTCTGCACCACCCCCTGGTGGTCAGCGCATGTCATAGTGAGTGATCTCCTTGTCTCCCAGTCTAACTCCCGAGGGAACACTTTGCATATTAGCCTTTTATATAGAGAGAGGCCCAGTACACAAATTCATGCACCAGTGGGGTCCCTCAGCCTGGCCTGCAGGATTGGGCCGAAACTGGCTGACATCCCTGAGGGGTCCTGGATTACGAGAGGGCGCAGGCCAGGCCGAGGGACCCTACCAGTGCACAATTGGGGCTGGAAAGGGACGCAGAAGGTTGGCCAGCCAGGGAGGGACCACAGGAGGGCTCCAGGGTGTGTCTGGCCCATCTCACTTGGTCCTGATCAGCCGGACCCCAGCAGCAAGCCAACCTACCGGTCGGAGTGTCTGCCCCCTAGTGGTCAGTGCACATCATAGCAACTGGTCAACTGTCTGTCCCCTGGTTGTCAGTGCACGTCATAGCAAGCAGTTGAGCGGCCTAGCATATTAGCATATTACACTTTGATTGGTTGAATAGCCAATCGGAAGACTGGACATTTAGCATATTAGGCTTTTATTATATAGGATAATACGTGAAGTATTGATGCTCTTACAAGTACTTTCTTCAAAATCAGCAATTTTGTGCAAGAAATGTATTCTGATTGGTTATCAATCACTCTCTATAAATAAAGTACCTGAAAATGGGCCTACTCTGTGCATTGCTTTTTTAAAAATCTTCTGGGAGGAACAAGGGTTATCATTTTTTAGACCCATCTTCAAAGTGTATTTATCTCTCAGTTCACCTGACACCATTCCATTAGACCAGTGATGGGCAACCTTTTTTTGTTGTTGTTTTGTTTTAATATTTTATTGATTTTTTACAGAGAGGAAGGGAGAGGGACAGAGCTAGAAACATCGATGAGAGAGAAACATTGATCAGCTGCCTCCTGCACATCCCCCACAGGGAATGTGCCCGCAACCAAGGTACATGCCCTTGACCGGAATCGAACCTGGGACCTTTCAGTCTGCAGGCTGACGCTCTATCCACTGAGCCAAACCGGTTTCGGCTGATGGGCAACCTTTTGAGCTTGGTGTGTCAAACTTCGCCAAAAAACTGAGCATAACTCGGGTAGTGTCACTTTGAGGGAAAAAACATTATTTCGCAAATGTTTCATCCTCGGCATGCGGCCGCCTCAGCGGCCGCGTGTCATCATAAATGGCTACACGTGTCAGTGCTGACACGTGTGTCATAGGTTCGCCATCACTGCATTAGACTATCTCAACCAGTATAATTAGGGGGGTAGATGGGAATTATACCACTGAACTTCCCAAATAATATATGGATTGTAAAAAAAAAAAAAATATATATATATATATATATATATATAGATTGTCTGCCTCTGTATTCAAAACATTTTCATACTTATTAATTGAAAGGCCTACTGTCAGGTATTTCATCCATAATTCTGGGGGGAAAAGACTTTGATTTACTATAAAATTACACAATGTAATTTGTGTTTATATAACTGGACTTGATCTATGGCCTAGAGTAGTTCAATCTAAAGGATTCCTTTAATAAAAACATTTTTATAAATCGTGATACTAGTTTACATATATCTTAAGATCATGTACTGTGCCCTGGCCAATGTGGTACAGTTGGTTAGTATGTCATCCTACCATATATCAAAAGGCCGTGGGTTCTCTTTTTCTCCCTTCCACTCTCTAAAATCAATTTAAAAAAATTTTTTTTTTAATCATTTATAGTCCTTACTTGCTAAGACTGAGTTTATGTCCTGTTATTCCCAAGGGTAACAGGCATATTACCCTCGCACACATTGGTATTATGAGGCTAGTCTTTCTTCATTGTAGAACGATTTCTTGGTATATAAACTTGCCGTCAAGTTGTACAAAATTTTGAAGTCTCCATGTAAAACATGCTTCAAGAATTAGAACGCCAAAAATTCCCCAAAATGGCATGTCAAAAATTTTGAAAACAGTAAGGAATTCCTTATGATAAGCCTACTTCAGTGGCACCTCTCTCAAATATGACTCGGGGCATTAGGATTCTCTACTCCAACTCAGCACAAACTTTCCAACACCAAGACCTGCTTTAATTATTATAACCGATTTATTTCTTTCAAGTTCACACATTCTGCCTTCCACTCGCCAAACTTCTTCTGTTCTTGGGTTTCTAAAAAAATAGTCATTTTTCAAAAGCAGAAAAGGAAAGATATATATTTAATATATAAAAGAAAAGGCTAAATCTGACATAATTATATTCTTAAAAACATTCCATTTATTTACAGATGTATAAAAAGGCGAATTATTGGGCTACTGAGATCATGCTTCTTATAGAGTTAGGGTGAGAGCTCACTATTCTCCAGATTCCTCAACTTCTCTTGCTCAACTACATCTTTCATAATCACACATGTAATTTTCATAGATCAGTTTCTCCTGGGGTAAGGTTAAAGGGTTTGGATTTTTTTGTTTCAGGATTGTTCTGAAGACTGAGCCCTCCTCAAAATAGCCCTGATATCTTCTTAATTCTAAGAGGTCTTGAAAACACCATGATCTTGGGGGTCTGTAATGACATCTGCAGCCTTCCTTGAACACTGGGAATTACCTCTTATTTCCATCTTATTACAACTCTCATAAATAGTCAAATATCTTTCCATCAAGAACTGACTACTACCTGTTTGTCTATAAAAAAGGGAACAGTGTTCAGAAGCAGAATGGTCCTTCTTTTCCTGAGGATTCTTTACTCACTTGCCTGTTCCTTGGCTGACTCTCAAAAGGCATAACAAGAGCTTTGGGAAGTCAGGAGGAAATGTGAGGACAAGATGAGCAAGGAAATAATGGGAAACTGCTATACCTAGATTAAAGTACTAGCATCTCCAAGGACAATTATTAGCAGGGAAGACAGGTGCTAGACTCCTTGGCTAAGGCATGAATGAAATCTGCTGGGGAGAGGGGAGTGGGAAGGATAATGAGAAGCACTCATTACCTACTTCAAGCTTCTTCAGTAACCTTAGAGGAGGGAAAGTTGAATGTTGGATGAGCAAGGTGTAGAAAGGCAAGTAGCACGAAACAAAGAATTTGCTCCCACTGCAATTTGCAGAGGAAAATTTTCCACCCTTTTTCATCTGTTAATTACCAGAGTTACTAGAAAGGGAACCAACCATGAAAGTAGTAATTTACTGGCTAGAACCATTCCAAAGTTGGTCTCACAACCTAGGTCTAAAGATACACTGAGTGGGATTTGGGATAAAGGCAGGGGATGTAGAAGAAATAGCATCACCTAGGCACAGCCCAGGCACTGGAAGCTCTTGTGTTAGTGTTTAACAACACAAGCAAATCCTGTCAATGAAGACAGAACATGGGTTACATTCCAAAATATAATTATTTAAGAAAGGCAAAATGTAGCAGCTAAATCCCAGTCTATACATTTTCAGAATAGTGATTCTTGCCCCCGGGAGTTCCCAAGAGACCCCTCAAGTGCACCATGATTATTTACAAACTAGATAGGAAACATCATTTCTATACTCAATACAAATCTCATCTTCTAGGTTGAAAACTTCAGCCTTTGAGAAATCTATCAAAACAACTATACAAAAATATAAATATCTTCATCTTTACAGGCTGTCAGTCCTTCATTCCCTGACAGCTAATGCGTGAAAAAGCTCTACAGATCATTGAATCCATGGTAGCAGATAATAAAAAATATATCTTGTGATTCAAATACTGCCTTATTTCCCTGGTAGAGTGCCTTCTGTGACTTTTCTTTACTTAACATCCTGTGCAGGTAATGAATGAAACCTTCAAGCACCAGGAGGCTGGTTTGCTTTGGAAAATAACCAGCCCCACAATTTTTTATTTTGGCCACTGTCTCTGGTCTCGGGAGGGAATGCTTTTCATTTTAGTTGCCTCCTGAGTGACATGATTTATGAAATGGGGAGGGCTCCCTCTATGCCCACCTCCAAAATATATATTCCAGGTGAAAATCCGTGGTCCTATGAAATGGTCTTTTCAGTGCCCAAAGACAGTAAGGGAGAACTAGGTGTTTTTTTTTAACATCTCAGAATAATTATCTTAGTAATAAAAGTTAAAAGCATTCCTAATTTGCCAAAAAGACTTGGATTGAATTCTTACTGAAAATGTGAGGGAATGGAAGTTATTTGGGATATGAAAGAGCATATTTTGCTGAATGACACAAAGTACTTCACTTTGGTATTCCATGTTATCCCATTCCTCTCCACCTACTTTTAAAACACCAACTGAAAACTCTTTTCTGGATCCTTCTACACAAGTGCATCACCTCCCTTGGATTTCACACCTAAACCATAGCTATCAAACTACAGTTCAGTCCATAGCAGGTCTGAAGTCTCAAGCAGCTTTTTATCTCGTAGGGAACTAGAAAACCACTATGGATCTAGAATCTTATGAATTCCTTAGGTGAGAGGAACACCTCATGTTCAGTAATGGATCAATCACATCTTAGAGAGGATGAGGAGACCCAGCACCACAAATGAGGTAACACATTTTAACATGATTAGAATTTCATAATAGTAATTTCTTACACCAAGGTCAGCAACCTATCCCTTTCTCCACCATTATCCACTGCATCGAAGTCAAGGATCACAGTTCCATGACACAAATAAACAGATGCCAACAGAGAAAGGAGGTTTCCCCTCACAGCCTGGCTTCTGCCTAAGGACAAATAAGTTCATTTCCCTGCAGAACTTGGTGAGGCCCCCGAGTTGCCCAATTTGACCGCAACAGGTGCCAATGTAGGCATCACCTTGCTCTCCCGGCTTTCCTGGTCATTCCCTATTAAGTTTATTTTGTGTCCAACTGACCCAACTTTGGCAGCTACAGGTGCCAAACAAGGCATCACCTTGAGACTCTGACAATCTGCATCACTGGGAGGATTAGCTGCTTTTAAACCCAGAGGTGCCAACTTTGGCATAGGCCTCCACAAAGTGTCTGTAATGTTGTTCTCTAGGCCAGCTTTCATGCGCAGAATGGGGGGTGAGGAAATATTTTCAGACTCTGCAGGGATACCAGAAGTACCCTTCCCTCCATCACTGACTTTCCTGTGGGAAAGAGGGGAATCCTTTATCTCAGAGTCAATAACAATCTTAAGGACATCTGGCTCAGAGGCTGGTTCTACAATTTGTTTTTCATTCTCAGAAAAGTCATCATCTTCCAAGTGCAAGAGAAGGGGACTGGCAGAGTCACTCTCTCCTTGTACATCAGGCAACTCTTTCACACCAGTTCCCAAGTGGCCAATCTGGAAACTTGCTCTGTTCCCAGGAGGATGCTTACTGATGAAAGCCTGTCGAGCATCCCCTGGGAATTCTGTATCCATAGAGCTGGGCAGTTCCGCCAGGCTAACAGAGTCATCATTTAGTTGCTGATTAAGAAAGGCAATCTCATTGAGCAGAGAAGTCAGTGTCTCATCAGTATCATCCTCATCTTCCATGTTAGTTAGCAGTTCGCTGGGATCCAGTGCTGCTTCCTCTATAGCTGAGGCTGCCTTTCTTAGTTCCATCTCTATGCTTGAGTCTTTCAGATCTTTCATTTTTAATTTATGAAATGAAGACTCCTTTGGCTTCAGTCTCTCCCGTCTTGATCCACTCTCTTTCCATTTATACTGAATCCCTCTCGGATTACCAGAAATCCTTTTGGGTAAGAAATCTTGTGCTTCTTGCACACTGGAAATATCAACCATTTGTGGAAAACCAGAATCTTTATTTGCTAGAAAACCCTGTGTTGGACCCAGTGCCATTCTGCCACCTTTATGATTGCCTCTGGAAGAGATTCTACCTGAATCTTCAAAGGAGTTATCTTCATTCCTGACAGTCTTTTTCAGGTGGTCAGGTGACTTGCCATCAGGAACTTCATGAGAATATTTGCTGCCACTCGTATCTACCAAACCTCCCTCTGTGGCCAGTGATGTCACGTTAACAATTCTTGGCATCATAAATAAGTCATCATTTTCTAGGAGAAAAAAAATTTCATTTAGATCTATAGTAGTAAGCATCTCTCTCATTCATACCCAATGACTATTTGGGGAATTGTAGTTAAAATTCCAATCTATTTTTATCAAAAAGCTAAAAAGAAATAATAGTTCTTCAAATTATAGACCTAGCCTAACAATATGTAAAATCCAATAAAAACAACTGGTATTTTAGATCCTAAAACCTAACTATAACCCTAGCCTTAGCACTAGCCCTAACACCCTAATTTAAACCCTAACCTTAAAAAACACACATACAAAAAAAAAACACTGGTATTTGATATTCCATCCTTAATAAAAGTTCCATTTAATTATTTTATAGAAATGCTCCCCAAGTTAATTCTTTATCTTGCCGCAGACATGCATCTTCATACATGCATCTTCATTCTGCTCACCCAATTAACTATTCTGAGGGAAAAATGAAGCCCTATAGGCAGAACTGAATGACACCTCCAGGCTGGGTTTAGCAGTATTAGTAGTAGTAAGGATATCCTTGTACCCTAATAGAAATTTAGGTGCCTAAAACCTAAATCATCAAAGTGGGACTTCCTTTTCAACTCTACTTCTTATCCCTAAAAGCAAGTGGTGTTCAAACTGTATCAGGCTGGTAGTGTAGGACTACACCCTCTCTGACTAGAAAACAAAATTAACAAATACTTCTCAGTACCCAAAACTAAAACAATGCCTCTTCATTTTCCTCCTACTCTCACATCTTTTCAATTCTTTTACTAGTTAGAAATAACTAGAGATCACAAAATAATTCCCAATCCCTGGTAAAGAAAACCAATCAATACCACAGATGGAGCCAAATGTGTTCCAAAAAGAGGGTCATTTCTTACCAAGGTACACTTGAGTAAAATAGTTCTTCATGATTACAGAACACATTCAAAGGCTTTCTTTATCATGGTGGGATATCAGGGATAACTCTTTTTCACTATCCATAAAGAACACCACCTATGACATACCTGATTGAGCCACAGCACTTCTGGCAAGTTGAGTCTTCAGATCTGCTTCTAATAGAGCAGGAGAAACAGTTACCACTGGTCCTGAAAATAGGGGACCTTTTAAGGTGAGCAGTTGCCCTTGCGGAGTCATCACGATGTTGGCAGAGGTGTGTGGAGTGTTAGAGGGTGAGGTATTTTCTGTAAGGAAGACAGATTAGTTAAGGATTAAAAATCTTCAACTAATGCAAGTATGGCTGATGAGTCTAGGAGCTATCCCTAAAACCACACACTGACTTAAAAGGCATGAAGTAAATTTCAAATTTAGTTAGGGAACCTCAACTTGGAATTTACTTTCTGAACCACTTTTCACTGAATAATGGTTACCTATCCACTGGTTCTCCTGTTTTGTTTTTGTTGTTAATCCTCACCCAAGGATACTTTTTTCATTAAGTTTTACAAAGAGTAGAAGGGGTTGAGGGAGGGTAAGGTGGGGGGAGATAGAAACATTGACGTGAGAGAGATGTATTGATTGATTTGCCTCCTGCATGTGCCCCAAACATGGCTGGAGATTGAACCTTCAATCCAGGTACATGCCCAGGACTGGGAATCGAATCTACAACCCTTCTGTGCACGGGCCAACACTAACCACTGAGCCACAATGGCCAGGGCCACTAGTTCTTCTAATGCTCAGAATTTATTATTATTGAGGAATAGAGTTATGGAACCACTTTTTTGATGGAAAGCTTCTGATACTCTTGATGGTGAATCTGGATGAAAACATATACAATTCTACTCCTAGGCTTGCTTGCTTCCCTATATACCTCTAACAAATTATTTCAAATTTCTAGACCTCAGTTTTTCTATCTGTGAAATGAGCTGACTGGACTAAATGATCATTAAAATCCTTTCTTAGCAATAATAACATGATTTGATTCTGCAATGTTAAAACTAACTTATACTTCAGTATTTATCATTACTATCTTAGTTGATTTTAAAAACTAAATTTCCTGGCCCTAGCCAGTTTGGCTCAGTGGATAGAGCGTCGGCCTTCGGTCTGAAGATTCCAGTCAAAGGCACATGCCGGAGTTGCAGGCTCGATCCCCAGTAGGGGGCGTGCAGGAGGCAGCCAATCGATGATTCTTTCTCATCAATGATGTTTCTATCTCTCTCTCCCTCTCTTCCGCTCTGAAATCAATAAAAATATATTTTAAAAAAAAATTTCCTGGTTCATACACTAGGCCATTCAAAGAGTAAAAAACGATATACCATTCTCTAAGGATATACCAAAATAATGTGAAACTAGTATAGTCTCACTTCCAAAAATCAAGATAGGAGAGAGCAATAAGTTAGAACCAATTTATGATCTGGAGAGTATCATGCTAAGTGATGTAAGTCAGTCAGAGAAAGACAAGTATCACATGATCTCACTCATATATAGAATCTAATTAACAAAATAAACTGATGAACAGAGTGGATACAGAGACATGGAAGCATGGAACATAGTGTGGAATCTCGGAGAGAAGGCAGGGGAGGGTGGGTAGGTGGGAGGTAATCAACCAAAGACCTTATATGCATATATGCATAACCCATGGTAGCAGATAGTGGGGTGGAGAGGGCCTGGGGCAGGGGTGGGCTAGAGGAGGTCAATGGGAGAAAATAGGGGATATGTGTAATACTTTCAACAATAAAGATTTTTTAAAAACACAATTTACTTTGTTCCTTAAAGCAATTCATTGATAGGCAATCTGATTCAACAAAATTAAATTTTAAAAATCTTCCAATATATTTGTCTCAGCTAGGCCCAAACTTCCTCATGACTGATAAGCAGAAAGAGTTCATGTATAAAGACTGAAAAGATGGCAGCCTATGAAATACTCACTGAAACACTAGCGGGAAAATATATGACTGTACACTGTATCAGAAGTAGGTCTTAAATATTACCATGACTGTAACTTCTTAGGATTTGGTTGAATGTGAAAGCCAGAAACTGAAATTTAATGTAGTTAATGTTCTACTTTTTATATAACCACTAGAGGCCCAGTGCACGAATTCGTGCACGGGTGAGGTCCGGCTGGCCTGCCCCGATCAGGGGCGTTTGGTCAGCCAGAGGGAGGGGCTGCAGGCGGATGGCTGGCCGGCCCCACCCCCTGGTCAAACTTCTGGTAGAGAAAATTTGCATATTAGCCTTTTATTATATAGAATATTTAATTCATTCATTTACAACTAAATTATGGCCACAAGATGTTCAGTTCACTAAACTAAACTAAACTGATGTTCATTAAGAAAAGCAAAGAATGGCCCTCCTACCTGTGGCCTGGTCTTTTTTTCTGGAAAGAATCAAAGGTTTCCCCTTCCTGTTATTTATAAACATCTGTCCAAGATCTACAGATGATGCAGAAGATCCTTCCTGCTGTTTGCTAGTTCTGGGAGACACATCAAACTCATCTGATCCCATCTTCTTTTTTCTTTTTTGTGCCTCTAGTGCTTGCTGTTTTGCATAAATATACTCTAGCTTCTTCAGGACCACTTCTTCTGTCTTACCTATAGGTTGACAAGGAATAAATTGTCACTCTCTATATGACCCCACTTAATAATGAGAAATAGAATCAACTGAAATCCAGTTGATTTAACTATATTCCCCAAAACTATGGAAGGTAAGAGTGAATATAAACCAAGAGAAACTGCCCATTTAGTCAAAAGATAACTCTGCCGTTAACTATGGGAACCAAGCCTTAAACTAGACTATCTGAAAGATCTACTGAGAATTTCTCTTTACTAAAATTGTTATCATACTCTTAACCAAAGATCATTTACATATCTCACCTGAAAGAGATGATACTTTCCGTATCAAAATATTTCGTTTTCGAGTCAGGAGATTTTTCTGTCCTATCAACTTATCAGCTTGATCTGTTAGTCCTTGAATTTCGCTGAATGCCTAAAAATAGAAATAATAATGTGTCAATCAATTTGCTCTTCCTATACAACTTCTTTAATAAAAAAAAATTTAATCTAATATTTTAGAGAATTTTATAATGCTATTTAAAATAATCCATACATTATTTTTTGTTAAACTGCAGGCTTTCTGGCTTATAATTCTAGGGAACATGATTATTTCCAAAAAGAATCACTGAGTAGGTAACAGGTGTTTCCACAACTACAAGGCGATACAAAACATTTTACTCTGTTTAGATTTTAATAATCAACTTTAAAGTCATTTCCCAGTCAAAATAAAATCTGATTGAAATAACTCTGTTTAGAGAACTATGAATGCTTGCCTTGTACTTCTCTCCAACTTCTACTTTAAAAGCAACTTAAATGAAATTTGCCTTAGACAGTCTACATGCAAACTTAAAACATCTACTAGCTTGAATATTTCAGGACTTTCTTTTAAAAGGACTGTCAATTGTTAAGAAGTATGTTAAAATATCATTTATGTTGTGCTTTTCACTGTGATAAACTGTTCTAAGTGCTATGGAGAACACCAATGTAAAGAGACTGTGCTAAGCAGAGCTTATCAGGGTTTTTTGCTTTATTTGAAGGAAGGATGGCTCTGTCGATTAAGAATCTGGCTTTTAAAGAAAAGCTACTCTGACACAACAAAAAAACTTTTCTCCCTAAAGGATGTATTGGGCCTTTACTAGTCCATATACAACTCTATTTCAATCTCCCTTGTGTGATAATGTTTTCTCTTTTATGTTTAGAAGATTCTTAGTCAAGCTCTTAATTGTCTATACAGAACACTTACCCTAGTAAGAATGAGACTTTTGGAAACCTTGGAAGAGTGAAGTAATCCCAATGTGGTCTTCAATTTCTCAAAGAGATCCCTCATTTCACCACGCCGGCGCCGCTCATTGGCAGTGTGCGTCCGGCGATAATAAGCAAAAGCTTCTGCTTCTTTCTGTAATTTTTCACTCCAGTATTCAGGCTTCAGTTTTACAGTAAATTGTGAAGCCTGTACAAACAAAAAATGACCACCTAAATATCTTTCACATGTACCTTCCTGCTTCCTCCATCCCAAACGGCATTGCTCTGTATCAGACACCCACCATCTTCTGTCTGGACTATCATAGCCTCTCAATGTACTTCCTCAAAATCTAACAGTGTAAATTCCTTTTCTTTTTTTTAATTTAACAGTGCAAATTCTTTTTTTTTTTTTAAATCTTTATTGTTCAGGTTATTACAGATGTTCCTCTTTTTTCCTCCCACCACCCGGTTCCCACCGCACTCCAGACCTTCCCCCACCCCCTCCACTGACCTCATCCATAGGTATAAGCTCTTTGTCCAATCTCTTCCTGCACCCCCATAACCTCTTCCCCCCAAGAAATGTCAGTCTGCTCCCTTTCCATGCCCCTGATTCTATTACATTCACCAGTCTGTTCTGTTCATCAGGTTTTTTATTCATTTGATTTTTAGGTTCACTTGTTGATAGATATGTATTTCTTGTCACTTTGTTGTTCATAATTTTTTATCTTCACCTTTTTCTTCTTCTTCCTCTTCTTAGAGAATACCCTTCAGCATTTCATATAATACTGGTTTGGTGGTGATGAACTCCTTTAGCTTTTTCTTGTCTGTGAAACTCTTTATCTGACCTTCAATTCTAAATGATAGCTTTGCTGGGTAAAGTAATCTTGGTTGTAGGTTCTTGTTATTCACCACTTTGTATATTTCTTGCCACTCCCTCTGGCCTGCATAGTTTCTGTTGAGAAAGCAGCTGACAGTCGTATGGGTGCTCCCTTGTAGGTAACTAACTGTTAGGTAACTAACTGTTTTTCTCTTGCTGCTTTTAAGATTCTCTCTTTGTCTTTTGCCCTTGGCATTTTAATTATGATGTGTCTTGGTGTGGTCCTCTTTAGATTCCTCTTGTTTGGGGTTCTCTGCACTTCCTGGACTTGTAAGTCTATTTCTTTCATCAGATAGGGAAAGTTTTCTGTCATTATTTCTTCAAATAGGTTTTCAATATCTTGTTCTCTCTCTTCTTCTGGCACCCCCATAATTCGGATGTTGAAATGCTTGAAGTTGTCCCAGAGGCTCCTTACATTCTCTTCATATTTTTGGATTCTTTTTTCTTTTTGCTTTTCCGGTTGGGTGTATTTTGCTTCTTCGTATTTCAAATCTTTGACTTGATTCTTGGGATCCTCTAGTCTGCTGTTGGATCTCTGTATATTATTCTTTATTTCAGTCAGTGTATGCTTGATTTCTGATTGGTCCTTTTTCATATCCTTGAGGGTCTCACTAAATTTCTCAGAGGTTTCTAGAAGATTCTTGAGTAACCTTATAACTGTGGTTTTGAACTCTATATCCAGTATTTTGCTTCCATCCATTTCTTTCATTTGTGACTGGTTTCTTTGTCTCCGCATTTTGGCTGCTTCCCTGTATTTGTTTCTATGTACTGGGTAGCTGCTATGTCTCCTTGAGTTGATAGAGTGGCCTTGTGTGATAGGTGTCCTATAGGGCCCAGTGGCTCAGCCTCCCCAGTCACCTGAGGTGGACGCTCTTGGTGCACCTCTTTGTGGGCTGTTTGCACAGTCTTGTTGTAGTTAACCCTTGATTGCTCTTAGTATCACTGGGAGGAATTGACCTCCAGGCCAATTGGCTGTAAGGACCAGCTGTGTCTACACTGGAAGAACTGTTGCGCAGGAGTCACCCTTATGGGGCAGGACTTGCTTCAGTGGGGCTTTGGTGCTCACTGAGACTGCCCCCAAGTGTCTCTCTTATGGATATGAAGAGTTGTAATCCGGTCTGGTCTCACTTTGACCACTGGGTACACTGGCTCTTGGATCTCCAAGGAGGTGCAAGGTCAGCCACTGTCTGGGGCCGCCCAGCAGGAGCTACAGAGATATCTGCAGATTCCTCCTCTTTGTATGAAGTTTGGAAGTGCCCAGGCAAGGCCCAGCTGTGAAGCAAGGCAGGCTGCTGCTGCCGGGCCTTGGAAGGCCTTCTTTTGGAAGCTCTGGGGCTCTCTGACCCAGCTGCAGTTTGTCAGGTTTTAGACGGAGATAGGACAGGCCATTCGTATGCAAAAGCCGATGCACACAGCTTGGATGGAGTTGTAAATTGGGTGGGGTCTCTGAGAATCATCAATGTCTGCCAGTCAGCCCTGCACCAGAGAGGTCCCTGGGTCTCCACATCCTGCGGCCCTGTGCAGGAACAATGATCGCTGCGAGCACCTCTGAGAGAAAGCTGCCCTCGCAGTCCTGTCCCGATGCCAGACAATCCAGTTTCTCCCCATATGTGCCTGGGTCCCCCAGAGTCTCGCCCGGAACTGGAGTTCAAAGCAAGAGGGAGCTTGTATCTCCCTCCCGTTTAAAAGAGCAGCACATGCAGGTGCCAGCACTTTCCATGCCTCCGCACCCCTTACCAGTCTCAATGCACTTTCTTCTCCTCTCTAGTTGTGGAACTTCCACTCAGCCAGCTTTCCTGCAGTTCTGGGTGGTAGTTGTTCTGCCTTTTAGTTGTAATTTTGATGTGGTTGCGAGAGGCAGCAAGTATAGGTGTTTACCTATGCCGCCATCTTGGTTCTCCATCAACAGTGCAAATTCTTAATCTAACATTTAAAATTCAAACTTTGTATTTTTTCAGAAAATTTTTTCTTGACCCTCAGGATGCCTTAGGCTTGCTTTCTCTCTTATTTATTTCAATCCAGTTTTTTTAAAATTATGTACTATAGCCCGGGCAGTGTGACTCAGTGGCTGGGCATCAACCTATGAACTAGTAGGTCACAGTTCAATTCCCCATCAGGGCACATGCTCTGGTTGCAGACTCAGTTCCCAGTAGGGGGCATGCAGGAGACAGCTGATAAATGATTCTCATCATTAATGTTTCTCTCTCTCTCTCTCTCTCTCTTCCTCTCTGAAATCAATAAAAATATACTTTAAAAAATGTTTTAAATTATGTATTATAGATGCAAGAAGTAATAGATGCACATAGCGTTTTTAATATAAATATTTAAAAGGTTTATAATGAAAAGCAACTGTGCCCTACATCTGCACATGAACCCACAGAAAAAACCACTTGATCCTTTTTTTTTTTAATTTTATTTTAATTGATTTCAGAGAGAAAGGGAAAGGTAGAGATAGAAACATCAATGATGAGAGAGAATCATTGATTGGCTGCCTCCTGCAAGCCCCACACTGGGATCAAGCCTGCAACTCGGGCATATGCCCTGACCGGGTATTGAACCATGACCTGTTTCATAGGTCAACGCTCAACCACTGAGCCATGTCAGCCAGGCTACTTGATGCTTACAGATGCTTTTTCTGGCTCTTAAATCTATACCTAAATAACAAATAGTAATATAAGCATATGCTTGTCAATTTTCAATGCTATCTATCCACTTCCTGTTATGTAAAAGAGAATTTAGCCCACACCACTCTCTTACTTCATTTCATTATCCCAGCTTCCTAATACAAACATATCATTAATTTTAGTTTTTCTATTGATCCCTTTGCAACTTGAATATAATACTAATCTCAATCTCTTACTTCATCAACAATAGACAATATCTCTGTAAAATGAGATTATCAGCACTTGTTATCCTTCCCCTTATTTCTTCTTTCCTCTTCCATCTCCCAATTTGTCATTTGTACTTAAACATTTTTCAACACTAAAATTAAGTCTTCCATACTTTATTCGTGATTATACAGGTTTTAAAAAATCACTAACAGTGGCTACCCTCTTATGACAATGTGAATACTATTCATACAAAGTAATAAGTACATTTCCGGTCTTCTACAGTTTCTTGATTTTGTTTTTCCCTCTCTGATGTGTCTAGTTGTCTTCTTTTTTATCAGAACTAAAATCACTGTCTTTCTAAAATTAAACTTGTTGAGCATTAGTATAGTACAGGAGAATAAAAGATACAACAAGAAAGAAAAAAACTAATACCAAGTTTAAAATAACAAAATGTTGAAGATGGCAGCAAAGTTAACTAAACTGCCACCGCGCACAACAATTTCAAAAATACAACTAAAAGACAAAGCGTCTACCACCCAGAACCACAGGAAAGCTGGCTGAATGGTAGATTTACAACTAAGAAGAAAAAAGAAAGAACGCGGAAGGGCTGAGGTACAGAGGCGCTCGAATCAGGCTGGTGGCAGGCGACGGGACATGCGGCTTTTTTTCCAACCCAAAGGGAGATAAGCTCCCGATCACTCTGAAATCCAGTTTCTGGGGATGTGTGGGGGACCCAGACACCTACGGAGAGAAGCTGGACTCTCGGCCATCATGTCGGAAAGTGAGAGTGACTTTCTTGCAGAGGTGCGCCCAGCAATCAGTGTTTACTGCGCTGGAGCACGGGACGCAGGGACTTGGAAACGGGAAAGGCAGAAAAGGCAGACTAGCAGCCATTGCTATTTGCCACACCCTAGCCTAGTGACGCCCTGAGACCCCGCCCCACCCTGAGACCCACGCCACACATTCTATAAACCCGCCCAGGCTCCAAACAGCAGCTTTTGCATATAAATGGCCTTCCCTGTGGCAGCTTAACCAAATAAACTGCAGCTCCAGTCAGACTGCTCCAAAACCACTCAAGCAAAGAGGAGAAAACGGCAGTTTTTGCTGTAACTCCTGCTGAGTGGCCTCAGACAGTAGCTGACCTGCACCCCATTGGAGATCCAGAAACGAGGGCATCTAGTGGTCGGTGTGAGACGACACCAGATTTCAACCACTCGCATAAGGGACACATTCAAGAGGCAGACTCAGTGAGCGCCAAAGCCCTACTGCAACAAGTCCCGGCCCATAAACGTGTCTCCAGCACAGCAATTCTTCCTTTATAGACACAGCGGGTCCTCACAGCCAATTGACCTGGAGGACAATTCCTCCCAGTGACACCAACAACAATCAAGACTTAACTACAACAAGGCTGTACACACAGTCTAAAAAGGGGTGCACCAAGAGCGTCCACCTCAGGTAACTGGGAGGCTGACCCGTTGAACCAATAGGACACAATAGGACACAAAGCTACCCTACCAACTCAGGGAAGCAGCAAGAATGAAAATGAGGAGGCAAGGAAACAGATCCCAAACAAAAGAAATGGAGGAGAACAAACGACTGGACATAGAGTTCAAAACCACGGTTATAAGGTTTTTCAAGAATTGCATGGAAAAAGCCGATAAATTTAATGAGACCCTCGAGGATATGAAAAAGGTCCAACTAGAAATGAAACATACACTGACTGAAATAAAAAATATTATACAGCCGAAACCGGTTTGGCTCAGTGGATAGAGCGTCGGCCTGCGGACTCAAGGGTCCCAGGTTAGATTCCGGTCAAGGGTATGTACCTTGGTTGCGGGCACATCCCCAGTAGGGGGTGTGCAAGAGGCAGCTGATCGATGTTTCTCTCTCATCGATGTTTCTAACTCTCTATCCCTCTCTCTTCCTCTCTGTAAAAAATCAATAAAATATATTTAAAAATATATATATATTTTACAGAGACCCAGCAGCAGACTAGAGGAACGCAAGAATAAAGTCAATGATTTGGAATACAAAGAGGCAAAGGACACGCCTCCAGAAAAGCAAGAAGAGAAGAGAATTCAGAAAGTAAAAGATAGTGTAAGAAGCCTCTGGGACAACTTCAAGCGTACCAACATCCAAATAGAGAGCAAGACACTGAAAACCTATTTGAAGAAATAATGACCGAAAACTTCCCCCACCTGGTAAAAGAAATAGACTTACAAGTCCAGGAAGCGCACAGAACCCCAAACAAAAGGAATCCAAAGAGGACCACACCAAGACACATCATAATTAAAATGCCAAGGGCAAAAGACAAAGAGAGAATCTTACAAGCAGCAAGAGAAAAAACAGTTAGTTACTTACAAGGGAACACCCATACGATTATCAGCTGATTTCTCAACAGAAACTATGCAGGCCAGACAGGAATGGCAAGAAATATTCAAAGTGATGAATAGCAAGAACCTACAACCAAGACTACTCTACCCAGCAAAGTTATCATTCAGAATTGAAGGGCAGATAGAGCTTCACAGATAAGAAAAAGCTAAAGGAATTCATCACTACCAAACCAGTATTACATGAAATGCTGAAAGGTATTATTTAAAAGGAGGAAAAAGAAGAAAAAAGTAAAGATAAAAATTATGAACAACAACTACATACCTATCAACAAGTGAATCTAAAAGTCAAGTGAATTAAAAATCTGAAGAATAGAATAGACTGATGAACATAATAGAATCAGTGGCACAGAATGGGAGTGGATTGATAATTCTCAGGGGAAGGGGATGTCTGTGTGGGGGGTACGGGAAGAGACTGGACAATATCATACACCTATGGATAAGGATAGCGAGGGGGGGAGGTAAGGGCAGAGGGAAGGGTGGGAACTGGGAGGAGAGGAGATATGGGGGAGGGGAAAGGAGAAACAATTGTAATAATCTATAAAGATTTATTTAAAAAATAATAAAATAAAAATAATAAAATAGCAAAATGTTATAAATAATTTGCATGTAATAATTAGGGCGCAAAAACAATGGATTGTATAAATAAGTTATGAAAATTTTTGTATCTGAAAAATGTTTTTATATGAATGAAAAAATATAGTAATATGTACAAAAATTATTACAAGCATGTAAATATGTATCATGTGATCCCAAAACCAGATCAAACTCAAACTAACCATACCAAGTGGTTTTTAAGAAAGGATCTGAATACCACCCTTCAACTCAACCCAAGCTCCATCACTGTCTTTATCTCTTAAATTAAGAAGACAGAATAGCAAGTGGAAAATGACTTAAACAACCAAACTCTCTTGCATTCTTGATGTCAATAAGGATAAAGAGAAAACCTTGCTTAATTATACCATGATATACAGTAAATATATTCATAGAAATCAAAGAATGTTTTAATTTCATGGCTCCTTAAAAATGCTAGCCATCATTATAGAGAAGAATTAATTTTTAGGTCACTGAAAAATCACTGAAGAATGCCAGCTTATTTTATGGCATATCATTATTTTACAGGATTAAAATGGACAAGAAATTTATGAAACCTGATACGCACATCAATTTTCATAAAATGAATACCCATTTTAATGCTTCTAAATTATTCTATCATCTGGGTAGAAGAGAGAATTAAGAGGAAAAATAGCATTAAAAATGTAATTTCATTAAGGGTTAAAAAAAAAAAAGCTGATTATACTAACTCACTAGTAAGACTAACCCTGAATATATCTAATAGAGCTAATGTTGTTTTAACCCTAAGGACAAATGGCATCATTTTATTAAATAAGTAATTATCGTTAAATATATTAATAAATACCTTTCGACTTCTTTCAGCAGCTTTTTCGTCTGCAGACATATGGGTACGGCACCTAGATAAAGATAGTATTTTTCAATGTCTTACTAAAACTCAGTAATCTAAAACCTATTTTCACAGCTATATTAAGCCAAATCATCTCAAATTGTCTAAATTGTAACTAGCTTCTTTCCTCCAAGGTCTGATATGTGGCAATATAACTTACTTCCTTCTCTAATAAACAGTGTCCAAATAGTCCCTAAAACTAATTACTTTTTTCAATCACAACATATTTCTAACATACAAACCAGTATAAACAAACATATAATGAAAATCCAAGTATCTACCACCCAGCTTGAGAAATAAAACCTCTAAAAACTAAGAGATCTTTTGTGCAGCCTACTCAATCCCATTTCCTTGTTCCTTCTCATAGGTAAACACTCCCAAACTGAGTTTACCATGCACATATTTGCAGTTTTACTAGGTATGTGGAATATATCCCTAAATAGAAAATATTACATAGCACTTTAAACATTATATAGTAAGTATAGGGTATCTTTCTTTAACTGATCTGTTCCATTCACCTTACATCTGAGACATGTTGATACATATACAGTAGTTCTAGTTCAATCATTTTAAGTGTGAATTTTCCAAAATTGATTTTTTCAGAATTTTATTCGTTGTTTAGGTTGTTTACAAATTTTCACAATGCTGCAGTGGATAGTCCCATCATACATGACCCCTTGTACATGCTTTTTTAGGGCATATATCTAGGAGTGGAATAGATGAATAGAAGGTGCGCACATCTTCAACTTTAGTAATGTCACACTTCTTGCCAAATGGTTTTAATAATTTACACTTCCCACCTGTAGTATGTTCCATTGCTCCACAATTAGGTAACAGTACTATCAGAAATTTCAATTTTGCCAATCTTATGGGTGTGAACTGATAAAGTCATTGTGGTTTAATTTGCATTTCCCTAATTACAAATTTTCGTTGTTTACTGGCTATCCAGGTTTCCTCATGTGAATTCCGTGAGATAACCATTACTTCCTTTTCTAACTGAATTATTTTTTTCTTACTGACTTGTAACAGTTTATATCCTTGATAGTAATTCTTTGTCAATACTATTGTAAATATTTCTTTTACAGTTTCTAAGTTTGCCTTCTCACTGTTTTCATGGTGTTCTAATAGACAAAATATTTTAAATTCTTAATAATCTGCTGTTTTACAACAGTTTGTGCTCTGTGTGTATTGGTTATTCTTGGTCCTTTATTTATTAATTGATTTGAGAGAGAGAAAGATTTGTTGTTCCACTTATTTATGCACTCATTAGTTGATTCCTGTGTGTGCCCTGACAGGTCTTGGCCCTTTATTTTAGTTCATTAACATGGTATACCTCCATTTAGTGAATTCTTCTTCAATGTCTTTCAATAACATCTTACAAAACTTTTGTTAATAGTCCCAGGTTTATTTTTGTTACTATTGGTAGTTTTTAGAAAACATTTTTTATTTGTTGCTATTATTTAAGAACTCAATTTTTACTATGCTGAACTTAAATATCCAGCCAATACTGCTGAACTTAATTAAGTCTAATTAAGTTTTTAAGAGATTTAAACTCTTTCAAGTTTAACCAGTAGGCAACTGAAGTAGCCTCCAAATAGCTCTGGAGTAAAGAATACTACTAGGACTACCTCCCCCTCCCTTAGACTTTCTCAACATCACTTTATCTTTGTGACAGCATGGATGGACCTGGAGAGCATTATGCTAAGTAAAATAAACCAGTCAGAGAAAGACAAGCACCGTATGATTTCACTCATATGTGAAATCTAGTGAACAAAATGAACTAACAAGCAAAATACAGACAGACACGGAGAGAGCAGGCTGACAGTTGTTGGGGAAAGGGGCAGGGGAGGGAGACTGGGCGGTATGGAGGGATTAAGCAATAAAGGAGAAAAAAAGAGAAAAAAACTCTTGAGCATGTACAACAGTGTGGTGACTGCCGGGGGAAGAGGGTAGAGGGCAATGAAGGAGGGTATAGGGGAAATAAATGGTGATGGAAGGAGACTTGACCTGGTGGTGATGTACAATACAGTGTACAGACTACGTGTTGTGGAACTGTGCACCTGAAACCTGCATAATTTTGTTAACCAGTGTCACCCCAATAAATTTTTAAAAAATTACTTTCTCAACTCATTACTACTTTATATGATGGTTCATGTCTTAATCTTTTAAAGATAATGGAACTGCCTGGCTGGCGTGGCTCAGTGGATGAGCGTCAACCTATGAACCATGAGGTCACGGTTCGATTCCTGGTCAGGACACATGCCCGGGTTGCCGGCTCGATCTCCAGTGGAGAGGTGTGCAGGAGGCAGCTGATACTTCTCTCTCACCAGTTTTTCTATCTCTATCCCCCTCCCTTCCCCTCTCTAAAATCAATTAAAAAAAAAAAAAGTCTTTGTTCAAGCTTAAGTATCTACAAACTAGCAAAACTAGTATATGAATACCAGAGTGTGTAGGTTCCAAAAGCATGTTATTCACATTTACACTGTCTCCTAGCAATAACCAAGGCAAGTTAATTACCTCTGAATTCCAGCTCCTCTCTCCTCATTTACTAATCAGAAAAAAAGCTAGAGCAATAAAAAAAACCAAGTTACTTACTCCAGAGCTCCTGAACCGAACAGTTTTGTTTATGGTTAAAAAAACAATAACCCAAAAAGAAGTCAAACTTACGTCTGTTTAAAAGTCTGTGTGTGGGCAGCTGTGGTCTTCATGTGGTCAACATTAATTTCCTCAGAGAACTCTTCCACCGTCTCAATGTCCACCTGTTCCTCCTCATCCTCAATGAATTCTACACAGTTATCCTGAAACACAACATTCCAACAGTAAATAAAGTATTGGGAAGTTAGCACACCTAAACTATTCAATTGAATGCTCCCCTTGTAAAAACCAACTAGTACCAAGCACTGATCTTATACCAGGAGTACTGATAATCCTAAATTTGTTAATCATAAGAGGGAATTAACTCATAAAAATATGGATGAAACTAAAAACTAAGAATTACATAATAAAAAATCACAGGTATTATTAAAAAGACATCATTAGACATCATCAGACACTCACAAAAACATACTCAAGGCAGGTATGGAAATAAAAATATAGCCCAAAAATCTGTATTAATGCCAGTGTTATTTCTAATGGATAAAATTCAGTAATAAATATATTAAAACTGCATAAACCTTAATATTATATAGCAGTAAAGTAAAATTTGGCAAAGGGGAAAGTAGAAAAATTCAGGTTCTATTTTAAGGGTGCTTCATGATAGACTCATGAATACAGACTAACGGTTGCCAAAAGTGGAGGAAGGTGAGACTGGGTGGAAAAGCTGAAGGAATTAAGAAGTACAAATTGATAGCTACAAAATAGTCACAGGAATATAAAGTACAGTATAGGGAATATAGTCAATAATATTCTAGTGACTAAGTATGGTGCCAGGTGGGTACTGGAAATATTGGGGGAACACTTTGTAAAGTATATAATTGTCTAACCTCTATGCTATACAATGAAAACTAATACAAAATAATACTGAAGGTAAACTGTAATTGAAAAAAAAATGTTTAAAGAGTGAATCATAGCTAATCACACACCGACACCCACAAAAACATACTCAAGGCAAGTATGGAAAAAAATATATAGCCCAGTCTTTTAAATCTCTCAACCCCACAGAAGGAGAGCTTCTGAAGAATTTCAGATATCAAAAGCAGCTCAGGCTTGCTCTACTTGCTAATTATTCTAAAAAATGAGCCAATCAGTAAGCATTTATTGAGCACCTGTCACAGAAACTCACTGTGCATTTTATATAACAGAATATACAGATTATGAGATATGCAGATATCTTTAAGTCCACCTTTAAAAGTAGTGTTTACTATGCCAGAAACTAAAGAGGGAAAATGTTATCTATAATCACACTGTTCCAAAAAGGCACAACTCAAAAGTAAAGCATCCCAATCAACTTAATAATCCTATATTTAAGCTTGTTGTAAAAATTACTTACCCCCAAATTATAGGCTTCATAAGGCTGATAAAAAACACTAAATGCAAGCCATCATTTATGTCCTCCAATTTAAGCACAATTTAAACAATGTATCTTAAATTTAAACAATGTAAACAACATGTATTAAAATTGACTGCAAAAAATTTAACTCTCAGAAGCTAAATCATCAGAGTCCCAAAAGAATCTAAAGAGTCTGGATAATATGTAGATAGATGCTTTATAATATTTAAACTGAAGAATGTCTCTCTACTGCATGGCTTAAACTTCAGGCTTTGTAAATAATGTCCAATAAACTTCACAATGGAAGTTTTAAATTAAGGAAGCTACTCACAACTTCCCTTACACTATTTCAATATAATGTTAATCACAAACATAAAGATATCATAATTGTATACATGTACATAAATACAATGTAGAGTTTAGATTTTAGAGATTTTTTAATATAATGTTCTTCATTTTAAAAAAGTCAGTGTACCTTGTATGTCAGATTCCCTATTAGGAAATTCAAGCAATGCCACCCTGTTAAAAGACACTCTAAAGGTTCTATTAAGTCCATTTTATGATAGCAATAGTTTTCACTGGTTTTAAAGTTGGACTGTTTTTGGTCTGAGGCTTACCCAGGCTGACTTACAATGGGAGACTCTGCAAACAGTGCAAGACTATCTATACAATCTAACTCCCAAACTCAGTGAATTCAGATTCTTTAGCTACCTACAGATGTCTAGTCTCAAAAACGACTAGAGGAAGAATATAAGGCATATACTATAGAATCATTCAATTGTAGAGTTAGATCCTCATTTTATAAATGAGACAACTGAGATTACAGAAATAACCAACACAAAACATTTAAACATTTTAGAGTCTTAAAATACTATTTTTATGTTTTATCTGCATAAGGTGGTTAGCTATTAACATAAAGGGACTAGGTAACAAAGACTGAGTGAACAACAAGGAAGTGAAATTCTAAAATAACCCACTGCATTGCAATCAGTGCAGAGGCCCATATTATCTGCTCCTGAAAAGAGGGACTCATTCCTTTTAGATTTCAGGGCACCCCACAGGCATCTAGGTATAACCTCCTTATGATTTACAACAGACCCCATGTCAAGGGTCAGCAAACCACAGCCCCACCACCTGTTTCGGTAAGTAGAGGTTTACTGGAACACAGCTACTACACTTACTCACTTACTACTGTTTGTGGCTACTTTTATGCTACAACAGCAATTGAGTAGTTGCAACAAGCCATCTAGCCTGTAATTTGGCCCTTTACAGAAAGTTTGCCCAATTCCTGCCCTGTATCACACCTGACTCACTTAGTTCAATAAATACAACTCTAAATAGGAAGCCTACAAAAATGGCTTCAGAAGAATAAATTATAAAGGTCATATTACAAAGGAAGACCACCAAAGTTCAGAATATAAATTCTAAAAACTATTTAATTTTAGGAGATAAAGAAAAACTTAAGGCACAATCATATTAAAATATTAATTGGTATTTTCCATTGTTCTCCAAAAAGAACATCTCTCTTAAGTACAGGTAGATAAGTTCTCCCCCAGTTCTAAGGTCACCCATTACCCTGTTTCTTATGTATCTACCAGATGAGCTACAATCACTTTATATAGAAAATGCCAAAAAACCTAATTGGGATCAAATGGGAGTAGTGGTTTCAGGATTTCCTTTTTTAAATCTAACTTGACAGAGCATCGCAAGCATCTATCTCCCAAAGGCTTAAGCCAGCCTTTCCATAATATCAAACAAATCTCAAAGAACAATATAAGCTCAATAAATGTTACCTGACTGACACAGCCTAAAACTACAAAGTCATTTAATCATGATCTAAATCTAGGCATCCAATAGCATGTATCAAGGTCTTAGTGATCTTCTGAAAAGCTACTGTCTCTAATAAATCATTTAAATCCTTGAGGTTTCAGTCACAACAAAAATGGGCTCACCACCTTTTCTACATCATCAACCTCCTCACTCTGGTAGTCAGAAACAACATCCACAATCTCATCAATAGAATCATCGGTTTTCTCATTCTCATCTTCCTCGTCGTCTTCTTCCAAATCCCAAACACTGAAGTCAGCACTGCTTCTCCCACCCTTCTTCTCTTGCTTTGGTTGTATCTGTTCTCTTGATAGCAGTACATGATCTTGAAAATGTCCTTCCCCTCGGCTCCCTTTTGTAGCTCTTCTAGGAACAATAGCAAAGGTTGCAGGACTAGAAATCCTACTCCAAGAATCACATTCAGTTTTTAAAACTCTGGTATTCTCAGTAGTTCCACTTTTTCCAAGTAAACCAGAGACACATTGTTCTTGTTGAAACACATCTAAATTTTCATGACAAGTCTTTGTTTCTTTAATTAACTGCTCATCTGCCTCTTTCTTGCATTCTTGTGAAGTTCCAATACATTTCTGGGTCAATGGGCCCTTCAGGTGTTTTCTCCATCTCTCCCTAAGACTGTCCATTAGAAAGTCTCCACTTCCCTTCTCCTTGGCCTCTGACTGTGGATTCGATTGATGCTCCTCCACAACTATGCTCCCTGATAATTCAAGTTTACAGTCTTCCTTAGAGATAACTGGAAATTTATTTGATTTCTCCTCTGAACTGTCTAATCCTTTCTGCTGTTCCACTTTCACATTACCCAGTTTTTTAAGCTGCACATTACTTATACTTTGGACTGTCATATTACTGGCTCTTTCAGAAATGGTCTTAACTTCTACAAGAGCCAGTTTTTCTTTAGAACTATTATGATTCCTAACCCCACCTTCATCAGCATCTTTATAATCTTCACTTGTGAGTGACACAGTGTTGTTATAGGAGTGCCCAGAAGGTTTATCAGTTGCAGGACCTTCTTCTATAAGGGATTCTTCATCTAAATGATCACCCCCATCTTCCAAGGAATCATTCAGAGTTTCTTCTGAGGCAGTAGCTCCTGAGTTTTGCTTTACAGCATTAGCCTCAGAGTCTACAGCTTCTCCGTCCGACTGTAGGGCCTTCGTCTTCTTAGTTTCCTGCTCTCTTTTTAAAACGCATGTTCCATCTTTCTGGTCTGCATTCTGGGATTCTCTCTTCATCTGAAGAGAAGCAACATGTTGAAGAATGGAGCTGGGAACAGGCTTTTGTCCTGGGAGCTGCAACAAGGCAAAACTACCAGACTGGAGAGGAACGAGGCTGGCTGTACCAACAGGCTGCCCTCCTGAGCTATAGGTTATTTTGGTTTCAGAGCCTGTCTTATTTGCAAAGCTTTGTGGCTCAGGAGGGGAAATCCTCAGGGTCAATGTACCAGACTGAGACACAAAACTAGGTCCAGAAGAAAGCAATGACGGTGCCTGAGTGATGACATTCACTGCTGGAGAAGACCCAACAGCTTGGATTACAGGACTCATAACAGAAAAAGTAGAGGATGAAGCAGTAGTTGGTGGAGTCTCTGAAGGCTTAGAAGGAGTGGGTAACCGGATTCCCACCACAGACCCTGGTAAGAAAAAGAAAACATTAAATCACCACTGACCGTATCAAGACTTCCAAAGTATACTTTTCTTTTTGAACAGATGATTCTGAGAGACTAAGAAGACCAATCCTGGTGTATTAACATCCCATATGGCCAAATAATTCAACAAAAGAGAAACTCATCAAAACATTTCCAGTTTTATACCTGGGTTACGAAACATGACAGGCTGTAAGTTGGGCTGGGTATTAGAGCTTCGAAGCTGATGCAAAGGGAGGAGCTGAACAATCTGCCCATTTGGGTGCCTGAATAGGTTCATTCCACTTGGGCTCCTAATAGGCTGCAAGACCATTCGGTGTCCTGGAAGTTGTGTGTTTGAGACAGGTCTAAGATTAGGAGAACCCTGCTGCACTGGAATCAACAACAATCGAGGTCCAGCACGTTTCACTGGGTTAGGAGAAACCTGTGGAGTGGCCACTGAAATTTGAGGGGCATTTTCTGAAAAACAGAAAATAGAAACATAGTATCAGAATTTCCCTTTAACACATGTAGGAAAAAAATTATAAGATCTGACCAGGCTACAAATAACTTCTAATTTGAATTATAAAGTTGTTGAAATCCTGTACCTCTATGATACACTATTTAGTAGTCCTATGGCTGAGAACAACTTATCTTAAAAGTATTTACCAGACACTGCAGAGCCTTACATTTAGACTGGTAAAAAAAAAAAGGGGGGGGGGGGACGGGGCATCAATTGTCAAGAGGTTCCCTTAAAAAGACAATGCTGCCTAATGAAAAAACATGGGCAGCCCTTTAAATCTAGATTGTCATTAAAGCTAAAGCGGGGTACCCTCCCTACGTGGGAGTCTGTGCTGTGAGATTCTTTCCCCCTCTCCACGTGGGAGTCTGTACTTGTTCTTCAATAAATTTCCACTTTTACAAAAACAAAACAAAACAAAAGCTAAAGAGATCATTCTTGATAAATTCTCTTCTTCAATTTTAAAATTCAGGCTGTTAACACTTACTAGTCTTATGACTTAGTTTCACAGGTCATGGTCAAATAAGATAAAGTCAAGAACTAAAAAAAACTTCAAACTTCTTGGCTTTTAAAATTCACTGACAAATCAGCTGTGTAAAGATTTGTGGAAATTGTTTTGCACAAAGAAAAAAATGCATCCCCTCCCCCCACCAAAATGGAATGAAAGTAAGAGACATCGAAGAAGCAGGGAAATAAAGCCTGGTTAGGAAGAGGTAAAAGATAGTTTTAAAACAAACAGAAAAGCAAAAATTTAATGCAGAAGATGTGAATTAAGAGAATTAAAACCATTAATAGTATCTAAAGATACACTTAAATGTTTGGAAGAGATATTTAGAAATACTAAAGACATAGCAAAAATAATACTAGTAATCTACAGATAGATTTCTGGTCAAGGGGATAAAGAGGTAGGAATAATAATAATAAGCATAAATGAAACTGGTCTAATATTACCATTCAAATTAGGGAAATTACCTAACATCCTATATAGTAAAGAGGTAATATGCAAATTGACCATCACTCCAACACACAAGATGGCCACCCCCATGTGGTCAAAGATGGCCATCCCCATGTGGACAAGATGGCCACCACAAGATGGCCAGCAGGGGAAGACAGTGTGGGTGATCAGGCCAGCAGGGGAGGGCAGTTGAGAGGGACCAGGTCTGCAAGGGAGGGCAGTTGGGGGGACCCAGCCCTGTAGGGGAGGGCAGTTGGGGGCAACCAGGCCAGCAGGGGAGAGCAGTTAGAGGCAATCGGGCCAGCAGGGGAGCAGGTAGGCATCGATCAGGCTGGCAGGGGAGTGGTTAGGGGGTGATCAGGCTGGCAGGCAGAAGTGGTTAGGGGCAATCAGGCAGGCAGGCAGGCAGGCAAGCAAGCGGTTGGGAGCCAGCAGTCCTGGATTGTGAGAGGGATGTCCCAGATTAGAGAGGGTGCAGGCTGGGCTGAGGGAAACACCCCCGCCCCATGCACCAATTTCATGCACCAGGCCTCTAGTTATTAATAAATCTTTTCATTACTTTGTCACTAAGTAGAAAAATCAACAAACCAAAAACATACAGATTTAATTTAACATATAATATCCCTTCAGATAGGCATTCTGCCCAGGAAACATCTAATTTCTAAAAGGAAGTCATATTCCTAACATTTACATGACAAATTACATATAGAAGATCCAGGACTTCTCTTGAAAACAAAATGAAACAAAGAGAACAAACTATTTCTTAAAAAAAAAAAAAAAATAGTGTGCAATTTAAAAACATTCATGTATGTGAATTAAGAAACATATTAAAGCATTAATTTCCTGAACATTTCTATTTAAATTAAGTTTACAGAATGATTCAAAATTAAATTACTCCAGTTCAGAGAATGAAAGCAGCCTTTAATACACATGCTAAATATGGCACTGTTTCTTGAAATGTGGGAGGGGCAAGAGAAAAAGAAGGGAAGTCAAATGAAAAAGCAGTTATCTTTTTTTTTTTTTTTGGGGGGGGGGGGTTTAATCCTCACCCAAGGATATTTTTCCATTAATTTCTAGTCAGAGTGGAAGAGAGAGGAAAAGAGAGAGAGAGAGAAACATCGATGTGAGAGAAACACATTGACTGGTTGCCTCTTGCACGCACCCCTACCAGGGCCAGGGCTAGGGAGGAGCCTGCAACCAAGTTACGTGCCCTTGACCAAAACTGAACCAGGAACCCTTTGGTCCACAGGCCAATGCTCTATCCACTGAGCCAAACCGGCGGCTAGGGCGAAAAAGCACAGATATCTAAGTGCCTGAGTTGGGAGCCTCTAATGAACCTAGAACAAATTGCATTCTTCCTTAGCCATAGCAGTTATCTGAGTCAGCTCCATTTGTAAAAGAGCAGACAAGAAAATCTGTTAACATATTTCCTCAAATGGTATTAGAATAGGTTTTAAGTGGTATATGAATATAAAATAATCCCATATTACATTGTCAGAAAGTAATTCCTTTTTCAATTTTAATCTTTTGATTTTATACAGAAGAATGTCCCAGTATTTGATGTTGTCTTTAATATTATGCCAGTATTTTCTAGCTTTCTTCATTAACAGAGAGAGAGCAAGCCACATGCTAAAAACATTTGGTAGGTAGATAAAACTTATTATTTTTTATTATTGTTTCCAGTGCATTTACTTATGGGATTAACCTCTAGTTTTGCAAGTAATGTTGGTTTCCAATTATGGTAAGATTGTTCCTTTTACAAATAAACTTAAGCCCTGGCCTGTGCACCAGAAGGTCACAGGTTCGATTCCTGCCCTCAGTCCAGGTGCGTATGGGAGGCTACCAATCGGTGTCTCTTTCATATCAATGTTTCTCTCTCTCTCTTTTTCCTCTCCCCTCCCACTGTTTCTAAAAAAAAACAAATATCCTCATTTCTCGGGTGAGGATTTAAAATGATATAAATAAACAAACTTAAGGCCTGGCTGGTATTGCTCAGTGGTTCGAGTGTCAGCCTGTACACTAAAGGGTCATGGGTTCAATTCTCGGTCAAGGGCATATACCTAGGTTTCAGGTTTGATGCCTGGCACAGTCAGGGCACCTGCAAATGGGAGGCAACCAATCAATGTGTCTCTCTCACATTGATGTTTCTCTTCCCCCTCCCCCAGCTCCTTTCCTCCCTCTCTAAAAATCAGTGGAAGAAATATCCTTGGGTGAAAAGTAGCAAAAATAAACACAAGCAAGCAAACTTAAATAACAAATGAGTTAATTTAAATAAAAATATTAAGTCAATGCAGTACAAATGGGAATAACAGCAAGATACATGAATGTATAATCTGAGTGACTAAAATCCAAGAAACAACGAACTACAAAAAGCTAAATGACTTTATAGTTTCATGACAGAATTAAAAATATAAAGAAAGGTTGGAATCCATATGATTAGAAAACATGATTAGTTAAAACGTGACAAGATATAAACCTTGAGATTCCATAGGAAATCAAAGCAGCTTCATCAACAATGATCTCACTTCCAAACATGAGTATTAAACTAACCAATTTTATATGCTTATTAGAAGCAGAAGACAAACACATTTAATATTGTGATTCATTTTCCCTTTCAATAGAACTTCAACTTATAAACAAAATCCAAGTCACTTCTTTCCTAAAATACCAGCAGGGATTTGGACCATGTCACTAAAGGCAAAAATATTTAGTAGTAAAAGTATCACTAACCAAGAGAGAATTGCTGTTGGCTATTTATTTCCCCTTAAAGCCTGCAAAGTCTCTCACTCTTTTCCACAGAAAATCCTCTCCGAGTACATTAAGAAAATTACTTACTTTAGTTGGTTGAATTAGGATAGAAAAATTACCACAAAGTGTGAGATATTCCTATTTCAAATTCACTTAACCTAAGTCAACAAGAGAAAATTTTAATTTTGACTAAAAAGTTGATAAGCATATAAAGTATTAGAGTCCTTAGCAAAGAAATATGCCTCCTTATTTCTATTTCAATCAGTTCATGTATAATAATTAAGTAGGAGAATAATGTCAGTAATATATGGGAGTTGGACTCACAAATGATTTTTACTAGGCAAGGGACCTAGAATTTTAACCTTCAGCAAGGACAAAGAAAAAGCCCTCAGCTTGGTTGCAGCATAGGTAGAAACCTATAATCTTTTTTTTCCCCCAATTAAAAAGATGCACTACCCCACCCCTAAAAAGGGAGCACAGCCAAGGCTCTCCTTGTGTTCTCTCCTCAGAGATGTGTATCCCTAGTTCTCAGTACACAAAAGATTGCCCTTTCTCCAGTGTCTACCTTAATGGCTGGCTCTACTACTGGCTCAGAGCTCCACTCCCGTGTGTATTTTTTCAGTATCCTTCATCCACTATTTCCATTCTAATGTTTGACTATTTTTAGTATCTTGAAGAAATCTCCAGCACCAAGTTATCTGTCAAAACTGTTCAATTATCACCAAGGTACCATTTATGGTTTTTATTAGTGCTCTATAACAAGGATGCATAGATTTTCAGTGATTTGTCCTAGCCCTGTATTAACCATGAGCTAGCTCTCTTATTTTTAGTGTTGTTTTGCAGAATGCAAAGGTTTTCAGGAATACATGTATCATGTTACAGCAGAAACACTGTTACCCTGATATATCTATAATCCTATCACAAACCACAAAGTTATATGAACAGCTGTATAGTAAACCAGCTAGTTAACATCTAGGCCTTACCTGGTCTCTGGCTCACTGGTGGACTCCCATCAATTCCTGAGAGTATAATGGGAACAGAGCCAAGAGATGAAGTTGGTGTGGTCACCACGGAGGAAGATGTAGCTGTGGTCACCACGACTATGGAGGTGGAAGCAGTGGAAGCAACAGGAAGAGTTATGGTTGGAGGAGATGCCACCAAAGACTTAGGAAAAGCAACTGAAGCCACAGGGGTAGTTATCCCAGTTGTTTTGATAAGGTTCACAGTGCCTGTAGATTGGGTAGATGTTACAGGGGTGCTGGTATTAGTTTCAGAGACCTCAACAACACCCGCAGTGGTGCCACCAGAAGGATAAGTAGTTTCTTTAGTTCCCACGTCAGACATAGCAGTCTTAGGTGTCACAGCAGTAACATTCTCTAAAAACACTTGAGGGGTGGTAGTAGTGACAGCAGCAGTCACAGGGCTGCACACCTGAACTGCCTCAGAAGAAACCACAGGTGTGACGACCATTACTGGAGAAGGTCTGATACTGAACTTCTGTGGCCCTGTTAGGGGTTGGGGTGTGCTAACTCCAGGTATCTTCTGCTGCAGGGCTCCAACTTTACTCATCACAAACTGTGTGAACACACCACCAGGAGAGGGTCGTGCCGCTGCAAATAAAAATTTGCAGGTCAAAAATCTTCAGTTCTCATATTTTATCCTCTTAGTGATTGTGTTTATCAACCATTTATTGTGTGCACCACTGGGTCCACTTCTTATGGTTACTACCTACCTGCAATATACATGTCAAGTTCCATACACAGAAATCAAAACACTTCTCTCAGCCCATACCCAACCTTTATAATCTAACAAGAAAGGAATTAAAATTGGGTGTTCCTACTAAAAATCTTTTGTCTGCACGATATAGCCATATTGCCAGAACACTAAAAAGACAATATAGCTGCCCTGGCCATGTGGCTCAGTTAGTTGGAGTATTGTCCTGTACACCAAAAGGCTGTGGGTCTGATTCCTTGTCAGGGCACATGCCTAGGATGGGAGTTCAATTCCCAGTTGGGGTGTGTACAACAGGCAACCAATAGATGTTTCTCACATCGATGCCTCTCTCTCACTCTCTAAAAATCAGTGAAAACATTTCCATCCTCAGGTGAGGATTGAAAATAAATTTTAAAATTAAAATAAAAAGGTAATACAGCAGCACACAACTTCAAACAGATAAAGAAGAAAAGATTCCTCCCCCCATTTAACTCTAACTTAAATTTTTTTCCCACCACTTCTTCCTATCCCAGCCCCTCCACCTCTTTATTGCAGTCCTCTTATAAGACAGTTTAGATTTACTATCTTATTTTTAAACTGTACGAAAACATTTTTCATGAGAGGGCAGAATAGGACTGTTTATTTTTTAAATCACCACTACTTTATAAAAAAAGAGATAAAATGGGTTCCTTTTAAGGCACACAATGCCTATCCCTCTATCTTCCCACAACTCCAGCATTCAGCCAGAGACTTCAATTTCCTATTAGAGGAAAAAACATAGTAATAGATAATTTTAACATTCCTAAAAAGATTTGAAACAACAAAAAGAAATTCAATAAACCAACTGTATATACTCTCGATGCTAAAACACAAAAGCTTTCAAGGAAGTAATTTATTACAGACTCTAGCACTAAAGTTAAGCAAAAGGTTTTCATTCAGAGAACAGGGATGAATAGAATAATCTTCCCAAAATTATGTTTTCCAACAGCCTTCTATACTTTAAGCCTATACTAACTCAACCCACTTTGATTTTGCTAGCTCTATTGTTTAACAACTTCAGGGAACATACAAATGATTGGTACCAATATTACCAATCCTCATAGAAGAAATATTAAATTAGGGAAAAGTATTTAAGACTATGTGTTGTCCTTTTAAACATAAAATTAAAAACAAAATTTAAAAACTATGTTTTTTTCTGCATTAATAAAAGTCTAAAAGTCTGGGCAATAACTGTAAAACTAAAGTTCAATTCATCTAGTATTATAGGTCATCAGAAGCATCCCCAAAATATTTTAGCAAGAGAGACATTGAGAATAATGCCAAATTTTTTATTCCTCTAATTTTTACAACCTCCATACTATATCCACAGGCCAAGAAGCAAGTCATAAATCTTTCCAAAACATATATACAGTACAACTTACCAATTGGTCTTTTTGCCGGGACAAATGCCTTCAGATTCTTCCCAGGGTGATTTGTTGCAGTGCCGGAGGAGGGTGCCATTTTGGAATTGGATGTTGAAGGCAACAGGGTACGTGGTTTCCTGGATGCAGCCACCTTGGCATTGGATGCTACCTTGGAGATGACAGTACTGAGGGTTGAGAGGTCCAGGACTGAGGGTCGCAACCTGCCTGTGATATAAGCAGCTAGCCTATTGGCTGGATGCAATGCCCCCATCTGTCCCAATAGCAACTTAGCCTGCGGGTAACTCTTACCATTAACCTGAAACAAGTGGCAAAGAGAAATTCTGTAAAGATAAAATTCTCTTGCTAACTCATCTCCCTTGACAGGGGTTTCATTTTTACAAGGTTTTAAAAGTCTATTTTTCATATTTAAAGGGAAAAAGAAATGGGCTTTTCCCACTTGGTATAATCGGAATAATCAGGAGGTGAAAAAAAAATACTATTATCTGATATTCTGAACTAATCTCATCCTTCATTTTGGTAATTTGGAAACAGAGAATCTTATTAAATCATTATATCTGCATCGCAGAAATGGGAAAGATACGTCAAATCTAAACAATCATCCAATTATTTTACTTGTCAATAAGCAATTCTGGCTAAGTTATTAACAATCATCAGCAAAAATGACTAACTGTATTCTCCAGATTTTCTGACAAGACTAGAAAGGCATAATGAAGCCCTCTCACAAGGGTCCTTTCAAGCTACGCTTCACATTTGGGAAATATACAGTGAGTCTACTAAGTCACAAAGTAACCTTAGTTTTCTAAAAACTCAACTTTGAAGATATTGTCTTCATCTCTTGGATAGAACTTGGGCTGGCTCAAAATAAATGCTAGTAGAAACTCATTGTAATTTTTGAAATAGTCACTAAATTGTCAGAAGAAAGTAAATCAATGAATGAAGTAAATGTTTTTAGTACTACCTGAATTGATAGACAGCCTATTTTGGGCAGCAGGGAAGTTTTTCTTAAAAGAAAGAAAAACAAAAACCTCCCAAGTTTCTTACCCATGTTCTCTAAGTCATATTGCTGGATTACTAAAGAAGATATCCTTTTTTGTCCCTCCTTTACATCATTTAAAAGGGGAGGGGGTAGAGGGAGTTGGAGAAACTCAAACTCTCCAAATTAATAGGGAATTGGTGAGGATAATCACTACAGCAAGCCACCCTCTCTTCAAGGACACAAAACGTAATTACTCTTTGCTACTTAAGTAAAATTGTGATTATTCCTAGACATTCAGAAATATCTTTGCCTATATGTTGATACAAAAAAACGTGATCTTTCTATCCTAAAGTAAACTTTACTGTGTTCTTCAGGCTCTATGGAATCCAGATCAGATATCCCTAATCTGCTCCTTTGAGAGACTTGCTCTAAAGACTACTCAGCAGCTTCCCCAAAAGCCTACAGTGGCCTGACTGCTTATGCAAATTCACATTTTATGATGGTTTTCTGAGTCCTAGACAGAAGAAGAGAACACAAAATTTCCATGCCTGTATTTCAGGGAGTCTAGTCTCTCTAGAAATGATCTCAGATAAGTCTTGGCTCTCAAAGTACTAATCAATAAATGCAATAAAGAGAAAACCCTGTTCTCCTCATCATTAAAGAATTAAGAAATACCAACAGAAGCAGTTATATAGGACCACCAAGAATAAACTGCAATAAAAAGTTTTTAACTAAGTAGATCATCCATATTGTTATTGGAATAGTCCTTAGCCCAGAGAAACGGTGAAGCTAATACAGTCAAGTAATCTTAGCAATAATGTCAGACACTTCCACACATTTGCTATGCTGATATAAAAGTGCATTTAATGTCTCTGAGCAAGAGGAGAAAACCTTTTTGACTATGACTAAATTTTAATTCAGAACTTCTCTTTCCAAAGGCTTTTCTACATGCCAGGGTAATTTTACTAATATAACCTGCCTGAATTACTGAACAGTAAGGATAGAGATATTTGTCCTGCAACAATGATTATACTGATGAAAACCTTACGAATCATACAAAGAAAAAAGTACTTAAGCAAGCAAATTGTGGCTCATTTAAAAAAAACTTTTATGATTTGAATAACACCTTACTTAATTTTTCTCCAAGTTTCCAAACACATACTATTTTAAAATCAATTTGATCTCATTTTATTTTGAAAGCTTTCTTCTAATAATAATCTCAAGAACTAAACTGAATCCCTTACTATCCTTGCTTGGTTGCCAAAATTTCACTAGAACCAGACAATGAAGTTTAAGAGGATCAACTTTCTGAGGAGACTAGGGTCTACATTTGTTTGTAAGTATGACAAAAATTCACTCTAGGTATGCTTCTAACCTAGACCTATTACAAAAAGAGATAATGATTTTGTCACTCAGTTCCCAGGCAATGAGAAAACAAGTTATATAAGGCCCACAGAGGGCTCTGAAAAATAAAGATGTTACCTAAATACAAAAAAGTGCTACACCCAGATTAAAGGTAATTCTCACCTGGATAAGCCCAGATGTGCTTGAACTGGGTTTACGTTTATAGGCCACAAGTTTCCCTGCAGGAGAAAGCCCTGCATAAAAGGGCAGACCTTTGCCTCCATGTAATCTCTCCCTCACTGAATCCAGGGCATCTGTCTGCACAGGAGAGATATCATCCATTTTCCCAGGGGATAATGGACCATCAGGAGTCTCTGATCCAGATTTCTCAGCCATATCATCTTGGTCTTGACATGATGGCATAGAGATTTTCACACGAGAAGAATAAACAGGGGGGCTCTTCTCACCCCGGCTCTTTCGCTGAGAAGCCAACTCAATGATGAAGCTGCCCACCTTAAGTGATTGTGGCATGTTGCTATTGATGTGCTGGGATAAGATGCTCAATATCTTGTTCCGATCCTCCTCCCAGTTGCAGTCTGAGATGATTTCTATCAGTTTGGTGGGACCACCAGGTGACCTCTGATGCACATAGGAGGTAGAAGAGGATTCCCCTTCATTGCAGGAAGACTTCCAGCTCTTTTCTGATAAGAAATTGAAAGATATTTCTGCATCAAAGCAATTTATACTCAACTTTGAAAAATTTTTACTTTCCCTAAGTTCTCAGAAAAGTACCAGGGGTATAGAAATTCAACAGTTGCCCAATGTCCCATTCCCATGTATTTTCAGTGGTAATTTAACACTCATAACTTGGGAGTTTTCCAGGAAAAAGATGCCAGAGAATCAGATTAATAATAGTCCTCACTCTCCTGCTAACTAGGCTTTCTAATAAAAAGGAAGTAGTCCCACTTAAGACTGTTCTAAAAACCCATAACTATTACATGAAAAAGTATTATCTTGCTAACAAAAGACCTATAAGCAAAGCTTATTTGGTACTAGAGGCCCAGTGCACGGATTTGTGCACAAGTGGGGTCCGGCCACCCTGCCCCAATGGAGGCCGATTGGGCAGGGCCGGTGGGGGGGAGGGGATGTGAAAGGTTGGCTGGCGGGCCCTGCCCCCAATAGGAGGGCGGGGGCGGGGGGATCAGGGGCTGGGCCGGCCGGGGGGAGGGGTCTTGGGAGGTTGGAGGGTGTGATCAGGGCCCCGATCAGGCTGGTTGGCTGCCCCAGTGTACATCATAGCAACTGGTCATTCCAGTCGCTTGGCTTTTATATAGATAGATAGTTTAATGTTCTGCTATCCATACAGGCAAAGCAAAGATACTTGCCAGATGCTTTGTAACATGTGATAGGCAATCAATATCAAAAAACAGCAAAACAGATAGTGATCTGGTTTAAAAACACACACATAAAGTGTGCTCTACCTCTAGTTTCTACTGCAAATACTTCTGAATCACTTTTTGTTGTTTACTTCTGAAATACATTTGTGCATCTAGATATGATTGCTCCACTTCTACATTGTGTGCAGATCACTCAATTCACCATGTTTTACATGTTAACTAGATGACTACTTAACTAGACACCAAGATTTCTACAGCTGAGACTCTCAACCAAAGTTCTACAGTTACAATATGTCAGAATATAAGATTCCATCAGCCTTCATAGCAGTCGTGCTCTCAGGAAGGATCTCTCCACCATAGCAGGCTCCTCTACTTACCTTCGTGTACTACAAAACATTTTCACTTTTTGTGTATATTATGCTTTTTTCAAAAAAAAAAAAAAAAAAAAGTTGGAAACCACTGCTGCTTTAGTGTCTGAAGTCTTAGGAAGCAAAACAAACAAAAAAAAAAAATAGTTAACTCCCTAAACATTATCTCTCACCAAATTTGGCAGTAGCCTCTGCTAGGTAAATCCTTCCTTTCTCCCTCTGCCATTTCTCCAACAGCAACAGCTACTGAGAACCTGAGTAAAAATTGCAATAGCTAAACAAATGGGACTGAGGTTTAAAAAAAAGTTTAAAAAAGTAAATCACAGCCTAGCCACCATGGCTCAGTGGTTGAGCATCGATCTATAAACCAGGAGGCCACAGTTCAATCCAATCAGGGCATATGCCTAGGTTGCAGGCTTGAGGCAGCAGGAGGCAGCTGATCAATGCAGGAGGCAGCCGATCAATGATTATCTCTCATCATTGATGTTTCTATCTCTCCCTCCCTCTCCCTTCCTCTCTGAAATCAATATATATATATATATATATATATTTTAAAAATTACTAACAAGACAGGGATGTTCACTTTCACCACTTTTATTCAACATGGTACTGGAAGTCCTAGCCACAGTAATTACACAAAAATAAAAGGCATCCAAATTGGAAAGAAGTAAAACTGTCATTATGTGCAGATGACATGATACTGCATATGAAGAACCCTAAAGATTCCACCAAAAGAACTATTAGAACTGATAAATTCAGTAAAGTAGCAGGATACAACAAAAAATACTCAGAAATCAGATGTATTTTTATACACCATTAATAAACTATCAGAAAGGGAAACTAAGAAAACAATCCCATATACAACTACCTTCAAAAAGGAAAACCTGCCTAGGAATAAATTTAACCAAGGAAGTAAAAGAGCTGTATTCAGAAAATTATAAGACAATGAAAAAATAAATTGAAGATACTAATAAATGAAAGCATACACCATGCTCACGGATAGAAAAAATGATATAATAAATAATAATACAAGAATAAACTGTGTTTCACATACAACTGTAAACCTACTTTTGCCCCAACCTGCACACAAGGAACATACAAGTCAACACCAAAAGAAAAACAAACAAAAGAATCCAATTAAAATAGGCGCAGAGGACCTAAATAGACATTTCTCCAGAGGACATACAGATGGCCAATAGACATGAAAAGATGCTCAATGTCACTAATTGTCATAGAAATGCAAAGTAAAAACACAATGAGATATCGCCTCACATCTGTCAGAATGTTCATCATCAATAAACCAACAAACAAGTATTGCCGAGGATGTTGAGAAAAGGGTACTCTTGTGCACTGTTGGTGGGAATACAGATTGGTGCAGCTACTGTGGAAAACAGGATGGAGGTTCCTCAAAAAAATTAAAAATGGAACTACCTTATGACCAGCAATTCTACTTTTGGGCACATATTCAAAGAAACCCAAAACACTAATTAGAAAGGAAATGTGCACCACTATGTTCATTGCAGTGTTATTTACAATAGCCAAGATTTGAAATCAGCCCAAGTGTCTATCAGTAGATGAGTGGATAAAAAAGTATGGTAGCCCTAGCCGGTTTGGCTTAGTGGCTAGTGTCAGCCTGGGAACCAAAGGGTCCCATGTTCAATTCCAGTCAAGGGCATGTACCTTGGTTGCAGACTCCTCCCCGGCCCAGACCCCGGTCAGGGCTCATGTAGGAGGCAACCAATCGATGTGTTTCTTTCACATCGAAGTTCCTCTCTGTCTTTCCCTCTGTCATCCACTCCCCCTAAAATTTAATGGAAAAATATCCTTGGGTGAGGATTAACAAAAATAAATTTTTTTAAAAAGCTATGGTACACACATATCTACAGAATATTACTCAGCCTTTAAAAAGAATGAAATCTTACCATTTGTAACAGCATGGATGGACCTAGAAGGTATTATGCTAAGTGAAATAAGTCAGTCAGAGAAAGATAAACACCATATGATTTCACTTATATGTGGAATCTAAAGAACAAAATGAAAGAACAAACAAAATTGAAACGGACTCATAGATACAGAGAACTGACTGATGGCAGAGAAGAGGGGGAGAGGGAGCTTGGGGAATTGGCTGAAAATGGTGAAGGGATTATTAAGAAATACGAATTGGTAGTCACAAAACAGTCACAGGGATGTAAAGTACAACATAGGAAATACAGTCAACAATATTGTAATATTGTAATAACTATGTATGGTGCCAGGTAGGTACTAGAAATATCGAGGGAAACACTTTGTAAAGTTTATGATCGTCTAACCACTATGCTGTACACCTAAAACATACAAAATAATATTAAAATATTAAATGTAAACTATAATTGAAAAATAAAATTAAAAAGAAAAACACTGACTTCAATCCTAAATGTCTCTTGCAACAACATGCCACAGCAATGAATGAATTTTATTTCTTAGGACAGGAGTGATAAAGAGACCAAATAACAGGAAAAAACTTATATATCATCTCTATTTTTAGCAGAAGCTAATAACAGAGTAGGTCAACATATTCTGGATTGGTAATTTTAGTTTCCTCTCATTTTTATTATAATCCACACCTATATAATTACTATCAAATAATTAAGATCTAGTTTTCATGCTGACCTTGTGATTTATCAGAATCATCCTCGAGGTCACAGGTAATTGGTTTCGAGGGCTGCTGTTCAGCATCGGGCTCCTGAAGAAGAAATAACACAAAAATACTTAAATACTTATATTGATATTTAGTATCAATACAGACTAAGATATAAGCATTAAATCTTCCAAAAGAAGCCCTGAAACAGTAGAAAGATTAAAATGACAACAGCTTCATATGTATATACACAGCTGCATTACTATCATATTACGTAGCCCTTGGCAAAAACACATAGACTTGCTCTGTAATATCCCTGATAATGACTGAGTCACCAAGAAAAGAATTTACATAGTATTTTATATTGTATTCTACTAAAGAAGGAAAAATATTTGCTGTTTAATGGGCCAAGTTTCAGTTATTTAGAAATTTCACCAATGTGGAAAGACACAAATTCTGATAATTACAGATAATTTAATTTAAACTAGAAATGTTTAAACTTTTAAAAATTTCTCTAGCATTAAAAAGAGTCATATTTTTAACAACCCTAAGAAACTGTTCTCTAAAATAGGTTTGCAGAGAAACAGATATATTGATATACACATCAAGTAAGACTTCTCTGCCTCACAAGAATTACTCCAAATTATTCTGGTAGTAATATAAATTCTAATACCAGCAACAGGAAATTGAAAGTTAAAAAGAGAAAGTATGCAATAAGTAACTCACCTTTGCACTACAGTTTTCAGGACTAGAATGACATGAGCTGAGCTGCAGAAACGATGGGGATGGGGATGGTGACGGCTGTCTCTGTTCCTCTTTTTTTCGTTCATATACTCGAACTCGGGCACAAGTCATCATACTTTCAAAGTACAAGTAGACGGGATCCTTGTCCTCTTCCCGAATCTGTAAGTTTCACACAATAAAATATTCCAAATATGGGGGGGGGGGGGGGGGGGGAGGAGAGAGCCTCCTATACTTCAAAAGGCAAAGGATGTTTAATTTTTATTACAACACTTGAAATTTTTAAGTGCAAATTTTAAAGTTAAATAGTATAAATATAGTTCATATGTGCCGAATCTTAGGGCAATCAGAAAGGAAGGAATTCTCTATCAAGAAATTTCAGATCAGCTTGCCTGGAGTGACTCAGTGGTTGAGTGTCGACTTATGAACCAGGAGGTCACAGTGCAATTCCTGGTCAGGGCACATGCCCGGTTTGCAGGCTCGATCTCCAGTGGGGGGAGTGCAGGAGGCAGCCAATCAATTATTCTCTCTCATCAGTGATGTTTCTATCTCTTTCTCCCTCTCCTTCAGATCATATCCGTGTTTCTCAAATGATCTGTGGTAAAGTACATTTCTTAATTAATAGTCTAACATAGACGAATACTTTTGTAAAATACAAAAGTAATTACTAGAAAAATATAAAATAGATTACTAGAAAAACAAAGGCCAAAATATAAGCACAAGTTTTGCAGTATTAGGTTTAATAGATATAAAATGTCTATCCACTTGCTATAAAAGTTTCTAAATATTTACTCTTATTTTCTTTATGTACTTATTTTATCACAGACTGGTAACAGTTTTTAATCAGCAATGGTACAGAGACCCACTGAAGGGCACTGCACTAAAAGATCTTTCTTCAATTTAATGAACTGGGGAGAGTGAAATGGATTTAGTAATAGAAATGCTTATCAGCTCTTTTACCGTCCGTCTTCACATAGTCATATTACAACCACTGTTATTTGAAATCTTGAACTTTACTGTTATTACTATATATAAAGAAATTTGCTTTAAGAAAATTTTACTTTTTAAAGTTTTTTCTTAATGGTTTTCTAGCAATAACATGTACTACATCTAAATTACTCAATATACTACACTACAGGAATAAGATATGTTAAACAGACTTTTGCAAGTCAGGTTTTTAAAAAGCCCATCTTTATACAACCTTCCTAAAGAAAAGATTTGGCTATATTTAAGAATTACTATTAGTAACCTCTTTTATGACATTTTTAAAGTGCCAGCACCTAAACCAATTAAGTCAGAAAGGAGATGGCTTACAGGAAAATTACCTGAAAGTAAAATGATTCATAGAATATAAACCAAAAATTTGGTTTAGGCAGTGGTCAGCAAACTCAGTCAACAGAGCCGAATATCAACAGTACAACGACTGAAATTTCTTTTGAGAGCCAAATTTTTTAAACTTAAACTTCTTCTAACACCACTTCTTCAAAATAGACTCGCCCAGGCCGTGGTATTTTGTGGAAGAGCCACACTCCAAGGAGCCAAACAGCTGCATGTGGCTCGAGAGCCGCAGTTTGCCGACCACACGTTTAGGGATTGAGCAAAAAAGAAAAGAAAGAACTCATAGACACAGACAACAGTGTAGATATTGTGGCGAGTGTGGGGGGAAGTCGAGGAAGGTATAGGAAGGGATAAATGGAAATGGGGGTAAATTAAAATAAAAAGGAAAATAATTTTTAAAAATTGGTTGAAACCCATCATCTTTACAAATGATTTTTGCAACCTGCAATAAAAGATGAAACTCCAGACTTACCACAGGATTAGGTTTGGGAGTATATGTCCGTGCAGGTTTAATTCCAGTGAGCAGTTTGCCCTTCACAGTAGATGAAACTTCTGGCTGAGGCAACAACAATGGTTTCGTAGGTTCAATCACAGAAGGCGTCGGGATATAAACTGGTTCTGGATCTACTTCACCTTCTACCTTCACCCATAATGGATAATGTCGAACAGGCTGTTCAGGCTCTGTTTCACATATAGCTTAACAAAAGGAAGCATAAGATTTTATTTTATTTTAATATATTTTTATTTATTTCAGAGAGGAATGGAGAGGGAGAGATAGAAACATCAATGATGAGAGAGAATCATTGATAGGCTGCCTCCTGCACACCCTCCTACTGAGGATCGAGCCCACAACCTGGGCATGTGCCCTTGACCAGAATCGAACCCCGGACCTTTTAGTCCGCAGGCCAATGCTCTATCCACTGAGCCAAACTGGCTAGGGCAGGAAGCATAAGATTTTAGATGCCTTTGGCAACAACAGTTCAATGAGGCATTGCCAATGTAAAATATGCTCCCCCTCATAAAAAGCAGTTAACTCATTAAAACAATCAAACAGCCCTAGCCAGTTTGGCTCAATGGATACAGCATCAGCCTGTAGACTGAAGGGTCCCAGGCTCGATTCCGGTCAAGGACACATGCCCAGGTTGCGGGTTCGATCCCCAGTAGGGGGTGTGCAGGAGGCAGCTGATCAATGATTCTCTCATCTCTCTATCTCTCTCTCTCCCTTCCTCTCTGAAATCAAGAATATATATATATATTTTAAATCAAACAGATACCCCCTAAAAAACCTTTATTTGCCCTCATGCACCTTAATCTAGTCATCATTTAATATTTAACCAAATATTTGTTGAATATTATAAATCAGATACTGTTTTATGCACCAAATGAATACAGCTTTGAATAAAACAAAGTACTTGCCCTAACAGTTATAATTCAGTAGGGGAAAATGAACTAACAAACATTTAATATCAAATAATAAGTGCCATGTAGAAAAATGTAGCAGGATAAGGAATGAGGAGTTAACAGGAGATGCTATTATATTTAGCAGAGTCAGAAAAAGCCTTCTTTATAATCCAAGAAAGATAACCATTACATACTACACTTTTTTAAATCTTACAACAAATATTTATTGACCTTACTATGTTCATACTCTAAGCATTTAATTATGTTTTAACTCAATGAACTGTCACAGCAGTCCTTGAGATATTATTCCCATTTTGCAGAAGCTGAGATTCACTACAGGAAGAGACCGATCAAGGATCAAACCCAGTCAATCTGGTTCCAGAAACCGAGCTGTTTCTATTGCCTTCGATGATAAACTGTATTCAAAGACAGCCTGGCCCTAGCCAGTTTGCTCAGTGCTTAGAGTGTGGGCCCCCATGAACTGAAGGTCGTGGGTTCAATTCCAATCAAGGGCACGTACCTGGGTTGCAGGTTCGATCCCCGGTCCAGTCAGGGCATGTGCAAGAGGCAACCAATCGATGTGTCTCTCTCACATCAATGTTTCTCTCTCTCTGTCTCTCCCTCTCCCTTCTACTCTCTCTAAAAATAAATGGAAAAAATATTCTCAGGCCCAAGCCGGTTTTGCTCAGTGGATAGAGCGTCGGCCTGCGAACTGAAAGGTCCCAGGTTCGATTCCAGTCAAGGGCACATGCCAGGGTTGTGAGCTTGATCCCCAGTGGGGGACTTGCAGAAGGCAGCCGATCCATGATTCTCTCTCATCATGGATGTTTCTATCTCTCTCTCCCTCTTCCTTCCTCTCTGAAATCAATAAAAATATATTTTAAAAAATACATATTCTCAGGTGAGAATTAACAAAAAGACAGCCTGAACTCAGCATAGGAGCAAAACAATATTAATAAAAAAGCAATGAAACCCAATAGAGATAAAATCATACTATCAAGAAGTTCTACACAAAGGAAAACAAAATGAGAATCTAGGTTAAGAGGCTTTATTATTTAAGCAAACTAACCATCCCAGAAAGAAGACAACTACAGAGGAGCAAACATTGTATTTTGCATTTTAGTAGTCAATCCTCAGAGAGGATGTAGCTGGTTCTAAGCCAAAGATCCAAAATCTTTGCCTAAAGTTATATAATATGTGAATGACCAGCATTCCCAGTTACTTCAAATATAATAAAAGCCTAATATGCAAATCGACTGAACAGCAAAACTACCGGTGGGCAAATCGACTGAACAGCAAAACTACCGGGGGCAGGGCCGGCGAGCAGGTGGCACCAGGCCAGCCAAGGCGAGTGCCAGCGGGCAGCGGGATGGGGTGGTGATCAGGGGGCAGCAGCGACCAGGTGCCATCCCCCAATCTGCCCAATCGGCCCACAGGTCACCTCCTACAGAGGGAGTCCAATCTCTCGCTATAACGTGCACTGACCACCAGTCCTACTGACGGCTTAGGTCTGCTCCCCATGAGTGCTAGCAGGCAGAGGGAGGGGACGGTGATCGCGGGGCAGCGGCGACTGGGCGCCATCCCCCAATCTGCCCAATCGGCCCACAGGTCGCCTCTCGCAGAGGGAGTTCAATCTCTCACTATAACGTGCACTGACCACCAGTCCTGACGGCTTAGGCCCGCTCCTCATGAGGAGCGGGCCTAAGCCGCAGTCTGACCTCCCTCTGCAGGAGGCAACCAGGCGATCAGGGGAAGGCACCGCCCCTATCACCCCGTTGCTCTGAGCCCCAGGCATCGCAGCCACTGGGGCTCACGACTGCCTGAGCCCACTGCTGCCTGAGCCCCTGGCCTCGCAGCCGCTGGGGCCCAAGGCTGCCTGCCTTCCGCCCTCACAGCCACTGCGGCTTTGTCCGGAAGGACGTCCAGAAGATGTCTGCTCTAATGAGCATATTACCCTTTTATTAGTATAGATTAAACCTAAATAAAGCTGAGGGAGAGAATATAATGAATTATACTGATCATCTGTATATTAAAAGAACACTGAGGTTGGGGTTCTGAGAGAAAGACACAGAAAAATAAAGTGTCAAAGGCATTCTGGGAGTCCACATAAAAGAATGATTCAAATTTCAAATTTAGCACACAAAAAAGCCATCTTCAAAAGAAAATTGTCACTGAAAAAAGGCATGTGTGTAGCACACATGTCATACAGAAAGAGATTTAAGGATGGTAAGAATTTCTCAAAATTCTTATTAGATCATAGATCAGTATTAAAGTAAGAAATACTACTACTACTTGAAATAGGTTTTCAAATAATCATACTTTTCTAAAAAATTAAACCATACCATTTTAAGTTTTACTACTCACTGTATTCCAGCTTCTTTCTCTTCTTTTTCTCTTTCATTTGTTCTTCCTCCTCCTTGACTCCCTCCACTTCTTCCCTTTGCTCATCTCCCAAAGTATCATAACATACTGCATCACGATGAGCAGTCTTCCTCTGGAAATGCTTAGTTTTGGATCCTCCTTTTACAAGTACAACTTTTCTTTTCAAACAAGTGCAGCCAAACATGCAGTCTGGTCGGCGGCAGTGAGCAGGCTGGCGCTTCTCCAAAGCTAGGCTGGAACATATGCAACCCAATCGACAGAAATCATTGTTGCATGGAGGTGCCCGCTTCCTTATGATTGTGTGGATGGGTTTAGTTTTGAGAGATGCCTAAAGTGAAAGCAGAAAATTGTAAATCTACTAAATCATCCCCCAAGACCACCAACAATCTACAGTCATATGTTGGTCTGCCTTCTTCTGTGTCTGAGCACTCAGTACTACGATTATAAGATTAGGGCCGATTCAAATGACAGAACATGAGTTTAACAGAACTCAGAGCAATCTTCCATTCCAATGCATAGCACAGGCAAGCAAGAGAATATTTTAATTAATTATGAGCCAAAATAGCAACAAAGATGAATTTATCCTCAATAGAAATCACACATAATGTTCTAGGTCAGAGGTTGACAAGGCGCAAGGACCAAATCCAGCTTGTTTCATAAATAAAGTTTCACTGGAACACAACCAGACTTATTCATTTAAATAATGTCCATGGCATTACAACAGCAAGGTTGAGAAACTGCAAGCGAGTGCATGGCCCACAAAACCTAAAATATTTACGGTCTTTTTTATAGAAATAGTTTGTGGACCCCTAATCTATGGTAATTCATAAAAAAAAATAACAACATACATGCCTAAAAGTCTTTAGAAATGATTAATAATAAAAGACACTTTCTCTATTTAGTCCCAACAACTCTAGAATAGTCACAGAATTTAAAAAGGGAAGATACAGAAATTTCATGACAAGAAAATTATCTTCATTTTGTTGGGTCATTTTACATTAATAGAAGCTAAGATAGGTGAAGCAATAACAAATGACAATTCTTAATATAAAATTTCAGCCTGGGCTGGTGTGGTTCAGTTGGTTGGAGTGTTGTCCCCTGCACCAAAGGGTATGGTTTCAATTCCCGATCAGAGCACATACCCAGGCTTCAAGTTTGATCCCCAGTCGGCGCACCTACAGGAGGTAACCAATCAATGTTTCTCTCTCACCTCTTTCTCTCTCTCTCTCTCTCCCCCCCTCCCCCCACCGCGACCTCTCTCTTACTCTCTCCCTTCCTCTGTTTCTAAAATCAATAAAAAACATATCCTCAGGTGAGAAATAAAAAATATGTTTTTTTGAGACAAAAGCTTTTTCTTCATAGGTTTATATTTTTTGGGTGATTTGGGGGGATTTAGTACCTTTTAAGCAGAATTTTCAAAGCTATTTTAACAAGATCAGCAAATATACTTGCCCACATACTAGAGAATAAAATTAGAGACTTTCAGAATGGCCAGTTGCCTTTATACAGAAAAGGAATATTATCCAAAAACACAAATGTACTGTTTCCCTCTGCAACAACAGAGATCTACACATAGGTATCTAGTGGATAAAGAAGAAAAGTGGAAGACACTTTGCCACTAAATTGTCACTAAACTAACTAAATGCCCAATCCTCCTACTAAAAAACATCATTCCTCTTATTAATGTAATTTTTTATAGCCAAGAATATGCTTCTGGAGAACAAGAGATAACTTACTTGAGCCGTAAGCAGAGTTGTTAAAGATACATCTGCTCGCTCTTCAGTGATATAGGTCCTTGGTTTTCCTTCCCAAAGTGCACAGTCTTCCAGGTCCATTAGCTTCACTTGAGATTTAGACAAGCCTGGAGGGCGAGTTCCCTGTTGCTGCTGCTGCTGGTGGTGTGCCTGCCGCAAATTAATTTGCTTTGGGAATGTATTTTCATCTAAAGTTGGCACAACAAAGTTATTCACCAGATTTTCTGAGATGGTGCCTGAAGAATTCTTGTTAACCTTATCTCCTGGAACAGTATGAGTGTGCTTCTGCTTTAGTGAAACAGGGTATGGCAAAATGGATTTATAAGATGATTTACTTCGGCCACTGCAAGTTGCCTGTTTGTTTTGAGACTTTGCCTTTCGAGATGCAGGGGGTACAGAATGAGGCTTTATAGAATAAGAGGTAGAAGGGGAAAGGGTTGATTGCTTCTTTAGTACACTATCAAGTGTTCGTACATAGCTTGTACTCTTAGTGGGAAGCTGGTATACGACAGGAGATGTGGGAGCATTAGAAGAGAAACCCATGCTTGTTTCCATCAGCTTGCCTTCGTTTTCCAAGTATTCATCCAGCTTATCACTGCAGAAAGCAGAACGGTTTTTCAGTGGACCTTCTGAATTTCCACCTAGAAATAAGAAGACAGAGAGACTTGAAGAAATCTAGAACAGATCTTCAGATCTCTAAAAAAGAAAGGCCAGGAGTCCCTCCTCAGAAGAAAAAGATATAATATAAAACCAAGTAAAGAGATTAAATGTCACACACCAATTATATTAAAATCCAATCTCTAATATTATTTCAATTCATATATTTAGCATTAATTTTTTGAAAAATATGGAACACTTCACAAATCTGTGTGTCATACTTTGTACAGGGACCATGCTAATCTTCTCTGTATCGTTCCAATTTTAGTATATGTGCTGCCACCAAATGGAAGCGAGCACCATTTAGCATTTTTGAGAAGTGCTAACAATAGTAATAATTAGCACTAAGAGTTTACAAATTTTGACAATTTATGACCTTAGTAAAGAAACCATACTTAAGTAAAAACTTAGGGCAAAAAAATATATACTTAAATCACAACTCAACAGAATGCCAAGACATTATTGAAGAGATTATTAAAGAGATTGCAGTACCTGGACTATTATATAAATTGCAAGGGAAGTGCTGGCCGGCGTGGCTAAATGGTTAGAATATCAGACTGAGCACTAAAAGGTCACCAGTTCGATTCCAATCAAGAGCATGTACCTGGGTTTCAGGTTTGATCCCCTGGTTGGGGTGTGTGCAGAAGGCAACCAATCGATGTGTCTGTCTCACATCGATGTTTCTCTCCACCCCCACCTCCTCTCTAAAAATAAATGGAAAAAATATCCACAAGTGAGGATTAAAAAAAGAAAATACAACCTATGAATCAGGAGGTCACAGTTCAATTCCGGGTCAGGGCACATGCCAATGTTGCAGGCTCAATCCCCAGTGTGGAGATTGCAAGAGGCTATCGATCAATGATTCTCTCTCAGGCCAAGCGTCCCTGGGTCCGGGTGAGACCATGTGTCCCTGGATCCGGATGAGGCCTCGTGCACCTAGGCCCGGGTGAGCCCAAGTGGCCCTGGGTCTGGGAGAGGCCAAGCATCCCTGGGTCCGGGTGAGACCATGTGTCCCAGGATCCGGGTGAGGCCTCGTGCACCTAGGCCCGGGTGAGCCCAAGTGGCCCTGGGTCTGGGAGAGGCCAAGCGTCCCTGGGTCCGGGTGAGACCATGCGTCCCTGGATCTGGGTGAGGCCTCGTGCACCTAGGCCCGGGTGAGCCCAAGTGGCCCTGGGTCTGGGTGAGACCATGTGTCCCTGGATCCGGGTGAGGCCTCGTGCACCTAGGCCCGGGTGAGCCCAAGTGGCCCTGGGTCGGGGAGAGGCCAAGCGTCCCTGGGTCCGGGTGAGACCATGTGTCCCTGGATCCGGGTGAGGCCTCGTGCACCTAGGCCCGGGTGAGCCCAAGTGGCCCTGGGTTTGGGAGAGGCCAAGCATCCCTGGGTCAAGGTGAGACCATGTGTCCCAGGATTCGGGTGAGGCCTCGTGCACCTAGGCCCGGGTGAGCCCAAGTGGCCCTGGGTCTGGGAGAGGCCAAGCGTCCCTGGGTCCGGGTGAGACCATGCGTCCCTGGATCCGGATGAGGCCTCGTGTACCTAGGCCCGGGTGAGCCCAAGTGGCCCTGGGTCTGGGAGAGGCCAAGCATCCCTGGGTCCGGGTGAGACCATGTGTTCCTGGATCCGGATGAGGCCTCGTGCACCTAGGCCCGGGTGAGCCCAAGTGGCCCTGGGTCTGGGAGTGGCCAAACGTTCCTGGGTCCGGGTGAGACCATGTGTCCCTGGATCCGAGTGAGGCCTCGTGAACCTAGGCCCGGGTGAGGCCACGTGCCCCTGGGTCTGGGAGAAGCCAAGCGTCCCTGGGTCCGGGTGAGACCATGCGTCCCTGGATCCGGATGAGGCCTCGTGCACCTAGGCCCGGGTGAGCCCAAGTGGCCCTGGGTCTGGGAGAGGCCAAGCGTCCCTGGGTCCGGGAGAGACCATGTGTCCCTGGATCCAGGTGAGGCCTTGTGCAACTAAGCCCGGGTGAGGCCACGTGCCCCTGGGTCTGGGAGAGGCCAAGCGTCCCTGGGTACGGGTGAAGCCAGATCCTGGGTCCGGGTGAGGCCGTGCGCCCCTGGATCCATCCGGGTGAGGCTGGGTCCCAGGCCCGGGTGAGACCACGCGCCCCTTGGGTATGGGTGAGGCCACGTGCCCCTTAGTCCAGGTGACGCCGTGCCCGTGGGTTCGGCCGAGACCAAACCAGAGGGAGTCGGACCTCCATTACCACCATTTGTCCACCATCCAGAGCTGAGGGGTCAGTGCTGACATGTACACATAAGGAACTACTGGACATTGAAATTGGGTCTCAAAAGAACTGTTGGTCCAGGGGGAAGCTCGCTACAGATTGATTCATTTGCCTGTCAGCATAAATATTATTGCTCGTCTCACATTCAGTTCTTAGTGGTATATATCTAGTGACATTTGATCTCGTTCCTCGAGAGGAAATGATGAACAACATAGATGAGGAACAAGAACAGAACCAGAAGCAAGGAGGCATCGAGCGGACTAGCGGGCCTCAGAGGGAGGATAGGGGAGGGTAGGGGGAGGGTGGGGGGAGGGGGAGAGTTCAACCAAAGGACCTGTATGCATGCATATAAGCCTATCCAACGGTTAAGTTCAACAGGGGATTGGGGCATGCGTGGGGAGAGGGGTGGGATGGGAATGGGGGGATGAGGACAAATATGTGACACCTTAATAATAAAGAAATTAAAAAAAAAAAATTTAGCACAAAAAAAAAAAATCTCTCTCATCATTGATGTTTCTATCTCTCTTCTCCCTCTCCCTTCTTCTGTGAAATCAATAAAAATGTATTCTAAAAATATAAAATATTAAAAAAAAAAAAGTCATGCCGAAACCGGTTTGGCTCATGGATAGAGCGTCGGTCTGTGGACTGAAAGGTCCCAGGTTCATTCCGGTCAAGGGCATGTACATTGGCTGCGGACACATCCCTGGTAGGGGGTGTGCAGGAGGCAGCTGGTCGATGATTCTCTCTCATCGATATTTCTAGCTCTCTATCCCTCTCCTTTCCTCTCTGTAAAAAATCAATAAAATATATTAAAAAAAAAATACAAAGGAAGAAGTAATAGCCCTAGACCAGTGGTGGGCAAATTCATTAGTCAACAGAGCCAAATATCAACAGTACAACAATTGAAATTTCTTTTGCGAGCCAAATTTTTTAAACTTACACTTCTTCTAACACCACTTCTTCAAAATAGACTCGCTCATGCCGTGGTATTTTGTGGAAGAGCCACACTCAAGGGGCCAAACAGCCGCATGTGGCTTGTGAGCCAGTTTGCTGACCACAGCCCTAGACGGTGTGGCTTAAAGGTTACAACATCAGAAGAGAAACCAAGATGGCAGCATAGGTAAACACCTGAAATTGCTGCCTCGCACAACCACTTCAAAACTACAACTAAAAGACAAAACGGACATCATCCAGAACCACAGAAAGGCTGTCCGAGTGGAAATTCTACAACTAGAAGGAAAGAGAAAAGCACACTGAGACTCAGAGGAGGTGCAGAAGTAAAGTGCAGAAGTAAAGTGCAGAGGTACAGAGGCACGCACGCGCGGAAAGGGCTGGCAACTGAGGACGCGGTTGTCTTTTTCAAGCGGGAGGGAGACACAAGCTCCCGACTGCTCTGAACTCCAGTTTCGGGCGAGACACTGGGGATCCAGATTCATACGAGGAGAAACTGGACTGTCTGGCATCGGGTGGAACTCAGGGGCAGCTTTCTCTCAGAAATGCTTGCAGCGATTACCTCGGGACACTAAGACCTGAGGCCTCTTAGGGCAGAGCTTAGGATCACCAATTGCTGTTTGCGCCACCCTGTTAATTCCCTGAGACCCCGCCCCACCCAAGCTGTGTGCAGAGGCTTTTGCATATGAATAACCTGGCCCTTTGCAATCTAAAATTATCTAACAAACTGCAGCAGGGTCAGAGAGACCCAGAACATCCAAAAGAAGGCCCAAGGCCCCACAGCAGCTTGCAATGCTTCACAGCTGGGCCTCATCTGGGCACCTCCAAACCCCAAACAAATGAGAGGAATCTACAGTTCTCTCCGTTGCTCCTGCTGGGTGGCCTCAGGCAGAGGCTAAATTAGCACCTCCTTGGAGATCCAAGAGCCACTGTACCCAGTGGTCAGAGTGGGACCATCCAGATTACAACTCCTCAGATCCATAAGGGACACACTCAGGGGGCAGACTCAGTGAGCACCAAAGCCCCACTGAAGCAAGTCTTGCCCCATAAGGGTGTCTCCAGCACAGAAGTTCTCCCATCGTAGACACAGCTGATTCTCACAGCCAATTGGCCTGGAGGCCAATTCCTCCCAGTGATACCAACAACAATCAAGGCTTAACTACAACAAGACTGTGCACACAACCCACAAAGGGGTGCACCAACAGTGTCCACCTCAGGTAACTGGGGAGGCTGAGCCACTGGGCCCTATAGGACACCTAGCACACAAAGCCACTCTATCAACACAGGGAAGCAGCCAAAATGTGGAAACAAAGAAACAGGTCACAAATGAAAGAAATGAAGGAAAGCAAATGACTGAATATAGAATTCAAAACCATGGTTATAACGTTTTTCAAGAATTTTCTAGAAAAGTCTGATAAACTTAGTGAGACCCTCAAGGATATGAAAAAGGACCAACTAGAAATGAAACATACACTGACTGAAATAAAGAATAACATACAGAGATCCAACAGCAGACTAGAGGATCACAAGAATCAAGTCAAAGATTTAAAATACAAAGAAGCAAAAAACACCCAACTGGGAAAGCAAAAAGAAAAAAGAATTCAAAAATATGAAGATAGTGTAAGGAGCCTCTGGGACAACTTCAAGCGTACCAACATCTGAATTATTGGGGTGCCAGAAAAGAGAGAGCAAGATATTGAAAACCTATTTGAAGAAATAATGACAGAAAACTTCCCCCACCTGTTGAAAGAAATAGACTTACAAGTCCAGGAAGCGCACAGAACCCCAAACAAAAGGAATCCAAAGAGGACCACACCAAGACACATCATAATTAAAATGCCAAGAGCAAAAGACAAAGAGAGAACATTAAAAGCAGCAAGAGAAAAACAGTTAGTTACCTACAAGGGAGCACCCATACAATTGACAGCTGATTTCTCAACAGAAACTATGCAGGCCAGATGGGAGTGGCAAGAAATATTCAAAGTGATGAATAGCAAGAACCTACAACCAAGATTACTTTACCCAGAATAGCTATCATTCAGAATTGAAGGGCAGATAAAGAGCTTCACAGATAAGAAAAAGCTAAAGGAGTTCATCACCGCCAAACCAGTATTATATGAAATACTGAAGGGTATTCTCTAAGAGGAAGAAGAAGAAAAAGGTAAAGATAAAAATTATGAACAACAAATACATATCTATCAACAAGTGAATCTAAAAATCAAGTGAATAAAAAACCTGATGAACAGAATAAACTGGTGAATATAATAGAATCAGGGGCATAAAAAGGGAGGGGACTGACTGACAATTCTGGGGGGGAAATGGGTGTGGGGGGTGCAGGAAGAGACTGGACAAAAATCGTACACCTATGGATGAGGACAGTGAGGGAGGGTAAGGGCAGAGGGTGGGGTGGGAACTGGGTGGAGAGGAGCTATGGAGGGGGAAAAAGAGGAACAACTGTAATAATCTGAACAATAAAGATTTATTTTTTTAAAAAAAATTTACAGCATCAGCCCAAGTACCGAAGAGTAGCAGTAGCTGGTTTGATTCCTGGTCAAGGGCTCGTACCTGTGTTGCAGGTTTGATCCCCAACCCCAGCCGGGCTGCATGCGGGAAGCAACTAATCAATATGTCTCTCTCACATGGATATTTCTCTCCCTATCTCTCTCTCTCTGTATCTCTATCCTCCCCTTTCTTACCTCCCTTCCTTTCTCTCTAAAACATCAATGGAAAAAATAGCCTTGGGTGAGGATGAACCACCCCCCCCAAAAAAAATTTAATTTTTAAAGAATGAAAAAGCAAATTTAGTAGAAAGCACTATTATAGCACTATAAAAAGATTCGAAGACGAGAAAAACTATTTTGAACAAATAAATTTATCTGGTTAGAGTGTAAACTGCCAACAAGTGAATTGGGAAAAGAAAATCAATAGGGATACAGTATATATGCCTGGATCAGAAGTTTACTTTGAAGTATAATGCTATTAGGAATCACTATACACTCTGAAGTATATAGTTCTGAAATAATGTTTGAGAATGATGTTTTTTGTAACTGTGGGAATAACAGAAAGAAAGAGCAGTTTAAGCCCTAACTGGTTTGGCTCAGTGGATGGAGCGTCGGCCTGCGGACTAAAGGGTCCCAGGTTCAATTCCAGTCAAGGGCATGTACCTTGGTTGCGGGCACATCCACAGTAGGAGATGTGCAAGAGGCAGCTGATCGATGTTTCTCTCTCATTGATGTTTCTAGCTCTCTATTCCTCTCCCTTCCTCTCTGTAAAAAAATCAATAAAATATGTTTAAAAAAAAAAAGAAAGAAAGAAAGAGCAGTTTAAAAAGGCTGCAAGAATTATTTAAGCCTGACGTGGTTAGGGACTGGTCCCCAGGATCAGAGTCATGGGAACAAGGAGAATAAACAAGTATCAGCAAGACAATTATTTTCAGTTTGTTTTAAAGCATGAAAAGAGATGAAGAAAAATAACTAAGACTTACTTTTAACAAAGGCTGTGGTTGCATGTTTCAGAACATTAATTTTTTTAAAAAGCTGATTACCTTCATTTCTAGATGCAGAAGCTCCATGAAACTTTCCCCTCCATCCCTTTATCTTGGTGAAGTCATTGGTCTTTCCAGTTCTAGATACAAAGGGAAATCCAGCATCTATAAAAGAAAAAGAGATGAAAAATCCTTGTAAGTCAATATTTAATACCTAATTAATTATTAAGACTTTATATGAAATGTATAAATCATTAAGACTATGCCACTAGACAAAAGATCTATCCTAAACTATCCAAAACGTACTTTGTCTCTAACAAAGGTAGCTTTTCATTTATATTCACAAATTTGTTTGACTTCATAAATGCGATATACTCACCAGGAGAAGCAGGGTTGGTTCCTGTAAGGTTCCAGAAAGGAAAGCTAGTGGCTGGAGCCAAAGGTAGCTGTACTCCCAAGTATTTAAGATCAATACTCATTGTAGGATCCACTGAATTCAATTTTAAGCCCACTACAAGAAAAAAAGGACCACAAATCATATTGGGGGTTTTTAATCTTCGGGTGAGGGGGCGGGGGGAGAAATAACAAAGATAAAGAGGATAGTGCAGAGTAAAATGATAAAATAAAAATTTTAAATGGCAAAGAGACTTTAAGGTGACCCCATGATCCTCACCTCCTGGTATTATATATTTGTATAATCCTCCTTCCTCCTTGAGTATAGGCAGAGCCTCTGATTTGTTTCCAAGCAATGGAATGTGCCAAAGGGATGGGATATACATGATTATATATATGTAATAATATAAGAATAAATATATCACCCATTTTGCTAGAACTGCAAGGATATAAATTCTGCCAACAATCTCAGGAAAACTGGAAAAATCCCTCCCGTCAAGTCTCTAATGAGAAACCAGGCCTAACTTTTTTTTTTTTTAAATATATTTTATTGATTTTTGACAGAGAGGAAGAGAGAGGGATAGAGAGTTAGAAACATCAATGAGAGAGAAACATCGATCAGCTGCCTCTTGCACACCCCCTACTGGGGATGTGCCCGCAACCAAGGTACATGCCCTTGACTGGAATCGAACCTGGGACCCTTGAGTCCGCAGGCCGACGCTCTATCCACTGGGCCAAACCGGTTTCGGCCAGGCCTAACTTTTGATTATAATCTTCTGAGACCCTAAGCAGAGGACCCTGTTAAGCCACGCCAGAATTCTGACCTACTGAAACTATGAGATAATAAACATATTGTTTTAAGGTGCTAAGTTTGTGGTAATTTGCTAAGCAACAATAGATAACTAATACACAAATACAGCAGAATTCAGATCTTTTGTGCTTTTAACCTTTTGTGTTCCAGAGACTTTCTAGGACCTCTAATACAAACTTCCAATAGACTGAGCTTATTCCCTGTTTATGGCTACTAATTCTCTAGTTATTACTAATTATATTTATGGTTAATTGAGCCTATAGATATTATGACTTATTTGTAGGTTAAGAGGCAATCTTTTGGGAAAGTAGTTATTTTACATATACTTTTACCTTTTTTTGCTTAACAATTTACATCTTTGTCCATATTGACAGATTTATCTCTCAATCATTTATTTTCACTGTTAAACACTACTCCAGATTATAAAATATACTCCAATTTATTCACCATTCTGTCAATGAGATAGTTGTTTCCTATTTTTAACTATTATAAACAATGCTACAGTATAATTGTTAATCTTCTACAAGGATGTACATCAAATATGTGACCATGTATGAAAGCTTTTCTCTAATGTATTTAGCTTTTCCTTATGCCATTTCACCAGAAGAAGAGATGCTATATAATAGCATAAGTTGGTCTTTCAACTGTATTAAATGTTTGGCATATTTGTGGCTGCCCAATATATTTTCAACACCCTTCCTATACAGCTGCTCCTTTTCCCCACTATAACTCCTACCTCTTTAAGGCAGGTATTAGAAAAACTACTTTCCAACTTCTTTCTCTTTAAAAAAAAATATATTTTTATTGATTTCAGAGAGAGAAACGGAGAAAGAGAGAAATAGAAACATCAATGATGAGAGCCTCCTGCACACCCCCTATTGGAGATCAGCATGCAACCCAGGCATGTGCCCTGACTGGGAATCGAACCGGTGATCTCCTGGTTCATAGGTCGACACACAACCACTCAGCCATGCTGGCTGGGCCTTTCCAACTTCTCATGCAGTTTATGTGCAGACATGAGACATGGGTTTTGCTAATCAGATGCATCCATAAAAGACTTCAATTTAGAAGAGAGGACCATAAGGAAAGAAATACTGGGTATAATTATGTAAATGAGAGTGACAGTTTTTGGCCAAAGTAAGAACTTTTAGAGATAAAAGTAACCAAGATCCTAGTTGTAGTATACTGTGTTCAGTGTCCACATTGACAATGGTGGTGACTGTCCAATGTTGTGAGACTGCTTGTATGAGCAGACTGGGAATGTAATTGGAGTATTTTTCTCAACCACATATTTGTACAATCTGTTTCTCTGGCCTCTCAGGAGATTCTGTAAGTCATCTGATATTCTTTAATAAATTCATATTCCATACCATGTTCATGGATTGGTAGAATCAATGTCATTATAATGTCCATACTACCCAAAGCAATCTATAGATAAATTCAATGCAATCCCTATTAAAATACAACGGCATATTTCACAGACCTAGAACAACTCCCCAAAAATTCATATGGAGTAAAAAAAGACCCCGAATAACTGCAGCAATCCTGAGAAAGAACAAAGTTGGAAGGATCAGCATTCCAGATATCAAGCTATATTATGCCGAAAGCCAATTCCAGCATGTCATAATTGCAAGAGTTTCATCAAAAGGTTGATGGAACTTTGGGACTCAACAAGGGCTGATTCACATATGTTATTGCCTGCTGGAAATGGCTAAAGGCATTTCCCCAAACGTGAAAAGGATGCATTAAATTGATTGTTTGATGCCAGACAACTCAGGGCATCTTAATCTACATGTTATTACCTCCTACTGGCCAAACACCTGAACAGCTGTGTGCTATTCCCCAATCTGACAATGGACGCTGTAGACAAAACCCTACCCTTTGAAGTGTGTATCTCCACCTTGCCTTGGGACAAATTGTGTTAATAAAAAGCAAGGGGTCCTGAGACAAGGAGAACTTGGTTTCTTTAGCTAGGCTTCTCTGACCCCCAATGCCTTTCAAAATTATCTTTCGTCTCTGGATTCTTACTTCAGTTACACACAGCCTTTCTTCAGATTGCTGAACCCTTCTTAATGCCGGAACAATACCCCCGGCAATATTACAAAGCAACTACTGTAAAAACTGCCTGGTACTTGAACAAGAACAGATATACAGACCAATAGAACAGAACAGAGAACCCACAAATCGACCCAAGCCATTGTGCTCAATTAATATTTGACAAAGGAGTCAACATACACTGGAGTCAAGACAGTCTCTTAAATAAATGGTGTTGGGAAAATTGGACAGATACATGCAAAAAAATGGAATTAGACCACCAACTTACACCATACACAAAAATCAACTCAAAATGGATAAAGGACTTAAACGTAAGATGGGAAACCATAAAAATCTTAGAAGAATCCACAGGCAGCAAAATATCAGACATATGTTGTAGCAATATCTTAACCGTTACAGCCCCTAGTACAATGAAAACTAAAGAAAAATAAACAAATGGGACTACATCAAAATGAAAAGCTTCTGCACAGAAAAGGAAACCATCAACAAAACAACAAGAGAGCCCACTGAATGGGAGAACCTATTTGCCAATGTTATATCCGATAAGGGTTTAATCTATAGGAACTCATACATCTTAACAAAAGGAAGATAAACAATCCAATCAAAAAATGGGCAAACGACCTAAATAGACACTTTTTGAAAGAGGACATACAGAAGGCCAAGAGACATATGAAAACATACTCAAAGTCACTAATCATCTGAGATATGCAAATGAAAACAACGAGGTACCATCTCACACCTATCAGAATGGCTACCATCAACAAATCAACAAACCAAGTGCTAGCAAGGATGTGGAGAAAAAGGAACCCTCGTGCACTGCCGGTGGGAATGCAGACTGGTGCAGCCACTGTGGAGAACAGTATGGAGTTTCCTCAAAAAACTAAAAATGGAACTCTCATTTGACCCAGTAATCTCACTTCTAGGAATATATCCCACGAAATCAAAAACACCAATCAGAAAGGATATATGCACCACTATGTTCATAGCAGCACAATTTACAATAGCTAAGATTTGAAAACAGCCTAAGTGCCCATCAGCAGATAAGTGGATTAAAAAACTGTGGTACATCTACACAATGGAATATGCACTGCTGTAAAAAAGAAAGACCTCTTACCATTTGCAACAGCATGGATGTACATGAAGAGCATGATGCTAAGCTAAGTCAGTCGGAGAAAGATAAATACCACATGATCTCACTCAGTTGTGTAATATAATGAACAACATAAAATGATGAACAAAAACAGATCCAGAGACAGAGAGGCATCAAACAGACCGTCAAACCTCAGAGGGAAGGCAGTTGAGGGGAAGGGGGGGAGGAGAGGGTGGGTAAGGTATCAACCAAAGAACTTGTATGCATGCACATAAGCATAACCAATGGACACAGACACTAGGGGGGTGAGGGCATATGCTGGGCATATGGTGGGAGTGTCCAGGGAAAGGTGAATGGGGGGAAAAGGAGACATTTGTAATACTTTAAACAATAAAGAATTTAAAAATAATAATAAAATAAATTCATATTCTATTTCATTTGTAGAGTGGATTCTGATGTTTGCAACTAAGAATTCTAACTTAAAGTTATTAAAGGGCATATAAGAAAATGATAATTATGTAACAAACTGGAATAAACAAGGCAACCAGTGGCTGGAGGCAACCAGCTCCATAGCTAATAATTTCCCTTAGTCTTGCCTGGCCACTCTAAGATAAGTATATTAAGAGCATACCTGCCCTAGCCGGTTTGGCTCAGTGGCTAGAGCATCAGCCTGTGAACTGAAGGGTCATGGGTTCGATTCCGGTCAAGGGTACATGACCGGGTTGCGGGCTCGATCCCTAGTGGGGGGTGTGCAGGAGGCAGCCAATCAATGATTCTCTCATCGTTGATGTTTCTATCTCTCTCCCTCTCCCTTCCTCTCTGAAATCAGTAAAAATATATTTTTAAAAAAGATAAAATCAATAAAAACATAAAAAAAAGAGCATACCTGTCACATAATTATGGAACACCATGTGCAAAAATGCAATAGCTAGGAATCTGTGCTAAATTACTCTCAATTTATACTTCCTCCAGTAGTACATGATATCACTGAACTTTAAAAATTGTTCCAATCTTACTGGTATAAAATTATATCCTATTTTTCTTAAATTTGCATTTACTCGTTTATGAATTACTAGCTTCATATTATTAAGTGGGAAAGTATTTAACTTAAAATTTTTTTAATTTAATAAATCTTTATTGTTCAGATTATTACAATTGTTTCTCCTTTTTCCCCACCACCCGGTTCCAACCCCCCCCCCCTCTACCATTACCTCCCCCCCCCCCGCTGTCCTTATCCATAGGTATATGATTTTTGTCCAGTCTCTTCCCGTACCCCCCACACAGACACCCCTTTCCCCCTAAGAATTATCAATCCACTCCCATTCTATACCTCTGATTCTATTATGTTCACCAGTTTATTCTATTCCTCATATTTTTAATTCACTTGACTTTTAGAATCACTTGTTGATAAATATGTATTTCTTGTTCATAATTTTTATCTTTACTTTTTTCTTCTTTTTCCTCTTTTTAAATAATACCTTTCAGCATTTCATATAATACTGATTTGGTGGTGATGAATTCCTTTAGCTTTTTCTTATCTGTGAAGCTCTTTATCTGCCCTTCAATTCTGAATGATAGCTTTGCTGGGTAGAGTAGTCTTGGTTGTAGGTTCTTGCTATTCATCACTTTGAATATTTCTTGCCACTCCCGCCAGGCCTGCATAGTTTCTGTTGAGAAATCAGCTGATAATCATATGGGTGCTCCCTTGTAGGTAATTAACTGTTTTTCTCTTGCTGCTTGTAAGATTCTTTGTCTTTTGCCCTTGGCATTTTAATTATGATGTGTCTTGGTGTGGTCCTCTTTGGATTCCTTTTGTTTGGGGTTCTGTGCGCTTCCTGGACTTGTAAGTCTATTTCTTTTACCAGGTGGGGGAAGTTTTCGGTCAGTATTTCTTCAAATAGGTTTTCAATATCTTGCTCTCTCTCTTCTTCTGGCACCCCCATAATTCTGATGTTGGTACGCTTGAAGTTGTCCCAGACGCTTCTTACACTATCTTCAACTTTCTGAATTCTCTTCTCTTCTTGCTTCTCTGGAGGAGTGTCCTTTGCCTCTTTGTATTCCAAATCTTTGACTTGATTCTTGCGTTCCTCTAGTCTGCTGCTGGGTCTCTGTATAATATTTTTTATTTCAGTCAGTGTATGTTTCATTTCTAGTTGGTCCTTTTTCATATCCTCGAGGGTCTCATTAAATTTATTGGCCTTTTCCATGAAATTCTTGGAAAACCTTATAACCGTGGTTGTGAACTCTATGTCCATTCTTTTGTTCTCCTCCATTTCTTTTGTTTGGGATCTGTTTCCTTGCCTCCTCATTTTCGCTGCTTCCCTGAGTTGGTTGGGTAGCTTTGTGTACTAGGTGTCCTATTGGTTCAACGGGTCAGCCTCCCAGTTACCTTAGGTGGACACTCTTAGTGCACCCCTTTTTAGACTGTGTGTACAGCCTTGTTGTAGTTAAGTCTTGATTGTTGTTGGTGTCACTGGGAGGAATTGACCTCCAGGCCAATTGGCTGTGAGGACCCGCTGTATCTATAACGGAAGAATTGCTGTGCTGGAGACACAGTAGGGCTTTGGTGCTCACTGAGTCTGCTTCTTGAATGTGTCCCTTATGAGAGTGATTGAAATCTGGTGTCATGGTGTCATCTCACACCAACCACTAGATACACTAGTGTCTGGATCTCCAATGGGGTGCAGGTTGGCTACTGTGAGGCCCCCCAGCAGGAGCTACAGCAAGAACTACAGTTTTCTCCTCTTTGCTTGGGCGGTTTTGGAGCAGTCTGACTGGAGCTGCAGTTAATTTGGTTAAGCTGCCATAGAATAGGCCATTTATATGCAAAAGCCGCTGTTTGGAGCCTGTGCGGGTTTGTAGAATGTGCGGGGTGGGTCTCAATGCGGGGCGGGGTCTCTGGGCGTCACTAGGCTAGGGCGTGGTAAACGGCAATGGCTGCCGTCAGCCGTCTCTGCCTTTCTGCGTTTCCAAGTCCCCGTGTCCCGCACTCCAGCACAGTAAACACTGATTGCTAGGCGCACCTCTGCAAAAAAGTCACTCTCACTTTCTGACCCGATGGCCTAGAGTCCAGCTTCTCCCCGTAGGCATCTGGGTCCCCCGCGTGTCCCCAGAAACTGGATTTCAGAGTGATCGGGAGCTTGTCTCCCTGCGGGTTGCAGGAAAGCCGTGCGCCGAGTGGCCCGCCACCAGCCCGATTCGCGCGCCTCCGTACCTCAGCTTTTCAGCGTTTGTGCTCCTTTCTCTTCTTAGTTGTAAATCTACCATTCAGCCAGCTTTCCTGTGGTTCTGGGTGGTAGACGCTTTGTCTTTTAGTTGTATTTTTGAAATTGTTGTGCAAGGCGGCAGTTTAGTTGTTTAACTTTGCCGCCATCTTGGTTCCTCCCTAACTTAAAATTTTAACATAATTGAAGCTAAAAGGAATTCAAAGTATTAAGTGTCATAGTAATAACCATTAAAAGTCATAGGTATAGGTTACCAATAAAAAGCTTACATTGTGCTAGTTGCCTAAAAGGTAAAGACATTAGGTAAATTACAAATTATTATGGCTAATTTACTAGTATGTATCCACCACATATAACTTATATGAACAAAAGATGGCTATTGTGTTTTAGTTTGCAATTTTAGTTCTTTAAAATAAACTTTATTTTATTTAATCACATGATGTGAGTAAAACTAACATCAATAAAATAAAATTCTTTCTTCATGTTTCTATATCAACTGGAGAGAAAATAAGATTATGAATCAAAACAACTAGTTTCTATTTAGTCTAAACTTCTGTTAGCTTTAGCTTACTCATCCGTAAAATAAATATCAACCCACCACACTGGGTTTTATGTTTTAAGAATTTTACTAAACCTTCTCTCTGAAATACTCTATCATACAGATGGTGATAAAGATAAAAGACATTTCCCAGACCTACAGGGGGCATTTTTGTGATTTTTTTCCAATGGACTCATTAGTAGTTATAATAGGGTAAATAAGTTCTATGAGATGTAAACAAAAAGAAATGACAATTGAAAAGCCCAAGGGAATCGGTAACCCGGTAAACGTTTTCAGAGGGTGTAATTCTTAAATTAGAATAAACAGGAATTAGAATAACTAGGAAAGGTAGAAAGAGAGAGCTGAGTGGAACCAGAAAGCAAGATACTGCAGAAATTCAAGTTGAGAACTGAATCCTAAACAAATAAAATGAAATACTATAGTGCTTTCAGAAGAAAAAATAAATAAACTCTATTATTATTATTGATAAAAACTACCAGAACAGCTGACTATATTGATGGTAGGAAAAAAAGAATTAAGTTGTTAAAATGTACCCACACAACCAAGTTGATAGGCAGGCAAAATCTAGACCCATACAATAAATTCAGAAACTGTTTTTCCTGCATATTTTCTTTTCTGCATTAACTTGTATTTGGAACTGCTACCTTCTCCCAAAAGTGATACCAACTCCTAAAAACAAAAAACAAAAAAATCAAATTTATTTGAAATATACACATTAGTTTTTTTAAAGCCCTAAAAGTAGAGGTCAATGACACAAAAACACTCTTCAAAGTAATTCTAAATTTAACCTATCGAGGCTATCCTGAAATGTTTGTCCTGCAAAAAATTCCTTCCCCAAGTAACATATACAAGAGACCTAAACTTAGTTGGTTTCATATGAATAACTTTAGCTTACAGAAAATAAGACAGTTAAATAATTCATAGAAAGCATATCCCCCCAATAAAATCCTTTCCACATACAACAGTTTAAACAAAATTATACTCCTAAATGATTTTGACTTTTTGGCATTTTAGGAGACACTTCATAAAGATATATTATCACACCATTGAAAAAAAAACAAAACAACACACACAAAAAACCCATAAAAATAGAAGTGAGAAAAATATCTTTAGATTCAAAGTCAGGTAAGAATAAACTGTAGCAAAAAAGCCTGCCTCTAGCTAAATCTACTGAAATACAAAGCATCCACAAAAACACACTGAAGGGGAAAACATCTATGTAAATAGCCAACAAAGAACAGAAAAGCAGATACATATATAAAAAAATCCAGCTATCCATTTAACACTATATTCAGAATATTTTTTAAACTGATTTCAGAGAGAGAAAGGGAGAGGGAGAGATACAAACATCAATGATGAGAATCATTGATCAGATGCGTCCTGTATGCCCCCGCGACTGGGGATCAAGCCCACAACCTGGGCATGTGTCCTCACGGAATTGAACCACGATCTCCTGGCTCATAGGTCAATGCTCAATCACTGACCCACACCAGCTGGGCCAGAATATTTTTTAATAACTAAAAAGAGGCAGAGAGCTCTGAAAAGACTGTCATAAAGAAATTGAACATGAAGATTGATGAGTCTATCCTATATGATAAAGAGCTAATATGCTAATTAGACTATTCAGAACCACTGTCCGGACAACCTTCCGATGAAGCCGGGGCTGCAAGGGCCGGCCGAGGGTGCAAGGGCCAAGCCACTTGCACGTATTTCCTGCATTGGGCCTCTAATATTGATATAAATAAGTGCATGAGTAAAAAAATGGAGGAGAAAAGACAAATCACTGGTACAGAATTCCAAATAATTTATGCAGATAATTCACCCTCAAGAAAGTGGAGCAAACTTCCTACTCAGTGACTTCCTTCCAAAGAGTACAGCATGGAAAAGATCAGTGACAAAAATCCTATCTAATAAAAGGGTAATATGCAAAATGACCATCACTCCAACACACAAGATGGCTGCCCCATGTCGACACAAGATGGCCGCCACAAGATGGCCGGCAGAGGAGAGCAGTTGTGGGTGATCAGGCCAGCAGGGGAGGGCAGTTGGGGGTGACCAGGCCAGCAGGGAAGGACAGTTGTGGGGGAATCCAGGCCTGCAGAGGAGGGCAGTTAGGGGGGACTAGGTCTGCAGGGGAGGACAATTGGGGGGGAAACCAGGCTTGCAAGGGAGGGCAGTTGGGAGCGACCAGGCCAGCAGGGGAGGACAGTTGGGGGGGACCCAGGCCTGCAGAGGAGGACAGTTAGGGGCGACCAGGCTGGCAGGGGAGGGTAGTCAGGTGACCAGGCCTGCACGGGAGGGCAGTTGGGGGTGACCAGGCCAGCAGGGGAGGACAGTTGGGGGGGGATCCAGGCCTGCAGAGGAAGGCAGTTAGGGGGGGACCAGGCCTGCACGGGAGGGAAGTTGGGGGGGGGGTAAACCAGGCCTGCAGCTGAGGGTAGTTAGGGGCGACCAGGCCAGGAGGGGAGGGCAATTAGGGGCAATTGGTTGGGCAGGAAAGCAGTTAGGCGTATATCAGGCTGGCAGGGGAGTGGTTAGGGGGCAATCAGGCAGGCAGGCAGGCAAGGGGTTGGGAGCCAGCATTTCTGGATTGTGAGAGGGATGTCCCAGATTGGAGAGGGTACAGGCTGGGCTGAGGGACACCCCTCCCCCATGCACAAATTTTGTGCACCAGGCCTCGAGTCATGTTGATAATATGTAACCTTCATATAATGAGATGAGAATGGCACTTTATCTCTGTGGTCTTCCTCCCGCAAACATATAACCCAGTCTAACCATGAAATATCAGACAGATCCCAACTGAAAAACATTCTACAAAATACTTGACCCACACTTGACCTCAAAATTGTCAAGGTCATAACAAACAAAGAAAGTCTGAGAAACCATTTCAGCCAAGAGGATCCTAAGGAGACATGATTACTAAATGTAATGTGATTTCCTACATGGGATTATGGAACAGAAAAAGGTAACCAAGGAAATATGAATAAAGTATGAACTTTAGTTAAATAATAATATCAATACTGGCTCATTAATTCTAACAAATGTACTGCTACACTAATGTTAGATGTTAATAACAGAGGAAACTAAAGAGTAGAAGGAAACTCCCTGTACTATGTTCCCAATTTTCTGCAAATCTAAAACTTACCTAAAATAAAAGGTTTACTTACAAACTAGAAGCCCGGTGCACGAAATTCATGCACGGCGGGGGGTTGTCCCTCAGCCCAGCCTGTACCCTCTCCAATCTGGGACTCCTGGAGGGATGTCCGACTGCCCGTTTAGGCCCGATCCCGGTGGAGGGCAGTCGGACATCCCTCTCACACAATCCAGGACTGCTGGCTCCCAACTGCTTGCCTGCCTGCCTTCCTGATTGCCCCTAACTGCTTCTGCCTGCCAGCCTGATCACCCCCTAACCACTCCGCTGCCAGCCTGGTTGATGCTTAACTGCCCCCCTGCCAGCCTGTTTGCCCCCAACTTCCCTCCTCTGCCAGCCTGGTCAACCCTAACTGCCCTCTCCTGCAGGGTTAATCACCTCCAACTGCCCTCCCTTGCAAGCCTGGTCCCTCCCAACTGCCCTCTCCTGCTGGCCATCTTGTGGTGGCCATCTTGTGTCCACATGGGGGCAGGATCTTTGACCACATGGGGGCAGCTATATTGTGTGTTGCAGTGATGATCAATCTGCATATTACTCTTTTATTAGATAGGATAGAGGCCTGGTGCACGGGTGGGGGCCAGCTGGTTTGCCCTGAAGGGTGTTCCTGATCAGGGTGGGGTTCCCTTGGGGCGTGGGGCAGCCTGAGCGAGGGGCCTGTGGTGGTTTGCAGGCCGGCCACGCCCCCTGGCGACCCAAGAGGAGGCCCTGGTATCTGGAATTTATTTTCCTTCTACAATTGAAACTTTGTAGCCTGGAGCGGAGCCAAGCCTGCTGTTCCCTCCGGGGCGGCAGCCATTTCTGTGGCAGTTAATTCACCTTCTACAATTGAAACTTTGTAGCCTTAAGCGGGTGAGCCCGGCCAGGGTGTGCGGAAAGCTTTGCTTCCCCTGTTGCCGGCGGCAACCCTGGCCTGCTCTCTCAAGCTCCATTCTGCCGCCATTTGTTTGAATTTGTTTACCTTCTATAATTGAAACTTTGTAGCTTGAGTGGAGGCTTAGGCCTGGCCAGGGCAGGCGGAAAGCTTGGCTTCCTCTGTTACCTAGGAAACCTTGCTCTCTGTGGCTGTAGCCATCTTGGTTTGGGTTAATTTGCATGCTCGCTCTGATTGGATGGTGGGCGTGGGTGTGGCTTGTGGGTGTGTCAGAGGTATGGTCAATTTGCATATTTGTCTATTATTAGATAGGATTAACATAGAATTGACTTAGTAGCAATGAAATAGAAATGCTTTAACAAAAAATACTTTTAAAGTTTAAAAACATCGTAATTACAGGTTGACAGACTGAAAAATAAATCTCAATTTGTATGTAGTAAAAAAAAATTTGAGACAGAAAAATATAGTACTGTGAAAAACAACATTAAGAGCCTTATTTTATAAACTGATGAACAAAATAGATCCAGAGACCTAGAACTGTGAACAGACTGATGAATTTCAGAGGGAAGGTAGGGGGTGGGTGTGTGTGTGGAGGGGGGGATTTACCAGGGAACTTATATGCATACTAGAGGCCTGCTGCATGAATTCATGCACGAATGGGGTCCCTCGGCCCGGCCAGCGATCAGGGATGATCAAGGGTGTCTTGGCCAGTCCCGACTGGGGCCGGCAGGGGGGAGAGACTGCAGTAGGTTGGCTGTGGGAATGCACTGACCACCATGCGGCAGCTCCTGTGTTAAATGTCTGCCCCCTAGTGGTCAGTATGCATAATAGCTAATGGCCGGTCATCCGGTCATAATGGTTGCTTAGGCTTTCATAGATAGATAGATAGATAGATAGATAGATAGATAGATAGAGATATGCATAGCCCATAGTCACAGATAATAGTGTGGCAAAGGCTTGGGAGGGGCAGGTGCAGGGAGGATGGGGGTCAATGGGGAAAACAACAAAAACAAAAGTGGACATCTGTAATACTTACAATAATAAAGATAAATTTTTTAAAAATTAAAAAAAAATTATTTTAGCTACTACAATAATAAAAACATTTCCTCTGGCTTAATTTACATTTCTTCCACAATTTCAAAGCAAGCTCCAAATGCTTTGCAAGTTTTTCAAGCTTTTTTCAGCTCAAAAATATATATATTTTTAAAATATATTTTACTGATTTTCTACAGAGAGGAAGGAAGAGGAACAGAGAGCCAGAAACATCGATGGAAGAGAAACATCGACCAGCTGCCTCCTGCACACCCCCCACCGGGGATGTGCCTGCAACCAATGCACTTGCCCTTGACCAGAATCGAACCTGGGACCCCTCAGTCCGCAGACCGATGCTCCATCCACTGAGCCAAACCGGTTTTGGCTCAAAAATATATTTAAGTGTTCATTTTCTAAATAAAACTTTTCAGCTAGTAGAAAAGCAAAGTGCACGAAATTTGTGCAAGAGTAGGCCTTCCTTCCCCTGGCTGCCAGTACTGGCTTCCCTTAGGCACTCAGGACCCGGGCTAATTTCACTTTATTTATGTTTCCTGCTTAGTTTCCGTATGCATTTGACTTTGAAGCTCCTTTACACAAAGGAAAAAAATTACAGATTTGACTCAAACATCCATAAGGAAAGGAAAAAACTCAAATCTTAGTCAACAAGGAAATAACAGGCAAACAAACCAGAGCAAAACACTGGCAGGGATCACTGATATATTCAACTCTAGAGCTAAGACAAAATTATATGTTGAAATTAGGTTAAAAAACACAATATAAATGTTATAATATTTATACATTATCAGACTACATAACTAACAAAAAGTGTAAGTGGGATGGGAAATAAACTTAAAGGGTAAGTTAACTGATAGGAGAAAGAGAATATTATTTAGAGAAAATAGCAGAAGTGAAAGCTGACAATAAACAATAGCAAATGCTATTATCAGTCAAGCCTAACATGATATGACTGTGACTGTCCATTAAAATCCATAGTACCCAGTCCACTTACATTGAGATTTGCACACTTTAATATCACACCGTCAAAACAAGTGAAGCAAAAGTTCTTCAAATATTACCATTTGATTTAGAAATAAAATGATCATTTTATATGTCAACATTCTGTTTGTCTGCAGGTAATACTTACACTCTCAAATAAATGATCTACCATATAATATAAATTAGCCAGACAGTGCTTTGAAAAGAAAATGGACTAACAATCAAAAACTCAATAAACTACTCCAAGAAGCATACCTTAAATTAAAGATATAAGAAACTAAAAATTGGGACATAGCTTACAATCTTTTATTTACATTACAAATGGAAAAATCAGTAGTTACTACAACAGCAATAAGTGTAATAGATTTCACTATTTTAGAAAAAGGATTTAGCAACATAATCAAGGCCAAGATACTCCATTACAACAAAACAGAGATACCTCCCCAATCAAAAAAACTCACAAAAACAACAGCAGCCAAAATTTAAAAGATGAGACATAGGAAGGAAAATACTGTGTTATAAGAAAGCCAAGAGAAAACACCATTTTCTTATGATACATTTTTTAATGTATAAGATATGTTTCACAAAGATGAGACAGTGTCTACAGAATAAGGTTTCTCTTAGGATATAAAAGACCTAGAAATATTTTTATGTTAAGTTAGGAAATCATGGAGGGAGAAAAGAGAAAAATGCAAGCTAAGAGAGGCACTGAAAATAAATGAAATCAAGGATGCGGGGAAAGGAGGTAAACAGAAAAGGGAGGAAGGAAAAACAGAAAGGGCATAAGAGGGGAAAGCAAGTGGAAAGAAAGGAGAAAGAGAACTTTTTTTATTTTTTATTTTTAGAAAATACTAGAGGCCCAGTGCACAAAATTCGTGCACAGGTTGAGTCCCTAGGCTGGCCGGCAATCAGGGCCGATCAGGGCCTTCCTTCCTTCCTTCCTTCCGCACTGCCCCCTGGTGGTCAGCACATAACATAGAGAGCGGTTGAACTCCCAGTCAGTCAAACTCCCAAGGGGACAATTTGCATATTAACCTTTTATTATATAGGAGGATTACCTTCTTGAAGACCAGGATGTATCACTTGCTTATGCCTCAAGGCTTTCAAATCTTCGATCAATTCTTTTTCCAACTGGGAAATTCTTGCTCTGCAACCTATTCAGAAAACAAATAATGATGAAGTAGAATAGTATGTACTACAGAAAAATGTATGTACTACAGAAAAATGAACATTGCATCTTTCATTTCAAGAGCCAAACCCCAAATATATCTCTCTTTTTATATCATTATATAATACCTGGGTCATTTGTGGTTGATGCCTGAAGACTACAGGGCTCTTCTGTTGTCCCATCAACTGCATGAATGTCTAGAGCTTCCTATATATAAAACAAAAATGTAGCTCATATCACTTCTAAAAGTTTAAAAGTAAACCAGAAACATTTTTCGTTTTGATACGTTTTGATATTTTCTAAATGTTCTATATTATATCACTTTAATAATCAGAACAACAAAAAAAAAAAGGCAAATTATCTGAATATATTCAACTAACTGATCTAAACTATATTATACCAATTTGCATAAAGATTTCTTAAAGTTTACATAAAGATAGGCTACATAAAGATAGCTTAAGAACCAGCAGAAAGAATTCAACCTCTGTGTAGCCAATTTAGAACTACCGATTTGGCTTCTATAAAAATCTAAACGAGAAATAATCTAGTTAAAAAGCAGGAATAAAATAAAGAAACCATTGATGTGTAAAACAGCATAATTAATAAGACCATTAATATTTGGTTCTCCAATGGCACTCTGCTGTTCCTGATAAAAATCAGGGGATGGTCCTGGCCAGTATTGCTCAGTTGTTAGAGCATCGGCCCAGACACCGAAGGATCTCAGGTTCGATTACAGGTCAAGGGCACAAGGGCACATACTTGGGTTCCAGGTTTGATCCCCGTCCTGGTCGAAGCCCATGTGGGAGGCAACAATCGATGTGTCTTTCTCACATTGATGTTTCTCTCTCTCTCTCTCTCTCTCTTCTCTCTCTCTCTCTCTCTCTCTCTCTCCAGTCCCCCTCTTTTTCTCCCTTCCACTCTCTCTCTCTCTCTCTCTCTTAAAAAGAAATAAATGGAAAAAATATCCTCAGGTAAGGACTAACAACAACAACAACAAAAAAACACCGCAAAAAACAATCTGGGGAGCCCAGCCAGCTTGGCTCCATGGTTGAACTTTGACCTGTGGACCAGGAGATCAGGGCATATGCCTGGGTTGCGGCTTGATCCCCAGAGAAGGGCGTGACGAGGCAGCCAATCAATGATTCTCTCTAATCACTGATATTTTTCTCTGTCTCCCTTCCTCTGAAATCAATAAAAAATATATATTTTTTTAAAAATCAGGGGATAAGGTGTCCCAAAAAAGTTAGTAACTTTTCATGTACTTATGCCTTTTTAAAGTCAATAATAATGAAAATTCCAGTTAAGATCTAAAGATTTTTTAAATTCCAGCTACACTGCACAAAAATCATGAATTCATATCAAAGCAGACAAAATTGCATTTTACCTTTACTGTTGAAAGCATTACAGATGTCGCATTTCCCCCGCCCCCCATTGACCTCTTCTAGTCCGCACTAGCCTCCTGTCCCCAGGACTTCACCACACTATTATCTGTGTCCATGCGTTATGCATATCTCTATATAATATATAAAAGCCTAAGCAACCATCGCAACCGAAACAACTGAACGAACGACTGAACAGGCTGCATGGGGCGACCAGACAGGCAGGGGGTCTAGTGAGGGACGACCAAATGACTCAGCAGCGGGCTGCATGGGACAACCAGGTCAGTGGGGCGCGGGGGGCGCAGTAAGGGGTAACCAGGCCATCAAGGGGGACAGTTAAGAGTGATCAGGGCCGAAACCGGTTTGGCTCAAGTGGATAGAGCGTCAGGCCTGCGGACTGAAGGGTCCCGGGGTTCGATTCCGGTCAAAGGGCATGTACCTTGGTTGCAGGCACATCCCCAGTGGGGGATGTGCAGGAGGCAGCTGATTGATGTTTCTCTCTCATCAATGTTTCTAACTCTCTATCCCTCTCCCTTCCTCTCTGTAAAAAATCAATAAAATGTATTAAAAAAAAAAAAAAAGAGTGATCAGGGAGGCAGGCAGGTGAGCAGTTAGGAGCCAGTGGTCCCGGATTGTGAGAGGGATGGTCCTGGATTGGAGAGGGTGCAGGCTGGGCTGAGGGGACACACACCCACCCTGCGCCGTGCACGAATTTTGTGCACTGGGCCTCTAGTAAGCATATAAATTATTTGACTAATCTCTTCCCACCCACCCACATACAACATGTGCCTTCCCTCTAACATTCAAAAGGCAGACATAAATTGTTAAGTTCACTCACACAAAATATTGTGATACCTATTAACTAAACCAAACATTTTGGAGACACTCAGTTCCCCATGCACACACCCTCCTCACATAATGGATGCATTCACAAAAACTAGATTGTAAATTGGTTATCAGCCAGGTATACAATTCAATAATAATTATTTGGCTTTAGAAAGAATGCTGAAATAATCTTACCTTCGATTCAAAGGAAACAAAGAGAACACCATCCACGTCTTCCAGATCAGGCTTCACATCTGGAAAGGTACTCCCAGGGCCCATAGGAATGCTCTTTGTAGACGTTAAAGATTTTCCCGTGTTTTTAGGTGGTCGCCCTGCCTTAGAGAGTTTCAATTTTCGTGGCCTTCCTCTTTTTCCACTGACATTTGTAGGGGCATTGTGATTAGTATTCACAGTCTTGGAAGCTGCGGAAATCTTAAGCATAGTTGTTTTCTTTCTGCCCAAGTCCTCTTTTGCTAAAAATGAGTCCCCAGCTGGACTCTTTGAACTGTCAAGTATTCTTTCTGTATTCATGCAGTCAGAAATATCAGGATATTTCCATTGAGGCTCTTTAAGTACAGGATATTTTTGTACCACTCTGAGATCTGGTGAATATTTTCTAAGACCATTTTCTGATTCTTTGCCTAAGCAGAAGCCAGCCTCATTGGAATTTTCAATGTATGTAGGCAAATAGTCTAATTCTGTCAACATAGATTTATCCTTCCGAGATGTAGAAAGCATATTATCAGGGAGCTCAGAAATCTTCACTGTGCTTTTGGTGACAGCACAGGGCTCCAGACAAACTACTGGCATCTTTCCAGCATCTAATTTGAACATATTAGCTTTAGCAACACCTGATGGGCTATTTGGTAGCCATTTAGAAGACGGATGGTCAGCTTCTAGATTACCAACTTTATTGTGCCTCTTTAGCTGTTTCTCTAGTATAGGATCATCATCACTGTTTGAGTATACATCTGTTTCCTCATCCGTCTCTTCTTGTTTCACAGTGACCCCTTCTGGAAACTCACCAAGGTCATAGTCGTAATCATCTAGAGGTTCCTCTTTAATGACAACATTGAAGTTTCCATTTGGTTCTACTGGTGATGCTACATGGGTACTGTCTTCAAAATTGTTGGCAACATTTCTGGAGAGACAGGGAGGGGAGGGTTAAAAAGGACATAAATAAGACCTCCATAAATAAGACTCAGGAGAGAAACAAAAGGTTTTTGAAAACCAAGTAACATCAGATTTCGTAAGAGAAACACTTTGTAGAAAGATCTCAAAAGCACTTTATCAGCATCACACTTTTATATTTTCTGTCAATTTCTCACAAAAGTCTCTACACTAATAAAAGAGAAAGATGCAAATTGACCGTACCTTCGCAACGCCCACCAGCCAATCAGGAGTGAGTATGCAAATCAACCCAACAAAGATGGCAGGTTGATTTGCATACACAGGCGCTGAGCGGCCGGGGGTGGGACGCTTACATCGTTGCCATGGCAACGATGCAGGCATTCTGGACTGCCCCAGCCGCTCTGGGCCTCTGGGCAGCATGGGAAGGTGGAAAGACAGTTCCGGGCCGGAGCTAAGGTGGAGTCGGCAGCCAGGGGAAGGAAGGCCCATTCTTGCATGAATCTTCGTGCATTGGGCCTCTACTCCTATATAATAAAAGGGTAATATGCAAATTAACTGAACAGTGGAACGACCAGTCACTATGACGTACACTGACCACCAGGGGGCAGATGCTCAATGCAGGAGCTGCCCCCTGGTGGTCAGTGAACTCCCACAGGGGGAGCGCTGCTCAGCCACAAGCCAGGCTGGCAGCTGGCGAGTGCAGCAGAGGTGGCAGGAGCCTCTCCCACCTCCACGACAGTGCTAAGGAGCAGCAAGCCAAGCAATAAGAAGCAGAAAGCAGGCAGGCAGTAAAGAGCGAGGGATCCTAGATTATGAGAGGGATGTCTGCTGAGGGCTCCCAAACTGCGAGAGGGTACAGGCCGGGCTGAGGGATCCCCCGCCCCAGTGCATGAATTTTGTGTACCAGGCCTCTAGTATATATAATAATGAGTAAAGTTTTTGTTTGTTTTGTTTTATATATATATATATATATTTTTTAATTGGTTCCAAAGAGAAGAGAGACAAACATCAATGATGAAAGAAAATCGCCGAAACCGGTTTGGCGCAGTGGATAGAGCGTCGGCCTGCGGACTGAAAGGCCCCAGGTTCGATTCCGGTCAAGGGCATGTACCTTGGTTGTGGGCACATCCCCATTAGGGGGTGTGTAGGAGGCAGCTGATTGATGTTTCTCTCTCATCGATGTTTCTAACTCTCTATCCCTCTCCCTTCCTCTCTGTAAAAAATCAATAAAATACTTTTTTTTTTTAAATGATGAAAGAAAATCAATTGGCTTCCACCTGCACAGCCTCCACTGGGAATCAAGCCCCGAAAACCGGGCATAAAACCTGGGCACATGCCCCAACCAAGAATCAAACCGTGACTTCATGGTTCATGGGTAGATGCTCAACAACGAGCCATACCAGTTGGCATAAAGAGCAAAGTTTTAATAAACAACCCTCTTATCACTAAATCAAAATGTTATAACACTTATTTTCCTAACTAGAGGCCCAGTGCACAACATTTGTGCATTGGGGGGGGGGGGGTGTCCCCCTCAGCCTGGCCTGCGCCCTTTAGCAGTCCAGGAGCCCTTGGGGGATGTCCAACTGATGGCTAAGCCATGAGTCGGACACCTTAGTGCTGCTATGGAGGCGGGAGAGGCTCCCACCACCACCGCTGCGCTCACCAGCCATCAACCTGGGTTGTGGCTGAGCAGCGCTCCCCCGTGGGAGTGCACTGACCATCAGGGGGCAGCTCCAGCGTTGAGCGTCTGCTCCCTGGTGGTCAGTGCACGTCATACCAACCAGTCATTCCGCCATTCATTCGATTTGCAAATTACCCTTTTATTACATAGGATAGTATTTTTCAGATACACTCAATTTTGAAAGTCAACTGGCACTGAACCAAAATCAAACCCAAGAGAGCTTCAGTGATTAACAATCCTATATAATAAAGAAGGAATATGCAAATTGACTATCATTCTGCCACAAAGATGGCAGTGCCCACAGTGGAGGCGGGGGAGGGGGGTGTTTCCATAACACAAGATGGCTGCACCCACAGTGGAGGCCGAGTTCCCGTAATGAGCCTTAACAAGCAATCAGCAAGGACCACAGACTGCGCCCCACACCCTGGCCCCAGGCCAGGGGACCTCGGGTCACGCCACCCACCTGGCAGGACTTGACAGGGGAACTTAGGCCACACCCCTGCCCGGCAGGGCTTGATGGGGGACCTGAGGCCACGCCCCCCGCCCCAGCATCGGGCTAGGGGACCTGAGGCCGCATTCCCCGCCTGGCAGGACTTGACAGGGGACCTTGGGCCACGCCCCCAGCCCGGCAGGGCTTGAGAGCGGACCTCAAGGTGCGCCCCCCACCCCGTGCTGGGCTGGGGGACCTCAGGCTGCTCCCCCTACCTGGCAGGTCTTGATGGGGTACCTGAGGCCACGCTCCCCGCCTGGCGGGGCTTGACAGGGGACCTCAAGGTGTGCCCCCCCACCCCAGTGCTGGGCTGGGGGACCTCAGGCCGCACCCCCTGCCCAGCAGGGCTTGACGGGAGACCTGAGGCTGCGTGCCCCCCTCCCAGCGCCGGGCCGGGACCTGAGGCTGCGCCCCCTGCCCAGCGGGGCTTGACAAGGGTGGGACTGGCTAGGTCTGGATCTAGCCCAATGGGGGGTAGGGGGGCCGACCGGGTCTGGGTCTTGCGCGATTTTGAGACGCATGTGGGTGGGCGGGGACTTGACTCTGGGTCCCGTGGTGTGCCCAGACTCTGACAGGAGGAAGATTTCATATACATTTTATTATTTTTTTTCATCTCTGATACTTCTATTATAGAGAAAGGGCAAACAGCAATATTAAAATGTTTCCTCTAATTAATCCCCTTTTAATGTGCAAGAATTTCGTGCACCAGTCACTAGTTGCCAATAAAAGCAAACAAACGTCAACTGCAATTAAGAATTGCGCTAAATATCAGGAAGGGCTTTACAAACAGCCTGCTTGATTTTTCCTTTTTAAAAATTAAGACAAAATTCGTAACATAAAATACAACACTCTTACCATTTAAAAATGTACATCCCAGCAGTACCTTTTTAGTTTATTCACAATGTTATTGCTAAGTGGTTTTAAAGTTGAAAAACTCATTTTCAGTATAAAAAGTCTAACATGAATTCTTCCAAAATAAAAAGGTAGTTGAAGGCAAGTACATATGACCCATGTTGATTGAGTTTATGTAAGTCTTCAAAAAACACAAACATTTTTTTAAGTTTCCCCTTTCATCCCAATTAACCATTAAAAGCATATAAACTGTACCAATGTATCTTAAGGATGTGTTCGAATTATTCACTAACTCAATTAAAGTCACTGTCTTTGTAAAACTTTCATTTATCTCAAATATGCACAAGCAATCATTTACATTACTGTGTAGTTACTTGTTCCTTGTACAAGTTAAGATCTTGACCTTACTTGAAAATCCTTCAATAGAAGACTTTCTTTTTTAAAAAAAATATATTTTATTGATTGTTTTTACAGAGAGGAAGGGAGAGGGTTACAGAGTTAGAAACATTGATCAGCCGCTTCCTGCACACCCCCTACTGGGGATGTGCCCGCAACCAAGGTACATGCCCTTGACCGGAATTGAACCTGGGACCCTTCAGTCCGAAGGCAGACGCTCTATCCACTGAGCCAAACCGGTTAGGGCAATAGAGGACTTTCACTTCAAGTTAAAATGTTTACGATCACAAAGATCATCACTTCTTCCATAACAATGAGAAAACACTAGACAAATTAAAAATCCAATTTTCTTTTAAAGCCATTGAAGACCTCTGGACACAAATAAGTCTAAATGAACTGAATTTCAGAGATGAACCAGCCTTCTCTGGGTGACAGATTGCTAATGCTTTCAACACTGAGTAGCATTTACACTGCTTGAAGCACATGTGAAGAGAGAAAAGGGCAACTATAGGCAAAGGATCTTTGTTGGGACATAGAGAACCCAGTCTCTTTTCATGCCTGAGGATGAGCACACTAGAATCTGGAGGACCCCCAAAAAGAATACTAGTCCTTATTCCCACCAATTTTCCTCCAGGGGACCTCTGACAAATAAACAGAAGTGATGCAGCAAGGTTAGCCTGAAAACAGAGAATTTGTAGTCTCTTAGTGCTTAGATCCCAAGCCCAATCCCATCCTAAACATCTCAAATGTGAGGTGAGCTAAAATTTAATAAAGTGAATCACCTAAACCAGTGATGGCGAACCTATGACACGCGTGTCAGCACTCACACACGTAGCCATTTCTGATGACACGCGGCCATTGAGGCGGCTGCATGCCGAGGATGAAACATTTGCTGCTCCTAAGGATAAAACATTTGCAAAATAATGTTTTTTCCTCAAAGTGACACATTACCCGAGTTATGCTCAGTTTTTTTGGCGAAGTCTGACACACCAAGCTCAAAAGGTTGCCCATCACTGACCTAAACAGAAAAATAGAGGGCGGGGGAAAAGAAAGTGTGTCAGAGACCTGTGGGACAACAACAAATTATCTGACAAGGAATAAAATGGAAGGAAGGAAAAAGGAGGACCATTTGAAAAGAAAATGAATCAACATATTCCAAAAGTTAAAGACATTAATCCACATATTCAAAAAGTTTAGCAAACACCAATGGGAACAAATACAAAGAAAGCCATATGTAGGCACATAAAGGTAAAGCTGCTGAAAATTAAAGACCAAGAGAAAAACCTTATAAGCAACGGAGGAAAAAATGACATTACACTGGAGGATCAACAATGAGAACAACAGGGAAAAACCAAGATGGCGGCATAGGTAAACACCTAAACTGCTGCCTCGCACAACAATTTCAAAACTACAACTAAAAGACAAAACGTCTATCACCCAGAACCACGGGAAAGCTGGCTGAGTGGAAGTTCTACAACTAGAAGGAAAGAGAAAAGAGCATTGAGATGTGCACAAGCGCTGAAAAGCTGAGGTACGGAGGTGCGCGAATCGGGCTGGCGGCGGGCGACTGGGTGTTTTTTTCAACCTGAAGAAAGACAAGCTCGAGATTACTCTGAACTCCAGTTTCTGGGGAGGCGCTGGGGACCCAAACTCCTAAGGGGAGAAGCTGGACTGTCTGCCATCGAGTCGGAAAGTGAGGGCAGCTTACTTGCAGAAGTGCGCGCAGCAATCATTGTTTACTGCGCTGGGGCGCGGGACAGGGGGACTTGGAAACACGGAGATAGCTGACAGCTCCAAAACTTCCAACCCCAAGCAAAGAGGAGAAAACTATAGTTCTTGCTGTAGCTCCTGCTGGGTGGCCTCAGACAGTAGCTGACCTGCACTCCAATGGAGATCCAGAAGCTAGTGTATCTAGTGGTCAGTGTGAGACGACACCAGATTTCAATTACTCACATCCATAAGTGACACATTCAAGAGGCAGACTCAGTGAGCACCAAAGCCCCACTGAAGCAAGTCCTGCCCCATAAGCGTGACTCCAGCACAGCAGTTCTTCCATTGTAGACACAGCGGGTCCTCACAGCCAATTGGCCTGGAGGTCAATTCCTCCCAGTGATACTAACAACAATCAAGATTTAACTACAACAAGGCTGTATACACAGTCCACAAAGGGGTGCACCAAGAGTGTCCACTTCAGGTAACTGGGAGGCCAACCCACTGGGCCATATAGGACACCTAGCACACAAAGCCACCCTACCAACTCAGGGAAGCAGCGAAAATGCGTAGACAAAGAAACAGATCACAAACGAAAGAAATGGAGGAAAACAAACGACTGGATATAGAGTTCAAAACCACGGTTATAAGGTTTTTCAAGAATTTCCTAGAAAAGGCCAATAAATTTAACGAGACCCTCGAGGATATGAAAAAGGACCAACTAGAAATTAAACATACACTGACTGAAATAAAAAATATTATACAGAGACCCAACAGCAAACTACAGGATCGCAAGAATCAAGTCAAAGATTTGAAATACAAAGAAGCAAAAAACACTCAACGGGGAAAGCAAAAAGAAAAAAGAATCCAAAAATTTGAAGATAGTGTGAGAAGCCTCTGGGACAACTTCAAGTGTACCAACATCAGAATTATGGGGGTGCCAGAAGAAGAGAGAGAGCAAGATACTGAAAACCTACTTGAAGAAATAATGACTGAAAACTTCCCCCACTTGGTGAAAGAAATAGACTTACAAGTCCAGGAAGTGCACAGAACCCCAAACAAAAGGAATCCAAAGAGGACCACACCAAGACACATCATAATTAAAATGCCAAGAGCAAAAGACAAAGAGAGAACATTAAAAGCAGCAAGAGAAAAACAGTTAATCACCTACAAGGGAGCACCCATAAGATTGTCAGCTGATTTCTCAACACAAACTATGCAGGCCAGATGGGAGTGACAAGAAATATTCAAAGTGATGAATAGCAAGAACCTACAACCAAGATTACTCTACCCAGCAAAGCTATCATTCTGAATTGAAGGTCAGATAAAGAGTTCCACAGATAAGAAAAAGCTAAAGGAGTTCATTACCCCCAAACCAGTATTATATGAAATGCTGCAAGGTATTCTTTAAGAAGAGGAAGAAAAAATAGAAGAAGAAGAGGAAGAAGAAGAAAAAGGTAAAGATAAAAATTATGAACAACAAATACATATCTATCAACAAGTGAATCTAAAAATCAAGTGAATTAAAAATCTGAGAAACAGAATAAACTGGTGAATATAATAGAATCAGGCGCATAGAAAGGGAGTGGACTGATAATTCTCAGGGGGGAAGGGGTGTGGGGAGTGCGGGAAGAGACTGGACAAAAATCGTACACCTATGGATGAGGACCGTGCAGGGGAGGTAAGGGCAGAGGGTGCGGTGGGAACCGGGTGGAGGGAAGCTATGGGGGGAAAAAGGAGAAACAATTGTAATAATCTGAACAATAAAGATGTATTAAATTTTAAAAAATGAGAACAGACTGACTACTCATTGGAAATAATGAAGCCAGAAGACAGTAGGATGACACCCATCATAAAGTACTGAAAGGGTCAACTTAATGTTCTGGATCTAGCAAAAGAAGCCTTTACACCTGAAGACATTTTTAGACAACTGAGAGAACTCAGACTGTACAAGAAATACTATCGCCTAAGATCAGAAACAAGACAAGGATGTTAGCTCTCACCACTTCTACTCAATTGTACAAGAGGTTCTACAAAGGTAATCAGGCAAGAAAAATAAATAAAAGACCTCCAGATTAAAAAGGATGTAAAATTCTGCATTCGCAGCATCATGTGACTTTTTGTGTGGACAATTCTTAAAAATCCACTAAAAAACTATTGGTATAAATTAGTTGGGCAAGATTGAAGAAGCCAAGATCAATTCACACACACAAAAATTGTATTTCTACACACTAGGAATAAATGTCAAAAGTAAAATCAAGAAAACAATTACATTTGCAATAGCATCAACAAGAATAAAATACTTAGGAATAAGCTGAACCAAAGAAGTATAAGACTGGTACACAAAAAAAAACTACCCAGAACCAAGAGGTCACCAGTTCAATTCCCAGACAGGGCACATGCCCGGGTTATGGGCTCAATCCCCAGTAAGGGGCCTGCAGGAGGCAGCCGATCAATGATTCTCTCTCATCATTGATATTTCTATCTTTCTTTCCCTCTCTCTTCTTCTCTGAAATTAATAAAAAAATATTTTCTAAAAAAACTACAAAACATTGCTAAAAGATATTAAAGATGACTTTTAAAAAGGACAAATATGCCATGTTTATATACTGGGAGACTTAATATTGGTAAGACAGCAATATTCCCTGAAAATGACCTGCAGTGTTTTTTGTTTTTTTAATGATCTGCAGTTTTAACACAATCTCCCACATCAAGATCCACCTGGGATTTTTTTGGAAAATGACAAATTGATCCTACAATTAATAAGAAAATGAAAGAGACCCCAAAAGAGCCCCCCAAAATCTTGAAAAATAGAAAGTTCTCTGAGGACCCATAGTTCCCAATTTCAAAACTTACTACAAAGCTAAAGTAATCAAAACAGTGTTATACAGGCTTAAGGCTAAATATCCAGATCAACTGAACAGAATTCAGAGTCTAGTAATAAGCAGACACATTTATATAAATTGATTTTTCAATTGCCAAAAGTGCCAAGACAATTCAACAAGGGTAAGAATGGGCTTATCGCCACCCAAAACTGTTTCCACATGAAAACTTGACAGAAATGTTCATGGCAACATTATTTTTAATAGCCAAGTAGTGAAAACTTTGATGTCTATCAACTGATGAATGGGTAAATAAAATGTGTTATCTACACAATATTGTTCAGCAATAAAAGGAATGAGATATGGATACATGCTACAACATAGATGAACTTTGAAAACATTACACTAAGTAAAAGAAACTAAGCACAAAAAACTACATGTAATTCCATTTTACAAAATGTCCAGAATAGGCAAATCTAAAGAAACAAAAAGAAGACTAGTGGTTACAGATGATTGAGGTGGGGTTAAGGAATGGCTGAGAAAAAATCGGGAGTGACTAGAGAGCACAGGGTTGTTTGTTTTGGGGGGGATGAAAATGTCCTAAAAATGACTGTGTTCATAGCTACACAATTCTGTAAATATACTAAAAACCACTGAAATATACACTTTAAAGCAGGGGTAGGGAACATCCAGCGGGGCATATGAGACCTGCAAAATCAGTTGGTCTGGCCCTGCCAAGGCACTAGACGTGAGTTAATTAAATATTTGACCAAGTATAGCAGGCTAATTTTTAAGTAGATAAGTTTGTATGGCCCGAGAATTATCCTATGTAATAAAAGGCTAATATGCAAATTGTACCCTTGACCAGGAGTTCGACTGGGAGTTGGACCAGGGTGCAGGGCTGGACTGGTGGGCCAACTACCCATGGCCCCTCCCCCTGGCCTGCCCGGGCCGATGGGTCCCGATTGGGACAGGCCAGTTGGACACCACCCATGCACTATTTCATGCACCAGGCCTCTAGTGTTATATAAATATCCAAATGGCCCTTTGCAGAAAAAAGGTTCCCACCCCTGCTTTACAGGATGAATTTATTACAGTGAATTACATCTCAATTTTTTAAAAGTTAAAAAAATACTAAAGGGCCAAAACCGGTTTGGCTCAGTGGATAGAGCGTCGGCCTGCGGACTCAAGGGTCCCAGGTTCGATTCCGGTTAGGGGCATGTACCTTGGTTGCGGGTACATCCCCTGTAGGGGGTGTGCAAGAGGCAGCTCATCGATGTTTCTCTCTCATCGATGTTTCTAACTCTCTGTCTCTCTCTCTTCCTCTCTGTAAAAAATCAGTAAAATATATTTTAAAAAAAATACTAAAGGAAGTTTTTCAGACTGATAGGAAATGAATCAATATCCAAGAACAAATGAAAAGACCCAGGAAAAAGTAAATACATGAGTAAATATAAAAGACTGTTTTTCTTATACTTCTTTAAATGACTACTGACTGTTGAAAGCAAAATAATGTTTTGGGGGTTTATCCTATCTAATAAAAGAGTAATGTGCAAACTGACCGTCACTCCAACACACAAGATGGCTGCCCCATGTGGACACAAGATGGCCACCATAAGATGGCCAGCAGGGGAGGGCAGCTGGGAGGGACCAGGCCTACAAGGGAGGGCAGTTGGGGGCGATCAAGCCTGCAGGGGAGGGAAGTTAGGGGTGACCAGGCCGGCAGAGGAGGGAAGTTGGGGACGACTGGGCCTGCAGGGAAGGGCAGCTGTGGGGGGACCCAGGCCTGCAGGGAAGAGCAGTTGTGGGGGACCAGGCCTGCAGGGAAGAGCAGTTGTGGGGGACCAGGCCTGCAGGGGAGGGCAGCTGGGGGGGACCAGGCCTGCAGGGGAGGGCAGTTAGGGGCAATCAGGCTGGCAGGGGAGTGGTTAGGGCATGATCAGGCTGGCAGGCAGAAGCAGTTAGGGGCAATCAGGAAGGCAGGCAGGCGAGCAGAGCAGTTGGGAGCCAGCAGTCCTGGATTGTGAGAGGGATGTCCGACTTCCCGTTTAGGCCCGATCCTACCGGGATCCCAGATTGGAAAGGGTGCAGGCTGGGCTAAGGGACACACCCCTCGTGCACGAAGAAATTCATGCACCAGGCCTCTAGTAACATATATAAGGACATGAACTATAAGGACATTAGCTGTTCAAGAACTATTATATATTAATTCAATTCTACTTGAGAAATTAAGGACACATACTACACAAGGCCACTCTACCAAGTCCAGGGGACATAGCAGATTTATCTAATACATAGAAACAAATACAGGGAAGCAGCCAAAATTAGAAGACATGTCACAAATGAAAGAACAGGAAAAATCTCCAGAAAAAAATGAAATGGAACCAAGAAAACTACCAGATACAGAGTTCAAAATAAAGGTTATAAGGATGCTCAAGGAACTTAGGAAAAATGTCAAGGAACTTAGGAAAAATGTCAAGGAACTCAGTGAGAAAATCAACAACATAAAAAAGGACCAGTCAAAATGAAGCATACAATAAAGAATACTTTACAGAGGATCAATACAGTAGAGGACATCAAGAATCAAAGCAAGATTTTGGAATATGCCTGGGGGTGAGGAGATGGGTACGGGATGGAGGGCCTCAACAGGGGGGAAAAGGGGGTCATTTGTAATACTTTCAAGAATAAAGATAATTTTTTTAAAGCATTTGGAATATAAGGAAGCAAAAAACAACAACAACAACAACAAAAAACAACACCACCACCACCCAATCAGAAGAGAAAAAAGAATACAAAAATATGAAGACAGCGTAAGGAGCCCCTGGGACAACTTCAAGTGTACCAACATTTGCATCAAGGCAGTGTTACAAGGAGAAGAGAGGGAGCAAGAAACTGAAAACCTATGTGAAAAAAATGGACAGTAAACTTCCCTTACCTGGTGAAAGAAAGAGACATACAAATCCAAGAAGCACTGAATGCCAAACAAAAGGAACCCAAAGAGGCCCACACCAAGACATATCATAATTAAAATGCCAAAGGTTAAAAACAAAGAGAGAGCCCTAGCCGGTTTGGCTCAGTGGACAGAGTATCAGCCTGCAGACTGAAGGGTTCCGGGCTCGATTCCGGTCAAGGGCATATGCAGGGTTGCACACTTGATCCCCAGTAGGGGGCTTGTAGGAGGCAGCCAATCAATGATTTCCTCTCATCATTGATGTTTATATCTCCCTCTTTCTTCCTCTTTGAAATCAATAAAAATATATTTAAAAATGTATATATGACCAATAAAATGGCAATAAATGCATCTCTATCAACAATTGAATCTAAAAATCAAAATAACTGAGGAAGGAATCTAGTGAAAAGAAACTGATGAATAAAATAGAACCAGGGGCATGGAAACGTGTAAGAGACTGAGGAATCTTAGGGAATGGGGAGAGGGGGGCTGAAAAGAGATTAATCTAAGAACTTATATGCATATATGCATTACCTATGGACACAGACAATAAGGTGGTGAAGGCCTCGGGCGGGGAAGAAACCAGGTGGAGGGGGTAAATGGGAAGGGACATCTGTAATACTCTCAACAATAAAGGTTTTAAAAAAACATTTAATTTGTGCAAATAGTTATTTATCTGTTTTTTTGCATAGCTTCATAGTATAAGTTACATAACATAAAACCACCCATTTTAAGTAGCAATTCAATGATTTTAAATAAAATTATGGTTTTATAATAATCATGATCCAGTTTTCCTTGTTTTACTAGTAAATGGTTAAGCAAAACAAGCCTTTTTCCCCTTTCCCTGTTATCTTTTTATGTATATTCATACATAAATGCCATTCTACATCAATTAATTTAGAATTCACATATAATTATACTTCTCATTATCTTCACATTTCAATACATTCACTTCCAAAATGTAGGGGAAAATCTGTCTCTTCTTTTTATTTAGCCACATGACCTGCATTTTGTTTGTAGTAACTGAGAACCTCATGAAGCTACATCTTGGCCACTACTGCAATAACTACTTTCACATCTTTCTGAGAGGAATTAAACTGACTAGAAACATTCTCAGAAAGGATCTCTCCTTATCTTTCAATGAAAACTTCATGAATAATGCATTAAATTCTGTCTTGGCAGGAGGAATTTACAAATAATCCTAAAGTTTTATACTTCTAAGAAGTCTCTATCCAAATAAACTAGATGAAAGATTATCTAAGCAAGAATATGGGCAAAACCAGTAAGCTGTACACATCAATTAATTTAGAGCATAGGATTGCTCTTTTGTTGGCTGTACGTAACCAATGCAACAAACAAATATGACATATACTGGCCACTCTGAAACACAATTTAAATGCTTAGAGTGCTAATACTCGGAAAACTACAGGATGTTGAAAAAAGAGATAGAGGAAGACATAAACAAATGGAAGAATATACCATGTTCATAGACTGGTAGAATCAACATCATTAAAATGTCTATACTGCCCTGACAGGTTTGGCTCAGTGGACAGAGCGTCAGCCTGGGGATGTTTCTAACTCTCTATCCCTCTGCCTTCCTCTCTGTAAAAAACCAATAAAATATATTAAATAAATAAATAAAATAAAATAAAATGTCCATACCACCCAAAGCAATCTATAGATTCAATGCAATCCCCATTAAAATACCAACGGCATATTTCACAGACCTAGAACAAACTCTCCAAAAATTCATATGGAACCAAAAAAGACCCCGAATAGCCACAGCAATCCTGAGAAAGAAGAACAAAGTTGGAGAAATCACAATACCAGATATCAAGCTATATTACAAAGCCACTATTCTCAAAACTGCCTGGTACTAGCACAAGAACAGACATATAGACCAATAGAACAGAACAGAGAACCCACAAATCGACCCAAGCCATTGTGCTCAATATTTGACAAAGGAGGCAATATACACTGGAGTCAAGACAGTCTCTTAAATAATGGTGTTGGGAAAATTGGACAGATACATGCAAAAAAATGGAATTAGACCACCAACTTACACCATACACAAAAATCAACTCAAAATGGATAAAGGACTTAAACGTAAGATGGGAAACCATAAAAATCTTAGAAGAATCCATAGGCAGCAAAATATCAGACGTATGTTGTAGCAATATCTTTACCGATAATAGCTTCTAAGACAATGAAAACTAAGGAAAAATAAACAAATGGGACTACATCAAAATGAAAAGCTTCTGCACAGCAAAAGAAACCATCAACAAAACAACAAGAGAGCCCACTGAATGGGAGAACCTATTTGCCAATGTTATATCCGATAAGGGTTTAATCTATAGGAACTCATGCATCTTAACAAAAGGAAGATAAACAATCCAATCAAAAAATGGGCAAACGACCTAAATAGATACTTTTTGAAAGAGGACATACAGAAGGCCAAGAGACATAGGAAACCTGCTCAAAGTCACTAATCATCCGAGAGATGCAAATCAAAACGACAATGAGGTACCATCTCACACCTGTCAGAATGGCTACCATCAACAAATCAACAAACAACAAGTGCTCACAAGGATGTAGAGAAAAAGGAACCCTCATGCACTGCTGGTGGGAATGCAGACTGGTGCAGCCTCTATGGAAAACAGTATGGCGTTTCCTAAAAAAATTAAAAATGGAACTCCCAATGGTAAGATATGTACACATATAATACCTTAATAAAAAAATTGGAAAAAAAAATGGAACTCCCATTTGACCCAATAACCCACTTCTAGGAATATATCCCAAGAAATCAGAAACACCAATCAGAAAGGATATATACACCCCTACGTTCATAGCATCACAATTTGTAATAGCTAAGATTTGGAAACAGCCTAAGTGCCCATCAGAAGATGAGTGAATTAAAAAACTGTGATACAAAATAAGCCAGTCGGAGAAAGATAAATATCACATGATCTCACTCATTTGTGGAATATGATGAATAACATAAAATGATGAACAAAAATAGAATCAGAGTCATAGAAGCATCAAACAGACTATCCAACCTATGAGGGAAGGTGGCGGGCAGAGCGGTAGAGGGGGAGATGAGAGCATAAAAGATCAACCAAAGGACTTGTATGCAGGCATATGAGCATAACCAATGTCCACAGACAGTACGGGGGCAAGGGCATGTGCTGGGGGCTGGGGGGGGCTGGGGAGAGGTCAATGGGGGGAAAAGGAGACTTATGTAATACTTTAAACAATAAAAAATTAAAAAAATAATAAAAAATAAGTAAAGATATGGAAACAGCCCAAGTGCCCATTACTAGATGAGTGGATAAAAAAGCTGTGGTAACCTTTCTCTCTCTCTCCCAATTTTTTTGGGGGGAGATAACCAAAATTTTTGGTGGCCTTGTTAAAAAAAAAAAAAAAAGGCTATGGTACATTTACACAATGGAATACTATGCAGCTGTAAGAAGGAAGGAAACCTTACCTTTTGCAACAGCATGGATGAACTGGAGATTATAATGCTAAGCAAAATAAGCCAGTCAGTGAAAGAGAAATACTACATAATCTTTCTTTTACTGGTATGTGGAATGTAATGAACAAACAAAATAGAACCAGAGGCATGGATACATGGAGCACACTGAGGGTGACGGGAGGACTGGTTGAAGAAGGGTGAAGTGCTTAAGCAAAGATCATATATGCATAGCCAATGGACACAGACAACAGTGTGGTGATGGTCAGAGGGAGGGGTGGGGGCTGCATGGAAGTGGACAAGAGAAGGGAAATGGGAGACATCTGTAATAGCATCAACAACAAATAAGAGTCAAAAAAGAAAATAAGTACACAGGAGAATACGTGCTATCCTATGCTATCCTATATAATCCTATATAATAAAAGACGAATATGCAAATAGACCGACCGGTGAAACCAAAACAACCGAACAACCGAACAACCGAACAACCAGTCGCTATGATGTGCGCTGACCACCAGGGGGTGTGAGCAGAACATGGCAGGCCTCGGCCGCAGTGGGATGATGGAGCAGGTGAGCAGGGGCACCAGACCAAGGCGGGGCACCGGTCGCTGTCACCAGGGCGAGCCTCTGGTGGTTACTGAAAATTCTTTGCTCCCGCGTGCCATGGTCCTGTCTGGTGCTCGCACCTGCTGCCAGTGCTGGAGCCACCGCTCGCACCCACTGCCAACGCCGGCCCTGCTTGCACCCGCAGCCAGTGCCAGAGCCACCGCTCGCACTCACTACCGGCACCGTCAGCAGGTGCAAGGGGCGGCTACCGGCCCCAATCGCCCCTGAGGGCTTCTCCACCTCCCCCTGCTCCTGAGGGGCTATCGGGGCAGCAGTCACTGCTTGCACCCACTGACAGCGCTGGCCCCAATCGCTCCATGCCCTCAGCGGGTGCAAGCGGGACCGGCATTGTCAGCACATGGGAGGGGGGCTGCCAGCAGAAAGGGGACCGAGGGCTGTGGCAGGAGGGGCCTGGTGGGGGTGCGGAGGATGGGCCTAGACCCACCCCTGTGCCCACTGCAGCCTTGCGGCCCACAGTTCCTTTCAAGATGCACGAATTCGTGCAGTGGGCCTCTAGTTTCATATAAGAGACTTGAGTATTGGCCAATTTTGATCCTGGGTGGGGTTGGGGGTTCTTGGAGACAATCCCCCTCAGATATTAAGGGATAATTACACCGTGTCTACAATGTACCAAATTTTGTTGGGCCCGAGGATAACAAAAAAAACAGTTCCCATCCCACAACAAGGAATTTACAGACCAGTGCAAGAAAACAAACAACTAGACAATATAATATTATTTAATAGATACAATAAAGATATGTACATGTACTAAGGATGTATATTTAAAGAACCTGTAACATAATATCTTCCATGAAACTGGTGATAATTAAGTTAACAGAAAAAAAGAAATCCACTGGGAAAAGGAAATGTGGAATGAAAAAGAAAATAGAAGAGCTCTTGGAAATTGAAATCTGATAGCTGCAATAAAAACTTTAGTAAGTTAGAAGGTAAATCAATGAAACTTCAACATAAGTAGAGGAAAAAGATAACAGACAATAAAAGACTGATGAGATAATCAATCCAGGAGATGGAACATCCAATTATAAAGAGTTTTAAAAAGAAAAAAAAAAGAAAAAAATGAAAGTGAAAAACTTAGACAAATAATACTAAAAGTGTTCCTAGAACCACAGTACATTAATATGATTGAAAAAAAAATAGCACAATAGTGAGAAGAACCACACCAAGGCCCGTCACTGTAAAATTTCATAATATAAGGGATAAACAAAAGATCTAAAGAGCCTTCAAATGACCAGGAATCAAAATGGCATCCAATTCTCAACAGGTGCCCTAACTGCTTTGGCTCAGTGGATAGAGCATTGGCCTGCAGACTGAAGGGTCCTGGTTTCAGTTCCAGTCAAGAGTTGCGGGCTCAATCCCCTGTGGGGGCGAGCAGGAGGCAGCCAATTGATGATTCTCATCACTGGTGTTTCTCTCTCTCTCTCTCTCTCTCTCTCTCTCTCCCTTTCCCTTCTTCTCTGAATAAAAATATATTTTAAAAAATAATTCTCAACAGAAAACTGGAACTTGCAATGCATTTTCAGCACAGAACTAAACAAACAATTTATAAAATGCGAGGGCAAAATAGAGCTATTTTTCAACATTTAAGAATAAAATTAGGGGTTCAGAGGGGAGAAGCAAGGGACTATTATTTTCATTAGAACTTACTTTACTTAAACATGCTAAAATTCTATGTCCCATATATCCTTTCTGTTAATTTTACTGAAAGATGTACTTGATCAAAAAGGGACACAGACAGCCCAGCTGGTGTGGCTCAGTGATGGAGTGCCGACCCATGAATCAAAAAGTCGCTGGTTCAATTCCCCGTCAGGGCACATGCCCAAGTTGTAGGCTCAATCCCAGGTAGGGGGTGTGCAGAAGGCAGCCCATCGATGTTTCTCTCTCTACCCTCCTCCCTTCCTCTCTAAAATCAATAAAAGCTTTTTCTTAAAAAAGAAGACGGACAGCCCTAGCCGGTTTTGCTCAGTGGATAGAGCGTCGACCTACAGACCAAAGGGTCCCAGATTCGATTCTGGTCAAGGGCACATGCCCGGTTGTAGGCTCGATCCCCAGTAGGGGGTGTGCAGGAGGCGGCCCATCAATGATTCTCTCTAATCATTGATGTTTCTATCTCTCTCTCCCACTCTCTTCCTATCTGAAATCAATAAAAATATATTTTAAAAATAATAAAAAATATATATACCCTCAGGTGAGGATAAAAAAAAAGATCAGAGATTGTCAGAGGTTTGAGGGAAAAATGAGAATTAACAGGCAGAGCACAGAGAATTTTTAGTGCAATGAAAATACTCTATGTATGTAAGGTGGACATATGTCATTATATACATTTGTCCGAACTCATAGACTGTACAACACAAAGAGTAAACCCTAATGTAATCTATGGACTTTGGGTGATTATGATGTGTAAATGCAGGTTCATCAGTTTTAACAAATGTACCGCTCCGATGGGGGATCTTAATAATGGAGGAGGCTATGCATGTGTTGGGGCATATGGTCTATAAAAAAACTCTATACCTTCCTCTCAATTTTGCAGATTTTGTTGTGAACCTAAAACTGCTCTAAAAAAATAGCCCTTGATTGAAAAAAATAATAAATAGCCCTGGCTGGTGTGGCTCACTTGGTTGGAGCGTTCTCCTGTACACCAAAAGGTAGCCGGTTCAATTCCTAGTCCGGGCATACACTCCGATTTTGGGTTCAATCCCCTAACAGAGGCAACCTATCCATTTTTCTCTCTCACATTGATGTCTCTCTCTCCATCTCTCTCCCTTCCTCTCAAATCAATTAAAAAATAAACTAAAAAAAAAAAACCTTTCCATTAAAAATCATAAATAGCCCTAGCTAGTTTGGCTCACTGGATAGAGCGTCAGCCTGGGGACTGAAGGGTCCCAGGTTCGATTCTGGTCAAGGGCATGTACCTTGGTTGCGGGCACATCCCCAGTAGGGGGTGTGCAGGAGGCAGCTGATCGATGCTTCTCTCTCATTGATGTTCCTAACTCTCTATCCCTCTCCCTTCCTCTCTGTAAAAAGTCAATAAAATATACATTTTTTTAAAAAATCATAAATAATGCAAGTTTAATGCTATTTTAACCTAAGGGTGTAATAACAACCTTCAGCTTGTTTTTCAGTCAGGCAATTTATGGGTTAGGACAGTGTTGGACAACCTTTTGAGCTTGGTGTGTCAAACTTCGCCAAAAAAGTGAGCATAATTCGGGTAGTGTGTCACTTTGAGGAAAAAAACATTATTTCGCAAATGTTTCATCCTCAGGAGCAGCAAATGTTTCATCCTCGGCATGCGGCCGCCTCAGCGGCCGCGTGTCATCAGAAATGGCTACGCGTGTCAGTGCTGACACGCATGTCATAGGTTCGCCATCACTGGGTTAGGATATCCATAGATAGTAAATTCTTAAGTATTAAGTGTACTTTGAATCCCTTCTGTAACTCGTCCGGGTAAGTTTTCTGTCAGTCATGACATTTCTTGGGGGTCCTTTCTTTTCCTTTCCTCAATTAATAGTGTGTCTACATATAACCAAGGAACAGTCCTATGCATGATGAACAAAATTTTAAGTCTAAATAAATGGAAGATCCCCATTCTGCTAAATCATCTAATTTGCCTACAATTCTGAATTCTCAACACAACTGATATTATTACAGAGAAATGAACCATCACTTTACAGAATGTAAAAGCAGTTGTGGTGTATTTTTTAGTAGCTTACATTTATCAATATCTATGAAAATCAGCAGTCCACACAAACAATATGTTCAATCCAAAATCTTTTATCGCTAGAAACAGAAAAACTGTCACCTACCTTTCAGAAACCTCTTGTTTAAACTGAGTAACTTCACCAAGTGATGAATCAATATCCATGAAACCAAGAAAGTCTTGATTTATATTAAGGAAAGGCTTCTCCAAACCCTTGCCTGATGTCTCATGACCCCTAGATAAAGGATCTGAATCAGTAAGCTGTATCTCTGACCCTTCACCTTCTGTGAGACGGGCCCGTTGACCAGGAGAACTGGGAACACTATTACCTTCTTGGTCAGAGCTGTTTTTTTGCTTTCCATCTCTCTGGGGCTTACTATTCAGCCCATCATCCCTGAAGCCTTTAGCAAATGGATTGTAATCTATTTTCAGCTGAGTAATCTGTATGTTCTGATAAGCTGTTACTGCAAAGAATTCAGTCTGTGGGAAGGTAAATGTGTGGACACCCGGGCCATTTAACTGTATCACTTCAGTAGCCTTTTCTGCAGGTACCAAATGAAGCCTTGGCAGGTATCGATGCATAGAGTGCAAGATAATATGCCCTTCTTGGTCCAGTGTATTGTTGGTAAGTTTCAGTTTATAGAAAGATACTGGTTGGTGCATCCAATAATGACCTGTGGAAGGAGATTCTGGATGAATAAAAACCCTCCCCAAAACATGAGGCTCTGCCTTCCCACTGGGTTCCCACCAGCGACCATTCCACTTATAACGATGGTTATCCACAGGAGATATATCCATGACAAGGATATACTTCTTATTTGAGTCTAAACCTGTTATCCAATAACGACAGTAAGGAAACATGCGTCTTCCCTGCTTGGTCAGAATCATCTCTGTGCTTCGATGATAGAATTCATTCCACATACTATTGTTATCCAAGGTGACAGTGATTCCTCCCACAGTACAATCAGCTGGCAGGCAAATCTTCCCTGTAGATTTTCCTGGGGATGACACACTGGTAGCCAAAGCACAAGCATCCCTATTAGTAACCAAAATTCCTTGATCTGTTTTGCCATTTCCTGCCTGTTTTAGGATGACAAAGAAGGTAGGTGCTGCTCCTGCCATTGTCCCACCATCTTGACTAGCCAATATAATCTGCTGTTTCTCCTCCATGATTCCAGTGGGAAACTCGTGTAAGATAACTGTAGTCACCACATAGTCACAATGGCCTTCTCAGCCTAAAAAATAAGCAGAAAAACAAAAACCCTTTAATTAAGTGAATATTTTGTTAACATAAAGGACAAGGATAATTATCCCCGAAAGATATTCCTAAATCCTACTAAAATGTTGCTTCTATCTCTCTATCCCTTTCCCTTCCTCTATCTCTAAAAAAAATAATAAAGACATCTTTTTTAAGAAATAAGTAAAATGCTACCTTAACTTGATACACACATTTAAAGAAACCATGACAGCCCTGGCAGCCCTAGCCAGTGTGGCTCAGCTGGTTTGAGTGTCATCCCGCCCAGGCTTCATGTTTGGTCCCTGGATCGCAGGGTCCCAGTTCAGGTGCAAGTGGAGACAACCGATCGGTGTTTCTCTCTCACATTGACATGTCTCTCTCCCTCTCCCTTCCTCTCTCTCTAAAATCAACAAAAACATTTTTTTAAAAAAAAGCAAAGAAAGAAACCACAAATTCCAGAAGGATCAAACATTTAAATCACCACCCATTCCTCAGCATAATTTTTTTAAATTCTTAAATCCCCAGAAAAGCTTGATAATAAGACACAAAATCTCTGATAAATTCAACATTATACATGTTTTATATCTGGCAAATATCATGCAAGTAAAATTGAAAAAACAAATGACTAACTGGGAAAGGGTGTTTGCAAATTATATCCTAATAACTCATTTACCTAATATAAAAAGGGTTCCTACAAGAACAAAAATCTAATAGAAAAATGGGCAAAGGAGAGAAAGAGCCAATGGCTATAAAAATGTACATAGTCTCAGCATAGGAGAAATGGTAATGGAAATCATATGGAGATACTGTTTTTGACCTTATTAAGCTGGCAAAAAAAGTTTGGTAGAGGTATTGGAAAGGGTGTCAGAAAGGGCAACATAAAAATATCGAAAGTACAAATGCATACATCCCATGGAACAACAGTTCTAGGACTTTATCCTAAATATACACTCATACACACACACACGCCTGTAATAAAAACGTACAGATTATTCCCTGAATTTCTACTTTTAACAGCAAAAAACTGAAGAAAAAGTCCATCAATGGAGACCAGTTAAATAAACGGTGGTATATCCAGAGTGAAATATTCTGCAGCTACAAAGGAAACTACATAAACTTCATGAATTCATACAAAATTACCTACAAGATATATTAAGGGCAAAAGGTCCAAAAGAGTTGTTATAGATTATGTAACTCTCCTTCATAAAGTAAACAAACAAAAAAAGGCCCTGGCCTGGTGGCTCAGTTGCTTAAAGCATCTTCCCCATACAGCAAAAGTTTGTGGGTTCAATTTCTGGTCACAGCATATACCTAGGCTGCAGGTTCAATCCCCGGTTTGAGTATGTAAGGGAAGCAACCAATCAATGTTTCTCTCCCTCTCTCTCTCCCTCTCTCCCTCCCTCCCACCCCCCCCCCCTCTCTCCCCCTTCCTCTCTAAAATCAATTTTAAAAAAAATTCCTTGGGTGAGGATTTAAACAAAAACACATAACCCTAGCCGGTTTGGCTCAGTGGATAAGAGTGTCAGCCAGTGGACTGAAGGTCCCGGGTTCGATTCTGGTCAAGGGCACGCACCGGGTTGCAGGCTTGATCCCCAGTAGGGGGCATGCAGGAGGAAGCCAATCAATTATTCTCTCTCATCATTGATGTTTCTATCTCTCTCTCCCTCTCCTTCCTCTCTGAAATCAATAATATATATATATATATATATATATATATATATTTAAAAAACAGATAGAATGTGTATGTATTTGCTTGATATAGATTGTAAAGACAAAAAAGGAACTGGTAGTCTTGGCTACATCCAGGGAAAACTGAGTGGCTGGGAAAATACATACTGACATGTTCTAAATTTTATATCCTTTGAACACACAACCCATTCCAAAAAAAGACTTAGACAGCAAATTAGTTAATTCTTGAGAATTATAACGAAAAATACAACATTATTGTATGGTTCCATTTATACAAAATGTCCAGATAGGCAAATCTAGAGATAGAAAGTAAATTTGTGGTTGCCAGGAAACACGGAGAGGGATAATTCAGACAATTGCTAATAGGTATGGCATATCTTTGGGGTGGGAATGAAAACATTCAGGAACTAGAAACCACTTAAGTGTATCTGTTAAAATGCCGAAATGTATGCTATGTGAATTAAATTTCAATAAAAAGTTGAAAAGAAATCTCAGATGGTTAAATTTAACTGAACTAGTGTGCTAAATTACCTAAATATTCTACAAGATAAATGATCACCTCCAATTAGCCTTTGCACAAAAAAGGTAGATGCTACATGACTACTCCTATATAACTGGGTCAGTAATTTTGATTAATCAAATTCAGCCACTATGGGTGCTCCTCATTTATGTTTTGTGTTTTTAATCCTCACCCTAGGATATTTCTCCATTGATTTTTAGAGGGAGAGACAGAGAAATATCAATGTGAGAGAAATACATCAATTGTTTGCCTCCTGTACACCCTAACCAGGGCCCAGGCCAGGGATGAGCCTGCAACCAAGGTATGAGACCTTGACTGGAATCAAACTGGAAACCTCCGTTCGGTCCACAGGCCAGCGCTCTATCCACTCACCCAAACTGGCCAGGGCTGGGTGTTCCTCATTTTATTTAAAAAGTCTAATTTTACCTTTCATCAGACCTGACAAGCAATAAAAGCGTCTGATTTTTCTCTCTTCTTACAGGATTGGCCACATCACCCCCCCAAAAAACCCTCCAAAACTTAAAATATTCTCTAGCCTGAGGATAATAGATACAAGTATTTTAAAAATCAAGACTTCAGAAAGGTTGCCCTAACCAGTTTGGCTCAGTGGATAGAGCATCGGCCTGTGGACTGAGGGTCCCGGATTCGATCCCAGTCAAGGGCATGTACCTTGGTTGCGGGCACATCCCCAGTGGGGGGTGTGCAGGAGGCAGCTGATCAATGTTTCTCTCTCATCGATGTTTCTGACTCTCTATTCCTCTCCCTTCCCCTCTGTAAAAAATCAATAATATATATGTGTGTGTGTGTATGTGTGTGTATGTGTATGTGTATATATATATATAATATATACATATATATATATAAAAGACTTCAGAAAGGTTAACTATTGTTTCCTATTATGGCTAAATATAGAAGTATAAACCTACTTCCTAACACTAAAGCATAAATACCCAGGAAAGGTGAAAAAAGAATCATTCCTCTGATTTGAAGCTTATTTTTAAGAGATAAAATTTAGGGTGACTCTTTTCAAAAGCTGCCTCAGGTTTAAAACAAGTAGGTTCACTAGTTTACTAAAACCAACAAGTTTAGGTAACACCTATCAGGTATTCATAAGACAAAATTTAAACAGACAAATAAGGTGACTGTAAAAAGAGTAAAGCTTAGAGAACTCACAAAAACTAATACCTCTACAATAGTATATTAACTCAAATAATGCAAACTCCTAATGCTGTATTTAGTCCATATATTTCAAAGTTTTGTGAGCAATTATGCAAAATATTCTTAAATGCACTTAAATATGACTATTGACAAAGAACTATCTGAAAATATGTTTTAGCTATCCCAAACCTATGAGTACCTAAAAGGATACAGAATGTCTTTTTTTTTTATTTTATTGTTTAAAGTATTACAAATATTAGTACATATATCTCCTTTTTTCCCTTATTGACATTCCCCCAGCCTCCCTACCCCCTGGCACATGCCCTCATTCCACCCTCCCAGTGTCTTGTGTCCATTAGTTGTGTTTATATACATGCATACACGTCCTTCGGTTGATCTCTTTCCCCCACTCCCCAGCCTTCCCACTGTAATTTGACAGTCTGTTCGATGCTTCACTACCTCTGTAACTATCTTTTTATTCATTGGGTTATAATGTTCTTTATTTTCCATAAATGAGTGAGATCATGTGGTATTTTTCTTTCATTGCCTGGCCTATTTCACTTAGCATAATGCTCTCCAGTTCCATCCATGCTGCTGCAAATGGTAAGAATTCCTTCTTTTTTATAGCAGCATAGCATTCCATTGTGTAGTTGTACCATGTTTTCTAATCCACTCATCTGCTGATGGGCATTTAGGCTGTTTCCAAATCTTAGCTATTGTAAATTGTGCTGCTATGAATGTCTTAAAAATTATCTTCTATAATATAAGAGCTTGGTTTTCAGACCATTCCAGGTAAAACAAGGACAAAGAAATTTTAAACAAGGCTTTAAAAATCACTAGAAATGTCAAAAATTCAACTGACAGAAATCCATTTTAGTGTTACTAGATTTAGTGCACTGAATTTTATGCTTTTATATATACACATTTCAAAATTCTCCTTTCGCCTAAGCAAAAAATAAATAAAAAAATTTAAGTGTAAAAATGTCAACCTGTCCTACTTGAACTCTGTGCACAAGAATCTAATTTTAAAATGTGAAAAAGTATACAAAAGAGAAAAAAATTAGAATTTTCAGACTTATAATGTGTATAGGTTATTTTTAAAGAATCCTCTAGTAAAGTTATTCCATGAGTTTATCAAAATACATAAAACCAAAGACCTACTTTATAACCAAAACAATCTCTATCTTGAGATTTACCTACCTACTGATTTAGGAACAAGGAATCAAATTCTTATTCCAATCAATCTTTAAGCAGATTCCACTTCACTGTAAGAATATGGCTATTCTTTTGGGATACTACACTGGATTTTTCTAATGAAAAGATTATCAGTTGGGCATATTCAGCTGTTTCAGACACACAATATCACTCTAAAGGCTAAGACAACTTTTTAAAAAGTATTTAATTAATTTCAGATAGGGAGAGATAGAAACATCAATGATGAGAGGGAATAATTGATTGGCTGCCTCCTGCATGACCCCTATTGGAAACCCAGCCAGTAACCAGGCATGTGCCCTTGACCAGAATCGAACCTGGGACCCTTCAGTCCACAGGCCGACGCACTAGCCACTGAGCCAAACCAGCGAGGGCAGGCTAAGACAACTTTAACTAATTGTAAAAACCAATTGTACTTTAGGAAAAGCTAGGCCACTCATGAAGAAATACTCCTTCCAGCAAGATTCTAAAATACGCTCATATCTGGCTCTCTGGAAGCTTTCAAGGAAGACCACCGTTTTGGTACATATATATATATATAACTTAACACTCGAAAGTAATCTCGGGCGCTAGCTGGTTTGGCTTAGTGGACAGAGCGCCAGCCTGGAGGCTGAAAGGTCCCGGACTGAAGGGTCCTGGGTTCGATTCCGGTCAAGGGCACATGCCCCGGTTTGGCTCAATCCCGAGCAGGGGGCGAGCAGGAGGCAGCTGGTCAATGATTCTCTCTCATCATTTATGTTTCTATCTCTCACTCCCTCTCCCCTCTCTGAAATCAATAAAAATATATATTTTAAAAATAATAATAATAATCTCGGTTCAGCTTTTCAAAAGCAAACTTTTATCTGCATAAAGTAATTATCTGAGGAATGTTTAATTGTAGATGAGAAATATGTAAGTAACACTCTGAAAATGTCATAGGAGAGACAAACAGTAGCTTTCACAAAGAATGTTTTGAGATAAGTAATGTGGCAAGTTCCATAAATAAACTTAAAATTTCAGAGTCCCTATTCTAAATGTCTTTTCACCAATGACCCCTTTGGTAGGTGTTTTAACTACTAAAGTGGTGACCCTCATACAACTTACAAAACACACTACCTAGTTTACTAGGTAGTTACCTAACTTAATAATTCATGTACTGAACACACAAAAAAATCAAAATTCCAAACCAATACCATTACTTTTAAAACAAAAAATATTCAAATACTTATTTGAATATTTCCAAAGTTGCTAAAAAATAACCATAACCTTTCATACAACAAATGCATTACTGTACTGTAGGCACCAAGATGTTAGTTGGTTCTTTAATATGATCTTTCACAAGAGTATGGTTAAGGTAAATTACATTTCTGGAACTCAAGTTTTAAGAGAATAGGTTGACTCAAATTTCAGTATTTACCAATATACCATAGGCCCAGAAATTTGAAAAATCTTTAAAAAATATTTTAACTATTAAAAAATCAGAAAATATAGCAAAGACGGTAAAATATTCAACTACCAGTTCTTAATTGTCATTAGATTAATTTTTTAAATTAAATAAATGGTACTTGTCTATTAGTAAGCACTTACTCCCGACCAGTCAATATCCTGGGCATTTTATCATCATCACCATCCTAATAAGGTAAATTTCAAAATACTATCTCTAGTGCTTTAGGTTTCAAGGCACAGAATCACTTCTGCCTAAAATAGTACGCTTGATCTTCTCTCCCCAGATACCATTCGTTAATGCTGACTTCAGAAATATTATTCCTAGGAATGGTCCCTTAACTACAACTTGGAGTTAGCAAGTTCTCAGGTCCCTAGAAATTGCATTAAGAATTTGAATAACTTTTATGGCAGAAATGGACAGTATCCAAAAAGCCACCCTTCCTTGTAGTAGTTAAGTATGGCAAGGTACCCAGGGCACTGAATTTCCTCAATTCCTAAGCATGTGTTTTCTGTTAAGTGAACCCAACGCACTCAATCGTAGGATAGGAAAATAAAATAACACTTCGGAGGCAAGAAACACTAACGCTGATCCCATACTCTTGGGAACAGAAAGGCCTCAGGCCAGTCCCGAGGAGGTGCAGTCGCCCACGACTATTAATTGCCCACAATCACCGCTTTTCAACTGCAGAGGCCCTATCCACTGAGCCAAGAACAACGTGAAAACAAGCTGCAAGGAAAGCTCTTCCGGGGAAGAGCAGTCCCGACAGATCACGTGCCCTCCTTGCCGTCCGCCGGAACCACGATCACTCCGAGGGACCCAGTCACATTCTGTAACCCTGAACACAGTACCCGTCTCTCCAAGCCAGCCCCCTTCCCAGCAGCCGTCACGTAGCCTCCAGGCACTTTCCCTGCAATCTAGCCACAACGTCTTGCCCAAACTGTGAAGGCAGAGCAGGAAACGTTTGCTAGGAACACCGCCGCAGAAGCCTGTGGAGCTTTACAACACGCACAGGCGGCGCGCAGATTCGCTAGATCCTCGTGTCTGCTCCGGCGACGTGAACCCCGGGGGGAGTGGTTTTCCCTTAGAACGAGGTTACTTGAATTACTCAGTGTTCTGCCATCAGTAATCCCTCCTTTTAGACCTCTTTCAGCGTTCCCTGCTTCCACCTTTGCCAAGAGGAGGCATCCCCGGGGTTCCAAAGGCAAAGCAAAAATCTTCACAGCAAGACACTACCACTTTCTACTCTCAACCCGATTTGAAAGATCCCTAACTTCATAATCTTCGCACACAGATTCCTCAACTTTGGTCTCTGGTGCTTCAGAGGGGTTTACGTCCCAGACCCACCTACCACTAGGAGCAGATACCTATTTGACAATTTAACAGAAGCGGGAAGCCTCATAAAAAGAGAAGGCTGCTCCACAGAGAGAAAAAGAAAATAAACACCTGCTCTTCCCACCTGTTTCCCCCGCCCTCATTTCTGCACTTTCGAACCACCGGTCCTTTGTTTACCAAGTTCCCACTCCTATACAGCTCACTTCCTCGCCCTCCTTTTTTATTAAACTCGCGGTCCTGCCTCAAACAATTTACTCGAAAATTACATGGTAGAAGAGAGATTTGTACGGGTGTCAAAATGCCGCACACAGCTCCTTAAGAAAAACGACGTCAGCACCGTTTACCTCCGAGTTTTGGAACCCTGAGACCTGGACTCTAAAGTGCAAAGCGCATAAGCAGGGCTCTGGACTTAAAGCCAGGCGCCCGAATGGAAATCGTCACGCGGATCGCACCATGCGGTGCGACACCCCACGCACGCGAGCGCAGGACCGCGCCAAGGGCGCTTCTCACCCCGCCCGCCTCGTGGCCGCTCTCTTTGGCGTCGATGCTCCTAGTCAGTTTGCTGCGCGACGCGGAAGTAAGGCCGGGGACGCGCGCGAGGTGACATGCGCAGCCTCGCTGGGGGCATGGAGGGGGGGGGCGGACCAAAGGCGCGCGCCAAAGACGGCCCAGCGCAAGGCCGGGCCCGGCCCCAGCGTGCGAAGATCGCTCAGCGGAAGGTCTCTCACGCCGCTCAAATATACAAGAGCTTCAAACTCTCAAAAAACTCCAATCGGGCCAGTACTACAGCGACACCCACCCTGCCCAGGCCCGAGAGTTACCGTGCGGGGCGTGGCGGGCCTCACCCGGAGTCCTTCACATCCCGCTGGGGGCGGGTTATTTTGTTCCGTTCGCACACCGTGTGTCCGCTCCAGCTGAAGAGCCTGCGCGCGCACGAGACGTCCACGTCACCGCGCAGGCGCTCCTACCCGCTCGGAGACCGCCGCGCAAGCGCAAAAGGAGGCGCAAGCAGTACCTCCCTCGCCCCTCCCCCAACACCAGGAGGCCAAATGGCCCCGTAGCAGCGACAAGACCCTTGGGACCCGCCCCTGGAGCTGAAGCCGCTGCCTTTCCGGGTTCCAGCAACTGAGATAAGCCTACTGAAGCTTCCAGAATCAAGAAAGGCGAGGCAGGAGAGAGGCACCCCAATTCCCTCAGCCTCGCACACGAAGCCTTCGTGAAAACCGTGAAAACTTTGCTTGCGGGCTTTCTCAAATTGTGCCTTCTACCGGTTCCCTAGGGCTCCTCGCCGGCTCCGCCCCTACCGCGCCCAGCTCCACCCACAGGGGTATCCAGAGTCCCCAGGGCTTCGTGAGCCCGTCAAATGAGTCGGAGATCTTCCTCCCCAATGTTCTGTGGGCTTGGATGGCGCCAAAACTTAGGGAAACCTTGAAGAAAAGACCTTAAGAAACGAGTGGTCGAGTTTGCAACATCAACGACGGAAGAACACTAGGAAAGTTGGGAGGAGAACAAAAACCTCAATGCCGAATGGGAAGGAAAGAAGAGTGGCCACTAACTTGCCTGGTTAAAGTTGCTCCTCACCTGTTAAAACAGTAAAACTTGGAAACGAGAATTTTACACGATAGAGTATTATCTGAACTTTAATGCCTTGATCCTGTGTTTTCAATTCTTGTTTGCTCAAGCTATCTAAGCCATGAAGTGCAAAGAAAAAATTACCGAATATCTGTGTCAAGAAGTTGCTGAACTAAGTTAATGGACAGTACTTCTCCCAAAAATTATCTTTTTCTTCCCTATTCCTAACCAGCTGCTCTTTCTTCTGTGCTAACACTACAGTAAAAAGGGATAGAGAATAGTAGTAATAGGAGAGCAGATATTGTGGTCCATGTTTCCAAATTTTTCTTTTACTCTTAGATGAATTAGCAAGTACTGAGAACCTACGTGCCAGATGACTAAATACGAAGTTCTATGAAGAAGGAGAATGAGGAGGTTGAAAGAAAGGAGCCAAGAGGAGGAGGCTTATCCAACGAGACTGATCTGAGCTAGACTCCAGGCATATTAGTAAGGGTCTTCTTTTTCTTCGTTCTCTCTTCAGAGGATATGCCATGGGAAGAAATTGTGATGGAATTCGTATACTAGAAAATGTATAAGCTAAAGTTTACAGACTTCTGAAATTGCCCTGAAAAATCCCATTCAGGCACTGTCAAGAGCACTGCAAGTAAAACAAATGATTAATGCCCAAAATCTTAGGCAAAACTGAGTTTTTTGACACCCTTCTCTTCCCTGACCCCAAAAATCCCTTTCCTGTAAGCTGCCTTGTCAGAATTTCCACCTCAGCTCATCCAAGAATGCCTTACTTTCAAGTGTCTAAGGTTTCCTCATACAAAATTTCCATTTTCTGAGGCAGAAATAAAATGTGTTGACAGCATTAAAGCATCTGATCATAAGATGTAAATGACTGATAACTGCTTAACAACCACTGCCTAGTGGTAGTTGGATCCCAAAAAAAGTTAACATAAATAGTATCTCTAATTGGGAAACCTGGGAGGACACCTTAGTGGGGAGGGAGAGTGGAGATTTTCTTTTGCTACTCTTTCCCTATACCAGGGAAAGAGAATGAAATACCAGATATTTTTAAAAACACACACACACACACACACACACCAATTTTTCAAGATTCACCACTGGATCTCCTGGCGGGAGAAGTAAACTTTGTGTCAAAGTGGGGCCTGCCTAACCTATAAAGGTCTGGAGGTGTATTATCAAGAATCTGAGTGTCGGGGGGGGGGGGCGATGAAAAAAAAAAAAAAAAGAATCTGAGTGTCAACCTGTACACCAAAAAGGGTTGTGGGTTCCATCCCAGTAGGGCACATATAGGACACAACCAATCAATGTTTCTCTCTCACATTGATGTTCCCACCAACAAAACAAACTATATTCCCTGTCTCCGCCCGGCCCCCCAAACACACACACACTGTTCCTTTCGCTCTAAAAAAAAAAAAAAAAGTAAATAAAAATAAGCACATATCCTTGAGTGAGGATTGAAAAGAAAATAATCTGACAGCCTATTAACTTTTTATATAGATAATCTAAAAATAATATTGCAACATCATTTCAGTGGCCCAGTTTTGGTTTAACATCAATCTAGTACCAAGTAACCACTTCTCTTTTGTTTGCTTTTTCAAGTAACCTCTTAAACAGTTACATTTAACTTTTTTTTTTTTTAATCCTCACCTGGGGATATTTTCCATTGATTTTTAGAGAGAGAGTGGAAGAGAGAGAGAGAAAGACAGAGAGAAACATTAATGTGAGAGAAGCACACCGACTGGTTACCTCCTGCAGGAGCCCTGACCACGGCCCCAGTGGGAAGGAGCCTGCAAACCAAGGTATGTGCCCTTGACGGGAATCAAACCCCAGACCCTTCAGTCCGAAGGCTGACACTCTATCCACTGGGCCAAACCGGCTAGGGCAAACAGTTACATTTAACTTTTAATGCAGTGTTCCTCAAACTGGGGTCCTTGGTTGTATTTTTTTTTTTTTTTTTTGGCTCTGTAATAACTTCTCCCTTTAAAGATGGCAGGTTAATTTGCATACATAGGCCCCCAGCAGCTGGGGGCAGGTAGGGACGCTTGCTTCATCGCCATGGCAACAACGCAGGCATCCCAAACCAGCGACCGAGGGCCTCTGGGCAGCGTGGGAAGGTGGAAAGGCAGCTCTGGGCCGAGCAGAAAGGCGCTGCTGGCAACCAGGAGAAGGAAGGCCCATTCTTGTACGAATCTTCATGCATCAGGCCTCTAGTCATTATATAACCCAAGTTTTAAAAATGCCAAGCTAACTAACTGCTAGAATTGATGCTCCTGAATTTTACCTTGCTGTTAGAATTCTCTCAAGTTATCATAGCTTACCTTGTTCATCCAGCCTAACCAAAAAATCCTTGGTTTTCCTGGTTTAACTTCCAAAGAGATTTAACTAAATATTAGGGGGGGGGGGGGAGGGTTGGAGACAGAGAACACCTGGAATATAAACAATCTGGCTTAGAAAGTATACAATTTTGATCCAAGATTGCTCTATAAGCACATAGGCCCCCATTCACATGCACATTTTTCCTATTCAACAAATATTTGAGTGCCTTGTATATGCTGAGGATAGAGGAAAGACTGGCACCTCATGCACTATTCAGATGTCTATATTAGAGCCCAAAGAGTTGGCACAACTTAACAAAATCCACCAACAAGACAAACTATATTCCTTATCTAATCTATTCAGATCCCACCTTCTCAGTTCAGATTTCTACTGAAACATACCTCTCTCAAATAACTAGAAAAGACATGACTTCACTCTTCAAATGAGACCATTGCCACATCTAAAAAGCCCTGGGTTATGGTCCTGTTTACAATATCTTAACCCTTTGCACTCGCTTGCTTTTTTCTCGATTCCTTTATTCTAATGCTAACCGTGTCGAGTCACACTCGACATCCGAGTGCAAAAGGTTAATTCAATACAATAAGATCACTCTTAAGAGCTACATATAGACTGGGCTACAAAAAAGACTTGGTATTTTTACACAAAGTCCTTCACTGGCCATAAAAACTTGTGTGCTAGTCAGAGGGCATAAAAGAGGGATCATGCCCTGGCCAGTGTGCTCAATGGTTAGGGTGTTGGCCACACACCAAAGGGTCACAGGTTCCCAGTCAAGAGCATGTACCTAGGTTGCAGTTAGCTCCCCGCCCCCTAGTGGGGGCACATGTGGAAGACAACCAGTCAATGTGTCTCTCTCACATTGATGTTTCTTTCTCTCTCTCTCTTTCTCTCTCTCTCCCCCCCTCCCTTTTTCCTTCTCTCCCTTCCTTCTGCTCTCTCTCTGAAAAGCAATGGGGGAAAAAAAAACATATCCTCAGGTAAGGTTTTTAAAAAATCACACTCCATCATTGCCTACCATTTAGTGCTGCACCAACTCATGTCAAGAGGCAAAGTATGATTCGTTCCAATATCTAAAACCTTGGACTAAGGAATTTAAAGCAACAAGAATCCTAACCTCAAAGAGCTAATAATCTACCCAATGAAGAGCTGTAAAAGTTTCTAAATCAGATAGTAATGTTATTAAAAGCGTATTTTACAAAATGTGTTAAGAGGAGGATTAAAAAGAGGATAGATGTGATGGAATGTTATCAATAGTCATTAAGAAATACCATTTCCTCTTTCTGTCCCATAACTCAAGTCTGCACAATCATGTTCCTTACCCTTTGCCTAAGATCTTCCCAGATGCCTCAAACCTAATTCCAATTCACCCTTCATACCTAAGCTTAAATGTAACTTCTTCAAGAAACTTTCTTTTGCCCTAATCGGTTTGGCTCGGTGGATACAGCATCGGCCTGCGGACTCAGGGGTCCCAGGTTCGATTCCGGTCAAGGGCATGTACCTTGGTTGCAAGCACATCCCCGGTGGGGGGTGTGCAGCAGGCGGCTAGTTGATGTTTCTCTCTCATCGACATTTCTGACTCTCTCTCCCTCTCCCTTCCTCTCTGTAAAAAATCAATAAAATATATTTTTAAAAAAGAAAAGAAAAAAAACTTTCCTTAAACCCCAACATCAAATAAGGTCTCCCTGTTATATGCGCTCACAGTACCTTGTATTTCTTTATGGCACCAACCCACAACTGTAATTATTTTTAAAACTATGTATTAATGAATGTCTTGTCCACTAGACTGTTAGATCCACTCTATTCCAGGGCCTAGCACAATACCTAGAATAGAGCAGACACACAGTATCTATTGAACAAATGAATATGAAACCACAGGTTCCAGTTTTCCAGGCATATCCAAATATCAAATATTTATTTAATGTCCAACAATTTGGGATTTGGCAAACAGAATCATAATACATTTAACTATCCGATCATAATACATTTAACTATCCTCATGTTATACATAAGCAAATAAGCATCCTGCTTTGGTCAACATTTTCCAAAGGGGTACAGTCATAATTAGGAAAAACTAGTACCACTGGATTCTTATCCCAAATTATTCCTCCTTGGAGGAATGTGTAAATATTATTGACAGGGCAGATGCTTGCAAATATGATTTTCTAGTAAAGTCTAATTACTTATTGACAGTCTTTTGCCTCAATGACTTTTACCTGAAAAATCAACAAAGGCAGCCGTGGATGGTGTTAAGAGTGTCGGCCCACGCACTGAAGGGTCACAGGTTCAATTCCTGGTCAAGGGCATAACCAATTGGTATCTCTCTCCCTCTCTCAGTGTGTCCCACCCTCCCTCCCTTTCTGCTCTGTCTAAAAAGCAATGGAAAAAATATCTCATGTGAGACTTAACAACAACAAAGGAAGGCAAACAGATTCTTTGTGTTGAAAAAAATGTTATGATTCTATATTACCATCTGCTAATAAAAACGACAAGTTTGTAATGGAAACTGCCATTTTATTACAAGAAAAAAAAATAGTAAATACTATCTTCAAAATGAAAGGACATTTTAATAACAGTGAATTTGCTTTACTAAAACCTAAAGGGAAAATGTCATAAATCAGTAAAATAAATTAAGTTCAGAAAGCTAGTTTCAGAAGGATTACAAAATAAAAATAATAGGTCTAAAAGAAACAAAGTTTTCAATGTACTACTAAGCCCCTCAAAGAAAAATCTCATTTCGTAACTAAGCCTAGAGATGCACAGAGATTTAAAACACACGAGGCCCTGGCTGGTTTGGCTCAGTGGAGAGAGCATCGGACTGTGGACTAAAGGGTCCCAGGTTCGATTCCAGTCAAGGGCACATGCCTGGGTGCAGGCTCGATCCCCAGGAGGGAGTGTGCAGGAAGCATCCAATCGATGATTCTCATTATTGATGTTTCTATCTCTCTCCCTCTCACTTCCTCTCTGAAATCAACAAAAACATATGAAATAATAATAATAATAAATAAAACACACATGAGAACATAGGAAAAAAACACCAACTGTGAAGTACATAGTGGCTCATGACGGCAGAGGAAGAGGATGTCAAGCTACACTTAACTTAAACTGGGCATTAGGCATATCAGACACTAGAGGCCCGGTGCACGAAATTCGTGCATGGAGGGGGGTTGTTCCTCAGCCCAGCCTGTACCCTCTCCAATAGGGGACCCCTCAAGGGATGTCCGACTGCCCGTTTAGGCCCGATCCCTGGGATCGGGCCTAAACGGGCAGTCGGACATCCCTCTCACAATCCAGGACTGCTGGCTCCCAACTGCTTGCCTGCCTGCCTTCCTGATTGCCCCTAACCGCTTCTGCCTGCCAGCCTGATCACCCCCTAACCACTCTGCTGCCAGCCTGTTTGCCCCCAACTTCCCTCCTCTGCAGGCCTGGTCACCCCTAACTGCCCTCTCCTGCAGGGTTGATCACCTCCAACTGCCCTCCCTTGCAGGCCTGGTCCCTCTCAACTGCCCTCCCTTGCAGGCCGGGTGCCTCCCAACTGCCCTCTCCTGCTGGCCATCTTGTGGTGGCCATCTTGTGTCCACATGGGGGCAGGATCTTTGACCACATGGGGGCAGCTATATTGTGTGTTGCAGTGATGATCAATCTGCATAGTACTCTTTTATTAGATAGGATAGAGGCCTGGTACAGGGGTGGGGGCCAGCTGGTTTGCCCTGAAGGGCGTCCCGGATCAGGTGGGGGTTCCCTTGGGTGTGGGGCGGCCTGAGCGAGGGGCCTGTGGTGGTTTGCAGGCGGGACACGCCCCCTGGCAACCCAAGCAGAGGCCCTGGTATCTGGAATTTATTTTCCTTCTACAATTGAAACTTTGTAGCCTGGAGTGGAGCCAAGCCTGGGGCTCCCTCCGAGGCTGGTAGCCATTTGTGTTGGGGTTATAATTGAAACTTTGTTGCCTTAAGCGGGTGGGCCCGGCCAGGCTGTGCAGAAAGCTTTGCTTCCCCTGTTGCCAGTGGCAACCCTGGCCTGCTCTCTCAAGCTCCATTCTGCTGCCATTTGTTTGAATTTGTTTACCTTCTATTATTGAAACTTTGTAGCTTGAGTGGAAGCTTAGGCCTGGCAAGGGCAGGCAGAAAGCTTGGCTTCCTCTGTTACCTAGGAAACCTTGCTCTCTGTGGCTGTAGCCATCTTGGTTTGGGTTAATTTGCATGCTCGCTCTGATTGGATGATGGGCGTGGCTTGTGGGCGTGTCAGAGGTATGGTCAATTTGCATATTTGTCTATTATTAGATAGTATAAGGAAAAATCTGAAGCGGGTGGGGGGGGGCTTGTTTTATCAGAAAAGTAAACCTAATAGGATTTTAAATATGGCTGACAAATAAACACGGTAAAAGGATTTTATAACCTTTACTAAAAGTTAGCTGTGGCCCGGCTGGTGTGGCTCAGTGGTTGAGCATCGACCTATGAACCAGGAGGTCATGGGTTCAATTCCTGGTCAGGGCACATGCCCAGGTTGTGGGCTTGATCCCCAGTGTGGGGCGTGCAGGAGGCAGCTGATCAATGTTTCTCGCTCATCATTGATGTTTCTGTCTTTCTCCCTCTCCCTTCCTTTCTGAAATCAATAAAAATATTTTAAAAAAAAAAGAGTTAGCTGTGATCTAACCATTGGAGGGCAGGGAGCACCTGTTAAAGGATGAGGAAAAGCTATATTGAAATAGAGAATGTAAAGATTATTCAAGCAACTTGAATGCAGTGCCTTATCCAAATTATCTACATATAGATTATAAATTGTAGAGATTATAAAACAGGGTTGATATTTTTCATCCGAGAATTAATTCCACCCAACATATTCTGGGTTATCTAAGTACAAGTAAAATAAATAAGAATAGAATCAGTCAAATATTTAAGTACCAACTATGTGCTAGGCACTGAACCAGGGATAAAGAAATGAATAAAATAAGTTCCCTCATGAAGCTCAAGTTCTAGATGAAGAGACAGGATAACCACATTGCAAAACTATTGTTGACAGTTTGGACAAAACATTCTAAAAACAATGTAGGAATGCACACAGCCTAAGGAATCTAGAAAGGTTACAAAGAAGAGGGCTTTTGAGCTGGGTCTGGTCTTGGAAAAGAAATAAAATTAATGAGAAAAGGAAGACATTGCAAGTAGCAGTAATAGTCAGTAAAGAAAAAACTAAAATAGCCCTAGCTGGGTGGCTCAGTTGGTTGGAGCCACCAAAAGTTTGCAGTTGTCCCATGCACCAAAAGTTTGCAGGTTTGATTCCTAGTCAGGGTGCAAACCTGGGTTATAGGTTCGATCCCCAATTGGGGTGCATATAGGAGACAACTGATCAATGCGCGCTCTCGCTCACACACACTCACTCTCCCTCCCTCCCTTCCTCCCTCCCTCCCTCTCTTGAAAAATAAAATCAGTAAAAACATATCCTCTGGTGAAGATTAAAAAAAAAAAAAAAGAATGAAATAAATTATCCAGAATTTGAAAATAGGGCTGCCTTTAGAAGAGTAAAACACTTGAAGATCAATGCAACAGGTAAGATTAGTAACCTATCCTATGAAATATGATGATTGGACACTTGGGAAATATTTATCCAAACTACATCTCCATGATGCTCAAGATACATATTTTTTCACTTTTTCAAACATTTAGATCCCTACTCTGTACCATCAAATATTTATCAGACATAGAGAAAAGAAAAACTATAGAAGAAGCAGGAGAAACTGACATTGAAATCTCAAGTAAGGCTAGTGTTAAATAAAGAATGTCTAGAAGTTGATAAAGCAAAGGAGGGAACAGCCCTCTAAGAACAGAGAACAGCTTGTGCAAAGACACACGACTGTCCAGGATGCAATGGAAGCATAAGCAAAACGCAGCTAAATCAGATTGAGGAGGTCAGGGAAGAATTATCAGAGAAAATGAAGAATGAGTTGAAATTAGCACAGCATGAAAGAACAGGGGTAGGGAGGGTGCAAAAGAAAAGCATTTCAGACATAAAGCGGCCTGTGTAAAGACATAGGAACAAAAAGAGGGAACACATACAGAGAGCACAAATACTATAATATGGCTACACTTAAAAATGTCCATGACCTATAGAGGAGCATAACTATAGGACTAAAAAAAGCAAAGGTACTTTGTATTATGTAGTACCTAGCAAGCAAGAGTTGGGAATTCATCTTATAAAAAAAGACTAGAGGCACAGTGCACAAAATTCGTGCACGGGGGGAGGGTCCCTCAGCCCAGCCTGCACCCTCTCCAATCCGGGACCCCTAGGGGGATGTCCGACTGCCAGTTTAGGCCTGATCCTGGTATTCGGACATCCCTCTCACAATCCGAGACTGCTGGCTCCTAACTGCTCACCTGCCTGCCTGCCTGATCACCCCTAACCGCCTCTGCCTGCCGGCCTGATCGCCCCTAACTGCCCCCCCTGCCAGCCTGGTCACCCCCAACGGCCCCCCCCCCCCCCGCAGGCCTGGTCACCCCATGCAGCCTGCTGTTCAGATGTTTGGTTGTCCCTCACTAACCCTCCTGCTGGCCTGGTCACTCCATGCAGCCTGCTGTTCAGTCGTTTGGTCATCCCTCACTAACCCCCCTGCCAGCCTTTTCACCCCATGCAGCCTGCTGTTTGGTCATCTGTCTGGTTGTTTCAGTAGTAACGGCCCCTGGTTTTTTATATATTAGAATAAGCTGTTCAAGGAATTATAAGATCTATGACATATACAAACCCACATGTTTTAAGAAAATTACTTGTGACTACTGTTTAAGATGGTGTGAAAGATGACAAGACTAGCAGCCAATAAGACTTCTCTCCATATCCATCTTCACACTTGCTAATTTCAGAAACTCAAGTCATACTTGAACATTCCTCTTTCTCACCTGCCCCCTACATCTTACTCATCAAATTTTTTTACTACATCTCTCATCTTTCTGAACATGATATGCTCTCAAAGCACTACATATCTGTCCTTACTAGAATCTACCACTGGTCAAATTCTTGTATTTATTTGTATAATTCTTTCATTGTGTTATCTCTGCCCCTCTACCTCCCATGCCTACAAAATAGACTATAAGTTAGGAACTGTACCTTTTTTAACCTCTACTTTGTCCCCTCAGCTGCTATTACAATATCTAGCACTTTGGAGCACTCAACTTAAAACATTTTAAACCCATACATTTAATTCCACCTCCACTGCTTCCAACCTAGTCCTCAACACCAACAGCTCTTACCTATACTACTACAGATCTCCCCCTCCCCCTTCTTGCAATCGACTCTTTTTTTCTTACTATTACTAGTGGCCCGGTGCACGGATTCGTGCACATTGAAAGGGAAATAATTAGTAGAAATATTTTAATATTGCTATTTGCCCTTTCTCCCTCAGCACCTGGGAGCCAGGCAGCGCCCACCCCCCCCCCCCCAACCCCGCTGCCTCAAGGTGATCAGCAGGGCAATCTGCCCACAGACGGCGCTCACCTGCTCCACCATCCTGTCTGCTCGCTCACCTGCTCCACCATCTCGCCAGGGCCCATCAGGGCCCATCAGGGCCGGCAGCGCCTCCACTGCCAGCATGGCATCGCCAAAGCCCGCCATGTTCCATGCTGCCCCCTGGTGTCAGCACACGTCATAGTGAGTGGTTGAACTCCCAGTCTCCTGGTAGAACTCCTGGTCGAACCACCGCCCCAGGGGACAATTTGCATATTAGGCTTTTATTATATAGGATTCTACTACTATCTTTATTTAACAATGTCTTTTTTTAATTTAAATTTTATTTTTCATTTTTATTTTATTGTTTGAAGTATTACAAATAGTAATACATATGTCTCCTTTCCCCCCCCTTGACCTCCCCCCAGCCTCCCCTACGCCCCAGCATATGCCTTCACCTGCCCCCCCCCAGTGTCTTGTATCCATTGGTTATGTTTATATGTATGCATACAAGTCCTTCAGTTGATCTCTTACAGCCCGCCCCCAACCTTCCCTGCCTTCCCGCTGTAGTTTGACAGTCTGTTCAATGGTTCTTTACCTCTATATCTATTTTTTCCCCATTTCTTTTCTTTAAAAACTTGCAACTGCAGACTAGAAATAAACATATACCTAAGCCGTCAGTAGGACATCCCCTGAGGGCTTCTGGACTGTGAGAGGGGGCAGGCTGTGCTGAGGGACCTCCCCCCAGTGCACAAATTTCATGCACCGGGCCTCTAGTAGGATAATAAAGAGCTAATATGCAGCCGAAACCGGTTTGGCTCAGTGGATCGAGCGTCAGCCTGTGGACTCAAGGGTCCCAGGTTCGATTCCGGTCAAGGGCATGTACCTTGGTTGCGGGCACATCCCCAGTAGGGGGTGTGCAAGAGGCAGCTGATCGATGTTTCTCTCTCATCGATGTTTCTAACTCTCTATCCCTATCTCTTCCTCTCTGTAAAAAAATCAATAAAATATATATTTTTTTTAAAAAGAGCTAATATGCAAATGGTTGTCCTCATGCCGTCACACTGTAAAGTAATGGCTCAGACACTGAACACTGGGGAGAGAGGAATGGGGACCAGCCAGGCACAAATGAGCTCGCGAGATAGGAATGGGGACCAGTCAGGCACAAATGAGCTCGCAAGAGAGGACTGGGGACCAGCCAGGCTGTGGCCCGGGAGAAGGACAAGCCACCCGCCCCACGGTCCCAGGCGCCAGCAGCTGCAGCCCGGGCAAAGATGCCTGCCCATGGTCCCCTGCAGCTGTGGCTGGCTCAAGTGAAGCCAGCCTGGGTCCTGGGTGCCAGCGGCTGGCCAGAGGGAGGGAAGCCCAGGTCCCGGGTGCCTGCAACCGGCCGGAGGAGGGAATCCTGGGTGCGGGGATAGGCAGAGGTGGTTAGGGGCGAATAGGCCAGCAGGGGAGCAGTTAGGAGCGATCAGGCAGGCAGGAAGAGGTGGTTAGGGGCAACCAATCAGGCAGGCAGAAGGGTTAGGGGCAATCAGGCAGGCAAGCGGTTAGGAGCCAGTGGTCCTGGATTGCAAGAGGCAGTCTGACATCCCCCAAGGGGTCCCAGATTGGAGAGGGTGCAGGCTGGGCTGAGGGACACCCCCCCCCATGCATGAATTTCATGCACCAGGCCTCTAGTTTAAAATAAAAAGGAAGTTATAGCACTTTAAAATAACTAAAAATAACCTGCAGTGCTGAAAAGCTTTTAGTTCATAAATATAGTTAGCAGCTTGGAAAACACTATGATTGACACTAACATGCAAAATAGTAGTAAGAAGTCACGTGGGTGGAGAAAGGTACACATGTACTCTGACCTTTCCTTCCAAACTCAATGCATGCAATGTGGGACCAAATTCTTTTGTGACTCCAACCTCTATATTAGCTTACAGCTACAGAATTATCTCATTCCCACTCCTTAACCCTAAAGCCCTCTAGTATCACTTCAACCTATTCCAGATTTTGTCTATGAAACCAAAACTCCACACCATAATAGGAACTCCATAGTTCCAAGAGGTAGTTATGGACTCTGAAAACCACATAAAAAGGCATTTCAGTTTGTAACTGATGATATTGATGATAACAGCAACAACTAGTGCTTACTGTGTGCCAAGCATTGTTTTTAGCACTTTACATTCTTATCTCATCAATCCTCACAAGAAACCTAAGAAAGATATTATTATCAATACTAGAGGCCCACGTACACCTAGGCCCGGGTGAGCCCAAGTGGCCCTGGGTCTGGGAGAGGCCAAGCGTCCCTGGGTCCGGGTGCGACCATGTGTCCCTGGATCCGGGTGAGGCCTCGTGCACCTAGGCCCGGGTGAGGCCATGTGCCCCTGGGTCTGGGAGACGCCAAGCGTCCCTGGGTACGGGTGAAGCCAGATCCTGGGTCCGGGTGAGGCCGTGCACCCCTGGATCCATCCGGGTGAGGCTGGGTCCCAGGTCCGGGTGAGACCACGCGCCCCTTGGGTAGGGGTGAGGCCACGTGCCCCTTAGTCTGGGTGACGCCGTGCCCCTGGGTTCGGCCGAGACCAAACCAGAGGGAGTCGGACCTCCATTACCACCATTTGTCCACCATCCAGAGCTGAGGGGTCAGTGCTGACATGTACACATAAGGAACTACTGGACATTGAAATTGAGACTCAAAAGAACTGTTGGTCCAGGGGGAAGCTCGCTACAGATTGATTCATTTGCCTGTCAGCATAACTATTATTGCTCGTCTCACATTCAGTTCTTATTAGTATATATCTAGTGACATATGATCTCGCTCATCTAGGGGAAATGATGAACAACATAGACTGAGGAACAAGAACAGAACCAGAAGCAAGGAGGCATCGATCGGACTATCGGGCCTCAGAGGGAGGATAGGGGAGGGTAGGGGGAGGGTGGGGGGAGGGAGAGAGTTCAACCAAAGGACCTGTATGCATGCATATAAGCCTATCCAACGGTTAAGTTCAACAGGGGATTGGGGCTTGCGTGGGGAGAGGGGTGGGATGGGAATGGGGGGATGAGGAAAAATATGTGACACCTTAATCAATAAAGAAATTTAAAAAAAAAAAAAAAAATACTAGAGGCCCAGTGCACGAAATTCATGCACGGGGTGTGGGGGGGGAGAGGGGCGGTCGGGTGTCCCTCAGCCCAGCCTGCACCCTCTCCAATCTGGGACCCCTCGAAGGATGTCCAACTGCCTGTTTAGGCCCCATCCTACTGGGATCGGGCCTAAACGGGCAGTCGGACATCCCTCTCACAATCCAGGACTGCTGGCCCCCAACTGCTCGCCTGCCTGCCTTCCTGATTGCCCCTAACCGCTTCTGATCACCCCCTAACCACTCCCCTGCCAGCCTGTTTGCCCTTAACTACCCTCCCCTGCAGACCTGGTCACCCCTAACTGCCCTCCCCTGCAGGCCTGGTCACCCCTAACTGCCCTCCCTTGCAGGCTTGATCGCTCCCAACTGCCCTCCCCTGCTGGCCTGATCGCCCACAACTGCCCTCCCTTGCAGACCTGGTCCCTCCCAACTGACCTCCCCTGCTGGCCATCTTGTAGCGGCCATCTTGTGTCCACATGGGGGCAGTCATCTTTGACCACATGGGGGCAGCCATCTTGTGTGTTGGAGTGATGGTCAATTTGCATATTATTCTCTTACTAGATAGGATAGAGGCCTGGTGCATGGGTGGGAGCCGGCTGGTTTGCCCGAAGGGTGTCCCGGATCAGGGTGGGGGTTCCCTTGTGGCATAGGGCAGCCTGGGCGAGGGGCCTGTGGTGGTTTGCAGGCTGGCCATGACCCCCAACGACCCAAGCAGAGGCCCTGGTATCTGGGATTTATTTATCTTCTATAATTGAAACTTTGTAGCCTTAAGCAGAGGCCAAGGCAGGCCAGGGCTGCGAAAACTTGGCTTCCTCCATTCCCGGGGGCAACTCAAGCCTCCTGCTCTCTCCGTGGCCGCAGCCATTTTGGTTGGGTTAATGTGCATACTTGGTCCTGATTGGCTGGTGGGCGTGGCTTGTGGATGTGCCGGAGGTATGGTCAATTTGCATGTTACTCTTTTATTAGATAGGTCTAGAGGTCTGGCCTGCGGGGATCGGTCCGAGACTGACTCTCCAACATCCCCCAAAGGGTCCCAGATTGCGAGAGGGTGCAGGCCAGGCCGAGGGACACCACCGGTGCATGAATCCGCACACCAAGCCTTTAATATGCATATAAGATCTTTGGTTAATCTCTTCCCATCCTCCCTTCTCCCCCCTTCCCTCTGAGATTCATCAGTCTGTTCCATGTTTCCATGTCTATGGTTTCCGCTCCTGCATTGAGCATCTGCCCCCTGATGGTCAGTGCACGTCATAGCTACCAGCCAGTTGGCCAGTCGCTTAGGCTTTTATATATATATAGATTGTACTGCCCTAGCCGGTTTGGCTCAGAGGATAGAACGTTGGCCTGCAGACTAAAGGGTCCCAGGTTTGATTCCAGTTAAGGGCACATGGCCAGGTTGCAGGCTCGATCCCCAGCAGAGGGTGTGCAGGAGGCAGACAATCAATAATTCTCTCTCATCATTGATGCTTCTATCTCTCTCTCCCTCTCCTTTCCTCTGAAATCAATAAAAAAATTTTTTTTTAATTTCAAAATAAAGGAAGAAATCAGAATAGCCCTACTAGCATGGCTCAGTGGTTGAGCATGGACCTATGAACCAGGAGGTCACGGTTGGATTCCCGGTCAGGACACATGCCCAGGTTGCAGGTTCAATCCCCACTAGGGATCTCTCTGAAATTAATAAAAATATATTTTTTAAAGTACTTTAAAAAAAACATAAATAAAGAGTACCTGCTCCACCATCCTGCCTCAGCCGACACCCACCATGTTCCATGCGCCCCCTGGTGGTCAGCGCACATCATAGCAACCAGTTGTCCTGTTGTTCCATCATTTGGTCTATTTGCATATTAGGGGTGTTTTTTTTTTTTCAATAAATGCATACAGTACTGTAAATGTATTTTCCTTATTATTTTCCTAATAATATTTTCTTTTCTCTAACGACTTTAAGAATACAATACATAGAAATACGCATAATATGTGTTAATCAACTATTTAGGTTATCGGTAAGTCTTCTAGTCAACAATAGGCTATTAGTTAAATTTTGGAGGAGTCAAAAATTATATGTAGAATTTTTACTGTGCTGTCAGCGCCCCTATCCACTATGTCGTTCAAGAGTCAACTGTACCACCGTAACTGGTTTGGCTCAGTGGATAGAGCATCAGCCTGCGGACTGAAGGGTCCCAGGTTCGATTCTGGTCAAGAGCATGTACTTTGGTTGCAGGCACATCCCCAGTAGGGGGTGTGCAGGAGGCAGCTGATCGATGTTTCTCTCTCATCGGTGTTTCTAACTCTCTATCCTTCTCCTTTCCTCTCTATAAAAAAAATCAATAAAATATATTTAAAAAAAAAAACACAACACAGTCAACTGTACTGCCCTGGCTGAGTAGCTCAGTTGGTTAGTGCATCCTCCCAATACACCAAGATTGTTCCATCCCAGGTAAGGGCATATACAAGAATCAACCAATGGGAGAACCAAGATGGCAACGTAGTTAAACACCTGTATTCACCGTCTCCCACACCACATCAAAATTACAACTAAAATACAGAACCACCATCATTCAGAAGCACTGGAATCTGGCTACAAGTACAGAAGTAAAGAAGAAAGCACATCGAGACTAGTAGGAGGGGCAGAGGCATAGAACAGGCTGGTCCAACACCCACGTGTGGCCTGTTTTTAATCCAGAGTAATATCTCCAAGGCCTCCAGTGAGAAGCAGGGGTTCCCAGTCCCACACCAAACCCCCAGCCCAGGGTTCCACACTGGGAAGAGAAGACCCCATAACTTCAGGCTGTAAAAACTAGCAGGGATTGTGGCTGGAGGCTACCTGAGTCCCAGGTGTTCATCTTAAAGGGCCCACACATGAATAAACATGTCCAGCTTCTCTGAACTCCAGCATGGGGGAAGGGGGCAAGGGGGAGTGGGCAGCTTTGGGAAACCTAGGGACATACGGGGAGGAACTGTTTATATTTCTTGTGTAAATGTTAATATTTCTAGAAATGATAGATATCAAAAAGTGAAATTGCTATGTTGAATGTATATGCTTTTAAAATTTGATAAATGTTGTCAAACTGCACACCTAATAAGCCAATATATCTTTCTACACATAATGTATGAGAGTACCTACTTCCCCACACCTACAAGGGAGCATCCACACGACTGTCAGCTGATTTCTGGCTCAGTGGATAGAGCGTCAGCCTTCGTACTGAAGGGTCCCAGGTTCAATTCCGGTCAGAAACTTTGCAGGTCAGAAGGGAGTGGCAAGAAATACTCAAACTGATGAAAAGCAAGGACCTACAACCAAGATTACTCTACCCAGCAAAGCTATCATTTAGAATTAAAGGTTAAAGAGCTTCACAGATAAGAAAAAGCTAAAGGAGTTCATCACCGCCAAACCAGTATTATATGAAATGCTGAAGGGTATTCTTTAAGAAGAGGAAGAAGAAGAAAAAGGCAAAGATAAAAATTGTGAACAACAAATACATATCTATCAACAAGTGAATCTACAAATCAAGTGAATAAAAAATCTGATGAACAGAATAAACTGGTGAATATAATAGAATCAGGGGCATAAAAAGGGACTGGACTGACAATTCTCGGGGAGGAAAGGGGTGTGGGGGTGCAGAAAGAGACTGGACAAAAATCGTACACCTATGGATGAGGACAGTGTGTGGGTGGGGTAAGAGCAGAGGGTGGGGTGGGAACGGGGTGGAGGGGAGCTATGGGAGGGAAAAAGAGGAACAACTGTAATAATCTGAATAAAGATTTATTTTTTAAAAATAAATAAAAATTAAAAATTAAAAAAAATTAAAAAAAAAAAAAATCAACCAATGAATGCACAAATAAGCAGAACAACAATCCCCCCTCTCTCCCTTCCTCTCTCTCTAAAATCAATCTACCTAATAAAAGAGTAACATGCTAATTGACCGTACCTTCGCGATGCCCAACAGCCGATCAGGAGTGAGTATGCAAATTAACCCAACAAAGATGACAGGTTAATTTGCACAGACAGGCGCCGAGTGGCTGGGGGCGGGGTGGGACGCAGGTGTTCCGCACCACTCCAGCCGCTCCAGGCCTCTGGGCAGCATGGGAAGGCGGAAAGGTGGCTCTGGGCCAGCAGCCAGGGGAAGGAAGGCCCATTCTTGCACGAATCTTCGTGCATCGGGCCTCTAGTCAACAAATAGAAAGTCAACTGTACTTTTAAACTCATATTCATACACACACACGTAATTTGTTCTCTAGGTTCTATAATCTCCTCCCCCTACCCTTTGGTAGGAGAAAATATGTCTAGGAAAAGCTACACATAAAAACTATGAAAGTATGTCCCTGTCAAACGTATAAGGGATAAGTGACATTCATACTTATGTATTTGCTTTATTGATGTGAAAGAATAAAATGTCTGAATGCAATGTACTGGCAGGGCTTTCATCATATCAAACAAAAAGCCAAATCACTATCTTATTGAAATTATATATGTTAAAGGATAGGAGAAATTGCAGAACTTGCAGGTCAAGTCAAAATGTTGAAAATTGATGTGAGATAAGATGGTATATAATAGTTTATAATTACAGGCTTAAGAAATGCAAAGTCCTTAATTTATACCACAATACTTTTCACTTATTAATACATTTGCTTGCTAAGATCACATTCCTTGCTAATGTTCTGTTTCAGTTCCTCAACTAAACTGTCAGGGATTCATGTGCAGGGAACCATGTCTTTTATTTCTTTTGTATGTCCCCCACAGCATCTCATACAATGCCCATATATGGTAGGTGCTCAATACATGCTTATGATTGAATGACAAAATAACTAACCCTACTTTGAGCTCACAGACTGAAACTCTCACACCTATAATTCACACAATTAAACCTCCCTCTATGCAACAGTTTAATGGACATTCCTGGGGAGAGTACTGCTGATTCCACTAAACTTATTACACTAGGTTTCTTCTCCAGCAAGTAGCTCAAAGTACACGTATAATGTTAAAATAGAATTCCTGACTACTGAGAAGGTGGGCGGGAAAGTGGGCAAGTGAAGAAAGAATATTATAATAGCTTGCCTCCAAAGAATAAGCATTATTCAGTCCTAGAGATTAAAACATTCCTAAAATGTCTCTGAACTAAAACTCTTAATTGATATCACTTCATTAAACTTTGTACTGGCACCCTGGTCAGTTGGGCTCAGTGGATAGAGGGTCAGCCTGTGGACTGAAAGGTCCCGGGTTCAATTCCCAGTCAGGGCACATGCCTGGGTTGAGGGCTCAATTCCCAGTAGGGGGCATGCAGGAGGCAGCAATCAATTATTCTCTTTCATCATTGATGTTTCTCTCTCTCCCTTCCTCTCTGAAATTAATAAAAACATTTTTAAAAAAAAAACAAACAATTTTGTACTGGCTAAATTTCATCACAATAAATATCATTAAAACCAAAAACTCACCATAAAAAAAAGATCCTAAACATTTCTGCTAGCCCTAACCGGTTTGGCTCAGTGGATAGAGCCTCGGCCTGCAAACTGAAGGGTCCCAGGTTCGATTCTGGTCAAGGGCATGTACCTTGGTTGCAGGCACATCCCCAGTAGGGAGTGTGCAGGAGGTAGCTGATTGATGTTTCTCTCTCATCGATGTTTCTAGCTCTCTATCCCTCTCACTTCCTCTCTGTAAAAAATCAATAAAATATTTTTTTTAAAAAAATTCAGCTAATGATCCCTATTGATTGTGTACTTTAAGATCTGTTTTTAATTATTTATTCTCTTTTACCAAAACAAAACTTCTAAACTTTTTCAAAGCCTTATGATTGAGCATCTACCACATGCCAAATACTGGGGAAACAAACAAAAAAAACAGTGAAAATATCAACTGATTCTGTACTGCTATAAAGCACAAAACAATAGAGCTGAGAAAGTACCGTGCAGTGAGGAGCCAACTTCTATCTGTGGAAATCTAGGGAAATTACATAGCAAATTTAAGCTGGACATTGAAGACTCAGTAGGGGTTTGAGGCAAAGAGGAGGAGAAAGACACCCAGCAGGTATGGCTCAGTGGTTGAGCGTCAAACTGTGAACCAGGAGGTCGCAGTTCAATTCCAGTCAGGGCACATGTCCAGGTTGCCTGCTCGATCCTCAGTGGGGTGTGTGCAGGAAGCATCCAATCAATGATTCTCTCTCATCACTGATGTTTCTATCTCTTTCCTTACTCTCTGAAATCAATAAAAATAGATTTTTTTTAAAAGAGGGGGGGAAAGAGTATTATAGGTAAACAGAGGATAGAGCATATTGGGCATGGCAGGAGTGTTAAAGAGGAGAGAGGAAAAAAGGAAAAAGGTAGGGTAGAGTCAGACCCTGATGGGTCTGGTATGCTAAGCTATGAAATTTGTAGTTTATGCCCCTAGGTCAGTGGTCGGCAAACTCATTAGTCAACAGAGCCAAATATCAACAGTACAACTATTGAAATTTCTTTTGAGAGCCAAACTTTTTAAACTTAAACTATATAGTTAGGTACATTGTTATTAACTTAATTAGGGTACGTGGTATTTTGTGGAAGAGCCACACTCAAGGGACCAAAGAGCTGCATGTGGCTCGCAAGCCACAGTTTGCCGACCACTGCCCTAGGTAATGGAGACAAAGTGGAAATCTTCAAGCAATACATGACAAAAACCTGAAGAATCAGTTCACATAACAGGAAGAACCTAGGTTACATTACAATCATCTCAAAGGCATTATTTAATATTATACCATATTGACTGTGCTGATGCAGACACAAAAGAAATCTAAGTGTAACCTATTCCTCTGTCCTTGCTTTCAACTGCATCTCAAGGCTCAGTCATTGGCCCTCTTCACTATTCCCTGGTTGATCTCACCAGATTCATGTATTTCAACACCATCTATGTACTGATGACATCCCAAATGTATATTCACAGCCATGACTTTGACTCTGGGCTCCAGATTTGAACAGTCAACTCCCTACACCAGTGATGGCAAACCTATGACACGCGTGTCAGCACTGACACGCGTAGCCATTTCTGATGACACGCGGCCGCTGAGGCGGCCGCATGCCGAGGATGAAACATTTGCTGTTCCTGAGGATGAAACGTTTGCGACTAGAGTCTTTGAGTCTAACTTAGAGTTAGACTTGGAGTTAGACTCCAAGACTCTAGTCACAAATGTTTCATCCTCCATTAGACACTCTGTGCCAGAGGTCTGTAGGCCAAAACAACAGAAGTCCGGCACAGAGCGTCTAGTTCTGGGACTTCCGATTAAGCCGGAATCTTTGCCCTCACTTCCGCCGGCAGAGCAGGGAGCAGTGGAATGCAGCGGGGGACGCATCTCTGGGGGCCCTGCCATTACCAGTAACCAAATAACAGTTAACCACAGCAACCATTATCTACTGTTCTGGGGTGTCATGGATTTCTAATCCATCATTACTGAGATAAGTGAGAGGGAGGCTGGGAGAGGCGAGGGTTTGTGGCGTGCTATGGGTGCCGTTTCCCGCCATTAGAAATAGCGATAGCCATTTTAATTCACATAAGGAACACCGTCTTGCTCCATAGTGCAGACTCCATTTCACCACTATTACTGTTGTGCATCCTTATTAACCCCTATTTCTGCTTATTAACCCTGCCCTTTCCTAAAAGACAGTTATATGCACTATTTTGTGGTTAGTTAGGCTAGTTAACCCCTAATTGCCTGCAGGCCTAACAAGCTATCTATAATTCTATCTTCTGTCACTGCCCCCGATGGAGAACCCAAAAAATAAAAAACTAAGGTTAAATAAAGGAAGTGGTAGTAGCAGTGGCCGACCCTTTCAAGAGACATGGACCAAGATGTATGGCTTTATAGAAAAAAATGGCAGATCATTTTGCGTTCTATGTACTGAAATGGTAGTAAGCAGAACGTGGAATATAAATAGACATTTTGAAACTAATCATTTCCAGCTCTTGGAAAAAAGTGAGGATGAAAGGAAGGAATACATTTCCAGGCAGCTACACCTTTATAAGAGCCAATCTAATTCTATCCTTATATTTATGAAAGGCTCTACAAATTTAACATCTGCAAGTTTGCGCATTGCTCACTCTATAGCTCAGCATGGAAAAGCGCTCAGTGAGGGAGAATTTATTAAAGAAACTCTCCTAAGATGTCACCAGTCCTATTTCACGATATGCAGAATAAAGATGCAATTATAAGAGAATATCTGAGTTACCACTCAGTAGAAATATCATAAAAGACTGAATAATGAGACTGAACACAAACGTACATCAATTAAAGAGAGACATAAGGAAGTGTAAATATTTTTCGATCTCTCTTGATGAAACTACTGATGTCACATCACATGCTCAGTTGGCCATTATTGGTCGATATTCTGATGGTCTCACAATGAGAGAAGAGTTGATAAAGTTAGTATCAGTGTCAACAAGTAAATCAGGAAGTGAAATATGTAAGGTTGTTATACAAACATTTTGTGACCTAAGCATTGATATCTCTAAAGTTGTGTCAGTGACGACAGATGGGGCACCAAATATGGTGGGGGGAAAAAGTCGGATTTGTCAAATTGTTTACAGAAGCTATTGGACATCCGATTGTGCCTTTTCATTGTATTATCCATCAGGAGGCTTTATGTGCCAAGGCAGGATTCACCGACTTAAATGACTTAATGTCAGTTGTTACAAAAATAGTTAATTTAATACCTGCTCGCCCCCTTCACAAGCGAGAATTTTCGGCACTTTTACTGGAGGTTGATTCCACCTACAGTGGAGTGCTGATGTACAATAATGTTAGATGGCTGAGCCGAGGCAAAGTTCTTGAGCGCTTTGTGGAATGCTTTGAAGAAATTAAGGTATTTCTTGACGATAAGGATCTAGGAAACTTTCCTCAGCTTAATGATGATAAGTGGGTCAACACCCTGATGTTTTTTACAGATCTCTCTGTTCATATTAATGAACTGAACTTAAAGTTACAAGGTTTTGGCAAAAGTATTGACGTTATGTTTGGATACATAAAAGCTTTTGAAAGTAAAGTTAAAATTTTCAAGCAAGATGTAGAAACTAAAACTTATAAGTATTTTCCTCGAGTAACAAAGTATTTTTGAGGCCAGTGCAGCTGTACAAAATGAAATGGAACTCTTGCATATGAAGTACCAGCATGGCCGAAACCGGTTTGGCTCAGTGGATAGAGCATCAGCCTGTGGACTGAAAGGTCCCAGGTTTGATTCCGGTCAAGGGCATGTACCTTGGTTGCGGGCAATCCCCAATAGGGGGTGTGCAAGAGGCAGCTGATCGATGTTTCTAACTCTCTATCCCTCTCTCTTCCTTTCTGTAAAAAATCAATAAAATATATTTTTTAATAAAATGAAGTACCAGCATGTTTTAGACTCGTTACTTGACCAGTTTAGTGATAGATTTAGTCAATTTAGAAGTTTAGAACAGACCATGAAAATAATTAAGTATCCTGATGTAGTAGTCTACAGTAGTTTGGAATTAAATGGTTTCCAATGGATGCAAATTGATGATTTGGAGATGCAACTTGCAGAATTTCAAGACAGTATCTGGGCTCAGGTGTTTGTCGACTTGAGGTCAAAGCTTGAGAATCTGGAAAGGTGCTGCTTGGAGAATCAAGAGTGCCACTACGAACAGGAAATTTGGAGTGCCTGGAACCGACTACCAGACACTTTTAGCACCCTGAAAAATATAGCAATGGCTTTACTCACAATTTTTCCCTCTACATACTTTTGTGAGGCCTTATTCTCAACGTTAAATAATATCAAAACCAACAAAAGAAACAGATTGACAGATGAAGTTAGTAGCGCTTGCTTGGGCCTGAAGTGTACAAAATACCAACCTTCAATTGAAGATTTAGCCAATGAAATTCAGCAACAAAAAAAGTCACTAATAGGCAGGTTAGTTAAAGAATTCCCCCACCCCCTCACTTATCTTAGTTCACGGCACCCCACACAAGCTAAATAATATCAAGACCAACAAAAGAAACCGACTGACGGATGAACAAATAAGTCACTAAGCAGGTAAGTTAAATATTTAGTTTTTGGTTTATTAAATACAATTATATATAACAATTATAAATTTATGTTATTTAAACTATAAATATCGCGAAATAATGTTTTTTCCTCAAAGTGACACACTACCCGAGTTATGCTCAGTTTTTTGGCGAAGTTTGACACACCAAGCTCAAAAGGTTGCCCATCACTGCCCTACACAATGGCTATTCCTGAATATCTAGTGAGCATCTCAAACTCAACATATCAGACTAACCTCTTCATTTTAAACTCCAGACTAGCTCCTTCCAGTTTTCCATCTCTGTTTACATGGCACCAGTTGCCCTAGTTAAAAACGTTAAAATCATCTTTGATTCCTCTTCCTCTTACCTTCCCATAACTAATCTATCTGCACATTCTACCTTCAAAATATATTCTGAATCTGACCCCCTCCATCTTTGCTCCCCTGTGTAATCCACCATATTTCATATCATTCCAACAACTTCCTAAATGATCTCCTGCTGCCCTCTGGCCTATAAAGCAGTCAATGACCTTTTAAAACATCAGTCAGATTGTATCATTTTTTTCTTTTCTTTTTTTGTTTTTTGTTAATCCTCACAGGAGGATATTTTTCCCATTGATTGTTAGAGAGAGTGGAAGGGAGGAGGAAGGGAGTCTGGAGAAGCGGGGGAGGGAGAGAAAGGGGAGGGAGAGGGAGGGGAAGGAAGGAGGGGGAAAGGAGGAGGGGGAGGGGAGGGGAGGGGAGGGAGGAGAGAAAGAGAGAGAAGCATCTATGTGAGAGAAACACATTGATTGGTTGCCTCCCGAACTCACCCAGACAGGAGCCAGGACTGAACCTGCGACCCTTTGGTGCAAGGGCAACACTAACCACTGAGAAACATTGGCTAGGGCTTTATCATTTTTCTTCATAAAACTGTCCAATGGATCCCATCACACTTAAAGTAAGTGCCTTTCTGGTCTGCAAGGCTCTATACCATCTGAGACCCAGCAACTTCCCAATATCATGTCCCCACCACCACCACCAATTAATACCCCAACAATTTCCACACTCGAGCACACTAGCCTTCTTGCACTTCCTTGAAAATCCCAAACTAATTTTCACCTGAGTCTTTGCATTAGAACTCCCACTGCTTGAAGGGGTCCACATATTAGTGTGGCTCCCTCCTTACCACTCAGGTCTCTTTATGCTCAAATGTTACCTTTGAGGAGCCTTACCTAACAACCTATCTAAAAGAACCACCAAACCCACCACCACCACATTCTATTCTCTTGTGCTATTTTCTTCACAGCATTTTGACAATATCTGAAATCATATTTGTTTATTAGCTTACTGTCTATCCATTAGAATATAAATTCCAAGAGAATAGAGACTGTCTTATTCACTGCTCAATCCCTAGATCTGGTATAATACCTGGCATACAGTAGGGCTGAATTTTGAATGAACAAATGAACCTAATTAGTCTAATCTATCTTATTTATATTCTCATCCTGTTATGCATAATTGAATAATTCCTTTCCCACCTTTGAATTTAGATCTAATTCATGATTACCAGACTGTTCTTCCTAGAACAGAGTTCAAAAATACTTCAAAGACTATTAAAACAGCCCAGCTGGTGTGGCTCAGTGGTTGAGCATTGACCTAGGAACCTGACCTAGGAACCAGGAAGTCACGGTTCGATTCCCGGTCAGGGCACATGCCTGGGTAGCTGGCTTGATCCCAGTGTGGGGTATGCAGGAGGCAGCCGATCAATGTTTTTCTCTCTCTCCCTCTCTCTCTCTCCCCCCCCCCACTTCCTCTCTGACATCAATAAAAATATACTTTTTAAAAATATATATATATTATTGATTTTTTACAGAGAGGAAGGGAGAGGGATAGAGAGCCAGAAACATTGATGAGAGAGAAACATTGACCAGCTGCCTCCTGCACACCCCCTACTGGGGATGTGCCTGCAACCAGGGTACATGCCCTTGACTGGAATCGAACCTGGGACCCTTGAGTCTGCAGGCCGACGCTCTATTCACTGAGCCAAACCGGTTAGGGCAAAAATATACTTTTTTTAAAAGACTATTAAAACAAGCTATACTGCACTAATGCCTTTAATTTCTTTCTATAATTAGCCCTTCCAGCAATTTGGTCAGTTGTTTTTCTTTGACTATAACTTCCATTATCCTCTGTGTTATCAGGCTTATCAATATACTGCTTATTATAAAAGCTATTGATAAAGGATGGACAGACATACCCAGAATATTACAATACTTTTACATTATAAGTTAACACCAATTATTAAAAACTAGAAACTATAGAGCAAACATTTAAAAATCAAATTCAGAGGCAATGATCAAGGTCAAAATCAAGAGAGACATGCTGATAGTAGGTACTCTAATCTCAGTCTAAGCATAAAAAAAAACAACAACATCAAATCCCAACTAAGGGACACTCTACAAAATACCTGGCCAGTATTCCTCAAAACTATCAAAATCAAGGAAAATCTAAGAAACTATCATAGCTAAGAGATCTCAAGGGGACAGGATTACTAAAAGTTGACACATATACATGCTAACATTATTAATAGGGAAAACTGGGTGTTGGGTATATGGGAACTAACATTTTTGCAATTTTTCTATAAATCTGAACTGTTCTAAAATATAAAGTTTATTTTCTTTATTTAAATTCATCCAAAAAAATTAAAAATTAATTCATCCAAAAATCCTACCACTCAAAAAAAATCACTGGTAGTTCATATTTGATGTATACCATTCTAGACTTCACTATTAGTTTACTTTTTTTTAATATGTTTGTATTGATTTTTAGGGAGAGAGGAAGGGAGGGGGATAGAGATAGAAACATTTATGAGAAAGAAATACCATCAATCGGCTGCCTCCTGCACACCCCTAATCTATCTTATTTATATAGGGGATCAAGCCTACCTCTACTAGGGAAATAGCCTGTCCCTACTGGTGATAGAACCCACAACCTGAGCATGTGCCCTTGACCAGAACCGAACCCAGGACCCTTCAGTCCGCAGGCCAACGCTTATCCACTGAGCCAAACCGGCTAGGACTCTAGCACAGTACTTTACATATATATCTTTTTTATTTTTAAAGCAAAGGTGGAAATTTATTGAAGAACAAGTACAGATTCCCACGTGGGGAAAGGGAAAGAATCTCACAGCACAGATTCCCAGGTGGGGAGGGGGAAAGAGTCCCCTAAATATGTCTTAATTCATTTAGTTCTCATACCAAACTTATGAAGTAAGTACTATTATCTCTATTTACCAATGAGGGAAATAGCAACAGAGAGATTAAGTAATTTGCATAAGGTCATATGGCTGATAATTTTACAGAATTCCAACCAGCATTCCTTTTGAAAACTTGACAAAATGATTCTAAAGTTCATTTGGAGGAACAAAACTGTGAAGTAGGAAAATTTTTGGAAGAGAAGTGAGGGAGGGAGTTACACTACTGAATATACAAATAAAGCTGTGATTAAGTAATAACTCTAGAGGAGACAGAGCAGTGGAACAGATCATAAATTTAGAAATATATAAGGCTATTTATTTAAAAAATATTTGTATTGATTTTAAAGAGAGAGGTAGGAAAGGTGGGGGGGGGGCAGAAACATCGCTGATTGGTTGCCTCCCTCAGGCACCCAATCAAACTAGTGACCCTCCAGTATCCAAGAGGAAGCTCAACCAACTGAACCACACGGGCCAGGGCTATACAGGGCTATTAGTACTAGAAAAGTGGTGTTTCATAATAGTTGAGCAAGAATTTCAAAATTATATAACACTTTCTTTTTCATTTACTCATTTTTAGTTTTTATAGAACAATCAGCTAACCATTTGAAAAAATACAGGGATTGTACCTTAAAATGTAAATAAAACAAAATTCAGGTGAATAAATATTTAAATATAAAATGTGGTCAGAAATTTACTACTTTAAAAAATGGGTTGTTTTCCAATCTTGACTGTACTAGTAAAGGCAGCCGATCAATGATTCTCTCTCATCACTGGTGTTTCTCTCTCTCTCTCTCTCTCTCTCTCTCTCTCTCTCTCTCCTCCCTTCCTCTCTGGAATAAATAAAAATATATTTTTAAAACAAAATAAAGTACTATGCTAGAAAGATGTTAACTATTATTATAATTGCTCAAAAGAGAAAACTATTGCCTGGCCAGCATGGCTCAGTGGTTGAGTGTCCACCTATGAATCAGGAAGTCACAGTTCAATTCCCCATGGGAGCACAGGAGGCAGCCAATCAATGATTCTCTCTCATCATTGATGTTTCCATCTCCTTCTCCCTTCCTCTCTGAAATCAATCAAAATATATTTTAAGTGAAAACTAAAAAAATAAAAATTAAAAAGTGAAAACTATTATTATGATTACTCAATAAATGTTTTCTAGATTTGTGCTCCCAAAAAATTAAAAACCTCTTTAAGATACATCAAAGGGTAGCATAAAACCTAAGGAGTGATATGAAAAATGCATAATGTATGCCTGCTTGGTTTCACTAAAGGCCTTGATCTTGGGTAAAATGAAAAGCTGGAGCTAGGAGTAGTGAACAGGCCATTAGCAAGTCCCTTCTAAGGACTTGCGTTTCCCCATCTCCACAGTTATTAACAATACTGATCTTGATTCCTTTCCAGGAAACACACAGGAGCTCTATGTGTAACAGAACCGTTTTCAAATAAGAAAGTGGGCAGTTACAAAGTATAAATGCTAGTGATAATATGGACAGACATGCTAGAATACACTAACAAATTACCTCCACCAAGTTTCCTACATCACTGTAATGTTGGGGGTGGGGGTGGGGGTGGGGGCTGTTGTGGGTTTCTTCTTGTGGGGAGATGGAATTGTCTCATAATTATGAATAATCTGCTGTTAATTCCTTCGTCATCTGCATGACACTAGAATTAGGCGGAGGTCATATACCAAACGAAGGACCTTAAAAAAATAATCTATGCAGAGCTAAAATATAAAGGAGAAAACGGAGACCAGGAGTGGCAACATGACTAGCTAACTACCAAAGCAGCCAAGGTTTAGACTCCAGGTCTCTAATTCCCAGACCTCGGCTTATTCCACCACACCACACAGGTTCTCCGCAAGGCTGGACACGCTTCGAGGGGGAGGAGTGAAAGCGGACAGTCTCGCCGCAGCCAAGGCGCTGAAAAACCACAGGACGCCGCAGTCGACGGCACGTGACTGGTTACGCCTCTCCCCTCTCCCTTCTCCCCGCTCCCCACCACCCCCTTCCCCGCGCCAGCAGCACGCGCTGCCAACCTCGTCATGTGACCTTCACGCGGCCCCAGCGCTCCCCCTGCTCGGCGATCCTTTCCAGCAGCCATTTTGCCGAGAACTTGTCGTCCGTGCTCACAGGGGTGTCGGCCGCCGCGAAAACCAGCGGCCAGACTTTAGAAACCGCACACGCGCTTCGAAAGAGAGCCCTAGCCGTCAGGGCTGCGCCGAACCTCACTGAACACGTCGCACCCCGGGGCGCCGGGGAAAGCCGTGGGTGCGCCTCGGCCTGAGATTGGCTGTCGCGTCCACGTGACGCCACTGCCCCCCAACCCTCTCCTCGCCCTTACCCACAAAAACACCCCAACACACTCTTAACACCTCGCGCCAAGTCCACGCCATTGGGCGCGTGGGGAAAGACGGAGCGCGTGGCAACCAGGGCGCCTGCGCGTACCTGCCGGGGCCGACCGCAGCGGGCCCACGCGCCGCTCCGCTCACGGGTCCGGGAATCCTCGCGCTGCTGGACCCCCCGACTAGTCATTGGCTGCCGGCTCTGATCACGTGCTCGGCTCAGGCCAGCCCCTAACCGCTAATCACCTGGCACGGTGCTCGAAGAGGCGCCGAAAGTCGTTCGCACGCGGAAAGGGAGACCAGACAGGGGACCTCCATTTCTGCCGTTACGGGGTTGTCTTCATAAAGTGGAAACCAGAAAGCAGGGTCTCAAAACTAAGAAAGCTCACACCTACCGGGTTAACTTCGCGTGCCCCTCCAGGAGCCGAGAACCATCGCCCTTGGGCGCTCCCCGATGCACGCCGGGATACGTCTGGCGCCCCTCGGTGTGCTGCAGAGCATGCCGGGAAAGGCACCTCTCCCGATTTCCTGGCTCTCACCTCTCGGGCATTCCTTTCAAGTACCCTTGAAAGCCGGTCTTCGGGCTCGGAATAAGGCGGTGTGAGCAGTTGTGGGAGTGTAACTGGATGTAATAGGCACTTTCAATCCCCCTTCCCCCACTTGTTTGATCTGTGTGGTCTTGGGAAACGCTTAACGGCTTCCTTCAAGGAGCATGCATTTAGTTAGTGCCTGCTGAGTGCCTTTGTGACTATTGCAAAAACAAAAGCCAAAAAAACAGCTAGGGGTCCTGCCAGGTGTGGCTCACTTGGAGCGTCGTCCCTTACGCGGAAGGGTCGCGGATTGGATTCCCAGCCGGGACCTATGCCAAGGTTGCGGGTTCGAACCCCGGTAGGGGAGGCTACGGATGTTTCTCTCCCCCTCTCCCTTTCTCTCTTTATCAAATCAATAAATACGTGTCCTGGGGTGAGGATTAAAAAAATTTTTTTTTATTGATTTCAGAGAGGGAGAGAGAGAGAGGAACATCAGTGATGAAAGACAATCATTGACCGGCTGCCTCCTGCACGCCCCCCACTGGGTATCAAGCCCACAACCCGGGCATGTGCCCTTAACCAGAATCCAACCTGGGACCCCTCAGTCCGCAGGCTGACGCTCTGTCCAGGGAGCCAAACTGGCTAGGGCTGGGGTGAGGATTAAAAAAAGAAAAAGAAAAAAAAAAACTGCAAGGGTATTTGCCTACAAGTAAACTACCAGCCTTTCACGGTCAGTGGAAAACAATGCTAATTTACATACAACTTCAAACCCCACTTGGGAGAGGAAATAACACCTAGAATTTCTCTTGGGGCAGACCAGACCTTTATTGGAAAAAGCATTTGCGATCTTGTTCCTCCTAGTTGTCATCATTTTGGCTTAAATACTCTTCCTAATTCTCTAAAACAAAACAAATCAAAACAAACAAAAAAACTTACTATTCTTGTTGAGGGAAATGAGGGGGGAAATGGGGAGGTGCAGGAGACATTTTAAAGGGGCTACAAATGTAGCCCTATTACATTTTCTGACTCAAGCTAATACTAGCTATGGTATATTGGAACCGAGATAAACACCATCTACTATCATTAAGAAAAGATGGTCTTGCTGAAACCGGTTTGGCTCAGTGGATAGAGCGTCGGCCTGCGGACTCAAGGGTCCCAGGTTCGATTCTGGTCAAGGGCATGTACCTTGGTTGCGGGCACATCCCCAGTAGGGGGTGTGCAAGAGGCAGCTGATTGATGTTTCTCTCCCATCGATGTTTCTGACTATCCATTTTCCTTTCTCTCTGTAAAAAATCAATAAAATATATATATAAAAAAAAAGAAAAGATGGTCTTACATCAAAATGAGTTAAGTTTATAACCTATTCACAAACCGACCTTCCCGTCAAAACTTAATATGCTACTCCCATGAAGGCCCCAATTAAAACAATGTATACCTCTTCTGCTTTGAACTTCATTCCTCAGTTTTGCTGATTTCAAAACTTTGTTTTTTCAGTTCATAAAGGGATGATCAAGCTTGGGGATTCATAAGAGCAATGATTTATATACAAAAAATTAAATACATTAATTTATAACATGGTTACCAAGCTGAAACATAATTTTGGGCCCCCTTTTCTGGTTTCTGGGTACTTAATAAGCCTAATTATCAGAAAATTACTTACTGACTAGAAAATAAAAACAAAGGGAATTAGGCTTCCGGGTTTTATCCAAAGAATATGAAAACACTAATTTGAAAAGACATATGCACCCCTATGTTCATTGCAACAATATTTACAATAGCCCAGGTATGGAAGAAACCCAAGTGTCCATCAAGGGATGACTGGATAAAGAAGATGTATATGTAGTCCTGGCCAGTGGTTAGAACATCTCCAGGAGACTGAAGGGGCTGAAGGGTCCCGGGTGCGATTCCGGTCAAGGACACATGCCCAGGTTGCAGGCTCAATCCCCAGTAGGGAGTATGCAGGAGGCAGCCGATCAATGATTCTCTCTCATCATTGATGTTTTCATCTATCTCTCCCTCTCCTTTCCTCTCTGAAATCAATAAAATATATATATTTAAAAATAAATAAATAAATAAATAATCAATAAGCAAATAAAAATTTAAGAAGAAAAAGATGAAATATTGCCATTTACCACAACATAGATGGACCTTGAGGGTATTATGCTAAGTGAATAAGTCAGATGAAAAAAAACCAAAAAACATATGACTTCACTTATAAGTGGACTATAAAACAAAAAAGAAACAAATGAACAAACAAAACTCATAGATACAGACAACAGATTGATAGTTACCAGAGCAGGAGGGGGAAGGGGAGTATAGCAAGGGCAAAGTGTATAAAAGGGGGTCAAATGTACGGTAACGAATGGAATCCAGTTCAGATGTATACGTGCTATACAGATATTGAATTGTAATGTACACTTTAAAATTCTATAATGTTACTAACCAATGTTACCTCAATTAACATATAATAATTAAATAAATAAAAATTATACAAAAATAAAAGAAAGGGAATTAGATGATCACATAATAAAACTATGTCTATGTTACACTTAAAATTTATAAAACACTTCAATATACTTTATTGTTTGAAATCCTAACAGCCTGGCCGGCATGGCTCAGTGGTTGAGCATCCTCCTATGAACCAAGAAATCAATTCTCCTTCAAGGTGCACGCCTGGGTTACGGGCTCCATCCCCAGTAGGGGGCGTGTAGGAGGCAGCCGATCAATGATTCTCTCACTGATTGACTGCCTCTCAATAAAAATATATATAATTTTTTAATTCTAACAACAGCCCTGAGAGAAAAGTACTGTACTAGTATTATCATCGTGTGAGACAATCTTGAATGGAAAGCTGGAAAATGTGTTTTAACATATTTTCCAGGCAACTGATGCACAACTAGGTTTGGGGGTCTATTCACTACAGGGGAAAGAGCCCAGGCCTTGAAGTCAGACCCACCTGGGTGAACTTGCAGTTCTCTCACTTTGAATAGGTTTTGAACTTTTTGAGGCTCAGTTCCTTGAACTATAAATTAGGGCCAATAATACTTAGTTTTTGGATTATCATGGTGATTCTGAGATAAAAAATTTGGAATACCTGTAACAGTCCCTGGCAAATAGGAGGCACTCTATAAATATGAATACTACTTAGTGGCAAAGATTCTATTCTAACCAGCATCCTGTTCTCTATACAATATAGCAGATTCTTGAATCCTTTTTTCTCCGCTATTCTCTTTCTCCCCTAGACAGTGCTAGAGATACACTAACAGATTCTTAGCCTGCAGATCTCTTTTAGACTCCTTGGTGACTGTTGCCAATCTGTTGGTACAAATTGTTACATTATATCCTGCCTTCATTTCAAGTTGTTTTTTTTTTTTTCCTGTTAACATTAAAATGCTGAACTATAGACATTATTGAAGTAAAATAGCGATGATACAGAGATGCTTGCAGGGTGAAGGGGGCACTTCAGGGAGGTTAAAATGGTATATATCTATATGCCTCAGAATAAAGATACCCTCAAAACTCACTCTTCCTTTCACTTAAATAACATAGTGTTTTACATGCTCCTTTTCCAGTCTCCTTCCAGTGGTTCCTTTTCCTCCTAGCTTCATCATTAACTCCTAACAAAGGGAAGGTTTAGCTAAATGAGTTTCCCATACACATCTGAAATTCAGTATTTCCAAAGTCAAATTAATTATCTCTTCCTTCACCCCCACACCAGCTACTACTGTATTCCCTTAAACAGTGACACCACCATTCCAATAAGTTTTCCAGCCTAAGAAACCTCTACTATCTTTAATTGCTCCTTCTCATCTATTTTCCACATTCAATTGGTTACAAAGTTCTGTTGCTTCTAATACTTAAATATCTTTTCAATCCAACCCCTACTTTCCATTTCTTCTACTATTGCATTAGTCAACCTTTATCTCTATGAGGCCCTACAAATATAAGTTTTTCATTATAATGACCATAGCATGTTAAAGTTGATTTCAGAATATGAAATTTGCCATCTATACTGTTTTTACAATATATTATACAAGATTTGTAATGTCCTACACTGTGAATGCTCTTGGTAAGGATAAGTGAAATAATTTGTTAACATAAGCAAATATATCTAAATACATGTTATAGGAAGTTATAAAGGCTAGGAGTTTTGGACATGTTTTACTGAATACTGAAGAGTATTTGTAATGATCTTGGAAGTGGTTATAGACATTTATGCTATTCTCAAATATTGCTGGTTCTCCTAATCTTCAGGAACATGATATAATTGTTCTTCCTTGCTCCCTTGAAATTAGGAGTGACCCATATGACTTGCTTTGGCAATGAAATGTGACTGAAAGTGACATGTATCACTTCTGGGAAGAAATTTTAATGCCAGTGCACAATTCAACCATTTTCTCTTTCCTTCTGCCACAGCTACAAGCAATGGCTCAGTGGTTACTCCATCAGCCCTTGTCCCATAATATAGATGAAACGGAGCAGACAGATTCAGATTCTTAAATCCTGAGCCAACTAGCACTGAATATATATCATAAGCAAGAAATAACTTAGGGCCCTAGCTGGTTTGGCTCCGTGGATAGAGCGTCAGCATGCGGACTCAAGGTCCCAGGTTCAATTCCAGTCAAGGGCACATGCCCGGGTTGCAGGCTCAATCCCCAGTGGGGGGTGTGCAGGAGGCAGCCAATCAATGATTCTCTCTCATCATTGATGTTTCTATCTCTCTCTCCCTCTTCCTTCCTCTCTGAAATCAATAAAAAATATTTTTAAAAAAAGAAATAACAGGGTTTTTTGTTTTTTAAATATATTTTTTATTGATTTCAGAGAGGAAGGAAGAGGGAGAGAGAGATAGAAACATCAATGATGAGAGAGAATCATTGATTGGCTGCCTCCTGCATGCCCCCTACTGGGGATTGAGCCTGCAACCCGGCCATGTGCCCTTGGCCGGAATCGAACCTGGAACCCTTCAATCTGCAGGCCGATGCTCTATCCACTGAGCCAAATCGTCTAGGGCAACTTAGGTTGTTTTAAGACACTGAGATTGCGCCAAAGCCGGTTTGGCTCAGTGGATAGAGCGTCGGCCTGCGGACTCAAGGGTCCCAGGTTCGATTCCAGTCAAGGGCATGTGCGTTAGTTGCGGGCACATCCCTGGTGGGGGGTGTGCGGGAGGCAGCTGATCGATGTTTCTCTCTCATCGATGTTTCTGACTCTCTGTCCCTCTCTCTTCCTCTCTGTAAAAAACCGATAAAATATATTTAAAGAAAAAAAAGACACTGAGATTGCTATGGTTAGTTATCACACATAACCTAGCACGCACTGAATAATACAGAAATGGAGGAAGTTGCTAGAGGTGACCAAAACCCATTCTATTACGGAAGACCTTAATGCTACTGTCATACAGATGCAGAAACACAGGAGACTCCAGCAGCATGAAGGGACAACTACCTGAGGATGGCTTAAAAGAACACTCATTGGAATTCTGAAAAAAGAATATTCAATGGAACCTTCTTTTCATCTCCCTCAACTATGTAATCCATTCTTCACAGATCAGCCAAAGTGATATTTTCAAAATATTAGTGAGATCTTACGACTCCTCTGCTTGAAACTGGCCAATGTTTCCTACACTTAAGGTAAAATCCACACTCTTTACCTTGGCCTGTGAGCCCTACTCATCTGGCCCTTTTGTGGTTTATGTATCCTTGATCACAACTTTCATCCCCACTTTATAGACTTCACACTGATTGTGCCCTCAGCCTGGGATGGATCCTTCTCAGGGATTCTCATCAGCTCAAAAATCAGTTTCTAAGAAAAAGATCTTAGCTGACTACCCTATATAAGTAGATTCCCTCCATCTACCAATCATCTATATTTTATCATCACCCTGTTTTATTTTTTTGAATGTTCTTATTGGGTTTTAGAGAGAGAGGAAGGGAGAGGAATAAAGAGATAAAAACATTAATGAGGGAAGAACACCATCAGTCAGATGCCTCCTGCATGGCCTCTGTTGGGAATCAAGCCCCCAACCTGGGCATGTGCCCTGACCGGGAATTGAACTGGCAACCTCTTGGTTTCTGGTCAACGCTCAACCGTTGAGCCACACCGGCCACGCTGTTTTATTTTCTTTTCTTTTAAATATATATTTTATTGATTTTTTACAGAGAGGAAGAGAGAGGGATAGAGAGTTAGAAACATCGATGAGAGAGAAACATCGATCAGCTGCCTCCTGCACACCCCCTACTGGGGATGTGCCCGCAACCAAGGCACATGCCCTTGACCGGAATTGAACCTGGGACCCTTGAGTCCGCAGGCCGACGCTCTATCCACTGAGCCAAACCGGTTTCGGCTGTTTTATTTTCTTTATAGCGTTTCTCACTATCTCAAAATACCTTATTTGTTTGTTTTATTGTTTCCCTTCTGCCTCTACCCAAGTGAATGTAAATTCCACAAAAGTAGAGGCCTCCTATGTATTCTCAACATTTTGAACAGTATTTGGCACATAAAAAACAGTCAGCAAAAAAATATTTGCAGCCTGACTGGCATGGCTCAGTGATTGAGTGTTGACCTATAAACCAGGAGGTCATGGTTCAATTCCAGGTCAGGGCACATGACCAGGTTGTGGGCACAGCACCCGAGGCTGCAGTGGGAAGGGGGAGGGCATGCAGGAGGCAGCTAAAGAATGATTCTCTCTCATCATTTATGTTTCTATCTCTCCCTCTCCCTTCCTCTCTGAAATCAATAAAAATATATTTTAAAAAATATTTGCAAACCGTATGTCTGATGAGGATTTAATATCCAGAATATAGAAGGAACTCCTACAACTCAACAACAACAAAACTCAATTTAAAAATGAACAGAGGATTTGAATAGACATTTATACAGAGCAGATATACAAATGGCCAATAAGCACATGAAAAGATGCTCAACATCACTAATCACTAGGGAAATGCAAATCAAAATTGCAATGAGATACCACTTCACACCTTTTAGGATGGCTACTAATTTTTAAAATTTTTTTATTGATTTAAGAAAGAGAGAGGAAGGGAGGGAGGTGATAGATCCTCCCTTCCCCCAACTGGTGGGCGAAGTATGACGTAACCTGCACCTGCAGCCTGGACATACCGGAGTACCTAACCAGGCACCTTATATGGACTATACATTGAACCACCAAACAGCACCTGCCAAATACCCTAAGCCCTTGTCCCTAAGGACCTGAGTGACTAACTATGTACCTTATATGGACCATACATTAAGCCGCCAATCAGCGCGTGCCAAGTACACTAAGCCCCCATTCCTTCCCATTCCTCCCCTCAAAGGCGTGTTCCTGCACGTGTTGCTGTTCTCCCCTGCGAGACAGCCCGGCAGGGTCCTTCTCCTCTAATAAACCCTGTAGTCCTGGTTTTTTTCGCCCTCTGTCTGATCTTTCAGGAAGGAGAGAGAGAAGAGAAACATTGATTTGTTGTTCCACTTATTTATGCATTGATTGGTTGATTCATACATGTGCCTTGACCAGAATCAAACCCACAATCTTGGCGTACCTGGAAAATTCTCTAACCAAATGAGATACCAGGCCAGGACCTTGGTTACTAATTTTAAAAAAAACACAGAAAATAATAAGTGTTGGCAAGAATGTGGAGAAACTGGACTTGGCTACCTCCAATGATTACTAGTATTGTATGTGTGTTTCTGTGTGTGTGTGTGTGTGTGAGTGTGAGAGAGAGAGAGAGAGAGAGAGAGAGAGAGAGGGAGAGAGAAAAGGAAAAAATATGATGGATTTCAGGATTAATGAAATGTTACGCTGAAAATCACTATTTTTTAATTAATTAATTAGTTAATTATATTTGGATTTCTAGCTTCTTTTGAAAACTGGGAAGATCCCGCGACACTGGGCACAGTCCCAGGGTGGTCCCCACCACCAGAGTCTCCTGACACCAGGCAGCCCAAAGGAGCCACCCTCAGGTACCCCAGCCCCGCTGGTGCATCCTGGCCCCTGACAGGCCCTGGAGTTGGTGACCCAGCCCCAGGGCAACAGGCACGTGAGGAAGGGGACTGCCAGGGGCTACACAGGCAGGAGCCACCTCTCCCTCCAGAGCAAGGAGTCCCGCCCCAGGGCAGGCAGGGAGGGCCAAAGCCCCTACATGCCTCCTGGGCCACCAGCGAGGCCAGGCACCGTGGAGGCGGGGAAGAAGGCAGACCTGGCCAAGGGCACAGCGCCCGAGGCTGCAGGGCACTGCAATGAGGTGGCCTCCGTTTATTGTTGGCGTAATACAGTGTCATCCTTCCCCAGAGGTGTGCTGAGGGAAGGGGCCTGGAGGTCCCAGAACTAGCTTAGAGCAACAGTGCTTGGACCAAGAGCTGCTGGCACAGTCCCTGGGGAAAGGCCCGTCCCCATCGCTCCTCCCAGTGGGGAGAGTGGCCATCAGTCCTTTGGTGGGAATAAGTCAAGGAAGAACAAGCAACAGGAATGTGAGGAGACAGACTGGTGATGACCACACGCAGGAATCGGCCCCCCTACCCCCCCTCCCGGGGGGGGGGGGGGGGGGGGCAGGGTGAGCCTCAATGGGGCCTCAGACTACAGTGTGTTAGAGAACCCGGATTAGCACCTACGCCAAGCAGACCCCTAAGTGGATCAGGGAACTGCCACCGAGCCTGCGTCCAGAGGCCCTTGTTGGGAGACTCAGCTTGGGGCCCCCAGCTCCCCAGGGCGGCCAGCACAGCCCCTGTCCTGCGAGCTTCCTACAGAGCAAGGAACAAGGGAAGCACCTGCTGGAACTTAGACAGAGGGAGGCTTTCGTCCATCAGCCCCCCGCACGGCTGCGGACACAGTCACTGAGCAGCATGGAGAGCTCCGGAGGGGGGAGAAGCAGGCTCGGGCCACCTGCCCTGGCGAGGAAGACAGGAACTGAGCCGGGCGGCCGGGCAGGAAGCAGCGGGCGCAGCCAGCCCTGCCCTCTGCCTGCCGGGGAGCAGGACCCCAGAGGCAGGAGGCCGTGCGCACAGCTTGCACACCTCGTGCGGGAGGGACCCTCCGGTCCCACCTTCAACGGCTAAGAATCCCGTCTGGACGTGACCCGGAGGGAAGGACCAAGGAGCTGCCCGTCACTGCAGGGCTGGGCGGGACGCGGGGCAGGTGTGCGCAGCCGCTACTGCTCCCCGGACCCAGGCCCCTGGACCCTGCCTGCTCCTTGGTTCTGTCACAGCATCTGGGCCATCAGAACCAGACTGGACGGGGCTGAGCCGGCGCGGGGAAGAGAGGGGAGTCCCCTCGCTGTTAGCTCTTGGGGGGGGGGGGAGGGCTTGCTCTTGGTGTCACGCTTATTTCCCAGCAGCTTCACGGTCTTGAACGTCCCCTTCTCCCTGCCCTCGGATTCAGCCCCTTCTGGAACTCTTTCTTCTTAATCACGGCTTCCAACATCTTATCTTCCTCTTCCTCCCTCTGCCGGTCCTCATCCGCCCTGTGGGCCCTGAAAATCACTATTTTAAAAATATATTTTTATTGGTTTCAGAGAGGGAGAGAGATATAAACACCAATCATGAGAAGGAATCCCTGATCGGCTGCCTCCTGCATGCCCCACACTGGGGACTGAGCCCGCAACCAGGCTGTGGCCTGACCAGGAATCCAACAACCACCGAGCCACAGTGGCCCCAGTCAGGGGCATGTGCCTTGGTTGCAGGCGCATCCCCAGTGCAGGAGGCAGCTGATCGATGTTTCTAACTCTCTATCCCTCTCCCTTCCTCTCTGTAAAAAATCAATAAAATATGTATTTTTTAAAAAAAAACCAATTGACTATATATGTTTTGTATATTTCTAGGGTCTGTTTGTTTCACTGACCTGTTTATTTGTCCATATATTAATGCCATGCTGCCTTGATTTCTGTAGCTTTATATAAAGTTGTCTTATGGTCAAGTAGCATAAGTCCTTCAACTTTAGTTTTTTCAAAATTATTTAGACTATTATAAGTTCTTTGTATTTCCATATACATTTTAGAATCAGCTTGTCGCCCTAAGCCAGTTTGGCTCAGTGGATAGAGGGTCGGCCTGTGGACTGAAGGGTCCCCGGTTCAATTCCGGTCAAAGGCACATGCCCGGGTTGGGGGCTCAATCCCCAGTAGGGGGAGTGCAGGTGGCAGGCAATCAATGATTCTCTCTCATCATTGATGTTTCTATCTCTCTCTCCCTTCCCCTTCCTCTCTGAAATCAATAAAAATATATTTTTTTAAAAATCAGCTTGTCAATTTGTATGAAAAACCCACTGGTATTTTAATTGGCATTGCATTGAATTTGCAAATCAATTTCTCAATAACTAATATCTTAATAATATTGTCTTCTAATCCGTTAACATGTAGTCACAATACATATATCTGACAAAAGATAAATACCCAAAATATATAAAGAACCCATATAATAGCCGAAACCGGTTTGGCTCAGTGGATAGAGCGTCGGTCTGCGGACTGAGGGGTCCAGGGTTCGATTCTGGTCAAGGGCATGTACATTGATTGCAGGCACATCCCTGGTGGGGGGTGTGCAGGAGGCAGCTGGTCGATGTTTCTCTCTCATCGATGTTTCTAGCTCTCTATCCCTCTCTGTAAAAATTCAATAAAATATATTTTAAGGAAAAAAAAGAACCCCTATAACAAAATAATAAAAAAGCAACCCAATATTTTTTAAGTAGGCAAGACTTGAACTGACACAACAAAAAAATCTATAAATATCTAATAAGCATATGAAAAGATTAATTATTAGGAAAATGCAAATTAAAGCCACAATGAGATACCACTTCATATCATCCAGAATGTCTAAAATTAAACAGACTGATGCCCGGGGCACTGTGGCTCAGTTGGTTGAGCGGCGTCCCATGCACTGAGAGGCCGCTGGTTCAATTCCTGGTCAGGGCACAGGCCCAGGTTTCGGACTCAATCCCTGGTAGGGTGCGTGTTGCAGGCGGTGGACCCATGTTTCTCTCATATCGATGTTTCTCTCTCTTTCCCCTCTCCCACTCTCTCTAAAATCAACAAAAAAATTTTTTTTTAACTGACAATAGCAAGTGTTGGCTAGATTTGAAGCAACTATAACTCTCATATATTGATTGCTGCTGGCAGTGTAAAATGGATAGCAGTTTGACAATTTTCACAAATTTTAACATATCCCTATCCTATGACCCAGAAATACAATTTCTAGGTATTTACTCAAAAAAAAATGAAAACATACACCTGCAAAAAAGTGTCACATAAGAATTTTTAAAACAGCTTTATTCACAATAACTAGAAACAACCCAAATGTCCATCAACAGAGAAACAGATAAACATATTGATTATTAATGGACTATTACTTAACAATAAAAAGGAGTGAGCCACTAATGGATATAGCAACATGGATAAATCTCTAAACACATGATGAGCAAAAGGAGCCAGATATATAATAATATACCCTATATGATTCCATTTATATGACATTCTAGAACCAACAAAATTGATCTATCATGTGGTGGAATAAAGATGGCCCAAATTTTTGTCACTATCCTCACTAAAGGTGGGGTTTATTTCACCACCCCTTTTAATCTAGGCTGGAGTTGTGACTGCTCTTTTTTTTTTCCCAAAAAATATATTTTTCTTGATTTTAGAGAGTATGGGAGAGGGAGAGAGAGATAGAAACATCAATGATGAGAGAAAATCATTAATCAGCTGCCTCCTGCATGCCCCCTACTGGGGACTGAGCCTGAAACCTGGGCAACATGCCCTGACCAGGAATGGAACCGTGACCTCCAGATTCATATGTCGACTCCAGGCTGGTCTAGTTTTTTCTTTTTTTTTTTAATATATTTTATTGATTTTTTAAAGAGAGGAAGGGAGAGGGATAGAGAGTTAGAAACATTTATGAGAGAGAATCATCGATCAGCTGCCTCCTGCACGCCCCCTACTGGGGATGTGCCCACAACCAATGTACGTGCCCTTGACCGGAATCGAACCTGGGACCTTTCAGTCCGCAGGCTGACGCTCTATCCACAGAGCCAAACCGGCTTCGGCTGGTCTAGTTTTTAAGGGACTAAAAGATTCCACTTTCTGCCTGGCTTTCCTACTTGACTAGTTTTATTTATCCTTGCTCTATACCATGGCACACTACTGGACAAGGGAGAAAAGAGATGGGAGAGGAGGCAGATAAAATTCAGAAAGAATGCCAAGCTGGTGTGGTTCAGTGGTTGAGTGTCCATCTATGAACCAACAGGTAGGTCACCGTTAGATTCCTGGTCAGGTAGTCAGGGCACATGCCTGGGCTGCAGGCTCGATCCCCAGTAGGGGGTGTGCAGGAGGCAGCCAATCAATGATTCTCTCTCACCATTGATCTTTCTATCTCTTTCTCCCCTCTCCCTTCCTCTCTGATATCAATTAAAATATATATGTATATTTTTTTAAAAAGTAATCACAGCAAATACAGACTGCTCAATAGTAGCTTATATGGGAGCAACCTAAATAGATGGATAGATAAAATCTTCCACTTTATCCTTCTGGGAACCCATGTTGGGAGGAAGCCCAAATAGCTGTATAGAGGAAAAATTAGGTCCCGAGCTAGCAGTACTAGCTGAGCTCCCATCCAAGAGCCAATTCCAACTTTCCCGCCATGTGAATGAGTCATCTCAGAAGTGAATTCTCCAGCCTCAGTCAAGCTATCCCAATCAATGCCACAGAGAGCAAAAACAAATTTATTTCACTAAACCTGAATAAGTGGCTATATCATGAATAAATAAGTAATTTTTGTTGTTTTAAGCTACTAGTTTTGGGACGGTTTTACATGTCAATAGATAACCAAAACATATGGCAATAAAAATCATATCAGTAGTTGCCTTGGGGAAGGGGGAGATCATTTGCAAAGGGCACAAGGTGATTTCAGGAGTGATGGAAATGTTCTATATCTTGATTGGAGTAGTAGTTATAAGAATTTATCAAAACTTTTTGAACCATAGACTTAAAATCTAAATATTATAATGTATATACATTTACGTAATGAAGTTGATTTAAAAATAATAACTTTGCTGACTCTTTTTTTTAATCTTTATTGTTGAAAGTATTACATATGTCCCCTTTTCCCTGCATTGATCCCCTCCAGCCTGCTCCCACTCTCCCACCCTAGGCCTTCACCACCCTATTATCTGTGCCCATGGGTTATACATACAAGGTCTTTGGTTGATTACCTCCCATCCACCCTCCCTCGACTTCCCTCTAAGATTCCTCACTCTGTTCCATGCTTCCATATCTCTGGATCCACTCCATTCATCAGTTTATTTTGTTAATTAGGTTCCACATCTGAGTGAGATCATGTGGGACTTGTCTTTCTCTAACTGACTTATTTCACTTAGCATGATACTTTCCAGGCCCTCCCATGCTGTCTCAAAGGGTAAGAGATTCTTCTTTTTTACTGCTGCATAGTATTCCATGGTATGAATGTACCACAGCTTTTTTATTGTTGACTCTCTATTAACTAGAAAATAAAGATTAAATTCCTTGGCTTGCTGGTAGACTCTTCACAATGTAGCCCCAGTCTGAATTTCCAAGATATTCCATTCCCACTCTTTATATTAAATCTAAATAAAATTATTTGCAGCTTCACATTTGCCCAGGCTTCTTGTTGTTCTGTCTTCCTGGCATATCACTCCTTCTGATCTCAGGCTGCTGAAGTCCCAGTCATCCTGTGACACCCACCTCTTCTCATCCCTGTGCTGAGATGGTCTTAGTCGCCCCCTCCTCTTGCTTGCAGAACACTTTGTGAATACTTTTATTATAATATTTGTCACATTTTGTTTACATGTTTCTCTCCTTCACTACACCCTGACTTCCTTCAGGGAAGATACAACTTCTGAATCATCTTTGTATCACCATAATCTAAGTACCTGGCAGCTAATAGATAGTACTCAGTAAGTGGTGAATGAATTGTAGTATATTAGCCAGAGTCTCCTTTTGCTTTGCTCATTACTTTACGGTTCTTCTCCAGTACTCTATAGTAAAGGTGTCTCTTGAGTCTCCATCCACTGCCATCTCTCTCTCTCTCTCTCTCTCTCTCTCTCTCTCTCTTCCTTGTGGCAGTCTCTAAAATCTCACCCAACATCATGGCTACAACTACTTCTTCAAAAGTTGTTCATTATCAGCAAATGTTTACTGAGCATTAAGGACATTATACTGATAACTTGAATATAAGAACTTATAAAAGAATCCACAGGACTTGAAAATTTGAAGAGAACTGAATATTGAAGACAAGAGAAAGAAAGGAATCATATATCTGATTTAATTCTGAGTCTGTGTGCCCTAGAGAGCATTTGAGATTTTGCTCCCTGACATATATCATCAGTTTGGCTCAAATAAACTTTCATAAAAATTGTAAAAGAAAAAAAAAAAGAGGGAGAGAGAGAGAGAATAAGGAAGCATCATCAAATGGGGAAGTATGAAGGAGGAATTAGTTTTGTAGAAAAATAATGAGGCCCTGGACTGGTAGCTTAGTTGATTAGAGCATCATCCTGTTACGCTAAGGTTGTGAGTTCGATCCCCAGTCAGGACATATATAAGACTCAACCAGTGAGCCCTAGCCAATTTGGCTCAGTGGATAGAACTTCAGCCCGAGAACTGAAGGGTCCTGGATTCCATTCTGGTCAAGGCACATACCTTGGTTGCAGTGGCAACCAATCGATGTGTCTCTCTCACATCAATGTTTCTCTCTGTGTGTCTCTCCCCCTCCCACTCTCTCTAAAAACCAATGGGAAAATATCCTTGGGTGAGGATTAACAAAAAAAAAAGAATCGCCGAAACCGGTTTGGCTCAGTGGATAGAGCGTCGGTCTGCGGACTGAAGGGTCCCAGGTTTGATTCCAGTCAAGGGCATGTACATTGGTTGCAGGCACATCCCCGGTAGGAGGTGTGCAGGAGGCAGCTGATCGATGTTTCTCGCTCATCGATGTTTCTAACTCTCTATCCCTCTCCCTTCCTCTGTGTAAAAAATCAATAAAATATATTAAAAAGAATCAACCAATGGAAAAAGAAAAAGAATCAACCAATGAATTCATAAATAAGTGGAACAACAAATCCATGTTTATCTCTCTCAAATAAAAAAAGAAAAATGGAATTTTGTCTTAGCCATGTTGGGTGTCATACAAGTGAAAATGTGTTATAAATAGAAATGCAGAATTTTGCTCATTTGTGAGTGCCTCCCCCGCCCAAAAAAATATGTGTATATATATTTGACAAATCAAAGAATCCCATAAAGTTTATAATAAATGCCTCAAAGATGTACATATTCCTGTGAAAGCATATAATAGGAGAAACTGACCTGCTCAGGTAGGTTGGCTCTAATTATTGAAGGAAGAGTAGCAGTTGACCAGGGGATGGGAGGGAAAAGGTCCTAGGCAAAAAGAACAGCTCGAGCAAAAGCCTACAGCAAAGAGAAAGAAAGTAGATTAGTCATTGCCAGGGGCTAAAGGAGGGCGAGGGAGGAAGGAAGGGCCTGCTAGTGGGTATAGAGTTTCTTTCTGAAGTGATGAAAATATTCTGGAATGAGATAGTGGTAATGGCTGCACAACTTTATGAATATACTGAAATCCTCTGAATTGTGTACTTTAAAGAGGTAAATTTTGTGGTATATGCATTATATCTCAATTTTTGAAAATATATTTTTATTGATTTCAGAGAAGAGGGGAGAGGGAGATAGAAAAATCAATGATGAGCCCTGGCCGGTGTGGCTCAATGGATAGAGCGTCGGCCTGCGGACTGGAGGGTCCCAGGTTCGATTCCGGTCAAGGGCATGTACCTTGGTTGCGGGCGCATCCCCAGTGGGGGGCGTGCAGGAGGCAGCTGAATCAATGTTTCTCTCTCATCGATGTTTCTAACTCGCTATGCTTCTCCCTTCCTCTCTGTAAAAAAAATTAATAAAATAAATTTAAAAAAAGAAAAAGAAAAATCAATGATGAGAAAAAATAATTGATCAGCTACCTCCTGCACACCCCACACTGGGTTAGCCGGCAACCCCGGGCATGTTACCTGACTGAGAATTGAACCATGACCTCCTGGTTCATTCATAGGTCGACACTCAACCACTGAGCCACGCCAGCCAGACAATATATCTCAACTTTTTAAATAAAAAATAAATAAAATAAAGATAAAGATGAATGCCAGTTCAACACCACCAATAACAAGAAATGTTATACAGGTCATAGCACCTTCAAGAAACTAGAAGACAGCATGGACAAAACCAGAGTGACAGCGAGCATGATGCATGACGAGGCTGAAGAGGTTGTACACGGGCCAGCAGGTGTGGCTCAGAGGTTGAGCATCGACCTATGAACCAGGAGGCCACAGTTTGATTCCTGGTCAGGCCACATGCTGGGGTTTCGGGCTTGGTCCACAGTAGGGGGCGTACAGGAGGCAGCCAATCAATGATTTCTCTCTCATCACTGATATTTCTAGCTCTCTCTCCCTCTCCCTTCCTCTCTGAAATCAATAATATATATTTAAACCCTAGCCAGTTTGGCTCAGTGGATAGAGCCTCGGCCCTCGGACTGAAGGGTCCTGGGTTTGATTCCAGTCAAGGGTTGCAGGCTCAATTCCCAGCCCCGGGAGCGTGTGTAGGAGGCAACCAGTCGATGTGTCTCTCTCACATCAATGTTTCTCTCTCTATCTCTCCTCCTCTCTTCCACTCTCTCTAAAAATCAATGGAAAAATATCCTCGGGTGAGGATTAACAAAAAAATACAATAAAATATATTTTAAATAAATAAACTTTTTAAAGAGGTAAGTACACAAAATGACGAAGGGGCCGTACGTAGGGAAATAAAGGTAAGGCATGAGACAACCAGGAGATCAAAGGGCGCTGGCTGGATGATACAGTTGGTTGGAGTGTCATCGGCCAATACACCAAAGGGCTTCGGGTTCTAGTCGGGGTGTGTACAGGAGGCAAACAATTGATGTTTCTCTCTCACTTGATGTTGCTCTCTTTCCCTTTCTCTCTCTCTCTAAAATATCAAAAACATATCCTCAGGTGAGGACTTTTTTTAAAAAGGAGATCAAAGGGTCAGAACGCAAAGACAGATCAAGGGGTTACACAGTGAACCTCTCCCCAAGCCACAGCTGAGGAGTAGAAAGAAAGAAATGGAACCTGCAAGGACATTAGACAAAAAGGCCACAGGGCAGGAGAAAACGCAGCACAACAGACTTGCACGCAGGCCAGGAGAGGAGAGGGTTCCTCAGAGCAGATGATGGTCAGCATCACTGACATTGCGAAGAGGCTTAAGAGGACAGAAATCAAGAGAAGTCTTTGAGCCCGGCCAGTGTTTGAGCGTTGACCTGTGAAAGGCCATGGGTTCGATTCCTGGTCAGGGCACGTGCCTAAATTTTGGGCTCAATCCCCAATAGGGGACATGCAGGAGGCAGCTGATTGATGATTCACTATCATCATTGATATTTCTATTGCTCCCTCTCCCTTCCTCTCTCTGAAATCAATAAAAACACATTTTTTTAAAAGTCTTTGAATTGGGACATAGATGACTATAGACACAGCCATGTGAGAGTGGGCCCTGGGGGAGAAAGCCAGATGGCAGAGGAATAATGAGAGAATGAGTCATGAAGACATGGAGGCACACAGTATTTGGCAGTGAAAGGAGGAGGAAAAATGGGACAGTAGCTTAAAGAAGGTGGGGTCATATAGAGGCCTTTCTCAAAATAAGTGAGACATGAGTGTCTGAGAATGAAAAAAGGAAGCCAGGAAAAATGAATTGTTTTAAAATGTGGAGAAAACAATTCATGAAATAAATTCCCTTGAGGAGACAGGAGAGGATGGGATCAAGACACAGGTGGAAAGCACAGACTTAGAAATGAGACAGCCTTTTACTCTAAGGTAGAGAGAGACAGAAATGGATAGTGATATAGATTATTTTTGGGTGGAAAGGAGTTTGGATAATGTCATCGGCCTCTGTCTTCTCAATAAAATTAAGAGATAATAAATTTACTAAGCATCCACCATGGCATTGGCCTAAACACTTTTTTTTATATTAACTGTTTGTTTTAATCCTCACCCGAGAAGGTGCTTTTATTTATTTTTCTTTATTTTTTTTAAATATATTTTTATCTATTTCAGAGAGGAAGGGAGAGGGAGAGAGAGAGATAGAAACATCAATGATGGGAGAGAATCTTTGACTGGCTGCCTCCTGCACGCCCCACACCTGGGATTAAACCCACAACCTGGGCATATGGCCAGACCAGGAATCGAACTGTGACCTCCTGGTTCATAGGTTGATGCTCAACCACTGGGCCTTGCTAGCCAGGCCCTCACTCAGTTAACTCTTCCTTTTGAGTTCCTGGGCTCCAGGGCTCCCCATCGGACAGGATTCTCCTAGTAAAGTTAAAGATGACAGAGAATTATTTTTGCTCCCAGAAATGAGGCCTGAAGTCATCCACACACCTGGGCAGCTTTACTAAACCTTATAAAGTGAGTGTTTGAGCCCTGGCTGGTGTTGCTAGTGGTTAGATAATTGGCCCCTGCACCAAGGGTGGAGAGTTCGATTCCAGGTCAAGGGTTCTATTCCCAGTCAAGGGCATATATATATACCTGGGTTTCAGTTGGCTCCCTGCCCCTGGTCCAGGCAAGTTCAGGAGGCAACCAGTCCATGTGTCTCTCTCATATCGATGTTTCTCTCTCTCTCTCTCTACCTATCTATCTTTCGTTGATATTGGCATTAGAATTGGGGTCTCAGTAGGCCTTGTGTTTCAGGGGAGATTCTCTAATTTAAAGTGACTTAAAGAGGAACAGACAATTTCTTGCTGAGATTATTCCTGTAGCCCTTAACACAGGTAACACACCTGCTTTTTCAAAACCAAATTTGAATTTGCTAAAAACTTTTTATATGTTTCATAATTATTTACATCACCAAGGAAACAGAACATTTTACAAGAAGCCAAATTGTCTCTATTCTCCTCTTCAAATGTCAGCAGTATGTTGGCAAAGATTCTTAGAGGAGTAAGAACAGAAAAGTAACAACACTAAAAAGGCAAAAACCTCCTTATATAGAAACATCAATCAAAAAATGTCACAACCCAAATTTTATTTCACAGAAAGGCAAACTGGATTTAGGATAAATTTCAGGCAAATTTGCATCATTGATATCACTTCCGCCAGCAATATGTATTAGTATTATTTTCACATCAAAACATTGTGAAGGCCCTAGCTGGTTTGGCTCAGTGGATAGAGCATCGGCCTGCGGGCTGAAGGGTCTCGGGTTCGATTCCGGTCAAGGGCACATGCCCGGGTTGCGGGCTTGATCCCCAGTAGGGGGCGTGCAGGAGGCAGGGGATCAATGATTCTCCCTCATCATTGATGTTTCTATCTCTCTCTCCATCTCCCTTCCTCTCTGAAATCAATAAAAATATATATATTTTAAAAATATATTGTAAAGAACACCCAACATTTTAATGCCCTTATGCTATTTTCTGAAGGTATGAACATTCATACAATTCAATATTACAGTTCACATGTGCATGTAGAACTGGGTTGATTCAATTTTATGACTCAAAGGATAAATACCTCCACAAATGTATTTAGATGCAGGGCAGCTAGACAACCAATTGGGAGTCAAACTCAGATACAAAGATGTAGAGATCCGTTGTTACTGAAATGTGAACAAGGAGCAAACACAGCACAGAATGGAACTGGGTTTAAGAATGTGTCAGTGAATCCGCCTACAGACAGCTCTGGGAACTGTTCCTGAAATGGGAGGAGGCTGTCCTCACCTCTCCCTCGGTAGCACCATGTGCCACAGAAATCATTTTCGTGTTGGAAGTGCATTTTGATATGCTGTCTCCCTTCCCTCATATCCTTCTCTCCCACTCTGAGAAACAAACTTGACTGTTCACCGCAGTAACCGCTGCATTTGCGGTCAGGGGAGGAAGTGCGGTGGGGAGATGGGGGGAGTTTTATAAAACCCCTGTGGAGCTAAGCTGCCCTTGGCATCACTCAGGCTGGCCTGCTCTCTGACTCCTCCTAGTGGTTGTGGAGGGAAGACTAATTCCTTACAGTGAGGTGGAAAGCTAAATTGTGGGCAATATAGAAAGACCTCCAATGAAGGTCAGTGCAGAAGCACGGTAGTGATGGATAAGCTTTGACCTATTTCTTCACTCTTTGTGGACAGACTTAGGAGGAGTGATAAATGGCAAACATCTAGTCTTTTACTGGGAAGAGAAGTCTACAGTTTTTCTAACTGCTCTGTGTGAAGGCTCAGGGAAAGAGCAGCTGTGGCTGACACGAAAGCAGTCTGAGTTTAAACTGTCAAAGCCATTGCATTAACAGCTTATCATTGACTAGAGGCCCGGTACACGAATTCGTGCACGGGTGGGGTCCGCCAGCCTGCCCCGATTGGGGTGGGGGGGCCAATCGGACACGGGGCTGGCCTGGGGGAGGGGCCATGGGTGGTTGGCGGGCCGGCCCCGCCCCCTGGTTGAACTCCAGGTGGAGGGGACAATTTGCATATTAGCCTTTTATTATATAGGATATCCAGCCACAGTCCTGGGGGCTCCACATGTGAGCAAGTAGTCTCTTATAACAGAGACAGGTCATCTTCTAATAACTATTTCTTTTTATTTCTTTTTTATTTTTATATTTCAGAGAGGGAGAGAGAAACATTGGCGTGACAGAGAAACATCGATCACTGCTTCCCGTATGCGCCCCTGCAACCTAGACATGTGCCATGACCAGGAATCGAATCCTCAGCCTTTTGGTGTACGGGAGGACAATCCATCCAACTGAGCCACCGGCCAACGCTCTAATTACCTTTTCTAATCAGAGCTAAATGTTATGCATCTACGTGTGTAAGTAAATAATATACTGAGGGTCATCTCATGCCATTTGACCTTATGATACCTGCATGTCTTTTCAAGAAAGTTCTATATAGTCCCAAAGTCCCACCAAGCCTCTGTCTCTCCGAACAGAACAAAAAGATACCTACAGGTTCTCAAAATCTGTTTTCCCCATTACTTTTGCTTCTTGAACAGGCTCCAACCCTCTTCTTGAGTCTTTACATCATATTTCATTCCCTTTTTGTCACTGCTTAGCTATGTAGATTTTGGTCCTTGTATTTCTACCAGAGATCAGCTCTTCTTTTCTCCTGTTACTTCTCCTGTTCTTCTCTCCTATTGGTTTAGAGTTATCTCACCACAATGATACAGAAGGCTGTCCTTGCTACTCCCTTATTTACTTCTATAGTGTTTTCAAGGTCATCCCCCTGCACACACACATACACACTCAGTATTTACATGGGGTCCAGATGCCCTGGGCCCAAGTAGACTCCTTCTAAATAGACATGCAGAGCCTGAATCCATAGCTCTTGGGTAGTTTGACCCTAAAGTACCTGCTAAACTGAATGAAGGGAGAGCAAAGCTGTGAGTGGTGAATGTGCAAGGTGGATCACTCACCATAGAACAGAAAACACGGAGAATACAGACTCCGTGTTAATCCCAGTGACCCAACACTTGTTTTCTAAGTTCTCATAAACATTTCCTGCTGCCTAGGAGATAGGGAAGTTCTGAAAACATACTAATGGCACCCTCTCTGACCATCACACTGAGAAACAGGAAGCTTGTGTGTTGGGGAAAGCAACTTATTTCATTGTAAGCTATAGCCATCACAATTAATACTTGTGTTGTAATTTGCAATATGCACATCACTTTTATAAATGTAAGCTGATTTGATCTCTTCAGCATTCTAGTAAAAAAGTCCCCCAAAAGTGTCCTTATTTCCATTTTATAGATGCAGAACATTCAGAAAGGTTTAGTGACGTATCCAGAATCAAGCAGGCCGAAAGTGGACACAAAGCTGAGTGAAAAAAAGGGAAAATCCAAGAAAGAAAGAGATAAGTGAATTATCTTCAGAGAACTGTTGGCATCTTAATACTACGATGTAGGGGGCCCTCTGTCAATTCAGGGACAGGGGAGTGCAACAAAGACACTCAGCTCTACTAGTCTCCCCAACTCTGAACGCTGAGACCCAGGTGCAGAGGAAACCTGGGGCGTTGGCCCACAGCTCTACCCAAAGGGGACTGTGCGAACACTGGGCTTTATCCTCAGTTCGAACTTCCAGCTTCCTTCCTTCCTTATGCATATTTGCCAGTGACTATAAAAAACGGAACTGGAGTTAATACTGCATAAGGAGAACCCTGCCTTTCTGCCTTTCCCTCACATCCTCACACTTCTCCTGATTTTGTTTTTTAACCCTCACTCTAGGATATTTTTTCCATTAATTTTTTAGAGAGAATGGAAGGGAGGCAGGAGGGGGAGAGAGAGAAAGAAACATCAATGTGAGAGGGACACATTGATTGTTTGCCTCCCACACACCCTGAACTGGGGCCGGGGATCAAACCTGCAACCCAGATATGTGCCCTTGACTGAGAATTGAACTCAAGACCCTTCAGTGTACAGGCCAATGCTCCAACCACTGAAAAAAAAAAAAAAAAACCGGCCAGGGGCACAGTCCTAATTTTTTCTGCTCCTCCTGCTGTTCACCAATTTCTCCTGCCTCAGCATCACTCACTTCCTCTCCATTTTTTGCATGAGTCTTTCTCTCCCCAGTCCTCCTCCTCACTGTTTTCCTCCAAGCTCCTGGAGGAACGGAACAGCTCCCCTGTAAGGAGTCTGTGAAACACAGGAACAGGCTGTTGTTGACTGACCTGGCGTGTGGAAGACAGCGCAGGAAACCACACTGATATCCTAGGGCCGGTCAACCTGGGCCGGGCTGGAGTTTCCCTTCTGTTCTATTGGCAGCAACTCTAGGGAGTCCAGATGGTCCTTGAAAAAAAAATCCCTGGCCCAAGGATATAAAGGCAGAGTTGATTTTTAAGACCCTAGAAATATTAAATTACTGTTTATGCACTTTGGAATCGGGTTGAATCTAGGAACCCTGATAGCTGGAATGTGACCTAAACCTAGAGGGAGTACAATGTGGCCTCATCCAAGGGTCATTAAGCCCTGAACATAGTCAGGTACTCCCTGGGACAGTGCCGGTGGGAGGAACATCAGTGCTGAGACTGAAGACTGGGAACGACATAGGCCGCTCCTTGGAGCTGGGAAGAGGACAGCTTAGAAACTTGCACCCCAAAGGAATATGGTTCAGGGGGAGCTCTTCCACTCCCCAGGACTTGAGGAGGGAACAGTGCTGGGTTGAGCACATCCTCCACACATTTCTACTTCTGCATGGTCCCGAATTCAGCATCACAGAGGTGAGCACATGCACACATCTCCTCCTTGTGAAGAAAGATGCCCCTTCTGGTGTTGGGAGCTGATTATATTCTGGTTTCACATTTGTTTATACACACACACACAATAAAAGGGTAATATGTTAATTAGACCAAACAACTTCCGAAAGACTTTCTGGACAAAGCCATGGTGGCGGGGCTGAGGCAGAGGCAGTTATGGGCGATCAGGCCGGCAGGGGAAAGCAGTTAGGGGGATCAGGACAGCAGGGGAGAGCAGTTAGGGAGATCAGGTCAGCAGGCAGGTGAGCGGTTAGGAGCCAGTGGTCCCAGATTGCGAGAGGGATCTCCAACTGCTGGTTTAGGCCCGATCACTGGGGGATCGGGCCTAAACTGGCAGTCAGACATCCCCCAAGGGTTCCCCGATTGGAGAGGTTGCAGGTTGGGCTGAGGGACGCCCCCCTCCGTGCACGAATTTCATGCACTGGGCCACTAGTGTGTGTGTGTGTGTGTGTGTGTGTGTGTGTGTGTGTGTGTGTATTATATGTTTGTTGTTGTTAATCCTCACCCAAGGATATTTTATTTTTCCATTGATTTTTAGAGAGAGTGGACGGGGGAGAAAAAGACAAACACCGATGTGAGAGAGACACATCGATTGGTTGCCTCCTGCATGCCGCACCCCAACCTGGGCCAGGGAACCTGCAACCAAGGTATGTGCCCTTGACTGGAATAGAACCCGGGACCTTTCAGTACCCAGGCCAATGCTCTATCCACTGAGCCAAACTGGCTAGGGAAATGTTTTAAATATGATAAAAGGTGACAGTGTGGCCCTGTGGAGTCCACGTTCCCCTTCCTCATCCCGATCTGAGTGGACATTTGCGGCTAAGAAAGGGGGTTGTAGCAGTGAACGGGCAGGATCGGGGCCATGAGTCAGACCTGAGTTGTTGAGCCAGACTTGGGTTGGAGCAGAGGAACTGCCTGAGCAGCTAAGACGAAGAGAATTTAAAAGACAAACAGTGCTTTCCTTTCCGTCTGGCCGCAGGCATCAGTTAAACCAAGATGGGCACTTACAAGTACCTCCAGGAGCTACGGAGGAAGAAGCAGTCCGTGTAGGGCGCTTCCTTCTCAGGGTGCGCTGCTGGCAGTACCGCCAGCTCTCTGCGCTCCACGGGCCCCTCCCCTCCCCCTCCCACCTCTCAGCCCTACAAAACGCAGGCTGGGCTACAAGGCCAAGCAAGGTTATGTCATATATCGGATTCGTGTGCGCCGTGGTGGCCGCAAACGCCCTGTTCCTCAGGGTGCGACCTATGGCAAGCCTGTCCGTCACGGTGGTAACCAGCTAAGTTTGCCCAAAGTCTTCAGTCTGCTGCTGAGGAGCGAGCTGGACACCACTGAGGCTCTGAGAGTCCTGAATTCTTACTGGGTTGGTAAAGATTCCACGTGCAAATTCTTTGAGGTTATCCTCATTGATCCATTCCATAAGGCTATCAGTACAAGCACAGGGAGATGCGAGGGCTGACATCTGTGGGCGCTAGAGCCATGGCCTTGGGAAGGGCCACAAGTTCCACCACACTATTGGTGGTTCTCGCTGTGCAGCTTGGAGAAGGTGCAATACTTTTCAGCTCCACCGTTACTGTTAATATAAGTAAAGTTTGTAAAATTCTTACCTAACAAACAATTTAGGACAGTCAAAAAAAAAAAAAAAAGACAAACAGTGCCCTAGTTGGTGTGGCTCAGTTGGTTGGAGCATCATCCCATAAACTGAAAGGTCATAGGGTCGATTCCCAGTCAGGGCACATACCCAGGTTGTGGGTTTGATCACCAGTTGGGGAGTACACAGGAGGCAGCCAATCAATGTTTCTCACATTGACATATGTTTTTTTTAATTCTTTATTGTTTAAAGTTTTACATATGTCTCTTTTTTCCCCCCATTGACCTCTCCCCACCCACTTCTGGCCCCCAGCACATGCCCCCACCCCCCTATTGTCTGTGTCCATTGGTCATGCCCATATGCATGGATACAAGTCCTTTGGTTGATCTCCTACCCACCCTCATTGATATTTGTTGATGTTCTCTCTCTCTCTCTCTCGCTCTCTCTCCTCTTCCTCTACCTAATATCAATATACCAATATACATATCCTTGGGTGAGGATTTTTAAAATATTAAAATAAAAATAACAAAATCTATTTAAAAAAAAAAAGACAAACAGTAAGAACAGCTTTTTCACTCAACTGATAATCCTATCTAATAAAGAGTGAATATGCTAATTGACCATCACTCTGTCACAAAGATGGCTGCATCCACAGCTGAGGCCAAGTTCCCTTAAGGAGCCTTAATGAGCAATCAGCAGGGACCTGAGGCTACGCCCTCCCCCGCCCCCGTGGGGCTTGACAGGGGACCTCAGGCCACACCCCCACCCCAGTGCCAGGCCAGGGGACCTGAGGCCATGCCCCCCCCCCCCCCCCCCCCGCAGCAGGGCTTGACAGGAGACCTCAAGGTGCGCTTCCCATCCTGGTGCTGGGCTTGGGGACCTCAGGCTGCTCCCCGCACCCCAGCGCCAGGCCGGGGGACCTCAGGCCGCACCCTCCACCAGGTGGGGCTTGACAGGGGACCTCAAGGTGCACCCCCAGTGCTGGGTCGGGGGAACTCAGGCCATGCCCCTGCCCAGCAGGGCTTGATGAGGGACGTGAGGCTGCGCCCCCCCCCCCCGCCTGGCGGGGCTTGATGGGGGACCTCAGGCCATGCCCCCCACCTGGCAGGGCTTGACAGGGGATCTCAGGCTATGTCCCCCACCTGGCAGGGCTTGACGGAGGACCTCAAGGCACGCCCCCCATCCTGGCCCCCGGCCAGGGGACCTGAGACTACGTCCCTGCCCGACAGTGCTTGACAAGGGTGGAACTGGCTGGGTCTGGATCTAGCCCAATGGGAGGGGGCGGCCGGGTCTGGGTCTCACGTGATTTTGAGATTCATGTGGGTGGGTGGGGACTTGACTCTGGGTCCTGTGGTGAGCCCCAGACTCTGACAGGAGGAAGGTTTTCATATACATTTTACTAATTTTCTTTCATCTCTGACACTTCTATTATAGAGAAAGGGCAAATAACAATACTAAATTATTTTCTCTAATTAACCCCCTTTTAATGTGCACGAATTTCATGCACCGGGTCATTAGTGAGATTATAAGTATCTGGGATCCCTAAAGGCAAACATGGTAAGGGCATGGGCAAAATGGCAACCATCTTGATAGCAGGAACTTCTAGAGAAAATAAACACTGATAGGGTTAGAACAAGCCAGTAGAGAAATATGACTTCTTCATCCAAATTACTCCAAGAATTTGCCTGGAGATCATAAAGAAGGCAGAACCAGCCCAGATTCACAGAGCTAAGAAGGAACCTAGAGATCATCTAGAGTATTTTTTTTTCCTGACTGGGATCTACTGGCGTAGGGGGGCTGCAAACAGGGTGTTTCAAGCCAGAGCGGTAACAGATAGGGTCCAGTAAAGGAAGTTCTGATCCTGACAACCCTAGCAAAGGACAAAGGAGGCTTCTGACTTCTGCAAGACCAGAATCCTGAAGCCAAAGGAATTCACTTACTGAAGTCCAAGATAAGACAGAGCAAGCATAGTCCCTAACTCTGGGACGCAGAACCCTGCCCAAAGCAAAATAAGAACGGCTGGATCCCAAGCAGGACAGGAGAATTCGTTAACATCCATGAGGGAAAACTAGCTAACAGAACCTGTTCTTCCCAGGACTAGAGGTGACATAAAAAAGAACAGAAGAGAATAAACACACAGCTGGGCTCAGTCTTCCTGGGAGATTTGCATGCTCTGGGAAAGCTCTGTCCACAGAAAAAAGGTCAACAGCATGGACATAGTCATGGGATAAGAGTTAGAACAGCCCTAACCGGTTTGGTTCAGTGGATAGAGCGTCGGCCTGCAGACTCAAGAGTCCCAGGTTCGATTCCGGTCAAGGGCATGTACTGTGGTTGCGGGCACATACCCTGTGGGGAGTGTGCAGGAGGCAGCTGATCGATGTTTCTCTCTCATCGATGTTTCTAGCTCTCTATCCCTCTCCCTTCCTCTCTGTGGAAAATCAATAAAATATATATTTTTAAAAAGAGTTAGAACAAGCTCTAAATAAGAATATCTATTTTAATTCAGAATTTCCTCTGTGTATCTCTACGTGTGTACTCCTCCCTTCTGCTCATACAGCATGTGTATTAAAACTGATTCTCATCGCTTCTCGGCCGTTTGGCTAAGATCAAGTGTAGTATCTGTTCTTGTCAGTTTGATATCGGATACGTCCTCTGTCCGAGGACAATCTATTGAGTGGATTTTTGAGACTGGGAGATGGAATAGGAGCTTGCTCCGTCCACTCCACGCATCGACCTGGTATTGCAGTACCTCCAGGAACGGTGCACCAAAAAAAAAAAAAAAAAAACCCCACAGTGATTCTCAAAGGTGTGGAAGGTGGGGAAAAGGCATAACAGATTCCCTGGGTAGTCAAGAAAGAAGGGGGTAGTGAGCCTTTATAGTTTGTAAGATTGCCCAGCTGACTCTGATGTGTCCCCCCGCTGCCTCTTTGAGAACCACTACTCAAGAAGCTACCTGGGCCCTAGCTGGGTAGCTCAGTTGGTTAGAGCACTGATACAACCTTGTCCTGATACTCCAAGGTTGTGGGATTGATCCCCAGTCAGGTCCAATCTGGAATTATCCCAAACTCTTTGTCTTCATTCACTCAGGCTATTATAAGAGAATATTTTAGACTGGGTGTCTTATAAACAACAAAAACTTGTTTATCATAGTTTTGGAGGCTGAGATCCAAGATCAATGTGCCAACAGATTTGGTGTCTGGTGAGGGCTCACTTTCTGATTCAGAGACAACCCTTGGAAACAGGTTGTGGAGTCTTTTTTTTTTTTTTTAATACTCTAGTTATCATTATAGTTCTTTTCTCTCTCTTTTTTTTAAATATATTTTATTGATTTTTCACAGAGAGGAGGAGAGAGGGATAGAGAGTTGGAAACATCGATGAGAGAGAAACATCGATCAGCTACCTCTTGCACACCCCCTACTGGGGATGTGCCCGCAACCAAGGTACATGCCCTTGACCGGAATCAAACCTGGGACCTTTCAGTCCGCAGGCCGATGCTCTATCCACTGAGCCAAACCGGTTTCGGCATGGTTGTGGAGTCTTGTAGAAGGGAACTAATCTCATTCATAAGGGTCTAACCCTCATGACCAAATCACTCCCCAAAGGCCTCACCTCCAAATACTATCACACTTGGGATAAGGTTTCAACATATGAATTTGGAGGGACACAAGCATTGTCTGTAGCATTCTTCAATCAATCTCAAAATGACCTTAGCATCACACCCAGGAACTCCATGCTAAGTGAGTATCTTACAGGGAGATAGCATAATCCAAACTAAATCTTGTCTCTCTGAAATTAAAAAGATTATTGTATGAAAAAGGTGTCCTTGATTCATTAATTCAATTAGTCAACAAGCATTTATTCAAGACTGTAGTTCTCTATCTCTGCTATAACAAATTACCATAAATTTAGTATGGTATTTTCCGGCGTATAAGACGACTGGGCGAATATAAGATTTTCCTGGGTTAAAAAGTCATCTTATACGCCGGAAAATACGGTAGTTTAAAACAACACAGTTTTATTATTATACAGTACTAGAGAAAGGAAGTCCAAAGTGGGTCTCAGTGGGCTAAACTAAAGGGGTTGGCAAGGTTGTTTTCCTTGCTCCCCGGAGAATCCAATTCCCATCATTTTCCAGTTTCTAGAAGCTGCTCACCTTTCTTGACTCATGGCCCCTCCATCTTCAAAGCCATGTCCAGCAATGCCAAGGAGTCCTTCTCACATTATCTCTGATTTGTCCTCTTCTGACTTCCTGTTCACTCAGAAGGACTCTTGATTATACTGGGTCTACCAGGCAACCTAGGATATGTTCCCACATCCAGTTTAATTGATTAGCAATCTTAATTCCATCTGCAACTTTAATTCCCCTTTGCCATGCAACCTAACATACCTACAGGTTCCTGGGATTAAAAAGTGGACATCTGCCCTAGCTGGTTTGGCTCAGTGGATAGCATCAGCCTGCGGACTGAAGTGTCCCGGGTTCGATTCCGGTCAAGGGCACGTTCCTCAGTTGCAGGCTAAATCCCCATCCCCAGTCCGGGCATGTATGGGAGGCAACTAATCGATGTGTCTCTCTTACATCAATATTTCTCTCTGTCTTCCCCTCTCTCTTTCACTCTCTGTAAAAATCAATGGAAAAATATCCTTGGGTGAGGATTAACAACAAAAAAAGTGGACATCTTTGCCCAACCAGTGTAGGTCAGTGGTTGAGCATTGACCTATGAACCAGGAGGTCACAGTTCCATTCCTGGCCAGGACACATGCCTGGGTTGTGAGCTCGATCCCAAGTAGAGGGTGTGCAGGAGGCAGCCAATCAATTCATCTTTGATATTTCTATCTCTCTCTCCCTCCCCCTTCCTCTCTGAAATCAATAAAGATAGATAGATAGATAGATAGATAGATAGATAGATAGATCCTATATAATAAAGAGGTAATATGCAAATTAACCCTCATGCCCTCACAAGATGGCTGCCTATGACCAGGCCGGCAGGGGGATTAGTGAGGGACAACCAAACAACTGAACAAGCAGGCTGCATGAGGCAACCAGGCCAGCAGGGGGGGTCATGAGGGGCAACCAGGCCAGCAAAGGGGGCAGTTGGGGGCAACCAGGCTGGCAGGGGGGACAGTAAGAGGCGACCAGGCCAGTCGGGGGGGGGGGGCAGCTAGGGATAACCAGGCTGGCAGGGGAGGGGTGCATTTGGAGGTGACCAGGCCGGCAGGGGGGACAGTTAGGGGTGACCAGGCCAGCAGGGGGAGCAGTAAGGGGTGACCAGGCCGGCAGGGGGGGCAGTTAGGGGCGATCAGGCAGGCAGGCAGGTGAGCGATTAGGAGACAGTGGTCCAGGATTGTGAGAGGGTGCAGGCTGGGCTGAGGGGAGCCCCCCCCCCCCCATGCCCCATGCATGATTTCATGCACCAGGCCTATTCATATTCCTTATTCATATATATATATATATATATATATATATATATATATATAAAATTTTAAGTCACAATGACACAAGTGAGCCACCACAGCACTGTCCTTAGCTTACTGAAAAGTCAGAGAAAAGGAAGCCTTAGAGACAGGTTCAAGGGGTAAGCCCATTGCCCCCCTAGGTGCAAGTTTCATGGAGACCCTTAGAGTTTAGGAGAGTAAAGTTAAGATGCATGCCTGAGAGGGAAGGGCAGGCATGGGATGCTTAGATGAAACTAAGTCTCAGAGAGATGAAGTGAATTGTCCAGGCTCACACCTCTAGTCAGCAGCAGAAGCGGGTGGAACTAAATCGCTGTGAACTCCACAGCCTATGCACTAACCTCCAGCCTCTTCCCTCAGGACTGTACATCCTTCACCCTCCACCACAGCAGCCTGTGCACCAGTTCCAAAGACCGTGTTCCCAAACCACCATGCACGCTCCCACCGTAACATCTCCAAAGGATCCATTTCAAAGCCACTTCTGCTGAGAAGCCTCCCTGGTCCCCTCACTCAGAAATCCTTGCTTCTTCTTGTGGGCTCACAGAACTCTACTAATCACTTCCAATAGAGTAGTTTTCAATCTGTCTTATGGTGGTGTGTTAAAGGTTATCTGCTTTCGTTAGATTCTAATCTCTCTGGGAGTGGGAGGCCTTCCTTATTCCTTTTTTTATTCTCATGGTACCTTGTGAGTTCATTGTGCATTATGCATTCAAAACTGGTTTTTGAGATCTTTGAGGCAAGATGGCTCTGTGAGTTTACTCTTTAGGCACTCCCTCTGCCCTAAATACATAGCAGGAGTAGATAAAACATAAAAAGAAAACACCAAAATGATAGTATTGAGCTCAGAAAAACAATATTATCATCTCTGTGACCCTGAACTAATTAGAAACACAAAGTCATGAGCAGGACTGAAGTCTCAAGGCTTCAAGGATCCTAGTAGAGATGCAGGGGAGGCAGCCAAGCACTTAGGGGACAAAAGCGTGGGGCAGTTCCTCCAGGAAAAGAGGCCAACAAACGTAGCTGCTGCCAGCCGCCGGAGATGTAGCTTACTTGGATTATAAAGAAAAGCTTTGTAGCTCTGGCCGGTGTGGCTCAGTTGGTTGAACATCCATTGTCCCAGGCACCAAGAGGTCACCAGTTCGATTTTTGGTCAGGACACATGCCCAGGTTGCAGGCTTGATCCCCAGTAGGGGGCCTATAGTAGGCAACCAATCCATGTTTCTCTCTCCCTTCCTCTCTTTCTAAAATCAATAAAAACATATTTTAAAAAAGAAAAGTTTTGTATAAATAATAAAAGGTATAGGGTTGGATGACAATGAAAGTAATATAGGGCAAAATTAGTGGAGAGGGTAAAGACTACAGTGGCAACAAAGCGCAACTGGGATAGCAAACCAAAGACCCACGGACGACATCTCCACGTACCTGGGTGGCAAGGCGTTCCTCTGAACCCCCCAATTCCAGCAGGAGATAATAAGCCCAGCAGCTACAAAACTTGTATGGGCTCCTTGCCGGTGTGGCTCACTAGATAGAGTGTCGGGCTGTGGACTGAAGGGTCCCAGGGTTCAATTCCAGTCAAGGGCACATGCCCAGGTTACAGGCTCGATCCCTAGTAGGGGGCGTGCAGGAGGCAGCCGATCAATGATTCTCTCTCATCATTGATGTTTCTACCTCTCTCTCCCTCTCCCCTCCTCTCTGAAATCAATAAATATATTTTTCAATAAATAAATTTAAAAATTAAAATTAAAATGTTCAGTGCTTGGAGCACCAGCCCTCAGATGGAAGCATCTCAGGTTCAATTCCTGGTGAAGGGCATATACCTGGGTTGCAGGTTGATCTCCCATCATGTTGGGGTAAGTGCAGGAGGCAACCACTCGATGTGTCTCTCACATTGATGGTTTCTCTCTCTCTCTCCTTCCCCCTCCCTCCCTTCCATTCTCTCTAAAAACTAATGGAAAAAATATCCTTGGGTAAAGATTAAAAACAATAAAAATGTGTAAAAGAAACGAGCATTTGAGATCTTGCTTCCTGGCACTGTCATCAGTTTGGCTCAAACTCATAAAAATTCTCGGTAAGTTTGGACCTTTCTTGCGTAGACAGAATTATATCCTAACAACGATGATTTAAATGTTTTGAGGGCCTCATTTATTAGGTCCACCCATTTTGCATATTGACATTATACATAATATAATATTTCATTTTAATGAAGACTACTGCTAACACAGCCTGTAAGAATACATTGAAAAATTGTTTGTTGAACTGGATGTGGTCTTTGACTTGAGCAATTTCCTCCTACTCTTCATTCACGTTTTGCCCAGCAAGCATCTGCAGGCTTCTTTTCCACGTGGCTTTCCCACAGCTCCAGCCATCTGGGTGGGACATCTTGCGGCCTCCAATCTGCATAGATGGCTGCCGCCCACCGAGCTCTCTCCCTCCCTGTCCTCCTGGCAACTGCTGTCTACACCGCTCCTTCGCTCTTTTGGACAAACTGGGTGCTTTGTTTCCCTAAGCGTGAGCTCCCCGGGCGTAAAAACTGGCGCTCACGTTCTTTTAATCTTCCTTTTGGCCAAGTCAGTCCTTCCTTGGTGAATTAAATTTTGCTTCCAAAGACACAGACGTAGCTTCCACAAAAGCAGCGCCCGTGTTCGGTGACCGTGGAATGTTTTCTGGGCAACGGGAGGGCCCCCTGGGAGCCCGCAGACCTCCGGAGGTCGCTCACCCCACCCAGGCGGGGAAGCGTTCCCTCCCCCCGCCGCCGCCGCCGCGGGTGCCCTCGGCCAGCGGCCAGCGCTCCGCTCCCGGCCCTGGCGGCGGGGCCCTCCACCCCGCGGGGACAAAGGGGCTTGTGTCCTGCCGGCCGCCCAGAGGCCTCTACCGAGGCTGGGGCGGAGCGCACCCACAGGGGACCCTGCGTGCGGCCTCCGCCTGTGGCCGGTTCGCCAGTGGGCTGCAGTCTCCCCAGGCTCCAGCCTCCCGCGACCCCGGCCCTGACCCCTGTGGGAGTCTCCCCGGGGCGATCCTGCGGGTAGAACGTCCCCAGCGGCAACCGCGTGTCCCGCCCAGAATTTTTTAGCGGATTTGAGCAAAGTTCAGGCCCAGCCATCTGGGTGGGAAGGTAACATTCCTTCCACCCTGTTCGTGATCCAGGGGCTTCCTCCACCTCTCCGCGTTGTAGGGAGGGCCCTCAAGCTTCTCCCTTCGCTTCCCCCATGTTTTTGTTTTTGTTTAGGTTTAGGTTAACACGCTTTTGAAATGCCTCTTTATCAGCAAACCACCCTCAAGAGTGTACATAATCCTGTCATCTTCTCTTTGGGGAAGAAGAGGCGGGCCTAACATTTACATAACTTGCCTACACGCCAGGACTGTGAAATAAATATTATTTTCCCATTCTGTCTTTCCATTCTTAGAAAACTGAGGTTAGAATTTCCCCCCTCTGTGCCCTAGGCTCTGGTTAATAACTTCTTTGTTCACCAGTTCCTCCAGTTACAAACTTGACTAGACTCTTCCTTTCCCTTTGCTCACAGCATTCATTTAATGTCTATTAATAGGGAACTTGTTAAATAAACTGATATTATACAAAGGAGTGGAGATGCATATGTACAGCTGGGGGGGAAATCTTCATATTGTAGAGGCTCTGTAGGGTATACTAGACTTGAATTGCATACATAAAATGAAAACAGTAATGGTACCTAATGCACAGGGTTGTTGTGAAGATTAAATGAGTGAAAGTACTTAGAACAATATCCAGAATATAGACCATTAGCCATTTACTTATATGTATTGTTAATACAAAGAACAAGGGGCAAAAGAGCATGTACAATATTTTTCTTAAATATATTTTTATTGATTTCAGAGAGAGGAAGGGAGAGAGAAACATCAACGATGAGAGAGAATCATGGATCAGCTGCCTCCTGCACACCCCCTACTGGGGATGGAACCCACAATCTGGGTATGTGCCCCGACTGGGAATCGAACCCTGACCTCCTGGTTCATAGGTCAATGCTCAACCACTGAGCCACACTGGCTGGGCTACAATAATTTTTATAAAAGAAAAATAAGTATATGGGTAAAATATCCCTTCAAAACTTCACCATCCTATATAATAAAAAGCTAATATATAAATCGACCGAATGTTGGAACAATCGGTCGCTATGATGTGCACTGACCACCAGGGGGCAGACGCTCAACACAGGATCTGCCCCCTGGTGGTCAGTGCTCAGGCAGAAGCTGGGCTCTGTGAGGGCTCAGGCCAGGCTGAGGGACACCCCCTCTGCTCAGTGTATGAATTTTGTGCACCAGGCCTCTAGTAAATCAATAACAGTGGTTGCTTCTGGAGAGAGTAACAGAGGGGCCAGAGCAAGGCAACTTATTTTCACTGTATACTTTTCTATACCTTTTTAATTTTTTACCATGTGTGTTTGACATCTATGTGAAAAGATAAACTAATTTTATTAATTAATTTTTTAAACAGAAAAATATCCATCAGAAACACATTATGAAAAAGTAATTAAATTTTATGAGCTGTAGAAATCATATTACAATCTTTTCCATTAGTGTTATTTTGTTAAAATGATTACATATTGTAGTCACTGAATGATTTTTCAAACATTTGCTGCACACTTTCAAATTATTGATGGGGCATAGTGCTTGTACCTCAAAGTGTGGTCCTCAGACCAGCAGCCTCAGTATTACCTAGGAACTTGTTAGAAATGCAGAATCTCAGGCCCCACCCCAGAACTACTGAATCAAGAGTCTACATGTTAATAAGAATCTCAGGTGGTTTGTCTTGTTTGAGGTATGAGAAACACTGAGCTAAAAGATATAATAATAATTTAAAAACCAAATGTTTTACTCATCTCTAATCTTTGATCCCCTGCCTCTCAAAATTGCTGTTTAGTGTTAGACATGAGCAGAGCAAGGACGATGAGCCCGGTACAGAGTCACCAGGGTAGAAAGCCCCAGATGCAAGAGGCAAAACTGGGAAAACAAGAAACTGGCCCCAGGGTAACCTACCCTCCCCTAGTATTTCACTGGTCATGTGATTTGGACCCCTGATCTTTCATATTGCTGATCAGGCGAATTAGACCCTCTGACCTTTTCCTCCCTAAAGATAACATCTAGGCCTCCTTGTATTTCAGCTCCAGGCCCAGAAAAGCAGTAAAACCAGACAAGTGAAGCCCTGGTACCTCAGAACCAGCTCCGTTGACTAATGACCCCCTGTCCTGGCACTGACCAATCAGTGGAGCCTGTGAGGTCCGCGCTGAAAGGAGCCAGGCTAAGAGACCTTGTGAGAGTTTAAGAAATTTTATGACATTTTCTCAAGGTGGGCTGAGACCGGTATGTTGGTGTCAGCCCTGAGGGGGTGGTTAGGGTCTCTAACGTAGGATAGAAGTATGCAATATAGAGTGAGGGTGTGGGTGCACAAGCAGAGGGGAGGGCATGAGTTGGTCAAGGGAGTCAAGGGAGGAGAGTGCAGAGGGCTGTCAAACAAAGGGGGATTCATCTTGCTTCTGCATGCACAAGCCATCTACTCCAAGCTATGGGAAGAGACTTATATAACAATATATATTTCAGAAAACATGTCCAAGCAGGAGAGATTTAGGATAGTTCATCCTGACAGAAACCACAACCCTGAAAGAGCACACCTGGAAAGCTGATGAATATTCTATTAAGACCCTCTCCTGAGATCTGCCCTAAGATTTCCACCTGCAAGAAAGTGATAAATGGCCCTAGCCAGTTTGGCTCAGTGGATAGAGCGTCAGCCTGTGGACTGAAGGGTCCCAGGTTCCATTCTGGTCAAGGGCACATACCTGTGTTGTGTGCTCAATCCCCTGTAGGGGGCGTGCAGAAGGCAGCCAATCAATGATTCTTTCTCATCATTGATGTTTCTATCTCTCTCTCTCTCTCCCTTCCTCTCTGAAATCAATAAAAAAATATATTTTTTAAAAAGAGATAAATACACTCAGGACAAAGGACCCAGTGCATGCTCTCCCTCTAAGGAGCATATCTGTACCATTCCCTTCCCTCTCTCCTTTCCCCACAGACACATATCCCCTAACCTCTAAGGGACCTCATGGGACTTGCAACCAGGGGAGCAATGGGCAGTGGCAGCTCATCCCGGACTAACCCCCTGAATCTATCTCCAAGGCCCCCTTTCCTCTGACTTCCCAGGGAGCCAAAGCAACCCAGTCTAGGCTCTCCTATTGTTTCTTCTATGCCCTTCCTTGTTTTACTCTCCTAAGTGTATTTTTGCTGCCATCATGGACCCAATAACCTTTGGCTCCGTGCTGTGTAGCCCTTCCCTTTGGGTATCCCTATTCCCCAATCCCTTTTCCTTAAATAAATTCAATTTTTCTTTATTCACCCTCTGAGATAGCTATTTAGCCTGCCCATGTACTGCCAACGTTAATCTTTCAGTTAGATGATTCTGGAAAACAAATTACTGAGTAAAAGAAGGCAAGCAAAATAATACAACCTGTACGACTCCATTTATATGATCTTCCAAAAGAGCTACACTAATCATGGTGTTAGAAGTTACCTTTGGGGAAGAGGGAGGAGATAGACATTGCAACAGGGTCCAAGAGTTGCTTTTGGAAGGCTAGTAATGTTATTGGTTATTTATGTTTATAATATTCTTAAGGACCATACACCTCTGATTAGTGTGCTTTTTGTGTCTTATCCTATCTAATAAGGAGGGACTATGCTAATTGACCCTCACACCCTCACAAAGATGGCAGCACCCACAGCCAATAAGGAGGGAAATATGCTAATTGACTGCCACGCCTTCAAAGGTGGCGGTGCCCAGTCCCCTCAGCCCCACCGGGGCGGCAGGCGCATGGCACAGCCAGGCCCGCCCCCAGGCGGGTCTGGCCACTCTGCGTGTCTGCCTCCGGAGTCCCCCAGTCCCCTCAGCCCCCCAGCTGCCCAGGGCCAGCCTGAGGTACAGGCAAGCCTTGGATGGCAGCTGCCCAGCCGCCCAGGGCCACCCAAGGGTCAGGTAACCAGGGCCGGCCATGGCTTACACTGCCAGCAGTGGCAGCAGCAGAGTTGTGATGGGAGCATCGCCTTCCCCTGATTGCCGGGTCGCCTCCCACCCCTGAGGGCTCCCGGACTGTGAGAGGGGGCAAGCCGGGCTCAGGGACCACCCCCTCCAGTGCATGAATTTTCATGCACCGGGCCTCTAGTATTTCAGTAAAAAGTGTGTATTTTTTTTAATTCCACTATTATCACCTACCTCAAAACCCTTGACCATACCTGGTTTGGGGATGGGGGGTGGGGTCAGGGACAAGGTGCTTGATGAAAAGATACTAAGTTGATAAAATTATCTGCACCGATTTAATTACTGATAGATAACTCCCACACACTCATTTCAGAACTCATGTACATTTTAAAAGGTGCCTACTACTGACTGCTTTCACCCAAAAGATGACATGAGTACAATAGAGCTCCAGGCACTCTCTGGAGCTGTGGGAGGAGAGCACAGGCTCTGCTCTCTGACTTTGTGGGTTTGGAGCCTGGATCTACCACTCATTAGCTATACAGGGGTGGGCAAAAGTAGGTTTACAGTTGAGTACACAAAAGTTTATTCGTGTATTATTGTTTATTGTATTACAACACTAATCCTACTTTTGCCAGCTCCTATATAATCTTAGGCAAGTTACTTGGCATTGCTGTCCTATGGGAGGATGACAATTATAGTCCCACTTTATAGGAATGCTCTATGTATTAAATGGGATAATATATATGAAGGGCTAGGCAGTGCCTGGCATGTAATAGACCATTAGTGGACAATTATTTGAGTGCAGGTCTTCTCAATCAATAACTCCCAAACACTACTTCACAGATAATCATTACCTGCAGTTCAGGAAAATCACAGAAAACATTCCAAAAGCCACTTTCCTGAACTCAATTCAGGTGTCGTGATCGAGGTGAGAACCAGAATCTGGAGCATCAGCAACAGGTTTTTCAGGATATTTGTTTTCAGAAGCAGCTGCCTCATTCCCTTACCTTTAGCCAGCAGTAATGCCTGTGTCCGCCCACTTTCCCCACAGCTCAGTACAGAGCTGGGCCTGTTCTCACGCCTCCCGCTGCACTTCCCCAGGAGCTGGCTCTAAAAGCTTCTCAACTAAAAATTTCAGGTGGAAATACTTGCAAGCAAACTCCATTCTCTTATTTCTAATCCTCAAGAGGCTCAATATTCTCTTTGCCCACTTCTTCCCAGTTCCCCTTGGCTCCGGGCAACAGTATAAAGGTGAGAACAAAGTCTCCACCCCAAGGATAGAAGGCAAAGTCTGACAGAGGGGTAGGAGTCAGCCAATGCAGTCTTTTTATCCTTGTTCCAAGGTGAACTTTTTCAAAGCATTTGCATTTTCTTTTTTCTAGGCCTGGCCCCAGGACCAGCAGCACTGTAGCACTTTTTTTGAGAGAAACATCGATTTGTTGTTCCACTTATTTATGCCTCCATTGGTTGATTCTTGTGTGTGCCCTGACCAGGGATCGAACCTCTAACCTTGGCGTAGCAGGATGACGCTCTAACCCACTGAGCTACCCAGCCAGGGCAAAACATTTGCATGTTCAAAAGGTGGTTATTTCCAGGTAGTAGGACATAGGTATTTAGCATTTTTTAAATGATTTTCTGCATTTTCCCAATTGTCTACAATGACTATTATCTTTCTTTGGGGTCTTCTCTAATTTCAAAAGCAGTCTGTGCTCAATGCAAAAAACTTGGGAAGCCTCCTTAATCACATCATGTGAAGATAACAGCTGTTAACATTTTGGCATATGTCTTTCCAGACTTTTTCTTATATAGAGATGCTTCATTTTTGTGATCTGGGAAAAAAGTAAACATTTAAGAGACAAAGCCTTGGGTCTTTAGTCTTCAATTTTATTTCTGTTTTTAAAGAGCATCTAACAGTGTGGAAATGTTCCTAACAGCAGGGGCCACCCATGCACTCCCCCAGCCAGGACTGGGGTCCAGGCTCCAGTAACTCCCGCTCACCCACATCAGCTATTAGGCTTTTTCTCTCCATCTCTGGAGACCTGGGACAGAAGAGGGTCTCCAATTAGAGGAAACATTGGGACTAAGGGACGCTGTGAGGATTGGGCTCAGACACAGCTGCCTTTGTTAGCCTTAGGATATTTGGGGATCTGGTAGCATGCTCAGACACACTATAAGAGGGCATGGAGAGGGGCTCCTGGTCTCCTCTCTGGCCTCACTCATTCCTGGGCAAGCCCTACAGCACCCCTTCTTGCTAGGCTCAGGGCACTGCCTGTAGAAATTGGGCAAATTGTAGCCGGTGGTTATCCAGTATGCCTTGCTGTAACCTGGTCAGCTGCACTTTACTTCTGGCCGAAGCAGGGTTGGTAAGCAGGAAGGTGACCTGAGAGTGTCCCACTGCCTCCTACCATAGGGCTTAGGTCCTGACTGTACCAACCCCGTACTCTCACCTAGAGGGGAACAACACAATGGTATCTCTTTGTGAGGAGGGGCAAACCTGGGCCTCCAGGCCAGAAACACCTCAATGCATGCACTTAAGCAGGAGGGGCAGCTCAGTCAGGAGAGTACTAGTAGGGGCCCACAGGGCGAGATATACTCTCCTCCAACTCCTTTCCACACCCATGGTAACCATGGAAACATAACCACCCCCTCCTGCCAGCTGCCTGGGTTTAGACAACCAGGCCTGGCCCACCTCCACCCAGCCAAGGCCTAAACTGAGGAGACCAGACTGGCCACAGAGTGGCTGCAGGAAGAACTGGGATTGGGTGATTTGGTCAGTCCAGACTTCCAGCACAGCTTGGGAAGACTACCACAGGAGCCTCCACCCTTTGCTGCCTGGGCTGGGGTCAGATGGGGCTAGGTTAGCCAGCAGAGCCAGCCGCAGGGCCCCGGATGCCCTCTGCCTGGGGCTAACAGCTACTGTGGGGCAGTAGCCCTTGCTGCAGCAGCAGAAGCCTCTGGGACTCGTTGAGGGGGCTTTCTGGCTGCTGCTCCTCCACCCTGGGCTGCTCAGCTAGCCCTCCAGGGCTGAGGATGTACCGATAGTCACTGGGGGTGCCCCCCACTGCCCCTATGCCACTGCCATTCTCAGCCCCGCTACCAGCCTGGTCTCCACCAGGCAACTCCAGGCTCCCTTCCTCAGCAGGCTCCTCGGCTCCCTCAAGGTTGATGTACAAGGGGTCGCGGCTGGTGGATAGCACAGACAGGTGGCCCAGAATGGTTTCCAGCTCCATTCGCAGGCAGGTGAAGCTTGGGCGCTGCTTGGGGTCGGCACTCCAGCACTGATACATGAGCTCATACCTGGGGCAGACAGAAGGGAAGGGGAGGTGGTGAGGAGCCAGAAGAAAGGGAAAGGGTGGTCCTTCCCTCAAAAGCATACAAAACCAGGATCTTAGAAAATTTTATTTAACAGCTTCATATAGCCCTAGCTGGTTTGGCTCAGTCAATAGAGCATCGGCCTGCAGACTGAAGGGTCCAGGGTTCGATTCCGGTCAGGGGCATGTAACTTGGTTGCAGGCTCCTCCCTGACCCGGGCCCTGGGGGAGGGGCTCATGCAAGAGGCAACCAATCGATGTGTTTCTCTCACACTGATATTTCTCTCTGTCTTTCCCCCTCTCTCCCACTCTCGCTAAAAATCAATGGAAAAATATCCTTGGGTGAGGAGTAAAAACAAATAAAAACACCTTCATGTATAGGGCTTACCACGTGTTGGGAACTCTTCGAAGTAGTTTATATTTATTATTTAAGTATCACAACAACCCTATGAAACAAGTGATCCTCCTTTACCAATGTGGAAATTGGGGCACAGAGAGGTTAAGAACCTTGACAAAGGTCACACAGGTAGAAAGTAATGAAGCTGCAATTGGAAGCCAGGTGGGTTGGCCCCAGAGTCCCTCCTATTCAGTCTTGGGAGGAAGTACTAGGAGTGTTTTTGTCTTGTGGAACACAGCCAGGAATGTAGATTGGGCAGCCGCGTTTTGTCCTAAATCCTCACCCATTCAGGCAGTCTTAAATCTCTTTGTTCGCGAATACCTTTGAGAAAAGCTTCCAGCCCTCTCCCCCTGGCAGGAACACTTTTGACACACAATTTCAGGAACCTTACAGATTCCCTGAGGTCTTACCCTGTTCCTAGGGCATGCCTCAGGCTGAGGAAAAAATAAAAGAAAAAAAACTAATGGGAAGGGGCTGAGACCAGATTAGTCAGAGACAACAAATGCCTGACTCTCTGGTTGTTTCCACAATAAAAGGTCCAAACACTCCCCACACACCAGCCTTCCTGACAGGGCCCCCAATGATGGGGGGAGTCATGCCAGACACCGAGTAGGCCGTGGGAATGGTCCAGGGCCACGGGTCCGTGGCCAGGCTGGGACACATTGTCAGAGCTGTGCTAGGAGCCAACTGGCGCCCGTCCACCAGGCTGCTGGTGGGAGGCCAGCATCCGCCCACCCTCTATTGACAACAGGAGCTCCAGTCCCGGAGACGAAGCCAGGGAGGGACTGGTCCGCACTGCCCAGCACACTCTCTGCAGCTCCAGAGGCCTAGGCAGGCTGCGGCCAAAGGGCGACCCGACCTTCCTGCCCAGCCATGCCCTGAGCTCTGCCGAATGAATAGGGGGGTAGGGCCGGGTTCATGACTCAGATTTCTCTCTTACACACAGTCCAGGCTCAGGGCACTTCGAACCCACTGCCCTCGAGAAAGAGGACCTCGCCATTCAGGCTGAGCCTTCCTCTACCTGTCCACATTCTTGGACTGCTAGAGGCCCAATTCCACAGCAAGAAACAGAGGAAATCCTCCTCTGCTCCTACGAGGAAAAGACTACTTTTAACCCCATTTTGTAGATGAGGGACTGGGGTTGAAGAGGTTAAGTAATATGATCAAAGTCACACAGCTATTAAGTGGATGAATTGAGGCTTGAACTTAGATCTCTGTCATTTCAGAATATGTGCTTCTTAAACATGACGCTATGACTTGTCTGCTCTAGTGTTATTCCCTCACCCCATGCAAGCCAGGGTCTTCCTGGGCCCCCAGAGGACCATTCACTAGTACCAGTGGGAGGGAGTCCCTTCACTCCCTCAAGAGGCCAAGACAAGAAAGGAACCCAACCTTCCTCCCAGCAAGGAATGTGAGAGACTAAGCAGTTTTTCCTTGCCCCTGTGCAGCCCTCTCTGGGGGGAGGGAGGGCTCGCTCGGCCAGGAGCTTTCCTTAGACTGGCTGGGAGGGGTGGGGGAGAAAGCGACAGGGAAACCTGCACTGACTGCTGCTCAGTCCTGTAACTTCTGCCTTCAGGGCTCCTGGTTCTTCCTGGAAATTGGAGAAAGCAGAGTAACAGAGAAAGGCTAGAGCAAGAAAGATGAGATGGGCCTTAACCGGTCTGGCTCAGTGGGTAGAGTGTTGGCCTGCGGACTGAAGGGTCCCTGGTTCGATTCCGGTCAAGGGCATGTATCTTGGTTGCGGGCACATCCCCAGTGGGGAGTGTGCAGGAGGCAGCTGAATCGACGTTTTTCTCTCATTGATGTTTCTAACTCTCTATCCCTCTCCTTTCCTCTCTGTAAAAAAATCAATAATATATATATATGTATATATATATTAATGATTTTTTTAAATCAATAATATATATTAAAAAGAAATATGAGATGGGAAAGGAGGAAAGAAAGGAAACAGGGGGGTGGTATATGAAAAAGAAGTTTAGGGTAAAGGTCAGTCTTCCCTGAACAACAAGGACATTTCCAAAAAAAAAAGAAGAAGAGAAGATCTAATTGAGGTTCTGAGCTGCCACTGGCCCAGCAGCTGTGATGGTAGCCATCAGCTGAAACCCCAAATTCCCGTTTCTTCCAGAATCCCCTTCCCGGGGCACTTACACATCCTCCATACAGTCCGGAGGCTGTTTCAGGCGGTTCCCGCCGATGAGGTAGTTGTAAATCTCAGCGTTCTCGATGCCAGCATATGGCGTCTGTCCACGAGTCATGATCTCCCACATGGTCACCCCAAAGGCCCACTGGGACAGAATGGGGATAGGAGGAGAGGTGTCACTAGGCTTCCTGAGCCAGGCAGAGCCCTGAGGCAAGCACTCCCTGGGGCTCAGGAGTCTCATACAAGCCAACCAAGGCCCAGGGCGCTGACCTGGCTGGGCCCTTAAGGATCCGAAAGCTCCACCCATACACTCGTCCACACCACTTGTTACCACCGAGCCTCCCTGTGCCACCACACCCACCACGTCACTGTGCACCGTGTACAGGTTGTCGGCCAGGCTCTCCAGGGCCAGCCACTTGACAGGCAATTTGGAGGCACAGCCCTGACGATAATAATCCCCGCTGTAGATCTTCCGAGAGAGTCCAAAGTCGGCCACACACACCGTCATGTCTTCTGCCAGCCTGTGAGGAGGATTGAAGGGTGGAGTCATGCTGGCAGCCTTACCAAAGCCAGGGCATCTTTGTTCCCAAGCTGTCACCTTGCATAGCAGTTACTGCCCCAGGCAAGAGCTGCCCATTAGCCAGCACTAGCCACTCTCTCCCACTCCCGAGCCCTGGAATTCACATACATGCAATTCCGAGCAGCCAGGTCTCGGTGAATAAAGTTCCGGGAGCTCAGGTACTCCATGCCACAGGCAATGTCCACCATGAACCGAATCAGGGTCTGCAGGGGCAGGTTCTGGTGGGCAGACAGAGCAAGCTCAGGTTGGATCCGTCCGGCCAGCCAGGGCAGGATAAACGGGGATCCGTGGCCAGAAAGCCGAGACTACCCTTGGAATCACTTAAAGGGAGGGGAAAGAGGGGCTTCCCAAAGCAAGGAAGCTCTGGCAACCCTTCCAGAGCGCCCAGGAGTCAAGACTCCCCCGATCTGGGGCTTCACAGGTCTCTTCTCCTAGAAAAGGCCTTGCCCAGCCCAAAATTCCCAGCAAGCATAAGAAGACTCGAACTCAGAGCCCACCTTCTCCCAACCAGTTCCATTGGCCCTCCCCATCCAGACAACCTCTTCCCCAGGGTCTTTGTCCCTTTCTAACTCCTGGCCACTTCCACCCCAGGCACTCACGAAGGGGTTCTCCCCAATCCGGGAGGCGAGCAGGAAGGCGTGCAGGTCCCCGTGCTTCATGAAGGGCAGGATGACCATGGGGATGGGGAGACGGCCTTTGGCCCTGCTCCGGAGGCTGACCCCTGGGAAGAAGGGAGAGTCGGGAGCGGGGCACATAATCGGCAAAGGATGGCTCAGGTGTCTGCATGAGCCCGTCCCTGCTGGGTCCTATCTCTAGCCCTGACTCTGCTACCTCCTTCCCCACAAGTTCCATACTGGCCTGGTGACCACCGAGGATGAACTGTGGCTGCCCCCAGATCTCTGGAGCATCTTCTTTGTCTTCCTCCTTCATGTGCAGACCTTTGGTGCAGGACCTGGAGTCTGATCAAACTTCAGCCAGGACCTCCTGGCTATTTTGCCATCTGCTCACTAGCCAGGTGAGTCTGAACTTCTCTCCCACAGGCTGCCCTCCCGCCTAATTGTGTATCTGCCTCCCCTGAGAAGCTCACCAACAAGCTTGGCCACATGTGGGTGGTCAAACTCCTTCATGCAAGCAGCTTCCCTGAGGAACTCTTCAATGTCGCTCGAGGCAATGATGTCAGCTGGGAGAAAAGGATGGGAGGGAGGGATTGAGGAAGATATGGCCCCCGTTCTGACCCAAGGCTCCTAGGCCTTGTCCTTCAGATGTCCTGGGCTTCCCAGGGGCCCATGAAACAGTCTGGCCATGAGCAGGAGAAACCCTGCTACAGGAGTGGTGCTACCTAAGTTTCTTCACTTGCTAATGCCTTTCATCGGACAGCCCAGCAGCTCAACCAACCACAGCTTTCATCACTCTGAGTGAGCCCCGAGTACAGTCCCCGCTGACAGCAGAGAGCAAAGGCTGAGGCATGAATGTGTGTGGGTTCATGTCTGTGAATTATTCACGCGGCATCCCAGTTAGTGCTAGCTCCTCTGGGAAAGTCTAAGAGCCCCGTAGAGCCTGCTTCAGGATCAGCCACCCTTCCCACCTCCCACGTGATGCCTTCACGCCCCACGCACTATTCTCCACTCACCTTTCAGCATCTTTACAGCCACTTTCACAAAGGAGCCATCCTCCTGCTTCAACTGGGCCTCCCGCACTGAACCAAACTCCCCTACAAACCAATCCAAATTACGGTCAGTCCCCTCACCCTCCTGTCCTCCACCCCATCCCTCCCAGGTGACCCTCTATAGCAGGGGTCCTCAAAACTTTTTAAACAGGGGGCCAGTTCACTGTCCCTCAGACCGTTGGAGGGCCGGACTATAGTTTAAAAAACACACAACTATGAACAAATTCCTATGCACACTGCACATATCTTATCTTGAAGTAAAAAAACAAAACGGCAAAAACACCCGGCGGGCCGGATAAATGTCCTCGGCGGGCCGCGGGCCGTAGTTTGAGGACGCCTGCTCTATAGGGATACAAACTCGTTAGACTCTGGGGCCATCGGCAGAGGCACCCTCTTCCACAGCCAAAGCAATGTATGCTCGGAGTGACTCCTCATCAGCACTCCTCGTCCCCACCTGCCATTCCCTCAAGAATCCCACACTCAGGAGTTTATAAGCATATCCTGTTTATAGGAGCCAACCCAAATCCACACCCTCAAAGTGATGGGAGCAACCAAGCACACCCAGACACGGTAACCTCCACCCACGCCAACCCCTGCCCAGCCCCAAATACCTTTGCCCAACATCCGGCCCAGGGTGAACTGCTGCTCCGGGATGAGCACATCCTCCAGTTTGTCCTTCAGTTCGTCACTGATGCCCAAGCTGTCCACTGTTGGGGAGGGGTGGTGAGAAAGGAGAGGGACCTCTCTGGTTCCTGATCCCAAACCCAGCGTGCCTCCTACACCCGACTCCACCCACGGAGCAGACGTGAGCTCTCCCACGGCTAGAACGACAGTCTCCACAGGGGTAAGGTCCGCATGTCTTTTCCATACTGTGTCCTTGGCACTCACCAAGGTTCAGACACAGAGGCCAAATTCATGAGTTAGTAAAAGGAATACAGATAGGGGCACACGATAGCCCATTCTTCCCTCGAATGATTCCCACCACTCACATGTGGCCTCAATGCGTTCAGGCCTTTCCCGATTGAAGGACCGGGCTGCCCGGAAGTGAACAGCTGGCTCCCCTCCGGCCATGACACTGTCAAAGGCTTGCCTAAAGGGAAACCCAGGACTTGGGGTCAGCTCCAAGGTCCGCAGTCATCACCTTCCTCTCCCTGTGTCCCTACCTCTTACCCAAAACGTGTCTCCTTCCGCCTCTTTCGAAGCAGGATGAGAGCCAGGGCAGCAGCCGTCACCAGGGCTGTCAGCACGCCCAGGACCACCGGCACCCAGGATGTACGGCTATGCGGAGGGCCTTGCTGGCCTGTGGGAGACAGAGGCCTGAGGTAGGCTGACACCAAGGGAGTCCCTTTAAAACTTTCTGATGATGGCCATCTGGCCTGGTCAAGAGATTCCCTTAAATCAGTGGTCGGCAAACTCATTAGTCAACAGAGCCAAATATCAACAGTACGATTGAAATTTCTTTTGAGAGGCCAAATTTTTTAAACTTAAACTATATAGGTAGGTACATTGTTATTAACTTAATTAGGGTACGTGGTATTTTGTGGAAGAGCCACACTCAAGGGGCCAAAGAGCCGCATGTGGCTCTCGAACCGCGGTTTGCCGAACACTGCCTTAAATCAATTAAGGACCTGAGTAGAAAAAGGCTCCAAAGGAAGACCTGAGAGTTCCTACCCTGTGAGTGACAGGCCCTGGCTATTGGGACCTACAGCACAACCAGAGAGGGAGATCTAGTTTAAATGTCAACCCTAGCCTCAGCCGCTTGACTCTGAGTCTTTGGGGCTATTGGGAGGTAAGGTGCTGCCAGCCTCCTGGGGTGCCCTTGAAAGCCCTCATCCTGTCCCCTCTCTACAGGCCTCACCTGCATGGTCATGAGAAGAGACCACCAGTGGCTGACTCCAGGGCCCACAGCCAACTGCATTGGAGACGCACACACGCACAATCAGGTCCTTCTGAGGATCCCAGACTGTCAAGTTGGCCCAGGTCCCTTCCACTATCAGTTCACCCTGCAGCCAAGAAAAGCCCCCATCCCACACTGAGGCAGAGAAAATGGCAGAGAAAAAGGCCTCCAACTGGGGCCGCGGGCAGAAAAAGGTCTCGCTAGGAACAGGGGAGCCTAGGGCCACTGCTGGACGTTATCACATTCCTGCTCCAGGCTGCAGAGGCCTCTCCTGAACACAAACAAGGCTCAGTCCCTGGAATGCAGGGGTGGGGGATGGGAGGGAACTGGGCTTCGGATAAAAAGGCCTTATCTGTGCCCTCCCCCCAGTTTGTGAAGAAATGTGCTTCCTGCTTTACATACAAAGTAGCCAATGGATGCAACCCTAACAGGAAACATAATCCAATAAGAAGTGCAGCCTGTAGGGGAAGATGGGAGGAGCAGGCTTCCTGGGGTGGGGGGAGGCCCAGCCCACTACGCCCAGGCCTACCCAGGACAGCCATTCTGAAGCCAAAGGCCGTAGAGCCCTCAGGGGCGACTCTGTACACCTAGAGAGTGGAGGCTTCGGTCTTCTTCCCTTACCTGGGTTCCGTTGTCTTGAACCCAGGACAGTTTATAGGGTCCCAGAGGGCTTTCGAAAGGGCCCTCAGGGATCACTTCTTCCCACTCCAGGATGAGACCTGAGTCTGTGCGGATGGCATGGAGGTTCTGGGGAGCGCTGGCTGGGGCTGTACCCAAAAAGAGAAGGTTGCTAAGAGCCCCGCCCTTCCCACCATCACTATCCCATGCAGGCGGATGGAGCCAACTCCCACAAACTAAACAGTTAAGAGATCAGCAGGTGGGGGAAGAGCTTGCCTCCCAGTTCTGACTGCTTCACCCATGTCCTGGGGAGGAGGGTTTAGCAAGGGCAGCACCCCTGCTAGGCAGAGTGTTCCTCCGACTACTCCCCCGTCACAGTCCAGCCAGCCTCCTTGCATTGCTAAAGAGCTCCAAACAAGTTCCCGCCATGGGGTCTTTGCACTCATTGTGCCCTCTTCCTGCAGTGGTATTTCCCCCAGCATGGCTCCTTCCTTATCAATTCCTAAACCACCCTGGGCACTCTCTTCATCTGATCTTATCTACTTTGCTCATCTGTTCCACTCACTAGAAATAGAGCTGCATGGGATGGGGGTAAGATATATCTAGTTCATAAGTTTGCTGCTGGCACTCAGTGTTTGCCAACTGGTGCATAAAGCTCGCTCTCAGGTAGCTCCTCTCCCAGGCAACTCCATCCAGAACTGGAGCCGACAAGGACCTTCCCCCACTCCAGCCCTGACCAGCCACTCTGCTCTAAAAGTCCCTTACCTAGACCCTTTGTCCGAAAGGGCACCCAGTCAGCATATGGAGAAGGCCCCAAGGCATTGGCACAGCGCACCCTGAGGCTGTAGTTGGTAGCAGGTGCCAGGTCACGGAGAAGGCAGGTAAAAGGTGGCACAGGGACCACGACAGCCAGGACCTCCCAGCCTCCTGGGGCCTGTGTCACCTATAGAAAAGCAGAAAACTAATAATGTAGAGGGAGACAAAAGATGGGATAGGTATGCATATGTGGTGGGGAGACTTGAGCTAATGCCTCCTCTAAGTCTATCAGCAAACACTTGTAACCCACCCCTTCCCACCAGCCCCCCTCTAATAACACACCAGGTTCCACACCACCCGCCATGCCTTTGCAAATGCTGTTCCCTTTGTTTAGAATGACCTGCTCTTCCTATCAAAGTCCAACTCATCCTTTAAGACAACTCAGATACCACTTTCTCTGTGAAGGCCTTTCCCAACTACTCCAGAAAATTCACGCCCCTTTGTTTTCAGTGCACAACTTGGTTAGAGTAGTTACCACCTATTGGTATGCCAGCCAGCTCACAATCTCAGAACTTCTCAAGGGCAGAGTAGCTGGGAGCCTAGGGACATCGTGAACCAGGCCTTCACCTCCCATTTTTGGAGCCCATGGCAACAGTACAAATGGAGATCCATATGGCTAAATATTTAAATGTTATAAATCAGCCCTGACTGGTTTGGCTCAGTGGATAGAGCGTCGGCCTGCGGACTGAAGGGTCCCAGGTTCTATTCTGGTCAAGGGCATGTACCTTGGTTGCGGGCACATCCCCAATGGGGGGTGTGCAAGAGGCAACTGATGGATGCTTCTCTCTCTCATCGATGTTTCTAGCTCTCTATCCCTCTTCCTTCCTCTCTGTGAAAAATCAATAAAATATATTTTTTTAAAAATAAATGTTATAAATCAGCTAACAAATTATTAAATAAAATATTTCTTAATATATTGACAAACAAAGCTTCAAATCAACCTGGAAGGTCAGGTTTGCATTTATAATCCTCCAAATCCTTGGACTCCCAAGCCAAAAGGTAGTGGCACAAGGTCTGTTCCATGAGGGGTGTCATGTGCATGGGTGTGGAAATACTGCCTGCATACCCATCCCCCCATAAATGACTGCCCTTTGGACATGGAGGTGCACATACCATACCCTCCCAAGGATGCAGCAAGGAAGAGGCCCACACAGGTCCGGGAGCAGACTTGCCATAAGACAAGAAATCCTGAGGGCCTAGAGTACGTATGATATGGGGAGAGGAGGAGGAGTTGTCCTCATGATCTGGATAGGCATGTCCCACTTGCCCAGGAGGAAGGGGTGAAGGGGTGAAGCTCAAGGAGGGCCAGAGTGGGGTCCTCTAAATGGTGGAGCCCAGAGCAAGGGCCTCTCCTGGGGGAACTGCCTCAAACAGTTTCAAAGGTGCTCATTACCTTTAAAAAAATAATAATTTTATTTATTTTGTTAATCCTCACCCAAGGATATTTTTCCATTGATTTTTAGGGAGAGTAGGGGAGAGAAAGGCAGAGAGAAGCATGGATGTGAGAGAAACACATTGATTGGTTGCCTCCTGCAAGAGCCCCGACCAGGACCTGGGCCGGGGAGGAGCACCGCAATCGAACCCGGGATCCTTTGGTCAGCAGGCTGACGCTCTATCCACTGAACCAAACTGGCTAGGGCTCATTACCTTTTGCGTAAACATCTGAAAATAAACCTGCATCACCTCTTGTTTTCAGTATTACCTTACCCAGGTTTTTCACTCTCTGAGGCTTAGAATCCCTCCGAGTCCCCTTGTTCTCTTTGGCATGATTTAGGGGGTGAGGCATGAGAGTGCAGTTATCAGATAAATCAAAGGTTTGGGTTTTCGTCAACATAAGAAAAACCCTTCCAGACACCCCAAATCTACTCCGGTGATTTGCTTTCCAGCCTGAAGAATGCATGGATTTCAGCCAACCTGCAGAGTCACCTGGTTGCCAGAGCACCCTATGATAACAGGTAAGGGGCAAGTCTAGCATATCTAATGTGATACCACTGTCCACAAAGTGCCACCAAGGCGGCCAGAATGAACTCGGCATGGCCAGGAGAGCCTGTCCCACCCTCTCAGTTTACCTGGACGGTACAGGACTGAAGCACAGCTCTGCCATCAGCACCTGGCGTCCAGGCCACACTAGCATTGCTGCTGGAGAGCTTTGTCACGGTGATGTTGAAGGGGGCTGCAGGCAGTGCTGTGGATGGGAACTCAGAGTCAGTGCCCTAGAGTTCGGTGCCCAGGAAGGAAGGATAGGAGAGAAGGGGACAAAAGGTATGGGGAGTCAAGCCTTGAGTCCCTCCCTAGGGTCTGCCCCTCTTAAACTCAGCATTCCCAGGACCACAGTAATAGACAAGACAAGCAACCAGCAGGAGACAGATGCTCATGCCCAGGAGTGTGCCTAGGCTGTGGAGAGAGGCTACCCCTCCCTGAATTAGGGGCTCTGTCTGATCAAGGAAAAGGATAAGATAGTGGTGGTGGGGGGTGGGGAATGAGGCCTTGGGAGAGCAAGTCACTGCAGCCACAGCCCCTTCCCTCCCTCTGTGCAAACCAGCCCTTTGGGTCTCCTCTATCATCCTGCCAGGCTGTTTTCCCCTCCCCCACTCCCGCCACCGGGGGCGGGCAGAAACAAGGTTGGGCACGAGCCTTGACCATCTCCTGCCGGCTCCCTCTCTCCCTCCTCCCAAGCGCTCTGCTTCAAGATGGGAAATCTGCTGTGACGTCAGGTTTCTATTCTCATTGCAGCCTCAGCAGGGTCTCAGGTGCTCCCACAAGGAATGGAGCTATGCCAATTAACCCCTCATCCTCAGATCCCAGCAGGACTGAGAAGAGCTGGAACACCAAATGATTCTGTCTTCCCCCACGGGGCGGGGGGGGGGGGGGGGGGGGGGGGGGGGGGTGGGAGATGATACTGAAAATGGCCCTGCCTCACCTACCCCTCTCCCACCAGTCCTCCTACCTTGAAGACGAACCGTGGCTGGGCGGGAAGAGGCCAGGCCTTTCCGGTTGTGAGCTTCACAGGAGAACACAGTGCTCTGGGTCACCCCTGGGGCCAGAAAACCTCAGTCAGCTCCCTCCCCCCGGCCAAGCAGCGACTCCCATTCAGTCTGGGATTGGGGAAGGTGGATACTTAGGCTCCGGATCTTAATAGACTAGAAGTCCCTCCAGCTAAAGGAAGGGGCTAGACAGTGGGGTACGGCAGAAGGAGCAGGGGCTTTGGAGTTTTATGAGCCTGGGTATAAATCCAAAGGCTGGGGCTCTGTCTTCTCATCTCCCTAATGGGAGAACTGTGAGAAGCAAATGACGTCAAGTGCAGAGCACACAGTAAGCACTTGAGAAATGCTATACCATCCCTCCCACCTCCAGCCCAGCTCCCGAAGACAGCACAAAACTGCCTCCCTTTTCTGGTCGCTCCTTTATTGCACATTCCGGAGCCCCTCTCTGTTTGCTCTGCCTGTCACTGCTGTATTTGCAGATGCTTTGCCTTGCAATAGTTCTCAGCTCCTTATGCAGGTGTCTTGTCTCTAATTCCTTGGGGGCTGGACAGATGGTTTCTATTTCTCTTGTTTTCCCTCCATCCCCTGTGGTGCCTAGCAGTGTGGCATGTGGAGTAGGAGTTCAGGGAGTGCTTATTATCAGGCTGGCTGCCTGAGGGTCCCAACCACCCACACCTAGAGAGAACTGAAACCCAACCTCCCTTCTAATCTGCTCCAACCCAGCATCTCCTAAACAAGACCTGCCCTTGTTTCCAACAGGTCCTGCAGTCCACCTTGTCTCAAGATTCATATTGCTAAGGGACTTAGCAGATCAGAGCCTGCCCCAGCAGAGGAGAGAGGGTAGGTGAGGCAGGGGCATTTCCTGCCAGTACATGACACCAAGCTCAGACAACAATCTCTTTTGGCCAGTTCAAGCCTCTACCAGAAACATTTTCACAGATAAGTGAGCCTCATAAGCATGTGAGGTATGTGCCCAAGGACCAGGTGGATGTGCAGGTGTGGTTGCCACAGGTTAACTGTGTGGAGGTATGCACAGATACAGTTGTTTAGGAAAACCATGCAAGGGCCATTAGGAGAGGAGGCCCTGTATTTTTGTGCTGGCCTCCCCTCCCCATTTTCCTTCCCCCTGCCATTCCCTACTCGGCAGCCTGAGACTAGTCTTCTAGGCACGTCTGCCAGACACTCCTCCTAGCTCTGCGTGGGCTAGTTCCTGGCTCTATTCCTTGGGAGGAGTGAGGGGTGGAGGAAGAATGGGTGCCCCTGTTCCCTCCCAATTCATCTCCCAGGGCCAGCTGTGCACAGCCTGCGCCATGGTGAGCCAGGGAAAGAGGCTCCAGCATCCTCGTTAGGCACACACAGCAGGATCACCGCTAATCTGCCCACCCAGCTGGCCTGGCACACCTGATTAACAAGCTTAGCAACGGTGCAGCTCACATACCCAGGCACCAGGGTTTGCTCTGGACACTCACAATAGCAAACAGTGATTGAAGCAGATTTGAAGTCTGCCAGCCCCACCACCCCGGCTCAGAAGTCCTCCTGAGGCTGCTCACCTGTTACGTTTAAAACAGAAGGAGAGGGAAAAGGTCCCCCAATCTTTGTGCCTCCTCTCCACCAGATAATGGTAACAGGTTCAGGGGGACCCACAGCCTCACAAGACAGTTGGAAAGAGGCATTGGGTGGTACTGCCAGATCTTTCGGCTCCACGGTGAAAAATGGCACACCTAGGGAGAAAAGGAGCATGGGAGTGAGCCTTGCCACCTCTCAGCTTCCAACTGCCCAAACCACAAGTTTGCTCTTTGAAGCCCTCGCTGCATAAGGTCCCACAGGCCCTTATGGTTGGGTCCACTGTACAACAGGAACCTAGCTTGATAGGAGAGCTCTTCTTTGACCCCCCCCCCTTAGGAGTACTGTTTATGCTGTCCCCTTGGGCATGGCAGATTCTCCCTTCCCAGACCTTCTCTGACAGTCCCTCTCTGAGCAAGAAAGGGGGCAGAGGGTGGGGAGCTGGGAGAAGGGCAAAAAGGGAGAAGTGGGCGGGAGCTTGAGCTGAGTTCTGCTGGCAGGACCCAGATCCAGTTCAGAGCCCTTTGTTACTTTCTTAGTCACTTTGTTTTCCTGGGCTGAAAAGCTCTGAGCTCCCACAGCTGCGGATCCTTCCTCCCCTCCCCCTGCTCTCCCCCTTCTGCCCTGGCCACTTGGCAGAACAGGGTCCAGCCCCAGATGGGTGCTTGAGGCTGTTGTTCAGGCAACTGAAACTGACTTGCATCCCGTAAGTGGTGAGTCCTAGTTGCCCCTTTGGTTCTCAAATACCCAGATTCCAGTGGGTATGATCTTGCGATGTATGTAGGGGGTGGGCCTGGAGCCTGGTACAGTCAGGCAGCTTTCTTCCACTGAGCTTTCTTCTCCAGAGTTGTGGTCACCAGCAGACAGCCACGTGCCCCCTCACCTTCTACCGTGAGCCACACTGGTGGGGAGATCTCAGTTTTGCCCCCATCTTCCACCTCGCACCAGTACCGGCCGGCATCAGAACGCTCCACTGACTTCAGGCTGTGGAAACAGGACACCAGGCTCACCTCCCAAGGTCAAGGGGGGCAGCTCTGCTGGGCAGACTCAATGGGCTCAGCCTGCCCTTACTTCTGGAAGTTTCCACAGGTGGCCAAATAAAGAAACCACAGACCTCTGGGCATCATCAGCTTTGCCCCCAGCTCCCAGTGTCCCCAGGCTGGCATCCCACACCTTCCCCCACAGTCCTGCACCTGAGGAAGCCGATCCAGTGCTGCTCGCTGACTGAGACGTACATCTGATTCAAGCCCTGGACCATAGCCCCGTCCTTCATCCACAGTATGTCAGGATCCTCCATCCCCTCCACACTGCAGTTGAGACTCACCGGCTGCCCCTGAGACACTGTCAGCTTCACCGGGGCTCCCATGAGCTTCAGGCCTGTGCGGTGGGAAGGAGAAGGTTCAGCCCACTTGAGAGGTCCCCTGTCTCTGGACACATCCTCATCCTCTTCTAGAACCTAGCTTGTGTCAGGGGGCTCATTCTCAGCCAATGGCTAAGGCAGCAGAGGCAGGGCAGTGTGGAAGGGACTTAGACCTGGGCTGTGGGAAGGGGCACGACAGACTCTCCATTTCTGCCACTGCCAAGTTCCCCCCGTTGCTAAGGAAGTGATCTCTTCCCCATACCTCCCCCAAACCAAAAAGAAGTCAAGCCAGGCTGAAACAGTGGGGCGTTCCCACATACCTGGGGCAGGTACTGCCTTGTGACTGACTGCTGTACCCAGCCAGTACAACAGGCAACCAGTTCTCCACCCAAGATGTCAGCCCAGACCTGCACTGCAGCTGGCACCCCCCTCCCCGTACCCCACCCAGGCAAATGAAAGGAGGCTGAAGGAGGGAAGGAGGGAAGGAGGGGGTGCTCCCCTGAAGTGGAGAACATATGGCTGCAAAACCACGTCAGATCAAACACATGGCAGCCTTCCTGGCAGCCGCCTGCTCTATTAATACCTGAATGTGTGCAGGGGCGAGTGCTAGGAAGGTAGGAGGTAGAAGGGAGGGGCGGGGGGGGGGTGGACCTGAATGGGGAGCCCAAGACCCCTGAACTACTGTCAAACCAACAGAAGCCACCCTCGGAACACTATCCTGTGTGCGTGCCCGCGCACCGCCTGGTGTTTTTAAGCAGAGAAGGGCAGGCGAACTATCTGCATATCTGAAATCCAGTCCTGCCTCTTCCTGCCCTTTGCTGTGCGACCCTGGACAAATCCTACACTCTCTGAGACACACACCTTCCAGATCCTTGTCACTCTTTCACTTCCCTTCCCTGAGAGGCTGCGGGCGGTCTCGAGAGAGGGTGCCAGCTGCGTGCCTGCTGCCCTGTCCTGTTTCTTCCTTAGCCCCTCATCTGTCAGGACCAGTCACCGGACGGGAAGGCCGGCCTCACACACCCACACACGGGCAGCGGTCCCAGGGGTGTGTAGTGTAAACTTGAGGATCCGGAGTGCCGCAAGGAACGCTCCGGTGACTGTCAAATGCCTCCGTGGCTATTAGGGAACACAAGGCTAACCCCAAAAAGACTAGCCGCCTCGTCCCAGCCATCACCTCCAACAATCCCGGCTTCGGGAAGCTCCGTGGGCACAGGAACTAGAGGCTGCCCTGACATTCCCTGCGACCCGGCACCCTCACGGCCACTGCACAGAGGTGGTACCTCTGGGGTGCTCAGCCCCAGCCCCTGCCGTTCCGGAGAGAGACCCTGGTGTGTGGGGTGGGCAGGATGGGGTCCCCGGAACTGGGAGGGGAGAGCAAACAACTGGGAACATGGAGGTGGGAAAATCCGGGTGCAAACGCCCCCGCTCACCACACAGCCCCACTCCTCTCCTTTCCACCCCACCCGAGGAGCCCCGGGCGAGAGAAAGTTGGGGGTGGGAGCCCCGAGATCCAACAGCGAACACGCCGCTCCGCCCCAGCCCCAGCCCCCCCAGCCCAGGCCTTCCAGCGGGGTCCCCCCACCCAAATCTCTGGCCCGGCCGGGCCCGGGCTCCCACCCCGGCCGCGCCCCCCGCAGCCCCAGCGCCCCGCCGCCTCCCGGGCCAGCCCCTACCTTCGGCCACGGGCTCGGGGAGCAGCAGAGCGGCCAGACCCGCCAGCAGCGGCAGCGGCGGGAGCCCCGACCGCCCCATGCTCCGCCTCAGCGCCATCGGCGGCGACGCCGCACCATGCCGGGCCGGGCCCGCGAGCGGCCGGGGAGGAGGGCGGAGGAAGGAGGAGGAGGAAGGGGAGAGGAGGGTCCCGGGGGCGGGGGCCGGCCGGGGAGGCGGGGCTGCAGCCCGAGGCGCCGAGACCCGCGCCCGGGAAGAGACGCGGCGGCCTCCGTCAGCAGCGCGGGGTCGCCGGGGCCGCTCCCGGGCCACCGCGCTCCTTCCACGGCCGTCGCCGCCGTCGCCGCCGCCGCTGATTCATGTTCTTGGAGCCGCCGCCTCCTCCCCGGCCCTCCCGCCCGCAGCCGGAGCTGGTACCGCCCCCCCGCGGGGCCCCGGGCGGCTCGCCGGCAGCGCCAACCTGGCGGTTGCCATCCCGGTCCTCCGGCCTCTCCGGCCGATCCGCACCCACCCATGTCCCCAGCCCCGGCCAGCACCCCCTGCCCCGGCTACCCCAGCGCCGAACCCGAGGATCTGGTGGGTCCCCTGGATGGGCACCCCCGCCACGCCCCTCCTTTCCCCAAATACACTCCAGAATCTTTTCAAACCCACAACTCCAGATCCTGCCCCTGAAAACCTTGCTAGAAGAAGCCTCTGCCCCATCTCAACTTCTGTCCAGACTCCGATTCCGAAACCCAGCACCTGCCCCTCGGGACATAAGGCATCTCGGTGCCCTGACACTTCCAGCCACCAGCCCTCTCCCCCCACGTTGTCGTGACTCGGGTGACTCAGAGCTCCCACCGCAGGATCTACCAGAACCCCTTCGTGCTGCTTTCGGGAGCCTTTCACCCCCGTCCCCCAGTTCGTGCTCCACCTCCCTCCGCTTCACCCCCGAGACCTTGGCGTTTTCCAAGCTCTTCCTGGGAAGCCTCGGGTTTCGCCTGCTGTGCCAAAGCCCGGGAGCCCACCTCTGGTCGTTCTTCCTAGTTGCTTCCTCGGCTTCTAGCTACCCCTGCCCAGGGCATGTTGTGAAAGTTGGCTGTGTTATTACAATTTCCAATAAAACATTAGTTATTATTAATGGAACGCCTTGCACACAGTAGGCACTCTGTAACTAAATAGGCAGATGCCTGTTAAATCATTTCCTCAGAGCTTGGCCTGCCCCACAACCAGCAATCACTGGGGCGGCTGTGCCCACGGACACCCTGTCGGGCCGGTGCAGAACTGGGTCCAGATCCAGGTCACCAAGTGTTCGCCTCCCCTTTGCCCTCGCCTCTACGTGGGCCCTGAGGAGGGACCGGCCACTCAGTGCCCTGTGTTTCCGCAGCCTCTTTGGATCCTTCCAGGGATTCGCCTTCTGAGCAGCCGGACCCTGCCTCTTCCTCACTTGGCCCCATTAGTCCCTGTTTATTTCTTAATGACGGTGATAACAACAGCCGTGCTGGAGGCAGCCCCAGACCCCGTTGGGGCGCCCCCGGGCGGCAGCACGGGGAGAGACTCCGGAAGCCTGTCTGTTGGATCGCAGGGGCCGAGTCTTCGGTTTAGCTGAGCACTCTACCAATTTTCTTGGACACTGTGGGTTGGCTCCAGGACCCTTCCTTAAAGGAAAAAAAAAAAAAAATTGTTCGGTTCCAGAATCCACAGATTCTGAGCTTGGGCCGAGTCGTATCAGGGCAGGCAGGCAACAGTCTGGGACTGAAACCAGATTCGCAAGGGCCGCCGTACGGCAATGTGGCGGCTGCAGTCCTGCACTTGATTGAGTCCTTGTCACTTCTCAGGGCTCTCTCCCCCACCTCTCCTCTCCTGGGGACGACAAACTTGCAGTGGCAGGAAGCCTCCTTTTATCGACTCTGACTGATGTTGGAAAGACCCTTCCTAGAGAATGTTAAACCCAGAGCCCAAACCCAGCCTTCCGCTTCCTTCACTCCCCGCATCCCCTCCCCGCCATTTCCTGAACTCTGACAGAGAATCCCAGCTCAAGGGCCATCATTTCCTACCCGTCAAAATGGGCTTCTCGGACCTGTCATGGATGTCATTGCATTCTTTACTCGGAGCCTTGTCCAACTTCCTACCTCAGCTGCAGACTGGAGGCACATCGCTGTCACCCTCCAGCAGCACACTTTCCATGTGGGGCCAGGAGCCCTGAGTTCCTGCTTCCTCTACCCCTACTTCAGAATCCCTCTCAATCCTTAGGATTTCTACTTGCAGGGTAGGGCAGACTATAGGGCCCTGATCTTCAGAGTTCCCAGATCCAATAGGGTGCTTGCCTTCCTGAGCCCTTACACCCATTCTTCTTACCTATCTTCTCTCTCTCTCTCTCTCTCTCTCTCTCTCTCTCTCTCTCTCTCTCTCTCTGGTATAGAACATACTTTAAGAGTATGCAAGCAGGTGTGATTTTGTGGGAGAGGTGTGTAGGTGTGTGAGAGGGTGTGCATTGTGATATATGAGGGAGGGTGTGCATTTATGCAAACTCTAAATGTGACTGACACTTTGTGGGTGGATGGGAGAAAGTGTATGTGTGTGTGTGTGTGTGTGTGTGTGTGAGAGTGTGAGAGAGAGAGAGAGAGAGAGAGACTGGAGGAGGTTGGCTGCCTATGCCTGCAAAAATCTCCCTTCCTTTCATAAACGCATTGCTTGGAAGGAAACTAATCAAATCAACAGGAAATGTATTTGACCTAATGCAGGAGCAGCTGTCCCAGCAATTCCTGTCCTCAGAACAGAACAGGGGCCAGCTATGATCTATCCCTGGGGAGTAAGAAGGGGCTGCAAGGGAGAGGAAGGGCTCAACAGTCCCTTATACACAAAGCTAGGTTGAACCCTGCCATTTCCTTACTCAGGTGAATTAAGTATCTGCCCACTCTCTGCCTTCTCAGGAAGCAGCTGCTTCATCGTTTTTCAGAGTTTGGGGTGGGGGCGGGGGGGGGGGGAACAGTACACCAAGAGGATACCAAGGTGAGCCATGGAGTCCTGGTAGTTTCCCCAGCCCTATGATCAAGGACCTAGTCTTTCCCAACTACTGGTTAAAGAGGTGAGAGTTGGGAAGTTTCACTTAAGGAATGGGGCAGGCCACAGACTATGTTCCTCATCATCTTAGAGAAACAGGGAATCTGTGCCTGTGGGGCTTGGAGGATAACGACCTGCAGGTGTGATTCCAGGGCTGGTGGGGACTGTTGCTGCGCCTGCTAAATATACCTTGCCTGAAATTCCTAAGCCAAAAACAATGCCACTCCTTGCCAAAGATGAAGCAGAAAGGTAACTTCCTAGAAGAAAACAGACTTTGATTTATAATCATAGGGGACTTTCAAATAATCAGATTTCACCCCAAAAGCAGATTTAGGAAGTAGGAAGAGAGCAATAAGTTTGGGATTTCTGAACCAGCAGATGAGTCCAAATGTGTGAAAGAACAAAATTTGTCCTCTTCAAAATTTCACGTAGGGATGGCAGAGTTTCACCTAAAGAGGAAGTGTTTCATGTGTGAGTGTGAGTGTGTGTGTGTGTCTAAATGCCCCATATCTGGCCCTGGCCGGTGTGGCTCAGTTGGTTGGCCTGTTGCCAGTACACCAAAAGGTGGCAAGTTTGATTCCTGGTTAGAGCACATAGCCAGATTTGGGGTTTGATCCTGGTCTGGGCGCCTACAGGACGCAATTCGATGTTTCTCTCTCTCTCTCTCTCTCTCCTTTCCTCGCTCTCAAATCAATAAAAATATCCTCGAGTAAGGATTTAAAAAAATAATTATATCTGGCTGTCTGTATTTCTCTTTTTGACTTGGCCCTCTTTAACTGCAGCCTGGCAACTGAAGCACTTCTGACTCTATTTTTATAAAAAATGTTATTATAGAATATTTTTAAAAGTTTTTATTTACTGATTTGAGAGAAAGAGAAACATCGATTTGTTGTTCCACCCATTCACACACTCACAGGTTGATTCCTGCACGTATCCTGAACAAAGGTCGGACCTGAAAGCTTAGCAGCTCAGGAGGACCCACCAACCTACTGAGCTACATGGCCAGGACTTGCTGGAGTTTTTAAAAGCAAATCTTAGCTACATAATTTCAGCTGTAAATATTACACTACATATCTGTAACAGACTTTAAAAAAACTCTCCACATATAGATCCAGATGGTTATATATAGAAATGTTTATAAATATGAGTATATATAACAGTATATACATATATTTCCATTGTTAGCTGAGAAGGGTCAAAAAGGAAGACACCCCCATGGCAATAAGCATATCACCCAAATCTTTGTTTCTAATACCATTTTCTAATAAAGGGAACCAAAAGTTGCCCTAACCAGTTTGGTCAGTCAATAGAGCGTTGGCCTGAGGACTGAAAGGTCCTGGGTTTGATTGCAGTCAAGGGCACATACCTCCGTGGCAGGCTCGATTCCTGGCCCTGGTTGGGGCACTTCCTTACTTTCTGGAACTATAAAATGCTCCAGGCTCGATTTGTCTATTTCCTGTCCCAATCCTAGAATCAGCCATTTTTCCAAGGACTCTTGGTTTCTTTTGTTGTTGTTGTTAATCCTCACCCAAGGATATTTTTTCCACTGATTTTTTAGACAGAGTGGAAGGGAGGGGGAGAGACAGAGAGAGAGAAACATGGATGTGAGACACATCGATTGGTTGCCTCCATATGTGCCCCAACCAGGGCCCAGGGATCTAGCCTGCAATCGAGGTACATGACATTGACCAGAATCGAACCCAGGACCATTCAGTCCGAGGGTCAACACTCTATCCACTGAGCCAAACTGGCTAGGGCCAGGTTCAGTTTTTTGGCATGAAGCTTTTTGAGGAAATGGTTTGTTCTGTACTTCCAATTGTATCACATCAGGAGGACTTTTAAAACTGAGAACAGTGATACAAGGAAGGGCCTAGGGCAGTGGTCGGCAAACTGCGGCTCAAGAGCCACATGCGGCTCTTTGGCTCCTTGAGTGTGGCTCTTCCACAAAATACCACGTGCGGGCACGCACGTACAGTGCGATTGAAACTTCGTGGCCCATGCGCAGAAGTCGGTTTGCGGCCTGGGCGAGTCTATTTTGAAGAAGTGGCGTTAGAACACTCAAGGGGCCAAAGAGCTGCATGTGGCTCGAGAGCCGTGGTTTGCCGACCACTGGCCTAGGCCCTAGGGTAACAGGAGAGGGGCCAGGTGGAGAAATGAGCATAAGCTGGGCTGCTTTGTATTCCTTTAAGTTCATTTGTCCTTGAGTGTGGCTGGCAAATGGCATTAATTGGGTTTCTGCTATCTATCTCCCTGAGTGGGGTGATTTAAGCTACTAGGTGTGCCGGTTAATAGTACGGATTTTGTAATCAAAGAAAACACCATAATTTCAAGAGAAACATCAAAAGTGCTTTATTCAAAATGATGTCCATCACTAGCTACACATTCCCCTATCTTTCAGGTAATTTGTAGATACTGTCCCAATAGAACTTTTCTTGTGTTTTTTTTAAATATATTTTTTATTGATTTTTTACAGAGAGGAAGGGAGAGGGATGGAGAGTCAGAAACATCGATCACCTGCCTCCTGCACACCTCCTATTGGGGATGTGCCCACAACCAAGGTACATGCCCTTGACCAGAATCGAACTTGGGACCTTTCAGTCCGCAGGCCAACGCTCTACCACTGAGCCAAACCAGTCAGGGAAGAACTTTTCTTGTTTTGAGGCAAACCATTCAGAGACCCAATTTTCACTTCTTCCTATGTTTTGAAGTGCTGCTCGGAAAGTGTGTGTGCCATCGATCAGAACAAGTGGTAATCTGAAGGAGCAAGGTCTGGTGAATATGGCGGGTGGGTTAATACTTCCTTAACTGGTTTTGAAGTGTGTGATGGTGTGTCATCACGAAGCAAAATTACTTTGCTGTGTCTTCTGGCCCATTCTGATCATATTACGATCAAAGCCTGGTTCAAATTGATTATTTGTTGACGGTAGTGATAAGTATTAACAGTTTCACCTGGTTTTATTATTTTTTTAATATATTTTATTGATTTTTCACAGAGAGGAAGGGAGAGGGATAGAGAGCTAGAAACATCGATGAGAGAGAAACATCGACCAGCTGCCTCCTGCACGCCCCCTACCGGGGATGTGCCCGCAACCAAGGTACACGCCCTCGACCGGAATCGAACCTGGGACCTTCCAGTCCGCAGACCGATGCTCTATCCACTGAGCCAAACCGGTTTCAGCTTCACCTGGTTTTAGAAGCTCATAATACACCACACCTTCCTGATCCCACCAAACACAGAGCATTGTCTTCTTTCCGAAGCGATTTGGCCTTGCTGTCGATGTTGATGGTTGACCTGGATCAACCCATGATTTTGTGCGTTTGGGATTCTCAAAATAAATCCACTTTTCATCGACAGTCACAATTCAATGCAAAAAAGACTTTCTTTCGTGTGTTGAAGCAACATTTTACTGATGACTTTTTGGTTTTCCATTTGTATTTGGTTCAGTTGATGTGGCACCCATTTTCTTTCCTTTAAAATCTTTCCCATTGCTTGTAAACAATCGGAAATTGTTTGCTGAGCAAAGTTTAATCTTTCTGCAAGTTGTTTTTTAGTTTGACACTCATCTTTATCCAATAATGCTTGTAATTGTTGGTCTTCAAACTTGGTTGGTTGACCTGGACATTCTTTGTCTTTCACATAGAAATCATCACTTTTAAAGCATTTAAACCAGCGTTCACAACTTTCTTGAGATGGAGCATGTTCACCAAAAGCTTCCCAAAGTATACGATAACGTTTAGCAGCACTTTATTTCAAAATAAAATAATGAATTAAAACTTCCCGCAAATGCTCTTTTTTTGGCACGAAATTTGACATTTTTAAGCCTAAAAATATCTATGATGTTAACACCTTCAGCAAATTTGACATATGAAGTTTTGAAGCTTGTTGTCAATACAACAAAATAGCATACATATCAAATCGCATATATATCAACATATGTGTAACTCCATGTATTGAAAAAAATCCGCATTATTAACCGGTACACCTAGTTCTATAGAATACCTGAAAACTTGTTGGAAATGCAAATTCTTGGATCCTATTCCAGACCTACTAAATCAGAAACTTTTAAGGATGAGGACCAGCAATCTGTTTTAACAAGCCCTCTAGGTGATTGGTGCCTGCTGAAGTCTGAAAACCACTGGATTAATTATTGGCTGCCCTAAGATGGCCTTCAATCAAGCAATGACTTACTAAGGTCCTAAGTGCATGGCAATATGCTGGGTGTTGAGTGTTATGGAAAAGAAGGCCTGCCCTAGCTGGTTTGGCTCGATGGATAGAGCATCAGCCTGCGGACTGAAGGGTCCCAGGTTCGATTCTGGCCAAGGGCACATGCCTGGGTTGTGGGCTCGATCCCCAGTAGGGGGCATGCAGGAGGCAGCTAATCAATGATTCTCTCTCATCATTGATGTTTCTATCTCTCTCTTCCTCTCCCCTCCTCTCTAAAATCAATAAAATATATTTAAAAAAATATATTTTTAAAAAAGAAGGCCTGATGCCCCCAAGGAACTCACAGTCTATTCAAGGGAACAAGACACATGCTAGCTATAGTTGATATTTAGTAGTGCTTCCCAACGCGTCACACAAGTGGTACAGATGGAATGTTCCAAGACAAGTTCAGTGATTAACCAGGTTGGCCAAGGTTTTAGAGTTGACTCCAGCTAGGCCTTAAAAGAAGAGAAAGGAAATAGATCCAGAGACAGAGAAGCACAGAACAGACTGCAGAATCTCAGAGGGAAGGCAGGGGAGGGTGGGTGGGTGGGAAGAGATCAACCAAAAAACTTGTATGCATATATACATAACCCATGGACACAGACAATAGGATGGTGAAAGCCTGGGGCTGGGGGTGAGGACAGGCTAGAGGGGGGGGGGGGAGACCTATGTAATACTTTCAACAATAAAGATTTAATTTTTTTTAAAAAGAAGAAGAAGAGAAAGGCCCTGGCCATTGTGGCTCAGTTGGTTGAGCATCATCCCATGCACCTAAAAGTTGCCCATTCAATTCTGGGTAAGGGCACATGCCAGGGTTGCAGGCTTGATCCCCAGTGGGGGTGTGCAGGAGGTAGGCGATGGATGTTTCACTCTCACGTCGATGTTTCTCTCCCTCTCGTTCTCCCTTCCTTTCTCTAAAAATCAATTTAAAGAAAAGAAGAAGAAAGACTTTGGGATAGGGTGGAAGGGAAAACAAGATTTCCAGAAAGGGGCACTGGCATGCACAAAGGCAGAATGCTCCCTGAGGAAATGGCCTTGGCGGCAGTGGGCTGCTTTCTGCTCTCTTCTCTCCGCAGCTGCGTGCTGGCATGTAGGGTGCGGTTATCCGCGCTGGTGAGAAACGCTTTGCCTCTGTCGTGGGTGTTGTATGTGGAGAAGGGCCAGTGCCTGATGTACGGCCGAAGGATGTGTTCTGTCAGCACAGAACTCACGTCGTGGACACAAGGCCCGCGGAGCGCCTTAGCGCTCACTGGTCCCAAACTCCGAGCCGCCAAACCCCTGAGCAGGCGGAGCCAGGCCGGGGAGGCGGGGCCTCGCTGGGAGCGGAAGCTCAAATCTGGCGGCGGCGGAAGCCGGCTGGTTAAGATGGCGGCGCCCAGGGAGCCCGGGAACGAGTAGGTGGCTGGGCTGGAGAGACGGCCTTCGGGGGATCTCGGCGGAGGGCTCTGGTGCAGAGTATTTAGTTCCTCTGTCAGAGCCCGCCCGCGTGCGTCTGGGCTGCACAGGAGCGGCCGCGGCCCCGGCCCCTTGGGGTGTGGCGGTCCCGGGCGCGGCCCTGCATCCCCAGCAGCCAGGCTGAGACTCGGTGATTTCTCTTCGCGGACGCGGGTGGTCCAAGAGCACGCGCGACCGCGCAGCCTACGGGGCGTTGTGGGGCCCCGCAGTGTACAAGTGTCTTGGTGATGTTTACTCTTAAGTATTTTGTTATTTTTTTATGCTATCGTAAGTGGAATTGTTTTTCTTAATTTCACTTTCTGATCGTTCTTTGCTAGTATCTAAAAATACAAATTATATATATATATATAATTTTTTTACAGCCCAAAGTGTTTTACTAATTCAATACTTTTAGTCCGGGCATGTTTGCTCCAATTTGATAGAGTCCCCACTCCCTGGTATTTCTCTACCTGGCTCCTGGTGCATTTTCCTTAGTTCCCCTCAGGTTGTAACTGAGACTTTTTGTCATCCACAGGTTAATACAACCTAAGTTACCAGTAAATATTGTTGCTAGGCTGATGATATCAACGAAGGATAAATAGGAAAGGAATGGCAATAAGGCACGAATGAGGAGGAATGAGTTGACATGAATCCAAGGAAAAGGTCTTCTTTGATGCACAATAAAGAGAACCAGGGTTCAGTTAAAGAGGGCCCATCTTTATTGCTTTTAGGGGTGAATGAGAGGGAGTCCCCACACGGAAGCAGTTGCACTGGGGAGGCAGCTGGAGTGTCAAGATGCTGTCCAGACCAAAGCCAGGGGAGTCGGAGGTGGACCTGCTGCGATTCCAGAGTCAGTTTCTTGCATCTGGTGCAGCCCCAGCAGTACAATTGGTGAAGAATGAAAGTAGAAGAGGTGCCAATGCTAACCTGGACCAGCCTCGGCTGCAGGATCAGCGGGATGTGGTGATGCTGGACAGTGAGTGGCTGTGTGTGTGAGGCTGAGGGGGAGAGGGTACAACATCAGGGTCTCCTTCCCCTTCCTGTTATGGCTGGATTCTACCCATTATTATTTCATGCACTGCATAGCCTCTGTGGCTGCAACTCCATTTTACATAGGAAGAAACTGAAGCTCAAAGAGGTTAAGATCTTGCCCAAGGTGACACAGCTTGAGTCAGGGCTCCCCAGTAGCTGACTTTCTTTCTTTGGCTTTCCCCTAGCCTTCAGACTCTACCTGGTAAGGTATGAGTATCCTCATATCTGTCTACTGTTGTTTTATCCCTCAGATCTCCCAGATTTGCCCCCAGCTTTGGTTCCTGCTCCTCCAAAAAGAGCCAAGCCCAGCCCTGGCCGTCCCCTGGCTGACCATGTGGACCCTGAAGAGAGGCTGAACAGGCATGATCAGCACATCACTGCTGTCTTGACTAAGATTATTGTGCGTCTCACCCTGACTGAGTGGGACAAGGCATCCTGGGGCACAAAGGATATTGGGTGGGGGTGGTGAGCCTTATGAGTAAAGGGTGATTTAGAAAGATGGGACTTTATTCCCCTGCAGTGAGGTGGGGGTCTGGTGTAGGATCACTGTGCCCTAAAAAGCAAGGTGGGTTTATCACTTCATAGAGTGAGATTCTAGTTATACAGAACTGGGGCTACTAGCATAGGCTCCAGCCTGGGGAAGTCTCTGTGTCCTCACTTCTTTGTCCTCTGTTGCGCAGGAACGAGATACAAGTTCAGTGGCTGTGAATCTGCCTGTGCCCAGTGGTGTCGCATTCCCCCCTGTATTCCATCGCTCACAGGAGAGACAGGTAGACAGGGGTAACCATAGGTGGTACTTAGGGTACAGTCAAGTGAACTTCCTAGCGCATCTTCTGCAGATTGGGAAACTTAATAATAAGCAATTCTGATGTTAAAGTGGCACCATACTAATTACTTTATATGCATTCTTTTATTTAATCCTCATAATAACGATGTAAGGTAAGTAACATTATCCCCATTTTTTCAAAAGATAAATGACTTGTTCAACACCATATATCCAATAGATAGAAGAGTCGGAAATTCAACCCAATTCTATCAGACTTCAAGACCTGTACTCCTATAGTGGCCTGCTTTTTCTGAGGACTAGGGATGTGACCGTTGGAGATTAAGCAATTTGCTTTTATCTCTTTGTCCCAGTGACTAGTATGAAGAGGTTGAGAAGAGAATGGGGTAAGGAATATCAGTCTCACCTGAGTTTTCTTTTTGCTCCTTAGAGGAAGCCAGCAACATCTGGTAAGAGAAGCATCTTTGCCCAGGAAATTGCAGCAAGGAGAGGATCTGAAGCCAGCATCCCACCAGTTAGAGGAGTTGTGTCTACCCAGGACCAACCAGAGGGTGAGCTGGGGTTGAAGAGGCATGAGCTTGGCTTTTTTGTAACGCAGGATGATAGAGTGATCTTTGGATATACATGTTCCCTGCTTCAAATATGAATTGCATTTGAGCCATTTAAAGAGGAAGCTGTTCTATATCCTCATTTAGAGTATTGAATAAGGGTGGCTTAGGTCCACATCTGGGACTTAGGAGCAGGGAGAGAGCAGGCCAAGGACAAGGATGGAAATGGCAAAGACAAAAAAAAAAAAAAAAAGAAAAAAGAAATGGCAAAGACTACAAAATAAAGATAGAAGCCAAGATTCCTTTAATAATGCAAATTATTGTGGAAGAGCTGGGGGCATGCCTTTAACATGCAGCCTGAACATCTAAGAACATGGTCAGAAAGTAGGATGTTTCTAAGGGAAATCTTCTCATATAAGTCCAAGGGGAAGAATGAGTAGGAGGTGGAGGTAGGGATCTCTGCTCTGTGCCTAGGAAAGCTCTGGGGCCTCCATCTCTCTCCAGGCCTAATGGGATTGGAGAAGAGGGCCAAAAAGCCCAATTGGTACGAGGCAATGATGAGGCAATGAAACTGATCATACACTTCTTCCAGGTGCTGTGACCTGTGAGTCACTCACACCCAGGGAGCAGGATCACCAGCTTCCATGTGGCAGCCAGAACTTCCAGAGACCCCATCTGGTCACAGGAAAGGGGCTCAGGGACCAGGAGGCTGAGCAGGAAGCCCAGACCATCCATGAAGAGAACATAGCAAGACTGCAAGCTATGACTCCTGAGGAGATCCTGCAGGAACAGCAGAGGTTGCTCGCTCAGCTTGGTATGGGTACCTGGCTTTCCTGCCAAGGCTGGGCTAGGAAGGGACTGCTACTTATTGAGGAAAGCTTACTGTGATTGCCAGGCATTATGCTGAGTACTTTACATCATTCTGTCCTCAAACTGTTCCTGTGAGGGAGGTGGTACCAATCTCGTTTACTTATGGAAAAAACAAAAAGAAAAAAACGTGAGGCTCAAAATTTTAAGAAATTGCCCTGGCCGGTTGTTCAGTTTGTTAGAGTAACGTCCTGATGCACAAGGTCATGGTTTTAATCCCTGGTCAAGGCGCATACAAGAAGCAACCATTGAATGCATAAATGAGTGGAACAACAAATCGATGTTTCTCTCTCTCTCTCAAATCAATGAATAAAAAATTTTATAAAGCAGTAAAAACAAAAATTAAAAAAAATTTTTTTATTGATTTCAGAGAGGAAGGGAGAGAGAGAGAGAGATAGAAACACCAATGATGAGCCCTAGCCGGTTTGGCTTAGTGGACAGAGCATTGGCCTATAGACTAAAGGGTCCTGGGTTCAGTTCCAGTCCAGGGCACATGCCTGGGATTGTGGGCTCGATCCCCAGTTGGGGGCGTGCAGGAGGCAGCTGATCAATGATTCTCTCTCATCATTGATGTTTCTATCTCTCTTTCCCTCTCCCTCTCTAAAATCAATAAAAATATATTTTTAAAAAAGAAAAGAAAAGAAACATCAATCATGAGAGAGAATCATTGATCAGCTGCCTCCTGCACACCTGCTACTGATGATCGAGCCTGCAACCTGGGCATGTGCCCTTGACTAGAATCAAACCCAGGACCCTTCAGTCCGCAGGCCAGCGCTCTATCCACTGAGTCAAACTGGCTAGGGCCAAAACAATTTTTAAGAAATTCTCCCCCAGATCACATAGCTGGAAAGAAACATGGATGAGATGTAAACCCAGGTCCATGTGGTCTCACAGGCCCTGATCTTAACCACTCTGCTGTGTGTATTGTACTACCTAGTATAACAGCTATTCTCTAGTATTGCTGCAGTACACTCTACTATATGATGCTCTACTATACTAATCCTCCCTCCTAGTTTCTGTGCACCAAGTCAGTCTTATTCCAAACTATATCTAGCCTGGCCTGTGTTGCTCAGTAGTTGAGCATTGACCCATGAACCAAGAGGTCATGGTTCAATTCCTAGTCAGGGTATATGCACAGGTTGTGGACTTGATCCCTGATGTGGGGCATGTAGGAGGCAGCTGATTGATGATTCTCTCTCATCATTGATGTTTCTTTTCTTAAAATATATTTTTATTGACTTCACAGAGGAAGGAAGCGGGAGAAATGGAAACATCAATGATGAGAATCATTGATTGGCTGCTTCCGCTTCCTGCACCCCACCCCCACCCCCACTGGGGATTGAGCCCACAATCTGGGCATGTGCCCTGACTGGAATCAAACTATGACCTCCTGGTTCATAGGTCGACACTCAACCACTGAGCCACACTGGCCTCGCTGATCATTGATGTTTTATCTCTCCCTTTCTCTGAAATCAGTCAGTAAAACTATATCTAGCACCTATATAGAGCATAGCTTATATTAGGTTTTTAGTGAATATTTGTGCATAAATAAATTAGCTACAAGTGAGAGAAATTTTCCCCCTAAATGCCTTCATTTTCACCCTTGGCGACATTCATTCATTTACTCCACAGCCACTTTGGGCCTATGACCTGGAGCCAAGCACAGGGATGGGCATAAACATGGGCCAGTGGACTGTGAAGGTGGAGGCAGAAGTGGGCAGGCAGGTCCCAGTGACAGTTATGGGTCATTGAGGCCCCACCAGAGCCCAGGGGCCTCAGTCCAGGGCTGGAAGTAGCTTGGTCTTGGCACCTATAGGCAGTATTCAGGTTTCAGGTCTAGAGGAGGTTAGGGAAGATCCACCTTCATCCCCTCTTTCCACCCCCTCTCCTCTAGATCCCAGCTTGGTTGCTTTCTTGAGATCTCGCGGCCATACCCATGAGCAAGCGGAAGAAAAGGCCATCAAGGAGCAGAGGGCAGGAGGACCGTCTGTAGAGGTCACTGGAGAGGAGCCCATTAGGCCAACTTCTGCCAGTGACCCTAGGCAGGAAGATGAGCTGGAGCCAGGAACCCCAGGTTTGGAGGAGGGGGGCATCTTTTGGGGGAATAAAAGGAGAGGAAAGAATTCCTTCTGTCGGATGAGAAAAGAGAATCGCCTCTGTCCTTGAACATCTAATGTGAATCTTCGTTATTGCCTTGAAATCTGTCTTCCTTTATGGACATGTATATTCTTTCTGCACATGCTTCCTGTTTTCCTGTCCTGTTACTTCTCCTTTTCCCCCTTCCCTGGTAAAAGGCAGCAATGTGTGATGGCTGAGTGGCCCCCTCCCCCGGCAGAGCATCTTCTCCCTGCCTTGGCAATAGCTGCCCCAGCTGTGGTTCCATCCATCCCAGTTTTCTGCTTCTGCTCTCAGAGTTGGGGGAAAGATGGCAGGGCCAGGATGATGGGAGAAGAGTGATGCAGGTCTTATCGATATGCCAGACCTGAAGCAGAGAGGCCAGTGGGAGCACTCATTTCCCAGGAACTTGATTATTTTATTAGTGATTAACAAAAGAAGAAATTGAATTATGAGAGCCAGGACCTCCTGCCCCTGGATGAGCTCCAGGCCAGCTGAGCAGGTTGGGTGTGCGTTGGGGTGAGGAAGGAAGAGGTGGTTGGTGTGTGTTTTTGTATCTTGCCTCCCTGAAGCAGTATAGCTACCCCCACTCCTTGTCCCCTCTTCTCTGCTCCTGTGGGAGGTTGATACTAAAGAGTGAGACTATTTTTTCCCTGATATATGTGGTCCTCCCTTCCTTCTCTGCTCCTTCTCTCTTCTCTTCTTAACTTCTCCTCTTCCCTTTCCCCTCCCAAGGAATCCTTGGGGTCAGTTAGGGGCTAGAGCCCATGGACTAGGTATGTTCTGCCATATCGGGGCCAGGACATTTGCCCAGTTCCCAGGATGAAGACTGGGACCCCAGTGGCTCAGTGAGCCGAGTCCCTTAGGGAATACTACTCTGCTTCCATCTCCCCAGCTCTGGCACTGCCTGTGGCCCCCCACAAGGAGTGGCTGCACATGGACACTGTTGAGCTGGACAAGCTCCATTGGACCCAGGACCTGCCCCCACTCCGGCGGCAGCAGACACAGGAGGTGAGGAGCTCCAGCTGGCCTACAAGGGGTGGATTGGGTGAGAGTGGAGCTGCGGCTCTTGTACCCAGAACCCAAGCTCAGGTCCTTTTGTTCCTTGAGCTTGAAAAACATCTCTTCTTGCTCACCTTCCTGGCACCGTAGGCCAGAGGAGCCCATTTCTAATCAGATGAAGAGTCAGGACCTAAGACCGAAGAGGCCTGGGATTAAAGGTGAGGGTGGGTGTGGGGAAGTTGCTGCTGCCCCAGCCCATAGACCTCTTTTCTCTTCCCATTAGAGGATGCAGGCCCGATTCAGTCTTCAAGGAGAACTGCTGGCTCCCGATGTGGACCTACCCACCCACCTGGGACTGCACCACCATGGAGAGGAGGCAGAGGTGATCATGGGGCCCAGGGAGGACTGGGCAGCTTTTAACAGCCATGGAAAAGGACCTCTGGTCAGATGCCTTGGCCCTCCTATTGCGGTTCATGGCCCATTGCATCCATTCAGGTTCTTAGCTCACAGTCTTTCTCCTCGTTCCCTCACTTTCCAGTCAGTTGCCAGTTCTCTCACTTCCCCTTGATGCTTCTTAGATAAGAGCCTTGCTCCCTCTTGTCTGCTCAGTCACCATGTCTTCCAACTCTCTGCCATGTCATTCCAGTCCACCCCTCTTGAGGCTGCCACGCTGATTCCCTCTGGTCCAGCTCAGGCCAACTTGCCTTAGAAAGTTCCCTGGCTCTTTAGCCCCATAAGACAGTCCTTCCATAGTCTGTCCCTGCCCCCTCACTTCTGCCGCACCATTCTGTTGCCCTCTCCCCACATACATCCTATGCTTAAGGACCTCCAGGGCTCAGCTCCTGAAGCCTGCTCCAGGGAATGAATGCCTTTACCCTGTGCTCCAGGCCAGGCCATGGAAGCTCTGCCCACCCACTAAGAGCACATCACTTCCCAGTTTTCTCTTCTTTCTCTCCTGTTGCAAATTAAATACTAATTATCTTCCTTCTAATCTGCTTTATGTCATGGTTATTTGTATGCATATCTTATCTTCTTTACCAGTTTGAGGATCTTTTGAGAGAGAGATGTATCTTTGTCTTCCCCGTGACTTCTAACCCAGTGCTTGGCATATAAGGGTTGCTGTGTATTTGTTGGGGGTGCTGCCATGTATCTTGACTCTTTGTGACTTCTTGTCCCTGCCCCAGAGAGCGGGGTACTCCCTACAGGAGCTGTTTCACCTGACACGCAGCCAGGTGTCCCAGCAGAGAGCGCTAGCACTGCATGTGTTGGCCCGGATCATCAGCAGGGTGAGTGGACTGCTGGCTTGGTCCTTCCCACCCTCACACCTCACCTCTCAACCTTAAGACTTTCCCACTTCCTGTCCTTTTCACTCTGGCTCACTAGTCCATACACCAGCTGTCTGGGTCAGACTGAGAACAGATGGGCAAGTGAATGGTTTAGGACAGGATGGGGAATGTCTGGCCCTGCCAAGGCATTAGTGGTGATTTAATTAAATGTTTGACCAAATATAGCAGGCTATATTTGTTGTTGTTGTTAATCCTCACCCGAGGATATTTTCCCATTGATTTTCAGAGAGAATGGAAGAGAGGGGGAGAGTCACAGAGAGAAAAACATTGATGTGAGAGAGACACATCAATTGGTTGCCTCCCACACGTGCCCTGACACGGGCAGAGGTCAAGCCTTCAACTGAGGTACAAGGTACATGCCCTTGACCAGAATCTTAACTCGTAACCCTTCAGTCTGCGGGCCAATGCTCTAACCACAGAGCCAAACCAGCCTAGAGCAAGGCTAATTTTAAGTTGGTAATTTTGTGTGGCCTGCGAATGATGTTATAAATACCCAAATGGCCCATGGTAGAAAAAATGTGTCCCACCCTAGTTTAGGACAAAGTCTCTGTAACTTCCTCCTGCATGCTTTTCTCCTCTTTCTCCCAGGCCCAGGCTGGTGAGTTTGGGGACCGTCTAGTGGGCAGTGTCCTGCGCCTTCTTTTGGATGCTGGTTTCCTTTTCCTGCTACGCTTCTCCCTGGACGATAGAGTGGATGGGGTCATCGCAGCTGCTGTTCGCGCTCTTCGAGCTCTGCTGGTGGCTCCTGGAGATGAGGTACAACAGGGATAAGAATGGGGCTTTCTTATATCAGGGTCCCTACTGTTCCTGTGGTCGTGCCCTCATTGTGCTCCAGGCAGAGCAGAGGATGGGATAGCAGCATCACCATCTTCTTTTAAAGGCCACAAAGCCTGGAGCCTTACCCTTCTCTCTCTCTCTCTCTCTCTCTCTCTCTCTCTCTCTCTCTCTCTCTCTTTCTTTTTTGCTTTGTTTTGCTTTGTTTTGTTAGTCTCACTCAAGGATATTTTTCTCATTGAGTTCTAGAGAGAATGGAAGGGGGTGATGAGAGAGAGAGAGAGAGAGAGAGAGAGAGAGAGAAACATTGATGTGAGAGAGACATATCGATTGGTTGCCTCCTGCTCATGCCCCAACCAGGCCAGGATCAAACCTGCAACCCAGGTAAATGCCCTTGATCAGGAATCTAACCCGCCACCCTTCAGTGCATGGGCCGATGCTCTATCCACTGAGTCACAGCGGCCAGGATGCCCTTCTCTTATTTGTTGATGGTTCCACTCTCTATTCCTGGGCCCATTTCGTGCTTGACCCCTTCTTCCTACCCCATTCTCTTTCCTCTGGCAGGAACTCCTCGACAGCACCTTCTCCTGGTACCATGGAGCTATGGTGTTCCCGCTGATGCCCACCCAGAAGGACAAGGACGATGAGGATGAAGATGAAGAGCCCTCAGGAGAAAAAGCAAAAAGGAAGAGCCCTGAGGAAGGAAACCAGCCTCCATCTGACCTGGCCCGACATGATGTCATCAAGGTAAAGATGCTGGGACAGCTGCCTCTGTCCCATGACCTCGAGGGCATGCACATGTTAGGCAAGAGGGGTCATCAAGGCCTGGGGTCCAGCTGCATTTGGCAGTAGATTTATCTCTCTCATCCCCAGGGGCTTCTGGCCACCAATCTGCTGCCTCGGCTGCGCTATGTGCTAGAGGTGACCTGCCCAGGACCTTCCGTGGTCCTTGACATCCTGGCAGTACTCATCCGCCTGGCCCGGCACTCCCTGGAGTCAGCCACAAGGGTGAGAAAACGGAGACAGAATGGGAAGAGAGTCCAGCTGGGCCTGGTCTTGACCCTCAGCCTCCCTACCTCCCTTCCCTCCTGTTCCCCACAGGTCCTGGAGTGCCCTCGGCTGATAGAGACCATAGTTCGAGAGTTCCTGCCCACCAGCTGGTCCCCTGCGGGGGTGGGGCCTACCACCAGTCTACACAACGTACCCTGTGCAGCTGCTATGAAACTTCTTCGTGTCTTAGCCTCAGCTGGTAGAAATATTGCTGCCCGGCTGGTAAGCAGGACACAGGACGGGGGTGGTGGCGGTGGTCCTCAAGACAGTGCCGGGCTAAGGGCTAAGCATGGCCACCGGACTCTGGGTGGGGTGCTCATGCCATCTTTCTCTTTGTCTTGATCCAGTTGCTTAGAAATGCAACAAAAACCACCAGTCAGAAACCTAGTCAGCTGGAGCCTAGTGTATCCTGTAGGCCTACTCTGCTCTCCTGTGAAGGGAGGGCTCCCAGGCCAGAAGAGCCACATACAGATACGCACACATCACCCATAGCCAAGTAGCCCTAGAAAAGGTGCCCAGCGTGTGCTTGCTAAAAGGGAGAGGAAGGGGAAGGTGGGAGAGGCGGGCAGGTGAGGCAGTTACACCCTGGCCCGGAGCTATGGAACCGGAGGGGCCTGGAACAGGGCTAAATTGAGTCAGTCTCCATAGTGAGGAACCTGAGGTTACTTGAGACTCCCAGCTGACCCTGATCCCCAGACTTCCTGTCCACCCTCAGTTGAGTAGTTTTGATCTCCGGAGCTGCCTGTGCCGCTTTGTAGCTGAGGCTCCTCAGGAACTGGCCTTGCCCCCAGAGGAAGCTGAGATGCTGAACACGGAGTCCTTCCGCCTGTGGGCTGTAGCAGCCTCCTATGGCCAGGGCTGTGACCTTTACAGGTGAGGAGAGACAAGAGGTAGGCTCCCTGGGAGACCCCCAGTTCTGCACTCTTGCCTAACCTGACGATTCAACCTTGCCCAAGGTTGCAAGCTTGGAGGGAGGCTGAAAATGAGGACGAGGGATTCTGGGAGTAATGACCAAACGGGAGAGGGGAACCAATTCTGTGCGGTTGTGTAGATCAGGTTCCCCGTTGGGGGAAGCCTTGAAGGGCTGCCTCCTTCCCTTCAGCCCCCAACTTCCCTTCCTTTCCTCTTTTTTTTTTTAAAAAATATATTTTTATTGATTTCAGAGAGGAAGGGAGAGGGAGCGAGAGAGAGAAAGATTAATGATGAGAGAGAATCATTGATCGGCTGCCTCCTGCATGCCCCACACAGGGTATTGAGCCTGCAGCCTGGGCATGTGCCCTGACTGGGAATCGAACCGTGACCTCCTGGTTCATAGGTTGACACTCAACCACTGAGGCACGCCGCCCGGGCTCCTTCCCTCTTGAAATCTCCCAGGATTACCCAGCCTGGGGTCTCTCCCTCTGGTCCTCCTTAACTATACTGCAGAGCTCTGGGGCAGGCCTGCCTTGTACTTACGTCTCTCTCTCTCTCTTCTACACTGAGAGGCAGTCATTGTTCTCCCCAGGGAGCTATACCCAGTGCTGATTCGGGCCCTGCAGGTCATGCCTAAGGAGCTCAGCACTCACCTCTCACAGCCCCTGTCCATGCAGCGGATAGCCGCATTGCTCACTGTCCTCACCCAGCTGACCTTGGCAGCCAGCAGCACTGCCCTGCAACCCAGCAGGTAGGTTACAGCCCTCAGCGGCCAGGAGAGACCTCCTACCAGGAACTCTGGGGCAGGCAGGAGAGTTCCTCCCCAGGGAGAGGGTGGCTAGAGCTTAGAGGGGTGTCCAGGCAGCCAGATCCTCACTGTGGCCCCTTTGGCATTCCTGTAGTGACTCTGCTGAGGCTGGTCTGTCGGCCACCCCTTCCTTGATCACTTGGACACAGGTGTCTGGGCTCCAGCCTCTTGTGGAGCCATGTCTAAGACAGACCTTGAAGTTGCTGCCCAGACCTGAGATGTGGAGAGCTCTGGGCCCGGTGCCCACTGCCTGCTTGCTCTTCCTAGATGCCTACTACCAGACCTGGAGCCAGCAGGTAGGTGTTGCCCGCCTGCCTTCCACCATGCCCTGGGTGCCCTGCCTCAGTCTTAACACTCCACCCTCTTTCTCTCCTCACCTCTCCACTCCTGCCTCCCAATCCCACATTCTCCTACTTTCTACCTTTTCCTTCCTACCTTTCGTTCTCTTTCCACCTCCATACTCAGTGGAGCTTCCAAAAGCCATGGTGGGGACCCGAGAACCCCAGCAGCAGCTCTGCCTCCATGGAGCCCTTATGCTCTCTCAGGACCCCTCTCAGCGGGTTCCAGAGCAACCTCAGGGTCTTCTCTCCCGCCACAAGCGTCAGAAGGCAGAAACCTCCAAACACTGACTCTTGGGCTCTTGGAATTATGGACTTGGCCTGGGTCCACAGGGTCTAGGAGATGGGTGTCCTGGGCTGTCAGCTCAGTGACCCCCTTGGTCCTCCAGCCAGACTTGTGCCCAGGGGATTGGCTTCAGGACATGGAGCGCCTGTCGGAGGAGCTGCTACTGCCCCTGCTGAGCCAGCCCACTTTGGGCAGCCTGTGGGACTCCCTTGGGTATGTGCTGTGTGTGTGGTGGGGAGGTAGTTGTTCTCCTTGTGGGACTCCGGGGTCTGCCTCCCTGGTCCATCCCAGGTGGAAGCCCTCAGCCTGAGGGAAACCTGACTCCTATTAGGCCTCAGCTGGGGACTCAGGAAGGTGGGCACTGGTCTGCGCTGGAAAGCCCCTCTCAGTTTCTCCGTTCTGCCTCAGGCGCTGCTCTCCTCTCTGCAACCCACAGTCCTGTGCTCCGGTCCCTGAAGCTCTGCCCAGCCTCGTGTCACTGGGCTGCACAGGAGGTTGCCCCCCTTTCAGTCTGGCTGGCTCAGCCTCACCCTTCCCGGTTCTCACTTCCCTCCTCACTCTCTTCAACACGCTGGCCCGGATCCACAAGGGGCTATGTGGCCAGGTGAGCCCTGGGCACCTGGTTAGATTCCAGGCAGGGGGCCAAGATGCCAGGAGTCAGAAAGAAAGTGGGGAGGGCTCCCCTTGGGGAAAGGAGGCCTCTTCTGCCAGCACCCATTTTTCTGAGTTTGGCTGGGGAGAAAGCCGCCACCTGGGGACCCCCAGGAGAGATCAGCATCACCTTCTAGACCTGAACAAGCTTGCTTCTCCTCAGCTGGCTGCTGTACTGGCTGCCCCTGGACTCCAGAGCTACTTCCTCCAATGTGTGGCTCCTATGGCTGCCCCGCTCCTCACACCCTTCTCTGTGTGGGCCCTGCGCCACGAGTACCACCTGCAGTATCTGGCACTCAGCCTGGCTCAGAGAGCAGTAGGTACCCCCAACCCCCTACCCCGCTATCTACTCCCTCTGCCCCACATTATCTGCATTCTGCTTCTGTGCAACCTGTGCTGCTCCTGGCAGGCAATGCAGTTTCTACTTTCCTCCAGATACGCCCTTCAGCACATATCTTTGCTTATGTCCTCATCCTCACTTCTATTTGCTTTGTCCCCTTTCAACCCTTGAGCCCCCCACCATCTGTCCACAGGCAACATCCCAGCCGGTGCCGGCCACCAATGCTGCCCTCCATCATGGCATGGCCTTGGCTCTGCTGAGCCGGCTGCTGCCCGGAAGCGAGCACCTTGCCCATGAGCTACTGCTGAGCTTTGTATTCCGGCTGGAGTTTCTCCCGTAAGTCCAGAGTTGGTGGCATCAACTCAGCCCTTTGAGATGAGTACTGTGGTTATTGACAGAAGCAGGCTTAAATTGGGAGACAGGAGACCTGGGCTTAATTCTCTTTCTTCCATGGATTACCCTTAACCTGTCTGAGCTTCCATTTTCTCATTAGTGAAATGAGTTGGTGATTACCACATTAGAGAATTATGAGACTTCAGCGTGACTGTATGGTATATAAACTAGTATACACATGTAATAGCCAACAGTTCCGAGTGCTGACTTTGTGTCTGGTATTCCCTTAAGTATTTGACTATCTTTTAAGCATTTTACCCTCACCATGAGCTAGGTATTACTATTTTTTAAATTATTTTTTAATTACAGTTGACATACAATATTGTATTCGTTTCATGTGTACAACATAGTGATTAGACATTTACACACCTTACAAAGTGGTCCCCCAATAGATTAGCATTTCCATTATCACCGTTTTACCATGAGGAAACGGAGGTACAGAGACGTTCTGTAAACTTGCACCTAGGCAGCTGGCCCTAGTGTCCGTCCTCCGAACTGCCACCCACACATGAAAGGGTGTCGGGAACTGGGAAGACCTAGGAACCTCTCTGGGAAGCCCTGGAGAGCTGGCATGGCCTTCTGGGTGCTGTGGGTCCAGCCCTTATTTTAACTTTTGGGTTCTGTTACAGGGAAAGAACATCAGGGGGTCCAGAGGCAGCCGACTTCTCGGACCAGCTGTCCTTAGGGAGCAGCAGGGACCCTGGGTGTGGGCGAGGGGCTCTGCTGGCTCAGGCCTGCCAGGACCTCCCCAGCATTCGCAGCTGCTACCTGACCCACTGCTCCCTGGCCCGAGCCAGCCTGCTAGCCTCTCAGGCCTTGTACCGAGGGGAGCTACAGCGAGTCCCAGCTCTGCTGCTCCCCTTGCCTAAGGAGCCTCTGCTGCCCACTGACTGGCCTTTCCTGCCCTTGATCCGCCTCTACCACCGGGCCTCAGACACCCCCTCAGGGCTCCCTCCTGCGGACACTGTGGGCACAGCCATGCGGGCCCTGCAGTGGGTGCTAGTTCTGGAGAGCTGGCGCCCCCAGGCCCTCTGGGCTGTGCCTCCTGGTGCCCGCCTGGCACGGCTCATGTGTGTGTTCCTGGTAGACAGTGAACTGTTCCGGGAGACCCCAATACAACGTCTGGTGGCAGCCCTCCTGGCCCGGCTCTGCCAGCCTGAAGTCCTGCCAAACCTCAACCTGGATTGCCCACTGCCTGGCCTGACATCGTTCCCTGACCTCTATGCCAACTTCCTGGAGCATTTTGAGGCTGTCTCTTTTGGGGACCACCTCTTTGGGGCTCTGGTACTCCTTCCCCTGCAGCGTCGGTTCAGCGTCACCTTTCGCCTTGCCCTCTTTGGGGAGCACGTGGGAGCCTTGCGAGCTCTGGGGCTGCCTCTGACCCAGGTACTTTCTCAGCCCAGCACAGCCTATCGTGGGCACCTACACTGGGCTTTGGGGGCAGTGGTGGCAGTGGGGAGCTTGGGGAGCCTCCGGTTCCTTACCTGCCTCTTGGGGGCTTTGAGGAGATTAAGAGAATCCATGAAAAGGGTTTAACGTGGTATCTGGCGTGTAGTAGATGTTTGTTCAAGACACAGCTTCTTGCTCATGAGGTGCTATGATCTAGATAAGAGATGTCCTAAATCCCCAGGTAGTTCTAAATTATTCAGATTTTAGGTGCTAAGTCAGTATGCAGAGAAAGGAAAGTTGGCTTCCCATAAGGAGAAGGCTTTGTGGAAGAAATGGCAATTGACCTAGCATTGCCCAGGAATATACCTAGTGGAACAGCATGAGCAAAAGCTCAGAGGCAGAGAATAATATGACAGGGCCTGGGAGGAGGGAGAGTCTAGAACAGATTTAAGTTTGGAAACTTGTTGGAAAAAAGCTAATAAAGTCTTAAGAGCGCCTCAAATATCAGCCTAAGGAGTTAAATTTATAAACTGTAAAGAGCTTTTTTTTTAAGACTTTTTTTTTTTTGCACTGTGTAATTCTTTTATTTTCTGCATATTAGTGCTTTACCAACACTACAACCATTAAAAACACAATTCCAGGTACTTTTACTTTTTAGTTTGGGGCAATCAGTCTACAGACTCATTTACTTATATTAGACAAGATTAACCTCATTCAAAACTTACTGTAGTTTATAAATTCACATAAATACAGAAATTGATGCAATTAAACAAAAACTTCAGGATCTCAAGATTTTGTTTTTAAATTTTCATTATAACATTCTGATAAACTTAAAATAGAAATATTTTAGTATATAAATATATTTCACATGTATATAAAATATGAATGTATATTTTACATAAAAACTACATTTTTTAATTAAAAAGAACATTATTACCTTAATGTGGTTTTTTAAAATATATTTTATTGATTTTTTACAGAGAGGAAGGGAGAGGGATAGAGAGTTAGAAACATCGATCAGCTGCCTCCTGCACACCCCCCATTGGGGATGTGTCTGCAACCAAGGTACATGCCCTTGACCGGAATTGAACCTGGGACCCTTCAGTCCGTAGGCCGACGCTCTACCCACTGAGCCAAACCGGTCAGGGTTTAATGTTATTTTTAAAAAATAATTCTTTAATATATATTTTTATTGATTTCAGAGAGGAAAGGAGAGGGAGAAAGCAATAGAAACGTCAGTGATGAGAGAATCATTGATCGCTGCCTTCTACACATCTCACACTGGCGATTGAGCCCACAACCTGGACATGTGCCCCGACCGGGAATCAAACAGTGATCTCCTGGTTCATAGGTCGACGCTCAACCACTGAGCCACGCCAGCTGGGCACCTAAATGTTCTTAATGTTCATAATCCCACTGTTCAGTGGTAACTATTTTGATTTTGATTTATCTTTTTCTAGTCTTATTTATATGCATATATATTTTTATAAAATTGGGATCACTGCATGTTTTCTTATGATTACATAATAAGTATTTTCCATATCATTAAGTATTCTAAGAAATCAACATTTGTTGTTGTTATATAATAATTCATTGTGTACCCCACTTTATTTTATCGGAACCCATTAACGTTGTTTCTGATTTTTTTTTTTTTTTAAATATATTTTATTGATTTTTTTACAGAGAGGAAGAGAGAGGGATAGAGAGTCAGAAACATCGATGAGAGAGAAACATCGATCAGCTGCCTCTTGCACACCCCATCCTGGGGATGTGCCCGCAACCAAGGTACATGCCCTTGACCGGAATCGAACTTGGGACCCTTGAGTCCGCAGGCCGACGCTCTATCCACTGAGCCAAACCGGCTTCGGCACGTTTCTGATTTTTGCTATTTTAAGTAACTTTATGATAAAGACTATGACAGCTTTATCTCTCATAATCATTTCTGCACAGAATTAATCATTTTATTTTATTTTTTTAAGAGAGGAAGGGAGAGAGAGAAAAAACATCTATTGGTTGCCTCCCACACGCACCTCAACTGGGAATCAAATCTGCAACCTGGATATGTGCCCTGACTGGAAATCAAACCCACCACCTTTTAGTGTATGGGACGTCACTCCAACCCATCCACACCGGCCAGGGCAAGAATAATTTTTTAGAAAGAGAATTGCTGGTCCAAAGAGCATGAATTTTTGAAAGGTTTAATGAGAGCCCTGGCCAGTGCGGCTCAGTTGGTTGGGCATGGTCCTGTGCACAGAATGGTTGCCCTTTCGATTCCTGGTCAGGGCACATGCCCCGTGGCAGACTGGATCCCCAGTAGGGGGTGTGCAAGAGGCAGCTCATCAGTGTTACGCTCTCATTGATGTTTCTCCCTCTCCCTCTCTAAAAATCAATAAAAATAATGAATTTTTAAACGTTTTAATGAGAGATTTTTTTTCAATCCTCACCAATGGATATGTTTTTATTGATTTGAGTGAGAGAAAGGGAGAGAGAGAAATAGCGATTGGTTGCCTCCCAAATCGAACCAGCAACTCTTCAGTGTACAAGATGTCGCTCCAACAGAGTCACACCAGCCAGGGCTGAAAGGTTTGGTAATATAATTGAGCGGTTGGACATGACATTTTAAAAGTTGTTTTGGTTTGTTTTTGTTTTAAAATATATTTTTATTTATTTCAGAGAGAAAGGAAGAGAGAGATAGAAACATCAATGATGAGAGAATCATTGATTGGCTGTCTCTTGCATACCCTCTACTGGGGATTGAGCCCACCACCTGGACATGTGCCATGACTGGGAATCGAAATGGGACCTGGTTCTTAGGTTGACACAACCACTGAGCCACACCAGCAGGGTGAAAGTTTTGTGTGTGTTTTTAATATACTTTTATTGATTTCAGAGAGGAAGGGAGAGGGAAAGAGACAGAAACATCAGTGATGATAGAGAACCACCGATCAGCTGCCTCCTGCATGCCCCACATTGGGGACCAAGCCCACAATCTGGGCATGTGCCCTGACCAGGAATCGAACCCTGACCTCCTGGTTCATAGGTCGATGCTCAACCACTGAGCCACGCCAGCCGGGCTGAAAGTTTTAATTTTATGTAGATTAAACAGGTAGTAGCAATACACAACTGCTTCTGTTTCCCAGTTTTCCTGGCTTTCCAGCCTTTTAGTCTGTAACCTTATCCTTGTGATACAGAGGCAAATATGTCTGTCTAGGACAGTGGTTCTCAACCTTTCTAATGCCGCGACCCTTTAATACAGTTCCTCATGTTGTGGTGACCCCCAACCATAAAATTATTTTCGTTGCTACTTCATAACTAATTTTGCTACTGTTAATGAACTGTAATGTAAATATTTGTGTTTCCCGATGGTCTTAGGCTCTCCAGCAGCGGTTCTCAACCTGTGGGTCGCGGCATTAGAAAGGTTGAGAACCACTGGTCTAGGACCTGACCTCTGCCCTCATGATTTGATTCATGTGAACCATTCACCCTGTTGTCCAGTGGTAACATATTTCCACCCTCACCCTCAGCATATTTCATCTCCCCTGTCACAGTTGCCTGTGTCCCTGGAATGCTACACCGGGCCTCCTGAAGACAACCTGGCCCTCCTTCAGCTCTACTTCCGGGCCCTGGTTACTGGTGCACTCCGTCCACACTGGTGCCCGGTGCTCTATGCCGTGACTGTGGCTCATGTCAACAGCTTCATCTTCTCCCAGGATCCAAAGAGCTCAGTAAGTTACATCCCCATCTCCAGAGGGAGGAAGGGAGCCTGCAATTGCATTTCCTTTGGGCCAGCTGGAGAGGAGGTGAGGGCCAGGAGGGCCAGCGACGGGGACCAGTCCTTGGCCCAGTGCTACTTCTCCCTGTTCTACCTCTAGGATGAGGTTAAGGCTGCCCGCAGGAGCATGCTGCAGAAAACGTGGCTGCTGGCAGATGAGGTAGGGTGGGGAATATCCTGGAGGGAGGGAGAATAAAGGGTCTTTGGGGACAGAGGTCTCAACAGGATCTCACTACCCACTTCCTAACGTTTCTTCCCTCTGTGCAGGGTCTCCGGCAGCACCTCCTCCACTATAAGCTTCCTAACCCTACCCTCCCAGAGGGCTTTGAGCTATATCCCCAGTTGCCCACTCTACGTCAGCAGTACCTCCAGAGACTGACCTTAGGGATGACCCAAAATGGCGTATCAGAGACCTAGCATAGCTGCCACAGATGAAGAGATGGATACATTCTCCTGGAGTTCACCAACAGATGCCTGGCCAGACAAGAGGGCTTTGTATCCTAAGGAAGGGCAGGAGACGAAGGAGCAGAAGGCTTGCCTTCCTGGGATTAGGCTGTTTGAGGTTTTTGGAGCAGGGTGAGCCCTACCATTACATCCTAATATCTGGAGCTCAGGATCTGGGGCTTCTAAGGATCAGTGCTGGGAGTGAAGGGTGATTAGCTATTCACCCCTTCTTGGAGACAAGACAAACTAAATAAAACTCTCCCTCTCCTCCCGCTGACCCAGCCTAGAGTAGATAAACGTTTTAATTATGTACTGAAATAAACAAAATTTTTTCTCCTGGGATTCTGATTTGGACTGATTTGAGATATGTTAGTTCAGAATTGGTATCAAGGGTTGGGTTATCCTAAGGGAGAAGTGTGAGAGACGGGAGGAATGAGTGGAAGGTGACAACTGAGTCCACATGTGGAGACAACAAAAATGCAGCTCTGGAGTGCAGCCAGGCCAGGGCAGTGTTCTTGGGATTGTGGGCACTCTGGAAGGACTCTCACAGTGTCCTTGAAGTACAGGTATCCTTAATGAAGCAGGTCAGCATCTTATCTGTGGTCCCCTATTTCCATATCCTGAGATATGAAGAGGCCAAAAGACTATTGCAGTAGTTTTCTGTTTGGGCTGTTATAACGATACCATAGACTGGGTGGCTTATAAACAGAAATTTATTCTCCCAGTTCTGGAGGCTGGAAAGTCCAACATCAAGGTGCTGGCAGATTTGGTGTCTGGTGAGGGCCTGCATCCTGCCCATGGACAGCTCTCACATGGCAGAAGGGACACAGGAGGTCTCTTGTAAGGGCACTAATCCCATCCTACCCAACAAGGGTGGGATCCTAATCACTTTCCAATGGCCCCACCTCCACATACCCTCATATTGAAGTTTAGATTTCAACATAAGAATTTGGTGGGGTTACACCATTCACTCTTTACACTGTTCTACAAACACCCCTTCCGTTATGGACTTTATTGGTGGTAGGCAAAGCTGAGAAGGAGTGGGTCAAAAAAACAAACAAACTGGTTCCTTGATTCATCTCTTTCTTTTGAGAGAGTTTCTAACACAAGCTGTCGTTTGTTATGTGGAATAACTTATCGTTGTATTTACAGGTGATCAGAATGAGTATGTTGTGCCCTGTCAGTAGGTAGAACCCACTCCCCATAAATGGAGTTGCTGAACACAGTATTATAACAATATGTTTTACTAAGCAACCACTTTATCTGCAGTAATTCCTAAGCTTACCATATGACAAAAGTCACCTGGAGAATGTGTTAAAACAGATTGTTGGGCCCTACACCAGTGTTTCTGATTCAGTAAGTCTAGGGCAGTGGTCGGCAAACTCATTAGTCAACAGAGCCAAATATCAACAGTACAACGATTGAAATTTCTTTTGAGAGCCAAAGTTTTTAAACTTAAACTTCTTCTAACGCCACTTCTTCAAAATAGACTCGCCCAGACCATGGTATTTTGTGGAAGAGCCACACTCAAGGGGCCAAAGAGCCACATGTGGCTCGAGAGCCGCAGTTTGCCGACCACGGGTCTAGGGTGACATTTGCATTTCTAACAAGTTCCCAGGTGATGCTAATGCTGCTGTCCAGGCTCCATCCCCCCTGAGAACCATTGGCTTACAGAGACCTTGCAAAGGATATTCTGTGACCTCGTAGTGGGATATCTACAGTTAAAGAGGGCATAGGCACCAGAGCTTTTACAAAATCACTGTTGTATCTACACCTAGCAGTATACACTCATAGAATTGTACCAAGTACCTAACTACTATAGCTTCGTTTTCCAGTGTTTTATATTAAATACTAGAGGCCCGGTGCACAAAATTCGTGCACGGAGGGGGGTTGTCCCTCAGCCTAGCCTGTACCCTCTCCGATATGGGACCCCTGGAGGGATGTCCGACTGCCCGTTTAGGCCGGTGGGATCGGGCCTAAACAGGCAGTCGGACATCCCTCTCACAATCCAGGACTGCTGGCTCCCAACTGCTTGCCTGCCTGCCTTCCTGATTGCCCCTAACTGCTTCTGCCTGCCAGCCTGATCACCCCCTAAGCTTTGCTTCCCCTGTTGCCGGCGGCAACCCTGGCCTGCTCTCTCAAGCTCCATTCTGCCACCATTTGTTTGAATTTGTTTACCTTCTATAATTGAAACTTTGTAGCTTGAGTGGAGTCTTAGGCCTGGCCAGGGCAGGCGGAAAGCTTGGCTTCCTCTGTTACCTAGGAAACCTTGCTCTCTGTGGCTGTAGCCATCTTGGTTTGGGTTAATTTGCATACTCACTCTGATTGGATGGTGGGCGTGGCTTGTGGGTGTGTTGGAGGTATGGTCAATTTGCATATTTGTCTATTATTAGATAGGATATGCTTCAGCCTATAAAATTAGTACTTGGTGCAAAAGAGTGAGGAAGATACAAAACTGAAGGCTGAATGGCCCTCACCGTTGTAGGATGCCTTGTGATTTGCTGAACAGTTTTCCTTCCTATGACTTTTATAGATGGTGGGGAAACTGCCTCAGGACAGGTGTGACTACACCATCACCCATTGGCCAGAGAAGCTAGTACAGTACTAGCACTCATATCTGATGTCAGGATTCAGGCTTTCACACCATCACACTAAAGTTTTGCACAGAGTTAACACAGGTAATGGAATTGTATGAGGTGAACTGGAGATCCTTGTTTCTGAGGGTGTTGTGAGGTACAGTCTTACAGTCACAAGTAATGGCAAGTGTTGATGCCTTACTTGGGGCAGTTTAAGGAGCACTTCTGCCCTAACCAGTTTGGGTCAGTGGATAGAGCGTCAGCCTGCAAACTGAAAGGTCCCAGGTCCGATTGCGGTCAAGGGCACGTGCCTGCATTTCGGGCTTAATCACCAGTGGGGGATGTGCAGGAGGCAGCCGATCAATGATTATCTCTCGTCATTGATGTTTCTCTTTCCCTCTCCCTCTCTGAAATCAATAAAGATATATTAAAAAAAAAGTACTTCCTGTATGTTATCACAGTGGCCACTACCAATGAAGTGTGCACATACACCCCACTGCTCCTGACTTGAGAGACCTAGAAGCCCCATAGGGGGTGCCTGGGGTGTGGTTCTCCACTTTTTCAAGATCCTGCTTCAAAAGGGTGGGGACACTTTCCACCTTACATGATAGCCACCCCATTCCCTGGGACAACCAGTGGCTGGAGAGTTAGAGCCTTTGTGTGTGGGGCTTTTCAAGGTTCTTCCACCTTGGGGACCTCTCTGACTACCCATGGTGTGAGTTGGGGGTGGCCAGGTCAGCTTTAGGACCAGGTAGTGACTAGCCAGTGGCTGGACACTCCTATAAGCATAGCTGGAGCTGTTACTAAGTCACTGTTGTATCTACATCTAGCCCTATACACTGTGGTTGGGTCTGAGCCAGCAACCCTAAATGCATGGGGGAATAGGTGATGGCTGCTCCTGCCCCCTGCTGCTATGGCAGCTGCGGGAAGTGCTTTCTGGCAGTCAGGGAACTGTCTGGCCAGAGGCATTTTCCTAGGTTGGGGATGGTGGACTCCACAGACTTGTTCCCAATGGTTCCTTCAGAGGCCTCAAACCCTTATGGGCCCTAGCCGGTTTGGCTCAGTGGGTTGAGCATTGGCCTGTGGACTGAAGGGTCCTGGGTTTGATTCCTGTCAGGGGCACATGGCCGGGTTGCGGGTTCAATCCCCAGTAGGGAGTGTGCAAGTGGCAGCCGATCAATGATTCTCTCTCATCATTGATGTTTCTATCTCTTTCTCTCCCTCTCCCTTCCTCTCTGAAATCAATAAAAATATGTTTAAAAAGGTAAAAGGGGACATTCATTACTTTAAAAAACACACACACAAAAACCCTTGTGGGCCGGGAGTGCGGTGCATGCATGAATCCTAGGTTCGGGATCACTCAGCTTGGGAAGGAGGTACAGGTCCTGGGGTCGCAGGACCGAGCTGAGTGCGATTCCCAAGTCACTCACTAGGAGGGGCTCTCCAGGGGAGAAAGGTGCAGAGGTACCAGTGGGCACCCGCAGGGCGGTGGCCACCAAAGTTGGGTTGTCTGGCTTCCAGGCTGTACACTGGCTGGTGGGGTTAGGAGCGTGGCCTCGAGGGGCAAGGCTGGCTATTGAGAAGTGTTTTTGTTGTTTTAATCCTCACCCAAGGATATTTCTCCCATTGATTTTTAGACAGAGTGGAAGCGGGGGAGAGAGAGCAGGATATAAATATAGACGCCTACCACTGGGGATGGACCTGCAATGCCTTGACAGGGAATCGAACCCGCGACCCTTTGGTCAGTGGGCGGACGCTCTAACCACTAAACCACCGGCCAGGGCGAGAAGTTTCTCTCTCCATCTCCTGTCCTCCATTAACATTCTGCCCTTTCTCCCAACCTCGCGGTCTCCCTGTCACCTTTCAGGAGCCATTCTCTCCTCCAGCTCCTAGTCCCAGGCTCCATTTTTGCCATCCTCACCTCCCACCCCCCACCCCCGACTCCAAGCCCCCAGGACACGAACTTCAGGGACACCGACTGGCCTAGCGGCCTGGAGCCAGCCCCTCCGCCATTCCCTCAGGTGAGCTGCGGGCTCCTTCCTCCTCCATCCATCCCACCTGGAGCGGGCAGGTGCTCTGTGGCCCTTTCCTCCCTCCCTGCTCCCAGGCACCGAGGGGCCTTGGCAGTTCTCCACCTGCGGGGCCAGCGGACAGCCAGCGCGGCCCGCAAACACGGCGCGGGCCCTAGCAGGCAGCATGCAGATGTGGCGGCGCGGGGCCGGGCAGGACCGGGAGCTGCAGGGAAGGACCAGAGGTGGGCGGGAACCTGTGCGTCTGAGGGTTACCCTGGGGGGGGGGGGGGGGGGGGGGGGAGGCCACGTGCGCGCCACCTTGCCTCTTAGGGTGTTCTGCAGCGAAGGGGCCCCGCGACCTGGACTGCCCCTCTTTCGGCGGAACTCGGGGCAGCGTGGCCGTGGCCCCCAGTGACCCACCCCCAGAGCCTGTTCCCGCCCCGCAGAGGCCCGCAAGCAGCGGCGGAGGCAGGTGCACAATCTAACCGCACGGTGTGTCACCCCGGGGTCCCATCTCTCCCGAGCCCACCCGGGCCTCTGAGTCCCTCGGATAAGGAACTCCGCAGCCGTCTCTGTCACCACCCTCTGCTCCGGGCGGCGGCCCCAGGACCCGCGCGAGGGCCGGGGACTCCGCGCCCTCTGTCCGCGGGGCCGAGGCGCCAAGAACTACCCGTCCCGGGTGCGTGGCGTCCCCCTCGGCCGTGTCTCCCGTGTCTCCGTGGTGGCGGGAGCAGCTTCACGTCCTCGAGGGGCAGCAGGGAGAGGACGCCTGTCCCGGAGCTGGCGGGGCCGCTGGGAACGGGCGGCTCCGGAGCCCAGGGCGCGGGCTGGGTCTTGGGAGGGAGGGAGCGCTCCTCCGGGTTCAGGCTGCGGCGCCCGGCGCCCGCCCGGGAGCCCGGAGAGCCGCCCGTCTGCCTCGGAGAGTCTCGGCCGCTGAGGAGCTCGCGGGACCGAGGGGACCGAAGGCGTCCCGGGGGGTGGGCGCTGGGCGGGCGGTGGCGGCGGAGCGGGGACGCCACCTACGTCTTTGGGGTCCGTGCCCGCTCCCGCCCCAGCGCTTGGCGTGGGGACCCAGCCTTTTCCCGAGGGCGCACACTTGAGCTCTCCGTAGCGCCTTGGGGTTCCAAAGCCCCTTTCCTTACCCCAGCCCGGGGGCGGGGGGCCTCGCCCAGCGCCCGGTCCGCCCCTGAACGCGCCGCCGGCCGGGAGCTGCGCGCAGGCGAGTTGGAGCCGCCGCTGCTGGCGGCCCGCGGAGGCGGCCGGCCCCCCTGCGGCGGCGGGCCCGAGGCTGGATTCAGGCCGCCCCCCCGAGAAACCGGAGAGCCGCTCCACGGAGCCCGGGGGCAGGGGCGGAGGAGGGCGGCCGGTGGGGGCTGGGCCGCGGGCGGAGGCGGGCGTGCTCGCGATCCCCGCCCCCAGCCGACCTTGTGTCTCTCCGCAGGCGAAGGGGCGGCTGGACGTGGCGGGCCTCCGCTCCCAGGCCCGGCGCTCACGGCGGGAGAGGGCAGGGGGCGGCCAGCGCTGCGCTGAGGCCTGGGCTTCGCGTGTCTGGGCCGCAGCCGGCCGCTGGGAGTGGGGGGCGGCGGCTACCGGGGTAGGTACACCCTTGGGTCCCTGCTGACACCCTGGGTCCCATGTCCTCAGCAAACTGGGGGGCTCCTCAGGACTAGCAGGATTTCCTCAGGCGGTGCACCTGGGGCCAGAGGCCATGTGGGAGTTGTGGGGAAGGCACCCAGAATCTGCAGGAACAGCCTCTCTTCACCATGGGGCTAAGAGGTAGCAAGTCCAGGGACACCGAGGTCCCCTCCAGTTGTGTGGAGCCTAAAGCGTGGTTTCTCTCCCTCTCTCCCTGCTGGTGATGGGATATGTGTCCCACCAGCCCGCCACACCTGCTAAGTTCCTTCTCCCAGCCCTCCAGGTCCCTCTGAAGACCCTGTCCGTGTGTGCCAAACCCTCATGGGCAAAGGCACCCTCTGCCCAACCCAGGGCCAGCCATCACCTCTGGCCATGCAGGACCTGCTCCAGCTGGCCAGGACATAGCCCAGGGCTGCCACCACCTGGAGGCAAATCTTCCTCTGGGGCATCCACTCGGATGGCAGGTCAGGAGTCTTACTGGTTCATGGGAGCACTTAGCCCAACTGCCCCCCCCCCCCCAAGAAAGAGACCTTCCACATAACTTTTATGAAAGTAGATCAGAGCAAGAGACTCTGAGTTCTGGCAGTCGTCCCAACTCTGCAGGGACATCGCTGCCAGGAACTGTGTGCTGAGCTGCAGTGGGCCCAGCTGAGTGGCCAAGATGGGGGACTTCTGGATGGCCAGAGATATCTACAAGTGTGGGGCCTGGGGAGGGGGGAAGGCTGCTGCTTCAAGGGAGTTTCCCAGCAGCCCCCTGTGATTTGAATAACTCATCACTCCCCTCCTCCCTCCAACAGAGGCAGTTATTACCTAAAGGGTTGCCAGGCTCTGCGGCCAGTCAAGTAGATGCCCCAGAGGCCTTCCTGGAGGGCATCTTCACATCCAAGATAGACTCCTGGTGATACCACACCCTCCCCTCCCCTGCCTTGGGCCACCTCATGTGAGGGAAAGGGAGGCTGTGCCCGATGGGCTTCATTAGGTTCCCCACTCATGATGCAGATCTTTTGGGGTACTGCTCTGGGAGATCTTCTCACTGGGCTATATGCCCTACCCTGGGCACCAACCAGGAGGTGTAAGACTTCATGGCCAGAGTTGGACTGATGGCCAGCCCCTCCCAGGGGCATCGGTCTAGGGCCTCTGAGGAGGTCCTTCACAGCCGTGGTTGAGCACAAACTCCTACTTCTCCCCAGGTATCCTATCATGACCCAGTGTTGGCAGCACCAGCTTGAACTCCACCCTAGTTTTGCCAGCATCTTCGAGCATTTTCCATACTGGACTCAGGTGTGTCCGTGACCTGCCCTGACCATCCTGTCTTGGGGGTCAGGAGGGAGGCCATAAAACAACACTGGGCCACTGCTCCCATACCCTGATGTGCTCCCTTGCCCTGATGTGCTGAATTCACCTCTGCCACTGGAGCTAGGGCCCAGGAAAAGAAAGGGCTGCTGGGCTGGGGAGCAGGTCTTTGGAGGGTCTAAGATCCCCATAGGCCCAGGAACTGAGTCTGAAGAACTTCAAGAGCTGGGAAGGGAGCTGGCTGCCCTCTGGCCTCAAGCCCCCCAATTCCAGAGGACTCCAACCTTGGAACCCTTGGAATCCCATCTATAGCTGCTGGGCCCCCAGGGCCCCTGAGAGTGAGGACACAGGCATTGGCGCTAGCAGTGGCTCCTCCCTGCACTCCTCCCCAGGCTTCTAGGTGGCTTGTTATTCCAGTAGCCGCTCCCCCACCTCCACCCAGTTTGTACTGCATGCTTGGGCCTGTCTCAAGGTTGGCCTGCACCACTGGACTTTCCATCCTGGAAACCAGACCCAGGCCTCCTGGGGAAGGGCCTAGCCACTCCCAAACTTTGAACTTTGGGACTAGAGCAGAGGCCAACCCGCTTTCCCCAGATGTGGGTGGCCAGTTGAAATTGCCTCCTGCAGGAAGCCTTTGCTGGACTGCCCTCCCCCTATGAGTATCCTTCATCTGGGCAGTGCACAGCCCTACAGATAACTCTAATAAAGAGCTCTTCTCACCCTGGCCAGTGTGGCTCAGCTGGTTGGAGTGTCATCCTCTTTTTTTTTTTTTTTTTTATTCCCACCCTCTCCCCATCCCCCGCCTCCTTTGTTTCTCTTTTTTTTTTTTTTTTTTTTTTTTTTTTGTGGAGTGTCATCCTGATGCACCAAGGTTGCTGGTTGGATCCTGGTCAGGGCACATACAGGAAGCAACCAATGAGAATGGATGGGTGGAACAACAAACAATCTCTCTCTCTCTCCCTCTCTTCCTCCTCAACCTCCTCCTCCTCCTCACCTTCTCTCAAATCAATCAATGCATTTTCTTTTTTAAAAAGAACTCTTCTCATATCCTCCAGTGATCTGAGTGGACATTAGAGATGCCTGGGAACTGAGAAAGAGGGGACCAGAAGGGGGAGGAGATGAAGTCTGAGTCACCGAAGCTGGTGTCTTTGAGTTTTATTGGGGAGGGGAGTCCATTGTAGTGTGGGGAGGATAGATCAATAGATCTAGTGCCTGTGAAGTAAAATTCATTATCTCACCTCCCTGGAGAAGCACAGCGCCCCCTCAGAAGAACTGGACTCAGGAAGATGCCCATTGTCCCAGTCTACCCCCACCCCCTAAATTAGTGTCATCGGCTCTGGGACCGCTTGGGTTTGTATGGGGAACAGCCTTGGTGCGTGCAGTGCGTCCCACAGTGGTTGGCACCTGGTCCTACAGGACCTTATGAACCACCCCAACCTCTGGGTTTGTCTTTTCCCAGCATGCACAGCGGGAACAAAGCTGCAGGTCCATTTGCGAGACCAGCGGGTCTGTGCGGGGACAGGGGCCTAGCCTCATCTCTCGGCCAGGCTGGCCAGGATGCTAATGAGATTGTCCAGCCCCAGCAAATAGCCGTCCTCGCGGTTGCCCTCCTCCCAGGGCCTCCGATGGTCCAGGGTCTGGCCGTCAGGGAGGGGCGTGGTCTTGCCGAAGTCGATGAGCCACACGCCCGCGCGATGGCAGTGATCGTGTACGAAAAGCAGGGAGCTGCCGATCACCTGCCAAAACCCACAAGATCAGACCACGGCCCTTTCCGGGGAAGCCCCCGGCCCTCTGCCCGCGCAGCCCTCACGGACCACAGACCAGGAGCCTGGCCCGCCCCCTCTCACCTCATGCCTCCGAAAGAACTCAGAGACCTCCAAGGTGTCCCGGATCTGCTGCAGGCGGTTCAGATACCTCCTCTGGATGGGGTAGGGTAGGAGAGGAGGGCAAGTTAACGGAACACTGACTGAGCTTCTGCTAACATTAGGGGTCAGGACTCATGCTCTGCTTGGTAAATACCGTGGAGGAAAAACAAGGTCCTCACGCGGCGCGCAGAACAGAAGGGAAGAAACGTAACAATTACAACACAGCGTGATAAAATGCTACGATAGGGGCCACAGAGGCGAGGGCACTAGGCAGGATGGCCTGGGGGCACCCCCGGTGCCAGGCGCCCCAGCAGCTCAGGGTGCTGGGATGCCGCACTCACCAGCACTTCCGCATCCCCTTGCACGAACTCCCGGAAGACGCCAATCACCTGCTCCCGGCTTCGCGTGGTCTTGAAGTCTGTGCTGCAGGATCCGTCGGCTTTCTTAAGGAGGTGGGACAGGAGGTGTCAGGGGCCCGGGCCCGCCAGGGGGGAGAGGGTCAGGTAGAGCGGCGGGATCTCCCCGGACGTCGGAAGACGTATCTCCGGGACTCGGCGAGGCCGCCGCCGGGGGGTGCTCATTCGGAGGGGTGGTGGGGGGCCGACTGGGAGGTTTGAGCCCGCGGTGTGGGGCCGGGGCGGGGGAGCGCGGGGCTGCGCAGAGCACAGCGAGCCTGGCCCACCTTGATCCCCTCGATGCGGAAGCCGAGCGTGGTGCTGGAGCTGATGCCTTCCCGCCACTGCATGTAGCGCGGCTTGGTGACGGCGCGCTGCGCGTGCTCCTCCTCCGTGGGCGCCTCCGGGTCCACGGCCAGCATCTTCTTGTACATGTCCTTCCGCAGCTTGGGCCGTTCGCGGGCTTTGGTCAGCTCCTCTTCCAGGTAAGTCCTGCGGAGGCGGAGGCAGCGGCGGGGCTCGAGCGGACTCACCCCCGGACCGGTCGAGCACCGCCCCGCGCCCCCCGCCCCCCGCCCCACGGTGCCCGCACCGCCCGGCAGAGCTCACGTACCTGATGCCCATCTTGCAGTCAAGTACGCAGGGTCCATCGAAGCCGTCGAGCAGGTCCTGCAGCTGCAGGTAGCTCTCGCCGTCGCGCTCCACCACGCCGTGGAAGGCAGGCACGCAGCCGCGCAGCGCGTCGGCCATCAGCCGCGCCAGGCAGTAGCGCTCCGGCTCGGAGCTGCGCTTCAGGATCAGCCCGCTGGTGCCCGCCGCCTTGAAACTCCCTGCAGAGGGGCACCGGTTAACGCCGCCTGGTCCCTCCCTCCCCAGACTCCCCTCCCCACCCGCGCCCGCCCGCGCTCACCGGTGTGCCCAGCCAGCTGCACCCAGGCGTAGCGCCTCTTGAAAGGGCTTATGACGGGCATGTTCACCATGGTCCGGATCTTCTGCCAGTGGCTTTTCTGAAAGCAACACGGTGGGAGCCCGCAGGTCCAGCATCTCATCCATGCGTAAGCCCTCCCTCCTCGGGACCGGGACTCAGCCAGCCCCGCCCCACCGCAAGCAGCTAGGGTCCCATGATTCATTCATTTGTTCAGGAAACTTTATTGTGCGCCTCTGTGGTGGACACTGAGACACGCAGGGTGGTGACAGATATCCAGCTTCTCAAATGTGCTGAAAAGAGCCCCGGACTTAGCGTCAGAAGGCTCAGGTCTGTACTACAGTTTGCCCCTCAAAAGCTGTGTGGGCAGGTTATTAAACTGCTCTGTCGGAGGTTTTTGTGAGCGTGAGAATCGACCGGTGACGACCCTTGTTAAAAAAATGCAGGTTCTTGGGTTTACCACAGGGAAATTCTGAGTAAGGTTGGGGTAGGATCAAAAACTTGCATTTCTACCAACGTGTCAGGACATTTGGGGGCCTGAGAAACAAGCCTTTGAGCATCAGTTTCTTCATCTGTAAAATGGGGAAATAACTGCTCGCACTGTGTTGTGAGTAGTAAATGGGGTTTGAAAGTGACTGGCTCTTTCTCCCCTAGCTTCATTTCTTGGCATGAAGTAGAAGCTGGACAAATATGGATTGTTTTTAAAATATATTTTTATTGATTTCAGAGAAGAAGGGAGAGGGAGAGATGGAAACATTAATGATGAAAATCATTGATCCGCTGCCTCCTGCACGCCCCCTACTGGGGATGAAGCCCGCAATCCAGGCATGTTCCCTGGAATCACACCCTGACCTCCTGGTTCATAGGTTGATGCACAACCACTGAGCTGGACTGGATTGCTTTTTAAACTTATTTTGAGAAGATGTTTATTAAAGCTGGGGACAGTGAAACAAGGAAGGGCCTAGGACAGATAGAAGGAGCAACAGGAAAGAGGCTGCTTTGGTTCGCTAGAAATGGAATGGCGAAAAAGTGAGCCAAGATGGAGCTGCTGTCAGCTCACTTGAGAGTCAGAGAAAAGGGCACCTTGGGGACAGGTTCAGGCCATTAGTCCCTGATGAGATGCTGCCGCCCATTACTCCCCTGGTGGCAAGTCTCATGGGTCCCTTAGAGTCTAGGAGATGCACGCTGCCTGTGGGGGAAGAGGAGGAGGAAGGAGAGAGTGCACCCAAAATATGGACTGTTGATTCATTCACTTTGGGACCATAGGTTCCTCTCATTTAGGGAGACAATCACAGAAACAAATCTTGACAAAGGCCCAGGGCAGGGAGGCCAGCCTGGCTGGGTCTGAAGAAACAATGGCTTGAGGTTTCCCCAAATCATCTGCTATCCCTGGATGCCATATCACTCCTCACCACTTAGCAAGACCAGGGCACCCTTGGTCCTCATCTGGACCTAGAAACCTGAGCTTTGAAAATGCAATACAGAGCTGAGGGTCTGTTATCTTCGATGAAACTGAGAGGGGAATGTGGGTTTTGATGAACCTCCTGCCTCATGACCACTGCTTCTGGCCTCCACCCAAACCTGAGAGCATCTCATACTCTGGACCTTTCCTCTTCCCACCCAAAACCCATCATTCCTATGTCTACAGGTTTGTAGCGCAGCACAGGTTTGCTCATCCAAACTGTGTGTCTGCTGCCTCCTCCCAGGGGTGCCTGCTTTTAGATGAGTTACACATGTGTGCTCCCACAGGGCTGGAACCCAGGAATCCAGCCTCCCTGACTAGAGAGAGTTCTCAGAGGGAGAGGGAGAACTGGGGTAGTGGTCTAAGTAGGGGAAGGCTGCTGACCATGAAGCCCTTTCCCATGTGGAGGAGATGGGGGTTAGTGACAGAGCACGGGATGGGGAGTCAGGAGTTGGTTCCAGTCCTGGCTCTGTCATGGTCTAGCCCAGTCCAAGCGAGAACTTCATCTGTGTGAGCCTGTTTCCTCTGGGAAGATATAGCTGCTGCCATGACACAAGCCACCATTTACTGACCGCCTACTGTAAGCCAGGCACTTCCCAGCCTCCACAAGACAGCATTGCTACTGCTTTCCTACCGCAGTCCCTACACGGCACACTGGGGTGTGATCACGTGTCCAATCCCCAGGGATCTAGGGGTGTAGCCAGAAGCAACCCACTAGAAGCATGACAGCTCTTTCAAACCTCCTTGCTCACTCTTTAAATGCCTACAAGGCTTGCATTATGCTGCATAACAATCCAAGTTTTATTATAAACTCTCCCACCTCCAAATCTTCAAATAAAATTCCAGGAAGATGTATGTGCCATGTGTATTCAGCGGCACCACCCTATACCCTCTTCTCCCACTCTCAGTTTGAGAATCATGATAATGATGCACAGGGACAGACAGCAAGTGCATGAGGTGGTGGCAGTATTGCTATTTTTAAAAAATATATTTTATTGATTTTCTTACAGAGAGGAAGGGAGAGGGATAGAGAGTCAGAAACATCAATCAGCTGCCTCCTGCAGAAACATCAATCAGCTGCCTCCTGCACACCTCCTACTGGGGAGGTGCCCGCAACCAAGGTACATGCCCTTGACTGGAATCGAACCTGGGACCTTTCAGTCCACAGGCCGATGCTCTATCCACTGAGCCAAACCGGTCAGGGCCAAAGTGGTGTGTTTTGATCACTGGGGAAACACTGAAATCCGCCTGGAGACCCCTCTCTGTTGGCTGGATACCTTCATTCAAAGGAATGAGGTTACTTGTGGGGCTTGAGGCAGCTTTAGGGGCCTACTGGCAGACGGTGGGGGACAGTGGGACCAGAATGGAGTTAATCAGAGGGAACAACTATTTCTGTAGCCGATCCAGTAGAAGAGGGAATCAGCCTTGGGTCAAATGAGATGGGAGAACTGCATTATTCTTTCTTCTGCGATCATGTGGGAGCAGTGAGTGGGGCTGAAGATAGGTAGAGGTAGACCTGGTAGAAGAGGATTTAGCACCTGCAGTCCAGGACTACTGCCACTTGATTGATATGTGATAACACAGCATCAACTTGCTCCCAAGATGATGTAAAATTGGGGCATCATCTACCCTTACTACCACAATTTTGAGAGGATCATGTCAGCTGAGAGCAGCAAGGACAAAGGCTGGTTCTAGTCATGCAGGTTACAAAGGGCTTTAATACCTAGTATGTCATCTGAGCCCTCCCAGCCACCTCCTGAGGTGGTATGACAGGATTTAGCTTCCCTGCCAGTAATGGATATGTTCAAACATGGAAGGAGTTGATACAAGTGTCATGGAATTCATTGCCATCTTCCATCTTAAGGAACTACCTGGTACCTCCCCCAGGACATAATGCATATAAAGATGCATATGTCTGCCCTGGCCAGGTGGCTCAGTTGGTTGTAGCGTCATCACATACACCAAAAGGTTGCGGGTTTGATCCCCAGTCAGGGTGCATACAGGAGGCAACCTGTCAGTGTTTCTTTCTCACATCCATGTTTCTCTCTCTCTCTCTCTCTCTCTCTCTCTCTCTCTCTCTCTCTCTCTCTCAAAAATCACTAAAAACGTATCCTGCCCTGCTGGAATGGCTCAGTGGTTGAGCGTCAACATATGAACAAGGAGGTCACAGGTTTGACTCCCAGTCAGGGTACATGCCAGTTTGTGGGCTTGAGCCCCAGTAGGGGGCATGCAGGAAACAGCCAATCAATGGTTCTCTCTCATCATTGATGTTTCTATTTCTCCCTTTCCCTTCCTCTCTGAAATCAATAAAAAAATATTTTTTAAAAGATGCGTGTGAAACATTCTTTGGTGGGTGGGTGATGATTTGGCACATGAACAACAGCAGGGAAGATATTTTTTAGCAGGTTAGGCTTTTATTGTATGTATCTCAGAAAGCAGATTTATTATGTCACAAAGTGAAATCTACCTGAAAAGAGGGCCAAAGCACCATCCTCTGGCCCAGCCTACTCCCCACAGAAGACTGGGAAACCAACTCATCTTGGGGCAAAAAGCCCCTGAGAGCTGACCCACGTGTCTTTAAGGAAGTCACAGGAGGACCCTCTGACAATTCCTCACTCCTGGAGCTGGACTAGGAGCATCTCTCTGGGCAGGGCTTTGCTAGACACAAGCCTCTAACTGGCCTTTATCTAAGCTCTGTGTGGAAGCCCGGAGGATTCCTGCTTCTTATGTCAGATCAGCTACTCAGTGTATCTTCTGCCAGAAAGGACCCTTTGCTCTGCCTTTGGGACTCATCCCCATACTCCCTGCCTTCAGCCATTCAGTCATTGGCTGAAGCTCTCTACCAGCCCAACCCCCTCCCCATACTGCACTGTCCTATCAGACTAGCACTCCCTGTGGTGGTGGTAATGGTGGTGGCGGTGAAAGCAATCAGTTTAAATTTATAAAATCATTTGCACTAAGGTATAAGTGACCCACGACTTCACCTTCCCCAGGGCATTTACTTTATAAAAAGGAAGCCAGTTAACCTAAATTCTGCTCTATAATTAGTGAAAAGTGAAGTGTGGGAGTTCTGGGTCCAGGACAGGATGGCATCCAGGTCTCCTTACCGATCCTGGAGCACTGAGAGAAGAGAAACAAAGGAACAGGAGCCAAACATCCTCTCTTCTGCTAGAGCAACACCCCAAACTTGTGTTAAGAGACAGGGAAGGCCTAAGAATACAGACACTCATGGCAGCTGCCCTTGGGGGTAGGCCCCTAACCCCCCCTTCCCTCGCCTGTATAGGTTTCCCTGCCCGTGACTGACTTTTCCCTATACCCGAGGAAAGGCCCAGGGAGGGAGGGAGGCTGTCCAGCCCCAACTACCCTGCGGGGAGCAAGGCTCCAGGCTCTTGGGGGATCCTAGGAGGAGAAGGGGAAGGACGCGTGTGCCAGGCAGAGGCAAGGTAGAGTCTTCCAGGCCTCCTTCTGCTCTGGCTACTCCGGTTATCTGCCCAGGCCTGACTGCAAGGGGCTGGCGCCCGCCCGGGAGCTCCTAAGCGCCCCCACCGAGCCCTTCTCCCCGGTGCATCCTGAAGGCCAGCCAGCTCGTGGGCTCTGCTTCCTGCCTGGGGAAGCCCTAAAGGCAGCCTGGCGGGCGCGCTGTGCCGCTCCCCACCGGCCGCGAGGCAAAGTCCGCGCCGGGCCCTTCCACGCGGACGCAGGAGGCCTCTGTCAACAGTTCCCGGCTTATCTGCCGCCGCCGTGGCTGTTTGCCTTCGGGGAGGCCCCGGCGGGCTGGGGGTTGGGAAGGCCCGAGAGACGCAGCCTTGGAGCTGGAAGGGCCTTCGAGAGGCCATCTGCTGCAGCTCCGCTCGGGACGGCGCGGCCCGGGGTGGGGGGAGGCCGCCGGAGGCACCCAGGGCGCAGCTGCGACCGCTCCCGAGTGCTGGCCGCCGCCGATGCCCACGGGGCTCCCGGGCTGGGGCCGCGGGCCCGCCTCCGCCCACGGACGTTAGAGAGAACCGGGGGCTGCCCTCGTGGGCCCTCCCTCCCGGGCCGCCTCTCAGCTGTCAGAGATGGAGCGGGGGAGCCGGGGCCAGGACTACTGCTCCGAGTTTCCGAGGAGGCCGGGCGGGAGGAGGCCCCCCCCTGCCCCCCAGTCCGCCTCCCTGGAAGCCCCCGGCGGCACCGCCTCCCTGCTGGGGCCGGGGTGGCACTAGGAACTATCGGGGTCAGGGGCCCCCTTACTCCCGGGAGCGGAGAGGGGCTCCCCGCACCTACCCGGCAGCGGGTGCGTTCCTATTCTACGAGACTTTTTGTTTTTTTATTTTGTGTCACAAACCGTGCCGCCCTCTGGGAAATGTACGTCTCAGGGGGTCGCTGAGTCACACGGGTCCAGGGCAGGTCGTCAGTGTCTCCCCGCCTCTTCCTGGGGAGCCCGCGGGGCGCCCTTCGCCTCTCCCTCCGCTCCAGGGGCACTTGCATAACGTGGATCTGGAGCACCTCCTCAGCCCGGCCAGGAGTTATTTGAAGTATTTGGCCTTCGTTTAAACAAGGGGCTCCGGACGGCTCTTCTGGGCGCGGCACACCCCTCAGGGGCAGGCACCCCGGGTGACTTCACCGCACCCTGGCCGGGAAGATTCGGGGGTCAAACCAGGCCTCTGGCACGAGAGGCGGCGACTCACGGGCTGATCACGCCCTTTCGGCCTCAGTTTACCCGCCCTCGGCCGTAATCGGTAGCCGGGACCGGGGCGGGCGGCGCTCCGCAGTCTGCCAGAGCTCCCCGCCCTGCGCGCCTCCTTCCCCGCGTCCACGCCTCGTGCGGGCGCCGGGAGCAGACGGCGCGGTTCCCGAGCCGAGCCTGGAGCGCCGCTCCACTCCCACTCAGGAGAGGGAAACCGTGGCAACGGCGGGGGCGGGGCCGCGGCGCGGGAGAGGGGGCGGCGAGATGGAGCGACTCGTGCGGCCCTCTCTCCCCGAGAGTTCGCGGGGCGAGCCAACCCCTCCGATCTCTCAAGTCCCACCCCGCAGCCGGCAGGTCCCGCTCCCCCGCTCCCCACCCCACCCGGTCCCCGAGGCCGGGCGCGGACTCCTCCTCGCTCGCCTTCTTAGACGCCCCGGGGCCCGGCCCGCGAACCTCCCGTGGAAAAGGGGTAACAATGGCCAAGGCGGGAGGCCCGCCGGAGGCCTCCCTCCGGCCCCGGAGCCCCCCGGGCAGTGAGAGCCCGGCCCTGGGCGGAGGGACCTTGCGGCCGGAGTCGGACCTCAGGGAGCTCGGGGCTGGGTCCCCCGCGCCCGGCCCCGGCCCCGCCCCCGCGGCCCGTACCTGCCCCACGTCCTCGCCCGCTTCCAGCTGCACGTTGCCGCGGCTCCGGCTCTCGCTGTCGCTCAGCAGATCGTCCTCCGAGTCCTCCGGCAGCGACGAGGAGCCGGTGGAGGAAAGCGACGAGGTGGAGAGGCGGCGCGGCTGCTGCAGGTGCGAGGAGCCCGCGGCCGGGAGCCAGCCGCCCTCCGGCTCGGGCGGCCCGGGGCTGGCCGGGGGCACGTCTGGCTCCTCGGCGGTCACCGTCAGCTGCGGGATCACCGGGGCCGGGGGGGCTCGCGGAAGCCCGTTGGGGACTTGTCCCCCACGCCGTTTGGCCCCGCGGGCCCGGGGCTCCCCGGCGGCGGCGGCGGCGGCGACCGCGGCGCAGCGCGCCTCGAAAAGCAGGCGCAGCTCCCCGACACTCCGGCGCGGGGCCCGCTCCAGCCCGGGGCTGCAGGGCCCCCCGCCTCCCGGCCTCGCCATGCCCGTCGGGCCCCCGGGCAGGGTCATTTCCCCGCACCAGATCCGCCGCGGAGCCCACCAGCCCGCGACGCGGCGGGGACTGGAGACGCTGGGCGCCCCGGGCGGGAGCCTGCCCCGAGGCGGAGCCTGCGCCGCCGCCCGCCCGGGCCCCGCCTCGGCCGCGCCCCCCGCCCCCTTCTTTCACTTTCAGGGAAAGCGCGGGCCTCCCCGGGCCCGGGCCCGGCAGAGAAGTCTCCCCGTCGCGGCTCCGGTTGTCTGGGAAGCCCGGACGGCGTGGACAAAAAATCCGGGCCTGGCTCCCGCGGCCTCTCTCTGCCGGGCCCGGAGGAGACGGGCGGGGCCGCCGCACCTCCGAGTCCTCCCGCCTCCCCGGGCGGCGCGCCGGAGAGGTTCCTCCCAGCGGCTTCCAGACCCCGGACCCCGCAGCGGGGAGCTCGTCCTTCCCTCACTCTCCCGCCCTGTCCCGCGGCCTCCTTTCCGCGGCCCATCCACCCTGGTCTCCGGCCCCCTCCGCCCAGCGCCCCTTCAGCACGGAGTTCAAGGCCATTGGCTTTGCAAAGAAGCCTCACCCCGGGGCGTGCGCCCCAGTGGAAACAGGGTCCCAGGAGGAGCCGAGGCTTCTGCCCTCAAACTCCGGGCCGCGGAGAGCAGGGCAGGGGCGGGGCCTGGCTCTCTCCACGTGCCCGGCCGAGTCCGGCGGGTGCCGGGCTGACACCTGGTGCTGGCTGGTGGGGTCACGCCGACCCCCTCTCCCCCTTCCTTTAGTCTGCGGCTCGGAGTCTGCTGTGTGGCTGTAAGCAAGTCATTTCCTCCCCTTGAGCTGCCGATTCTCCTCCTCCAGGCTGCTGTCCACCTCACGGGATTGCTCGTCAGAATAAAATGAAACGGAAGGTGTGAGATCTCTAAGACGTTGGAGGGGTTTGAGGGTGGGTGGTAGAAATAGCCAATCCCAGGTTCACCTCCCTCTGAATGTGATTAGGAAAACCTCACCGACTCACAGGGCTGGGCTGTGGAACCGGGGAGACTGCGGAGGGTGGGGAAGTGTTTCATGCACCGCCATGTGCTCATGGGTGGCGTCTTTGTGGTGGGTCTTTGGCCACTTCACACGTTAGTGGTCAGTTGAACTGCAAGGCTGCTCTGAGTAGAATTCAGTATCTCACCGCATTTGCTGTCTTCCCCCAAAGGCCACAAGTGAGGGTCCCTTATCAGGTGCCTGGTGCCTAGGGATTGTTGGGGGCTGTGCGGGGAGAGGGTTGCAGGACTGCCTCTGATGCTGATGGCCCAAAGGAGGAGCCTTCCTTTCCGGATCTCCCGTCAGTCAGCCAGGGTTCAAGGACGGCCCCGGAGGAGAGAAAAGGAGGGCTCAGAGGAAGAACGGGAACCTTCAGCAAAGAAGAAAGATTTTGGGGAAATTGATGAAGAAGGAGGGGGAGGGGAAGGGAGGAGGAGAAACTGAGGAAATAAGTGAGAGAAAGAAGAAAATACAGGAGTTTGAACACTGAGTCCTCTGAGGCACAGGAGCCTGGAGGAGCCTGGGCGTCTGGGTGAGGGGTGTACTGTAGAGCTTGGAGTCCCAGAAACACCCACGCCTCCTGGACTCACTTCTCTCCCTCTGTTGGAGCTGCCCTGGTCTGTGGTGGGGGCTGGGAAGGGACTGCCCTCAGAGGGGGACTGGGGACAAACCCAGCATGGGGGAGTCGGCAAGGACCTGTCAGAATTGGGGAGACGGGCACTGTGCCTGTCAATGTCTGGGCGATCAGATCCGAAGGCTACCCTCTCCTCGGGGGTAACAGCCAGAGGAACACGCAGGGTGGGAACTGGGTCTCTGTCCTGGCTGCCAAGAGAAAACTCAAGGGTAATTTATTTTCTTCTGGTATCAGGCGCTTGCCCAAGGGTCCATAGCCAAAGAAGAGCTCTTTGCTCATACTTGCCAGGGGTCCCTCACTGGAAAGGTAAGGGCAAACCTGGGAATGGGTTTGAAGTGAGAGCTAATTTCGTAGACTTTTAGAGTGGAAAGGACCTTTAGATACAGCCTAGCCTCACAATACAGGAGAAGGAACAAAAGGGTGAAGGCACTTCTACAAGGTCCCACAGCCAGTTGGTGGAAAATCCGGAGTGTATTTTGACTAGGTCCCCTGACTGCTATTCCTGTGCTGTGTTCAGGATCTTTCATTAACATCTGGCAGTTTTGTTCCTACCTTACCTAATGAGAGAAGAGTCTGCTTCTACCTCACCACAGGCAGAAAGCGTAAGGGCATATATTGGGGCAGGGCCTGTGGGTCCCAATATAGTTGTAGACAAGGTCAAGGGGCTCTCATGTCTTCTTAGTTGAGCCAAGAATGACCTTTCAAATCCTGGAATCTTGTCCTTGGTGCCTCAGTTTCCCCAGTTCTTCAGGTCATGAATAAATGAATGTGAGTAGAAGGATGTAGAGAAAACCAGATTACTATGTAGATGGAGGCATGGCCTCTGTTCTGCAAAAAAAAAAAAAAAAAATTAAAAAATGGGGGGAAATGGAGGCATAGAAGAACGTTTCAAGGTTTTAATGGTCATTAGGTGGCTGATCTGAGATGGGTCACGAGAGTCCCTCTGCCTTACCAACACGGTAAGCATGTCTGAGGGAAGAACTGGTCTTCCTTCTGTGGCATCTCATTCAGGATCCTTCTATACCCTAGAAGCCTGCACTTGGTGTGTCTGAGTTTTCATGCCTCTCCATGGCCTTCAGAATTTATCTGGTCTGAGGGCTACACCCTCCTAGGGGGTAACAGCCAGGGCACAAAAGGTGGGAAAGCCTGGGAAATGGGGTCTGGGAGCTGAGGGGTTCCTGGGATCTTGGTGTTATTCCCCCGCCTACCTGATTTAGCACTGCCCCTCCCCACCCCTCCCCTACCCCAGGGCAGCACAGTGGCCCCAGTGACAGAAGCAAGGTCACTGCTCACCATCCCTTGCCAGGCACAGCGCCCGTTTTTGCTTCCTAAGACCAACAGGCAGGGCCTCTCAACTGGGGGAGAAAGGACGGAGCACAGCCTTTGGCCTGGCCAGCGTTCCTGAATGGGCGGTCTGCTGCTTTGAGGAGATTTGAAGGCCTCTCCAGAGAGCGCGAAGCCTTTATGGTGTGTGTGTGTGTGTGTGTGTGTGTGTGTATGTGTTGGGAGTGGGCAGAAGGGGTGGCAGGAAAGGTTTCTCTAGACCAGGTGATACAGGGTCTCATTCTAGACAGCAACTCCCAGACATGCTCTGTGGGGCTTGGTATCCTCCAAGGGACTAAGTCCAAGATTCCAATATTCTGTGACGAGACCTGTGATTCATTCAGTCACTCACAGAGCAAACAAACTTCCATTGAACAGCTGCTATGAGCCAGGCACTGTGCTAGGTGAAAGGAATACAGGAATGAGTAACTCCTATGAGGACTCCCTCCTTCCTGGGAGTGGTGGTGTATAATTTCATATTGTCTTGTGGAGGAAGGAAACCAGAAAGGACCCAACCGGAAAACAAGCCCCAAGATGCCAAATGGCTGCATTTACTGTTTCCAAGGGACTGTCAGTGAGACCCTGGTCTTTCCGAGGCTTCATGCACACAATTCCCCACCCTTGGTCAACCAGATGCCCTTCTCTGCTGAAGGAGGGCTGGCCCGGCTGGGGCCCCGTGGAAACTTGGGGGTGGGAAGGATTGGAGGTCTTCCTCCTGGGGAGAGGGAGCTAATGGCTATCTTCAACTGACAGCCCCAGACCCTTTTCTTTCTTTTTAAAATATATTTTATTGATTTTTTACAGAGAGGAAGGGATAGGGATAGAGAGTCAGAAACTTCGATGAGAGAGAAACATCAATCAGCTGCCTCCTGCACACCTCCCTACTGGGGATGTGCCCGCAACCAAGGTACATGCCCTTGACCGGAATCGAACCTGGGACCTTTCAGTTTACAGGCCGAGACCCTTTTCTTTGCCTCTGGATTTCTCCTCCTCCCCGTGCCATCCATCTCTGGTCCCATAATTGAGGGACTTGGTGGGAATGTTAGGGAATTAGGAGCTGGATAGGTTAGAGTTTAGTAGGGCTAGAGACCTGGCAGCCTTCACTGACCCTCCACCATCTGAATCGCTCTCCTCTAAAGCGAACAAAATGTGTCACCACGCCTGTGTATGCGCAACAAGAACATTCTCTCTCCTGACATATTTCAGAAACAAGGTTTCCCATCTCTCCCAGGAGCCTGTGTTCCTGTGTTTCTCTCTCCTCTCTCTTCAGAACTCGCAGAAACTCTCCCAGTGGCCAAGTGAAGGGAGTATCTGAGGTCAGGGCTGTGGCTGCTGGTGTGGATGGAGGCAACTGCTCTAAGGCCTGGGGTGTATTAGGCTTCTGTCCCCCATGCTCCCCATCTTGTAACTGCGGGGTGGGCCGCCCGCGCATCCCCTAATTAAATTTGTGATGTCTCTGCCTGCCAGGGTGATCTCTACCCCGCAGTGCGCAGCGAACAGTCCACGGAGCACCGGGTGGGACACACACACACCACACACACACACACCCATACACACACACACCCATACACACACTCATACACACACCCATACACACCCATACACACACACCCATACACACACACACACCCATACACACACCACACACACACCCATACACACACCACACACACACACCACACACACACACCCATACACACACACACCCATACACACACATACACACACACCCATACACACACACACACACACACACACACACACACACACACACACACACACACACACACACACACACACAAAGGCTTCGCTCTCGCTAGAGAGGCCTTCAAATCTCAAGGCAGCAGACCGCCCATTCCGGAACGCTGGCCAGGCCAAAGGCTGTGCTCCGTCCTTCCCCCCAGTTGAGAGGCCCTGCCTGTGGGTCTCAGGAAGCAAAAACGGGCGCGGAGGCCGCTCCCCCACACCGGGCGGCCGCGGGCGCGCGCCCAGCCGGCTCCACGCCGAGACGCCGGAGCGCGCACGTGCCGGCAGCAGCTGGGAGCTGGGCCGCAAGGAGGCGAGCGAGGCGGAGGCTGTTGGCCTGTCGGGGTCCGTCGGGGTCCGTCGGGGCTGCGGCACAGCAGCCCGGTCCCGGGCGGCTCCGTCTACAGCGGCCTTGGGTTGAACCCAAAGGACGGACACCCTGAGCTTCTGCGGACGGTGTCGGTGCCGCTGGGTCTCATTCCCCCGTGCGCTGTGGTCTGGGGGCGAGAGAGGCGGGGAGAGGGGGGTCCTGCGCCTCAGATGGCGCGGCTGCGGCGCGTGTCCACTTGGCTTCCCCGCTCCCTTTCCTGCCGCCACGCCTGCTGGGCGTTAAGCGGTGCCAGGCCGCGCGGGCCGCGGAGCTGTTAACGCGGCGGGGCGGCAGCTTCCAGGCTGGGGCGGGCCGCGGGGCGGAGGCTCTGCGGGGTGTGCCGCGCCGGGGAAGCCGCGGGCGGTGCTTCCGACCCCGAGGGGGCGGGACGGCTCCCCGGGGAGGTGGCCTTTGCGGGGTGCGCCGAAGGGTGAGGAGGCGTCCTCCCGGGGAGTCGGTGGAGACGGGCCGGGGCACTCCAGGAGAGGTGAACGTGTGTGGCCGCAAGATGCGGTCTCCCTCCGTCTGCGATTAGCAAAGCAGGGCCATCGACAGCTAAAAGAGAACCATTATTTTATTTTATTTTTTAGAATCTGGTATTGGAGTATTTGAGATCTTGCTTCCCAGAAATTGTCATCAGTTTTGGCTCAAATAAGGTCTTATAAAAATTTTTTAAAAAATAATTCTGGGCCGAAACCGGTTTGGCTCAGTGGATAGAGCGTCGGCCTGCGGACTCAGGGGTCCCAGGTTCGATTCCGTCAAGGGCACGTACCTTGGTTGCGGACACATCCCTGGTAGGGGGTGTGCAGGAGGCAGCTGATTGATGTTTCTCTCTCATCAATGTTTCTAACTCTCTGTCCCTCTCTCTTCCTCTCTGTAAAAAATCAATAAAATATATATTTAAAAAAAAATAATTCTGGTATTTTGGAAGAAGGTATTGGCGTAGTCATTATGGGAAGAATCGGAACTTTGTTGGACTTATTTACACTTATTTTCCGGTTTTGTACTGTTTTTGTAAAAATATATTTTTATTGATTTCAGAGAGGACGGGAGAGGGAGAGAGAGAAACACCGATGGGCCTTCAGTCCGCAGGCCAACGCTCTACCCACTGAGCCAAACCGGCTAGGGCCTGTTTTTCTGTTTTAATTAGGGGTGTGTGTGGGGGGGGGATGGGGGAAGGTGGGGCCTGTTTTCTGAGCCTGCTGGGGCTGTGGCTCGGTGGCAGCCTTCGGAGCCACTGAAGGCTGAGAGAGGGACGCTTTAAGACCTGCCATCTGTAAAGGGGGTGCGTGTTGAGGGCTGGAGAGTTCTGCTCCCCCGGACTGTTTCCCAGGCCAGTCTGAGCGCCCACGTGTCGGTACCTGGAGGAGGAGTTTCTTTCCCTCCTGACCCCCGACCCAGGTGGAGGCTGCCAGGAGTCTCTGGGCGGAGCGCTCCATCCAGCTTCTGATCATTCCTCTGCAACCCCCACCCCCCAAGCCGGGGCTGTTCTTCGGATTCAGTCTCCTCCCTCACCCCGCAGCTCCCTCCCTCCACCCTGAGCCCCCGACAGTCTGTCTTCCGAAGCCCAGCAGCCTTTGCTATCACTAACAACAGTATTTATTGAACCCCTAGTGGGGAAAGGAACATTTCATCTTTAACGCGATTCTGGCATATTATTAAATATAGGAACTCTGTGTCCTAGAGGAGTTAACTGGCTCAGCCCTAGGTAGTAAGTGGCAGCCCTGGGATGTGAACCCTGCACCCACGTGCCTTGCAGCTCTTAGCTCTCCCTTGGGTCCAGAGCACTGGCTGAAAGCCTAAATGTGCCTTTGCAGTGGCTAAGCCCCTCTGCATGGCCAAGAAACTCCATCTCCTGGCTCTGCTCAGCCCACACTGGGGCTGGCCTGGCCTGGGGAACTTGAGAAGGCAGGCTGCCGCTCGGAAGTCATTTATGCAAAGACTCTGTCTGAGCTGGGGGTCAGTCAGTGGCTTCCCAGCCCTGGAGAACTGCTGGACACTGCCACTCAGGTTTACCCAAGGAAAGCCAATCCCCGGCCAACCTTGCACCCTCTCCCCTCTGCATCCCACCCTCCACGGTGGTCAGCACCTGGCTGTTCCACTGCTCCAGGTGGGAGGTGAAGGGCCTCGGCTGCCCTCTGCTCAAATCCCTGCTCTCTAGGGCCCAGGGAGCCCACTGCTCCCAATAGTCAGGAGTTGGAGCAAACCCTCTTTGGACTAAGTTGCTGGGTGAACGCAGTGACCCACCTCTTCCAACACTAGAGGCAGGCTAGGTCTGGTCACCTCCCACTTTTCCATCTCAAAAGGGGAGGAATTTGCTTCCTAGGGAGAACAAGGTCAGAAAGATCTGAGACACAGCCTAGCCTCAGGCAGTGGGTGTCAGGTGCCCCGGCACATCTTCCTGGCTTGGGGGCTCGGAGGGAGGGAAGGTTATCAGCATTTCCTCCAGGGCCACACAGGTGCCCCGGGTTCCCCTTCACAAGAAAACAGGATAGCAAAGGAACTGCTCCTAGGCCAACTGAAAGCTGGACAGACCACATGCCCACTAAGGTTAGGTAGGGTATCAGGAGCCTACCCAGTTCTGCTCAAGTGCGGTGTATCTTCCAAGGTAGGAAGTAAATCAGGCCAATTGAAGGTCACCCTGGCTCTAGACAACTGCCATACCAGAGAGGCTTCTGGGGAACCAGGCTCTGAAGAGCTGAAAACAGCCACTTTCATTTGGGGGGCAAGTAGGACTAAGAGAAAGGAGAGAAAGCAAGAGAGGCTCTCATGGATTTTCAAAACACAACTTTGAGAGTTGCCATTCAGGATGCAATCTGTGGACTAAATCCAATCCTCTTGTTAAAACGGCATAAAATTTATTTACAAATATCTGTACAGTTTGTGTGACAGGTCAGGATTTCACAACAGAAACAGAAAACAAAAGCATTCTTTTTCAAGGGAAGTTGCAGGCGTAGACTTTCCCTGCACCTGTCAGAAGCAAGACAGACAAACAGACCTATACATCATGAGTTAGGCATATGGACACTGGCCTTTTTGCTTCTTGGAAGGAAGTGAAAAATGTATAAAACAGCCTAAGGTACTGTACCCATCAACACTGAAACCACATTGGGGGGGTAGAAGTGGGGTGTGGAGCAGGGGGGCCCTGCAGCAATTTCCCAGCACAAGAAAACAAGAAATACTGCGAACCACCAAGAAGCCCAGCTGATTCTATAATTTCATGTCTTATGCCTGGGTAGGATTTCAGTTCAGAGGCCCTGCCTCAGGTGAGACTGGAGCCAAGTCCTCAGTCTTGATTGCGATCACCGAGTAGGCTACTCAGTGATGAGTTAACTTTCGGTCTTCTTTGGTTGGCTTTTCTCCCTGCTATTTTGGCGTCTCAGAACGAAAGTTTCAGCAGCTGCATGTGGGGAGGTAGTGGTGAAGTGGCTACAGTGTGATGCAGTTTTAATAAAAATTTTATTACACAGCCATAATGTAATTGACACTTCTCCAAATCCAAATGATATTAAATACAGATCTACATGGTGAATCAGAATGACTCCAGCAAATTCTAAGGATTCTATAATTTCGTGTCTTTTAAAACCAGGAAAGAGAAAAAAGTCCAAGTTAGTCATGATAGGAGAGGTCCCAGCAGCCTCCGGGACTCTGCTGGAGTCCAGGCAACATTTAACAGTCTGTGATTCCACATTTATACAATAGTCTATAAAGGGTTCTGGTCAATGGACTATTCAAGTATATATGATTTTAATGAGTCCATCACCACTCCTTTGCCCAACTGAACTGTGTCACAGCTACCACATAGCTGTGTTACAGTTATATTTATCAACTTTACAGTCACAATACTTTTTAAAAACCATTCATTACTGCATTTTTTTAAAATAAAAAAGTGTAAACTAAGTTAAAGCAATGCTGAGGCTCTACTAAACCCAGAAGAGCTATTAGCAAGTTCATTTTTATGTTTAAATACAACTTAACTCCATTATTTCCCATCACCCCACTTCCTTACAGAAAAGTAGAGAAGAAATACAAAGTAGAGCTTCTAGCTAGATTTCCTCTCCCTCCCATGGGAATCAGCAGCTCTCAGCTGTTTCTTTAGCTTAGTTCTCAGTATATATAGTCAGCTGTACTTTGTTCTGAAAAGATTTGTTAAATGCCACTTTTATTTACACTTGGAGCTTTACACCTGAGAATGATTATCAAGCAGTCAGCTTATCTCTTTTCAAACATTTCATAAAGACATACACACTTCTTTGCTGGCTTCACCCTAGCTGCACAATATACAGTATATATGTATACACACACACATATATATGTATACACACACACAAAACTGCACATGCTTGTAACATTTGCAACCTAAATCTTTTTGTGTTCTTTCTCTCCACATCATGTTAAATACTCTCTCTTAAAAACAAAATATTATTCTTACTGAAACAGCAAAACAGAATCACTAGAAAGAGACAAGTACATGGGGTGGGAAAAGATTCACTCTACGCTCAGCCAAGAAACTGTGTTCTGTACCCATGGGATGAGCAAGACACCCGCACTGCCCTCCCTGGGACTTGGCCATGGGCTTCCCTCCCACCTGCCAGGACACAGCCTATAGGGAAGGGGCCTAACTGGGGAGTTTTCTTCAAGGTGGGGAGGTGATGAAGAGGAGGTGGGGAAGGGGAAGTTACACAGCTACAGCAGTCAGGCCTGTTTAAGAAGAATCACATTTAATGAGTTTCTTTCTTGCAGTTTCAGATGCTCAAGTACAGCTGAAAAAAAATCTGAAACAGCTATAGACCCATGACAGACTGATACAAAGAGTACTGCATTTTTAAAAAATGATAAAAAAATCCACACACTTGCAGACACACACACACACACACACACACACACACACACACTCACTCTCTCTCTCTCAAATAAGACCCTCCCTCCCTCCCCACAAATGTACACTTTTTGGAAACTAAATTGATGTTGAAAACCCCTCTTCCACAGAGATGGGAAGAAGAGTAAGATGAGGAGAGAGGATGGAGGACTGTAGGTGCCCCGAACCCACTCCCTCCACAAGGGCCAGGTTCCAAATGTTCAATGTTTGGGTTCAATGCAGTCCAGAGAGGAGACTGCCCAGTGCTGCTGCTATCACCACCTGGGGCTCCAGCAAGAATCCCAGCTTCACGGTAATACTGAATGCGTGCAGAGTGGCCAATGAACTGTGCTGGTTAAAAAAAAAAAAAAAAAAAGGCAAACACAAATCTAAAGACATGGATAAAGCCCAAGAGAGCCCAGGTCCCCACTGGGTGAGGCCTGGAAGTGGGGAGGGTTGATGGAAGATGGTGCAGACAAGGGAAGTCTATACAGCAAATGGTTTATATTACAGATGACTGGCAGTTTAGAGTCTCTTCCCAGTTTCTACTGCTGCTCCAGCCCAAAGAGGGCAATCAAAGGAAGAGGAAAGGTGGGACACTGATGGGGCATGCAGGGTCAGAAGCAGCAGGCTGGGTGCACTCAAATAAGCCCCCGTCGTTTTTTGTAGTCTTCCAAGTTCAGAGATCTCCTTGGAGCCCCATCCTTGGCTGGTGGAGCTTTTGAGGTGATGGCCAAAGCCTTTGATTCTATGGGAAAGAAGAGCAAATTGACAGCTGAGGTACCTACAAAGTAGTGCTTTACTCCTTCAGGTAGCCTTCCTGAATGTCCGTCCCTATTCCCTCTCAAAACATACCTGCAGCCTCTCTAAATACTGAGGAGCAGAACCCCCATTTCTTCCCTATATCAGGCTGCCTTGCAGGCCGAGAGGGCCATGGAGCTATCTGGTCCTTGGCCATTACCACTCCCACCCTCACGTACCTGAGCTGGGAACTTGTAAATCAATCTTCACATCGAAATCATGTACTTTGAACAAGTCTTCTGAGAGGTCACTGGCTGACTTAGAATTCAAATCTTTATCCTTTCCCTGACCCTGCAATGTGAAGAGGAAAACTAATTAGAAAAGCATAAATGTAAGTGGACTTCAAGCAGAATTAATGGAAAAAGCTCTTGCTCAAGTTTATTAGATCTTCCTACTAAGGCTCTTTTCTGATTCCTTTTCTCAGAGGACAGGAAGGAGGCCACAGACAAAGAGGTTTCTTTTCTGAAGCTTAAAAGCAAAGAGGAGAGGGCAGGCTCATGCCTGTGGTGTGAGGGTAGAAAGATAGGCTTAAGACAAGCCAACCTTCTGACCCAAGATTTCAGGAATTCCTGGCAGTTTGGGCTCCACAGGAAAAGATCTAACTTAGGCAGAAAAGTAGCTCTCTTTCGGGCAGTTCCTCAGTTTAGATTTTTAGTTTTCAAAGAGCTTTCACTTTCATCATTGTCTGATCCTTATATGTCATTTGCTCCTCCTAATTTTCCTGTGAGGTAGGCAGAGTATAGAGTATTATACCCATTGTACCTAAGAGAAAATGTGGATCAGAGGACTAGATGTCAGTTGCCTAAAGCTGCAGTGAAGGCCTTAAGACAGTGGTTCTCAACCTTTCTAATGCCGCGACCCTTTTTAAAAAAAATTTTTTTTTTTAATTGATTTTTTACAGAGAGGAAGGGAGAGGGATAGAGAGCTAGAAACATCGATGAGAGAGAAATATCGACCAGCTGCCTCCTGCATACCCCCCACCGGGGATGTGCCCACAACCAATGTACATGCCCTTGACCGGAATCGAACCTGGGACCTTTCAGTCCGCAGACCGACGCTCTATACACCGAGCCAAACCGGTTTCGGCGCCACGACCCTTTAATGCAGTTCCTCATGTTGTGGTGACCCCCAACCATAAAATTATTTTCGTTGCTACTTCATAACTGTAATTTTGCTACTGTTAATGAATCGTAATGTAAATATCTATGTTTTCCGATGGTCTTAGGCTCTACAGCAGCGGTTCTCAACCTGTGGGTCGCGACCCACAGGTTGAGAACCGCCTAGGCAAGGTCCTGCTTGGTGTCCAGGCCAGCAGCCTCGCTCCACCAGCACAGGGGAGGTAGTGCTGCACTTACCTTGCTCATTTCCTTTGGAGCATCTGGTAACACTCCAGAACCATATTTTGCATTCAGCTGGGCCAAGATGGCAGCTTGAACAGCTGGGTCTCTGGACTGAGAGAGGAAATAAGATTATTCAACACTCAGACAGTCCTACTGAGATTCTTTTCTATCTACCACCATTAACATCACAGGCATCACAGGGTTCCACCAGCAGCTTAGTGGGGTTTTCCTCAAGGCAGCAAAAGGCTTTGAAGCCACGCCCAGTCTAGCCAGGTCTAGATGGCTGACCCAGCCTACACATTTCTAATGTCTGTGGCACAGGGTGGTTTAGTCCATAGGTTTCTATAAACCTATGCCAGGCTTTTACCACCTGGATGTCCTATAGCAAGATAAAAAGGGAAGTATCCAGACCCACGAGTTTGAGGCAAGCAAATCCCACTAAGAACATTATTTTTAACTTCTTTATTAATCTCCTAATGGAACCCATTTTATGTCCCAAATGTAGGTCCTGAGTAAAAATGTTCTCTTTAGGCACTCACATTAGAAACGATGGTAGGTTTGCATTGTCGTCTGGTAAAGGGATCCATCTGTTGGTTTTTCATGTTGTGACTTTCAGCCTGAAACAGAAAGCATGTATTACAGAACTATATCTCTTTTCCCCTCCTCTCATCATGAGCCCACATATAAGTAACAGTCTTTGCAAGGGCCTGAAAAAAGTCAAAGCTGTCTATCCCTCTTTTCCTCTCAAGAATACCAAAGTAGATACGGGGACAACCACCTAAGGAACAAAACTGGAAACAGATAAAAACAAATACCTGTGGAAGAATCTAAGGATGGGGAGGGGTAAGACAGAGCAGAAGACTGTTGCTTTTCATTATAAATTAACTAGAGGCCCAATGCATGAAATTCGTGCACTTGGGTGGTGGTGGGGGGGGGGTCCCCTCAGCCTGTCCTGTGCCCTCTTGCAGTCCAGGAGCTCTTGGGGGATGTCCAACTGCTGGCTTAGGCTGGGGAGCAGGCCTAAGCCAGCAGTCGGACATCCTTAGTGCTGCCCAGGAGGTGGGAGAGGCTCCCGCCACCACTGCTGTGCTCACTAGCCATGAGCCTGGCTTCTGGCTGAGCTGGGCTCCCCCTGTGAGAGCACACTGACCACCGGGGGCAGGTCCTGCATTGAGTGTCTGCCCCCTAGTGGTCAGTGCGCATCATAGCAACCAGTCGTTTTGCATAGTAGCCTTTTATTATATAGGATAAACTGAATGGGTGTATGTATACATACGTACAGAGCACATGTGTTAACTGAACACATTATTTCAATAATTTAAAAAATAAACTCAAGCCAGATGTAGAGAGTATTTCATATCATTTTACTAACTGAAATTATGTTCAGTGATCCAGATAAAGTTCTTACTCACCACAAGGGCCTTCTCAGACTCCACAATATTCCATTCCCGGTTCCGCTGGTTGATGTAACTAGGGGGTGAAGAAGAGGAATGAGTCAGTGGGCTGTGAAGCAAGGAAGGGAACCATTGAGTTTTGACCTCAGAGAGACGAGGAGCCAGTGCAGCACAGCATGTACAAGGCCATAGGCTCGCCTGATCACTGTGGCAAGGATGTGGACCAAGGATAGGAACCCAATCAAAACGACTCTGTAACACACCTAATAGCAGATATGTTCTTGGTCCGCTGGCGGTCCAGGGCCTCTGCCCGCTCCTCCAGCTCATTCAGCTGGTCTTGGATTTGTTTGGCCTTGTCTTGATCCCCCAGGTCCTCAGCCATGGCCTGCACAATGAGGAAAGTGTGTGATTTTGGCTATAATTTGTATTACGTGTCCCTGACTTCCAGGACAAGTAAGCTATCTTACGATATGAACAAATGACAGGAGATGTGAAATAATACTTAAAACTTATAGTAGTAACACGTTCCCATATAGCTACCTGGCTCTGGGCCTCTGGTAGCATTAATGCAAGAACTCAGACCCTATATGTCTAACTCACTCCAACAAGGCTCACCCTATCCTGACGTGAAGAATGGAAAACCACCTACTGCAGCTGGGCGTGGCAATATAATTCATCTGTTCAGACCCAGACTGATGCTGCCCTAGGGTTTATCTGATCATACACGATACTGAAGTGATTAGAAAGTAAGAAGAAAAGAAGAAGCAAGATCAATTTCAATTTATAGAAAGAAAAATCCTGCCCCTGCTTACTCGCCAGAGTGAACAAGTTTGATTCTCACGTGTCCTTAGAGGACAGGGAAAGAGGTTTGAGAGCAAGTCCTTACCTTTTCCTTTAGCAGCTGAGTCTTCTTCATGGCATAGTTAGGTGGAGCTTTCCTGAACCTTTCTTTTTCTTTTACAATCTGTACCAGAGAGGAGATACCAGCAGTGAGGTATTCCTAAACTATTTGTGGAGAGGCTAAGTGAGCCCACTTTGGAGGCAAGCAGCTAGTTAAAAGGGGGCTGCTCTTCCTACAGCAGTGTCGTGCCCCAGAGAGAGCGAGTTCCTTCCAAGGGGTACTATGCTGCTTCCGGGGTCACGGAGATTCTTCTGGGACAGTCTGAAGGAACATGCACCAATAAACAGCAGCAGCCAGAGGCCAGGTATTGTAAGGCTAGCCACTGTCCAAGAGAACAGAGATCAAAGAATTTTACCAAAATATTTTGGAGAAAAAAAACAACTCTTGAAGGACCAACCCTAGCAGAATACAGATCCCTGAACCCTGAATACACTTCTATAATCTATGACTTCAAATGAGAATGTATAGAAAAAACTCTGATAAGCTATAAACAGTGAGAGAGCATTATCAGCATTCCCTCATCCTCATGCAGTAACAGCACAGCTAAAAACACCAAGGTGTGAGGAAGGGAGCCCTAGCCAGTTTGGCTCAGTAGACAGAGCGTTGGCCTGCAGACTGAAGGGTCCCAGGTTGGATTCCAGTCAAAGGCATGTACCTCAGTTGCAGACTCCTCCCCAGCCCGGGCCCTCATTGGTGCGCATGCAGGAGGCAACCAATTGATGTGTTTCTCTTACATCAATATTTCTGTCTTTCCCTCTCTCTTCCACTCTCTCTAAAAATCAATGGAAAAATATCCTTGGGTGAGGATTAAAAAAAAAAAAAGATATAAGGAGGGGAAAGTCATGCTCTTCTCTAACACTGGTTCTTGATGAACCTCTAGGCCCTGAAGTACCAGTTTTCTTACCTCTTCAATGTCTTGATCATTGAATTTATAATTAAGAGCTTCTTTAATAGATAATTCCTTCTTATTGATTTCATCTAGAGTTGGCAACTGCATGCCAGCAGAGAACATCTGGACCAAAACATGATAAAAAGTTACATAATAAGTGATTTTGGAAAGAAACGCTGTAACCGTTTTCAGGAACAGCTAGGTGTTGTCTGCCCACTTACCGCTTCTTTCCACTTCATGAATTCGCTTTCAGTGAACTCTTGGTTTGAGACAAACTCTAGGCGGAATACCCGTTGGTCATTGCCATGCCTACATAAAAAAAAGACAGCATCTCCAAGAATATGTTGACAAGTACCAGCAAAGCAACCCTACCGGACTGTGTACCATCTATTTCTGTGGTTCTCAATCCTGGCTACGCTTTAGCATCATCAAGATTTATAAAAATTCCAGTGTCAAAGCACCTTTGTAGATAAACTGAATAAGAATCTCTGGGAGTAGGAACCAGGCACTGAAATTAACAGACAAACAAAGCCTCCCAGGTTGTTCTAATGTGCAGCCAAGATTAAGAATCAGCCCAGCTGGCGTCCCTCAGTGGTTGAGTGTTGACCTATGAACCAGGAGGTGTTTGGTTTGATTCCAAGTCAGGGCACATGCCTGGGTTGCAGGCTTGATCCCCAGTAGGGGGCATGCAGGAGGCAGTTGATCAAGGATTCTCTCTCATCACTGATGTTTCTTCTCTCTCTCCCCCCCTCTTCCTTCCTCTCTGAAATCAATAAAAATAAAAAATAAATTAAAAAAAAGAAAGCTATGGACTTGGCCTGGTACTTCAAAAGTCCATTTTAATAAAATTTATCACAGTCAACTGGCCTCCAGAATATGAAATACCATGTACATATCTAAATGACAAGGAAACTATTCCCTAGAGAGGAAGAACACTATCTTTCTACTGACCCCTGTGCTGACAAAGTTAAGTGAGTCAGTGCCATTCTCCTAGAGACAGTCACTTGCTGCACATCATGGCCGCTGCCCTCCCCAATTGGTTCTTTTCAAACAGACCAAGGAGATAATGGGGATAGAAGAAGGAATGGGGAGGGCCCATAGAGAGCAAGGTAGGCCACGGGAGAGCAATGTCTATCACCTGCTGTTTGCAGTGGTCCTGGCAAACTACTTCTAGATCAATGTGGGGCTTTAGAATCTTCAGGAGCCAAGAGGGCCAGGATTTGTGTGTGTATTTTGTTGTCACTGCTATCCTGATACTCAGGACAATGGCACATAGCAGACGTTCAGTAAATACCATGTTACCGAAGAGGAAACGAAGTCCAGAAAGGTGACCTGACTTGTCCAAGATCAGGGTAGTTAGTGCCAGAGCCAGGTCCAGAAAGCAAGCCTCCTGACCATGCTCAGGAAAGGCTTGTAGGGCTCTGGGAGGAGGGGGTCTTACAACCTGCCTTTTCACTTCTATATGTCCCACTACTTCGTATCTCTGATTTCCCCTAGGAGAGAGACAGATATCCTACTTTCTCTCCAGGCAACAGCATAATAAAGTCCCAGAAAACCATCACATTGGGAAAGAATAACAGCCCACACAGGCAGTGCCTGTTTGCAATGGGAGCAGAAGTGGCCACACAGAATCATCCCTCCTACCGTAGCTGTAGCCCTTTGTTTGTTCTGGTGCCACCAAGCTGGTAAACCTTGGCGGTTTCCACAACACCCGTGATCTCAGCAACCTAAGAGAAAGGACAGAGACAATATTCAAAAACAGAGTCGGAGCTCTCACACCACTCTCTCTTTGGCTCTATTTACCGACTGCAGACGAGTGACCCTGCACTAAGAGGAGTCCACAGCTGAAAGTCCTGGGCACCTTTCTCAGGGTTAGAACTGATGGCCAAACACCAGGAGCCCTGTGTGCAGAGTAAGCAAGCACCAGGGCGGGAGGCCGTTAGCCTGTGGGGCTCATGAGAAGCTTCCCCTCCAACTTAACCCTACCTTACTGGGGGAGGCACTTGGGATTTCAGAGGTCAGTTTTATCAATCAAATATGAAGATCATGGAGGTCAGTTCCCACTGCCAACCTTTCCAGGGTAAGATATGTTAAATCCATACAACCCAGAACAAATGGGACTAGAAGAGTGACAGATTTATGCGGTATCTCTTAGAGAGTAATTATATTTAAAACATGGATAATTGTCCAAGGAAAGAAACACCAACCCGGTAAACTGGTTTGCTGTTGTGGTTTCCAATGCCAATCCGTACAAAACATCCTGTGACAGTTTTAGCAAAGAAGGGCATGTGACACCAACGTTCCAGCTTATGCCGTGATAATCGAACCCGATTCAGTTCTTCGGGTAAGGACACTGGTTGTGATTTTGGAGGAATCTCTTCTTTCCTGTGAGGAACAAAGGGCACTGGGAAAAGTGTTCATCATACAAACTGATCCAGATAAAACTTAATGAAATCAAAGTACATGTGATTAAGGCAGTAGAAGAAATAAATGAACCGACAGGAAAGAGTGGTAATAGAATCCTGTTCTTAACCAGTTGTGTGAACTGTGTTGATAAGACTGCCACCTTCCCAGATAACCTATTAGAGTAAGAAAACAAATGGAAGCATCTGGCCAAAATGGGGGTGACATGAAGTCAGTTCCTACCTACTGAGCCCAAATGAAATGTTGAGGGCTTCAGGCCAAGAGCCAAAGGCAGGAACATATGTCTTGGCTAATGTCCTGGGAACTCAGCTCCGAAATTCAGGGTACTGGACCAAACAATATTCAGAGACCAAACAGGGAGATTTTGGAAACTACAATAAGCTTCTCCTCAAAGAACCCACCTGTCCTAACTACCAGACCAAAATGTACACAAGCTTACTCTTCTTCTTCATCAGAGGACGATGTTCGGGATGAGCGGTCTGACTTTTCACTGGATTTGTCATCCTCTTCCTCTTCCTCATCGTCAGAGTACACCTCACTGGTTTTTAATGGCTGTTTTTTGGCGAGGAGCTCAGCTAAAAAGAAAGGGAAAATGTTTACTTAGATTCTCTCAGTAAGAAACTGGAACATTCTTCATCTTTGAAAAAGAACTAACACATTGAAAATGACTTGATAGCTCCATCTGCTTGGGACTGGATTGTGATGATTTGGATACATGAAGAAGTGAGGCCCTGGACAGTTTGGCTCAGTGGGTGGAGCATCAGCCTGCAGACTGAGGGTCACAGGTTCGAATACAGTCAAGGGCATGTACCTCGGTTGCAGGCTCGATCCCCAGCCCTGGTCGGAGCGGGTGCAGGAGGCAACCAGTTGATGTGTCTCTCTCACATCAGTGGTTTTCTCTGTCTGTCTCTCCTCCTCCCTTCCATTTTCTTTAAAAAAATTAATTTGAAAATATCCTTGGGTGAAGATTAATAAAACAAACAAACAAACAGGAAAACAAACAAAAACAACAACAAAAAATGAAATGAATTAAACACGAGAGTTAAAATCATTTAGGAACTAAATGTCAAGCCTCAGTAGACATAAAAAGGGCTGGGATACTGTTTCTAAGTGGGCAAAAAGGGTCACCAATTGTATGGACAATTGTTTTTTATTGCACTTAAAATACCTGATGATGGTCAGGAAAGAGGGGGAAAAATTGTATGATTACTTCAGAGAATCTTTGAATAAAACTTAGATAGAAAGCAGCTACAGATAATTATGACACAAATGGGCATCACTGTATTCCAATAAAATATTACTTACAAAAAGGTAATTTATCAACTGCTGCTCGACATAAAATATAAGAAGTGATTTCTAGGATATACAGTAAAGTGAAAAAGCAAGGTAGAAAAAAGTATGTATGGAGTGCTACCATTAATCTAAGACAGTAGGTGAATCTGTGTCCTTTTGTTTAGGGGGAAAAAGGAAAGATAAAAAAATTTTCTAAGTGGTTATGTATTATGGGAAGGAGGAAAGAGTGAAATAGAAAGGTATAGTGCTAAACTTTTCTGAATATACCTTATTTAGTAGATTTGACTTTGGAACCTTGTATTTTATAAAACAAAATAATAAAAAGTCATCTCTATACATCACAAGCAAAATGAAGCAAAGTATTCATTTGATGACACAACCACACAAAAAGGAACTATAACAAGTGACTTTAAAATATAGCTATTAAAAAGACAGACATATAGACCAATAGACTAGAAAGCCCAGAAGTAAACCCTTACATATATGGTCAAATAATTTTCGAGAAGGGTGTCAAGACCATTCAATGGGGAAACAACAGTCTTAAAAAAATTGGTGCTAGAAAAATTAGATATCCCACATGTAAAAACACCCCACAAACAAAGAAGTTGGGCCCTTACCTTACAATTGTATATAAAAACTAACTCAAAATGGATCATAGACCTAAATGTAAGAACTAAAACTATAAAATTCTTAAAAGAAACCTTAGGGGAAAAGTTTCATGACACTCGATAACAATTTCTTGGATATGACAACAAAAGCAGAGGCAACAAAAGAAAAATATTAAGTTAAAAATTGTACTTCCATCAAAATTAAAAGCTTCCATGAATCAAACAACACTATCAAAAGTGAAAAGACCATCCTGGCCGGTTGCTCAATGGTTAGTGCGTTGGCCTGTGGCGGGAAGGGTTGTGGGTTCAATTCCCGGTGAAGGGCACATACCTTAGTTGCAGATTCCCTGGCCCCTGTAGGGGCAAGTGCAGGAGGCAGCCAATTGATGTGTCCCTCTAATGTTTCTCTCTCTTTCTCTCCCCCTCCTCTCTAAAAATTAATGGGAAATATACATACATATATATATATATACATACATACATATATATATATATATTTTGGTGAGGATTAACAGCAACAACAACAAAAAAGACCAAATGGGAAAGACATATGTGAAAATCATACACAGTGGAACCTCGGTTCTCGAACTTAATTCATTCTGGAAGGCTGTTCAAGAAGCGATTTGTGGAAGACAATCATTTTTTCCAATTATAAGTAATGTAAATTGAATTAATCCATTCCAGATCCCCAAAAGATTCCCTGTTTTAATCTTTCTTTTTTTTAAAAATAATAGCATTTTTTAAAAATATGTTTTATTGATTTTCCACAGAGAGGAAGGGAGAGGGATAGAGAGTTAGAAACATCGATCAGCTGCCTCCTGCACACCCCCCACTGGGGATGTGCCCGCAACCAAGGTACATGCCCTTGACCGGAATCGAACCTGGGACCTTTGAGTCTGCAGGCCGACGCTCTATCCACTGAGCCAAACCGGTTTCGGCTGTTTTAACCTTTCTTATATACAATACATGTCTAATGTATTGTTTAATCTATAAATAAACATGTTTTTTATTAAATTTACTGAACCACCCCCTACCAGCCTTAAACGAATCACTTTTAGTGTTCAAGCCAGGGGTGTCTTCCAGGGCAGCGTGCAGCATCTTTGCTTGTTCATCTATCACTGCCTCTGAGACAGCTGTCACTGGCTAACTGCTTTTCCTTTATCCAAATCAGCAAGTTTTTCTACCGCTTTCATTGTCTGTGATCACTGTTTCTTTCACACACTTAGCAACATTAGCACTCTTTTTTCTTTAAAAAATTTTTTTAACAGAATGATTCTGTTGATTTTTTAAAAATATTTTTTATTGATTTCAGAGAGCAAGGAAGAGGGAGAGATAGAAACATCAATAAGCCCTAGCTGGTTTAGTTCAGTGGATATAGAGCGTCGGTCTGTGGACTGAAGGGTCCCAGGTTCGATTCCGGTCAAGGGCATGTACCTTGGTTGCGGGCGCATCCCCAGTAGGAGGTGTGCAGGAGGCAGCTGATCAATGTTTCTCTCTCACTGATGTTTCTAACTCTCTATCCCTCTCCCTTCCTCTCTGTAAAAAAATCAATAATATATATATATATTTTTTAAAAAGAAAGCAAAAGAAACATCAATGATGAGAATCATTGATCGGCTGCCTCCTGCATGGGGAGTGAGTCACAACTTGGGCATATGCCCTGACTGGGAATACAACCTTGACCTCCTGGTTCATAGGTCAATGCTCAACGATTGAGCCACACCAGCTGGGCAACATTAGCACTCTTGATGGCCTTTTTATGTTTTAAAATTGTGCTAATCCTTGACATTGATTTCACCAGCAATAAAAGCATTATCTCTGTTGCCTGAGAGACACTTTTTGTCATTCTCAGGTATCAGCTTGAAAGGGTTGTCAGTTTGAAAATAAACTGGTTGGCAACTGAATTGTTCAAAAAATTCAGGTTTGGCTGTATTTAATAAGGGATTAATAGTCAAAAAATATAAAAAATATAAAAAACACCTACAACTCAACAACAACAAAGAAGTTGATTAAAAACGAGCAAAAGATATAACAGATATAACTTCATCAAAGAAGTTATCCAAATGGTCAATAAGCACATGAAAAGATGCTCAACATCACTAATCATTAGAGAAATGCAAATAACAATCACATTTCATATCCACTAGAATGGCTACTATCAAAAAGACAACAACAAGTGTTGGTGAGGATATGGAAAAAGTGATACCCTCATACATTGCTGGTGGGAATACAAAATGGTAAAGCCACTTTGGAAAACATTCTGGCAGTTTCTCAAAAGGTCAAACACAAATTTACCATATGTTCCAACAATTCCACTCTTGCTCTAGCTGGGTAGCTCAGTTGGTTAGAGCCTTGTCTCAATATGCCAAGGTTGTGGGTTTGATCCCTGATCAGGGCACATACAACAATCAACCAATGAATATATTAATAAGTGGAACCTGGCCGGCGCAGCCCAGTGGTTGAGCATCAGCCTATGAACCAGGAGGTCATGGTTCGATTCCCGGTCAGGGCACATGCCTGGGTTGCAGGCTCCAGTGTGGGGTGTGTAGGAGGCAGCCGAACAATGATTCTTTCTCATTATTGATGTTTCTATCTCTCTTTCCCTCTCCTTTCCTTTCTGAAGTCAATAAAAAAATATTTTAAAAATAAATAAGTGAAACAACAAATTGATGTTTCTCTCTCTCAAATCAATAAAAGGAGAAAACAAAAAACAAAAAACACCCAATTCCATTCCTAAGTACTACATACCTAAGAGTAATTAAAAACATGGGTCTATTCAACAACTTATACACAAATGTTCATAGAAGAATTATTTATAATAGTAAAAAAAGTAGAAAAACCCAAATATCCATCAAGAGGTCAATGGATAAATAAAATGTTTTTATCCATACAATGGAATATTGTTCAGACATAAAGAGGAAGAAGTATTGACATATACAACCACATGGATGAACCTAGGAAACATTATGCTAAGTGAAAAAAATCAGACACAAAAGACCATATATTGTGTGATTCAATTTCTATGACATGTTTAAAACAGGCAAATCTATAGAATTAGCAAGTTGATTAATGCTGGGGGATGATAGATCTGGAAGGTGATGGCTACTTGTAAGGGGGTTTCTTTTTAGGGTAAAAAAAATATTCTAAAATCCGCCCTAACCGGTTTGGCTCAGTGGATAGAGCGTTGGCCTTCGGACTGAAGGGTCCCAGGTTCGATTCCGGTCAAGGGCATGTACCTTGGTTGCGGGCACATCCCCAATAGGGGGTGTGCAGGAGGCATCCGATCAATGATTCTCTCTCATTGATGTTTCTAAACTCTCTATCCCTCTCCCTTCCTCTCTGTAAAAATCAATAAAATATATATTTAAAAAAATTCTAAAATCCATTGAGTTTTACTGCACAGCTCTGTGAATATACTAAAAGCCACTGCCTTGTATACTTTAAATAAATTCTTAGGATAGTACATTAATTATAGTTCATAAAGTTGTTATAAAAAAATAAAAAATCTTGGCATCCAAATTTTTAAATGAACTTATTTAGTATGAGGCTCCTGATAAGTTTTATCCTTAAAAAACAAAAAAGAAATTCAGAGACAAGATGGTGACCAAGTAAATGTGGTATTTGCATCCTACCACAACCACCTGAAATTTAGCTAAAGAGAAGTCCTATAACTAAGTATATAAAGAAGAAGTCACAGACTGAAAGAAAAGGGATGGAAAAGTTATTTCTTGAAAATGGAAACAAGCAAGCTGATGTAGCAATACTAATACCACAGAAAATAGACTTTAAAATAAAGCCTATAATGCCCTGGAGAGTATGGCCCAGCTGGTTGAGCATCATCCCTTGCACTGAAAGGTCACCAGTTCAAATCCCAGTCAGGGAACATACCCATGTTGTGGGTTCAATCCCTGGTCAGGTTTCGTATGGGAAGCAACCCATCAATGCTTCTCTCTCTCCTTCTCCTTTCCTCTCTTTCTAAAATCAAGAAAAACAACAAAAGAAACAAAGGTTGCCCTAGCCAGTGTGGTTCAGTTGGTTGGGTGTCATCTGAAAGGTTGCCAGTTCAATTCCCTCTCTGTAATCAATAAAAATAAAAAAATAAAAATTATTTCTTAAAAAAAATATTATGTGTATATATATATATATATATACTAGAGGCCCAGTGCATGAAATTCATGCACAGGGGGAGGGGGGGGTCCTCTCAGCCCGACCTGTACCCTCTCCAATCCGAGAGCCCTCAGGGCATGTCCTGCTGACGGCTTATTCCCGCTCCCTGTGGTTCTCTGCTCCCTGTGGGGCTTGCCTGCTCCACACCATAGCGATGGGCAAGCAAGCCCTGCTGGGTGCTGCCTGCAGCTGCGCTTGTCTGCTCCCGGGTCGCCGCGGCAACAGCCAAGCAGGCCCTGCTGGGTGCTGCCTGCAGGCCCACTTGCCTGTTGTGGGTTGCCGGCAGCTACGGCCAAGCAGGCCCTGCTGTCTGCTGTCAAGCTGCACTGCTGGACCCACCCCCAGGCCCACCCTGAGGTTGCCTGTCCAGCCCTGCCTGGCTCCCTGGGCCCCGCAGCAGCTGCGGCCACTGGGGTCTGGCCCTGCCTCCCTCTTTGGCTCTTAAAGCAGCCTTGGCGGCTGCTGACCAGGCCCTCCCCCAGTGCAAGTGCATGGAGGCGGGTCCGGGAGCGGGCACCGCCCCAACCCGTGAACGCTGATGGGGCGGGTCTGGGCGCCACCGCCTCTGCCGCACGAACGCTGATGGGGGCGGGTCTGGGCCAATCGGGCCTTTGAGAGGCCACCCCGAGTCCCGCCCCCCAGCCTCCCGCCGGCCCAATCGTGGGTGTAGCGGAGTGATGCTTATTTGCATATTACTCTATTATTAGATAGGATATATATACACACACACACATACACATATACATACATATACACATACATATACTAGAGGCCCAGCGCATGAAATTCGTGCACGGGTATGGTCCCTAGGCCTGGCCTGCGATCAGGGACATCTTCCCCAGCTGCCTGCAGCCAGCCCTGCCCCGCCCCCCGCCGCCACCCACCCCCGGTTCCCTGTTCGCCATCGGGTGATCGGTGCCTGATGGCCGGGAGAAGGGACTGAGAGGTTGGCTATTCCAACCCACTTGCCGGCCCCGCCCCCACCATGGATGGCCATGAGGCTATCAGAGCCTGCCAGCCAGGGAAAGGGACCAAGAGGTGGTCAGTGCGCCTCATAGTGACTGGTCCAGCAGTTGTTCTGGCCATTCTGCAATTAGGGTCAATTTGCATATTACCCTTTTATTATATAGAATAGAGTCCTGGTGCACGGGTGGGGGCCAACTGGCCTGCCCTGAAGGGGGTCCTGGATCAGGGTGGGGAGTTCCCGCTGGGGGCGGGGCTGGGCTGGGTGAGGGGCCGCAGGCGGTTTGCAGGCCGGCCATGCCCCCAGCTTTGTCAGGAAGGACGTCTGGAATGATGTCCGGAATGATGTCTGGAAGACGTCAGGTCTATCCAGTCTAATTAGCATAGTACCCTTTTATTAGTGTGTGTGTGTGTGTGTGTGTGTGTGTGTGTGTATAAAACAATGGTGGGAAAATTAAAAAAACAAAAACAAAAAACAAACAGACATAGGCTATAAGAGGCCGTAACAAAGGACCCAGCAATTTCACTTCTGGGTATTTATCTGAAGAAACTCAAAACACTAAAATGAAAAGACATATGCATCCATATATAATCATTGCAGCATTATTTACAATAGCCAAGATATGGAAGCAACCTAAGCATCTATCAACAGATGAATGCGTAGCCCGGCTGGTATGGCTCAGTGGCTGAGCATCAACCCATGAACCAAGAAGTCAGAGTTCGATTACCAGTTGGGGCATATGCCCAGGTTATGGGCTTAGTCCCTGGTGGGGCAGGGGGGTGGATGGAACATGGCCAATCGATGATTCACTCTCATCGATGTTTCTATCTTTCTATACCTCTCCCTTCCTCTCTCTTAAATTAAAAAAAAAAAAAAAGATGAATGCATATAAAAGTGATGTATATATAAAATGAAATATGACTCAACCATAAAAAAAAATGAAATCTTGCCATCTGCAACAACATGGATGGACCTAGAGGGTATAGCACTGAATGTAATAAGCTAGACAGAGAAAGACAAATGCCATATGATTTCACTTATATGTGGAATCTAAAAAATAAAATAAATGAATAAGCAGGCCAGAAACATACTCAGTAATACAGAGAAAATTTGATGATTGCCAGATGGTTGGGAGAATGAGTGAAAAAGGTGAAGGGATAAGGAGCACAAACTGGGAGTTACAGAATAGTCATGGGGACAAAAAGTATAGCACAGGAAATATAGTCAATGATATAGCAAAAACTATGTATCATATCAGATGTGCACTAGATTTATTGAGGTAATCACATAATACTGTACACCAACTATAATTGAAAAATAAATTATTAAAAAAACAAACCAAGCTCTACACACTGAAAAGTCTTAGACATAATAGTCAACCCAGTAGTATGGACACTTGTTGGATCTAGACTGTGGTGTCCACATATAATTTCTCATGAAAAAGGAACCAGAGTTCCTTAGAGAAATGGCTAATTCCAAATTCAGAAAGCAAGAAAACTATTAGACTATTGGAGTGTTGTATCAAAAGGACTTAGGCTACAACTGGTTGAAGATGAAACAATATGAATCTCAATAATAATTACTGCAATGGATTGAAATGTATGAAGTATCTTAAAATCCATGAGTTCATAACGATATTCAAAATAAAGAAACAAACCTCACTGGGCACCTTTGGAAGTTGTCAAGGAACTATCTTTCTTTTAAAACCTAGTAAAGCAAAAAAAAAATCAAGCATTTATTCTGCCTTTCCTATAAAAAATAGTACCTAGTGGTAACTAAATAGCTGATGAGAAGTTTCTCTTTATAGAAGTAAACCCAAGATAATAAATGAAGAAAGAATAATAGATTATAACATCACCCTTTTGCAACTCACAATAAATTAAATGATCTAGGTAATGATTACAATGGCTGTTGGGATAGAACATATTACTATTACCAATCTTCACCCTTCTTATACCCATGCTCTTTGCCATGTGACTCAGTGGGAAGTTCCTCTCAGCCATTCATGTTGGGCTTGGTAATGTGACTTGCTTTAGCCAATGGAATGTGCACACATCTGACACTGCTCATTCCAAGTCTAGGCTGTAAGAGGCATCTCATGTTTCTGCTTGCCCCTATTATACTTCTGCCATCACCATGAGAAGAATGTGCCCTAGTTATACTGGTCTGAGGCGGGAGAGAGATAGGTGAAACAGACCTGGTTCTATCATGAAACTTGGGGACAATCCCATCTAAACCTGTATATCAAGCAACCCCTACCTGAATTGCAGATGCATGAGTAAGAACAAATGATTGTTTATCTGAGTTTGGGGCAGTTTGTTATTTCACATTATTGAGGTAATAGTTAAGTGACAGCTGGTAGTATCACAAAATGATAGACAAGCAGATACTCTGGGTCTCCTGGTATAATATATTACTACCTAAAACTTAGTCTTCCAAAAAAAAACCAAAATAGAAACAGAACAAATCCAAATCTGTCCAATTCTCTAACTCTAAGTACAAATTACAGAAAATTCAAGGGACTAGAAAAACACATTCAACACCACTAATGTGATATAGTCAGCATCTGTGAAAAACTATAAGATAAATGAACACAGTTTCTTCAACAAATAAACTGAAAGGAGCTAGTTAAAAAAGAGAGATGGACAGGAAAACCTATAGATTAAGTGACTTCAGGGATATATTAACAAATAACAATGAGTAGATTTTATTTATATACTGATTAAAATAATCAAATTAGTATATTTTATAGAACAACTAAAGAAATTTAAAGACTGAATAGATACTTGTATAAAGGAATAAAATGGTAAGGGATTCGTTATCATTTTTTAGGTATGTATTGGCATTATAGTTATATTTAAAACAAGAGCCCTTATTTTTTCAATATATTGAAATAATTATGGTTGAAATATAATGATGCTGGGATTTACTTTAAAATAACCTGATGATAAAAAACATAATAAAAAAATAAAATAACCTGATGGAAGAGAAAGTATAGCTTTAACAAGACTGGCTATGAGTTGCTGTTACTATTCTTATGCACCATTCAGACTTGTTTGCCCAGCACAGTAGTTTTATCACTAAAAGATGGACTTGTTGATGGAGTTCCATAGTGGTTTCAGTGTTAGACACAGTTTTTTCCACTATACATCTGTGCATTTTTTCTTTGGGTGACTGAATGAATGTTTAAGACATTTGTATGCAAAGTTACTCTTTATATGAACTGTTGTGCCCTGTCAATGCATATTGCTCTGTGACTCCAGTATATCTTACTGCACTGATCAAACCTAAATAAACATTTTTATTGTAACTCCTCCAAAACAAAACAAAACAAAACAAACAAAACAAAACAAACAAAATGGTTGGCCATAAGTTGACTGTTGAGTCTGGATGATGATGGGTTCATGGAGGTTCATTACACTATACTCTGTATGTTTTTGGAATTTCTCATAATAAAGAGCTAAAAAAGGGGAAAAATAAAAATGAGCACTAGGAAGTCAAATCATATGATCAAAGACACCAAGTAGCATTTTTTCCCTACTTACCTGTTCTGTTCTTCCGTTTTTCTCTCTCTGCTTTTAGCTCCTCCATGGCTTGAGATTTTTTATCTAGTTTCTCATCCCGTTTGGAACGCCGTTCCTTGTTGTGGGATGTTACCTGGGAAGGGAAAGATATGTAGGATGGCTCTTTTTATCAACTGGTTATGACTGTCTATACCCAACAATTAATTATTTAGTTCTCCACTGTGAATCTGTATATAGAAACTGAAACGTGTTTAAAGGGGGAGAGCATCCTCTTGTGGACAAAGAGGATAGAGCAGTAAAGTCAGCCCCCATCTTCCCTGCCTAATAAACAGCCTAAGAATCATAGGAATAAGCACTTTTAAAAATATATGTAAAATCTATATACATATATATATTTTTATTGTTGACAGTATTACAGATGTCCCCCATCCTGCCCTCACTTTTCCCATCTCTTCCCAGCCCCTGCCCTACCTCAGGCCTTCACCACACTATTTGTCTGTGTCCATGGGCTATGCCATGTATGTATATAAATTCTTTGGTTAATCTCTTCCTGGCCTCCCCACTTCCCTCCCCTGTGAGATCTGTCAGTCTGTTCCATGCATCCATGCCTCTGGACCTATTTTGTTCCTCAGGTTATTTTGTTCATTAAATCAGGAATTAACACTTTCAAGAAGGGCATCCTAGATCAGAGCCAATATTTGCTGATATTATCAACAAAGCATTTTGTGACGAATACAGAGATGACTAATATTCCCAGCTACTTTTACAACCAAGTACAGGATGACGTACACCTGACTGAGTAAACATAACTAACCAATTGGGCTACACTGGACAGGAAATTTACCAACTTTTCCTTAGAGGCTGTTCACACATCATTTAAGCTGCTTTTTAAATGCAGACTTGAGTGAAGAAGGATTCCTAAGGAATTAAACAGTGCAGCTAATGGTGAAATGATATATCTAGAGAATGAAGACACTATGTAATAGTCATGCACTGACTGACTTAAGCTGATTAATATAAACGCATCTTTTATATAAACACATGCACTCAAAACAGATTTTATTCTTCAGATAATGAGGTCCACTGAATCTCCTACCTGAGATTCTTGAATCTGTGTCAGCTTTTTCTTTTCTTGCTCCTCTTCTTGCTTTTTCTTTTTTTCTTTCTTTTCTTTCTTTTTGGCTGTTTTTAGTTTTTTCTTAATTTCAAACCTGATTAAAAGATATTTGTTTTTTTAAGTGGCAATTAAATATTTGTAATGACTGATTTCTATTAGATAGGAGAAAGGAAGTAAGTAGGGGGGAGGAGTTAATAAACATTTTCTGCTTCCTTTAAGAAACTCCAATGTACCAGTACCATAAAAAACATTGACTATAGCCTGGCTGGTATGGCTCGATTCCTGGTCAGGTTACATGCCCGTGTTGTGGGTTCGATCCCCAATAGGGTGCATTCAGGAGGCAGCCGATCAATGATTCCCTCTCATCATTGATGTTTCCATTTCTTTCTCCCTCTTTCTTCTTCTCTGAATAAAATATATATTTAAAAATATTGAATATAAGTACAGAAAATACTTAAAAACATTAAGTTGGAATAGACTTAAGAGGACAAAAATGTTCAGGATATTACTGTATCCTGTCAGTAACACACAAATCCTCCTTGACTTTCACATAACAGAAGAAAATAACGGATTTTTAAAATAAATTCCAATGGTGTTCCATTAGAAATAGAATGAAACCACAGAGAGTCACTATCACATTAAAAAAATGTTTTTATTGATTTTAGAGAGAGGAAGGGAGAGAGATAGAAACATCAATGAGAGAGAAACACATGGATCGGCTGCCTCCTCCACGCCCCCTACTGGGGATCGAGCCTACAACCAAGGTACATACCCATGACTGGAATTGAAACCAGGACCCTTCAGTCCGAGGGCCACTGAGCCAAACTGGCGAGGGCAGTAATACCAATTCTTTTTAAAAAATATATATTTTATTGATTTTTTACAGAGAGGAAGGGAGAGGGATAGAGAGTTATAAACCATCAATGAGAGAAACATCAATCAGCTGCCTTCTGCACGCCCCCTACTGGGGATGTGTTGGCAACCAAGGTACATGCCCTTGACCGGAATCGAACCTGGGACCCTTCAGGCCGATGCTCTATCTATCCACTGAGCCAAACCGGTTAGGGCGGTAATATCAATTCTTCACAAACTCTTCCAAAAAATAAAAGAGAAGGAAACACTTCTCAATTCATTCTATGAGGCTAGTATTATTCTTTTTTTTTTTTCTTATAAGAGAACATTTTTTATTTTATTATTATTTTTTTATTTTATTGATTTTTTACAGAGAGGAAGAGAGAGGGATAGAGAGTTAGAAACATCGATGAGAGAGATACATCGATCAGCTGCCTCTTGCACACCCACTACTGGGGATGTGCCCGCAACCAAGGTACATGCCCTTGACCAGAATCGAACCTGGGACCTTTGAGTCCACAGGCCGACGCTCTATCCACTGAGCCAAACCGGTTTCGGCATAAGAGAACATTTTATTTGGTAAATTACAGAGGTAGAAGAAGTAATTCATAGAAAGATGGGCTTAGGAAACAAGTTATAGAGGTAAAGGAAGGACCCTTGGAGTTTGGAAGTGAGGAAGCTAATGTGCCTGGGGGGCGGGGAGGGGAAGGGAAAGGGAAAGGCATGGGAGAGCCTGGGCTAGTATTATTCTGACACCAAAGCCAGACAATGACATCACAAGAAAAAAGTATAGACCAGTATCTCTTAAGAATGCTGATGCAAAACAGCAGCAAATTCAATCCATCTACATTATAAAAGGCCTGTGGCCATAACACCGTAACAACAGTCACCAGGAGGTGCATTGATGAGTCTTGTGGTGGCACGGTGGGTCTGGGGTCCCACCCCCAAGGCTGCACTGCAGGTCTGGGGTCCCATGCCTGTGGCGTGGCGGGTCTGGGGTCTGGGGTCTTGTGCAATTTCGCGTGCTGGGCCTCTTAGTAAACTTATAAAAAGGATGATATACCATGACCAAGCAGGATTTATTCCAGAAATGCAAGGTTGGTTCAACATAAGAAAATCAATCATTGTAATATACCATATTAGTAGAATAAAGTACAAAAACCACATAATAGCCGAAACCGGTTTGGCTCAGTGGATAGAGCGTCAGCCTGCGGACTGAAAGGTCCCAGGTTCGATTCTGGTCAAGGGCATGTACATTGGTTGCGGGAACATCCCTGGTAGGGGGTGTGCAGGAGGCAGCTGGTCGATGTTTCTCTCTCAACGATGTTTCTAACTCTCTATCCCTCTCCCTTCCTCTCTGTAAAAAATCAATAAAATATATTAAAAAAAAAAAATCTCAGCACTGGCTGGTTTGGCTCAATGGTTAAGAGTGTTGGCCCGAACTCTGACCGGTTTGGCTCAGTGGATAGAGCTTCGGCCTGCGGACTCAAGGGTCCCAGGTTCGATTCCAGTCAAGGGCATGTACCTTGGTTGCGGGTATATACCCAGTAGGGAGTGTGCAGGAGGCAGCCGATAGATGTTTCTAACTCTCTATCCCTCTCCCATCCTCTGTAAAAAAAAAAAAATCAATAAAATGTATTAAAAAAAAAAAAAAAAGTGTTGGCCCGGGGACTGAAGGGTTGCAGGTTCAATTCCCAGTCGAAGTCATGTACCTCAGTTGTAGGCTCAATCCCCGCATTGGTTGGGTTGCCAGCAGGAGGCAACTAGTTGATGTCTCTCTCTCTCTCTCTTCTCTCTCTCTCTCTCTCTTTCCCACTCCCTCCTTTCCCCTCCCTTCCACTAAAAAAAAAAAAAAAAAAAAAAGGAAAATAAATATAAAAAAAATATCCTCACTCTTCAGGTGAGGATTAAAAAAACACCTCAATTTTCTGTGAATGGCTCAGAACTTATCTTACTTATCTATCATCACTGTAAACATTCTTCCAGTCACACCGAAACCGGTTTGGCTCAGTGGATACAGCGTCAGCCTGCGGACTGAAGGGTCCTGGGTTAGATTCCGGTCAAGGGCACGTACCTTGGTTGCGGGCACATCCCCGGTGGGGGGCATGCAGGAGGCAGCTGATCAATGTTTCTCTCTCACTGATGTTTCTAACTCTCTATCCCTCTCCCTTCCTCTCTGTAAAAAATCAATAAAATATATTTAAAAAAAAAACAAACAAAAAAAAACATTCTTCCAGTCACTAAAAAAAGTCACTGAATCAGTCAACTGCTTCATTTGCATTAGGTGAAAAAGTAAAAACCAATATATATTAAAAACCTTGAAATAAACCTTGAGATAAATGGGTGGCTTATCTTGAGATACTTTGTGATTTTCTCATGAGACCCCATTGACCTTATACAAGAACCTCTTGTTATACTTCCCACATTTCAGAAATACTATTTCTAAGAGTCATCCCAAAGCAGTTGGCAACTCCAGCACAGTTTCTTAAACCCTATTTGTTCGAATACAGGTAACATTGGAAGCATTCACACTCAAACCAAATGTCTATTAGTTGCTGCTGACTAAAAGCCAAAACATTCTTGTCTAGGATAACTCACCATACTTAATATGGTCTCTAGAAGGGATAAGCAGGATCCCAGATGAAATAGAGCTAACCGTTGCCCCCCCCCCCCCCCAAAAAAAAAAAGTTTCTGTTTTTGATATAGAGTAGGTAGGGAAGGATCCTAGTTCTGAGGACTATTTTATTTCCTGAGACAATAGCTATATTTATTTTTACCTTAAAATTCTCTTAGGAGATAAGGAAGAACTTTTGCCATTTAAACATGGCTTCTGAATATCAAACAGCAATTTAACATTTGAGTTTTGAAAAACATACAAAAGCCATGCTGGAAAGATAGTGAGATACCTAATGTGTAAATAATAATGATAAATCCCGCCCTAGCCAGTTTGGTTCAGTGGACAGAGCATCAGCTTATGGACTGAAGAGTCCCAGATTCGATTTCTGGTCAAGGGCACGTACTTCGGTTGCAGGCTTAATCCCCGGCCCTGGTGACCCTGGTCGGGCCCAATGTGGGAGGCAACCAATCGATGTGTTATTTCTCACATCGATGTTTCTCTCTCTCTATCTCTTCCCCTCCTTTCCATTCTCTAAAAATCAATGTAAAAATATCCTCGGAGAGGATTAACATCAACAACAATAACATAATAATAATAATCAGCCGAAACCGGTTTGGCTCAGTGGATAGAGCGTCGGCCTGCGGACTGAAGGGTCCCAGGTTCGATTCCGGTCAAGGGCATGTACCTTGGTTGCGGGCACATCCCCAGTAGGGGGTGTGCAGGAGGCAGCTGATCGATGTTTCTCTATCATTGATGTTTCTAACTCTCTATCCCTCTCTCTTCCTCTCTGTGAAAAATCAATAAAATATATTTAAAAAAAAATAATAATAATAATAATCATAATAATAAATCTCAAGTCTTAATTAATTAAATCCTATAGAGATAGGGCTTCAAATGTGAATTTTGGAAAATTATTTTATTATTTTATTCACTCATTAAGGAACTATAACCTTACCTTCTTTTCAACACCTCCCTCTTCTCGATGCGGTTGAAGAGTTCTTGCTCTCTTTCCTTCTCTGTCATCTGCTCCAGACGCGCCCTGTCCTCCTCATCCCCCATGAGGTCTTCCCCGTAGCCATCGTGGAACTCTTCATCTTCAGAAGAGGAGTCAGAGTCTGAACTAGAAGAGGAGCTGTTGCTGTCAGAATCTGACACTTCACCTGACACAAAGGGCAAACAGAAGATTAGGCTCTACTAGAGAAGACAGGCCAAGGTGACTAGTGTTAATCATCATTACTCCTTGGCTCTCCTAGGTAAAATGGCATATGGCCATCTCTGCTCCCTTGGGAACAGTCTTTGGTCTGCCTTTGGCAAATGCAAGTACAGGTTAGGGAAATTTAGGCTGGAATATAAACCAGCATGTTCTTTTTAAACTTTTCAGACCTAAAGAAAAAAGGTGCAAGAATAGGTGATTCCCACACATCTTTTTTTTTTTTTAAATCCTCAACTGAGGATATTTTTTCCACTGCATTTCAGAGAGAGTGGAAGGGAGGGAGGGAGAGAAAACAAACACTGATGTGAGATACATCCATATTAATGGATGTATCTCATCCATAGTTACTGGCTGCTTCCCACACATGCCTGGACCAGGTCCGGGAGTGAACCCCAATCCAGGTATGTGCCCTTGACCAGGAATCGAACCCAAGACCTTCGATGAGCTGGCTGACACTCTAACCAGTTAGCAACACTGGCCAAAGTTCCTGCACATCCTTTTTTCTCCCCTTCAATATTTTTATTGATTTTAGAGAGAGGAAGGGAGGGAGAGAGATAGAAACATCAATGATTAGAATCATTGGTTGGCTGCCTCCTGCAGACCCCACACTGGGGATCAAGCTGCAATCTGGGCATGTGCCCTGACCAGGAATTGAACCATGACCTCCTGGTTCATAGGTGGATGCTCAACTGCTGAGCCACGCCGGCCAGGCATGTGACTGAGTCACACTGGCCGAGCCCATACATTTTTTTTATAAAATATATTTTATTGATTTCAGAGAAGGGAGAGGGAGAGAGAGATAGAAACATCAATGATGAGAGAGAATCATTGATTTAACTGTTTTCTGTACACCCCACACTAGGGATCAAGCTGCAACCCGGGCACTGCCCTGACTGGGAATCAAACCATGATCTCCTAGTTCATAGACTGTGTCCAACCACTGAGCCACGCCAGCTGGGCCATATATCTTTTAACTTAGGTTTACACATTGTCAACATTGCCAATTTACTTTCTGTCTACTTATATAAAATAATGTATACATTTTTATTATTCATTTTGCTGAACTGAAAGTAAGTTGCAGAGAATGGAACCCTTTATACCTAAACACTTCTCCTAAAAGACAGTCTTTTACATAATCAATTACACAATTATCAAATTCAGGAAATTTAACATTGATGGAATACCTTCAGCTAACACATGCCCTATTCAAATTTCACCAGTTGTTCTAACATAGTCCTTTATAGCCACTTTTCAGCCAAAGAGGGACTCAATCTAGGATCACACATTGCATTTGGTTGCCATGTCTCTCTAGTAGCCTTTAATCTGCAACAACCTTTTTTTTTGTCTTTCATGCCATTGAAGTTTTGAGGAGTATAAGTCCAAATATTATCTAACAGAATTTTATGAGGTAATAAATATTCTTTATCTGAGCCGTAGCCACCACATGTGGCTACCGAGCAATTGAAATGTGCCTAATGCAACTGAGAGACTCAATTTTTAAGTTTTAATTAATTCAAACTTAAATAGCCACAATTATCAAATGTCCCCAATTTCAGTTGGTTGGTTTCATCAAGCACTATCCAGGTTATGGCTTTTGGCAACAATACTAAGTAATTGTGTCCTTTTCAAAGTATCACATCAGGAAGCACCTGATATCTATTTGTCCAATTACTAGTGATATTAATTTAGATTTTTGGGTAAGGTAGTATCCCGTAGATTTCTCCATTGTAAAGGCACTTTTTTCTTCTCTGTAGTTATTAAATACTAGAGGCCCAGTGCATGATTAAATCATGCACGTGTAGGGTCCCCCTAGGCCTAACCTGCCATCCAGGCCATATCCACTGCCCCGCAAAGCCTAGCATGCTCCGCGGACACTGCTAGCAGCCTGCTCCCCGCTTTTGATGGCATGGGGTCCGTTGGTGCTGGAGCGGACACACAGCTCCCCGCTTTCGATCACGGGGGAGCTGGCTGGCTGTCCACTGGTGCACCAGGCCTTTCGAAAGCCAACGGCGCAGCGGAGGCTTTCAAAAGGCCTGGTGCTGGAGCGGACAGCCAGCCAGCTCCCCCCACTTTCGCTCCCCGCTTTTGATGGTCCGCAGCAGGACGTGGGCTTGCTGCCCCAGAGGCCCCTTCTGTGCCGCAGCACAGCCATGGCGCAGACACTGAGCTCGCGCCGCCAGCTCAACATTCCACCGGCCCAATCAGCCACCCCGAGTCCTGCCCCCTGCACCTCCTGCTGGCCCAATCGTGGGCGTAGCGGAGTGATGGTAATTTACATATTACCCTTTTATTATGTAGGATAATGGGGAGATGCTTTGAGACTGTAAATATCTTACTTCCAACAAACTCTCACCCAGTGATTTAACAGTCATTGATAACTCTTGAGTAAATCAATTATTACTGATGGCCGAAAAATGGTGATTCTTCCATCACTTCTACATTTATTAGTTGACATTAAAAAAATCAATGTTTTAGTGAGTTATTAAATTGATTAGTGAATTCCTAATAAATTTTTTTACTCAGTTTTGTATCGGTTCAAGGATTTTTCTCCTCAGTCAGACCATGCATAAGAAAGAAGGAAGGGAAGGTCAGGGTAAAGTAAGGTGAAACTCTAATGCAGGTACTTCTCATGGGTTTCGTGGATGGGTTTCACAGAACTCACTAATCTTCGGAATTGCATGCATTTTTCTTTCTTCATTTAGCTTCTCAAAGGGTCCATGACCACTGAAATGTTATGAGCTGCTATAATGCATGCACATTTCCCTCCATTTCTGACTCTGCATCTTCAACCTGTTAAGAGTGGGAGTTCACTGCCAGGGTCTGGGCTACTTGGCTCACCTTCCTCAGGGGCTGAGCTCTCAGCTGAACTGTCTTTGTCTGAACTGCCTGATGAAGCAGTTTTATTGGCCTGTTTCTTCATGGTTCCTTTCTTCTCTATTTTTCTGGTCTTTCCTTTCTTCTTATTTTTATTGCTCCCGAACGTCCACTACAAAGAGAAAAGAAAAAGGAAGACTGAAAAAGACTTTCTTGGGAAAACCTGGAAGATTCAAAAGTTAAAAGTCTCTGACATTCACCAAAATTGCTTTGAACACAAAATAAATCTACTTTATATGAAGATATGAATTTTTGAAATCTTGGTTAAAACTTAATAACTTATGGTTTGCAATTTCTTAGTGGTAGTAGACAATTGATATAATAAAATTTAATTAATGCACTTTTTATCACAACAGAAAAACAAAGATAACAACTTTATGGCATGTTAACTGAGTTAACGAAAACTCACGTTGTTATAGAAATCAACCCCTAGAATTATTGCCCTCTCTGTTTCCTGTAGCAGAGAAGGCAGTAATTGCTGGGGGTTTGTATGTCTGTATTCTCTGTTCAGTACACAAAGAATGGTTTAGTTCTGGAGTGGGTTCCAAGAAGGCTGGAAATAAAGCTTGTCAGCAGAAGAGAATTATAGAAAGCACAGCAAGAGGGGATGAGGCCCATGCTTTAACATGGATGGTAGCACTGGTACCAACTCCAAGGAGGCAGAAAGCAAAGTAGATCATTTTGTGTGTGTGTGTATATTTGTGTGCATCTATTAAAAAAAATCTACATAGCCATGGCCAAGTGGCTCAGTTGGTTGGAGCATTGTCCCATGCACCAAAAGGTTGCAGAATTGATTCCTAGTCAGGGCACCTAGGTTGAGAGTTTAATTCCCAGGCGGGGCATGTATGGGAGGCAACTGATGGATGTTTCTCTCTCACATGGGTCTTTCTCTCTCTCTCTCTCTCAAAACAATAAATATATCCTTGGCCCCTAACTGGTTTGGCTCAGTGGATAGAGCGTCGGCCTGTGGACTGAAGGGTCCCAGGTTCGATTCCAGTCAAGGGCATGTACCTTGGTTGCGGGCACATCCCCAATAGGGGGTGTGCAGGAGGCAGCTGATCGATGTTTCTAACTCTCTATCCCTCTCCCTTCCTCTTTGTAAAAAATCAATAAAATATATTTAAAAATATATATATATATCCTTGGGTGGGGGTAAAAAAAAATCTGCATATACAGGGTATCCAAAAAAAAAAAAAAAAGTATGCACACTTCAACAGCTGATAGCTCAATTTTTAAAATGAAATGTATTTTAATAAACAATTCCTTTATAATTATTCAAAGTGTGTGTATACATTTTTTGGGACATACTGTATGTTTAAATTGAATCATAAATAGGAGATCCCATACATATAAACATACGGAAACTTCAACTGCTGATGTGGCTCAGTGTTTGAGCATCCATCTATGAACCAGAAGGTCATGGTTTGATTCCTGGTCAAGGCACATGCTGGGGTTGCGGGCTTGATTCCCAGTGGCGGGGGTGTGTGGAGGGGGCATTCAGGAAGCAGCCAATCGATGATTCTCTCTCATCATTGATGTTTCTATTTCTCCTTCCCTCTCTGAAATCAATAAAAATCCTATATAATAAAAGCCTAATATGCTAAGTGACCGGTCGTCCATTCAAACCAACCAAAGCATAATATGCTAAGGCCATTCAACTGCTCGCTATGACGTGCACTGACCACCAGGGGGCAGACAATTGACCATTCGCTATGACGCACACAGACCACAAGGGGGCAGACAGTTGATCGGTCGACCAGTGGCTATGACGTGCACTGACCACCAGGGGCAGATTCTCCAACCAGTAGGTTTGCTCGTTGCTGAAGTCCGGCAGATCAGGACCTAGTGAGATGGGCCGGACACGCCCTGGAGCCCTTCCTCAGTCCCTCCCGCTTGCCAACCTCTCGCGTCCCTCCCCGGCCCCAATAGTGCACCGGTGCGGTCCCTCGGCTTGGCCTGCACCCTCTCACAATCTGGGACCCCTTGGGAGATGTCAGAGAGCCAGTTTCAGCCCAATCCCACAGGCCAAGCCGTGGGACCCCACTGGTGCACGAATTTGTGCACCAGGCCTCTAGTATATATACATATATATATATATTTAAAAGAACAGTCTTTGCTCCTTCTATAATGTGATGATAAATTAACCTCCTAACTCAAAATGGCTAATATCAGAAGTAAATTTGTGAGTTTTGTTTTGTTTTTGTGGGGGGTGACAGGGGCAGTTCTGATGAGATTTCCATTTTAGAAATATTCCATATGAACTCTTCTAGTTTACTTTGATTAAATACTGTGAAAGAGTGCTATTTCAATCTTCTGGTTTTATTTTAATCTTAGTTATTTTAATTGCCACATTGTTTTTGTACTCAAGAGCTAGACAAAAGGGGCAAGTAAAAACAAAACAAGTACATGTTAGAGTGATATAAAATGAATGATTTCCCTTTATAAGTTTATCTACTTCTCAAACTTAAAAGCTTCAACTATTAGATCATTATCTAGATAAAAATCCTAATGCTTCTCTCTTCTAAAGCATAGTTCTCAACCATATTAATTTTTTTACCTTTTTTTCATAGCTTTTCTTTTTTAAAATAATTTTTATTTTTCATTACAGTTGACATACAGCATTATATTAGTTTTAGGTATATAACCCAGTGATAAGACATTTATATAACCTTCCAAGTGATCACCCTGATAAATCTAGTACCCATCTGAAATCATACATAGTTATTACAATATTATTGATCATATTTCCTTATGCTGTACTTTTCATTCCAGTGACTATTCTGCAACTACCTATTTGTTCTTTTTTAAAAAATATATATTTTATTGATTTTTACAGAGAGGAAGAGAGAGATAGAGAGTTAGAAACATCGATGAGAGAGAAACATCGATCAGCTGCCTCCTGCATATGCCCTACTGGGGATGTGCCCGCAACCAAGGTACATGCCCTTGACTGGAATCGAACCTGGGACCCTTGAGTCCACAGGCCAATGCTCTATCCACTGAGCCAAACTGGTTAGGACTACCTATTTGTTCTTAATCCCTTCACCTTTTTCACCCATCCCCCCAGCAATCTGGCAACTCTCAAATGTTTTCTGTATCATTGAGTCTGTTTCCGGTCCACTTGTTCATTTATTTTGTTTTTTTTAGGTCCCACATATAAGTGAAATCATATGGCATTTGTCTTTCTCTGCCTGACTTAACTCACTCAGCACCAATGCATTCTAGGTCTATTCATGTTGTTGCAGATGGCAAGATTTCTTTTTTTTTTTTTAAATGGTTGAGTTATATTTCATTGTATATATGCACCACTTTTTATCCATTCATCTACTGATGGACAATTAGGTTGCTTCCATATTTTGGCTATTCTAAATAATGCTGCAATGAACATATAGGTGCATGTCTTTTAGATTTGGTGTTTTGGGTTTCTTCAGATAAATACCAAGAAGTGGAATTGCTGGGTCCTTTGTTATCTTGTTATAGGTTTTGTTGTAAACTCTAGTTTGACAGGTATAAATATTGCTACCCCAGCTTTTTTTTGTTTGTTTCCATGAAATATTTTTCCATCCTTTTTTTTTCTTCAGTCCGTGTGTCTTTCCATCTGAAGTGAGTCTATTTTAGACATATGTAAGAGACTTGTTATTCATTTAGCAACCCTATGTCTTTTGATTGGTGCATTTAATCCTTTTGCATTTAAAGTAATTATTGATATATATGTACTTAATTGCTATTTTAATATTTCTTATTTTTATTTATTTTTTATTCTTCAAGAAGATGACGACCTCTTGACCTAGCTGGTTTGGCTCAGTGGATAGAGTGTCAGCCTGCGGACTGAAAGGTCCCAGGTTCGATTCCGGTCAAGGGCATGTACCTTGGTTGCAGGCACATCCCAGTGGGGATGTGCAGGAGGCAGCTGATCGATGTTCCTCATCGATGTTTCTAACTCTCTATCCCTCTCCCTTCCTCTCTGTAAAAAAATTAATAAAATATATTTTTTTTAAAAAAGAAATTCTCCAGCATGAGAGAAGACAGGCAATCTGTATGAAGAAGTCACTGGAAGCAGTTTGGGTGGACCTACAAAATGGGTAGGACAGGGTCTCAAGGAATCACCAGAGCAGAGCAACCATTTTAGCCAGGTTGATGGAGATTCAATTATAGTGCTTAATCATTTCAAATTTTAATCATTCAAGGAAGATAATTTTAGGTTTGATAGAATCCAAAAGAAGCTAAAGTGTTTAATTTCTCAGTTAACGGAGCTAAAATATATTAACTTCCTATGATGACATCACAGATACAGTACCAGAGGTAACCAAGTACATAAAACATCTTTTGCATTGGCTTTGGTTACAAAACATAGTACAACTATGAACATATTAGTCCATATTTACTGGTTGGTTATGAAAATGGGCATCACCCTCTTCTTCCAAACAAGGTGTCTTGGCCCTCTGTATTTCTACCAATGGGAAGATAAGGCCAAGAGGGTAAAGGCTGAGCTGCCAGGGTCACATATGTGTTAGAGTCACTAGGTCTATATTTACCTACAGATCTGGGTTTCTCATGTACAACAGAGCCAAATTCTGGACTTCCTAGGGGAAAAAAGTGTTTATGAGAGCAATAAAGATCTAAATGTGAAGTCACACAGGTGAATCCAACTCAGGAGGTACTAGGAAGCTAGTAGGCTTCCTTATCCTTCCACTCTCACTCTGCTGCAATTTGACACTGGCTGAGCTTAGCAACTGTCACTCATTCGTAATCTGTGATATTTATCCCTTAGGGAAGAGGGAGAAAAGATAAGAGTAAAAATAGAAAATAAAATGTTGCCCATTAAAAAGGGCTTTCCTGGCTAAACCTGAGTGTGGGAAGAAAAGCTCATTTTTCCTTTCAACAATTTTCAAGAGATGAGAAGACAAAGATGCCTTACCTCCCATGAGGCTAGCTAGTCATGCCAACAGCAAACAACCAAGCTCACTATATTGGACAGAAAATTCCTTATAATACATATTTCAATATTGAGAAGCTGGATTAAGCTATTTCCATATTCTTTCTAAAACATATCTTATTTTTGATAAACCTTAAAAATATAATTTTAAGAAAAATGTTTATTATATACTTTAAAAAAAGATAGTATTTTTTATTTATTGATTGATTTTAGAGAAAGAGAAGAAGGAAGAGAGAGAAAGAGAAAGAAACATCAATCTGCTATTCCACTTATTTATGCATTCATTCGTTGATTCTTTATGTACCCTGATTGGGGATCAAACCCACAACCTTGGTGTATTGGGATGATGCTCTAATCAACTGAGCTACCCGGCCAGGGCAAAGAGTATTTTTAAAGCTAAAAAGCCCTCCTGGCAGGCATGGCTCAGTGGTTAAGCGTTGACCTATGAACCAGGAAGTCACAGTTCAATTCCTGGTCAGGGCACATACCCGGGTTGTGGGCTCAATTTCCAGTATGGGGCATGCAGGAGGTAGCTGATTAATGATTATTTCTCATCACTGATGTTTCTCTCTCTCTCTCTCTCTCTCTCTCTCTCTCCTCTCCTCCCTCCCTCCCTCCCTCCCTCCCTCCCTCCCTCCCTCTCCCTTCCTCTCTGAAATCAATAAAAATATATTTAAAATAAAATAAAACAGAGCTAAAAGAAAATCACCCAAATTTCCATCACTCAAAGATAAATAATCATTTAAAATTTCGGGTCCAGCCCTAGCCGGTTTGGCTCAGTAGATAGAGAGTCGGCCTGTGGACTGAAGGGTCCTGGGTTTGATTTCAGTCAAGGGTACATACATGGGTTGTAGGCTTGATCCCCAGTATGGGGCATACAGGAGGCAGCCGACCAATGATTCTCTCTCATCATTGATGTTTCTATCTCTCTCTCCCTCTCTCTTCCACTCAGAAATCAATAAAAATATCTTTGAAAAAAAAAAAACTTTTTTCGGGGTCCACCTCATTCCTATTTATTCCTATTTAAATACAGAGAAAGATACTCAAAAAGGTACCAATAATCTCCCAAAGATTTTTTTTCCTGGAGAATACATCACATTTATTATAGTTTACATTTACTATTGTAAACCAGAGATTCCCAATGTTCTAAGTACATATTTTAAAGATTTTCCCAGTACCTCTTCTCCCGATCATAGAAGTTAATAAAACATAAAGGAGATGAGAAAGGCTTGTGGCAGGCAAAATCGACACAGAAATATCTTAATCCTAGCCATTAGCTTAGCAATGCTCACCTATTCCTGCAAAAGCCTTATTCTGTTGACTCTGAGACTGAGGGAAAATGAATTCTTCTTTCATTGCCAGGGTGTGGTAGTAAATGGAGGCTCAAAAGTAAAGGACAGGATTCAAGGGATGCTTTTAGGCCTTTGCCATCTAGTACAGAGGAGAGGAATTGACCTGGCATTTCTTAATTTGTTTTGGGAACTATGGCTCTACTAAAAGGCAAACTGTTGTGATCTTAAAAGTGCACCATACAGAAGGCAAGAATGAGAAAATGAGTGCCTGCTGATGTGCATCTGAGTGCAGAGGCCAGAGCCACCCCCAGTGAGAGCTGCTCAATAATAATCTGGGAAAGCAAAAGGATCCACTGTTACTCAGAACTCTCATATACATGGATTCCTGCTTTCCCAAGCAGTCTACATGTATTCAGAACTACACATACAAAGGAAGCATGCATATACAGGGTAGGGCAAAGGAAGTTTACTGTTGTTCATATGAAAAGTAATACAATAATTAATAAAAATATTATAAGAATAAACTGAGAGAGAGAGAGAGAGAGAGAGAGAGACAGACAGACAGACAGACAGACAGACAGACATGGGTGTGAGACATGTTCAATGGTTACCTCCAGCACTTGCCCCAACCAGGGCCAAAGAACCTGCAACACAGGTACATGCCCTTGACCAGGAATTGAACCCACAACCCTTTGGTGCACAAATTGACTCTAACTGCTGAGCTACACCAGCCAGGGCAAGATGTTTTCTTACTAAATAAAAAGAGATTTTAAAAAAAGAGATTTGTAGTTTGACTTTCACTGGGCAGCAATAATATAACAATACAAGGAGGGTTAGTACCACACAACCTGTGACAAACTGACCTTCCCGGCACTCAGCCAAAAGACAGGAAGAAACATGGGGTTGGAAATAGTTGCTTTGGATTTAGGTAACATTGAGATACTGAGTAGTTTGAGCATCCTGGAAGCAAAACACACACACACACACACACACACACACACACACACACACACACAAAGAAACTTGAAGTCTTCAGAGAGGATATCTCTAGTGGGCAAGGAAGGTCTCAGGAGTCAGACCATAAACCATTGCAAACCAGTTACTCTAAAATGAATTTACAAGTGAAACAAAAATACTTTGAGGTAAGTAGGATTCAAGAAGAACAGCTGGGTTAGTGATAAACTATACCGGGATTAGGGTTTAAAAGAATTGGAATAAAGGAGACATATGTAATACTTTCAACAACAAAGAATTAAAAAAAAAGAACTGGAATACAGCCCAAGCCCTTAACTGAAATTGTTTCCTTATGGGTAAAGTAGGAATGACAATACCACCTTGACCATCTATCAGGGTAGTGTGAGACTCAAAGAAGACAGAATAGAAGAAGTTTAGAGCACATCATTAAGTTTATATATATGCAGGGTACTATTTTATGATCTGGAATACAAGAGTCCATATGACCTCTATGAACTATTGGAGTTTTAGAGTTGTAAGATTCTATATTAACTGAGTGTTATACTAAGTCAAAGCAATCTTTAAAAGGGTTCCGTAGTCATTATCTAGATATTGACAGTGGCCAGCAAAGAAGTGTGTGAGAAGGCATGGTTTCTGACTTAGGTGTTTTTTGCCCCCCAGAAAGTAGAAAAGGGCCAGTGGAGTTGAAGAATAAATACAATTTAATGTCAGCCCACAGAACATGAAGAATACCTTAGCTTTCTTTTCTATGTAATTAATCAGACAAAGTACAAAAGACACTACTGTATTTTATAACTAGTCAATCACATATATTTAACTGGAAAACATAGAGAATCACTACACTCAATCACAAAAACTTAAAAGTCTGCTATGGAGACAAAAACAAAAGTGAAACAGATGTAATACAAAAATATGTAGCACCCCCCACACCAAAAAAATATATATGTAGCACTGGCTGGTGTGTAACAGTGGTTAGTCCAATTGGTGTGGCTCAGTGCTTGAGCGTCAAGCTATGAACCAAGAGATCACGGTTCGATTCCCTGGTCAGGGCACATGCCCAGATTGCGGGCTTGATCCCCAGTGTGGGGCAGGCAGGAGTCAGCCCATCATTGGTTCTCTCTCATCATTGATGTTTCTATCTCTCTCTCTCTCTCTCCCCCTTCCTCTCTGAAATCAATAAAAATATATATTTTTTAAAACACACAAAAAACAAAACAGTGGTTGTTAGATTGTTGACCCACGCACCAGAGTCGTGGGCTCAATACCCAGTCAAGGGCACATACCTGGGTTGCAGGTTAGAATCCCGGCCCCAATTGAGGTGCATGTGGGAGGAAACCAATCAATGTGTCTCTCTCACATTAATCTCTCTGTCTCTCTCTACCCCCCTCCCTTCCATTCTCTCTAAAAATCCATGGGAAAAATATATTCTAGTGAGGATTAACAATAACAAAAAAGTAAAATATAATCAGTACTCTATTCAACTGTTTGGTAGGAAGTGTCAGAATTTGTTGTACACAAGTCTGAGCAAGTGGTCTATGAAAATCACTTTATTTTTCCAAATTCTTGTGATGAGATTTTTTTAATCCTCATCATTAGGATATTTTATAGAGTGGAAGGGCGGATGGAGGGAGGGGATGGGGTGAGAGAGGAAAGGAGGGAGGGAGGGAGGGAGGGAGAGAGAGGTGTGTCAATGTGAGAGAAACACATTGATTGGTTGTTTCCCCACACACACCCCGACCAGCGCCAGGTATAGAATATGCAACCGAGGTACATGTCTTTGATCGGGAATCGAACCCACTACCTTTTGGTGCACGGGCTGATGCTTTAACCACTGAGCACACCGGCCAGGGCTGTGATGAGCTTTTAATGGTATCTAGATAAATAAGGTGCTACTGTATGATCATCTAAATAGCCAAGAACTAAGAAGTATGTAAAAATAAGGCTTGTAAGCAATCCAAATAATTGTCGCTAAATTCAAGTACTAAAGAAGAGTATTCCAACCTAAACTCTATGGGGTCCCCTGGTTTCCTGACCACAGAGCAGATCAGATGCAGGAAGTTGGAAGTAGAGCAGATTACCAAAAGGTGAGAACAAGTGGCCACTTCTTACCTACAGTAATGGAGAGAAAGAAAAGGTATAAAAAGCAGTACCACACAGCTCAACATTTTGGAAGTCATTACTTCATGGTACAAGAACTGCCATTCATAATCATAACTAAATCAACAAGAAAAACTATATATAATAATATCTATCAAAAAAACTTTTCAAATGTAGTGGGATTTATATTCTAAACTTTCAAGAGTTTAGTTTCAGTATTAAGATAATTCATCTGTGTGGAACATCTTGTTCTGGAGAACTATGGGTATGAAAACTTTACTAAATCAATACATAGACGGGAAAATAAATACTAGCTTAGCAGTGAAGGCCTTTATCAGAAGCATGTGCTAATTATGTATCTCTTCGGTAAAGCATAACAAAATACTCTTGCATATCTAGGCCAACTTCCAGGAAAAATTGTTACTAAATGAATATATAAGTAAAAGTTATCTTTTTCAAAATATTCTATTAATAAAAATATTAGAGCCAGCAAGAGGTAACAGAGTGGGAATTAGGACTATAACTAGATTAAAGTGGGAGAACCCAAAAGATCAGATGAAATAGGAGAAAAAGAGAAGAAGCTTCAGAAAGAAATAGAAAAAAATGGAATGAGGGGAAAGTAAGAAGAGACCAGAGTCTTTAGAGAGGCAAGTGGGAGAGTTTTGCAACCAGGAAGGCTGGCAGAAGTCTTGGGGAAGAAAAAAGAGGTATGACATGTGCCGAACTACAGGGCTGGGCCAAAGCCTTTATTGCTCAAAAATTATGAAAACAAGACTATACATGAAGCTTAAAAAAAAAAAAATTCTGTTAGGTAGAGGATATTAGAACATAATGCAGCTGTTTCCTCACTATGTCTAATGTAGTTACACTCAATTTTGAACAACAAAAAAGGTTTTCTTGGTATCCAACGTGATTTTTACCGGTAACTAGTGAAAATCTAGGCTTTCTTCTCATCTAGCTGCAGCTGTCTGTTTATATATGATCCACCATTTCTAAAAAGGACTCTGAACAACTTAATTTAGGACTCCATTCCTCCAAACAAATGTACTTTTTTGTTTTGTTTTTAAATCCCACCTCATGAGTGAGCTGCTCCTCTCTTCCTCCTAACCTCGTTATTTTTCTTCCCTGCCACTTCTGTTTGCATCCTTGGTGGTGCTTCTCCCATCTAATGCTTTCAGGGACAAGAAGTGACAGCACTACCCTGCCTGGTTTGGCTCAGTGGATAGAGCGTCGGCCTGTGGACTAAAGGGTCCCAGGTTCAATTCCAGTCAAGGGCACATGCCTGGGTTGCGGGATCGGTCCCCAGTGGAGGGCATGCAGGAGGCAGCCAATCAATGATTCTCACATCATTGATGTTTCTCTCTCTCTCTCTCTCTCTCTCTCTCTCTCTCTCTCTCTCTCTCTTCCCCTTCCTCTCTGAAATCAATAAAGATATCTTTAAAAAAATTCTATGCAATATTAAAAAGAAAAAGAAGAAGTGGCAGCGCCAAAGTACCACAGTACAGCATTATGGCTTACTACTGAAGTGTGCTTTCCAATTTTCTTTCTTTTTTTTTTTTTTAAATATATTTTATTGATTTTTTGCAGAGAGGAAGGGAGAGGGATAGAGAGTTAGAAACATTGATGAGAGAGAAACATCAATCAGCTGCCTCCTGCACATCCCCCACTGGGGATGTGCCCGCAACCAAGGTACATGCCCTTGACCGGAATCGAACCCGGGACCCTTCAGTCCACAGGCCGACGCTCTATCCACTGAGCCAAACCGGTTTCGGCTGCTTTCCAATTTTCCAAGCTTAGTCAAATTAAACCTTACAGAAAGAGTCCCATGTACCCCAAATTCTCACTGAAAATAATGCATTCACCAAAAATAATACATAAGTATATGCACTTTCATTAAACTTAGGTCCCTGTGCCCCTGGGCGAAGATAATGTAACACCCACTATTCCCTCCCTAACTGAACCTTATACTTAATGTCCAATGCACCCACTTTTTCTGGATAAGAAACTTTCATAACTTTCAGCTAGATATCTTCTTTCTCTAAAATCAGTGCATGTCTCTCCCTATAACAAACCACCCACTAACCTTCTCAGTTGTTCTTGACCAGTTTTCTGCACTATCAAATCTGAAGGAACCAACATACTTTTTCTATGTGTATCCACTGTTCACCAACGATAATAAACAATGAAGGTTGGGAGGTGTATCTGAAAAAATTACAGATTAACATATGATACAAGTAGGCTCCATCTGACTGGGACTTGCTTTAACAACCAAATTTCTGTAAGTAATAAGGATATAAAAGCCATAGCAGAAATGAGACAACATAGCAAATTACCTCATTATACAGTTTTTACCTACAAATAGACATATTATTATGAGAGTGAAAAAATGGCAAAAGCTGCTGTCTCAAACTTTATATTCTAAGGATCTCTCAGAAGTTCCCTACCCAACCCAAAATTGGGTAGCCATAAAAAAGAGTTCACAGCCGAAACCGGTTTGGCTCAGTGGATAGAGCGTCAGTCTGCGGACTGAAAGGTCCCAGGTTCGATTCCGGTCAAGGGCATGTACCTTGGTTGCGGGCACATCCCCAGTGGGGGGTGTGCAGGAGGCAGCTGGTCGATGTTTCTCTCTCATCGATGTTTCTAGCTCTCTATCCCTCTCCCTTCCTCTCTGTGGAAAATCAATAAAATATATTTAAAAAAAAAAAAGAGAGAGCTCACAGTATTACCACTGAGTTCTCTGGCGGTTGGCAGGACTCAAAAAAAGTTTTTTTCCCCATCTTTTTGGACAGTTTGCTGAATTGTTCAAAGTAATAAAATATTCACCCTAACTTTGAGGTGCTCAGCTAGTATGGGCAAAAGAGTGATAATACATACTGAAGGTGCCTTTCAGAATGACCATGATACTGAGGCCGCTATTCCCAGTGGGGCAAGGCGATTGGAGTAGAGCTGCAAGAAGCTCGTGGGCCTGGGGAACTGGGACCTGAAGGCAGCAGCAGGAGCTAAGAATCTTGTAGGGGGAAAGTTACTCAAATTATCATTGCCCACTGGGCAGAATACAACTTGCCTGTCAGCTTTTTCTCCAATAAGTGCATAAGCAGTTGGGTAGGATTCTGAGGTGTGAGGACTTTGAGATATGGTTAAGTAGCTGCAAGGAACCTTAAGCTTGAAGGTCTTTATGGACTCTGGATGTATTCTAGCACAAGTTTTGTGTTTCTCTAAGCTGTGGAGGTAGCACACACTCTGCCGTCCTGACACAAGCAGCTAAAAAGTATGAAGGGAATCCCTACTAGTAACTGCATACTTAGGACTTGAATATGAAGAATGCAATACTTCACAGAATATTTATGCTTGTATCTTAAAGAACTGCAAAGACCATAAACATGTAACAGGGTATTCTAGATATACCACAGATTCAAACTTCATAGAATATTGATAGGCGAGGGGAAGAAACACACAACAGCTGACTTCTGAAACATGGAAATTAAAAGTAGTTGATATAGGAACAATGGGAAAAGGAAATTATTCAAGATTTTCCTGTATTGTCTATGCATTCAAAAAAATAAAATGGGCCAGCCAGTGTTGCTCAGTGGTTGAGCGTAGCCCCACGACACAGGAGGATTCCAGTCTGGGCACATGCCCGGGTTGTAGGCTCAATCTCCAGGAGGGGCGCGCAGGAGGCAGATGATCTATGTTTCTATCTATCCCTTTCCCTTCCTCTCTCTAAAATCAATATATATATATATATATATATATATATATATATATATATTTTTTTTTAAACTACAAATTGTAGCTTCAAGGTGAACACATGGAGGAGCTAGGAGGGTGGCACACCCAGAGTAGGAGAGTAGGCAGGGGTGCATGCAGGAGGCAACCAATTGATTTGTCTCTCCCACATCGATGTTTCTCTCTCTCTTTCTCTCTCCCTCCCTCCCTCCCTCCCTCCCTCCCATCACTCTCTGAAAAGCAATGGGAAAAATATCCTCAGGTGAGAATTAACACACAAAAAAGACAATAGCCCAGCCAGAGTGGCTCAGTGGTTGAGCATCAACCTATGAACCAGGAGGTCATGGTTCGATTCCTGGTCATTGATGTTTCTATCTCTCACTCTCCCTTCCTCTCTGAAACCAATAAAATATATATTTTTAAAAAGAAATAAAAAAAAGAAAGCTTCTTGTCTTGCGAAAGTATTTTCCACTAAAATAGGGCATTCTCTACAGAAATTTCTTTTCTAACACAAAAGTAGAATTAAAAGATGAGGAAAATACCCACACAAAATAAAAGAGATGATGACTAACGTTGTGCCCTTTCTTCTGCGGTAGGCTGAAAACAAAAGACTGAAAAATATCCACAAATGCCCTGTAGAGACTAGCAGTATAGAGAACATGACAATTCGAGAGTTTTCCTTACACAGTTTTCTTTCCTAAGAAGTTCTTGTAGATCTTAAGTTGGAGGTCTCAGTTTAAGAAAAAGAGGCCATGCCCTGGCCGGTTTGGCTCAGTGGGTACAGTATTGGCTTGTGGACTGAAGGGCCCAGATTCAATTCCGGTCAAGGGCACGTATCTCGGTTGCAGGCTTGATCCCAGCCCCGGATGGGCATGTGTGGGAGGCAACCAATTGATTTGTCTCTCATATCCATGTTTCTCTCTCTCTTGTCTCTCCCCCTCCCTTCCACTCTCTCTAAAAATCAATGGAAAAAATATCCTTGGGTGAAGATTAACAAAAATAAAATAAAATAAATAAACATGAAATCAAATCTACAGTTTAAAAGAAAAAGAGGCCATCAGAGTCACCAACACATGGACCCTTATATACCTGTCAGTCCAGTGGCCTATTCCCTCCACACCCACCTCATCATCACTGTCCGACGTCTCCGAGTCTGAGGAGGCTGCAGGCTGACTCACAGGTGGCTCCTTCTCCTCAGAGTCACTGCGCTTCCGCTTTGCCAGGGACAAGAGCTCCTAATAGGGCAGAAGTAATCACATGAGTCTTATTCAACAGAAAAGAAATATCCAAGAATAATAAAATGCCCACCCTCCCTATACCTCTTCTACCTCTCTGTGCTTTCAATTGAAGGACATCATCATGGGAACTTTTATCACATGAACACAACTGCTAGCATTCCTAAGTGCTACTAGTAAAATAAATGTTTTCAAAACTGTCTCCTACCTCTTAATGGCAAAATATATGTCTGAAATGCAAAAGTGAATATAAAACTGACCTGAAGGCTACTTCCAAATTGTCACCATTTTCTTTATAAGCTACAGAAGTACCGATTCTCAGGTATTTATATAAAAACCATGATTACAAAGGTAATTTGCTCACTGTTCTTAATGGCATAGCTAACCGATACTCTGAGCATCTTCTTACTGTAATTTATAGTAAAATTGGCATTTGTGGGTTAATTTGAATGAGCTGACAAACTACAAGTTTCTGAGGTCATTTTTAAAAATTTTGAATGCATAAGCAAAAAAAAAGTTTTTTTCCAATGATTAATCCAGGATCTGACAACAAGCCACCAATGTGCTGGCCACTACATTAGAACTCTAATTTGATAACCCCAATATTGCTACTCATTACCTCTGCCTTCTCCTGGTGATTTAAGAGAGACTAGTTGGGGGAGGATGTGCCATTTAGTAAGTTGTGGCTACAACCAGGTTTTGCTCTCTCACAGGGTTCCCCTCTGCTGCTACTTCTCCCCAACTCATCCCAGTCACATGAAAATGCAACAAAAGGATACTTGCTCTGGTTTTTGCTCTCTGCTAATATCAATACCAGCCCACAATTACACTGTACTTACTAGATGCCTGGTACTTTTCTAACCATCTAACATTTAATCTTCACAACAACCTTAAGGTAACTATCATTATCATTCCCATTTTTTTCTTGCCAACTATTTATTTATCTATTTGTTTTTTATGTAATCATCCCCATTTAAAGATAAGAATAAAGAGCAGGAGAGGTTAAGTAATTTACCCAAGGTAAACAGCTAGTACATGATAAAGTCAGAATTCAAACCAGGGTAGATAGAATCCTAATTCAGGAATGGTTTACTAGTCTAAAACCTTTTTCTCCCTTTTGCTAAAAGGAGAAAAATACAACTAATAAATACGAGTAGTATCATTCCTACAATTACAAGTCAAGTGCCAAAATAGATTTTAAAATAATAGACTCCTACAAAGTATGTTTTCTTCTTCCAGTTTCTTTCTATTTTAGGAGTATACCCTCCTTGGCCAGAATGAGAAAATGACCTTCTCAGATTAACAGCTGACATGCTCTCTTTCATAAGCAGTCATGAAATGTTACTCTTCTCGTCTCATTAGAGGGAGCTAGCACACCAACTTCCTGAAAACGCTGAAGCTCATAAGAACACTCTACTTTTTCATACCAAAACGATTAACTCCTATTGACCAAATGCAAATCACAGCAATATTTGTGTTTATCGTATTTTTAAAAATTGAGGCACAACTGACATACAGTACATTTTATCCTTTCTTAAGTACAGTTCTGAGTTTGACAAAGAGTTTAAACTCCCACAATTAAGGCATATGATAGTATCATCATCATCCCAAATATTGGTATTCTTCATATACTTCCCCACAAAACTATTGTCTGTCCCTAAGTCTGCCTATCACAGAATATCATATAAATGAAATCATACAATATGTAGCCTTTGAATTGGGGTTATCAAATTAGGGTTCTGAAGTAGTGGCCAGCACATTGGTGGCTTGTCAGCCCTGGATTAACCATTGAAAAGAAGCCATTAGGCTTCTTAGCATAATGCATTTGAGATTCATTCATGTTGCAGCATATATCAGTAGTTTATTCCTTTTTATTGTTAAGTAGTATTCTATTAAATGGATATAGCACACTTTGTTTATCCATTTACCAGTTGAAAAACATTTGGGTTGTTTCCATTGTAGAGCAATTATACGTTCATGTACAGGTTTTTGTGTAAACATTAAATTTTTAGGAGAAACCAAGATGGCGGCATAGGTAAACACCTAAACTGCTGCCTTGTACAACAATTTCAAAACTACAACTAAAAGACAAAACCAACATCATCCAGAACCACAGGAAGGCTGACTGAGTGGAAATTCTACAACTAGAAGGAAAGAGAAAAGCACAGTGAGACTCAGAGGAGCTGCGGAAGGCAGATAGTTCTGGGCGAGACTCTGGGGACCCAGATTCATACGGGCTGAAACTGGACTGTCAGGAAAGAGAAAAGCACACTGAGACTCAGAGGAGCTGCAGAAGGCAGAGTTACGGAGGCGCGTGCGCGCAGAGAGGGCGGGCAACTGAGTACGCGGCTGGCTTTCTCAAGCGGGAGGGAGACAAAAGCTCCCAACGGCTCTGAACTCCAGTGAGACTCTGGGGACCCAGACTCATTCGGGGAGAAACTGGACTGTCTGGCAGCAGGCGGAACTCGAGGGTGGCTTTCTCTCAGAGGTGCTTGCAGCGATTACTGCGGGACACTGAGACCCAGGGGCCTCTTAGGGCAGGGCTGACAGGAAACAGAAAACTTCCGCACTGAAACTCCGCCCCATTCAAGCTGAGCACAGAAGCTTTTGCAAGTCTTGTCTCATAAGGGTGTCTCCAGCACAGAAGTTCTCCCAGCATAGACACAGCTGATCCTCACAGCCAATTGGCCTGGAGGTCAATTCCTCCCAGTGATACCAACAACAATAAAGGCTTAACTACAACAAGACTGTGCACACAGCCCACAAAGGAGTGCACCAAGAGTGTTTACCTCAGGTAACTAGGGAGGCTGAGCCACTGGCCCCTATAGGTCACCTACCACACAAAGCCACTCCATCAACAGAGGGAAGCAGCCAAAATGCAGAGACAAAGAAACAGATCACAAATGAAAGAAATGGAGGAGGAAAGCAAACGACTGGATATAGAGTTCAAAACCAAGGTTATAAGGTTTTTCAAGAATTTCCTAGAAAAGGCCGATAAATTTAGCAAGACCCTCGAGGATATGAAAAAGGACCAACTAGGAATTAAGCATACACTGACTAAAGTAAAAAATATTATACAGAGATCTAATAGCAGACTAGAGGATCGCAAGAATCAAGTCAAAGATTTGAAATACAAAGAAGCAAAAAACACTCAACCAGAAAAGAAAAAAGAATCCAAAAATATGAAGATAGTGTAAGGAGCCTCTGGGACAACTTCAAGCATACCAACATCCGAATTATGGGGGTGCAAGAAGAAGAGAGAGAGCAAGATACTGAAAACCTATTTGAAGAAATAATAACAGAAAACTTCTCCCACCTGGTGAAAGAAATAGACTTACAAGTCCAGGAAACGCAGAGAACCCCAAACAAAAGGAATCCAAAGAGGACCACACCAAGACACATCATAATTAAAATGCCAAGAGCAAAAGACAAAGAGAGAATATTAAAAGCAGCAAGAGAAAAACAGTTAATTACCTACAAGGGAGCACCCATACGACTGTCAGCTGATTTCTCAACAGAAACTATGCAGGCCAGGCGGGAGTGGCAAGAAATATTCAAAGTCATGAATAGCAAGAACCTACAACCAAGATTACTCTACCCAGCAAAGCTATCATTCAGAATTGAAGGGCAGATAAAGAGCTTCACAGATAAGAAAAAGCTAAAGGAGTTCATCACCGCCAAACCAGTATTATATGAAATGTTGAAAGGTATTCTTTAAGAAGAGGAAGAAGAAGAAAAAGGTAAAGATAAAAATTATGAACAACAAATACATATCTATCAACAAGTGAATCTAAAAATCAAGTGAATAAAAAAATCTGATGAACAGAATAAACTGGTGAATATAACAGAATCAGGGGCATAGAAAGGGAGTGGACTGACAGTTCTCGGGGGGGGGGGGGGGGGAAATGGGTGTGGGGGGTGCGGGAAGAGACTGGACAAAAATCATACACCTATGGATGAGGTCAGTGGGAGGGGGTAAGGGCAGAGGGTGGGGTGGGAACCGGGAGGAGGGGAGCTATGGGGGGGAAAAAGAGGAACAATTGTAATAATTGGAACAATAAAGATTTATTAAATTAAAATAAATAAATAAATAAATACAGACTTCCACTCCAAAAAAAAAATTTTTTTTTATTTCACTTGGGTAAATATCTTTGAATGGAATTGTTGAGTTGTACAGTATTTTGTGTCTGGTCTTAACTATTATTTTTTTCCCATATTACCTTAATGCAAATTTATAAACTTTTACAAAGATTTCTGGTAAGTGAACTCTTTCCTGACCTTTGAGGTTCACGGATGTACCAGAATTCTTTATAATAGGTTGATACCAACTCATTATAACAGGGATTTGGGTACACTATCAATCAAATTTTTCTCTGAAATATTAACTATCACATGCAGTAGACAGCCATTAAAAGTTACTGTAACTTAAAGTGTTAAGCTGTTAGTGCTGTCTTTCTGTTAAAGACATTCCACTCTATACAAAAAACCTAACAAATGGCTCTCCTTCATCAACAAACAACTGCATCTGATAGGTACAGTCCCTCCTCTTATACAACATTAAATACTATATTAACAATAATATGGAGACAGCAAAGTCCTTCTTAACAGTGTGAAAGATATCCTTTCCACAAGTTGAGAATTGTATAGAAAGCTACTGGGGGAACTCATGGCAAGGCTACTCTTTTATTTATTTATTTATTTATTTATTTAGTATACTTTTATTGATTTCAGAGAGGAAGGGAGAGGGAGAAAGAGATATAAACATCAGAGATGAGAGATAATCATTGATCGGCTGCTTCCCGCACACCCGACACTGGGGATTGAGCCCGCAACCCAGAGATTCCTATGCCCTGACCAGGAATGGAACCATGACATTTTGGTTCATAGGTCGATACTCAACCACTGAACCACACCGGTTGGGCGAGGTTACTCTTTTTAGTTAAGTCCTTTATGTTCTACTGAGGGCTCAGAGTACAGCTGAACAGACAAGTGTACAATGGAAAGGTCTTTCCAACAATGCATACATGAAGAGACCATCAGATTTGCTACCGTAGGGTTGATTTACCCAATGTCTATGCTCAAAAAAACCCCAAACCAATGTAAAACTGATTCTTGCACAGGGGATAGGTCCTTCTGAAGCTCTTTTGCCTGCCTGCTTTCCTGTACCACAATGTTGAGACAATGTTTCTGTGTGTCCAGTGGTTCTCACTCACCGTCATCCTTGTATTACATCTCACCCAGTAAAACGTGTCCTTATTTATCTTGGCATTCTTATAGGGCAGTGGTCGGCAAACTCATTAGTTAACAGAGCCAAATATCAACAGTACAACGATTGAAATTTCTTTTGAGAGCCGAAAACCGACTTCTGCGCATGGGCCACGAAGTTTCAATCGCACTGTACGTGCACGCCCGCACATGGTATTTTGTGGAAGAGCCACACTCAAGGGGCCAAAGAACCACATGTGGCTTGCGAGCCACCGTTTGCCGACCACTGCTCTAGGGCAGTGGTCGGCAAACTCATTAGTCAACACAGCCAAATATCAACAGTACAACGATTGAAATTTCTTTTGAGAGCCAAATTTTTTAAACTTAAACTTCTTCTAATGCCACTTCTTCAAAATAGACTCGCCCAGGTCGTGGTATTTTGTGGAAGAGCCACACTCAAGGGGTCAAAGAGTCGCAAGTGGCTCGCGAGCCGCAGTTTGCTGACCACGGCTCTAGGGGAATGGTAGTATGGAATGCCAGCATGGTATATCAAATTTAAGGTGAACTTCAAGTTCTGCTTAAAGTAATGCCAATGCTCAACACACTATGGGTATGGCTGTGTAGGATGCCATACCTGGCTTCTAGGGCAGTTTCATTGCTTAAAAGCCATATTTTACATTAAACTAGACTGCTAAAACTGAGACCCTTTAATTAAGCGAGTCTAACTGAACTAAGGTAATGTTTATTAAAACAATGCTATTCTGGTTAAGATTAGAATTCTAATCCATGAATATGTGAAGACTTAAACCTGAAGATTTAATTCCCCCACCTATCATTCACAACTAGTGTGCTTTTTGTGATGTCATATCAGGATCAAACTATAATAGAGCAACTTAGCTCCCTCTTAGTTACTTAAAGAAAATTAAATCTCATCTCTTTAACCAAACCTCCCATGACCACATGTAAGTGGGACACATATTTTATACCCTAGAAAAAGAGAATAGAAATTCATATGGACAAAGCTGAGGTTTTCATAGCCAATTAACATACGAGCTCTTTCTTTTAACTTATTCATTCCACAAATATAACTAATGTAAGTAATTACTACCAGCTAGAAAGACCAAACATCCTTGTGTGCGCAGGACTGTCCTGGTTTTAACATTAAAAGTTGTGCGTTCTGGGAAAATTCTCAGTTCCAGGCAAACTAGTATCTACCAGTACCTACTATCTACCAAGCACTGGAGAGACAGTCATGAAGAAAAGATACAAAGGCCCGAACGAAGTGGCTCAGTGATCGTCGACCTATGAATCAGGATGTCACTGTTTGATTCCCAGTCAGGACACATGCCTGGGTTATGGGCTCGATCCCCAGTGGGGGGTGGGGAGTGCAGAAGGCAGCCGATCAATGATTCTCTCTCATCATTCATGTTTCTCTCTTTGCCTCTCCCTTCTTCTCCTTTATCTCATGGAATTTAAAGTAGTGGAGACATACAATAAACAAGTAAAGAAACAATTAATTATATCTAGTGATAGTATTAAGAAGTGAGCCGAAACCGGTTTGGCTCGGTGGATAGAGCGTCGGCCTGTGGACTGAAAGGTCCCAGGTTTGATTCCAGTCGAGGGCATGTACCTTGGTTGCGGGCACATTCCCAGTAGGGGGTGTGCAAGAGGCAGCTGATCGATGATTCTCTATCATCAATGTTTCTAACTCTCTATCCCTCTCTCTTCCTCTCTGTAAAAAAATCAATAAAAATGTATTTTTAAAAAAAGAAAGAAAAAGAAGGAAGTGAATTGAGTGAATGGGAAAACCTATCTGTGATAGGATGATTGGGGAGGTTTCGCTGAGACTTTGGGAGAGGAAGGAGGGATGCAGTATTTTGGACAAAAGTCTCCAAATGGAATAGCTAAGGCCCTGAAGCTGGTAACAAGTTGGTTTAGTCAAATACCTGGAAGAAGAAGCAATGTGAATGGAGCTTAGCAGGCAAGGAGAAGGAATGAGGTAGGTTAGAGGTAAGAAGAAACCAGATCATTCTGCAATTTATAAAACAGGACCAGGAACCTGGCTATTATTTGAAGGTAATGAGAACTATCAAATAGATTTAAGCCGAAGCCGGTTTGGCTCAGTGGACAGAGCGTCGGCCTGCGGACTGAAAGGTCCCAGGTTCGATTCCAGTCAAGGGCATGTACCTTGGTTGCAGGCACATCCCCAGTGGGGGGTGTGCAGGAGGCAGCTGATCGATGTTTCTAACTCTATCCCTCTCCCTTCCTCTCTGTAAAAAATCAATAAAATATATTTCTTAAAAAAATAGATTTAAGCAGGGGAGTAACTGTAGAAAATAGGCCTCTGTTATCCATCTCCAACATAGCCAACTTTTAACGGAAATAGTTATTGAATTCCCCCAGGGCAAACAGAATGTAGGGCAGAGGGAAGCTCACTGGTGGGGCTACGAGCTAAGTGCACCTCCTCACTCTACCCCATGTCCCCTGGGAAGGTCTGAGACTAGGGCCAAGAGCGGCCCTAACAGGGCCCTCCCTGAGCTGCAGGGAGGTGACTGGGGGAGGTGGAGGCAACTAAAAAAGTCCTCAGCCCAGTTTTTTTTAAATGGCCCAATGGCAGACAATAAGACCTAGGTGATGTAGGAGGAAACAGGTAACCCCATAGTACTCAGCCAATGAGGAACCAGAGGAGGGACTGGATAAATAGGCTGTGTTAGCTACATCAGAAGTGCCTATACATCCAGACGGACACCTGCTCTCGAGAACGTATTAAAAGTCTTGTTTTCACCATACTTCAGTCTCTGAGTCTGTTATTTGAATTCAGACAGATGAGCATTTCTCACTTAACCATCCCCGGAAGGTTTTTAAAAGAGCAGTCTGACTGACAGAGGATCAGACTAGAGGGGCCAAGGTACAAATGCAGAGAGGAGTCAGAAGGAATCCACAGCAGTATCATCAGAGTGGACGGTGACCTGGCAAAGGTAAGTAACCACAGGAACAGAGAGAAGTGGGAAGACTTAGAGATACTGAGGAAAGAGTAGAAATTCAGAGGTTTAAATTTAAGATTTAATATCTATTCTTTCATATCACAATTATTGAGCCTTAGCCCATTTTTCCCAGTGGTTAGTATCAACTCTCGGACTGAAGGGCCACAGGGTTTGATTCCAGTCAAGGGCAGGTACCTCAGCTGCAGGCTCCAGTCAGTGTGGGAGGCAACCAATCTATGTGTCTCTCACATCGATATTTCTCTCTCTCTGTCTCTCCCCCTCCCTTCCACTCTCTTTAAAAATCAATGGGATGTAGTCCCATTTGTTAATTTTCTCTTTAGCTTCCATTGCCCTAGGGGCAGTGTCAGTGAAGAATTTCTTTTGGCATATGTCTGAGATTTTGCTGCCTGTGGATTGTTCTAGTATTTTTATGGTTTCCCGTCTTATGTTTAAGTCCTGTATCCATTTTGAGTTTATTTTTGTGTATGGCGTAAGTTGGTGATCAAGCTTCATTTTTTTGCATGTATCTGTCCAATTTTCCCAACACCATTTATTGAAGAGACTGTCTTGACTCCATTGTATGTTCATGCCTCCTTTGTCAAATATTAATTGAGCATAGTGGTTTGGGTCAATATCTGGATTCTCTATTCTGCTCCACTGATCTATATGTCTGTTCTTGTGCCAGTACCAGGCTGTTTTGAGAACAGTGGCTTTGTAATACAGCTTGAAATCTGGTATTGAGATCCCTCCTACTTTATTCTTCTTTCTCAGGATTGCTGTGGCTAATCGGGGTCTTTTTTTATTCCAGATGAATTTTTGGAGAGTTCTTTCAAGGTCTGTGAAATATGCCATTGGTATTTTAATGGGGAGTGCATTGAATCTATAGACTGCTTTGGGTAGTATGGACATTTTAATGATGTTGATTCTACTAATCCATGAACATGGTATGTTCTTCCATCTGTTTACGTCTTCCTCTATCTCTTTTTTCAGTGTCCTGTAGTTTTCCGTGTATAGGTCTTTTACCTCCTTAGTTAAGTTTATTCCTAGGTATCTTAATTTTTTTGGTGCGATGGTAAATGGAATTGCCTTTTTAGTCTCTCTGTCTGTAAGTTCACTATTGGTGTATAGAAAGGCCATAGATTTCTTGGCGTTAATTTTGTATCCTGCTACATTGCCAAATTCATTTATTAAGTCTATTAGTTTTTTGACGGAGTCTTTCGGATTTTTTATGTACAATATCATGTCATCTGTTAATAAAGACAGCTTTACTTGTTCTTTTCCAATTTGGATGCCTTTTATTTCTTCTTCTTGTCTAATTGCAATGGCTAATACTTCCAGTACTATGTCAAACAGGAGTGGTGAGAGTGGGCATCCCTGTCTTGTTCCTGTTCTTAGGGGAAATGTTTTTAGTTTTTGTCCATTGAGTATGATGTTTGCTGTGGGTTTATCATATACAGCTTTTATTATGTTGAGGTATGAGCCTTCTATTCCCACCTTGTTGAGAGTTTTTATCAAGAAAGGGTATTGGATTTTGTCAAATGCTTTTTCTGCATCAATTGATATGACTATGTGATTTTTATCTCTCAATTTGTCAAGAAGGCCTACTGCATGGGAGAACATATTTGCAAATGGCATCACTGATAAAGGTTTGATCTCCAACATCTACAGGCAGCTTATACAACTTAATAAAAGGAAGATAAATGATCCAATAAAAAAATGGGCAACAGACCTAAATAGAAGCTTTTCAAAAGAAGACAGAAGGAAGGCCAAGAGACACATGAAAACATGCTCAACCTCACTAATTATCCGAGAGATGCAAATCAAAACAACAATGCGGTACCATCTCACACCTGTCAGAATGGCTATCATCAACAAATCAACAAACGACAAGTGTTGGCGAGGATGCGGAGAAAAAGGAACCCTCGTGCACTGCTGGTGGGAATGCAGACTGGTGCAGCCACTGTGGAGAACAGTATGGAGTTTCCTCAAAAAACTGAAAATGGAACTCCCATTTGACCCAGTAATCCCACTCCTGGGAATATATCCGAAGAAACTAGAAACACCAATCAGAAAGGATATATGCACCCCTATGTTCATAGCAGCACAATTTACCATAGCTAAGATTTGGAAACAGCCTAGGTGCCCGTCAGCAGATGACTGGATCAGAAAACTGTGGTACATCTACACAATGGAATACTATGCTGCCATAAAAAAGAAGGAATTCTCATCATTTGCAGCAACCTGGATGGAATTGGAGAACATTATGTTAAGTGAAATAAGCCAGTCAATGAAAGAAAAATACCACATGATCTCACTCATTTATGGGTAATAAAGAACATTATAAACTTGAACAAAAAGATAGATACAGAGACAGTAAAGCTTCAAACAGACTGTCAAATTACAGGGGGAAAGTTAGGGAGAGGTGGGGGAGATAAGAGATCAATCAAAGGACTTGTCTGCAAGCATATAAGCATAACCAATGGATGCAAAACTCTGGGGGGTGAGGGCATTTATGGGAGTGGGGTGGGGGGTGGCAATGGTAAGATATGTACACATATAATACCTTAATAAAAAAAAATTGGGAAAAAAAAAATCAATGGGAGCCGAAACCGGTTTGGCTCAGTGGATAGAGCATCGGCCTTCGGACTGAAAGGTCCCAGGTTCGATTCCGGTCAAGGGCATGTACCTTGGTTGCGGGCACATCCCCAGTGGGGGGTGTGCAGGAGGCAGCTGATCAATGTTTCTAACTCTCTATCCCTCTCCCTTTCTCTCTGTAAAAAATCAATAAAATATATATTTTTAAAAAATCAATGGGAAAAATATCTTCAGGTGAAAATTAACAAAAATAAAGTTTAAAAAATTGTTGGTAGAGGAACATGCTTCCAACATAAGAAGACATTGGTTACTTTTCAGGAGCAAGGAATGGAACCATTCTATAAGTATGTTTTTGGGACATAGGGGTTTCTGTTTTGTTGTAACTTTTTCAACAAGAACGTACTATTTTTATAATAAAAAAATTAAAACAATGAATATATAATTAAAAAAACCCTTCTAAAGTAATTATTCCAAAGTGGCAATATAATAATCCTTTATATTTCACACGATTGGCACTAAAAGTGGGAACTTGCCCTTCAAATTTCCAGCAAATTATTTATAATTGTAAATAAAATACTGAGTTATATATTTATATAATACAGGATTGCGCCTGGTCACCATGGCTCAGTGGTTGAGCATCGACCTATGATCCAGGAAGTCACAGTTCAATTCCCAGTCAGGACATATGCCCCAGTTGCAAGCTCGATCAATGATTCCCTCTCATCACTGATATTTTTTCTCTCTCTCCTCTCTCCCTCTCTCCCTTCCTCTCTAAAATCATTAAAAATATATTTTTTAAAAATAAAATAAAAATGCACAGAATTGATAAAATAAAATCAGTTTTCAACCCATTCAAAATCAAAGGTATGTAAGTTGTTTTTTTTCTACTACTGTTACTGGTTTTTGCTTAGCTCCCTCTTCTAGTACACTTTCTAACTAATACACATTTTTACTCCTTAAAGAAGGGATTTTATTAAAGCAGAAGGGCTAGAGCAAGAACCCCCAAATTAAAAAAAAATAAAAATTAAATTAAATTAAATTTAAAAAAAAAGAACCCCCAAATTGACAATATCCCTTATCTCTATAAGTGATCCTGTTGTAACCAGGTTAGAAAACTTGGTAAGTAGCAAAGATTTATTATGTTGCCTACTTTGTGCCAGGCAGGCATTATGGACATCTCACAGACAACTTTAAAATCTACAAAAGTAAGAGTGAAGTCATGATCTTTACCTTTAATCTTTTTATTTAATCCTCACCTGAAGATATTTTTTCCATTGCTTTATAGAGAGTGAAAGGAAGGGAGAGGGAGAGGGAGAGGGAGAGGGAGAGGGAGAGGGAGAGGGAGAGGGAGAGGGAGAGGGGGAGGGGGAGGGGGAGGGGGAGGGGGAGGGGGAGGGGGAGGGGAGGGGAGGGGGAGGGGGAGGGGGAGGGGGAGGGGGAGAGAGAGGGAGAGAGAAACATCGATGTGAGAGAGACATGTCGACTGGTTGCCTCTCCCATACACCCAACCAGGGGTGGGGAGCAAACCGACAACCTAGGTACTTGCCCTTGACCTGGAATCGAACCCATTACCCTTTGGGGTGTGGATCGACCCTCTAATCACTGAACCACACTGGTCAGGGCATGATACTCACCTTTATTTTTATTTATTTTTCTTCACCTTTAAACCTGATCTTCCTCCAGGATTCCCTATCTCATATCAGAGCCTCCTCGTTCTCACCCCAACATCCATCCAATCAGTCAAGTCCTCTCAGTTTTATAACCTGAATATTATGTCCAATCAAATCTACTTTCTGTTGTCTCTATAACTACCATACCAATCCAAATCAGGCATTCATTCAACAAATATTGACAGGTTGTCTGCTTCATGCCAGACATTGTTCTAGGTACGGGGATACTACAATGAAAAAATAGTTGCCCTGGCCGGGTAACTCAGTTGGTTAGAGCCTTGTTCCCATCCACATAGGTTGCAGAGTTCATCCCTGTTCAGGGCATATACAAGAATCAACCAATGACTGCATAAATAAGTAGAACAACAAATGGATGTGAGGGTTTGTTTTTTTTCTCTCTCTCTGCCTTCCTCTCTAAAATTAATTAATAAAAATTTTTCAAAACACACACACACAAACAAACAAATAGTCTTGCCCTCCTGAAGCTTCCATTCTAGTGAAGCTTCTCTCACCTGGACTCTTCTATCTGCCACCTCACTGGTGCCCCCTCTCCAGGTTATTATCTGCATAGCAGCCTGGGCAAACTTCATAAAAAGCAAATCTTAACACCTCTTCCACCTTAAAATCTTTCAATGGTTTCTCATTACCCTCAGAATAAAGTCCAAAGTCCTCAACATTGCCTACACTGCCAGAAGCTTTAAACTTATTTTTTGCTTTTTTTCCCCTTTAAACTTTTTAACACTATACATAAATTATACCTCATGATCCAGTATACAGGTACATGCATATACATGAAACATGTTTCACAAAACAATACTTATTACTACTAGGTCTGACACACTTGATGTTTTCTATTAGATTCAACTTCATTTCTATTTTTTTTTAATATATAAATATTTTATTGATTTCACAGAGAGGGAGAGGGGTAAAGAGTTAGAAACATGGATGAGAGAGAAACATTGATCAGCTGCCTCCTACATGTCCCCTACTGGGGACCAAACTGGCAACCAAGATACATGCGTTTGACCAGAATCGAACCCGGGACCCTTCAGTCCCCAGGCCGAGGCTCTACCCACTGAGCAAACCCGGTTAAGGACTTCATTTCTATTTTTAATGCTGGCTGTGATCCACTACACTGGGTTTTCCATCCTCAGAGAGCCATACAGCAAACTACTTCTACAGCTTCATTAGTACCACCCTCTCTACAATTTCAGTAACTATGCTTTCAGTTTCATGAGGGTGCTAGGTCCTTCCTGTCTCGATGCTTTTGTACATGTTGGTCCCTCAACCATGAACCCTCAACACTTCCTTGTACTTGTCAGTCTCCTAATCTCCTTTTCCCTACCATATATTCCAGGTCTCAGTTTAAATGTCACTCCCACCAGGCTAGTATAGGATCCCTGGTCACACTCTCACAGTATCCTTGCTCTTCCTTCATACATAGTCTATAGTGAAATGACTCTGAGCAATGCTTACCCCTGCCCCTCCCTCCCACTCTCTCACTCCCTCCTTTTAACTTTCAGTCTAAGCTCCTTAAAGACAGAAACTTCTATTTTGTTCACCCAGGAATCCTAGTGCCTTGCACTGTCCAACACATTTGTTGAAAAATAAATAATCTCGCCCAGCCATTGTGGCTCAGTGGCTGAAAATCAACCTATGAACCAGGAGGTCACGGTTTGATTCCCAGTCAGGGCACGTGCCTGGGTTGGAGGCTCCATCCCCAGTAGGGGGCATGCAGGAGGCAGCCCATCGATGATTCTCTCTCATCATTGATGTTTCTCTCTCCCACCCCCTTCCTCTTTGAAATAAAAAAAAAAAGTATTTAAAAAAAATAAAATAAATAATCTCTGCCCTTGGGAAACATATAGTCTAGGAAGGGAGCAATAAGAACACTAACAGACTGGTGTCAAAAGATGGGTTTTGAATTTTTCCTAAGAACCCCGCTGTGAAATTATGAAATGAGTTACATGCAACATTAGGTGCAACATTATGACACAAATGAAAAACTTCACAACTCAACACTGACACTTCTCACAAGTTCAGCCTAGACTTTAAACTCTGCTCTAAAAAAAAAAGACTATGAGAAGCACAACTTTTAAATTTCCCAACTTTAATGGAGAAGATTTATGGAAGGTACTTTATAACACTGACATTTTTTACATATAATGTCTAAAAATAATTCCTAGAAAATACTTAGGGGGTCTATTTTTCTCAAAGACAAATTTAATTATTGCTGCTTTAAGTAGGATGAGCAGAGAGAAACAGGACATGACAACTTGATCACTATTTTAAATAAGAAAGGGAATTATTAAATAAAGGCTGCCAATATGCATGTAGCTCAATTTTTTTTTCTTGAGGAAGGCAGAGTAAAGTTTTTATAAATGCTGTATTGATCTGAATAGAGAACTGATTCCTTTATTACCTTGGACACTTTTCATTTTCTAGGACCCACTGCATAAAATAATGCCATAAAAAGTGACATACATTATCTTCATGGAGGCACATGATGGAGTAAAAAGCCTAGGTTTGCCTTGAATTCTGTTTTGTTGTTGTTTTTTTTTCCAAGAGGCACCAAGAGCAAATATCTTCATGATTTGCAATTTTTTTAAAAAATATATTTTATTGATTTTTACAGAGAGGAAGAGAGAGGGATAGAGAGTTAGAAACATCGATGAGAGAGAATCATCGATCAGCTGCCTCCTACACACCCACTACTGGGGATGTGCCCGCAACCAAGGTACATGCCCTTGACCGGAATCGAACCCGGGACCTTTCAGTCCACAGGCCAACGCTCTATCCATTGAGCCAAGCCGGTTTCGGCTGATTTGCAATTTTTAATGTTGAAGAAAGGATGTGACCAACATAAAAAGTAAGGTCGTTGCCCTAACTGGTTTGGCTCAGTGGATAGAGCGTCAGCCTGCGGACTGAAGGGTCCCAGGTTCGATTCCGGTAACTGGCATGTACCTCGGTTGTGGGCACATCCCCAGTAGGAGATGTGCAGGAGGCGGCATGGATGTTTCTCTCTCATCGAGGTTTCTAATTCTCTGTCCCTCTCCCTTCCTCTCTGTAAAACATCAATAAAATATGTTTGTTTGTTTTTAAAAAGTAAGGTCGCTATTAGGTCACATGTTAAAGAAGAAATCCTTCAAATTCTCTAAATTTTGAGTTTTAAAAAGCACTGAAAGTTAAAAAATATATAAACAACTCCTATTCAGTTACTACATACCTCTTGCCCTCAAGAAAAAGGCAAAAAAGAAATAGGCCTCAATAAAAAGCATCCCAACAATTCAAATGACTTCACAGATTTACAAGAACCAGCATCTCTGCCACCTTAAACATCTCTGTTAAGTTTCAATTATAACTGAACACATTCTGACGGAGACAGGAAGTTATTTCTCTCCCAAATACTTAGAGTGTCTTACTAAAAAGATTAAGTTGCATCCAGATAGTGGTCTCAGTCGTTAACATAAATAAGCACCTGAGCTGTATGTGGTAAAAATGCAATGTCCAGGGTTCTATCCCTTGAAGATCTGATTCAGTAGCTCTAGGATGCCAATCCCTGCAAAGTATATTTTGAATAATCATACTAGGCAGCTTCTGACATAGGTGATCCTCTTCTCACTACCAGAAAAAAACAGTGCAGAAGGCTCACCTGCCTCACCTTCCAGAAGGACCAAGCTGGAGAGAATATTTCTGACATAACAGCTTAGATTCCCATCTGGAAAACCCAGAGACAAAGGACCTCTTTACTAACTGTGCTCCACTATCTCACTAGACACTCAGAGATTTGTCACAGTTTATTCTTTTTCATAAGGACAATACACAACACAACAAAAACGATGCTATATCCCCAGTGAAGACCCAAAACTAGTCGGAGCAGCCCAAGGCATCTGTTAGGGGAACCCAGAGTATATTAGTTTTGTTCTGAGGATTTTTTTTTTTAATTGATTTTAGAGAGGACGGGAGAGAGGGAGGTGGAGAGACTGAGAGAGAAAAACATCTATCTGTTGCTCCATTTATAGCCATATGTTCATTGGTTGATGCCTGAATGTGTCTGGGGATTGAACCCAAAACCTTAGCATGTGGGAACAAGGCGCTAACCCATTGAACAATCCAGACACGGAGCTCTGAGGATTCTTAAAGAACTCCAAACCATGCTGACTTTGAACTTCTACTAAGAGCCTCTGGTGAAAACTTCTGGAGGGCAGAGATCTTTCTCTGATTCTTTGACAGCCTGGGACAGTGCTGAACAGACAGATAGACTGAAGGCACTGGTGCCTCTCTTAGGATGTGCAGGGAAAGGGAATTCTGATCTGGTTCCCATCTGATAAAAGAAAGTCAATGAGTGGCGCTAGAGGAAGCTTTAGGTATTACCTGGCTGGCATGGCTCAGTGGTGGAGCGTAGACCTATGAACCAGGAGGTGATTGTTAGATTCCCAGGGCATATGCCTGCGTTTCAGATTCAATCCCCAGGAGGGGCACCGACCACAGGCAACTGATTGATGCTTCTCTCTCATCTCTCTCTCTCCCCCTTCTGCATGTCCTCAGGTGATGATAAAAAATAAAAATAATGGCCCGGTTGCCTTGGCTCCCTGTTTAAGCATTGACCTATGAACCTATGAACAGTTCAATTCCTGTCAGGCACAGGCCCAGGTTGTCAGCTTGATCTCTAGTGTGGGGAGTGCAGGAGGTAGACTATCCATGATGCTCTCCCATCATTGATGTTTCTAGCTCTCTCTCCCTCGCTTGCTCTCTGAAATCAATAAAATATATTTTTAAAATGTATTAGGTATTACTAGCACATTTCATGCTAATTTATTTTTACAAATAGATAGTTGGGTTTAAAATTGCAATCCCCTCCAACTCCAATTCCTATTTCAGAAAAGTTCTGTGTGGATCTACCTACCACAAAAGGAAGATCTCCACTCATTTCATTTGTCAGATTCTGTGGGAAATCACTAAGGACAGAATAATTAGAATAATTTGCTTAGTTTATTCACCATCAGAACAGGTTTCTTAAGAGTGCTTTCCCATGGAAGCCCTGAATAATCTTTATAATTGGTGTACCAATTTTCTCTAGTCAATGTCATTTACAAACATAAATTGTAGCAACATGAAAAATGGCCATAAAACATTCTCATTTTGCAATATGAAAACTTTAAAGACAAAAAGATTGCCCTAACTGGTTTGGCTTAGTGGATAAAGCGTCGGCCTGCGGACTGAAAGGTCCCAGGTTCGATTCCAGTCAAGGGCATGTACCTTGGTTGCGGGCACATCCCCAGTAGGGGGTGTGCAGGAGGCAGCTGATTGATGTTTCCTTCTCATCGATGTTTCTAACTCTCTACCCCTCTCCCTTCCTCTCTGTAAAAATCAATAAAATATATATATATTTTTAAAAAAAAAAAGACAAACAGATTAAGTTGGTATAGTGGAAAGAGTATAAGCCTTGTTGTCATGCAGGTCTGGGTCCAAGTTCCAACTCTACCACTTACAAGTTGTGTAAATCTCAGTAAGTTACTTCTTCAATCTTCCCTTTCTTCATATGTAAAATGGGAAAAATGATACCAACTTCGTAATTCAAAAATATGACAGTGTTGCCCTGGCCGGCTTGGCTCAGTGGATAGAGCGTCAGCCTGCGGACTGAAGGGTCGCAGGTTTGATTCCGCTCAGGGCACATGCCTGGGTTGCGGGCTTGATCCCCAGTGGGGGGTGCGCAGGAGGCAGCTGATCAATGATTCTCTCTCATCACTGATGTTTCTATCTCTCTCTCCCTTCTTCTCTGAAATAAATAAAAACATTTAAAAAAAATAAAATAAAAAAATATGACAGTGTAAATAAAACACCTAATTAAGATGGTCAGTTCACCCTAAGCACTATACAAATGGTAGCTGATGCTATTATTTAAAATATCTGTATTTCTACATTGGAAAATAGAAAAAAAGAAAAAAGGGTTCTAATTCTTCTAAGCGTTGGTCTAAAATTATCAACCAGCCCAGCCAGCATGACTCATTGGTTGAGCTTCGATTTATGAACCAGGAGGTCACGGTTAGATTCCTAGTCAGGGTACATGCCTGGGTTGCAGGCTCCATCCCCAGTGGGGGGCATGCCGGAGCAACCAATCCATGATCCTCTCTCATCATTGAAGTTTCTATCTCTCTCTCCCTCTCCCTTCCTTTCTGAAATCAATAAACTACATATTTAAAAACAAAAACAAAATTATAACCAAGTTTTACAGTCATGAATTTTTTTTTCCTCCTGGCTGGCATAGCTCAGTGGTTGAGCATCCGTCTATGAACCAGGAGGTAACGGTTCTATTCCCAGTCAGGGCACATGCCTGGGTTGCTGGCTCAATCCCAGTGTGGGGTGTGCAGGAGATAAATAAAACATATTTTTTTAAAAAGAATATATATTTTTTATATTTTTATAAATTTCAGGAGCCTTTCAGTGAGAATATTTTCAACTTACTTTTCAATTCCTATCCCAAAACAATTCTTTTTTTTAAATATATTTTATTGATTTTTCACAGAGAGGAAGAGAGAGGGATAGAGAGTTAGAAACATCGATGATAGAGAAACATGGATCAGCTGCCTCTTGCACACCCCCTACTGGGGATGTGCCCGCAACCAAGGTACATGCCCTTGACCGGAATCGAACCTGGGACCTTTCAGTCCGCAGGCCGACGCTCTATCCACTGAGCCAAACCGGTTTCGGCGTATCCCAAAACAATTCTGATAGTTCTCCAGAGGCCTTATTACTTCTCCACTCCCATTCCACCGTTTTCAAAACAGCTCTCTTCAACATATCTCCTGCCCCTCTTATTAAAGTCTTCCTATTTCATGCTCCAATATTTTAGTCCTGAGATCTCTGGCCTACTACAAAAGACCTGCACCAAATCATTTATACAAAAGCTTTATTTACAAGTGCTTGTACCAACATTCTTACAAATACTTGATCCTTATAATAGCCCAAGTTGATATACAAGGTCTAGATTTTACAGTTACGACCAAAGATACATTGCTAGAAAACAGCACAGTCCAGCCTAGAACTCAAATTTTCAGATTCCAAGTTCAGCACTTTTCCCGACTCAACTTATAAAGCTACTACTTCTTGCATATTTTCTTTATATCATTTATTCACAAAACATGGGGGGAACCCTCTTTGTATCTCCTGGTATCACTACAGTACTGCTACAAAGGACAGCTTCCTCCCGACAGTATTTCAAACAATCCCAACCATTAAAACCAAAAGTTGCTTACAATAGTTCCTGCACCATCTTCAAGTAAGAAAGAACTCTGGATGCTGCATGAAAACGGCCAAGAGGCCCCGGCCACAGTCCCTCCATATCGCCCTATATTTCTCCACCTCTGCCCTCTTTCCTCCTCCTAAGAGTTTTCTTCAATCTGACATCTCATCAGGGGTCCTCTCAACCTCCAACGACCCTACTTGCCAAATACGAAATTCGTGCGCGCAGCTAAGTCTTCCTCGCCAAGCACCGCGGAGGTTCTCTGGAACATTTAGGCTGTCGTCCCTTCACTCCGTCCACACACCTGTCTGAAAAACTTCATCTCCCAGAGCCCGCACCTTCTTGGCCACCCCACCCCCAAAGCCCCACGCTCACCCCTTGCACCTCCTCCCAAACCTCCAGCCTCCTGGGTTGGCGGGCAATACTTCCTATCTCTCCTGGCCCAGATCGCCTGGCCTGCAGCCCGCCGCCCCCATCTGGACCCAGCAGATCACGGACCCCTCCGGTCCCCCGAGCCCGAGGCCCACCAGCCCGATCCCTGCCCCGCCTCCCCGCCCAAGGCGCCAAGTACTCGGGGCTCCTTCTCCAGGCCCCGGCCGGACTCCGAGGGCCCCAGGAGCTGCGGGGAGAATAGGAAGGAGGCGGCGGCAGCGGTCAGGGCACGGGGCGGGACGGGCGCTAGGGACGGGTGACCCCGGGCCCGGCCGGCTCCCAGCTCCCGTGGCACGGACTCAGCCCGCCCGCCCGCTCCGCCGGCCCGCGCCTTCGCGGCCTGCCCTCACCTGATCCAGGTTTTCGTCGCTGCCGCTGTCCTCCGTGTCCGAGTCGATCACCACGCGGCCTTTCCGCTTCTTTACCATGGTGGTCCCCCGGCTCCCACGCCGGACGCCGCCCGGACTCCCCTCTAGCCCGTCTGCCAGTGGGACAGCCACTGCCACTGCCACCGCCGCCGCTGCCGCTGCTCGACCCACACAAAGGCGACCGCGCATGCGCGCTCCGCTCCGCCCCTGGCCCCGCCCCCCGCTCGGCGCACGCCGTTCGCCGGCTCTCAGCGCCCCTCCCTGCCCCGCCCCCGACGTAGCGTGAGAGGCGGGGCCTAGCACCCGGCTCGGTTCCGGGCAGTGGACCACTTTCCTTCACCCTGCGCTGGTCCTTGGAAGTCTTGGTTGTGTTTCCGCTGCGGGGCCCAAGCTTGATGGGATGCCTACCAGTCGTGGACTGGAGCCGCAAAGCATCTGGGTCCTCTCTGAGGAGCCTTTCAACTGTCCGACACTGATGAAGTGGCGAGGGCGACGTCAGGGGCTGTCCTCCTGAGAGAGACAGGTCTCCTGGACCTCTGCCGAGGGCACCCGTAGGGAAGTGAAGCTTTCCTACCTAGGTTGTGCAAGTGACAACTGAGCTGGGACCTGGAGGAGGCATCTGAGTTACCCAAAACAACAGTAGAGGGAAGGGTGTGCTTAGCAGAGAACCTCGTGGGCAAAAGCCGTGATAAGAGAAAAAGTTGGGTTCAGGGAACTGAAAGTCTATTATGGCCGAACAGATGGCATGGAGTGTGGGAATGAGGCGGAGGAAGGACCCAGCGGCCACAGGCAGCGTCTAATAAGCTATAGAGGAAGTATTGGAAGGTTTAAACAGAAGAACGACATTATTAGATTTGTGTTTTAAAAAGATTACTCTGCTTCCCCAGTGTGGTGAATGCGTTAGAGGGAGATCATATAGGCTGTTGGTGTCATTTTAGCAAGAGATGATGGTGTCCTAAACGAAGGAAGAAGCAGTAGAAATGGACGGATAGTTTGGAAGTTAGAATTACCAGGTCTTGGAGATTAGTTGGGAAAGGAGTAAAGTGAGGTCGCAGACAAAAATGAGACGCAGGTTCGGGCATAGGAAGCTGGTGGTAGGTGGGCCCTTCATCAAGATAAGCAACACATGTGGGAGGAGGTTTCAGAAACTGGTGTTAATGGGAAATAAGTTCAGTTTCCTGCCTGTTGACTTAGAGGTCAGCTGATTAAAAGGGCAGCTCCAGCAGTGCTTTCTTTGTGGGATTTGGCATATAGGGTGGGGAGCATAAGCAATAACAACTTGACATCTTCTAAAAACTTTTTAGAGTCCATTAATTCATTTTTAGTGAACTTAGGAATGAGACCACAGACTTCCCTAGCCATTACTGGGCAGAGGCAGGCTGATGAGTTCTTGGTCTCTGGCTCACTTTTTCTGTCTAAATTTTATTTTCTACAGCAGGTTTACAGTACATATCACAAATGTACATACCTTAAAATAGTAATAAAGAAAATATACATAGAGACATCCCTGAACTAAATACATACCTAGATGTCCAATTTGCTACCAGTTAGCTTAAAAAGGTGTTCAGGATTCAGGTAGAAAAAAACAATAAGGCCCAGCTACCGCTTTATTCCAAAAGAGTTGTTCTAAGATAAAACCCCTAGACTTCTCTCCCCCAACTTATCCTTGGAACTGAGGCCACGGACAAGATGACCCAAAATGACCAGGCCAGCTCCTCCATTTCTAGCCAGCCTGAAGCCCGGTGCCCTTCTGTGAGGTGGAGTTCTCCTTTTGGTGGCCCATCCATATCTTTTTTTTTTTTTAATCCTCACTGAGGATATTTTTCCATTGATTTTTAGAGAGAGTGGAGGAAAGAGGGAAAGACAGAAATATCGATGTGAGAGAAACACATCAATTGGTTGCCTCCTGCATGTGCCCCTGACCAGGGCCCAGCTTGGGCCAGGGAGGAGCCTGCAAACCAGATATGTGCCCTTGAGGCAATCGAACCCAGGACCCTTCAGTCTGCAGGCCGACGCTCTATTCACTGAGCCAAACCGGCTAGGGCCCAACAATCTCTTAATGAGTTCAGGGTCTAAAAACTTGCTCAGATCCAAAATTTGGCAAAGGATGGTCACTTTTTATTGGGGCAACTGCCCTCAGCCCTCTTATCACCTTCTGATTGAAGGTTGAGGAGTACCCTTGTTGGCTTCCCATCTGTTTTGCCAATGGGGATGTTTATTGTGTTCTGTTAGCCATTTCCATAATTCTCTGGGGCCTTCTTGGCTATAACTCTGACCTTTCTACTCATAATTGCATCTACCTGGCTTCTGGCAGTTAAGTGCTGTCACCTGGCCTCTTGTTTCAAAATCCTATCACCCCATTCCTATTAGCTGAGTTTTATAACAGCCTCACCTACTGCAATATAGGTGAAGCACCATTAAACTTATAGTGATACTGGTGCACCTGCTATTATCACACTAGAGGCCCGATGCCCAAAAATTGGTGCACTGGGGGGCGGGGGTCCCTCAGCCTGGCCTGCCCCCTCTCACAGTCCTGGAACCCTTAGCAGATATCCTACTGATGACCTAGTCCCACTCCCTCTGCGGGAGGCGACAGGGCAGATCAGGGGAAGGCGTCACCCCTATCACCCCATTGCTGCTGCTGCCACTGCCAGTGGCCATGGCTACAAGGCCTGAGCCCCAGGCCTCGCAGCCGGGAGCCGCTGTGGCTTTGTCCGGAAGACATGTGGTCTAATTAGCCCTTTTATTAGTATAGATTCCTTATGGCCTTGGTAAACGGAGTATCCTTTTGGTCTTCCCATGGAGCAGAGGTTGGCAAACCGCGGCTCAAGAGCCACATGCGGCTCTTTGGCCCCTTGAGTGTGGCTCTTCCACTAAATACCACGTGTGGGTGTGCGTATACAGTGCGATTGAAACTTCGTGGCCCATGCGCCGCAGAAGTCGGTTTTCGGCCTGGGCGAGTCTATTTTGAAGAAGTGGCGTTAGAACACTCAAGGGGCCAAAGAGCCCCATGTGGCTCACGAGCCGCAGTTTGCTGACCACTGCCATGGAACATAATAATTTGGTGGGATTTCTGACCTTAGATAATACATCCAGTTTGTTGTGCTCACTTTTCAGCTTTTTTTTTTTTTAAGATATATTTTTATTGATTTCAGAGACAGAAACATCAATGATGAGAGAGAATCAGTGATCGGCTGCCTCCTGCATGCCCCCTACTGGGGATGGAGTCTGCAACCTGGGCATATACCCTGACTAGGTCCCCTTGATCAAGCACCCTCAGAATCCAGTGTCTTGCTATTCTCCCAACTGTTACCATTACATGCTTAGCTAGTTCTTGCAGCTCCTTAGTGGTATAGTCCCTTTTCTCCCTTATCTAGTCCAGTATGTTCCCCACTGGGTTAAGTAGTGTTTTAATCCTAGTAATTGGACTGTGTCCAGGAGGACGATAAGGGCAGTTGTTGAGGAGAGCACATGCATTCTTACAGGGTACAGGCCTCTTCACTGTCTGATAACAAGATGTTGAGCCATTTCTTCAGGTTTCGAGGATTCAGGGAAGTGTGAGAATTCAAGATCTCCAGTGGCATCAATCAGATAGCCCCATCCCAAATGTCATGGTTGCATTACTAGGGCCTAGGTCTTGGCTTAGCTGATCTGCCTGGCTTGGGAGTATAATATTATTAGAGGTGAGACTACTCTGATGATTATCCTGGACCTCAGCTTTTCCTGCCCTCCCACTGTGGGTGTAGAACCCCTCTTCATATGCTATTAGGGGTGCCCTCTGGCTTTCATACTTGACTTTCAGTAACCATGGCCAAATTCCATATTATACTAGTAGTTACTACTAAAGGCCCCGTGCACAAATTTGTGCACGGGTGGGGTCCCTTGGGGTGGGCTGTGGAGATTGGGCCCCAGCTCACGCCCCGAGCCTTGCAGCCCCACAGCCCCACCTGGTACCCTGCCTTGGTCTGGCACTGCCCCCTCGCGTGCTCCACCATCCGGTCTACGGGATGATCGATTGGGGCCCGCCACCCAGCTCCTTCAGTGCCCCCGGCTGCTGGTCACCATCTGCAGGGCTATCTGCAGGGCGATCAGGCTCCCTCTTGCACCTGCCTTGGCCTGGTGCCACCTGCTCACCTGCTCCACCATCCTGCAGCAGTACCACTCTTGTCGGGGCCCATGAGGGCCAGCAGTGTCTCCTCTGCCAACTGCTGCCAGCCCTGCGTCGCTGACACCTGCCATGTTCCCCACCGCCCCCTGGTGGTCAGCACACATCATAGCATGGGGTCGAATGACAGCCTGAGGGGACAATTTGCATATTAGGCTTTTATTATATAGGATGCCCTCCTATATTTTTAAAATGCCTGATATACCCCACAAGCTGGTACATTCCCTTCCACCAGCATACTATCCCTCTTCGCTGATAATGAAATATTTAACTATGGGACTACCAAATCTTTATTGCCAGCTGTGTGGTAGGTAACCCAACTTCTAAACATTTTATTGTCTGCTTTCTTGGACCACTTCTAGCACCAACTGTTGCAAGTTGGATTCTCCAAGAAGTAGACTCTGAGATAGAGTTTAGTTTGCAGGATGCCTATCGAGGAGTGTCCCTGAGAATCACAGCTGTGGAAGGGAATGAAAGTGGGATAAATTGAACTGAAATGTGTACCTATCAAATGACTGGGAATCAAACCGGCAACCTTTTGGTGCATGGGATGGAGGACACCCAATTATCTGAGCCACATAGGCCAAGGCTTGCTGTGTGTGTGTGTGTGTGTGTGTGTGTGTGTGTGTGTGTTTAGATATTTATTAAAGTGACATCATAAAAAGCTTGGCCTCAGAGCTGCAGATAGAAATATCCCCAAAAGAAGGATAGACAATTCATTTTGTTTAATGGAAAGTCCCTTTGAACACTGCCGACTCTTTCTAATTAGGTGACCCTCCTCACCTGCTAGTCTGTCTGGACTGCAAGGTGAGCTTCCTCATCAGGAGGGACTGTCCTGGATAGATGGCCTGAATTCTCACATCAGGCCCCTTTTTTTTGTTGTAGATGAATAAATGTTCATTCTGGTTTGTCATTTGTCCTTGGGTGAAGTTGCTTGGCAAGAAGTAATCCTCTGAGTAAACAGATAAAATCAAGTTCCTGGATCAGCAGAGAGCTAACCCTGGATCTATAGCGGTATTCCCACGAGGTCATATTCTTTTCTAAAATAATGTATTTCCTTTGCCTGGATCACGCCCTGATTGTCTTTAAACTCTGAAGAGACTCTATCAAGATATGAAATTACTGAATAATTTGCCTCCTGCTTTAACTATTGCAATATTTTTTCACTGGCCTGTGTTACTGCAGCCCTTCTTAAAGGTTTTCATGAAATTTGTCCTTTGGCCTCTTGAGGCAGTAACCACTCTGTGTGTAAATTTGTGCAGGTTGCTGTAGAAGATGTATTCTAACATATATGACAAAAATCACTATCTTCAAGGTTTTTACACTCCTGTTGAAGAGAAGAGGCTTGTACATAAAACAATGAATGAGCAGTGTAGTCAAGCTTATCTAGTTTTCATTTGAACGTAATTAAGTGTCAGTGTATATAACATAAAAAAAATTATAGGATGCCAGGAGAGCAATCATTATGACATGGACACATTGGGGAAAGTTTTTAAAGGAAAACATTGGATTTAAGTTGTGTTCTGAATAGGTGCAGTCAATGTATCAATGAGGACCTATTGGTTGCAAGTAATAGAAACCAAATTCAGATTAATTTAGGCAAAAGGAATTCATTGGTGCTTGAAAGTCAAGGAAAGACTCAATAACCAAGCCATGGCAAGATGCTGCAACTGGACCTCGGGAACAATTAGAACTGGGAAAATAAATGCTGACTGAGCCTTCTTTTATCCTCCTATTCCCATCTCTCCCAGCACCTTCATTTTATCTTGTTGCAAACAAATTTTCTTCACAATATTAGCAGGTAGCCCTGGAACTCCACAAGAGCCACCAGTTTTCGTTCAGAAAATTCCTGGGAATAAACTGATTGGCCCAGTACAGACCAGGTGCTCACCACTGGACCAATCAGCAAGTCAGGGGAGTCATGTAAACACCTGAGACCAAACTTATGGGATGCAGAAGAGGGAAAAATGCTGAGCAGAGCCCTAACCGGTTTGGCTCGGTGGATAGAGTGTCGGCCTGCTGACTGAAGGGTCCCAGGTTCTATTCTGGTCAAGGGCATATACCTTGGTTGTGGGCACATCCCCAGTAGGGGGTGTACAGGAGGCAGCTGATTGATGTTTCTAACTCTCTATCCCCCTCCCTTCCTCTCTGTAAAAAATCAATAAAATATATTTTTTAACCCCTGCAGCTCGGGCCAGGGCCTGGGCAGCCTCGGGAACCCTCCCTCTTCTCTGGCTGTCATACCTGCCAAGACCCAGACCTTGCCCACATCCTCTGTTCAGGCCACGCCTTTGAGCCGTACTGTGGCCTCTCCCTCCCCTCTTTATGTGTCCGTGTCTCCCACCTTAGTCCTCAGTGGGAGGCGTGGCTAGGATCCTGTGGTGTTTGTGTTATCCACTATTTATTTTTTTACCAGTTGGTTTAAAAAATAAAGTCTTTTGGTTTGTACTGAAAAAAAAAAAAATATATATATATATTTTTAAAAGAATGCTAAGCAGAGAAAATATTAATTCCATTATGAGGACGAATGAGTATGGTTTAGGCAGATTCTAGCTTGGATGAGAAACTGAGGATGAGTCTTATAGATGGAGTAGGATATTATGGAGAATTTAGAATATATGCAGTGGCACATCTGGAGGCCAAAGGAATATGGTGTCTAGCTCTGGGTGCCACATTTAAAAATGGAAATAGACAAACTGTTGTGTCCAGAGTAGGGCAGTCAGTAGACGGAATGTAATTTGTATAAGAGCAGTAACTAATCCAGGTTTCTCACTGGGTTTGGAAAGAAGGAGCCAAAGATCAAAGATAGCAAAGAGAGTTCAATAGCATTTAGGGTTGGTGAGAGGTGTGTTTTTTTTTTTTGTTGTTGTTGTTTTTTACGTAGTCAATTTTATTTTTCTTAAACCACAAAATAGAGTCTTTGGTTGTACAAACATCACTAGCTACAGTTTTGCAAGAGGTCCCGGCTAGGGAGGGAGCAGTTAGTTGGTGGCCAGAACTCCTGAGGGGTTTCTAAAATGCTAACACCCAGGTTAAAAGACTTGGGGCAAGGGTGGTGTTGGTGCTGGCAGGCCCCCCACCCCAAGTCCAGGGACCCGACCCTCTAGGAGGGCACTGGGCCCAGGTCTCGGCACCCCAAGAGGAGGTCTTAAGGAGAGAAGCCAAGGATGGCCAAAGATTTCCAGTTTAGAAGGATGTGGGCATTTACAGAAATAGTGAAGATAGGAGGAGTTAATATGGATAATTCAATTTTATTTTATTTTTAAAATATTTTTATTGATTTCAGAGAGGAAGGGAGAGGGAGAGATAGAAACATCAATAATGAGAGAGAGAATCCTTGATTGGCTGCTTCCTGCATACCCCCTACTGGGGATGGAGCCCACAACCCAGACATGTGCCCTGACTGGGAGTTGAACTGTGACCTCCTGGTTCATAGGTCGATGCACAACGACTGAGCCATGCCAGCTGGGCTAATTCAATTTTAGACATACCAAATTTGAGATGCTAGTGGTGTATCCCATTGCTGGAACTGCTATGGAGAGGTTGAAAATGTTTACCGGGGTGTAGGGAAAGAGATGCTCACATTGTCTTTAGATAATTCATATCTGAAACTAGAAAAGAGGAGGGTGCAGTCTGGGCTTTGGAGACAACCCCATTTAAAGTTGTGGGAAGATAAGAGTCAGTTAAGGAGCAGCTAGGGAAGGATGGAGGAGGTAAGAGAAGTAGGCAAGTGTAGAGACTAGAGAAGTCAAGGCAGAATTTCAAGAAGGAAGAGTTGGTGGCGAGGAAACGAGTAATGGAGGAAACTTGGAAAAGGCAATTATATTTCGTGAGGTCTTTTCTGAAGCCTGGAGGGGAATGGTGTTGACTTCTAAGGGGTTACACTTCTTTCCAATTCAAGCTGAGCCCTTAATTCCTGCTAGCACTATACTAGGTGCTGAAGACAGTTCTGGACCCAAGAAGTTCACAGTGTGTTGGAGGAACTGAGAAGTAAAAGAACAAGATACAATGTTCAAAGTGCTTACATAGAAGTACGCACAAGATCTAGAAGCCTTGTGGAGTGGGCGACCCCTCGGGGCGGGATAGGGAAATGGCGGGTACAACGGTTTGCTGTCCAGGTGCTTGCTGGTTCTCCAAAGATTCCGCGAGGGCAATTCCAGTAGAACCAGTTCTCTGAGGTCACAACTCTCCGGCGCCTGGGGCGGGGGGAGACCCTGGGGCGCGAGGGGACCCTGGCGCCTCCGGGCGAAGGAACGTTAGCAATACAAAGGTGCTATTTGAAAGATGCGGGATGGAGTTTGCAGCCTGAAGATGGGATGCAGGAAAAGAATAGTTTGTCTAAATTCTCTCATTTTTCTCACATAGGACAGAAAAGATCAGGAGTGGTGGAAACCGGGCTTTTTGGAAAGCGAGTAGAGACCAAAAGCCTCAGGTCGACTGGCTTAGGGATCTTCGTTACTAGTCCTAGGCCTCCGCATCGGACCGGAACTCTAGTGTCAAAACGCCTGGTTTGGCGCCGGGTTGTAAAAGCCGCTGGACCTACACCGGAAAGTGGAGTGCCCGGTCGAGAAAAGCTGGGACCCGGGCAGAGGCCACTCTGGAACCCCGGTGGGGAGGGCAAGTGGGCCTCTGCTGGGCGTTCGTGTGTCCGGAGCGTGCGAGGGCGACACAGCCTAGCAGGTGAGGGGTGAGGGGACCACACCCCGACTCGGATTGGGAGCTTAATGCCAGGGCTCTAGAGTTAGTTTTGCTACTTAGTAGCTGTAATGACCTCGGGTAGTTTAATATTGGAACCTCCGTGTTCTCATCTCTGGAATAGTAATAGTATCTCTCCCAGAGTTGTTGTGAGGAGTCAATGGAAATACATTTAGAACAGTTTCTGGCACGTGGTAAACCCTAGATAAACAATCTTTATAAAGACTGCTCCATTTACCTGCGTCAAAAGCCACGGACTTTCAGTCTGGGGTCATCCGTTAACGGGTTTGACTTTATTGGTAAAAATATGAAACAAACATTTATAATTAAAGTTGTATTAGAGACGTAACAACACTACTGAGGGTTTGGAAAATAGGGTGAATATTACTCATAATCCCATCATCCTATACTAGACTTTAAGACTTTTATTCCCTCCTCTCCCCCATCTAAATATAATTAAAAAAACACACATATTTCTTTATTGATTTCAGAGAGGAAGGGAGAGGGAGAGAGATAGAAACATCAATAATGAGAGAGAGAATCATCGATCGGCTGCCTCCTGCACGCCCCCTACTGAGTATCGAGCCCACAACCTGGGCATGTGCCCTTGGCGGGAATCGAACCTGGGACCCTTCAGTCTGCAGACCGATGCTCTATCCACTGAGTCAAACCGGCTAGGGTCCAAATATAATTTTAAAAAATATTTTGAAGACAACCTACAGTGGGGTTGTCTCCAAAGCCCAGTACTTTTTATTTTGCGAGTACGTTTGTTAAAGCTGGGGACAATGAGACAGGAAGGGCTTAGGATAGAAGGAACAACAAGAGAGAGACTAGAGGGGCCCACTTTTGCTCTCTAGAAACCTATGGTCAAGAAGAGCCTGGGCAGGGCTGCTGTCAGCTCACTGCAGAGTCAGCGAAAAGGGGGCCTTGGGGACAGGTTCAGGGGGTTAGCCCGCCACGAGAGGCTGCAGCCCATTGCTCCCCTGGTTGCAAGTCTCGTGCGGGGGAGGGAGGGTATCCCTTAGAGTTAGGAGATGCATGCCTGAGGGGAAGGGGAAAGACACTGGTGTCCTCCTGGGAAGGAGAGTGCCTCTGTACATCTTTATACTTGTAATGTTCGCATATATGGTCTTGCATATTTTATTTCCTTTTAAGGGTAGCTGGAACAGGTATAAGAGGGGACCAATTGGTCTTCCTGGTTCCGGCAGCACTTCCTGCCAGCACTTAAGAAATGTTGTTGCTAAGAGCAAAGTTGTTATTTTACTAGAGCGATAGAAGTTATATTGGTAATGTTGTACATATAGAGAGGCAGCGTACTAGTTCTAGATTCCATACTGATTAACATTGTGGACTTAGGCAGGCCACTTCACCTGTTGGTGTCTTGTTTCCTAGAGAAAGGAAATATCTACCTGCCTTGTCTTACAGAAGTCATGTACATTAAATGTGATACGTTAAGGTGACTTGAAAATATTAAGAATGGTATTTAAATGTGATAGTATTAGTGTTACTGTTTATTTCTATCTTTGAGGACCTCAGATAGTGATAGTGATAGTCAAAGCCCTGTTACTCAAAGTGTGAGCCTTGGACTAGGAGCTTGTTAGATATGAAGAATCTTGGATATCCTGTTAGACTTACTGGATCAGAGACCCTTCTTATAGCCATCATTCCATCTGATCTTCAGAAAAATCCCTTAAGGTAGGTAAGGGAACTGTTACCCCCAAGGAAATGGAGACCTCAGAAGATCAATTGGTTTACCTGAGGGTAAACAGCGTTAGTAGGTTTAGCCATAAGCAAATGCCAATATTTACAATACTTACAACCTAATAAGAGGGCAGGACTAGGAGTCAAGTCAAAGTTTTCTTTTTTTTTTTAAATATCTTACCTGGAATTTTCCTTTTTTAAAGATGTTTTTATTGATTTCAAAGAGAGGAAGGGAGAGGGAGAGAGGAAATAGAAACATCAATGATGAGAGAGAATCATCGATTGGCTGCCTCCTGCACACCTCTTACTAGGGATCAAGCCCATAACCCAGGCATGTGCCCTGACCTAGAATCGAACCTCTGACCTCTTAGTTCATGGGTTGACGCTCAACCACTGAACCACACCACTGGGCAAGTCCAAGTTTCTGACTTCATATTCAATGCACACATCTAAATCCCTCTTTTTTTTTCTTCTTTTTAAATCTTCAAACGAGGATATATTTTTTGTTACTGGTTTTTAAAAAATATCGTTTTTATTGACTTCAGAGAGGAAGGGAGAGGGAGAGAAACATCAATGATGAGAGAGAATCATGCATCAGCTGCCTCCTGCACGCCCCCCACCAGGGATTGAGCCCGAAACCCGGGCATGTGCCTTGTCCAGAATTGAACCCGGGACGCTTCAGTCCCCAGGCCAATGCTATATCCACTGAGCCAAACCGACGAGGGCATCACTGATTTTTGAGAGAGAGAGAGAGAGAGAGAGAGAGGAGAGAGAGAGAGAGAGAAAACATGGATTGGTTACCTCCCCTAGGTGCCCCACCCAGGAATTGAACCTGCAACCTTTTGGTATACAGGATGATGCTCCAACCAACTGAGCCTCGTGCCCAGGGCTGTAAGTCCCTCTTTTTATGAAGTGCTAACTGAAAGGGTTAAAGAGACTAACATGTCGGTTAGCTTAGGTCCTGGAGTGAATGAGTTGAATACTTTATTCTAGAAACCAATTATTTCTTTCCTAGCCAGTTTGGTTCAGTGGATAGAGTGTCGGCCAGCAAACTGAAAGGTCCCACGTTCGATTCTGGTCAAGGGCACATGCCAAGGTTGTGGGCTCGATCCCCAATGGGGGACTTGCAGGAGGCAGCATATCCATGATTCTCTCTCATCATGGATGTTTCTCTCTCTCTCTCTCTCTCTCTCTCTCTCTCTCTCTCTCTCTCTCTCCCTTCTTCTCTGAAATCAATAAAAAATATATTTTTAAAAAATCCAGTCCTGGTGGAATTGCCAAAAAAACAAAACCAAACCAGAAAAACAAAACAAGTACAAAATCAGCATAAAATTTGTTTTAAAATGAACACAATCGCCAAAACCGGTTTGGCTCAGTGGATAGAGCATCGGTCTGCGGACTGAAAGGTCCCAGGCTCGATTCCGGTCAAGGGCATGTACCTTGGTTGTGGGCACATCCCCATTAGGAGGTGTGTAGGAGGCAGCTGATCGATGTTTCTCTTTCATCGATGTTTCTAACTCTCTGTCCCTCTCCCTTCCTCTCTGTAAAAAATCAATAAAATATATTTAAAAAATAAATAAAATGAACACAATCTTTTGAAACACATACTTGAATTATTTTGGGGTTGATTAATCATAAACTCCATGAAGGGCTCTGTGTTTATTTTTATTTTGGTATTTTTTTCACGAGGCAGCTGGATGCATTATGTATAGTGCAAACAGTATTCTCGTCATATGTCCTGGATAAATGTTTATAGAGTTAGAAAATAAATTCATGAATTTCACAATACATGATCTATGTTGAATTTGAAATTGTGATATATTTTTTGCTACACTTGTAACTCTTCAATGTCTCTTCTATTATAGGTGGAATTGTGCTATTAACTGAAGCTTCTTCCTCTGGTAGCCCAGGGAGAAATTTACATTTCGACTTTTTCTTACCATGGCTCTGGTTCACAAATTGCTGAATGGCACTTATATTCTCAGTAAATGCCTAAAGCCAAGTGTTGCCTCATGTCCATTTTTGAGTACCCGCTTTGCAGACTATTGTTCCAGTAGTCTTCCGAAACCAGTGGCTACTCCTGGCAAAGCTTCCACTCAGAGGAACTCTGCAGGGGGTTTGCAAGGAGATCACCAGAGAGAAGTTTCTTTGGATATAACTTCTCCTGAGGAGAAGCCCGAAGTTAGTTTTGATAAAGCCATTAAAGATGAAATCAAGGAACATTTTTGGCGTTTGAAGGATGAGATTGTGAAGCATTGGATAGGGCCTGAGGGCCGCCCTCTGCAGGAGGTCATTCTGGAACAAGCCAGAGTTGTCTGGCAGTTCCGTGGAAAAGAAGATTTGGATAAGTGGATAGTGACTTCGGATAAGACAATTGGAGGCAGAAGTGAAGTGTTCCTGAAAATGGGCAAGAATAACCAGAGTGCACTGCTGTATGGAACTCTGAGCTCTGCGGCACCTCAGGATGGGGAGAATAGTCAGAGCGGATACTGTGCAATGATATCCAGGATTCCAAGGGTAGGTTAGGCCCAGCAGCTTGAGTTTTCTGGTGAACTGGGGTGAACATGGTAGCATGAACTGTAGCTGAGAGTTTCTGTAAATGAAAACACCTGGCATCTCATCTTGTATGGGGGTGTATAACTACTGGGCACAAGTACAAAGCTGAAGCACAAGGGGGAAGCGGCTCCTGAGGAGGGATTTCTTGTTTCTGGGCATCACTTCGGTCCAGAGTGGTGCATTCTTATGTTTAACACGTGAAGTGCCAAGCCTGTTTTGTCTTCCTTCCGTTTCAGTCACCGGTTGACGTGGCGCTTAATGTGTTAAGGAGCCCTGAGAGATTAGACCAGGCATCCTCAAACTACGGCCCTGCGGGCCACATGCGGGTGTTTTTGCCGTTTTGTTTTTTTACTTCAAAATAAGATATGTGCAGTGTGCATAGGAATTTGTTCATAGTTTTTTTTTACTATAGTCCGGCCCTCCAACGGTCTGAGGGACAGTGAACTGGCCCCCTGTTTAAAAAGTTTGAGGACCCCTGGATTAGACAATTGAACAATGATCTGGGGAGGTTTGCATCTCCTCTAACATAGACCACAGACCCTGAAATGGCCAGGGGTTCCTTAGTGTGGATTTACTTTAGTACATTGTCACAACTAAGAAACCAACATTTGTGCATTACTTTTAACTAATTCCAGACTCTATTTGAATTACACTAGCTTTTCCACTAATATTCTATTTCTGTTCCAGGATCCCATCCAGGATTTTACATTACATCTAGTAGTCATGTCTCCTTAGTCTCCTTTGGTCTGTGACAGTTTCTTAGTCTTTTCTCATTTTTCATGAGGATTTGCAAAATACTGGTTAGGTATCCTCCTATATAATAAAGAGCTAATATGCTAATTAGACTGAACAGCAGAATGACTGTCCAGACAACCTTCTGGATGACCTGGATGAAGCCGGGGCTGTGAGGGCCAGCCAAGGCAGCTGGGGCTGTGAGGGCTGAGCCCCTTGCATGAATTTTGTGCATCAGGCCTCTAGTTTTATATAATGACCCTCAATTTGGGATTTTCTGATTAGACTGGGGATCTGGGTTTTTTTCTCCTGGTTAGACTGGGGATCTGGGTTTTTAGGAAGAATGCCACAAAGTTAAAGTACCCTTCTCATTACATCGTATGAAAGATACATGCAGCGCCCTGGTCAGAGAGCTCAGTTGGTTAGAGCATTGTCCCAATATTCCAGAGTTTTGGGTTTGGTCCCTGGTCACATAACAGGAGTCAACCAATGACTGCATAGATAAGTGGAGCAACAAAAATCAATGTTTTGCTTTCTCTCAAGTCGATAAATAAAAAAAGATATAATTTCTTTAAAAAGAAAAGAAAGGTATGTGCTAGCAACATGACATCACTGATGTGTTAACTTTGATCACTTGGTCAAGGTAGTGTTTACCAGGTTACTCCATTCAGTTACTTTTTTTCTTCTTTCTTTTTTTAAGAATAGTTTATTGATTTTTAGAGAGAGAGGAAGGAGAAAAACATCAATGTGAGAGTGCAACATCGATCTGCTGCCTCCTCCACCCAACCCAGGCATATGACCTGACCAGGAATCGAACTGTGACCTGGTTCATAGGTCGATGCTCTACCACTGAGTTATGCCTGTCGAGCTTTTTTCTTCTTTCTATACCATGTTCTTTGGAAGCAAGTCACTAAGTGTAGCCTACTTTCAAGATGGGAAAGTTGTAGGATTAAATTATATCTCCTGAAAGGTGTACTATACACATAAATTACTTAGGATTCTTAAGAAAGAAAGATTTGTTTCTTCTACCACATTTATTTATTTGTTAGTATGGACTCACACTTTGGGTTATAATCCAACAATATGTTATTTATTTTGTTGCTGAAACTGTTCTACCTTTGGTCACTGGGAGTTCTTTCAGGTTGGCTCCTGTCCCTTGATCTCTCCCCATCCTTTTGAAAAAATATTTTTATTGATTTTCAGAGAGGAAGGGAGAGGGAGAGAAAGATCCATGTGAGAATAAAACATCGATTGGCTGCCTCCTGTGTGCCCTCTATTGGCGATAGAACCCGAAACCTGGGCATGTGCCCTGACTGGGAATCGAACCGTCAACTCTGGTGCACAGGATGACGCCCAGCCAACTGAGCCACACCAGCCAGGGCCCCATCCTTTTGTGTGTGTTTGTGTGTGTATTTTTAGCACATTTTGGCTCTACAAGATGTTCTAGCTCATCTTGTATTTCCCTTGCTCCAACCCTAGAATAAGCCATTTCTCAAAAGAGCTCTGGTTTCTTTTTTTATGGAGGATGTTATTAGAAACCAGGATCTGGGCAATGAGTATGCTGGTTGTTACTGGGATGACACTATATCTAGGACATTAAGTGGACATAGCTAGGAAGTATATGTATACATACCAACTTGTGTAAATACATGTCTATAATTTTATAATTTCTATATTCATATTAATTTTTTTAAATCCTCACCCAAGGATATTTTTTCCATTGATTTTTAGAGAGTGGAAGGGAGAGGGAGAGATGGAGAGAAACACCGATATGAGAGAGAGAGACATTGATTGGTTGCCTCCATTATGCCCTGGACCAGGGCTATGAGCCTGCAACTGAGGTACATGCCCTTGACTGGAATCGAACCCTGGACACTTCAGTCTGCAGGCTGATGCTCTATCCACTGAGTCAAATCAGCTAGGGCCATATTAATCTAAATACGAGTTCATACTAATGCTCACTTTAATTCAGTACCATGTGGTTCAGTCTGGCCTTCCCCCTCTTGCTTCTGTAACTTCATTCTGTAACAGTGAGAAACCCATCCCCCACCATTTACTTACTAGTTTAACCCCAATATACATGTAAAGCAGTTCCAGGATTTTTTAAAATTATATTTTTGTTGATTTCAGAGAGGAAGGGGGAGGGAGAGAGAGAAACATTAATGATGAGAGTCACTGATTGGCTGCCTCCTATACATCCCCTACTGGGGATGGAGCCCGAAACCGGGCATGTGCCCTGACTAGGAATCAAACCTACGACCTCTTGGTTCATTGTTCAATGCTCAACCATTGAGCTACACCAGCGGGGCAGTTTTAGGATTTTTAACCCAGAACTCTGTGAGACAACTCGACCAAGTAGAATACAGTGTTTATGTATAGTTTCTTTTGTCTTTAGCCTTATAGTATCTAGTCAGAACACTATTTTCCAAAGTTACTTAGGTTAGTTCTTTTATCTCTCCGCTGGCCTATGGCTTTTTGCAAATTTGCTGACCAGGTATTGTTTCAGGCCTGCTCTGGACAGATTCCCATGTCTGACCTTGGCCACAGCCTCTGCATGTTGCTTGGATATTGTGCTTTAGGGAGAAAGACAAATGTTAATAGTAGTATTAGGCTCCATCTCTCCAGATAATGATGAAAAAGAAAGGTAGGTATTCTTCCAGAGGCAACAAATTATGCACACCAACTTGTGCACACCAAGATTTTTTTTCAGGCCCTGAAAATCCTCAAAATGGAATTAATAGTCCACAGCAGCAAATAATTTTATGGCTAAATATGTATTGTGGAGTAATAGAAAATGTTCGTAACATTTAAAAAATATGTTTTATTGATTTTTTACAGAGAGGAAGGGAGAAGTATAGAGAGCCAGAAACATCGATGATAGAGAAACATCGACCAGCTGCCTCCTGCACACCCCCTACCGGGGATGTGCCCGCAACCGATGTACATGCCCTTGACCGGAATCGAACCCGGGACCCTTCAGTCCGCAGGCCGACGCTCTATCCACTGAGCCAAACCGGTTTCGGCAATGTTCGTAACATTTAAAAAATATGTTTTTATTGATTTTTTTAGTGAGAGAGAAAGGAAGTGGGATAGAGAGAAAGAAACATCCTAGAGAGAAGAACATCATTGATTGGCTGCCTTCTGCATGGCCCCCACCGGGGATCAAGCCCACAACCTGGGCATGTGCCCTGATCCGGAATTGAACTGACAACCTCTTGGATCCTGGGTAGACACTCAACTTCTGGACATGATAACATTTATTAAGTGTACCTGACATTCCTTGTGCAGATTAGTTCATATACATTTTATTTCTCACAATATTGTAACATAAGATCATTCCAGTTTTGTTTTAAATATATGTTTTTATTGATTTTTTTACAGAGAGGAAGGGAGAGGGAGAGAGAATTAGAAACATCAGTGAGAGAGAAACATCTATCAGCTGCCTCTTGCACACCCCTCTCTGGGGATGTGCCCACAACCAAGGTACATGCCCTTGACTGGAATCGAACCTGGGACCCTTCAGTCCGCAGGCCGACGCTCTATCCACTGAGCCAAACTGGTAGGGCTCATTCCAGTTTTGTTTGTGTGGGGTTTTTTAAATGGATTTTTGCATTGATTTTTAGAGAAAGTGGAAGAGAGGAAAGACAGAAACATCAATGTGAGTGAAACATTGATTGGTTGCCTCCTGTACGAGCCCTGACCAAGGCCCAGGCCAGGGAGTAGCCTACAACCCAGTATGTGCCCTTGACCAGAATTGAACTCTGGAGCCTTTGGTCCGTAGGCCAATGCTCATTCCACTAAGCCAAAATGGCTAGGGCTGATCATTCCAGTTTTACAGATGAGGAAACTGAGGCTTGGGGAGATCTAGTAACTTGTCTAGAGTTATATAGCTACTAAATAATAGCTCATACCTGCACACTGGTATTCTTAAAATCAGATTGCCTCTGAGATTGTTGTAAATAAGCACCTTTGGAAATGAATACTAAGTTCCACTTTGAAAGAGAGAGACAATATAGATCAGCGGTCGCCAACCGGTGGTCCACGGTGGTGACTGCTGATATAGATTGTTAAGAACACAGATTTTGGCCCAGCCAGTGTGGCTCAGTGGTTGAGCATCAACCCATGAACCAAGAGGTCACTGGTTCAATTCCCTGTTAGGGCACATGTCCAAGTTGTAGGCTCCATCCCCAGTAGGGGGCATGCATGAGATAGCTGATCAATGATTCCCGCCCATCATTGATGTTTCTCTCATTCCTCTGAAATCAATAAAAATATTTTTTAAAAAAGATTTTATTGATTTTTTACAGGAGGAAGGGAGAGGGATAGAGAGCTAGAAACATGATCAGCTGCCTCCTGCACACCCCACACTGGGGATTGCCCGCAACCAAGGTACATGCCCTTGATGGAATCGAACCCGGGACCCTTCTCTCTGAAATCAATAAAAATATTTTTTAAAAAGATTTTGGAGTTATGTATTAACAGTACTGGATTTATCATTTATTAGAGTGTTCAGTTTATTCATATGTAAAGTGGAGTATAAAGATAGTACCTATCTCATAGGGGTGTTAGGATTAAATTATGCAAACAAAGTGTTTAAGTTTTTCTCTTTTTAAAAAAAATTTCTAAAAATTTATTTCAGAGAGGAAGGGAGAGGGAGAGAGAGGGAGAGAAACATCAATGATGAGAATCATTCATTGGCTGCCTCCTGCATGCCCCCACTGGGGATCAAGCCCGAAACCTGGGCATGTGCCCTTGACCGGAATCGAACCCTGGGACCCTTCAGTCCTCAGGCTAAACCAGCCAGGGCAAAGTGCTTAAGTTTTTCAATAGATGGTAGCTATTGTTATAAAATATCAATTTTAAAACTTGAGCTCTTTTATAGTTTTCTAGTTTATTGGAAGGCAATTGTCATTAAATGGCCCACTTTTGTCATTAAATTGCTCCATAGGACCAGGGAAAGAAAGTAATTCTTTTCCATTCAGTGATACAAGTAAGTGCCTGCCCCATGTAAACACTGTCCTGGGCCATTCATGTCTTGAACATTACCTTAGAAACATACTGTGTCAGTATTTTGTACTAAAGCAGGAATCACTAGATTTATCTACTCCCTTGTGAGGGAATTGAATCTGAAAAAAAAAATTAGTGGATCCCTTTGTTGTTATAAAAAGTGCTAACTCACATTTTGCTAATAATGGAAAATGAGGTGAAATTAACTTTCCTTTCTGTTCTTTAGGGTGCTTTTGATAGAAAGAAGTCTTATGATTGGTCTCAGTTCAATACCCTGTATCTCCGAGTCCGTGGAGATGGTCGGCCTTGGATGGTGAATATCAGGGAGGACACAGATTTCATTCAGAGGCACAATCAGATGTACAGTTACTTCATGTTCACCCGTGGTGGGCCCTACTGGCAGGAGGTCAAGGTAACAGCCCAGGTCTTTACTGTACATCTTTTGAGATCATGGTTACATTGTAGTTTTTCTTATTAGTCCCTTTTGGAAGGTGTGGGAAGGGAAAGAAGGGAGAGGACCAAGGAGCAAGATTTACACAATTGACTTTTTCTTTGATTAATATATATGTTAGCCTACTAACCAGGAAATATTTTTTTTTAAATATATTTTATTGATTTTTTACAGAGAGAAAGGGAGAGGGATAGAGAGTTAGAAACATCAATGAGAGAGAAACATCGATCAGCTGCCTCCTGCACACCCCCTACTGGGGATGTGCCCGCAACCAAGGTACATGCCCTTGACCGGAATCGAACCTGGGACCCTTCAGTCCGCAGGCCGACGCTCTATCCACTGAGCCAAACCGGTTTCGGCGTAACCAGGAAATATTTTTGATAAGGATATGGTCTGGTACATGCTAGGTCATGGGTACATCTCTGGTTTATGCCTAAGTAGATGTTTCTTTTAAAAATATTTTAATACGTTTTTATTGATTTCAGAGAGAGGAAGAGAGAGGGAGAGAGAGAAACATCAATGATGAGAGAGAATTGACCATCTGCCCTCTATTGGGGATCGATGGGCCCTAACTGGGAATGGAACAGTGACCTCCTCGTTCATGGGTCAACACTCAGCCACTGAGCTACACAGGCGGGGCAGGTATATATATATATTTTAAATATATTTTATTGATTTTTTTACAGAGAAGAAGGGAGAGGGATAGAGATTCAGAAACATCGATGAGAGAGAAACATCGATAAGCTGCCTCCTGCACGCCCCCTACTGGGGATGTGCCCGCAACCAAGGTACATGCCCTTGATCGGAATCGAACCTGGGACCCTTCAGTCTGCAGGTCGATACTCTATCCACTGAGCCAAACCGGTTAGGGCCAGATATTTCTTTTTAAGTTTCTGCTGTATCACCTCTTCAGGGCAGCTCTATTAATATAGTGTCCCTAGCTTAGTAGAAAGGCTTCCTTAAGAGAAATAAATACTTCATCCTTTACAGTCATCAACATTTTTATTTCTTGGTAGTATAAGGCAGTCTTATTTTGTAAATGAGAAGCTTTGAGAAGGTAAACAATGTTAACCAGGAGGAAAATAAGTGGAAATTCAGGAAGGACTAAATCAAGTTTCTATTCCTGTCTTCTACATCATGAAGGTTTTTAATCCATAAACTCAAAAGAAAGTATCCATTTTGTTCATACTTAAACCTAATGCTTATCCTGGACTCCTTTTTCCCTCACCCACATCCCGTCTGTTCGTAAATCCTGTCATAGCGACTTCCAAAGTCACCCGGAGCCGCCATTTCTGCCATCTCTCCCACTGTCCGGGCTTTGGGATTACTTTGGTTTCCCTTTGTCCTCTTGCCCCCCTGAGGTCCACTCTCCACACAGCCGCCGGAGTAATGAGCTTTCTAAAGCATAGCTCAGATGACATCTTTCACATGCTTAAAACCCGCCAGTGGTTTTTTGCTTACAATGAGAATGAAGTCCAGACTCCTTAACATGGCCCCCTGGGCCTCTGACATCAGACCCCTGTTTTCATTTTCCATCTCCCCTCCTACTGCCACTCCACACTGGTCCCTTTTCTGTGTGTCAGACTCAACAAGCTCTTTTTTCAAAAAATATATTTTATTGATTTTTTACAGAGAGGAAGGGAGAGGGAGAGTTAGAAACATCGATGAGAGAGAAACATCAACCAGCTGCCTCCTGTACACTCCCTACTGGGGATGTGCCCACAACCAAGGTACATGCCCTTGACCGGAATCGAACCTGGGACCCTTGAGTCCGCAGGCCAATGCTCTATCCACTGAGCCAAACCAGTTAGGGCAACAAGCTCATATCTGTCTGGGACCCTTTGTACTTTGTGGTGTATCTCCTGGTATGCTCTTCCCCTCATATCTTCCCCAGCTTCTTTCCTATCATTCACCTCTCAGCTTGAAAATTGCCTCACAGAGGCCTTCCTGTCCCTCTAGCTAGAGTTGCACCCTCTAACCCAGTCACTTTTTTTTTTTTTAACACCTGATGATATTTTTTTCCATTGGTTTTTACCCTTGATCTTAGCCAAAAGGCCGAGAAGCGATTCCATTGGTTTTTAAAGAGAGTGGAAGGGAGGGAGGCTATGGGGGAGAGGGAGGGACAGAGAGAAACATCGACGTGAGATACATTGATTATTGATTGGTTGTCTCCCACACATGCCCTGACGGGCTGGGGATCGAACCTGCAACTGAGGTAGGTGCCCTTGACTGGGAATTGAATCCGAGAGCCTTCCATCTGAGGGCCAATGCTCTAACCACTAAGCAATCAGCCAGGGCTAATTCAGTAATTTTTTAAATATATATTTATTGATTTTAGAGAGGAAGGGAGAGGGAGAGATAGAAACATCAATGATGAGAATCATTGATTGGCTAACTCCTGCATGCCCCACACTGGAGATCGAGCCCACAACTCCGGCATGTGCCCTGACCGGAATTAAACTGTGACCTCCTGGTTCATAAGTCCATGCTTAATCACTGAGCCACACCAGCCAGGCACTTTGTAGTTTATGCAAATATAAGCAAATAGGAATATAATTTTCTCCTCTTTTTTTTAAACTGAAAAAATAAAAATTGCATAATTTGTGCATCTTCTATTTATATTTTTAATATTTAGATCCTGAAGACCTTCCATATCACTACATGGAATATTTTTAATTCTTTTTGTGTGTGTTTTTTGTATTTTGTTATGTGGATATCCTATAGTTGACTGAATGAGTCCTGTATTGATAGTCACTTGGGTTGTTACCAATTGCTATAATGAATATTTTGTCACAGTTCTTGAGGTGTTTTAAAAATTAATTTAAAAAAACCTGTAGATTTGTCTATATCTTACTTTTTGACTAGTAATATATTGTGAAGGTCTTCTTTTTGTTTTTGCTATTAGAAAAAACTATATGTATTTATCAGAATTTGTCTGAAATATAAATTCCTAAATGTGAAATTGGTAGGTCAGTTATGACATTTAAAATCTTTTAGTGCTGTTGGTTTTCTATTGCTACATAAAAAAACTTCCATAAACTTCAAAAACATTTATTAGCTCATAGTTCTGTAGGTCATAAGTTGAGACAGTAGATCTGGGTTCAATCAATGCTCAGGGCCCTATAAGGTTGTATTCAAGGTGTTAGCTGGGCTGTATTCCTTTCTTTCTTTCTTTTTTCTTTCTTTTTTCTTTCTTTCTTTTTTTTATTAAATATATTTTATTGATTTTTTACAGAGAGGAAGGGAGAGGGATAGTGAGTTAGAAACATCAATGAGAGAGAAACATCGATCAGCTGCCTCTTGCACACCTCCTACAGGGGATGTGCCCGCCACCAAGGTACATGCCTTTGACTGGAATCGAACCTGGGACCCTTCAGTCCACAGGCCAATGCTCTATCCACTGAGCCGAACAGGTTAGGGCTGTATTCCTTTCTAGAGGCTCTGGGCAAGAATCTTCCAAGCTCCTTCTGGTTGTTAGCTAATTTAGTTCCTGTGATTGCAGGGCTATTGTCCTTCCTTTACTGGCTGTCAGTGAGGGGCCACTCTCAGCTCCTAGAAGCTGCCGCAGTCCATGCCAGGTAGCTGCCTCCATCTTCAAAGCCAGCAGTGTAGCATTCCCCCACCCCACTGAATCCCTTCATGCTTCTAATCTTTTACCAGTCAGTCCCTTTTACGGGTTCAAGTGATTTAGTCAGGCCGACAGAGAAGAAGCTATAAAAGTCAACTGATTTAGGACCTTATTTCTGCAGAGTTCCTTCATTGCAACATTGAGATTAGTGTTCGAATACCTCAAAGAAGGTGTGTGTACACTAGAAGTTGGAAGTCTTGGGGGCCATCTTAGAATCCTGCCTACCACAATCACCATATGCCCTCTAATAAGTTTTAATAATTTCCACTCCTACTAACAGTTTACAAGTGTGCTTCTTTCTCTTCACCCCCATATTTCTATTAGGTTATTTAATCATTTTCTGTTATATATCTGTGATCCAGATGACTAGCCACTTGTCATAACTGCATCTATGAAATAATTTTATAATTGAATTCAAACTATTACTCTTTTATCATTATAATTACATACAAATGCTTCAGTTACTTACATTTCAGTTATGAAGTAAAAGGTTTTCTTTTTTCAGATTCCCTTCTCCAAATTTTTCTTCTCTAATCAAGGAAGAATCCGGGATGCCCAGTTTCAGCTTCTGCTTGACAAGGTAACATTTTCCTTTCAGAACTATATTTTCTTTAGTGAATCAGAACTCCGGTGAGGATGAATTCAGTCCATTTTGGAAGGCTGGCAAATGAAGGATGGAAATTCCTACTTAAGGCCCCCCTGTAATATCCAGACAGATGTTTACACAGACCTATCCTTTGAGCCAAAGCCCTATCCTGATGAATTTCATCATGGTCTTCTCTTGAGCATGCCTACATTTTATTTTAGCTTTAAAATAAGAGAACAGTATTGAGTTCAGGAGAGCTTTAAGAACCTCCATTAGATACCCATGTTGTCCCCACTAGTCTCAGTGGCACTACACTGAAGGAAGAGGAAAGGAAGTAGAGTGTGGAAAGTAGCCCTGTATTTCCTCTTATAATTTACTACAGCATATGATGCCATTGTAGGCCAGTCCAGTTCCTGTGATTGCAGGGCTGCTGTCCTTACTATGGCATACTTGCTAAGGGCTTATAGTGTAGTATAAAGACTCAGCTATAGTAATCACCTCATGGAATTTTAAAACTCCAGGAACATCACTATGCGATTTTGATCAATTTCTCTATTTTAAATTTAGATCTCCTCTATTGGATTCACCCTGGCTGATAAAGTGGATGGTCCATTCTTCCTGGAAATAGATTTTATTGGAGTGTTTGCTGATCCAGCCCACACAGAAGAATTTGCCTATGAAAATTCTCCAGTGCTTAACCCAAGACTTTTTAGATAGAGATCATGTAGTAGTAGTGTAGTATCCATGCTGATACAGAGACAAAATAAAGTATTTCTTTAATGGCATCCAATCAGTGGCTGGTATATATTCCCTAAGAGAAAGCTAAATGCTGCTCCTAAGAGGGACCATATAGAGGGAAACCAAGTTTAAACTGTACCTTAACTCAGAGAATGCAGTTACTATACTGATGCAGAGATACTATATAAATAACTTTTTGGTTAGAACCATTTCTGATAGAGACGATTCCTGCATGGTTTCCAAAGCAAGGAGTCTCTGAGATGATGGTTGATGGCCTCTACCACTCTGTTCCTTACAGGTTTCTTCTGTTTTCTAATCCATCTTTGAGGAAGACTGCTGAAGAATCCTATATAATAAAAGCCTAGGTGGTGTTGCTCAACGCCCTCACTCAATGTCACAAGATGGCTGCCACAAAGATGGCCGCCACAAGATGGCTGGCAGGGGAGGGCGGTTGGGGGCGACCAGGCCTGCAGGGGAGTTGGGTATGATCGGGCCAGCAGGGGAGCACAGTTGGGGGCAATCAGGGGAGCAGTTAGGTGTCAATTGGGCCAGCAGGGGAGCGGTTAGGGAGCAATCAGGTTGCAGGCAAAAGCAGTTAGGGGCAATCAGGCAGGCAAGCAGTTAGGAGCCAGCAGTCCCGTCCCAGATTGTGAGAGGGAAGTCCTAAATCAGCAGTCGGACATCCCCCAAGGGGTCCCAGATTGGAGAGGGTGCAAGCCGGGCTGAGGGACACTGCTCCCCTCCCAATGCATGAATTTCGTGCACTGGGCCTCTAGTATTAAGATAAAGGTGCTATTGAAGTCCCTGAGAAAAGACATACCTAGACATACTTAGTCTGTTCGGGCTGCTATAACAAATTACTGTAGACCAGGTGGCTAAAACAACATACATTTACTTCTCACAGTTCTGAGGGCTGAGAAGTCCAAGATCAAAGTACTTGCATATCTGGTATCAGGTGAGTGTCCACTTCTTGGCTTATAGACAGCTACCTTCTTGGCTGTATCCTCACATGGTGTCTTTCCGTTCTTTACAAAGACTAATCCCAACACAAGGCCTCAATCCTCAAGACCTAATTGCCTCCAAAAGGTCCCACCTCCAAGTACCATCATGTTGGAAATTGGGGTTTCAACATGAATTTTGGGATGACACAAACGTAGTCCATAACATGTATGCAGAGAGCAGCTAGCTGGTCCTCTAAAGCTGCATGATTTTTACCAGTTCTTACTTTATAGTGACTTTTAATGTAACCACTAGAGAAACTAAATCAGGTAATAGACTGATGTCCCCAAAACTTCCCCATTTAAAGTATTACAGAAATTGAATATACAAAAAAAAAAAAAGAACCTTATTAACAGTGTTTAAATTGATAAATTCTTGTCATCTTAGAGAAAGGAAGCTATAATACTATAGACAGAGTACCCTAAGAAAGCCAGGTTTAAAATAAAAGAATATATAAAGTCTAATAGCTTTTCCATCATCTTGGCCTACAATCTACTTTGTGTATTTTCATGTAATTATCTTTTGTTTTTAATAGCTTTAATTGAGGTATAGTTTACGTAACAAAGTTGTTGTTTTTTTATTTATTTTTTTAATAAATTCTTTTTTTAAAAAATATTTTATTGATTTTTTACACAGAGGAAGGGAGAGAGATAGAGAGCTAGAAACATCAATGAGAGAGAAACATCGATCAGCTGCCTCCTGCACACCTCCCACTGGGGATGTGCCTGCAACCAAGGTACATGCCATTGACCAGAATCGAACCTGGGACCCTTCAGTCCGCAGGCTGACGCTCTATCCCCTGAGCCAAACCAGTTAGGGTAAAAAATTTTTTCTTATTGATTTTGAGAGAGAGGAAAAAAATCATCAATCTATTGTTCTACTTATTTATGCATTTATAGGTTAACTCTTGTATGTGACCTGACCAGAGATAGACCCTACAACCTTGGCGTATGAGGAAGACGCTGTAACCAACTGAGCTACCTGGCCATTTGCCTGTTTTAAATGTACAAATCAATGATTATTTATAGAATTGTGCAGTCTTTACAACAAACTAACTTTAGAAAATTTCCATCAGCTGAAAAAGAAAACTCAGTGCACCTTTGCAGTCACTCTCCAGCCCCTGGTCACTACTAATCTAATCCATTTTCTCAATAGGTTTATCTTCTTTGGATATTTCACTTAAATATATATAAAAAGTACTTCATTACTTTATAGTGCATAAGAATATTTTAAAACCCATTCATCCATTGATGGACAGCTGCACTTTTTGGTTACTTTGAATAATATTGCTATAAATTTGTGTGGATATGTGTTTTCATTTCTCTTGGCGAAATACCTGGGTGTAGAATTGCTGGGTTATATGGTAGACATACATTTAAATTTTTAAAGAAATTACTAAACTGTTTTCCAAGGTGGTTGTATAATTTTACTTTCTCAGCAGAAGTGTATTTGACAGTTACTACAAGGTTTCTTGATTGATCTGATATCTGCCTCTTGATAGCAAAATCTAAGTTTATTAAGTTCCCAGGATATGTCCTGTTCGGTGGTTCGTATATGTGAAAATACAAAAGAAGGACATGGGCATTTCTTCTTGGGGTGGGCGTGGGTGGTCAGGAGAGGATGCTTGAGGAGTACATCTTATTTGGTCAACTAAATCTTGGAAGCCAATTATGTTTACAAAGAATGAATCTACCCCTGAGAGAAAAAACTTTATTTATGAAAATCTGAAGCAGTGCAAAACTCAGAAATTCCACTTAGGTGCAACAAACATGGATATGATGCTAAGAAACTCTAGTCTTTCCATAAGTTGAATAAAATTTAAGTTTAACAGCACAGTAATCCTTAAAGCAGCAATCCTGAAATTTCAACATGGCCTTGTATATTGTTAAATAAGCAAGGCTAGAATGAGCTATAGTTTTTGTTTTTAAGATATTGAATGAGATGACAATTACATGAAGTGAGTTGAACAAAAGGTGCGTAAGCTTGAAAAAAAAAACCCACTTCACATGGGTAAAATTTTGATGTCATAACCAACCCATATGGCCCCTTGTTTTATTAAGATGACTAGATTCTCTGGAGGATGAAAGGGGGACTTTTCCCAGCTCACCCTATCCATATGTTATTACTAGTCAATTTCTACTAAAGCTTGTGTTATAATAAGCTACCTCTAGGTAAATGCTCTTGCTTAGAAGAGGATTGCAATTCTGTTAATATTAGAGCCAGGAGGGGGAAATGACATTAAAAATCTAGGTCAAGAATAGGATAGGGGAAAAGAAAAAGAATCTATAGGATGGAAAAAAGTATAGGATAGATCTCATTAAAATATTGAGTTGTACAAGGACTTAGGAACAAAGTTAAGAGCAGAAAAAGATCTTTTGACTAAAGTAGGAAGGACAGTATGAAAATATTTACAAAAAATGTTCAGAATAAAGTAATATGTACAGAAGGTTAAACTATTAATCTGCAGCCATAATAAGGCCCCTTCGAGTTCCCAAAACCTTGGCTTTCTTCTCCTTTCGTTCTTGCTCGTGTTTCTTCCGCTGCTCCTCCCTAAGAGGGACAGGTACACATTAGGCTCTAGTGAAGCTCCACAGCAGACCACTTGGAATGGAAGCACTTGTAGACGAATGTCCAAACTTAAAAAGGTATCTAGCATACTTGTGCAGAACATAGTTATAGGCACGCTGCAGTCTTACCTGGTGCTCTGTGATGAAAATCATTGCTGTGCTCAAGGGCTATAAATTCTAAAGTCAAGCACAGAACTGCACCTGAAGGTACCCTGGTACCTGAACCCAACCCCTGTAGTTTTAATTGATAAATGACTACTTCAGGAAGTAGTCAAGCTCAAAATTACATAGTCTAGTAAAAACGCTGGAATCAGGAACCACTGGTTTAAACCACTATGTTTTTATGAAAGGGATTGGGGAGGGGGGAGGGATGTCCCAGGATCATGTTAATGATCTTAACAGCAAATATAGTTATTCAATATTTTGGTGGCAGGTGGATGTAGGCAAGTCAAATGACAGGCAACTCTGTATGAGGAGGGTTTCATGCAGGGGGTCGACTCAACCAGGACCAGTTGCAACCCAGGTCAAGCTCTCGCTTTAACTTGGTTTTCATACAGATGAAAGCCTCTAAGGACCATCCTGGGTTCTCCCCCTGTGTAGGGCCTTGAAGCCTAGTAAGCCTGGATTCCCTGAAAGTAAAAAATTTACATTTATCTGCATAACTAGGTGTCCTGGGCACTGGTATCTGGAGGGATATCAGGTGCACAGTTTGGGCAGACAGATCATATGAAAGCAGTGCTCTGAATCGGTCCTCTTGTGAATGACCTGTAGAGCTTTGGAAATAATGCAGATGCTTGGGCCCCACCTTGAACCTACTGAATTAGAATCCACAATTAGAACTTTTAGAAAGTTCTATATGTGATTCCATTTCTAGCCTCTTAGACACCACTTACTGAGACTCTCTGTCCCTCAGAGGTTCTGCTTTTATATACAGTCTTTCAAAATTAAAAGACTTATAGAACTGGATAATTATGTGCTCACCTGGTCTGAAGACGAGGTTGTTTGTAAGTTTTCTTGTGGAAGCTAACTCTGCTTACATGCTCATTCAGAGATTTATTTTCTTTAGATTGTCCCCATGGTTTCAGTTTTCCTAGTTTAAGACAGAGACAAAGATAGATCAATGAAGCTTTTGTATTTATAGTCTTAAGTTTATTCATCTGTGGCTATTTGCTTGCTATCAACATTTATACTTTGTTTTAATAGACATTTGCCAGTGTAAATCTTTTATTAATTTCAATTTCATATTCCATAGATATAAATTGCATTTTTTATCTAAATAACATGTTCTATTTTTAAATAATATTTTTATTTATTTCAGAGAGGAAGGGAGAAAGAGAAACATAAATGATGAGAATCATTGATCAGCTGCTTCCTGCATGCCCCCTACTGGGGATCGAGCTCACAACCTGGGCATCTGCCCTGACCTGGACTCAAACTGTGATCTCCTGGTTCATAGGTAGACGCTCAATTACTGTGCCACACTGGCTGGGCATGTGTTCTATTTTTTAATCCTTGGAAAGCCAAAGAGAAAACCTTAGTGTTTCTCTCTCATCAGTGATATTTTTCTCTCTCTCTTCCTTGCTCTCTGAAATCAATAAAAATATATTAATAAGAAAAAGAAAACCTTAACACTAAAAACAAAAAACAACTCCCATTACATAGCACATTAAAAGGAACCATTACAACCAAGCAGTTTATTTCAAGTTGCATAGGTATTATGTTTAGTGGCCTGGTGCACGATCATGCACATTGAAAGGAAATTAAAAGAAATATTTTAATATCGCTATTTGACCTTTCTCTTTAATGGAAGTATCAACCAAATTCACGATCGACAATGCCAGATTGAAATACATGCGTGCGATTGGCGCCAGCGAGAGCTTTATATGTATCTCGCATGAGCAAATCAACTTAGCCTTTTATAGATATAGAATAAACTTGCTTAATTAGACCTGCTTTCTGATTTAGCTAAACTTTTTCCAGCCCAGTGAAGCACCCCAACTTCTCTTTCAGGTAATTGTCAGCAACACAGCAGTAAATATCAACACAAAGCAGATTATTTTAGATCACGCAGGGAGAACAAAGGGTAAAATATTTAACTGCAGCAGTGTTTGACTATATTCTGCGCAGTGAGAAAACCTGAAGTGATTTTTAAGGTCCACCATTTCTTCTTTTCAGTGGGGTCAAGCTTCTAAGCTTTCTAAATCTAGAAATTTTACGGCTAATGAAAAGAAAATAGGATTCTACTGAGTCTCCTACCTACTCCAGGACTTCTGTGAGGATCAAATGAGATGAGGCACGGGAAAACACTTCACAGACATTTGGTTGAAATGTGAAATGTTTGCACTTGGCTATAAAGCAAGTTGGGTTCCTGGACTGGAGAAAATGCAAGGAGGCTAGTTGTCGCTAGGGAGAGGAAGCCAGGCAATTGCTACATGATGTCATTACTGGGATGGTCGGACACTAGCATATTAGCCTTACATATCTATATATATCTATATCTATATCTATATATACATATATATAGATATTAAAGTGGTATTTAAAAAAAGTGGTACTGCCCTAACTGGTCTGGCACAGTGGATAGAGCGTCGGCCTTTGGACTGAAGGGTCACAGGTTGATTCTGGCCAAGGGCACATGCCTGGGGTTGTGGGCTTGATCCCTAGTAGGGGGTGTGCAGGAGGCAGCCGATCAATGATTTTCTCATCATTGATGTTTCTATCTCTCTCTCCCTCTCCCTTCCTCTCTAAAATCAATAAAAATATATTTAAAAAGATAAAATAAAATAAAAAAATAAATTAAAAAAGTGGTACTTCACCTGTGCAGTTTGTTATTACCATTACCTCGTAAATTGTATTTGGAATAGAACAAGTGGGAATATTATGTTGGTTTTAGAACAAATTCCAGATGTTTAGGTATTGCTTTATTTTTACAGTTTGTGACCTATGTCTGAGTACCAGTGATTATCATTTGCATGTTTACCATTTCATAAAAATGATGTTCCCACCCATAATTACCATTTAATCAATAACTACTGAAGTAGTACTTATTTTCCCTTCCATAAAGGAACTAACTGACTTGCCTAGGATATAAAAATAATAAGCACAGATGAAGCTTTAATCCAGGTTTTCTACTGTCAGCCAAGTTGGTGGTCATATTCATTCCCACACCAAACACTTTAGAGTGCACCTTGCATGTGCCAGGGACTGTTGTAGGAGCTGGGGACCTAAGCAGTGAACCAAGCAGTCAAAATCCTTGCTTTCTTGGGCTTACATGCCAGTGGTAGAAGTAGATGACAGTAAAGTAACATAACATCAGGTGGTGACTCATGCTATGAAGAAATGTGCACCAGGCTAAGGAGTAAAGACTGGGAGGCAGGGAGTGGAGGAAAGGCCAGAATTGGGGATAGCTGAGTGGATGTCCCAGTAAAATGAGGGAGAAAGCTGTGCAAAGGTCTGTGGCAACAACATTCCAGGTGGATCAGAGGGATACAATGGAGGTGGGGATGAGCTGGGTGTGTCTGAGGAATTGAAACACCAATGTATTTGTCCCAAAGTCAGGGAAGGAAGGAGGCAGTGACTGAAGTTGGGAAAGAGATGGGAAACCTCTGGAGATTCTGAGCAAGGCAGTGATGTGCTCTGTTTGTTTTTAAGGTTGTAGTGGGGCAAAGAGGTCATTCTAGAAGCCCAGGTAAAGATGATGATGACCTGGACCAAAGGGAGTCACAATGGAGGGGTAAAAGTGGTCTGATTAAAGATCTTTTTCAAAGGTAGAGGTGAAAGGACTAGCTGATGGGCTGGAGATGATGTCTAAGAGAAAGTGAGGAGCCAAAGAGGACTCCTAGGTTTCTGCCCTGATGACTCAGTAGATAACGCAATAGAAAGAGGTGCCATTGCCACAGATGGGAAAACTTGGGAAGAAAAAATGGGTGTGTGAGAGAAGTAGATGTATTTTTACCACCTAAATAAGATTTATGTTATATTATATGTTTCATTGACATTCGTAATTTAAAGATAAACATCCTAGCCGGTTTGGCTCAGTGGATAGAGCATTGGACTGCAGACTGAAGGGTCCCTGGTTTGATTCCTGGTCAGGGCATATGTCCAGGTTGCAGGCTTGATCCCCAGTAGGGGGCGTGCAGGAGGCAGCTGATCAATGAGTCTCTCATTATTGATGTTTCTATTTCTCTATCCCTCTCCCTTCCTCTCTGAAATCAATAAAAATATATTAAAAAATAAACATCCTATATAATAAAAGGCTAATATGCAAATCGACCAAAGGGCAGAACAACTGGTCGCTATGACACGTACTGACCACCAGGGGGCAGACACTCAACGCAGGAGCTGCCCCTGGGGGTCAGTGCGCTCCCACAGGGGAAGCGCCGCACAGCCAGAAACCGGGCTCATGCCTGGCAAGCGCAGCGGAGGTGGCGGGAGCCTCTCCTGCATCCGCAGCAGTGCTAAGGATGTCTTGACTGCTGGCTTAGGGAGTGGGCCTAAGCTGTCAGTCAGATATCCCCCGAGGGCTCCCAGACTGTGAGAGAGCATAGGCTGGGCTGAGGGAGGCCCCTGCCCCCTCAGTGCATGAATTTCATGCACCGGGCCTCTAGTTATTACATAACCATGATTATTGTAGGAAGCTTTTTAAAAAAGTAATTCCAAAAGCACAAAAGAGAGATCACATTAAGTATTGATATTTTTTATAGGTGTAAGAATACTTTAATATATGCTCAATGACATCTGGCCAATGAACATCCCAGTTGTTGGACCGGTGGTTCCTAGCAGCCTGGGATCCTTTGAAAGCTGTAAAGAAAACATTCATTAACCCACAGGCTCACTTCTGTTTCTTGATTTTGGCTGAAATTTTAATTCTTTGTAGTAACATTGATTAGAAATTATGTTTTTGATTAACAAAATTATAAGTGAATCAGATATTTAATATTTGCTTAATGGACATTCTTTTTAATCATGAGGAGTGGGGGCAGGAATTCTAGGCGGTCAAGTAAGGTTTCCATCTGAGTCACATCCTCAGTGGGAAATGGGTTGATCTTAGGTCTTTGCATGTCTTGTACCGCAAAACATCCCACATACCTTTGTGTGGCTCATAGTTGAGGGGACGAGACAAACTTGCTTTGAGATCAAACACTGGTTTCTTGTTGGAGACTGGAGTCTGTGCTGCTTCAGCTGAAAACTTGAATGGGGTAATAACTAAAAAAGCCAACAGAAAACCCAAGGGCTTGATTAGAGAAAAAAAGAAAAAGACATGTTATAGTTTTTTATTTAAAGTATCACTTCTCAATCTTAAAAATATAATCTATATGAAAAGTCCAAGACAAATGTAAGGTTAAAAGAGAGGAGAAAAGAATAACTGAAGAAAGTTAACCACTGAGATTTGTTTCCCCTGTTAGCTTCTCCCCAAATAGTCTAAACATTATGAGATTTCCTATGATCAGCTGGGAGTTTAGAATCCTGTTTAAAGAATTTCCCTGATATTATTTACCCTTCTTAAAAATGATATATTACTAATAGTAACATTTTCATTAATATAGACATAAAGCCTGCAAGGAACTTAAATCACATAAGTGGAAAAGATTCATGGCTTTGTTATTAATAACAAGGGTATGTATCTACGTGGCTTATTCTGGCTCCCAGTCCACTAGTCAATAGTGTGGCAGATTCCATGAACTCTGGGATCCTGTTGGTTTCAGAGTCCTGCAGGCCACTGGAGGCTGTCATTGTCCTCCTCATCCCTGGTCTGAGAAGGGGCTGAATGCTCTTCAGGGAGGGTCACGTCTTAGGACTCCTCTTGGATGGGATGGAGTCCTCAGGCAGATACTAGTTTTTTGTTTGTGATTCTAGCATTTCCCTCACCAATATACAATGAAAACTATGCTATGGTGAAATGTTTGCTTTTGATTTTACAGATATGGAGAGGCTTAAGGAAACAGATAAACTTAATTTCAGGAAGTTACATGGCTTGAAGATGAACCAATATATTTTTTTACCTGTAGCAGAATCCCCCTTTGTGGTCTTTAACTTGTTTGTCCCAAGCACAGCCTGGCCTTTTGGGGTATTTCCAGATATGGACACATGTGGAGACTTTCTGGCCGGAGTCTTAGTCAGTGAACGCTTATATTCATTATCTTTAGTAGCAGCTGAAAACCTAAATAGGACAGTGGAGTACAAGACATGAGTAGTGTTAAGAGTAACTGTGTCAAACTTATAAACAAAGCCACTTGTCCATCACCAAGCAGTGAAAGGGCCCCCATGTACCAACTTGATCCCCAGGAGGCAGCCGTTCATTTGTGTAAATACTGTTACACAAATGAACCTCCTTTGCAGAATAGAGATGCTCTTAAAACACTTACGCTAAAGCAAATCATTTATCAACTTTTGTTATTTATAAAACACTAGAGGCCCATCGGATGAAATTTGTGCACTGGTAGGATCCCTAGCAGCTGGCAGTGGCCAGCTGAGGCCTCCCTCCCTTCCCCAAGTCACCTGCCGCCACCACTGGCTGGGGCCTCCCTCCCTTCCCATGGCTGGCTCTGCCCCCTGGTCGAAATCCCAGAACTCCCAATGGAGGGGACAATTTGCATACTACGCTTTTATTATATAGGACTAGGGGCCCAGTGCATGAAATTCATGCACTGGGGGGGGGGGGGGGGTCCCTCAGCCCAGCCTGCCCCCTCTCACAGACTGGGAGCCCTCAGGGGATGTCCTACTGATGGCTTAGGCCCGCTCCTCTGCGTGAGGCAACAGGGCTGATCAGGGGAAGGCACCAGCCCCATCACCCCGCTGCTGCAGCCACTGCCAGCCACCGCAGTTGCCAAAGTGTTTGCATCAACATGGACTCCAGTCCCTTCACCATGAAAAAATGACAACCTTCTTTAGGCATTTTCAAGATGTCTATTTCATAGGATATGACATTTCTTTTTTTTTTTTATCCTCACCTGAAGATATGTTTCCATTGATTTTTAGAGAGTGTGGAAGAGAGAGGGAGAGACAGAGAGAAACATCAATGTGAGAGGGACACTTTGATTGGTTGCCTCCTGCATGAGCCCTGACCTGGGCCCTGGGCAGGGAGGAGCCTGCAACCTAGGTACATGCCCTTGATCAGAATCGAACCCAGACCCTGCGGTCGGCAGGCCGAGGCTCTATCCACTGAGCCAAACAGGCTAGGGCAGGATATGACATTTCTTAGCCCTTCCAGCTGCGGACCTTCGTTTTTTCCTCCAGGAGTGTGGTGGAAAAACCCTAGATCACCTTCTTGGATTCTTTTTTAAAAATATATATATTTTATTGTTTTTTTACAGAGAGGAAGGGCGAGGGATAGAGAGTTAGAAACATCGATAAGAGAGAAACATCATCAGCTACCTCCTGCACGCCTCCCACTGGGGATGTGCCCGCAACCAAGGTACATGCCCTTGACCTGAATCAAACCTGGGACCCTTCAGTCCGCAGACCGATGCTCTATCCACGGAGCCAAACTGGTTAGGGCCCTTCTTGGATTCTTATTACCCAAGTTACAAAGAACACTAAGTGGTGTACCAGGAGCTTAGCCAATGAGAGGAAAGAAAAGGTGTTTACGCTCGAACTGGTTTGGCTCAGTGGATAGAGCGTCAGCCTGCAGACTGAAGGGTCCTAGGTCTGATTCCTGTTAAGGGCATGTACCTTGGTTGGGGGCACATCCACAGTGGGGAGTGTGCAGGAGGCAGCTGACTGATGTTTCTCTCTCATCAATGTTTCCAACTTTCTATCCCTCTCCCCTCTTCTCTGTGAAAAATCAATAAAATATATTTTTTTTAAAAAGAAAAGAAAAGGTGTTTCCTCTGCAGCTCATGCGCAGAGGACCCCTTGCGTTGTGTCCACTGTGCTAGGGGCATGTTTCCGTGGCCCAGGGGGGCACATCCCCAAGGCCGGCAGACCTGCGTTGTGGGCGCTAGGCTTGGGAGCGTGTGGACCTGAGCTGCACGGCGGCTGCCGCCGGTGGCATGCCCCCAAGGCCAGCAGCCCCGTGTTGTGGGCGCAGGGCGGGGATCTGGGAGCATGGACCCAGGCCGCCGCTTGGCGCTGGCACACACGCAAGCAGCCGCCCCTCCCCTAGCTGCTTGGTGCCTGCGCCCATAGGCCCGGAGTGGCTGGGGGCGTTCTGGGACCCTGGCCGCTCAGGGCCTACAGGCTGGCTCAGTGCCTGTGTATGCAAATTAACCCACCTTTGTTGGGTTAATTTGCATACTCACTCCTGATTGGCTGGTGGGCATCACAGAGGTATGGTCAATTTGCATCTTTCTCTTTTATTAGTGTAGATGGCTTGTATTCTCTTTTCATTCAGCGTTGGCTAATGACAGTATAAGCCAGAGCTGCAAGGAGATGCTTGCAGGCCTCAAGTTACAGATTAGGAGGTACTCAAAGAAGCTTCCCTTATTTCTCCTCTTCCTGATGATGGCAAGTTAGAGGGAATAGGAGATTGCTCTGCCAAATGGGAACAGACCTTACATCTTCCTAAAATAATATTATTCATTTGGGTGGTACATAAACCCATCTTTTAATCATATCAACCTGCCACAATGTATTTCATTGATTCTCTAATGCATAGTTTTCCTACATTTTAACATAACTGAAATTGGGATGTGTTTTACAATGATAATATGTCATAGTTGGCAATGACTTTTCTTACTGGTTCATAAAATAATGGTGAGTTATCAGTGTCTTACATTCAATGAATATCTACTAATGACAGATATAAATACATATGGGGTTGGTGATGGTTTGTTAACAGGGGACAGATTGCAATGAAACAAATGCTAGCCACTGACCATGGTGTTCTTAAAAAGCATTAAATACAATCAGAACTGCCAAGTATAGGTACCTCATATTCTAAGCTAACTCATCTAAACTGAAGGGCATTTTTAAGACTTAAAAACTCTATCAGCTCTGGCCGGTGGCTCAATTGGTTGGAGCATCGTCCTGTATACCAAAAGGTTGCAGGTTCACTTCGCAGTCAGGGCGCATGCCCAGATTGTAGGTTCCATCCCTGGTCGGGGCGAGTACGGGAGGCAACCAATTAATGTTTCTCTCTCACATGGATGTTCTCTTTCCCCCTTCCTTTCTAAAAAAAATAAAATATAATAATAATAAAAAAATCAATAAACATATCTATAGGTGGTTACCATGCACCAACTCTATTAGATGCTGCAGATGCTCTTAAAAAAGAAGAGAATAAAATTTTGGTATTAAAAGAAAGGAAAATGCCCTAGCCAGTTTGGTTCAGTGGATAGAGCATCAGCCTGCAGAATGAAGGGTCCCGGGTTCGATTCTGGTTGTGGGCTTGATCTCCAGGAGGCAGCCAAACAGTGATTCTCTCTCATTGATGTTTCTCTCCCTGTCTCTCTCTTTCTCTCTTCCCCCCATTCCCTTCCTCTCTGGAAAAAAAAAAAAAAAGCATGAAGATCTTCATCTGTGGGGACAGAGTAGAGATGCTTGAGATGCTTGCAGGCCTCAAGTTACAGATTAGGAGGTACTCAAAGAAGCTTCCCTTATTTCTCTTCCCTTCATGAAGCATGAAGATCTTCATCTGTGGGGACAGTAGTAGTTGAGGGGCACCCTGATGTCAGGAAATGTACAAGCAAACAAAACAGGGATTAGTAGGCATGAGATATCTATGATATTGCAATGCCCAATGGGTTAGAGTATTTCTACTTTAGGACAAGTCCATTTTTTAATTCACTGCATTGAGAGATTTTCTATAGGAATTTAGCTGCAACTGTGTGTTTAAGTCAATAAAAAAATTTCTCTTTACACATATTTGCAGGTATAGATTAAAATAAAAAATGTTCATATATATTTTATTTTCTATCTTTACTTATACTAGTAAATCAAATGTGAGCTTAGGTAAGTTGCCTAAAACAAGAAAATGAAATACAAATTTAAAGAAAAATATTAGGACTTAGAAAAAAGCCATTTGCTGATCTTTCTCTCTGTTCTGATCCTCTTTTTCATTTTTTTTTTCATTATTCTTTACCTGAAGATATATGGGTCCATTGATTTTAGAGAGGAGAACAGAGAGAGAGAGAGAGAGAAACATCGATCTGTTGCCTCGGGTATGTGCCCTGACTGGGAATTGAACACGCAACCTTTTTTAGTGTAGGGGACAACACTCCAACGAACTGAACCTACTGGCCAGTGTTAGTTCTTTTTTTATCAACGTGAAAACATTTCATGTAGTCCACCTGAAATGTATTAGAAGCTGTAAAGTTTTGAGACCTTGTCCTCCACCACATTTTGGAGTTCTTTACCTGACATTCATTTTAGTTGCTGAGAGAGTGGAACGTTTGACCGACCCCTTCATATACAAGGTGCTCAGATCTGCAGCACCCTGGGCCCGGCCTTGTGAGCGCTGCTGGCTTGAGGGAGTACAAGCCATAGAGAATCTTCCTTGGAGACCCACTGGAGTTGCCACCACTTCCTTAGTTATGGACCGCTTCTGAGGAAGGAAAATACGTCATTAAAGCTTGACCTCTTAGACAGTATTGAGTCCTTGGCAAAGTGCAGAAGAGCGCTCCCATTTATTTCCCCCACACTCCTTTCATCTCCCGCCCCCATCATCCCCACTTTTAACCCCTCCTATCATCCCTTCCTTCTGCATTACTTCATCCTATCCTACCTGCCTGGCAGGCTGGGCAGTTCCCTATACCTGTGTTGCTATGGTGACGGATTTAATAGTAACTTCTGGTTGTGCTGAGTAATGTGTTACAGAAAGCCCTTCCCAAGTCCCAAGTCCCCAGGTATTTTCTAACTAGAGAAAGAATGTGGCTTAAACAGACCCTGTGGCCAGAAAGAAAGAATAAATAGGTTCTCTTGGGCATACGGTAACTTTGAGAGCATGATATGGAGTTTATTAAATACAAACTCAGAGAATTTATTACATAATTAGTATATGGAATCTACAAATAATTCCATCCCTACTTCTCCCACCCTCTATAATGTTTTTTATATGTTTTTATTGATTTCAGAGAGAAGGGAGAGAGAGATAAAAACATCAATGATGAGAATCACTGATTGGCTGCCTCCTGCATGCCTCCTACTGGAGATTGAGCCTACAAGCTGGGCATGTGCCCTGACCAGGAATCAAACCATGACCTCATGGTTCATGTGTTGATGCTCCATCACTGAGTCACACCACCCAAGCAGCAATAAAAATCTTGTTTTAACAAAGCAAATAACTCAATCACATAATACACAAAAATAAAAACATGGGTTAAAGATTAAACATAGGGAAAAATAACAAAACAGTAAATATAAATATAAGAGCACATTTTTATGATCCTGGGACAGGTAGTGCATGAAAACAACTCAGAGCTTTAAAATGAAAAGTTGGATAGATTTAACTAAAAATAAAACAAAAACACCTTCCACAAGGTAAAAGACACTATTAATGTAGTTAAAAGATAAACTGTGGGCAAATATTTATAACATACTAGAGGCCCCGTGCACGAAATCGTGCATGGGGGGAGGAGGGGAGGGTCCCTCAGCCCAGCCTGCACCCTTTAGCAATCCGGGACCACTGGCTCCTAACTGCTCGCCTGCCTGATTGCCCCTAACTGCCTCTGCCCTGTTGCGGCTGCATCTGGAAGGACATCCAGAATGACGTCTGGAAGGTCGTCTGGCTGTCTGGTCTAATTAGCATATTACCCTTTTATTATTATAGATAATATATATCATTGGCTTATAAATATGCAAAAAAATTTAAATAAGCAAATTAAAAGAAAACAGCCAATTACAACATACTAGAGGCCCAGTACACAAAATTCCTGCACAGGGAGGGGGCGAGGGGTGACCCTCAGCCTGGCCTGCGCCCTCTTACAATCTGGGACCTCAAGGATAGGGTCCCTTGGCCTGGCCTATTGAGGCTTTCCTTTTTCCGGCTGCCAGCAGCTGGCCCCACCCCCGCTGCTGCCAATGCCCATGCTTGCCATCTGTGCAGCGCTGCCCCCCCACCCCACCCCCACCGGTCGCCTCCCTCTGCAAGCGACAGGTATGGGTGTGATTGCTTGGCTGGCCTGGGCCTCCCTCTGTGGGGTGATAGCTGGTCGGCCCTGCACACCCGCCACAGCATTGCGGGGCAGTAGCCTGGGCCTCCCTCTGTGGGGCAATCAATCGCGGGGTCCCCACATAGATCACCCCGCAGAGGGAGGCCCCGCCCACCTGCCACAGCGCCACCAGCTGGGAGGCCCCTCCCAATTGCCCTCCGTCCCCTGCAGGCCTGGTCACCCCCAACTGCCTTCCCCTGCAGACTTGGTCGCCCCAACTGCCCTCCCTTGCTGGCCCGGTCACCCCCAACTGCCCTACCCTGCTGGCCTGATCGCCCCCAACTGTCCCCCCTCTTGCTGGCAGGGTCGCCCCTAACTGCCTCTGCCTCAGCCCCCACCAGCGTGGCTTTGTCCGGAAGGACATCCAGATGTATGTCCAGAAGATGTCTGGTCTAATTAGCATATTACCCTTTTATTAGTATAGAAGGTATACAACATAAACATGTAACAGAATGATCAGAGAAATTCAATTGTGATTTTTTTTATAGTATCAAAGATTTTAAAATTTTATCATTACCACTGTTAACAAAGTAAACAGGTATCTCACGGCACAAGTTTTCTGATCTTTGCAGAGGGCCATTTGGCAACCAAATCCAATAGGTGTCCCTTGTCTAATCATGAAAGTCAGGGAAAGACTGGTCACAGCTAGGATGATTCTCGCTAGGATCTTTGCTCATTTATTACTGTCACTACCTAGATGACCAATCTCCAAACTTCATATCAGCTATGTCAAAGTCATGTAATTATTTTTATTCTCCGGTCTCCAAATAGGTCATACTAAATAACCCATCTGATAGGTCAATTCCTTAAATCATGGGGGTGGGGAAGGATTTTAGAACTAAACTCACTCAGATGGGGCTATCACTAAAAAATAAGATACTCATTTATATTCAACTGTGGATGTAGTGATAGCCCTTGCTAGTATTTATGAAAGTATTGCAGACATACTAAATATCTCCTCTTTGGATTCTCCACCCACATTATTGATCGGTATAAAGGAATGGAGATGTTTAATGCCATGACTTGGCTTTGTCAATGTTTGCTTGAAGACTGATAAACAGTGTCTTTGACTGTATAACAGTGGTTTTATGAATCTTGTTCAAATGAATGTTTACTACCCAAGATTATGCGTCTCATGAAGAAGCTTATGGGGTTTGTGTGTGTGTGTGTTTTACTATTTAGAATTTATCACCCAGTACACATTTCCCTGTTGGCAGAAAACTAAAAACTCAACCAAGTGACTGACAGAATAGACAATGTACCTGCCATCAGTGCTCATTTTCTGTCCTATTTATTTATTTATTTATTTATTTATTATATATATTTTATTTCAGAAAGGAAGGGAGTGGGAGAGATAGAAACATCAATGATGAGAGAGAATCATTGATTGGCTGCCTCCTACACACCCCTTACTGGGGATCGAGCCTGAAACCCGGGCATGTGCCCTTGACCAGAATGGAACCCAGGACTCTTCAGTCCATAGGCCGATGCTCTATCCACTGAGCCAAACTGGCTAGGGCTTCTGCCCTTTTTAAATAGACTTTACACTGTTTTGTGTTGTAATACCACAAACTGCCTCAAATACTTTTGGAGAAATAAGGCAGGTGGTTAAGTTTTATTAAAAATTCTAAAATAAATGTTTCCCTAGCCTCCTTTGAACACCAGATACCACATAAGATAATAGCATCAACTTTCGAGGATGTTATCAGCTCCCTACTCCAGTAACTCAACCTCAGGGCTTGACTTTATCACCTTTTCTTACTTGAAGGGGCCCTGAGTCCAGTAGGACCTGGACTGAAGGCCCACTGGGGAGCTCAGTAATCACTGAGAGCCTTTAAGTAGCCACTGCTAGCCACCCTTTCTCCATTAGGTGAGAGACAGGGAAAGAAGATGGCTTCGGCATAATTATAGCAGTCCATCCTCAACAAAGGTGACAAGCACAATGTCTGAATGTGGAAAACAGGATAACTTATTTCCACTTTGAAATTCATTCTGTATAGTGAGGACTCAGTGTTTATTTGAAGGGTTTTGAAAATTCTCATGGTAGGGGAAAGCAATTTAAGATAATAAAGATGCATTAAACTCAAACAAATCCATTCCACAAATCCATCGAAAGCTGGCTGTATTAACCATGGTGTATATATGGTACCAAGATTAAAATAAAATATTTTAGTCCCATTAAGAACATAATTACCTTCAGTTCGTTAAGTGAATTGTGTTGTTCAAAATTTTTCTTTTTTCTCTTAATATATTGATCAATGGACTCCATTTCCTTAAAATGGGCCTCATGAAGCTTCTTAAAGTCTAGAATATTCCACAAAATATGAAAATTAATAACAAACAAAATCCATTTATTTACCTTCCCTTTGTTTTCCTATAAACACTTATTCTCTCATCTGTAATCCTAACATTCAGTTTCAATATCATCTTTGCCAAAACTTTAATTTTGAAACATTTAGAACATTTAGTTTTTGGAAACTCAGGGGCAAAGCATATCTATCTTAAAAACAATTCAATATTCACCATCTCTCCATTGTGCCACTGCTAACTGACATCTTGATTTTATCTAGGGGATAAGAAAAGAATAGCATATTTGTCCTCTCCCCTCACCAATTAATCAAACGGCCTTATTTTAATCATAAATTTGATGTTTTAAAATGCTTAGAAAGCTCTATGCCAAGCATTGGCATACTTTTTCTGTAAAGGGCAGACAGTAAGTAGGCTTTGTGACCACAAATGGTATGGTCTATCTCATTTACTTCTTTTTTTTTCATAGAACCCTTTATAAGTGTAAAAACCATTCTTAGCTCAAGGGCTAGAAGACAGGCCAAGGCAAGCAGTAGTCTGCTGACCTCTCCTCTGTACTATTCTAACTAGGTATATATTCTAAATATATATTTTGAATAAGAAATAGGGAAGAAGAATTACATGTCCCAAAATGGAGCCCCTTAGACCAGCAGTCGCCAACTGGTGGTCCGTGAGGTCCGAAAGGTTGGTGACCACTGGTTTAAGGAAACCTTTGGAACAGCAGTCGCCAACCTGTGGTCCGCGGACCACTGGTGGTCTGTGAGGTCCGAAAGGTTGGCGACCACTGCCTTAGACTTTTTTTTTAAAGTAATTTATTATAAAGTGGACACTATACCAAGGTACTTTACAGACATGCATTCTCTGATATTTAGTGAATACCTGCTACATGTTAGTTACTGTGCTAGGTAATCAGAGGTAAAAAATAGGCTCAATTAATCTATATATCAACCTGATGAAATAGGCAGTACAACCATTCCAACGTTCAACTGAAGAAGTGGTTTACTGAGGATAAGTAAGCTGCCCAAAGTCTCCCAGCTAGAAAATGGGAGAACACATATGCCAGCCCCAGTTCCAGCATCCCAGATGTTAGCTGTGACAGTCAGTACACTGACTCTCCAACATCAGCTGGCAAAACTTACTTGGAGTAGTGATTGCAATTCTTTTATTTTTTCCAGATTTGGAAAACGCATCTGTGTAGACAGACTTCTTTCTTTCTGAAGGTACCTTTGAATCTTCATTACCTGAATACAAAGATACAGAACCAATGAAAAGATTTCAATAAATTCTTGCCTTTTAGAAATGTCATGAGCATATTCATGTGATAGGCTCTGCCAAGGTGGTGGGAGAAATGGCACACAAGGAGCACAACAACTTACAGCATCACTAAAATTTAGCTCATATGCCTGAACTAGGCAGAAATTTTGCTTCCTATATAGAAGTTATATCAAAAATTTAAAAACACCTTTTCATAACTTTTGCTATAAACATGTTGTTATAACTAGAATAAAAAGCACATAACCCCACCAGCCTAAGACACATCATTAGCATTCTGGCATGTTTCCTCAGGTCCTTTGCTTCTGTACAGGAACATATCAGAGATATGGAGGGTTCTGTTCCAGACCACTGCAATAAAACAAGCAGTATTTTCTTGTCTTGAATTTGTAAAAAAAAATGCAACATCTGTAGAGGCAATAAAGCAAAGCACAATAAAGAAAGGTATGCCTATACTTGTTTCATTTTTGTTCTTTAAATCCAGTTGAAATCATGGCGTATACAAGGTCTACTATTTTCCCCCACTTATAATCATTTTCCACTTTCTGATATCTTTTTCAACTCAAGGTAATCTACTAAAAATATGTAAGTGGATTTTCAAGTAATCCTACTTATAAAGTCATCATCTTTAAGGTTCCCTAATGTATCAATTAAACAAGGCAAAGAATATTCCATAGAGCAGTTGGGGCTCCAGGTGCTTCTGCTTGGACCCTGACTCTAAAACCAGAGAGAGCTGGCCGGAGTGGCTCAGTTGGTTAGAGTGTCACCCATACAACAAAAAGTTGTGATCAGGAAACACACCTGGGTTGCAGGTTCAATCCCTGGTTGGGGAACGTATGGAAGGCAACCAATTGATGTTTTTTCTCTCTCTCCCTTCCTTTCTTTAAGCATGTCCTTGGGTGAGGATTAAAACAAAACAAAACAAAACAAAAATCAGAAAAATTCTGTGAAAAAACAGGAGATTTAGAGTCAGTGTCACTCCTCACAAGGTATTTATTAATTACAAATGGAAAAATAGTAACTTTACAGAGAAGCAACGTAGCAGATACCACCATAACCAGGTGATGGAACTTAGCATGACTAATTACAGGAAAAACCAACACCTGTGCCTTCTGGGGTGCTGAGGACACATCCCTCGGCCAAAAGTGCATGATTTGAATCTAATCATCAGCACATTAGACAAACCAAGTCAGAGGACCCCCCAAAAAAACTTGCCTATATTAGAACATGTCAACATCCTGAAAGACAAAGGAAGACTGAGAAAGTATTCCAGATTAAAGTAGGCTAAAGAAACATGACAATGAAATGCAAAGGATGAGCTGAGATTTTCCTGTTTTTAGAGACATAATTGATGGAATTATTGGAAAAATAAGTTTCTAACACAAAAATAATGAGTGGCTTTTTAAAAAAAAATTATTTAATGTTTGACTTATAAAAGGCAGCTGGATTCTCTTATCTACTTCTGTAGATAATGTGTTACAACATGTTTTGGTTGATATGTACACTGAGTGGCCAGATTATTATGATTTCTGAATGCATAATAATCTGGCCACTCAGTGTATATTCTATATAATAAAAGGCTACTATGCAAATTGTCCCCTCGACCAGGAGTTAGACCAGCAGGCAGGCCGGCCAGCTGCCCATGTCCCCTCCCCCTGGCCAGGCTGGCGGGACCCCATCCATGCACGAATTCATGCACCAGGCCTCTAACACACACACACACACACACACACACACACACACACACACACACACTTTATGAGTGGCCAGATTATTATGCGTTCAGAGATCATAATAATCTGGCAACTCAGTGTATATATAAAAACAAATCTTGCCATACACAGATGTGCGATTGAAAGGGAAGAGTATTTTAATAACATTTTCAGATAACTGTGATATTCTTTTTTGATACTATACCATAACTTGACAAGTAGTGGCATCCTAAATATTAGTTGCAACATGGAATATAAAGCCAAGTCAATGAGCCTTTTGTACTCTGTACATTTGTGAGAGGAAGTCCCTGTGTTTTAAGAAACACACACTGAAGTATTTAGGGCAGTGGTTCCCAAGCTTTTTTTGGCCATGTCCCACCTAAGCATCTCTAAAATACTAATGCCCACCTCCCCATGACATATAATTCTTATTATTCAAAAAGTGAACTCCTATTCACATGAAGGAAGCCTAAAAGGCCATTAACTTGGTCTAAACAGCTTCCAAAGAACATGGCATCCAGGAAAGAAAGAAATAAAAGAACGAAAGGACAGTTGAAGTACTGAGGAAGAAATCACTAAGAAATTGTTTAAAAAAAATAGTATGAAGTGATATGAAAAAAATAGCAAATAAAGTTTCAAAACATAGAGAACTGAAATGCATAAATATGTCACAATATATATTTATACTAGTGGCCTGGTGCACGAAATTCGTGCACATTAAAAGGGAATTCATTAGAGGAAATATTTTAATATTGCTATTTGACCTTTCTATATAATAGAAGTGTCCAGCCGGCTCCACCCCCATCAAGCCCCGCCAGGTGGGGGAAGCAGCCTCAAGTCCTGGCGCCAAGGCAGGGGATAGGGCCTCAGGTCCCTGGGCCCTGGGGCAGAGGGCATGGTCTCATGGAGACATGGCCTCAGGTACCCCGGCCCCAGTGCCGGGGCAGGGGGTGCGGGCGCCGGGGCATGGCCTCAGGTCCCCGGCCCCGGTGCCACGCAGCCTCAGGTCCCTGCTGATCAGTCGTTACGGCATCATGGTGTGACGACTATTTGCATATCAGCTCTTTATTATATAGGATACTGTATATGAGGCCCCTAGAACCATAAGAAATGCAAAAAAATCATTAATAACTCATTCTTGAATTGCCCCCCTTAAAATTTTAAAAATCAAATTGCCCCCCTGTGGGGGGTGTGCTCCACGTTGGGAACCACTAATTTAGGGTAAAGGAGCACATATCTGCAACTTACTCTCAAACAGTTCAGGAAAAAAATGAATATCACACATATGTATACATAAATATAAACAGAGAGGAAATAATGTAATAGTGTTAACATTTGGGAAATCTAGGTGAAAAAGACATAGGAATTCGTGGTATTATTCTTACAACTTTAAGTCTGAAATTATGTCAAAATAAAAAGTTTTAAAAAAAATTCTCTCACCAGAAACTAACTACATGATCAAATTTTTCTCCTTCAAAGAGCTTGTGTTTCATTAGTCAAACCTGACTTAATGTGTCCACACTGTTTTTCTATGGCATTGAAACTTAGTCCTAAAGCTACATCTTCTGGATAAAGTAATTGGTGGAATAGCAGACATTTGTAATTCTACCCCCACTTCTGGCTCTTTGTCATATTTCCCAACAACTTTCTCTAAATCATGGTTTTAAATGGGTATGTGAGGCATATGCATAAAAGGACAAAGGAGCTCTAGTGGATTTTGCTCAGTGGTTAGAGCCTCGGCACTTAAAGGGTTGAGGGTTTGATTCCAGTCAAGGGCACATACCTCTATTACAGACTTGATCCCTGGCCCCTGGCTGGGGTGCGTGTGGGAGGCAACCAATTGATGTGCCTCCCTCACATTCATGTTTCCCTCTCTCTCACCCTCCCTTTCATTTTCTTTCTCTAAAAAAAAGAAAAGGAAAAAATATCCTCAGATCTGGATTATTAAAAAAAACACAGAGGGGAAGTGTCAAACCTGGGGTGTTTATTGAAAACTACAGACACCCAGACTCATCTTAGATCTACTGAATCAGAACCTCGACCTCCTGGAACTATATTTAGTAAGAAATGCAAAATTATGGGGGAAATGGGAAGGCTCAGCATTAGAAATTCTGCATTTAACTGCTTGTTGGACACTGGATCAGGCAGATTGGCTGGGGTGAAACACAGACTCTGTTGCAATTGGCAGGTTTGAGGATGGAAATCAGAAAGCAGAAGTCCTTTTAGGTATACAGGAATTGAAGTTTTCTGTTCTTATTGAAACAAACTTTTAGTTGAGAAGTTTAGGGAAGAGGTTTTTAGGAGGTTAGAATCTAAGAATATACAAACACTAGGGGCCCAGTGCACGAATTCATGCACCTTGAAAGGAACTGTGGGCTGCGAGGCTGTGGTAGGCACAGGGGCGGTTCTCAGCCCATTCTCCATGCCCCCACCCGACCCCTCCTGCCATGGTCCCCAGTCCCATCTGCAGGCAGCCCCACTCCCGCCGGCTGCCACTCCCACGCGCTGATGGCCCTAGCCCCGCTTGCACCCACTGAAGGCACGGAGCGATTGGGGCTGGCATGAGCAGCAGGTGCAAGCGGTGGCTGCTGTCCTGATCGCCCCTCAGGAGCAGGGGGAGGTGGAGAAGCCCTCAGGGGTGATTGGGGCCAGCAGACGCTGCTCACACTTGCTAACGGCACTGAGTGATCAGGGCCGGCACCAGACGTCAGCAGCAGGTGCGAGTGGCAGCTCCGGTGCCGGCAGCAGTTGTGATTGGGGCTGGCGCCGGCAGCAGGTGGGAGCACCTGGCAGGACCACAGCACATGGGAGCAAAGAATTTTCCATAACCACCAGAGGCTCATCCCGATGACAGCAACCGGCGCCGCACCTTGGTTTGGCGCCCCTGCTCGCCTGTTCTACCATCCTGCTTGGCCGGTGCCCGCCATGTTCCATGCGCGCCCCCTGGTGGTCAGCGCAACCAATTGTTTGGTTGTACCGCTGTTTGGTCTATTTGCATATTAGGGTTATATATATATATATATATCATCATTAAAAAAGGCCACACCACTGGGAAGGTAGACTTTGCAGCTCCCTTTTAATTATCCTGATTGAATAAGCAAAGAGATCTTTGTACCAGTCTTGGGAGTAAGCCAGAAGGAACTAATGGACAAAATGCAGGCTCTCCTCATCACTAAGTAGAGATCAATTCCCTAAACTTCGCAGCTACCACTCTTATTCTGGTTTCTCAAATTAATAAAGATGATCTGATGGCCTACTATATTTGGTTCAAACTTTTACTTTGTCAAACCCTTATAAGTGCTATAAAATGGTGTTATGGGTTGAACTGTATCCCCCCAAAAAGATAAGCTAGGGTCTTAACCTCCAGTAACTGTGATATAACCTTATTTGTAAACTAGAGGCCCGACGCACAAAATTCGTGCAAGAGTAGGCCTTCCTTCCTCTAGCTGCCAGCACCGGCTTCCCTCCGGCACCCAGGACCTGGGCTTCCCTCGCAGCCCTGGCTTCGTCTGGAAGGTTGTCAGGAAAGATGTCCGGTCTAATTAGCATATTATGCTTTATTATTATAGATAGATTCTTGGTAGATGTCATCAAATCAAGATGAAGTCATTATGGTGAAAACCCTAATCCAACAGGACTGGTGTCCTTTTTTAAATCCTTACCTGAGGATATTTTCCCCATTGATTTTTAGAGAGAGTGGAAGGGAGGGAGAGAGACAGAGAGAGAGAAACATTGATATCACTGAGACACATTGATTGGTTGCCTCCCGCACATGCCCCAACCAGGGCCGGGGATTGAGCCTGCAACAGAGGTACGTGCCCTTGACCAGAATCGAATACAGGACCCTCCCAGTCTGTGGGCTGATACTCTATCCACTGAGCCAAATTGGCTAGGGCAAGACTAGTGTCCTTTTAAGACAGAGAGAATGCCATAAAACAGACTAATGCAGCTGTAAGCCAAGAAACACAGGATCAATTGCCACCACTAAAAGTTAGACTAGGCCAGGCCAGATTCTATCCAGGGTCTAGACTCTAGAAGGAGAATGGCCCTACTGACCATTCAGACTTCCAGCCTCCAGAACTGTAAGAGAATAAATGTGTTATTTTAAGCCACCCAATTTGTAGCACTTCATTACAGCAATCATAGGAATCTAAGGCACATGCTGCCCTAGCAGTTCTGGATTTTTTTAGTTACTTGCCATACCATTTATTCCACTATTTCCCGAGGACACTGCATTCTCGTTTCCTTGTCTCTCATCTGGTGGAGATGGAACTTCTGCAACAGGTCTGAGAGCCTGGTTTTCCTGTTTTTCTTGATTCTGGAACTCAGTGGGATCACTTGTTTTTATCTCTGAATGATCCTGATACAAATTGAAAAAGGAAATAAATTATTTAAATAATAAATAAGAAGTCATCACATTTGAACGTTGCTAAGAGGGTACATACATCTTAAAAGAAAAATATTTTTGTAAATATATATAGTGATGGATATGAACTAGAATTAGGATGCTCATTTCCCAATATATACAAAAATCGATCAAATCATTCAATTGTACACCTGAAACTAAAGTAATCGTATATGCCAATGATATCTCAATTTAAAGATATGCCATTAAAAAAATTAAAAATATTGCTTATAGTCAGATATTTAAAAAAAGAAATAATCACTACCTTCAAAAGATGGGTACCAAGCCCTAGCCGGTTTGGCTCAGTAGATAGAGTGTTGGCCTGTGGACTAAAGAGTCCCAGGTTCAATTACTGTTAAGGGCATGTACCACGGTTGCAGGCTCCTCCCCAGCCTGGGCCCTAGTTAGGGCACGTGCAGGAGGCAACCAATCCATGTGTTTCTCTCTGTCTTTACCCCTCTCTTCCGCTATCTCTAAAAATCAATAAAAAAATAAATGAACACTTAAAAAAAAAAAGATGAATACCAAGCTGAGGGGGGAAAGGTATTTAAAAAAGTAGAGTAAGATTTCAAGTGGTAGGTTTGGTTCTCTGCCCCATCAAGTGTCACTAGAGTGTGAATCTGGGACTAGGAGATACTAGGGACCATTGGAAGGCATAAATGGCAAGATTAACTCTTTCAGGGATGAGAAACTAACACTAAGAGAACCCGATAGGCTAACAAGTAAGGGACTGTACAAAGCTAGCAAATAAATACTAGGACTAAGCCTTGTAAAAAGTATGTTTGAATGAAAGGATAATATAATCAGAGTCCTCTCAAAGCAAGTGAGGGAAGCTCCTGCAAAAACCCGACCTTGCTGCTATAAGACTAAGAATAGTGTGACCACCAGGTCTAAGACAGACTAGGAAAGAGGGGGAAAAATCATATTTAATGTTGGTTTCTTTCCTTCTTATTTACTACATCTCACTTAAGAAATGCTTAATGAAGGTTTGTATTTCTTCAACAAATATTTACTCCCTGCTGAGACTTAACAAGTGCTTCCTGAGTGCAAGCGCCCGGGGCAAGGTGGTGAGCAGCCTAGGCTTAGGGCTGTGTATTCATGGAGCTTACAACACAGTGTTTACCACTACTGATAGCATAAGAGAATTAACAAAAAATTCCCTAAGAATATGCCAATTTTGGCACAGGTGGTGGCTTATTCTTAGTTTGCACACCTCCATTTACCTGGGAGTCAGGATTGCTGTGGACAGTCCTGCGCCTTCTCCTTTTCTTGGTGACATGGCCAGCTGGTTCCCACTCAGCTTGTTTCTGACTGCTGATCTGCATCTCGGTCTCATCACAAGAGGATGCAGAAGTTTGACTTTCATCCTGAAAAGAGAGATATTAGTCTACCATGTCCTATGTATAGAGGCATACTACTCAGAAAGAATAAGCATTTAAACTGAATAAAAAACATATATTACGTCCAACCAGCATGGCTCAGTGGTTGAGCGTACCTGGAAACCAGGAGGTCACAGGGCACATCCCCGGGTTTCGGGCTCGATCCCCAGTAGGGGGCATGCAGGAGGCAGCCAATCAATGATTCTCTCTTGTCATTGATGTTTCTATCTCTCTCTCCCTCTCCCTTCTTCTCTGAAATCAATAAATATACATTATAAAAAATATGTATAATGGATGCCTGGCATTCTGTTAAAAAAAAGTGCATGAATTTATTGAATATATGCTATGTGCCAGGCAGTACCCTAAAACTAATAATAATTACAGCTAATATCACAACTTTATTGGACTGTTTACCTAGATTATCTCATTTATTTCTCAAAGCTTATGAGATAGGTAATAATATTATCCACAGTTCACAGATGGGGAAATGGGGGCTTAGAGAGCCCAAAGCAGCTTGTCAAAGGTGAAAATAAGGAGTAAAGTAAGAACAGCACTCCACTACCATAAACTAAAAGTAAAGAGCTACATTGTCAAAACAGTACAGTACAGGTTACCAGAACATCTCAAACAGACCTGTTTATATACTAAATCATTGTGTGATAATGGTTACACTTCATATTTGTCGGGGAAGGTTGGATTCATTATTCAAAACATGATGCTGAGAAAATTGTTTTTAATTTTTTTTGGGGGGGGAGGGACAATGAACTTCGATCATTCCCTCACACCAAAATGAAATCTGAATGTATTAAAGATTTAAATGTAAAAGATCAAAAGATAAAAGCACTAGAAAATACTCACGTGAGGGGAAGCTTTTTTACCTGTAGACTATAAAGGAAAGGTTCGATTTATTTTTGGTGCTTTTCTAATTTTTTTATTCATAAGTTCTAATTTTTTAAAATAAACTAATTAAAAATATGTACATATGGCTAAAAAAAAATACTAAGAGATTATAATGAAAAGCAGTTGGTTCTCTGCCTACCTTTCCTATTTCTCAAGCTTAATTTCAGGTGGCTACTAATATATCACCAGTGAGATATTCACTTATATTTTCTTTTTTTTTTTTTCACTTACATTTTTCATAGCTATATTTAGTGCCTATCATGTGCTACAATTTATCTCATTTGTATCACTCACCTCCCCATGTCCTTCCTAACAGAATCGTACCACTTTAATCACTCAATTAGACAGCTTTGCATCTTTAAATATACTAAAGACCTTAAATCTTGTTCCACAACTATATACATCTAGCTTGTAAACTGCAGATATTAGCATCCTTACACTTCCCTTCACTTCTCAATTTCTGTCATCTATTCTCTTTAAGCATCCAAGTTGATAACATTTACAGCCTATTATGTAATCTTAACTGAATCATCTGTGCCTTTTCTGTGTAGCTTGATTCTAAAGGTTATTGATAAATAAGTTATTGTAAGGCTTTTTAAAACAAAAAGTTGTTTTCTGTATCATCTTTGTTTCGTTTAGGGTAATTTTTTAAAAAATTGATTTGAAAGAGAGAGAAACATCAGTTTGTTGTTCCACCTATTGATTCATTGGTTCATTTTTTAAAATATTTTTTTTTATTGATTTCAGAGAGGAAGGGAGAGGGGGAGAGAGACAGAAACATCAATGATGGGAGAGAATCACTGATTGGCTGCCTCCTACATGCCCCCTACTGAGTAGGGATCGAGCTGGAAACACAGGCATGTGCACTGACCGGAAATCAACCTGTGACCTTCTGGTTCATAGATTGATGTGCAACCACTGAGCAACCCCAGCTAGGCTATTGGTTGATTCTTCTTTTTTTTAATTTTAATTTCTTTATTGATTAAGGTGTCACATATTTGTCCTCATCCCCCCATTCCCATCCCACACCCCTCCCCACGGATGCCCCCACCCCCCTGTTGTCCTTAACCATTGGTTAGGCTCGTATGCATGCACACAAGTCCTTTGGTTGATCTCTCCCCCCTACCCCCACCTTCCCCTACCCTCCCTCTGAGGCCCGACAGTCCGATCGATGCCTCCTTGTTTCTGGTTCTGTTCTTGTTCCTCAGTCTATGTTGTTCATCATTTCCCCTAGATGAGTGAGATCGTGTGTTACTAGAAATATACTTTTAAGAACCGAATGTGAGACGAGCAATAATAGTTATGCTGACAGGCAAATGAATCAGTCTGTAGTGAGTTTCTTTCTGGACCAACAGTTCTTTTGAGACCCAATTTCAATGTCCACCAGGTCCTTATGTGTACATGTCGGCACTGACTTTTCAGCTCTGGATGGTGGACCAATGGTGGTAATGCAGGTCCGACTCCCTCTGGTTTGGTCTCGCCCGGACCCAGAGGCACGGCTTCACCCGGACTCAGGGGCACGTGGCCTCACCTGGACCTGGGACCCAGCATCACCCGGGCCCCGGCGCGCATGGCCTCACCCAGACCCGGGGGCGCGTGGCCTCACCCAGACCCGGGATCCAGCCTCACCCTGGTTGATTCTTGTATGTGCCCTGACTGGGGGATGAAACCTACAACCTTGGTGTTTGGGGATGATGCTATAAACCAATGGAGCTACCCAGCCAGAGCCTAGGGTCATTTTTTTCTTTTCCTTAAACTCTGACTACAGGCTTTCCTTAAATGTCTATGATTGTTGGTCTTTTATTCATATTTCAGAGCAAAAACCTCATTAGGAGTTTGAATGTGCGTGCCTGTTATCGGGTGGAATCTGATCTAGTAGGTTCCTTAGGAGGAGGCTATCGTGCTGGGGATCCTTGATTGCCAGAAGCCCTTGGCTTGATAACAATCTACTTTCCTTACAGAGAAATCTTCTAATATTTTAGCCGGTAGCAGACACCTGGTACTCTGCACATGGAAGTAGGGAATAGACTGCTTTGTAGCTGACTTTTCAGTCCATTTCACTATAATACCTGGACCCCACCCTCTGAGAATGATTTAGTTGGCCGGGGTTTTGGTGAGGCCTATATACTAGTATTTTTAAAAATAATTCTCCCCAAATGATTTTCCCACACAACCTGAATTGAGAACCACAGTATAAAGTAAATGTGTTGGGCTCTAGCTGGTTTGGCTCAGTGGATAGAGTGTCCCAGGTTTGATTCTGGTCAAGGGCACATGCCTGGGTTGTGGGCTCAATCCCCAGTGGGGGGTGTGCAGGAGGCATCTGATCAATGATTCCCGCTCATCATTGATATTCTACCTCTCTTTCCCTCTCCTTTCCTCTCTGAAATTGATAAAAATACATTAATAAATAAAGTAAATGTGTTGGGAGTGAAAGAATAAGGAGGCTTAGAGAGTGGAAGGTTTTAGTCAGAGGTGGAATATTACCAACTAGTATAGTTCCAAGGGATATAAAGTCCAGAATATACTCAATGAAATGGGCGGCTGATGAATAGCAGAAACGAAAGTCACAGGAGTTAAGGAACCAGGAGACAAGGGTATAAGAGACATCCAGATGAACCTTTGAATTCACCCAAAATAAGGTCAGAACATGAGGAAAACAAAAAGACAGTGAACATCAGAAAGCAACAGGAAGGCCAACAGACAAGAAATGAGAATAGGTGAATATAATGTCAAAGGAGCAGGGATATTTACATGAGAGTAGAAAGATACTATCTGGATATGACTTCCCAACTCCCCAAATAGTTGTGGGGAAGACAGTGAAAAGAAAAAGAAGAAACGTTCCACTATAAAAGTGGTACCTTCGCGCCCTAACCGGTTTGGCTCAGTGGATAGAGCATCGGCCTGTGGACTCAAGGGTCCCAGGTTCGATCCCCGTCATGGGCATGTACCTTGGTTGCAGGTGCATCCCCAGTGGGGGGGGTGCAGGAGGCGGCTGATTGATGTCTCTCTCTCATCAATGTTTCTAACTCTCTCTCCCTTCCTCTCTGTAAAAAGTCAATAAAATATATATTTTAAAAAAAATAAAAAATAAAAAAAACAAAAGTGGTACCTTCGGATTACACCGTACATTACTGTAATATACAGATACTTTTAAAGTGGTTATTCACCCCATCCCCTAATCCAGCCCCATAGTAGCACCTCGCAGTGTAGGTGCTATAGCTGGTTTTAGAAGCCAGTTAGCACAACTCTCAGAGATGTCTTGCTTTAACCCCACACACCTTAACCATGGTATGTTAGTCGGGAGGCCAACAGTGATAGCGAAGATGTGTTAATGCCTGAATGCGCCATGCTTAACTATAACAGACTTGTCTAAATCTAAGGCCCGGCAGGCGTGGCTCAGTGGTTGAGCATAGACCTATGAACCAGGAGGTTATGGTTCAATTCCCGGTCAGGGCACATGCCTGGGTTGTGGGCTTGATCCCCAATAGGCAGCCGATCAATGATTCTCTCTCATCATTGATATTTCTCTCTCTTTCTTCCTCTCCGTTCCTCTCTGAAAAAAAAAAAAAAAAAAGAAGACCAAAGAGGCACACAGCCAGACTAACCTACATCTGAGCTGCTCCAATTCATAGTTAAGACTGACCTCTAGTGGGAGAATAAGGCTTCGAGAAGGTCTGATGTCACACTCACTCAGATATGATCCACACCTGGGCATTCCCCAGGTAATGATTTGGGTGTCTGGAAGCTTACTCATTTGTCTATCCTTGGGGACATTAATGATCTCTTTGCCATGCATTTGGATTGTGCTGATTCCTGTAGTCTTAGATAAATGAACTTTTTGTCCATCAGGTTTTTCCACCAATCTAAGCTCACGATTGATAGATTCACCACTTAGGAATTCTCTATCTGACTGAATGTTGACTAGCATCCTGCTCTTGTGAAACTTTTTCAAAAAGAATGGCTCCTGCCCTAACCTGTTTGGCTCAGTGGATAGAGTGTGGGCCTGTGGACTCAAGGGTCTCAGGTTCGATTCCAGTCAAGGGCATGTGCCTTGGTTACAGGCACATCCCCAGTGGGGGGTGTGCAGGAGGCAGCTGATCGATGTTCCTCTCTCATTGATGTTTCTAACTCTCTCTCCCTCTCCTTTCCTCTCTGTAAAAAAATCAATCAAATATATTAAAAAAAAAAAAAAGAATGGCTCCTGAGATGTTGAATTTAAAATATGATAGATCATTTTACATTTAGTTTATCAATTACTATCCAAAGTAAATCAGGTTCAGATAGAACTATAATCATGTATCCTTAATCATTTAAAAAAACACACACACACAAATAAAATTTAGTTGATGTAAAAACTATTAATTTGTTTTGTTGTCTATTTTTAGTTAATTAAAGGAATCAAAGGAATTTTAAATGTTTATAACTTGGAACACAGTTAGAGAGACTATACAGTCAGATAAGAGGAAGTTAGATTTTCAGTTCATGTTTATATATTTATCTTCATTTCCAGATATATAACAGATGCTCTCCAAGGCCCAGTTCGGTAAGGCCTTTCAACACTTTCCCTATTTCAAGTTAAGAAACCTGGCCCTAATGAAGCCTTCATTGATCCTTTTAGGCAGCATGCCTCTCAGAAACCTGTGGTGTACATTTAAAGCAGCCATGACAACCTCTGCCATCAGCAGTGCTTTACCATTTGCTACAAGTCTCTTTCACTCAGAACAGGAAACTAAGAATCAAGGAGTTTGTGTTTTCTCAGGTAATACACAATAAAATGACAAAGCTGCTACTTAACCTGGGTTTTTCTGACTTTGAATCTAGTTCCTTCCCTACTCATATCAAGTTATCTCTTACAACTTTTGGCAACTGAGTAGTTAAACTTTTGCAATTGTACAAGAACATCTTATTCAACATATTAATTGCTGCAAGACACTTTCACCATTTATAACCAATAGTTTTTATGAAAGGACTCACCATAACCAATCATGATCTTTTTGGTAATAAACAGTATGTCTTAAAAGACATCACTAATTGTGTCTATCATTCATTACCTAAACATGATTGTTTTGCTAAACAGGTGATGAAAAACCTTACTTACCTGATTTCCATTTTCTTTTCTTGCTTCTCCTTTCAGGTGGGCTTTCAAGGCTTTTAGCAGCTTGTCTGCCTGCAGGAAAGTTAAAGATCTTAACAGTAGAGCCAAAAATCAAATAAGCAAGACAGCCCTGACCGGTTTGGCTCAGTGGATAGAGCATAGGCCTGTGGACTCAAGAGTCCCAGGTTCGATTCCGGTCAAGGGCATGTACCTTGGTTGCGGGCACATCCCCAGTGGGGGGTGTGCGGTAGGCAGCTGATTGATGTTTCTCTCTGGTCAATGTTTCTGACTCTCTCTCCCTCTCCCTTCCTCTCTGTAAAAAATCAATAAAATATATTTAAAAAAAAAAATCAAATAAGCAAGACAGATACATTGAACATTTCTTTCTGTTCTTGTATTCATCAAATGTTCTTTGAGCGGCGGGCTCTGGGAATAAAATGAAGGCTGAAACAGAACTGGTCCCTGCCCTCACAGATTTCACAGCAGAGTGAAGTCAGACAAGGAAAGGCAATGACAACGCAGTGGGGTCAGTGCCAGCACGAGGAAGCGCAGGATGTTGTGAGAGAACACAGCTGGGCTTGCCCATTAGGGTAGAGACTTCAGCAGGTAACTGAACGTTATCAGACTGGTGTAACTCAGTTACATTTTTTAAAATAACTAAATCTTGATAATTGCTTGGAGCAATTTATTCATTTTTGCTATGTACTTGGAATTTAAATAGGCAATTGATTTAAGGAGCTCCTGGGCTGTACCAATTATAAATAATTTCAAATACTTTAATTATGGAAAATTTCAAATACATACAAAAGTAGAGACTAGTTTCAACCCCAAAGTATTTTATAACAAATCCAAGGCATCATAACATTTCACCTGTAAATACTTGGTATTACGAAGAGATAAGGACATAACTAGTAAAAAAATAACAGAGAAACAGCCACAATACCATTATCATACCGAATAAAATTAACAATATCTAGAATTTAATACCTAGTCCAAATTTAATTTTATCCATGTCAAAGGTGTCTTTTTATAATTGGCTATAATAAAGCCTTGTACGCCTGAGAATTGTACCTCTCAACAAATATTTGACACCTACTATGTGCCAGATATTGTGCGCTAGGCAGGCAATGGGGTCTATAGTAACAAATATTGTATTACTCCACCTCTATGAAAACAGATGATTAGTTAACTACCTCAGATCAGGTGCCTCAAGAGACAATGATCGGTGGGACTTTCAGAAAAAGATCTAAACTTGCAATAGCTCTTTAGAGATCCAAGTGGTTGTGGGGCCTTACTGTTAGTCAGAGCACTGAACTGAGGTAGAAACCTCTTCTGTAAACCTCTTGCTATCCTGTGGTGCACTGCCAAGAAGTAGGCGTAAATAATAGTCTGAATAAATACTCAGCATCTCCTATATAAAATGTACTGACTTAGTAGTACTGTGAAGGCTTCCAAGGTGGAAGGATGAAAAGATCCCAGTTCAAGGAACTTAACTTTTAGTAGAGAAGATAACACACAGAGTACAAGGCGGAAGCCTGCAAGCGCTCAAAGTCAGCACTTAAAATTAAACTGTTTAAAAGCACAGAGGGCTCCTGGGGTTACTGGGGTGGTGGACCTGTTGCTAAGGAAATGAAGAGGAGGGGGTGGGGCATCAAGTCAGTGATGACAGTTCAGTGGGACTGATAGAGAGGAGGGGAGTTGCAGGGCTGGGTGGAAAAGGTGAAGGGATTAAGCAAAAACCAAAAGAAAACAAAACTGAGACAGACAATATTAAGGTGATTACCAGAGTGAAAAGGAGGGATGGGGGAGATAGAAGAGGGTATGGGGAGGTAAGTGGTGATGAAAGGAGACTTAATTTGGGATGGTGAACACACAAAATACAGGTGATGTATTACAGAATGGTACACCTGAAGACTATTTCATTTTAGTAACCAATGTCACCCAAAAAAAATTAAATAAAAAGGGGAAAAGAAGAATAAATGGAAATGATTCATGCAGATAAAGAAGACAAGAGGAAGGAGGTGATCTGAGGCCGAAGGGTCAAAATTAGCAAAGGCAATATGATGGACAAAGGTACCAAGTTTTGATACAGACTTGGATAAAAGATTCTAGCCAGATTGCAAAAAGCCTAAGGAATTTAAGCTAAGGTATTCGGCTTTGTTTATGAAGTATTAGGGAACCATTAAACATCATAGCTCAGATGCCCTGGCTGGTTTGGCTCAGCCGATGGAGTGCATGCTTGGGGACTGAAGGGTCCCAGGTTCAGTTCCAGTCAAGGGCACATGCCCAGGTGTGGGTTTGGTCCCCAGTGGGGGGCGTGCAGGAGGCAGCTGATCCATGATTCTCTCTCTTCATTGATGTTTCTCTCTCTCCCTTCCTCTCTGAAGTCAATAAAAATGTATTTTAAAAAAAGAAAGAAATATCTCCAAAGACCCTCCTTTATTATTCTGCCACAACAAATACCTGAGCACTGATTATTTTGTTTAAACCACTTAAAAGCCATAAGAACAAATCTCCAGAGTATACATTAGCATTATATAAGAAAATGCCACTAGAATCTAATATAGAAACCCAATCCCAAACTGAATCTCCACATTTCCCTCCAACATTTTGCAGCCTCGGAGTCAAAGACCTTACTGGTTTGGAAACACTACCACAATAGTGATCAATAAATGAACGATCATTCCAGATCAAGGCTGAGTTATAAAAATGTGTCCAGAGGTATGGTCCCTTAAAAACCACCCTTACTTCCAGGTCCCCCAATAAAGTAGTATTAAGAGATTCTGGGTGCTATTACAAATTATACAAGTGCTACTATGTTGAATTTTCCAAAAGCCAAGGCAGTATTTCCGCGACTGCCTACCAATCAATGGGCAATTAGAGCTCCTTGAGCTTTCTGGGCCTGCATTTGGTCATTGATGCCCTGGGAAGTATCACCGAGTATTTCCAATAAAACCAAACCAAACAAATCCTTTTGAAGCCGAGGCCTATGGGAGCCCCCAGAAAAGTCAGCCTCAAAATCAGGTGAAGAATATGGTTCCCTTTCCGCCCAACTTTTGCAGGTGTAGGGATACTTGAGAACCATACCTACTCCCTCACCTCCAGGGGCCCGCTCGGTCCCTGCCCACCGCTTCTCCGCAAGGCCGCTCAGCCTACCCCACCCGCTCCCGTTCGGAACCGCCGGCTCCTTACCCTCAGGTTAGCCCGGAGGCCCAGACTCTTGGCCAAGTTCTGCAGGTCACTGTACTTGAAGGAGTCCAGCTCCTCGAGGGAGGGGACGGTCATCCCGACCAGCAATCCAGGCAACCCGGCGAAGCGCCCTCCAACCTCCGGCGCGCGGTTCAAAACTCAGGCGCACTACAATCGTTGACCCAGTCAAGCTTTATACACAGTTTAAACTAGGGATGCTTCACTTCCATTGGTTAAAAAGGTATTGAAGGCGGGGTTTCCTGGAGTTGACCAATAGAAAGGCTGATCCCCTCATCCAACGCAGGTTCCATCACACCCCTCACCAGGCAGTGCCTGCGCTTCAGGGCCGGCTCGCGGTGTCCAATGAAGACGCAGGACCCGTGCTTGGGGCGGGGCCTGGTGCGCGTTCGAAATCCCGGCGGCGGCCGCGGGAAGATGGCTGCTCGGCCGCGGCGGCATCGCTCTCGGTATGCAAAGCCGCCGGAGGCTGACTTTTGTGATGGCACTAAGACAATTGACAGGTCCTCTTTTACGACGTCCATGGAGTGGGACACACAGGTGGTGAAGGGGTCCTCGCCGCTCGGCTCCGCAGAGCTGTGGACGGAGGAGCCGCCACCCGGACCGCGGCTGCCGGCCTGGCTGCGGCCCGAGAGGTGCGCGGTGTTCCAGTGCGCGCGATGCCACGCCGTGCTCGCCGACTCGGTGCACCTCGCCTGGAACCTCTCGGGGTCCCTCGGGGCCGTAGTTTTCTCCAGTGAGTGGGGGCGGCGTCTGGGGAAGGCAGAGGGGGCCCAAGATGGGGAGGCGCAGGAGGGTGTTCCCGCTCTCTCCCGGGGTGGCAGAGAGCCGGTTGGGGAAGAAAACGGAATTATTATCTGGAAATTGGGGGAAACTTTCCTTGATTATTGTGGAGGAGTAGGTTTTCCCTTCAAGGCCGCACAGGTGCTGGTTCTGATCGCTTCTTCTTCTTCTTCTTTTTTTTTTTTAATTCTTCATAGGGGTTACAAATAACGTTGTTTTGGAAGCTCCCTTCCTTGTTGGCATTGAAGGTTTACTCAAAGGCAGGTACGTACTAAGATTCCTGATCGGTCTCCAGTCCCTGACTTGATGATACTGAGGAGCGATCTTGCGCTGGAAGAAAAGTTTATTCCATCCATACAATGTATTGGAAGTTTGTTCCTTTTACCTGTTTCAGTCTTCTACGAACTTGATGCAGTAATCGGTGGAAAAGTTGTATTTGTGGATAGATTTTAAGATCTCTTTGAGGGCTACGTATCCCTAGTGGCTTGTGCAAGTGAAGTGAGGCTAAGAAGGTATGTCTAGTAGAGGAAAAAGGAGAAAATTATGTTGTTTGTTTTTGTTAATCCTCATCCGAGGATATTTTTCCATTGATTTTTATTGAGAGTGTAAGGGAGAGGGAAAGACAGAAACATCTATGTGAGAGACACATCAATTGGTTGCCTCCCGGCTCGCACCCGGGAACCTGCAACCAAAGTACCCGCCCTTGACCGGAATCGAACCCGGGACCCTTCAGTCCTTGGGCCGATGCTTTATCCACTGAACCAAACCAGCCAGGGCAAGAAAATTATATTTTGGTGTATAGTGATAATAACTTACTACAAACCACAATCCTTTGAGATAACTAGGACTTTTTTTTTTTTTTTTTTTTTTTATGTTTTATTGATTTTTCACAGAGAGGAAGGGAGAGAGATAGAGAGCTAGAAACATCGATGAGAGAGAAACATCGACCAGCTGCCTCCTGCACGCCCCCTATCGGGGATGTGCCCGCAACCAAGGTACATGCCCTCGACCGGAATCGAACCTGGGACCTTCCAGTCCGCAGACCAACGCTCTATCCACTGAGCCAAACCGGTTTCGGCAAGATAACTAGGACTTTTAAGTTTGCATGTAACCTGGCATTTGTAATAAGCAATAGCAGGACTAATTCTGCCATAATCCAGGAAACTAGGAGGAAGACACGTTTGAATGTTATCTACTTGAATACAGTAATCTGTCCCCTTTACCCATGGTTTTGTTTTTCACGGTTTCAGTTACCCGAGGTCAACTACAGTCTGAAAATATTAAATGAAAAATACAATTTATAGGTTTTAAGTTGTGCATCATTCTAAATAGTGTGATGAAATCTCGCTCATGGTTAGTTATTTACTAGCTGGCTTGATTATCAGATCAACTGTCACAATGTCTGTGCTTGTGTTCAGGTAACTCTGATTTTACTTAATAATGGGCCCAAAGTGCAAGGGTAGTCATGCTGGCTATTCCGATCTGCTGAAAGTGTGTGTTTATATAGGAAAAAACAATATATATATAGGGTTTAGGACTGACTATCCATGGTTTCAGGCATCCACTGGGGGTCTTGGAATGTATTCATTGAGGATAATGGGGTAGTATTATACCACCTAGTAAACTTTGCATCTTGCCAGTTATGATTTATACGTAACAACAGTACTCAGTGGATTTAGTGTAACAAGGCTCCTCAACTTGGAGTGTTGGTGTTAACAGCAAATACAATTCATTCTGACCAGTTTGATTCAGTTTTAGGGTTAAATTATAGGAATTCATTTTTTTTTTTTTTTGTAAAATGTATTCATAGTCTTTTTAAAAAATATGTTTATTGATTTTTAGAGAGAAAGGAAGGGAGAGGGATAGAAAGATAGAAACATCCTAGAGAGAAACATCAATTGGCTACCTCCTGCACGCCCCCTACTGGTGATTGAGCCCACAACCCAGTCATGTGCCCTGACCAGGAATTGAATTAGTGACCTCTTGGTCAGCACTCAACCTCTGAGCCAAACCAGCTGGGCTAAGGTATGTGAATTCTTAGTTGCTTTAGTTAGTAACCAGGAAGAGGTCTGTTGTTCCTCTTTCCCAATTGAAAGACACTCCTTATCTTTACTGGAGTGTCCTCTTCCCACCCAAAGGGAATGGAGGGAAGAAGTGGTAGCCTGTTTGGAATTGGACATGTGGGATCAGAGGCAGAAGCTCTCTGAATATCATCTTAGAAAGAAGAAGAAGAATGCATCTAGACCCATGCTCTCCAATGCTGTAACCACTAGCCACATAGCTATTGAGCACTGTGGCCATTCCGACTTGAGATATGCTGTGAGGGCAAAATACATACTGGATTTTAAACACTTGGTACAAAATAATTTAATAACTTAGAAATATTGATTAAATGTTAGTTATATTTTTGATATATTGGATAGCATAAAATATGTTAAAATTAATTTCACGTTTTTCTTTAAAAAAATTTTAAACAAGACTAAGAATTTAAAATTACTTATTTGGCACCCGACTGGTATGGCTCAGTGGTTGAGCATTGACCCAGGAACCAAGAGGCACATGCCTGGGTTGCAGGCTCCATCCCCAATAGGAGGCATGCAGGAGGCAGCCATCAATGATGTTTCTCTCTCATCGATGTTTCTATCTCTCTATCCCTCTCCCTTCTCTCTCTAAAAATCAATAAAAACATATTAAAAAACATTTATAAAATTACTTATGTGTCTCACATATTTCTATTGAACAGTACTGATCTAGATGGTTTATAAAACACTGGAAGGAAAGAACCATGTGTTGGGTGTTTTTGGAATAAGAGGAGCCATGGGACATGGCAGGAAGAAATTCATTACTAGTTATTGGTTCATGCAATTAGGATGAGAAGTCCCAAGAGTTGTAGTTGTCAAGCAAGAGCCATTGGTTTAGTCCAAGTTCACAGGCCTGAGTGTTACCAGAAAAGGGGACCTGGCCCTGAGTGGTTGTGCCTAGAGCCAGCTGGTAGTGTGTGGATTCTTGACTTGGTGCAGGAAAGATTTCACAATACTTGTCCAGGTGATTTTTAGAGGATGTTTATTAAATGCTGGGGACAGTGAAACACGGATGGGCCTAGAATAGAAGCTACAGGAGAGGAATTAGGTGGGAAAATGAGTCTAGACTGGGTTACCTTAGCTCACTAAGAAGTCAGAGAAAAGGGGGCCTTGGAGACAGGATCAGGGGGTTAGCCTGGGACCAGCTGCCCCTGTGCATTGTGTCTGGTTGCAGACCTTGGGCGGGGGGGGGGGGAGTGGGAGGGGAATCCCTTAGAGTTTAGGAGACGCATGCCTGTGGGTGAAGAAGGGGAAGGGAGAGGTGCTGGCATGCTCCTTCCTGGAGGGAGAGAGCAGGAACGTTTTGTTTTGTAAGTATATCTTTACTAGAGGCCCAGTGCATGAAATTCGTGCACTGGCGGGGGGGGGGGGAGCCCTCAGCCGGCCTGTACCCTCTCACAGTCTGGGAGCCCTCGGGATGTCCAATTGATGCCTCAGGTCCGTTTCCCACAGGCAGTCAGACATCCTTAGCACAGCCACAGAGGCGGGAGAGGCTCCCATCACCATCGCTGCACTTGCCAGCCGTGAGCCTGGCTTCTGGCACACTGACCACCCAGGGGGCAGCTCCTGCATTCCTGCATTGAGCGTCTGCCCCCTGGTGGTCAGTGCACATCATAGTGACTGGTCCTTTGGCCGTTCAGTTGATTTGCATATTAGCCTTTTTATATATAGGAGGATTGATTTCACAGAGGAAGGGAGAGGGAAAGAGAGATAAAAACATCAATGATGAGAGAGAAGCATTGATTGGCTGCCTACTGCACACTCCTGGGGATTGAGCCTGAACCCAGGTATGTGCCCTTGACCAGAATTGAACCTGGAACCCTGCAGTTCGCAGGCTGATGCTCTATCCACTGAGCAAAACCGGCTAGGGCTGGATATTCTTATATGCCAGCAAATATGGTAAGTGACTTACCCAAGTGGTATATTAGTAACTAGAACTAAAATCAATATTTCCCGATTCTTCATCCAGTAATGTTTCAGAGGATGAAGGAAAAGAAAATTAATGGCTTGCTAAGGGTAATAGGATTTTTTTTCTTTTATTTATTTTTTTAGAGGGTGAAGGATAGAGAGATAGAAACATTGATGAGAGAGAAACATCAATTGGCTGCCTCCTGTAGGCCCTACTGGGGATCAAGCCCAAAACCCAGGCATATGCCCTGTCTGGGGATAGAACCGGGGACCTCTTGGTGCATGGTGCACTCAGCCACTGAGCCATATTAACCAAGTGGATTCCTTTTCTTAAAGTTTTTTGTTTTATCTGCACAATAAAAATACTGATTTGAATTCTATTAATAAATTATTTAGTAAGCCCAGGTCAGCTTGATTATGTAATGGTAGCTAAATTAAATAGTGTTATGTAGTTTTATATGTTTAAATGTTAATCTGATTAGTTAGCTCTCTTTCTGCTTTTCAGATGTAAATAACTTTACTCTGTTGAATTGACAGTTCTGCATCCATGATTTCTTTTGTGGCCAGAATACACAAGGTTATCTTTAATCTAGGGTGTAATTATATTAAAATCTGAGTTAGCCGAAACCGGTTTGGTTCAGTGGATAGAGCGTCAGTCTGCGGACTGGAAGGTCCCAGGTTCGATTCCGGTCAAGGGCATGTACATTGGTTGCGGGCACATCCCCGGTGGGGGGTGTGCAGGAAGCAGCTGGTCAATGTTTCCCTCTCATCGATGTTTCTGGCTCTCTATCCCTCTCCCTTCCTCTCTGTAAAAAATCAATAAAATATATATATTTTTAAAAATCTGAGTTAACCTTTCTTGAATGTGACATTCCTATTATAGCATAGTTCTTAGGAATGCATCCAGATGCTGGTTATTTTGTATTTGTTTGCAGATTTTCTTTCTTACCCATATTCTGTTTTTTTCCCCCTCCAGCACTTACAACCTTTTATTCTGTAGTTCCTGTGGGATTCCCATTGGTTTCCATCTGTATTCTACCCATGCTGCCCTGGGTGCATTGAAAGGTCACTTCTGCCTTTCCAGTGACAAAATGGAATGGTGAGTAGACTTAGTCTTTTTTTGAAATTGATTTTTAGAGAGAAACATTGATGTGAAAGGAAAAAATCAATTGGCTGCTTCCTGCATGCCCCCTACCAGGGATGGAGCCTGCAACCCAGGCATGTGTCTTGATTGGGAATCGAGCCGGCAACCCTTCCGTGCACAGGAGGACGCCTAACAAACTGAGCCACACCAGCCAGAGTGACAAAGATATTCTTTATCAAATAAATTTTATAAGATCTTCCAGAAAAGGCAAAATGTTCCCACCAAAGAAGATGTTCAAGTCAGGCACTGTCTCTTATAAAAAAGATTTTAGCTCTCTTTCCCTCCCTTCTTCTCTCTGTGATCAATTAAAAAAAAAAAAAAAGCCCTGGCCTATGTGGCTCAGTCAGTTGGAGCGTTGTCCCGGACACCAAAAGATATATATGCTTCTATTCCTGGTCAGGCACATACCCAGGTTTCGGGCTTCTCTCTCTCTCTCTCCCTCTCTCTTTCTCCCTTCCTCTCTGAAATCAATAAAAATCTATTAAAAAAAACAAAGAATTAATCAGTGAATATATAAATAGGTGGAACAACAAATTGATGTTTCTCTCAAAATTAATAGGTTAAAAAATGTCTTTTCTTGATCATTAAAAACAAAAGAAAATTGCCATTGATGACCTAATTTTGCCAGGCGTTATGCTTTCCTCACTAAGTTCATAAAATAAGAAAACTGAGTCTCAGAGAGATAGAGGAGCTGAGATTTGAATCCGTGTCTTAACTCTAAAGCTCATTTTCCTTTCATAAAGGAAATATAAAGTTTCCCTTTTCTCTTTTAATATGCTTAGATAGATATCTCTAGCTGAGTTATGGATGACTAAGCAATAAAACTCTCAAATAAAGCCCATCCTTTACCATGAGGTTGTTCAGTGTGCACTAGATATACCATTTGTTCTTCAATGCATATTTTCAAAAGGAAATATACACTTGAGATGTACTTCAATTTCTAGTTTCTTCTTTTTTTTTTTTATTTTTTATTTTTTTAAAATATATTTCATTGATTTTTCTACAGAGAGGAAGAGAGAGGGATAGAGAGTCAGAAACATCGATCAGCTGCCTCCTGCACACCCCCCACCGGAGATGTGCCCGCAACCAAGGTACATGCCCTTGACCGGAATCGAACCCGGGACCCTTGAGTCCACAGGCCGACGCTCTATCCACTGAGCCAAACCGGTTTCAGCTCTAGTTTCTTCTTACATAATTTCTATTTAGAATTAAGTTTAAAGAGGGGGATAACTAAATGTGTGCTATTAGTAACCTCAAATATTTTTTAGAAATGGTTATAATTGTTTCAGCAGAGCTGTAATTGAGTTTTGTTTAGGGGAAATAAACTTTTAGTAACAAAAAATTGGAATATAAATTTTAAAAGCACTATGGGATTCTATGTCATTTCTTAATCTATAAAATGAGTTGGACTCAAAGGTCAGTATATTCTTTTTGATTAACTAGAAATTAGGAAAGTATCGGTAGCATGAGTCTGGAAAGATAATAAATCTGTATCTGTTTGTATCAGGATGAATTTGGTTGCCAGTCACAGAAAACCTGACTATAACGGCTTTAACAAGTAAGGGGTGGGGGCAGTTGGCCACTCCAGGAGTTTTCCAATGCCTCAGCCATGACAGGGCTCTGGGTCATCATCTCTGGTTCTCTTGGCCCTTTCTTCTTGGATGCAAGATGGCTGCTGCAATTATAAGCATTACATTCATAGACAGTATCATCTCCACCTGGACGGAAAAGGATATGGGAAGTATGGGAATACAAGGAATAGTCTTTTATTAGCACAATGTCACATGATCACTTAAGCTAGGACAGCAAGTTATGTGACAGTAGGGAATAAGATTGCCACAACTGGCTTAGAATAGTATGGTTCATCTCCTAGGACCGGGCACACTGCTGCCCTAAACAAAATTTTGTTAACACCAAAGAACTGAGGAATAGCTTCTGGGTAGCCAACAAGTAGTAATTTTTCATAATGTGATTCTTTTTCTTCTAGCTGTGCTACATGATCTAATGGTGGAGTGTGAAGCTTATACTCATCAGAATTATTCCTATGACTCTGATTTTTTTTCTAGTTTCTCCTGGGTTAATTTTATCTCATGTATTCCTGACTGGCAAGGGGTGGGATGAGGACAGTGTCTCTCTGATGATTTGTTAATTGATAATTTGTTTTTTCTACAAAATACATTGTGAATCTTGAAATGGAAATCAGTAAGAAGGCTGTCTTTGCTTGACACATACTGCTTTAGAGAGCAAGTTTGCTTCACTGATTATCTTAACTGTGGTCTAATACTAATATTTTCTATTTTCTATCTAGCTATCTCTTAAAAACAAAAGCCATAGTAAATGCATCTGAGGTGGATATTCACAACATGCCTCTACCAGAAAAGATTGCAGAGGTAACATTTCATGATTGTTGTGTATCCTTTAATCTAGACAACTCCTGATAATTTGTACCAATGACCTTGGGAATGATGAAACGATATGATACTCCAACAATTTTTTTAATGGATTTTTCTGAAGAGGAAGGAAGGGGAAGAGAGACATGGATGTGCAAGAGATACATCAATTGGCTGTCTCCCACATGCCCTGAGTGGGGATCTAACCCCAACCCAGGTTCTACATGCCCTGACCGGGAATCAAAACTGGGACCTTCTGGTGCACAGGATGACAATCCAACAAACCGAGCCACACGGACCAGGGCAATTAAAAGTTCTTTTTTCTTTTTCTTTAATACCCAAGGATATGTTTTTTATTGATTTTAGAGAGAGAGGATAAGAGAGAGAGAAACATTGATATGCAAGAAACACATCAATCAGTCCCCCTGTACACACCCCAACCTGGGATAGAACCTGCGACCTGGGTATGTGCCCTAATTGGGAATCAAACCTGCCACCTTTTGGTGCTTGGAACAACACTCCAACCAACTGAGCCATTCGGCCAGGGCAGGCCTCGTTTTCTTATCCATTCAGCCATCTGTTTTTTCATTGGAGCAGTTAACCATTTACATTTAAAGTAATTATTGATATGTGTATGTAGTTATTGCCATTTTATTATTGATCCTCCCTTACCCCTCAAAGAAGTCCTTTTAATATTTCTTGTAATACTGGTTTGGTGGTGATGAATTCCTTCCTCTTTTTTTTGTCTGGGAAGAGCTGGCTATTTGAAACTGTGTGGGGATGTTCAACTCTAAGGGTACTGCCCAAAACAATGGAGATTTTTGCTTAAAAGGAAGCTGGTAGTTCTATGAGAGCAACAAGCTAAACCTTAGACTAGTTTATGAGAGAATCAGGGAAATAGCTAAGAGCAGGCCTCCTGGAGTTGGAACTGGCTTTAATAAAGGTTATCCCTACTAAGTGTCTGAATTTAATTGGATTAGACTATGGAGCAATTTATGTCCCAGGGCATTGTTGAAAACAATAGAGCAATCAGCCAGCAGTTAGTGGAGGTTAATAGCTGGGTGTGATGCTAATGGAGGCAGACAGCCTACAAAGAGATCAAGGAAAGAGACAGAGAGCCTTGCTAAAACCAGTCATCCCAAGGCTGTGTTCTCTGAGGAGTTACAGGCTGCACACTGAGGGAAACAGGCATCAATAAAACAGTCTAGCCAACTTTCTAAACAGATGAGCAAACCACCACTAAAGGAAGGAATGTGTGTCCTGTTTAGTATCCAGAGTTGCTACAATATATTATCTAAACTGGCCATTAAAAATAAATAAATAAATTGTCCATTTTCAATAAAAAATTAGACACACAAAGAAAAGTATGATCCATACACTGGATAAAAAGCAGATATCAGAGCCCTAGCCGGTTTGGCTCAGAGAATAGAGCATCACCCTGTGGACTGAAGGGTCCTAGGTTCGATTCTGCTCAAAGGCATGTGCTGTGGTTGCAGGCTCGATCCCCAGCTCTGGTAGGGGCTGTGTGGGAGGCAACCAATCAATATGTCGCTCTCACATCGATATTTCTTTCTCTGTCTCTCCCTTCCACTCTCTAAAAATCAATGGAAAAATATCCTTGGGTGATAATTAACAACAACAAAAAAGTGGACACCATACACTGCCTTTTAAAGGACCCAAATATTAGACAAAGCCTATAAAGCCGCTAATATAAATATGTCCAAAACTAAAGAAAAACATGGTTAGAGAAGGAAAGGAAAGGCATGATGACAGTGTCTCTTCAAATAGAGGTTATCGCCTAAAGAGAGAGAAATTATAATTAAATAAAAATCCAGTGAGTTGAAAAGTATAAACACTGAAATGAAAGATTCACTAGAGGGGCGCAACGGATTTGAACTGGCCAAAGAAAGAAGCAGCAAACTTAGAGATATGGATTGATAACCTTATGCAATCTGAAGAAGAGAGAAAAAAGAAAGAAAAATGAACTGAGCCTAAGAGACTTACAGGACACATCAAGCACACCTAAATATGCTTTAGTGGTGGGAGTACAAAAAAGGAGAGAAAGAAAGTAGAAAAAATGTTCAAGGAGATATGGTTAAAATTTTTCAAGTTTGATGGAAAGCATTAATCTACATATTTGAAACTTCAACAAGGTCAGGAAGGATAAATGCAGAGAGATCTATATACCTCAGCACATCATAGTAAAAATATTGGAATATAGATAAAGAGAGAAATCTCTCTTTTTATTTTTGATTTTGTGTTCTTTTATTTTGCTCTTTCCAGTCTGAAGCTACTATCATGGGCATTTAGTTATACAAATAAAACTTACAAAAAAATAAAAGATCATGACACCCAGAGTGATATGCATGGCGGACAGGGGATTGGGGGGCTGGCAGGGGTGAGAGAAATCTCTTGAAAGCAAAAGAAAAATGATTGATTATGTCCAGGAGCACCCCAGTAAGAATTGTCTGTTTAAGCAAAATTTTCTGATAAATTTTGTATATGCTTATATCTTGAATCATAAAAAATAGATTTAGTGTACTGTACAAATTATGGAAATAAGATTTTTTTGTTGTTACGCATGACTTCAACAGAAAACTGTTAATCCATTTTTCTGTATCCATGATAAGTTTATTTTTATTTATGAGTCTAAGTACATGTTGTATGCTGAAGAACACTAAATTTGGTTCTAAATACAACTATTCTACGGTGAAAGAACTATTGAAAATTATCGAATTGCAACAAATACCTCTTCTAAACCTGACAACTAGAGCTACTTCTGAAGACCATTAGAATATTAAAGAAAGGCATTTTGTCTTCCTTCCCAATTTTTGGAGTTTAAACCTGGTGATAGAGGTAGGAAGGAAGAAGATAGAAGTAACAATGACTAGTCTTTTTTCATGTGAAATCTTATATCTGAGGATCTTATTGTACTCTATGTTACATAAACTTCTTTTAGAAAGAGAACAAATGTATTAATGAAATGTGTTGAGACATTGCCAGCTCCCAATCACTAGCATGAATTTGAAGTGACTTCTAAAATCAGCAAATTGAGAGGTAGATGCCCTAATATATATATACTAGAGGCCCAGTGCACTAATTTGTGCACGGGTGGGGTCTGGTTGGCCTACCCTGATGTGGGGCGGGCAGGCAATTGGGAGAGGGGGCAGGGCCAGCCCAGGGGCAGGGCCTGCAGGCCCTGGTCGAACTCCCAGTTGAACTACCGGTCTAGAGGACAATTTGCATATTAGCCTTTTATTATATATATATATTTCTCTTCCCAGATAAAAGAGAAGATAATACTAACGCATAATCACTTAAGTTCACTGATGAAGATGCTGAAGGAAGTGACTCCTGACCAGTCCAACATAGAAAACTGATCTAGAACCAGAGCTCTACCAGGGTCAGGCCTTACTGCCATCTTCAAAGACAGGTGCTGTTCAATCATTTCTTGAGAAAGATCAACTTCAAGAATGGACAGGAAATGTGGTTTATTATGTTTACATCTAGGCTGATTTTCCAAATTATTTGTGAAGCTGTTTATAGAAGATGAGAAATTAAGGAGCTCTCTGGCCAAGATTCATATCTATTTGACTTCTGAAATTATTTTAGCTCTCATCAGTTTCATAGTCATTTCTGAAAACACCTTTAACTGCATATTTAGGGATTAAGAAATATATGGTAATAAAGTTGTACTTAATGTTGACTACTGTGATTCCTACATGGAGCAGTTATATGAATAGTTGTAACCAAGAATTAACATTTCAGTTAAGCAATAAAGGTTTTATATTCTGCATTTTCTCAAGGTTATAGTCAGCCCTGTGTTTTATTAAAATGTGTAAATAGCCCTAGCTGGTTTGGCTCAGTGAATAGAGTGTCGCCCTGTGGCCTGAGGGGTCCTGGGTTCGATTCCGGTCAAGGACACATGCCCAGGTTTCGGGCTCAGTCCCCAGTGTGGGGAGTGCAGGAGGCAGCCAATCAGTGATTCTCTCTCATCATTGATGTTTCTATCTCTCTTTCCCTCTTCCTTCCTCTCTGAAATCAATAAAAAGATTTTTTTAAAAGTGTAAATAAATTCCGTGTTTTCACTTCTTAGTGAGCTTTCATTACAGCTTAGAGCAGCCTGTTTCAGGGGAGGGGGCTGCTGGTGCCAACCATGAGCTGTAAATCCACAGATTACTGTTTGAAGAGAGAGAGCCTCTGAACAAGGGGAGGAAGCTTGAGAAGGAGCTCTGCAACTACCCTTGGGCCCCCTCCCCACCTTTCCCTTGCTCCCTCTTCCCTTTCTCAAGAGAAGCGGCATGTTCCTACTCCCCTTCAGTTCCCCCTCCCTTTACTCCTGGGAGAGACAGCACATCCACAGCTCCTCCCCCTGATCTCTTAGTTGTGCTTCTCTCTCCTTATAAAAACCTCTGCCTGCACTGAGATTTTAAGATGTTTTTTTTTTTTATAATATATTTTTATTGATTTCAGAAAGAAAGAGAGAGGGAGAGAGAGATAGAAACATCAATGATAAGAGAATCACTGATTGGCTGCCTCCTGTATGCCCCCTACTGGGGATCGACTCTGCAACCTGGACATGTGACCTTGACTGGAATCGAACCTGGGACCCTTGAGTCGGAAAGTCGACACTATCCACTGAGCCAAATCAGCTAGGGCTTAAGATGGGTTTTTGAGGACAGAAGTCCCCCCAACTTCCTGAGTTACTGACAACTTGAATAAACCACTTGCCTTCTCATAACCACCTATCTCAACGAGTTTGATTTTTAAAGTGGCAGGTAGCGGGACCTGGGTGAGGGTCATTTTCTTGGTTTCATACTAAGAATCATTTTTTAAAATGTAAAATACAAATACATATTCTATAGGCAAAATTCAATAAGTTAGGTGATATACAATTTTTCTCTTCAGTTGGAAATAGCTTAAGGTAATGAGGAAAGGAATAAGAAAACATTATTCACTGACATGCTGTGGGGTTTTGTTTGTTTGTTTGATATATTGCTTTACATAGCACTTTGGCCCATAGCACCTGTAGTAACGGTTTGAAGGAAAGAGACAGTTATAAGCACAGTAACTGAACTGGTCTGGGGGTCAAGAAAGGCCTGTCTAAGGAATTGAAGTTTCAGCAGTGGTCTGAAAAATAAACAGGAATTAATGTGGAGGGAACAGCCAGTGCATAGGTCCTGTGAGGCCCTTAAAAGAAGGCCTGCAGGAGTTCTGGTGGCCAGAGACAAGAAGGTGCAAGGCCATACTGGACTGCAGAAGGATGTTTGTTTATCCCAAGAACAGTGGGAAACCCTTGAACTTTAAAGGAGGAGGCCTGTGACAAGGTCAAATTTTCTTTTTTTGTAAATATATTTTTATTGATTTCAAAGGGAGAGGGAGAGAGAAACATCAATAATGAGAATCATTGATTGGCTGCCTCCTGCACGCCCCTTACTGGGGATTGAGCCTGCAACCTGGGCATGTGCCCTTGACCAAATCGAACCTGGGACCCTTCAGTCTGCAGGTTGACACTCTATCCATTGAGCCAAACCGGGTCGGGCCAAATTTTCTTTTTCAAAACCTCATTATGGTTGTCCTTTGGAGGATTGGTGGGAGGGGTGGCAATCTACCACTAAAGAGGAGCTAACACTAGCACAATCAAGAGATGATATAGCCAAGTGGTGGTGCATAGGGAAGTTAACTTAGTTCAGGTGTAGCTAGATTTTTTTTTTAATCCGTACCCGAGGATATGCTTATTGACTCTAGAGAGGGGGAGGAAGAGAGGGAAACACATGGATGTGAGAAAAACATTGGTTGTCTTCTCTGAGTGTCCTGACCTGAAACCTAGATATGTGTCCTGATTGGAATCAAACCAGCAACCTTGCATTACTCAAGGCGATGCTCCAACCCAGCCACACCAGCCAGGGCCTAGATCAGTGATGGGCAACCTTTTGAGCTTGGCATGTCAAACTTCGCCAAAAAACTGAGCATAACTCGGGTAGTGTGTCACTTTGAGGAAAAAACATTATTTCGCAAATGTTTCATCCTCAGGAGCAGCAAATGTTTCATCCTCAGGAGCAGCAAATGTTTCATCCTCGGCATGCGGCCGCCTCAATGGCCGCGTGTCATCAGAAATGGCTACGCGTGTCAGTGCTGACACGCGTGTCATAGGTTCGCCATCACTGGCCTAGATGTATGTGGGGTTTTTTTGTTAATCCTCACTCAAGGATATTTTCCATTGATTTTTAGAGAGAGGAGACAGAGAAACATCCATGTGAAAAAGACACATCAATTGCCTCCCACATGTGCCCCCAACTGGGGCCGGGGATCAAGTTTGCAACCGAGGTATGTGCCCTTGACCGGAATAGAACCCAGGACCCCTCAGTCTGAGGGCTGATGCACTATCCACTGACCCAAACTGGCTTAGGGCAATCCTACCTAATAAAACAGTAATATGCAAATTGACCACACCTTCGCTACGCCCAAGCCACGCCCACCAGCCAAGCCACGCCCCCAGCCAATCAGAGCGAGTATGCAAATAAACCCAACCAAGATGGGTAATTTGCATACATAGGCACCCTGAGCTGACCCCCTTCCATCAGAGGCGGGGAGCTGGGTGTCCACTCTGGCTCCAGGCCAAAAGCCCCCACCGGGGGCTTTTGAACTGGTGCACGAGCGGACCCCCTGCCATCGGAGGTGGGGAGCTGGGACTGGCAGGCGCTGACTCAAGCCAAGCCCGGCAGCGCCCGCCTCAGCAGGCGGAACCCAAGCCACCCCCCGATTGGGGACCGGGACTGGCAGGTGCTGGCTCAAGCCAAGCCCGCAGTGCCAGCAAAGGCAGGCGGAACCCAAGCCTGCGATTGGAGGGGCGGGGCAGGGCGGTGGCGGCGGGGGGGGGGGACTTCCCAAGCCTAAAGCCTGGGGCTTGGGAAGGGGCTGAGCCTGCGACCAAACGCAGACCATCCAGAAGTTAGTGCTGGGTTGCCCAGCTGCAGCCTGTCAACCCAGCATTGACTGCCCAGGTGGCTGAGACCCAGAAAGTGTGTCAGGGTCTGATCTGCAGCCTCAGTGGAAGCTGTTGATCAGTGTATTACCTCTCTCTTTCTCTCCCTCTTTCTTTCTGATCTTCACCAGCAGCCAGGCTTTTCTTTCTCTCCCCACCTCGAGGGGGCTGCTGTTAAGCCCCGCCTCTTTGATCAGGCCCAGAGATAGGCCTGGAGATGCTGACTGGCATAGGAACCAACCAATCAGAAACAAAGGTGGGTGCTATGGGGAGCCAATGGCTACCTAGCAGGCGGAGCTTTTGACGCTGACTGGCATAGGAACTGGCCAATCAGAGCCAAAGGTGGGTGCTGTGGGGAGCCAATGGCTGTCTACGAGGTGGAGCTTTTGACACTGACTGGCATAGGAACCGAACAATGAGAACCAAATCTGGGTGCTGTGAGGAGCCAATGTCTGCCTAGGAGGTGAAGCTTTTGATGCTGACATAGGAACGGACCAATCAAAATCAAATTGGCCAGCAGAGGAGGGCAGTTGGGGGCGACATCAGGCCTGCAGGAGAGGGCAGTTAGGGGTGATCAGGTTGGCAGGCAGAAGCAGTTAGGGGCAATCAGACAGGCAGGCAGGTGAGCAGTTAGGAGCCAGTGGTCCCGGATTGTGAGAGGGATGTCTGACTGCCGGTTTAGGCCCGATCCCTGGGATTAGGCCTAAAATGGCAGTCGGACATCCCGCAAGGGGTCCGCAATTGGAAAGGGTGCAGGCTGAGTTGAGGGAACCCCCCCTCCGAGCACGAATTTCGTGCACCAGGCCTCTAGTCTACATATATAAAAGCCTAAGTGACCAAATGGTTGCTATGTTGTGCACTGAACACCAAGGGCCAGATGCTTAACACAGGAACTGCCCCCTGGTGGTCAGTGTACTTCCCCAGCCAACCTCCATGGCCCCTCTCTCCGGCCAACCTCCCGCGACCATGATTGGCCCCGATCGCCGGCCAAGCCGAGGTACCCCACCCATACAAGAATGTGTGCACCAGGCCTCTTTTCGTATATAATAAAAGCCTAATATGCAAATTGTTCCCTCGACTGCTCGTTATGATGTGTGCTGACCACCAGGGGTGGCATGGAACATGGCGGGCATTGATGATGCAGCACTGGCAGTAGGCCCCAATGGGCCCTGACAAGAGTGGGACTGTGGTGGGATGGTGGAGCAGGTGAGTGGGCGGCGCCAGGCCAAGGCGGGTATGAGTAGGGGTCCAATTGTCCTGCAGATGGTGAGCAGCGGCAGTGACGGGGAGCGGTGCCAGCTCCCAGGCACTGAGGGAGCCAGGTGGGGAGCAGGGGGCTCTGCCCCAATCCCTGACTCCACAGGCGGGATGGTTGAGCAGGTGAGGGGGCGGCACCAGGCTAAGGTGAGGTGCCAGGTGGGGCTGCGAGGCTGGTGGTGCGAGCTGGGGCACTGGTGGGGTCCCTCTGCCTGGCCTGCAGGATTGGGCCACAACTGGCTCTCCAACATCCCTCGAGGGGTCCTGGACTGCAAGAGGGAGCAGGCCTGGCCAAGGGACCCCACCAGTGTACGATTGGGGACAGGGACAGACACGGGAGGTTGGCCAGCCAGGGAGGGACCGTGGGAGTACTCCAGGGCATGCTGAGTCCCGATCAGCCAGACCCCATCAGCAAGCTAACCTACTGGTCGGAGCATCTGCCACCTGGTGATCAGTGCATGTCATAGCGACTGGTCGACTGTCCCCTGGTGGTCAGTGCACATCATAGTGAGTGGTTGAGGGTCCTTAGCATATCATTAGCATAATACACTTTGATTGGTTGAACTGCTGATCGGACCCTTAGCATATTAGGATTTTATTATATAGGATAGCAGGTGCTTTCCATTTTATACTACACTAGAGGCCCAGTGCATGAAATTCATGCACGGAAGGGGGGGTGTCCCTCAGCTTGGCCTGCACCCTCTCCAATCTGGGACCCCTTGGGGGATGTCCTACTGCCGGTTTAGGCCTGATCCCTGTGGGATCCCTGTGGGATCGGGCCTAAACAGGCAGTCGGACATCCCTCTTATAATCCGGGACTGCTGGCTCCTAACTGCTCGCCTGCCTGCCTGTGTGATTGCCTCTAACCGCTTCTGCCTGCCAGCCTGATCGCCCCCAACTGCCCTCCCCTGCTGGCCTGATCTTGCCCCCAACTGTCCTTCCCTGCCGTCCTAGTCACCTCATCTGCCCTCCTTGCCGGCCCGGCTGCCCCCAACTACCCTCTCCTGCCGGCCCCATCACCCCCAACTGCCCTCCCCTGCCGGCCAGATCGCCCACAACTGCCCTCCCCTGCCGGCCATCTTGTGATGATGTCACATGAGGGCGTGATGCCACCTAGGCTTTTATTATATAGGATAAAGAATTATTTCTCTTTAAAAATAAGTTTAAAATGTTGAAAACTGATTTGCTGTATGCTTTTGAGTTGCAAAATTTGATTCTGGCCGAAACCGGTTTGGCTCAGTGGATAGAGTGTCGGCCTGCGGACTGAAAGGTCCCAGGTTCGATTCCGGTCAGGGGCATGTACCTTGGTTGCGGACACATCCCCAGTGGGGGGTGTGCAAGAGGCAGCTGATCGATGTTTCTCTATCATCGATGTTTCTAACTCTCCCTCTCTCTTCCTCTCTGTAAAAAAATCAATAAAATATATTTTTTAAAAAATTTTGATTCTGTAAGCAAAGGTGAAACCTCTGGCAACAAACTACCAGAAAATTAATGCTATATTGAATCATCCTGGGGTTGTTGTTAAATGTGGGTAGATCTGCCTCAATATATTTCCTTTAAATCAAAAGTCTGTTCTTATGCAGCTATTTTCTTTAACCTCTGGATTTACCATTTAGGTAGCCTTTTAATAAAAAAAATGCTTGAACTTGACATAAAATTAGCCTGGCTGGTTTTAAAAGGATTTTTTCCCCAAATTATAGGCTCAACTCTAGAAAAATATGTAGATATACTAGTAGATGTGTGACAAAATAAAGGGTGTACACTTCTCTTTTCATTTTTCAAAGGCATAATATACTAGTATCATGCTGGTAAGTGGGCAAGGTCTGGAGTCCCAAACTATTTGGATTAAGATTGTTGCCTTGGGTACTTATTATCCATGAATTTGAAGAATTTACTTAAACCCTTGTAAAAAAAGGTATTAAAAACTAGGGGTAGCCTTAGAATCTCTTAATATTAGCCACACTATCAACTCTTATGCCACCTAAAACATGTTTAAAAAGTCAACTACTTTGAGTATTAACTAATATAACATTTATGGAAGGTGTAATATCAAAATTATAAGTGCACAGGCTCTGTTAATGAATAAATCTAAAGTAATTTGAGCAGTGTTTCGTACAGAGTAAATGCTCAATAAATACTACCTGTTATAATCTTCACTTGTGTGGACACATGTATAGCAAGCATGTCAAACTCAGGCTAACACAGGCCAAATAAACAAGGTTTAAGTTTATATGGGCCACAAAAAAACAAAAGCTCAATTTTCATAGAAACGTAGGTTTAATAGAGACATGCTGAATACAAAGGGCTAAAATGAAGGAGTAATCGTTAAAATAATAGAACATAAAAATTGGTATTTTTTTCTTGAACATTAACTTACCAGATGTTGAATAACTGCACAAATTAATAAGTGTAACGCACATAAACCTATTTTTCTTGTTCTCTGAAAGCGAAGTATTTCCTGTTGCACACACCGAACAAGACTAATGACATGGCAATCAGCTGCTAAAACACTCGCTGCTAGTATTAATGGAGAGAAATGGAGCGCCTGTGCATAAGGCACGTAAGGAAAATGAATGCAATATGATTATAGTAACCAGTCATTAGCGAACGTTGTAGTTCGTTGATAATTATTCATAACAGGATATTGTAAAAATTAAGTTACAAAATTTTTATTAAAACGTTTCTACATACCATTATATTGGTTGGGCCACAAAAATATTCGTTGTGGGGCGCATGCGGCCCATGGGCTGCAAGTTAGACATGCTTGATGTACAGACATAAAGGCAACTATATTTTTAACATTCTGCAACCTACCTTTCACACAATAAATGTCATGGACAACTTTCCATACCAGCCCATTAGCAAATGGATTTCATTGGGTTTTAACATTTGCATATGATTCCATTATGTGAATATATCAGAATTTAACCTTTTTTATTTTTATTTTATTGATTTTTTACAGAGAGGAAGGAAGAGGGATAGTTAGAAATATCGATGAGAGAGAAACATCGACCAGCTGCCTCCTGCACACTCCCTACTTGGGGATGTGCCCGCAACCAAGGTACATGCCCTTGACCGGAATCGAACCTGGGACCCTTGAGTCCGCAGGCCGACGCTCTATCCACTGAGCCAAACCGGTTAGAGCAGAATTTAACCATTCTTAACTTGGATCCTTATATCGATATTGATATTTATGTAGCAGTGACTCCTAAAGTGTGACAACGAGCTTGTGCACTTACAATTTTGATACTACACCTTCCATAAATGTTATACTAGTTGATACAAGTAGTTGACTTAAAATTGAAAAAAAAAAAATTTGAGAGAGGAAGGAGGTGGAAAGAGATAGAAGATCAATAATGAGAATCATTGATTGGCTGCCTCCTGCACACCCCCTACTGGGGATTGAGCTCACAACCCCAGGCATGTGTCCTTGACCCAGGACCTTTTAGTTCATAGGCCGACGCTCTATCCACTGAGCCAAACCAGCTAGGGCAGTAGTTGACTTTTTAAACATGCTTTAGGTGATATAAGAGTTGATAGTGTGGCTGATATTAAGAGATTCTAAGTCTACTATACTAAAATTTCATACCAGTTAGCATTGTCTATATGTTGAATAAAAGTAGTTTCAAAATTCCATGTAATTATAAGAATAAAATTGCATATTGAAGGTCCCCTGAGTTGTAAACTTTTGAAAAAACGTGGGTTTTTTTTATTGATTTTAGAGGGAATAGAGGATAGAAACATCCATCAGCTGCCTCCTGCACACCCCCTCTGGGGATTGAGCTCAGAACCTGGTCATGTACCCTGACTGGGAATCAAACCAGCGGCCTATTGGTTAATGGGTCTATGCTCAACCACAGAGCAACACTGGCTGGGCTGAGTTGTAAACTTTAGAGTTCCTTAATTAAAAACCGATCTTTTTTTTTTTTAATTGATTTCAGATAGGGAAGGAGATAGAAACATCAATGATGAGAATCACTGATCAGCTGCCTCCTGCTCAAACCACATTGGGGATCCAGCCTACAACCTGGGCATGTACTTTGACCTAAATCAAATCATGACCTCCTGGTTCATAGGTTGATCCTCAACCACTGAGCCATGCCAGCTGGGCCATCTTAATTATTTTAAGCCCAAGATCTAGCATAGTACTTGGGAGTGGAGTGTTTCAGTAAGTGTATGTTAAATAAAATCTCTTGATTTATTGCATTAGTCACACCATAAAACTACACAGCTGTTGTTCCTCTGCACTTACAATATTTAATCCCAAGGAAGTCTGTTAAGGCCTAATTTTTTACTTGAAAAAAACTCCTTTCCTTTTATCTTAATCAAGGGGAAGCATCTGTTCTTTATTATAGTATTAAAATCTCTGTATTTAACTTAGCCAACATTTAATTAAATATAAAAGGATCTTAAATGCTTTATCTATTTCAGATAGGAAGGATTCCCTGCAATAGTTGTGTCGTTATTATAGTTATTATATGTAGGTCACTATTTCCTTACCAGAAACTGGCTCACAGACATAGTGTAAGGTTGGCCCCAAAAGTAAAATGGAATTGGCATAAATTTAAAGGGGATGCCTCTTGGCGTGCTCTCATTCTCAGGAGCATGCCCAAGTCTTTCCCTTACCCCTCTTCTCCCTCCCCCTCCAGGCATGTTACCTTTGTCTTTCTTCTAAACTCCAAGGGCCCTTCTTCTGTCTTTGGGATGTTTTCTGAGCCTACGCAGCTCAGCTGGCTCACTTGTACTACCTCTATAACTTTCTAAATAAACGTTCTCTTTCAATTTGAAAATAAATACGATGTCTCTTTCTTCAAATGGCTGCCTGTTCACTTGGACAACAAAAACCACAACTCAGGTATCTGGAGTCTACCTTAGCACAGGTCTGTGTATAGGTTCCTTTTCCCATCCTCCTAATTTACTGCATTGTTTATTAGAAATTACCCATTCCAAGGAACAACACAGTGAAATTTCAGTACATTCTCAGCCCATGCTGCTTTATTGCCAAAAAAATATATACATACACACACAGGTGCAGAGTTTCCAATTCTTAACGCAGTTCCTTTTTACATAAAATCTTTAGAAAACAATAAATCTTTTCTAAAATCCCAAAGATGCATAGATTAAAAAGCAAGCTGCTTTTTTAATACTTTAAACATTCAATGAAATTCTTTTAACATTATCGCCTATATCACTGGTACAATGAAGATACAGAATAGCAAGTAAAAACAATGAGCAACAACTGTACTTAAAAGGACAGACAGGTAGCACATAAAACCCTATGTAAAGGGTACTCTAATGTGATTCTTAGTGATGGGTGATTTTAAGGTAAGCGCCAAGATGATTACTATTGTTTAAGGACTGATGATAATGTATTGCCAGAATATCTTTTTTGTCCCTGGAAGAAAAATATATTTGAATTGATGGCATGGCAGACCATCACCACAAGACAAAATCTTTTGGAAATTGTTAGTAACCCTAAAATATCTATTCTGATTTAAAAGGGAGGCTTAGGAGTATGGGTTCCTGGAGAAATCTATGATATTTGTTTTTCTAATAACTTTTAATATGCGTTAGTGGAATAATGGGAACAGAGTTTAGAGAAACTCCATAAATCTTCATTGGTTGATAGGCATGTTATTAATAAGTGGCAAAGAGAAAATTTACATATGGGATATGATATCTTACTTCCTATATTTGAGTGGAAACCAAACACTGTGATGACCATACTCTAATTCCGTTGTAAACTACTGAAAAGTTACCATTACATTTAAACATTTCCAAAGGTATCTGGAGGGAAATCCCATAGCAAAGTGTCTATCTAGTCTAATCCTATTTAGGCCTCTTAAGATATAATTACTCCCATTTACATTATTCATCATAATCACTTGGACTTATAAGGATTATTCCAAAATTAGGAATTGTCTAAAAATTTTAAGCTACTACAATAAACATAAAAGTAAAAACTTGCTCCTGTTTACGTGGCATCAAAAGCTTTAGGCAAATTATGCAGCCTGACCAAAGCATCAATAAAAAACTCTGGCTATTAAAAAAAATAACAAAATAATGTTAATGTAATACAGTAACGAAAGAGAAACCAAACCACAGATATGTTAATATTTTCAGGACTATTTCCACAAAATGCAAGTTTCTTTTGCTGCTGGGATCCTTTATGACCAATCAATACCAGTACAATCCAGAAGAGTTGCCTAGTTATCTGAAAATCCTGAAACATTTAAAATATGTGCAATTGCCTCTATTCACTGCCAGATACTAGTAATGAGATGCAGATTTAAGCCACATAAACTTTACCAGACAAACCCTGTATCTACTTGTTTTTAACTCCACACTATTCCCTATCCTTTTTGAAACTCTGCACCTTTTCTGATTATAACCATAGCAGCTTATTTATTTCACATGCTTAGTTTGTGCCTTTTGTATTGTTTTTAAACATGCTTGGGGACTAATGGAATCAGGCAAGAGGTTAGAGGGTGATGAGCACTGTTATGCTCTATTCCTGACAGTTTGTCTTATGGTTGCCCCTGTTTATCGTCTAACTTCCATTTTCAATGGAAGTAAGATCATCTTTAGTTAGAAAATGTAAACTAATAATCCAAACAATAAATTCAAGCTATTGGTTTAAGTCTCTATTGCTTCATTAATAAATGCATATATATAATTACTACTAACCACTTAATACTAGACATTTTCAAACATGCATTAAAATATTAGTACTCTAAAATCAGAGTTATGGGTCTGCCACTATTGCTTGCACTTTCATCCAGACTCAGTTTTAATAAACATGCAGAGTAAACCCCTTGATTTAGAAGAATTAGAATAGCAAAGATACATGCAAAGTTTCAACCAAAAATGGGGATAAAGTGATTGCTTAGAAATGCAGGCAGATGTTCCACATCTATTACAATGCTACTTCAGAATCCAGGTACAAAAGTCACACACTCAAGTTAAAATTAGGACTACTATTCAGTTATAAAGGCTTAAGTGCAAATCCTGGTCCTTCTGGGTAGAGAATGATGCAAAGCCTCTGGGAAAAGAAAGAGAACTGAGAGATGTACAGTCTTCTGGAGCAGTTTTCTTGGCCATTTGTTAACTGCTATAGAATAGAGGAGCATAGTGGTTTAGGGATGGTGAAAATGCTCTTAGAATTTTATTTTTTTCTTTCTGATTCACATTAAGAGCATTACCTCCACAGCTCCCAGGGGAAAGGAGTTTAATAATAGCAGAGCTAATATAATGTAAACTCAAAATCAATGCCCTGAAATTTAGCATAGCCCTCTGCTTTTGAAAACTGTTGATCAAGGGATCCTTCCAAATATGGTATGACTAAATAGCCAAGCAATGTTCTGAATAAACTATAAGTAATTTGCTTGCACCAGCAGCACCATGATAATGTAAACTCCTGGAGGCCAAGGGTTTCTTCATATTTTGCATATCACAGGTACACTAAAAGTAAACATGAGATCACAACACTGAAAACTAATTAACTGCGTACTTTGAAACTACAAAAACTTGTAGCACATTTTAGCATTTGGAACTATTAACGTGGCTGTTAAGGGTAATCTTTAATTGTTCTAAGTAACTGCTGACATCACAGTAATACACCTATGTCTCATGATCATGCAGATGTCTGAATATTGCTTGGTTATTCCAATGTCTTTAACACCAACTGATGGTCTAGGACATTTAAAAGGGAGCTATAATAAATTTAGTATAGCCTCCCTATCCTTTGGAGTTGCCATGTAAGAATTAAATATTCAAGAGGCACTGTATTTGTTGATCTTCTCCATTTATCTTTTAGTTATTTTTCCATTTGGAAAACAAGGGAACATAGACCACATCTTTTCAGGGATCTTCAAAGTGCTAAATGGCCAAGATGACATGAGGTAAAAGGGAGTAAGAGTCACCTTCATTCTACTCTTCTATCCTAATGTGAACTGCATGATTCCTCATCAAGAAACTAGTTTGCTGGGTTCTTGTTAAAGTAAGTAGTCACAGACTATTGGCCTCGAACATCTACTTTAGACAAGGTTTAAAAAAAAACCAAAACCAACATACTGCCTCTGGCTATTTCCTTTAATCCTTTTGCTTTATACCTTTAAATCTTAACTCCCTAAACTAACCATAGGCATGAGGTTTCCAGCTATCCAAGTTCTTATTAACCCTAAATACATATACACAACGAAGTTTTCCTTTTTAAAAATGCACCCAGGAAACTAATGGAGAAAGATAAGGTGACAAAGCAAAAAGTATGCTATTAGTGTGATGCTAAAAAACACATCATAAGCCTTCCTGGCCCACAGGCAAGGAAGGCTATCCTAGGCCAACAGGCAGGGCCCCAGGGCGGGAATGGGGAGCGGGTGTGAAGGCTCAGGAAGTCCGTGACTACCTCAGGACACAGCTCGATGGCACAGCCTTGGAAGGAGGCCAAGAACAAAGAGTTCCATGCCCCGTTGGAGGATCAGGCTAAGAAAAACCATTACTTGGGAGGCAAAGATAAACTCTCCCCAGGAGATAGTCCAGTAGTTGTTAACGAGGGTGGAGACAGTCCTTCAAACCTACATGACAGAGCAGTGGGGGAGGCAATAGCGAAAATGCTGGACAAATATAAAGGTGGCATGGAAAGGCCTCTTCTTACAAAGAGAAGAAAACTCATCATGGAAGCCAATGCTCGCCTGGAAACTATTACCCAGAAGCATGGAGACGGCTACAGGAAGGGGCAGGAGCCAATGGAGAAGCTTTATGATAAATATGAAGAGCAATTAGAGACTTTGTTTCAAAGCTGGAGAGAGCTCTGCAGAACATCAAGTTAGAAGAGCAAAAACTGAAGAAGTTGTTTCTCAAGCTACAAAAGTGTTCCCCAAAAGCTAGAAATATCCTAAACCAGAGCCTGCAAATATTAAAGGTGCACGTGTCCAGTTCATACAGGATATGGCATGCTTAAAGATAAATAAAGAACAGCATGTTGCCAATGAAACAAAAGAATTTAAAGATGAATTGGCCCAATTGCACAAAAAGCTCGTGAATGATGCTCAACTGCAAGATCTGGCCATTATTCAATACTCTGTTAACCAGCTAGGTGAGGACTCCGAAGAGAGAACTGGAACTTAAGTTACATGATACAAGTATCACATTAGCTATGTTAGCGTGGTTTAAAATTTTCTAGTTGAAATCAGTACATCTTGTTTACCATCAGCTTGTTTAAGTGCAAGAATCCTTGTCTGTTAAGCACTGAATGAATCCTAAACAGTTATGTGGGTAGCAGCAGTTCCACAGTTAGATGTCCGAAGCTTGCAACCCTTTGGTAGCAATGGAGGTTTCTTTGTCCCTAACACTGTCAATTAACCATCAGCAATAAGTCGACATAATGTTAGGTTTTGGCCCCAGCAAATCTGTATCAATCCCCAAAGGTAGAAAGAGGGAGTATTGAATGTTGCATTGTTCTTATTTAAGCAAAAATAAAAATAAAGCATACAACAACAACAACAAAAAACATCATAAGCAAGATCCCCACATGATAGCTTCAGTGGGATTTCTTCATCAGTTAAGAGTACATTTGTTTCCAGGTTAAGCAGTAGAAATAGTTCATTCAATGGCTCAACCCTCTGTTATAGAAAACAAATAGTATCTTTAACCTTTAATTTACATAAAAGTTGCTATTTCTCGCTGATATATTCATATACACTCATAGTTTTTAAAAGTACCTTCTGTATGCTCTTTACCTAGCATCTTTTTCCTTTTATACAACTCTTGACCACAGAGCCTCACAAACTCTAGTAATACTTATTCTACTGTACAACCTTGCTAATCTAGCTTACTATACGTGCTAAAATTGTTATTGCTAAAATTCTACCTCTTGAAATTATTAGTTCGTTTTATGGCTTTTTGTTTTTTTTTTTGCAATAGGAAATATTCTTTCCTATATACTGTGCTATTTTGCATTCGTTACCTTTTCAGAGGTATTAAAAAAGTATTTAAATACTTTTCAGAAATGGATTCTCGCAGGCACTAAACTACTTGAACTGAGAGTACAACTACTTAAAGTACACTATGAGCATCTAAACCCGGGTCCCTGGAGATCTGCTGCAGAAGAGTCTATTTGTCTAAGCTTGCTTCTACATCAGACACCACATTAAACTAGTTTTGCATTTCCTATCATGCTAACTGTAGAACCTATGAATAAATCCTGGACTCTCCTAAGAGATTTAAAAATCACCTCAGAAAACTGCCATTTCCAAGTTCTCAAGGCAGCTTTTAGAGGTAGAAATTTTTTTTTCTACAAGACACTATCTTATGCTTTCAGGACAAAAATAACTTTTATGTCTACAAGGAAAGTAGAAAAGTGAAAGCTGTCTGAGGAGGCTTACTATAACCAAGCAAAAGTTAGTTATTACATGGCAACTTAGGTAGGCTCTATTGGCTACATTTCCAATTCCATGAAAAGGTCTAGAATCTTAATACACAATTCAGCAAACTTGGAAATAGGAAAAGCCCATGACAAATTAATCTAGGACACTCTAAAACTACTGACACATGGCATGCTGCAGACAGGAAGTATAAGTAGGCTGCAGATTAGAAAAGCACTCAAGCAACAAACATAGCATCTCAGGAAGACGTGCAAAATAATTTCCTGATGCAAAAGGAATGGGAAAATTATAAACCTAAAAGACATAAAATGTGAAAAAAGCGTAAGAACAATCTCACCTAAAACCGAGCAAAGCAGAATCATGAAATGGGGCCACATTTTGATTTGAGGTTTCATAAGACACAAAGGCAACTGGTTTCCAGCTACCTCATGAAAAGCTTAAATATCCTCAAACACAGTATTTCACATAGTGACCCCACATTACTATTCATAAATGAGTCTTTTTGGCCTAATCTCCTCTCTCCAGGGAGAATATCATGGATACAGAAACTTATGAAAGAGAAGTTCTAAATTTTTCACTTTTTACACTATTGGTTATTATAATAATTCATCCTGAAGTTTAAATTGTTACTAGGCTCATGCACTAACCCCTAACATGGCACTACAATATGCTACCAAGCACTAATGCTTACAAAACTATACACATCTCAAAATGGAAGACATTGGTGATTTTGTTGTTCTGAAACAACTTGTAACATTTGTCCACAAGTATTAAAATATACATATATATATATTTCTATTGCACATATCCCGTTTTAAACTAAAACAACAACAACAAAAAAACAACTGCCAGCTAAAATGGATGCACAAAGGAAAGCAAGCAGGCACAACTATCGATTGAGGCATAGTCCTGCCGAAAATGAAAACTTTTGTCATCAAGAAGAGGACCAAACCAGGAAAAAGCAATGTAGATGTATTAAATAAACATTGGGCAAGTACAACTGGAATATACGCGTTTTGTTAAATGCTATCTGCTGACAAGATGCAGAAACAAATGAAAGAACATTAAACAGTACTTTCCTTAGCTTCGAAATGAAAAAAACATAAAGCAACTAAGTTGAGTCTGATACATATTTTAAACAAGTGGGCCAGAGATGTTTTCACTGGTTCTAATAGTACAGGGTTCCTTTTTTCTAGCCAAATAATTCCACCTAAAAAGTTGCCAAAAGGACACCAGGGAGATGGGTAATAGACAACTGAAGATACAAATTCTCCATTTGATATTCTCAAAATACCAACAGGACCCAAATATGTAAATTCCATTCTGCCATTAATAATTCCAAAATATTAGGAATCAGGAAGTGGCTGGGAAGTTACATAGAGAAAAATTTGAACTACCTTGATCCAAAGTTACTTCTATGCTTTACCACTCAGTAATTGCCCTCAATTAAGGAAAATTACATTTTATCTATATAATTATTTTTACTTAAAAAGTTTTCTTATGCCAATTCAGATTGGTTGACCAATTCAACTAATTATCAAGGGTGCTCAACATTTCCATTCTGGGCCAGTCCTATCACTCTCAAATTTTGGTAAATCTGCCCGTTTTCAGCATAACAACATGTATGGCCCTGGGCAAGCAGTCCCTAAATCACAGACATGATCTAGGATCATTTGTTCCTAAGAGGCTTTAAATTCTTTCTCAAATAACAAAGACCCATAATGGTTTCATTCTTCTCATGTCAAGACCTGACAATTCATACACTGTTCCTCTGCTGATTTTGAAGCAAGAACAGCTTTATACTATAGTCTATTCATCATATAGTGTAAGTTTTAAGGAAAAGGAAGATCCATATTTCTTATTGGAACTATTTTTCTTGTTTGAGGTTTTTTTCAGACCTGAATTTCTTCTAAATTTATACTGATCCAAACACATTTGGGAACATTGCTTCTAAGGCCCATTCTCTGATGAAAATGGGGAAGTTACCTGAGTCCCAGTATTTTCAGCCTAACATTACAGCTATCATCTAGAAAAAGCAATAAAGGAAAGTTATTTATACTTCTACAAAAAATAGAGCTATAGAATGTAAAACGCCATAAAGCCAGGTGGATGTATAAGGCTTTTTCTGCTTCATTTTCTTAGGAGAAGGGAGTTATATGAAAATTTTCTCATCTCCTTCCCCCCAATTCCTCCATGTCCAAAGTTGAAGGCAGGTCATATTGTATGGTCCATCACATCTTCTGAACAGAAAATCTATTTAAGTCACTTTTCTTCCAGCCTTAGCAATAGGGAAAAAGTCCCAAGTGCTATATAAAACTCCACAAAAAAGAATGAAATAATTTGTAATACAGCAGCCTCTCATCCCAGGGAGGAGAAAAGGGTTCCAACACTGGACTCAAAGCTTTTGTTTCCTTTACCAACCTTCACTAAACCCAAGCATGCATTCATTGGGTTAGCACAATATGGTCCTTCCTTAGAAGAAAAAAAAAATTAAAAGAAAATACCAAATGTCCAAAGACTTATGAGAAAGAACAGGCTCCTTCTCTTGGAGAAAAATCCCTCTTCTCATAAAAAAAATGGATTTACATGTTAAAATATATATTTATACAGAGACTGTGATGGCTTATTCATATATGAAATTAACTTTGTGGATATTCTGTTTTTATGCTTCTTTATCACATCAAAGGTTTCACTGCAAAGCTGGACCTTTGTTCTTATCCAGTTCATCTATGTCACAGGATAAGCCAGGATTTATAGATATAGATATATATATGCATCTCTTTCATTTCAAATTACAACACATCTGAAATTTACTGCTGCAGTCTCGACTGTTTTTGATAGTGGCTAAAATGGGAAGACATTAAAAAAACCAAACAAACCCTGATGTCACACCTACACTTGCTATTTAGATAGTCTTCTTCCTGGGAATAAAAGGTAAAGAATTCACAAATACCACCATCTAAGCACCAGTTTCAAATTAAACATCACCCTTCAGCTTGCAAAATAATTTCTTCACAAGTAAGCAATTGGCAGAAGAAACATGTCAGTTGTTCTTTCTTCCTGGAGAAGTTGGCAGGATGACTGCATCCTAGGAGCTTCTCTGTGTTAAATTTGAGAGGTGGGAAGAAAAAGAAAAGCAGTCTTTTGCAATCCAAATCATGGAGGTCAAGTGTAGAGGGATATCCGCATTTCAAGATTACGGAAGTGGTTGGATAGAAGAAGCAGGACTCCCCACTCCAGAAGACAACACAGAAATACCTAGAAATACAAATAAAAACAGAAAGATTAAGACAGGTACGTCTGTATAAGGTTACTTTTAAAAATAGTATTTAACACAGAGAGAGAAAACAATATTTTAAATTATACACTGTCTAAAAGAAAATGTCCAACCATAACACCAAATTCAGTATCACCACCAGAAAAGGAGTAGCCAGAAAAAAATATGTAAGTATGATACAAAAAAAGCAAGATTTATACAAAAAGTTATATAAAATGATATAAACACATTAATTTCCTCTTATGCAAGTAGAGTAATATACTCCAAGTTTTTACAGCCATAAAATTATTTTATATAAAACATTTGTTTAAAAACAGTATTGTACTCCAAATTTGATGTCTACTCAATTCTCAAAATTGTATGAATCATCTTATTTTGTATTATCTTGAACTATATAAGACCAACTTGAACAATAAGTTTTATAAAATATAACTACATAAAATAATATGTACTGTATGTATCATGATCGCCAAATGCAAGCATGTAAAAACATTAGCAGTTCATCACTGCTAAATACTCATTAAATTGCAAATCTCTGCAAATGTCAGACAAAAAAGAACAAATATTTGTATAATTCCACTTAAATGAGGTACCTAGAATATGCAAATACATATAGACAGAGAGTGGAATAGAGGTTACTAGGGCTGGGAGAAGTGGAATGGGGAATTATTGATTAGTAGGTACTGATGTTTGGGATAATAAGTTCTAGAAATAGATGGTGGTAATGGCTGCACAACAGTGTGAATGCGCTTATATGCCACTGAATTGTATATTTAAAAACGATTAAAATGATAAATTGTATTTTATGTATACTTTATAATAAAAATGTCAGCCCAGGCCAGTGTGGCTTGGACTACTAGAGTGTGGTTCGTTTATCAGAAAGTTGCAGGCTCAATTCCCAGTCAGGGCAGACAGAATGCAACCAATCAATGTTCTCTTTCACATCAATGTTTGTTTCTCTACTCCCCATACTTCCCCTCTTTTTAACCAATAAGTATATCATCAAGATAGGATTAAAATACATACATAAATAAGTCAGATACATATCAAGAACTTAAAGTACTTTGGCTTACAAAAATGGCCAATAGCAATGAGTCTTCTTAGCCCTCCATTTTAAAAATTTTATTAGCTATCCTGATAGGACTGGCCCTCCATTTGTAGTATGTCATATACAGGGTGTCCCCAAAAAATGTATGCATACTTTGAATAATTATAAAGGCAGTGTTTATTAAAATACATTTCATTTTCAAAATGTAATAGAATCTACAGACATTTTGTGTATACATTTTTGGGGGGATACCATATACACACACACACACACACACACACACACACACACATATATATATATATATATAACACCTCAACTCTAAACTGAATATGAATAACCTCTTTTGGTTGAAGACAGTTCTGATTCAAAACCTATGACAGAATCACATCTGAAGGAAGAGAACTGCAGAATTTGCATTTGTTGCCAAAGTAGCAGAAGGAAAAAATATAGCCGATACACAGGCAGGCCTTTAGAACCCTACTGGCAACAGGGCTAGCCTATGTAATAATAAAGGCTAATATGCAAATCAACTGAACGGTGGAACCACCAGTCTATATGATGTGCACTGACCACCAGGGGGCAGATGCTCAATGCAGGAACTGCCTCCTGGTGGTCAGTGCACTCCCACAAGGGGAGCGCCGCTCAATCAGAAGCTGGGCTCACGGCTGGCAAGCGCAGCGGTGGTGGTGGGAGCCGTTCCCACCTCCACAGCTGTGCTAAGGATGTCCGACTGAGAGCTTAGGCCCGCTCCCCATGGGTAACGGGCCTAAGCCAGCAGTCGGACATCCCCGAAGGGATCCTGGACTGCGAGAGGGTGCAGGCCAGGCTGAGGGACCCCCCCGCCCCGGCCTGTGCACAAATTTCGTGCACCAGGCCTCTAGTCTACATATATAAAACCCTAATATATAAATAGACCTAACGGTGGAACAACCGATCACTATGACGTGCACTGATCACCAGGGGGTGCATGGAACATGGCGGGCATTGGCAGCAGGTGGCAGAGCATGGAACATGGCAGTTATTGGCCGTGGCAGGATGGTGGAGGTGAGCAGGGGTGCCAGACCAAGGCAGGGTGTCTGTCGCTGTCATCTGGGTGAGCCTCTGGTGGTTACTGAAAATTCTTTGCTTCCACGTGCCACGGCCCCACCTGCCGGCCCCAATCACCCCCAAAATCTTCTCCACCTCCCCCTGCTCCTGAGGGGTGATTGGGGCAGCAGCCACCGCTCACACCCACTGTTGGCGCCAGCCCCAATTGCTCTGCACCGTCAGCATGTGGGAGCAGTGGCGGCGGGAGCGGGGCTGGTGGCAGACAGGGGCCCAGGGCCCGGGGCGGGAGCATGGAGGATGGGCCAAGACCAGCCCCTGTGCCCACCGCAGCCTAGCGGCCCACACTTCCTTTCAAGGTGCACGACTTCATACACTGGGGACCTTAGTTTCCTCATATAAGCTAATTCAGACTGATTCAAAGCTTGTACCAGCCACTAGAGTTAGGCAGTTTAATTCTAATGGCAAGATAACTGGCAGTAATGTTGAGAGGAAAAGAAGATATAAGCTAGTTCTTTCCAGAATATATAAACCAAACAAGCCTTCAAAAAGAGTACCTTTTCTTAATTAGAAACCTGTCTAGATTCTTTAAAAAACATTTCTACTTTACATCTTTTGTATCAGCTATTGTCTTGGTAAGAAGACTCTCCCCAGGTATCTGCTATAATGTCCTCACCTGTGCTCCAATACTACTTTCCCAATGAGGTCTATTTTTAGTTCTTATTTAACATTACATTGTTCCCCCATCCTACCCACAGATACACTCCCACCACTTCCCTTTACCCTAGCTCTACTTTTCCTTTTATTCATAGCACAGAACACTAGCAAATCTGTTATATTAGGTACTTACTATGTTTCTCATTTACTGTGCTGTCTAAAATGGAAACTTGTTTTGTTCATGAAGAATCCTAAGTATAGGGTGTGACCATGGTAAGCACTAAATAAAAAGTTGTTGAATGAATGAGAATAGCAGGCCTCTTAAATACACTGACCCAACATGGGTTGAAATTTAAATAGACATAGGTTGCCCTGGCTGGATAGCTCAGTTGGTTCGTGTTGTTCCCATATGCCTAGGTTGCAGGTTCAATCCATGGTCAGGGCACATACAAGAATCAACCAATGAATGCATAAATAAGTGGAACAACCCTAGCTGGTTTGCCTCAGTGGACAGAGCTTCAGCCCAAGCACTGAAAGGTCCCAGGTTCGATTCTGGTCAAGAGCATGTACCTCGATCCCTGACCCTGGTTGGGGCATGTGCAGAAGGCAACCATTGATGTTTCTCTCTTACATTGAGGTTTCCCCTTCCACTCTAAAAATCAATGGAGGAAAAAAAAAAAGAGATCTCAAAATAACAACCTAACTTTATATCTTAAGTAACTAGAAAAAGAATAAACTAAATGGAAAGCTAGCAAGAAGGGGGAAAATTAGAGCAGAGTTAAATGAAATAAAAAAAAAAAGAGAAATTCAACAAAACCAAAAGTTGGTTTTGACAGGGTCATGGGAACCCCAAAATCTGCAGAGTTGAACAGAAATTCAGGTGGCCTGGGAATCCTCCAAAGTGTAACTGGCACTTAAAAGGAGGACAGTGCCCTGCCGACGTGACTCAGTGGTTGAGCGTCAACATATGAACCAGGAGGTAATGGTTCAATTCCTGGTCAAGGCACATGCCCGGGCTATGGGCCTGATCCCCAATGTGGGGTGTTCAGGAGACAGCCAATCAGTGAATCTCTATCATTGATGTTTCTATCTCTCCTCCCTCTCTGAAATCAATAAAAATGAATTTAAAAATAAAAATAAAGGGAGGGCAGCCCAGCCAGTATGGCTCAGCAGTTGAGTGTTGACCCAGGAACCAAGAGGTCACCAATTCGATTCCCGGTCAGGGCATGTGCCTGGGGTTGCAGGTTCAATCTCCAGTAGGGAACATACAGGAGGCAAGGCAGCCAATCGATGCTATTTCTCTTTCATTGATGTGTCTATCTTTCTATCCTTCTCCCTTCCTCTCTCTCTAAAAGAAAAAAAAAATCAATAAAAACCTATCTATAATAATAAAAGGATAATATGCTAATTAGACCAGTCAGCTGAACGACTTTCTGGATGAAGCCACCGTGGCGGGGGCTGAGGCAGAGGCAGTTAGGGGCGATCAGGCGCGATCAGGCAGGCAGGTGAGCGGTTTGGGGCAATGAGGCAGGCAGGCAGAGGGGTTAGGGGCAATGAGGCAGTAAGGCAAGTGGTTAGGGGCTATCAGGCAGGCAAGCAGGCAGGCAAGCAGTTAGGAGCCAGTGGTCCCGGATTGTGAAAGCGATGTTGGACATTCCCCGAGGGGTCCTGGATTGCGAGAGGGTTCAGGCCAGGCTGAGGGATGACCGCCCCGCCCCCATGCACGATTTTCGTGCACCAGGCCTCTAGTTTTAAAATAAATAATCTATAATAATAAAAGCATAATATGCTAATTAGACCGGACCTCCTTTATGGATGAAGCCAGGGCTGCGAGGGAAGCCTGTGCCGTCAGCTGGGGGAAGGAAGGCCTATTCTTGCGCGAATTTCGTGCATTAGGCCTCTAGTAAATAAATCTATATATATAATAAAAGTCCAAGCGACTGTTAAGGTGGAATGACCAGAATGACTGGTCGCTATGATGCGCACTGACCACCAGGGTCAGACACTCAACACAAGAGCTGCGCTGGTCAGCCAGAAGCCAGACTCATGGCTGGCGAGTGCAGTCGCAGTGGCGGGAGAGGCTCCGTGGCAGCGCTAAGGAGCAGCAAGCCGAGCAGTAAGGAGCAGCAAACAGGAGGGCAGTAAGGTGCGAGGGGTCCCAGACTGTGAGAGGGATGTCAAATGCCGGCTTAGGCAGACATCCCCCAAGGGTTCCCAGACTGCGAGAGGGTGCAGGTGGGGCTGAGGGACCACGCCCCGCCACCCCCCCCCCCCCCGCCCCAGTGCATGAATTTCGTGCACTAGGCCTCTAGTAAATAAAAAATTGAGGGCAGCCCTGTCTAGTATGGCTCAGTCTCAGGTATGATACCTGGTCAGGCACATACCTAGGCTGCAGTCCCGGTCCAGGTGAGTTCAGGAAGCAACCTATCAATGTTTCTCTCTCCCTCTCCCCTCTAGAATCAATGAAAAACATACTCTCCAGTGAGGAATAAGTAAATAAAATAAATAAAGCAAGGGCAGTCTTGTTGGGGACCATGCCCTTTAGACTTGTGGGGTGTGCATTAACTTCAAATGATATCAGAAATGTATCAAAGTATACTAGTTGGTGTCAAAATAGTAACCAACAGAAGGAGGAAGAGGAGGAGGAGGAGGAGGAAGAGGAGGAGATAGTGAGTACTTCTGAGGCAAGGTCACAGATGGAGAAGCCATATGTTGTATTACGATGGCACTCAGGCAACCCTGGAAGAGGCTGACACTGGAAAGAACGGAGGTTTTCCATCTCCAACATGAATTTGCCAGCCATGTGAAAGAGCAACCATGGAATTAGATCTGATGACTGCCACCCCAGCCAGTATCTAGACTGCAACCTTGTAAGACACCCTAAGACAGAAACCCCCAACTAAGCTGCTCCCTAATTTCTGACGCACATAAATCTGTGAGATAATAAATGTATAATGTTGTTTTAATCCACTAAATTTCGGGCAATTTGTTATGCATCAATAAATAACTAATACACTTTGCTTCCTCTAAGGACATGGGACTCAAGTACTCTTTTCTCACTTTTCTATGTAAATAGTAAATTTAGAACATCTCACAAAACACAGTGGATATCATTGTCATTCAAATTCCATTTTTAAGTGTCTTATTAAAAAAAAAGTATTGGACTTGTTGGAAAGTTTTTGTTCCCAGATATGGATAGACGCTACTAATGTAAAATTACTGCCTAAGGCAAAAACTTCGCAGTCATTTATCAAATATTTATAGCGTGCTTCTTTCTTTGGATATTTTTATTTCCTTGAAAGATGACAAATGCACATGATAGGAAAAGGTGAAATAGGGTATACAGCTGTTAGTTTGTTTTATGTGCCCCAAGCATGAAAAAGCTGGATGTCTGATTTCTAAAACGGTGAGACAATAAATTTCTGTTGTTTCTATTGGTCACCAACACAGGCATCAAGTTAGGATGAACTAAGGACTATATATCTACTTTGCCCTTGACATATATAAGAGCAACACTACCAACCAGGTGTCTCTTTAACCATTGCCAGGGGGTGGTATATAGTATTTCTTGCATATCATTTTAGATATTCTACGGTTACATAACATCTGTATAAGCAAATTTATTTCTTTCCCACAAATGAAAGCACACTATACACTTGGTTCTGCACCTTTGATTTTCCTCTTTAATGTATATGAGATCATTCCGTATCCAGAATTAAAGCTTCCTTGTGAGTAGGAAGCACCTACATTTATTTACATCAGTTTCCTTAGGTGGATATGTAAATCAATCTTGTGCTATACTAATATCAAGTTGCTATTTCTGTCAACCTGGATTTAAGGTTCTAAATCCAAGCAATAAAGTCCCCCCTCTAAAGGCATATGATAAAGATATCACCTAAAGGGCATTTTGCCCCATCCATTTTTATTCCTTTTCTTTTTTAAAAAAAAAAAAGAATATTTTATTGATATTTTACAGGGAGGAAGGGAGAGGGATAGAGAGTTAGAAACATCGATCAGCTGCCTCCTGCACACCTCCTAGTGGGGATGTGCCCGCAACCAAGGTATATGTCTTTGACAGGAATCGAACCTGGGACCCTTCAGTCCACAGGCCGATGCTCTATCCACTGAGCCAAACCGGTTAGGGCTATTCCTTTTCTTAATACTGAAACTTACAGTTGGAAATTTTTTACTTACCTTTTTTTTCAATATTTTAAAATTATGGTACAATACATGTAATATAAAATTTATCATCTTAACCTGTTTTAAGAGTTCAGTGTTAAGTAAATTCATGTTGTTGTGAAGCCATCACTACCATCCATCTCCAGAACTCTTTTCACCTCACAAAACTGAAACTCCGTTACCCATTAAATAACTCCCTATTTCCCTCCCTGAACCCCCTGGCAACCACCATTCTACTTTCTGTCTCTATGATTTTGACTACTCTAAGTACCTTATGAAAGTGGTTTACAAAATTTTAATCCTTAAAGCAGTTGTACATTGAATGATTTCACACAACACAATCAAGGCATATGACTAAGTAGATGCTATGAGCTAAACTGTGTTCTCCCCAAATTCATGTTGAAATCTTAGGCCCCAGAACCTCAAATGTGACCTTATTTGGAAATAACCATTACACATGTAATTAGTTAAGATGAGGTCCTTATAAAAAGGAGAATTTAGGACACAAACACACAGCAAGAACACTATGTGAAGACTGAATTATAGCCCTGGCCGGGTGCTCAATGGTTAGAGCATTGAGGCTAGGACCGAAGGGTCCACAAGTTAGATTCCTGGTCAAGGGCACGTATCTCAGTTGCAGGCTCGATCCCTGGCCCTAGTCAGGGCGTGTATGTCTGTCTCTCACATCAATGTTTCCCTACCCTCCCTCTCTTCAACTCTCTCTCTCTAGAAAAACAAAAATAAAACACACACACACACCAAAAAAAAAAAAAAAAAAAAGGAAAAAATATTCTTGGGTGAGGATTAAAAAAAACACAAACACATGTGGAGTTATAATGCCACAAACCAAGGAACTACCAAAAGCTAGAAGGCCTGGAACAGATCCTTTCCTAGTGTCTGTTTTCCAAAACTGTGAGATGATAAATTTCTGTTGTTCTAAGTCACTGTTTGTGGTACTTTGTTAGGGCAGCACTAGGAAACTAATACAGTAGGTAAGAACCCTATTTTACAGATAAGGTATTGTCCACTGAGAGTACATATCGCCTCTTGCTCTTTGAGCAACAAACCTACTTCTGCAGTAAATTCAGAAGATATCAACACTTGGCACAGAATAGACTCACACTAGGGAAATAAAGTACTGAAAAGCTTTAGAAATTAATTACAGTATCAATACTTATCTATAATTAAAACGTAAGTGAATATATTCTAAAATGTGCCTAATAACATTTATATTTTATCAGATAAACTCTTTCAATATAATTAAATCATTATTTTTTACCCAGTAAAGATTGGTTTGGGCAAATGATTAAGTCTCTTTTCTTTCTTTTTTTTTTTTACTTAATACATCACTATTACTGAAAATAAAAGGCTGAGCTTGAATATCAATTATTTGTGGTCACTTTTTATGTTCATCTTCTGTTGGAGCCAATAGTTTCTTGTTCCACTTCTATTTTTTTTTTTTTTTCGAGAGGAAGAGAGAGGGATAGAGAGTTAGAAACATCGATGAGAGAGAAACATCTATCAGCTGCCTCTTGCAAACCCCCTACTGGGGATGTGCCCGCAACCAAGGTACATGCCCTTGACCGGAATCGAACCTGGGACCCTTCAGTCCGCAGGCCGACGCTCTATCCACTGAGCCAAACCGGCCTCGGCAATTTTCAAGATGCTTAAACAGTATTGGAAGCATTAACCACTATTACTCACTTGCCAAATCCTGAGTTCAGAATTTTTTCTTTTCAAGATGAATATAAAAGCACCTAAAAGTCAAGGGAAATGTTCTTCCTGTGATAAGAAATAATAAAAAGAAAATTACAGTAAGGATACAGCTCTCACTTGTGCTATATGCATTCTTGTGCAAAATTACTCAAATGAATCAAGCTTTTCTAAAAAACATAAAACATCATCACTATCAAAAACTATCCAGAAGGAATCATCAGAAAGAAGTTACTACTGTCTACCTGCACTGGCATTAATTTGATAAATATGCAAAACGCTTGGAGCAGTGGCTCTCAAGTTATTACGGAACAATGTCCCCTTTAAAGATGATGCTATAGACCAGTGATGGGCAACCTTTTGAGCTTGGTGTGTCAAACTTCGCCAAAAAACTGAGCATAACTCGGGTAGTGTGTCACTTTGAGGAAAAAACTAACTCCAAGATTCTAGTCGCAAATGTTTCATCCTCAGGAGCAGCAAATGTTTCATCCTCAGCATGCGGCCGCGTGTCATCAGAAATGGCTACGCGTGTCAGTGCTGACACGCGTGTCATAGGTTCACCATCACTGCTATAGACTCTCTTCTCCCTACAAAAGACCTTTGCTTTAGTACAGATGACCACTCCCCTCTGAAAGGCAGAGAGGAAGAATGTTCTTCCTTTTCCCTGCTCAGTATCTTTTCTTCTTCTGTGAAAAAAACAAAACAAAACCTACTCCGGACAAAAGCAAAAGAAGGATCTTATTTAAAAGTCCTTTACCTGATATCTTCAGCTCTGCTAAAGCCAGGGCCAGCAAAGAGCATACCAGAAACATTCACTTTTGTATTATGACATGTCATTTGAACTGGACCCAACTAACATGCCACTTTTAAACGAGCTTCACCAATTCATAAACCTAGTAACAGGAACTCTTCCAAGAATTTAACTCAAAGACTGACTGAAGGGTTATAACAATCCAAATGACAATCAAGGGATACCCCATAATGTTAAACAAGAATTGAATACAAAGGCCTGATAGTATTATACTTTGCAACCCCACCACATTACACAAATTACACTAATAATTCCCAAAACTCATCCTCTCTACAAAAAAAAAAAAAAAAGGTAAAAATTGTACACTGAAATCAACAATGAGAATTCCACTGAGATGTAGAGTCGGCCGAGATGAATGCGCCATTAGGGAATCATTAGGTCACACAAGGACAAAGCTGCTTCCCCGGTTCTTTCAAGTTTGAGTTGGCGGTGGGAACGAACGGACGTAGTGAGGGTGGCCGGGGGGCGTGCGCCACAGACTCCGGTTAAAATCCCAGGGGCAACTTGTTAGACCAAATCTCAAGGTCAACGGACCAGGCACACAAAATACTCAGAGCCGCAACAGGCCTGGATGCACGCCGGGGCCTCAGGCAAAACAGTGACTACGAAGCCATGAGGGGGCGGGGGGGGGGGGACTATAAATAAATAAAAAAGGACATATTCTTCGGAAGGTAAGTCGATGGCCAACGCAGCGGCTACCAGACATACATCTGCGTACGCGCAACCATGCCGGGCAGCCAAAGGCATGGTACTGAGGTGGACGGCGGCGGGTCGAGGACCGGGTGGTGATGCGACACACCTGGAAGGCGGGTGCAGTCGCCCTGGGCGGCTCGGGAGGAAACCCACGCCTGGCCGACGCCCGGCAGTGCCGGCTGCGGGCAGGCTCCGTGCGCTCCTGCACCCGCGCCACTTCCTGCTTGTGCCCCATCGCTGGCCTTCTCGGCTTACCTCGCATGAGCCAGCAGAAGCACTGGACCGGCCAGAAGCCGGCCCACCCGGCCCAAAGGCCAGCTCGCCGGCGAACGCCTCAGGCCGCCATCTTGGCTCCTTCAGAAGTCCGCCAACCCTGCGGAGTCCGTTTCCACAAGCCTCCGCACTCGGTACTGATTGGGTAACGACTTGCGCAGGCGCGCTATCCTTCCGTTGTAGGTTGGTTGTAACGTACGTCAATCAATATACGAAGCCGTGAGGGGGTAACTATAAATAAATAAATAAAAAGACACATTCTTCCAAAGGTAAGTCGATGGCCAACGCAGCGGCTGCCAGACATACATCTGCGTACGCGCAACCATGCCGGGCAGCCAAAGGCATGACACTGAGGTGGACGGCGGCGGGTCGAGGACCGGGTGGTGATGCGACACACCTGGAAGGCGGGTGCAGTCGCCCTGGGCATCTCGGGATGAAACCCACGCCTGGCCGACGCCCGGCAGTGCCGGCTGCGGGCAGGCTCCGTGCGCTCCTGCACCCGCGCCACTTCCTGCTTGTCCCCCATCGCTGGCCTTCTCGGCTTACCTCGCATGAGCCAGCAGAAGCACTGGACCGGCCAGAAGCCGGCCCAAAGGCCAGCTCGCCGGCGAACGCCTCAGGCCGCCATCTTGGCTCCTTCAGAAGTCCGCCAACCCTGCGGAGTCCGTTTCCACAAGCCTCCGCACTCGGTACTGATTGGGTAACGACTTGCGCAGGCGCGCTATCCTTCCGTTGTAGGTTGGCTGGAACCTACGTCAATCAATATTACTAGTGCATTCTTTCCAATCCTTTTTGTTGGATTGGTTCCCAGGATTGAGGTAATAAGGAAAAGTGCTTTTGTTATTCATTTGTTAGGAGTGTAAAATTATTTCCGCATGGAAGCAGGGTCACTTTCTGATAAAGTAGTTTTACTAGGACGCATGACTATTTTAAACCACCATTAGGCTAAACAATAGCACTAATAATTTCATTCTGTGGAGGAAAAGGAGACACGTGCTAACCTGACCTCAGGGAAGGCCTGCGTGGCAGCCTTGCAAACTCAGAGACCTAAAATAACCTCAAAGGATAGTCTGAAATTAAAACTTTTTAAACTAGCACTGACTGGTTTGGTTCAGTGGATGGAGCGTCGGCCTGCAGACAAGAGTCCCAGATTCGATTCCAGTCAAGCGGATGTACTTTAGTTGCGGGCACATCCCCAGTAGGGGGTGTGCAGGAGGCAGCTGATTGATGTTTCTAACTATCCTTCTTCCTCTCTGTAAAAAAACAATAAAATATATTTTTTTAAAAACAAAAACTTTTAAAACTAAAAAGCAGTTTATGGTGGGTAGTAATGTCCTAGGTTGGTCTATTCTCTGACAAAAGTCAGTCTTTATTTTGAGCCTGTCTATTGTCTTTTTGCATCTATGATAACATAGGTCAATGCAACATTAATGGAATATTTTGAAGACTTATCACCCCCTGGCCCCCAACACAGGTATTATTCTTCTTGGGACCCAGGCAACTAAAGAAGAACCAAAAACAAAACCATAAATAGTGTCAACAGAGATAATTGTTCGCATTTATTTCCTCTTTCTTAACAACCATCTCCCTTCATGTTTAAAAATTCTGCAGAGCCCTTAGCCAGTTTGGTTCAGTGGATGGAGTGTCAGCCTGAGGACCCAAGGATCCTGGGTTCCATTCCAGTCAAGGGTGATGTACTTCTGTTGCAGGCTCCTCCCCAGCCCCAGCTCTGGTTGGGGTGCCTGCAGGAGGCAACCAATCACCAATCATGTGTTTCTCTCACATGAATATTTCTGTCTTTCCCTCTTTCTTCCACTCTCTCTAAAAGTCAATGGAAAAATATCCTCAGATGAGGCTTAAAAATAAGAATAAAAAAAATTCTGTAGATCCTGTGGTATTCCCCAAACAAAAGACAAATACAAAAATTTTTGTAAAATGCTATTATATTTACTTAAAGAAACTAGTAATTATAACATGAATTAACAAGCAGGAATTCTAGATCACCTAGGTCAGTGGTCAGCAAACTGCAGCTCGCGAGCCACATACGGCTCTTTGGCCCCTTGAGTGTGGCTCTTACACAAAATACCACGTGCGGGTGCGCACATACAGTGTGATTGAAACTTCGTGGCCCACGCGCAGAAGTCGGTTTTCGGCTCTCAAAAGAAATTTCAATCGTACTGTTGATATTTGGCTGTGTTGACTAATGAGTTTGCCGACCACTGACTAGGTAATCCTCTGTTGTAATTTAGAAATTCTGAAAGATTTCTGACAAAACATGGTCAAAGACTTTGCTTAAGCCTGTGCAGCGACTGCTGGGTACCCCCAGTGTGCTTCTACCTTCTTCCTTATGAAAAGCGATCATAATTCCCAGGTTTCCTCACCTGTAATGTGTGGCATGTGACTAACCAAGTGATAAATGGTCATTCAAGATTTTGCCTAGCAACCAACAGCTAGGGAGTGCATTAGCTTTGGGGATCTCCCGTTCTTCATTTGGATAATTAAAATTATTAGAATATCCTACCTAGTTAAAATAATCTGGAATCAGTCAACCTATCACTTCCACGCATTGTTAATCATACATAATGTGCCCTAGTTGGGGGTTCAATCCCAGGTCAGGGCACATACAAGAAGCAACCAAAGAATGCATAAACAAGTGGAACAACAAATCGATGTTGCTCTCTCTCTCTTTCTAACATCAATAATAAAGTAAATTAATTAATTAAAAACATAAAAAGTGGGGCAATATAATTCTATGGTGTTAAGTTGGAGAAATGGAGATAGGCAGAATAAAAAAAATTATATGTTTAGCATGTGTCAGGCACTTATTTAATCCTCACACCAACCTATGACTTTGATACTGTTATCATCATCATCATAACCCTTATTCTACATTTAAGGAAAAGAACACAGAAGAGTTATGTGAATTACTCAGGTTCATGTGCTTGGTTAAGTAGCAGAACCAGGATTTGAACCCACCCGATCCATTTCCAAAGTACATGCTCTTAAGTTCCACATTAAACTATCTAACTATTTCCTCTAGAAAAATACTGGTAACAGTGAGACTTTTAAGAACAGATCCTTAGTAATCTGACGATATATACAAAATATTTGAAGAGAGCTACTTTTTCTTTTCTCTAGGTTAAAGGCTCAATTCCTACAATTGTTCATGAAAATAAGTTGCCCTGAACCTCTCACCATTTTGCATCTTAGGAGCAAATACTTTTATCAATGTCTTTCTTAAAAGGTGATGGTCTTGTCCTAAATGGTTTGACTCAGTGGATAGAGCATCGGCCTTGGGACTCAAGGGTCCCAGGTTTGATTCTGGTCAAGGGCATGTACCTTGGTTGCGGGCACATCCCGGCAGGGGATGTGCAGGAGGCAGCTGATTGATGTTTCTCTCTCATCGATGTTTCAAATGCTCTCTCCCTCTCCCTTCCTCTCTGTAAAAACTCAATAAAATATATTTTTTTAAAAAGGTGATGGTCTTTAAACTTATTATATCTTTTATTTTAAATGTTTTTATTGATAATTAAAGAGAGAGGAAGGGAGATTGAAAACACCAATGAGAAACACCATTAGTTGGCTATCTCCTGCACGCCCCCTACCGGGAATGGAACCTGCAACCCAGGCATGTGCCCTGACCAGGAATCAAACCCTGACCTCTTGGTTCATGAGTCTATGCTCAAATGCTGAGCCACATGGGTCAAATTTGTGATATCTTAAAATACACAGGTATCTCTTGCTTGCCATCTCTCTTTTTACCCTAAATAAGGGAGTTTATATTTACCTTCACTAAAAATCTAGATTGTTGGATAATTATAATTATTAGAATATCCTTCCTAATTAAAATAATCTAGAATCAGTCAACCTCTCACTTCCACTCATTGTTAATCTTACATAATGTAAGATTGATTTTAGCCCAGCCAGTGTGGCTTAGTGGTTGAGTGTCAACCTGTGAACTAGGAAGTCATGGTTCCATGCCCAGTCAGGGTACACGCCTGGGTTGCTGGCTTGATCCCCAATAAAGAGCATGCATCAATTCTCATCATTGATGTTTCTATCTCTCCCTCTCCCTTCCTTTCTGACATTCCTAATATATAAAAATCCAGGGTCCGTAAAATCCAAAACAACCGAAGGCTTGACTGACTGCTGCTGCTGCGGGTGCCCCAACCCAGCGCTGACTGCCGAGTGGGCTGAGGATCAGGCCTGGAGAGAGGCCTGGGGAGAGAGAAGCAGGGTCTGATCCGTAGCTCCCATGGCAGCTATTGATCAGCACTTGCCTCTCTCTTTCGCTCCGGGCCTGGCCAGCAGCCATGCCTCTCTTTGTCTCGGGCCTCTGCTGGGGCTGCTGATCAGCCCTGCCTCCCTGATCAGGCCCGTTGATAGGCCCAGAGACTCTGACTGGCGTAGAAACTGACTAATCAGAACCAAATCAGGAGAGGACCAAGATGGCGGCATAGCGCAGATGCCTGATTGTTGCCTACCACAACAATTTTGAAACCACAACTGGAAAACAGAGTAGACACCATCCAGAACCACCGGAGGGCTGGCAGAGCGGATGCTCTACAACTAGAATAAAAGAGAGGGGGACACGGGATGATGCTGATGCCGGTGAGCCAAAGATCACACTTTAAGAACTACGGCTCTGGCGACACAATGGTGGCCTGGAACGTGCTCGGCGTGGTTCCCCCGGCGGTCTCCGGCTGAGGGGACGGCTCCACTCACTGCCGAGCACGGACAGATGAGCCCCTGGGGGACATGGGGTGGGAGACTCCGCGCTTGCTGACCTCCGAGCCCTTCGAGAATCTCTGCTCCCCGGAAGCGGCCTGGTGCGCATGCCCGGCGACCGGCCGCCACTGCAGACCTGAGCGCCATCGCAGCGACCTTGGACCAGCCTGCCGCCGCGCACCGGGCACACCGGAGCTTCGCTGAGCCCGCCGCCCAGCAAGTTCTGCGGCAGCCGCCCCGGAGCTTTGAGAAAATGGCCGAAGGAATTGCTGAGAGGGAATTGACCGACAGGAATTGGGATCAAGAAGACTAAGCCCTGCTGGGTGCCGGGTCCAGGTGAGGCCGCATGCCCCTAGGTCCGGGTGAGGCTGGTTCCCGGGTCAGGGTGAGACTGAGTCCCGGGTCCGGGTGAGGCCGTGCGCCCTGGGTCCGGGTGAGGCCATGCGCCCCTGGAACCAGGTGAGGCCGCACGCCCCTGGGTCCGGGTGAGGCTGGGTCCTGGGTCCGGGCGAAGCCACGTGTGCCTGGGTCCGGGCCAGGCCACACGCCCCTGGGTCCGGGCGAGGCTGGGTCCCAGGCCCGGGTGAGGCCGTGTGCCCCTGGGTCCGGGTGAGGCTGGATCCCGGCTCCGGGTGAGGCCGCGCCCCTGGGTCCGGGCGAGACCAAACCAGAGGGAGTTGCACCTGCATTACCACCATTTGTCCACCATCCAGAACTGAAAAGTCAGTGCTGACGTGTACACATAAGGAACTGGTGGACATTGAAATTGGGTCTCAAAAGAACTGTTGGTCCAGAAAGAAACTCACTACAGACTGATTCATTTGCCTGTCAGCATAACTATTATTGCTCGTCTCACATTCAGTTCTTATATTTCTAGTAACACATGATCTCACTCATCTAGGGGAAATGATGAACAACATAGACTGATGAACAAGAACAGACCCAGAAACAAGGAGGCATCGATCGGACTGTCTGGCCTCAGAGGGAGGGTAGGGGAGGGTGGGGGTAGGGGGAAGAGATCAACCAAAGAACTTGTGTGCATGCATACGAGCCTAACCAATGGTTAAGGACAACAGGGGGGTGGGGGCATCCGTGGGGAGGGGTGTGGGATGGGAATGGGGGGATGAGGACAAATATGTGACACCTTAATCAATAAAGAAATTTTAAAAAAAAGGAACCAAATCAGGGTGAAGTGTTGAGGAGCCAATGGCTGCCTAGGAGGTGGAGCTTTTGACACTGACTGGCATAGAAACTGACCAATCAGAACCAAATCTGGGTGAACTGTGAAGGCAGAACCAAACGGTCCCCAATTGGAGATGGTGCAGGCTGGGCTGAAGGAACCACCCCCTGCCCCTGTGCACGAATTTCGTGCACCAGGCCACTAGTAAAAATATATTTTTAAATTTACTATTAAAAAAGTTGATTTTAGAGGGAGGGAGGGAGAGAGGGAGAGAAAGAAATGTCAATTTGTCGTTCCACTTAGTTGTGCATTCATTGTTTGCTTCTTGTATGTGCCCTGACCAGAGATTGAACTCAAAACATTGGCGTATTAGGATGACACTGTAACCAACCGAACTACCCAGCCAGGACCTTTATAAAAAGAAATTTGTTTATTGGATGTATTGGGTGAAAATGGTTAATAACATTACATAGGTTTTAGGTATACAATCCTATATAATAAATGGCTAATATGCAAATCGAACGAACTGCGGAACGACTGGTCACTATGATGCGCACTGACCACCAGGAGGCAGATGCTCAACGCAGGAGCTGTCCCCTGGTGGTCAGTATGCTCCTACAGGGGGTGCACTGCTTAGCCAGAAGCCGGGCTCATGGCTGGCTAGTGCAGCGGCAGGTGGCGGGAGCCTCTCTCACCTCTGCAGCAGTCGGATATCCCCTGAGGGCTCCTGGACTGTGAAAGGGTACAGGCCAGGCTGAGGGACCCCCCACTCTAGTTCTATAATAATATGTCATTATATTGTGTGTTCACCATTGATGTATTATTTTAAAGTTATATTGAGATAAAACTTACATACCATACAATTCACTCATCTGAAATGTACAATTCAATGACTTTTAGTATATTCAAAAAATTGTGCGTACATCAACACAAGTAATTTCAGAACATTTTCATTGCTACAAAACCAACCCCATACACTTTAGCTGTCACCATTCTCCCAGCCCTTCAGGCTCTGGAATCATATAGTATTTAATGATCAAATAGCATAGTATTTGTCCTTTTGTGCCTGGCTTATTTCACTTAGCATAAGGTCCTCAAGGTTCATTCATATTGTTGCATGTTTTCCATTCATGTGTCCATGGACATTTAAGTTGTTTCCACCTTTGGCTACTGTGAATAGTGTTTCTTTGAACACGGGTGTAAATATCTCTAAAAGACCCTGCTTTAAGTTCTGGGTAGCCTTATCTGGTTTGGCTCAGTGGATAGAATGTTGGCCTATGGACTGAAGCAGTGGTCGGCAAACCGCGGCTTGCGAGCCACATGCAGCTCATTGGTCCCTTGAGTGTGGCTCTTCCACAAAATACCACGTGCGGGCGCACCCATACAAGTGCGATTGAAACTTCGTGGCCCATGCGCAGAAGTCAGTTTTCGGCTCTCAAAAGAAATTTCAATCGCTGTACTGTTGATATTTGGCTGTGTTGACTAATGAGTTTGCCGACCACTGGACTGAAGGATCCCTGGTTCGATTCTGGTTAAGGGCACATGCCTGGGTTGTGGGCTTGATCCCCAGTAGGGGAGGCAGCCAATCAGTGATTATCTATTATCATTGATGTTTCTCTCTCTCTCCTTCTCCCTTCCTTTCTGAAATCAATAAAAGATATATTAAAGTAAATAAATTCTTCTGGATATATACCCAGAAGTGGAATTACTGGATTATATGTCAATTCTATTTTTAATTTTTTGAAGAACTGCCATACTGTTTTCTTTTCTTTCTTTTTTAAAAATATATTTTATTGATTTTTTACAGAGAGGAAGGGAGAGGAATAGACTTAGAAACATCGATCAGCTGCCTCCTGCACACCTCCTAGTGGGGATGTGCCCGCAACCCAGGTACATGGCCTTGACCAGAATCGAACCTGGGACCTTTCAGTCTACAGGTCGATCCTCTATCCACTGAGCCAAACCGGTAAGGGCTGCCATACTGTTTTCCACAGCATCTGCCCCATCTTACATTCCCACCAACAGTGCAGAAGGGTTCCATAAATGAGTTGAATTCTTATTTTATTTTTTAAAAATGTTTTTATTTTTTAGAGAGAGAGGAAGGGAAAGGGCAAGAGAGAAACATTGATGAGAGAGCACACCTAGTGGGGATAAAGCCCACAACCTGGAAACAAACTGGCAATATCTTGGTGCATGGGATGAAGCCCAACCAACTGAGCCACACCAGCAGGGCTGTCTTTTTATTATTGAACTAGAAGCCCGTTGCACGAAGTTTCATGCAATAGACCTTCCTTCACCTGGCTGCCGGCACCAGTTTTCCGCCAGCAGCAGTTTTCCTCTGGCCACCTGCCGATAGGAGCGCCTCCCACCAGCGCGATCGGCTACCCTGAGAGGAACTCCAATTGGGAGGCGCTCCAATCAGCGGGTGGCCAGAGGAAAACTGCTGCTGGCGGAAAACTGGTGCTGGCAGCCACAAAATCGGCTACCCCGAGTTCCGCCACCTGCGCCTTCCGCCGGCTCCATCGGTCCTCCCGCAGGGCCGGCCGTTGGGGCCAACGGGAGGAATGGGGGGTGGGGACTCGTGAGTCCCCGCCCCCCGCTCATCCTGTCAGCCAATTGGCCATCCCAAGACCTGCCCCCAGCCTGCCGCCGGCCCAATCGTGATGGTTATTTGCATACTTCCCTTTTATTAGGTAGGACTAGAGGTCCAGTGCATGAAATTAATGCATGGGAGGCGGGGTCCCCTCAGCCCAGCCTGCACCCTCTCCAATCTGGGACCCTTTGGGGGATGTCCGACTGCCGGTTTAGGCCCGATCCCTGGGATCGGGCCTAAACCGGCAGTCGGACATCCGTCTCACAATCCAGGACTACTGGCTCCTAACTGCTCACCTGCCTGCCTGCCTGATAGCCTCTAATACCCGCCCCCCCGCCAGCCTGATCATCCCTAACTGCCCCTGCCTGCCGGCCTGGTCACCCCCAAGTGCCCCACCCCCCCGCCGGCCTGGTCGCCCCTAACTGCCCCCCGACACCGGCCTGGTTGCCCCCAACTGCCCCCCCCCTTCCGGCCTGGTTGCCCCACGCAGCCTACTGTTCGGTCATTACTGTGACAGCATCCTGGACAATTTGCATATTCCTCTATTAGTATAGATTATAATTTATATATTGTAGATAAGTCTATTAGATATATATTTGCAAGTATTTTCTTCCTTTCTGTAGGCTGTCTTTTTACCTTCTTTTTTTTTTTAATGAATCTTTATTGTTCAGATTACAATTGTTTCTCCTTTTTCCCCACATATCTCCCCACCACCCAGTTCCTACCCCCCCTCTGCCCTTACCTCCCTCCCGCTGTCCTTATCCATAGGTGTATGATTTTTGTCCAGTCTCTTCCCATACTCCCCACACAGACACCCCTTTCCCCCTGAGAATTATCAATCCACTACCATTCTATGCCTGATTCTATTAAGTTCACCAGTTTATTCTGTTCCTCAGATTTTTAATTCACTTGACTTTTAGATTCACTTGTTGATAGATATGTATTTGTTGTTCATAATTTTTATCTTTCTTCTTCTTTTTCCTCTTTTTAAAGAATACCTTTCAGCATTTCATATAATGCTGGTTTGGTGGTGATGAACTCCTTTAGCTTTTTCTTATCTGTGAAGCTCTTTATCTGCCCTTCAATTCTGAATGATAACTTTGCTGGGTAGAGTAGTCTTGGTTGTAGGTTCCTGCTATTCATCACTTTGAATATTTCTTGCCACTCCCGTCTGGCCTGCATGGTTTCTGTTGAGAAATTAGCTGATAATCGTATGGGAGCTCCCTTGTAGGTAACTAACTGTTTTTCTCTTGCTGCTTGTAAGATTCTCTCTTTGTCTTTTGCTCTTGGCATTTTAATTATGATGTGTCTTGGTGTGGTCCTCTTTGGATTCCTTTTGTTTGGGGTTCTGTGCGCTTCCTGGACTTGTAAGTCTATTTCTTTCATCAGGTGGGGGAAGTTTTCGTTCATTATTTCTTCAAATAGGTTTTCAGCATCTTGCTCTCTCTCTTCTTCTGGTACCCCCATAATTCTGATGTTGGTTCGCTTGAAGTTGTCCCAGAGGCTTCTTACACTATCTTCAACTTTCTGAATTCTCTTCTCTTCATGCTTCTCTGGAGGAGTGTCCTTGGCCTCTTTGTATTCCAAATCTTTGAGTTGATTCTTGCAATCCTCTAGTCTGCTTTTGGGTCTCTGTATAATATTTTTTATCTCAGTCAGTGTATGTTTAATTTCTAGTTGGTCCTCATTGAATTTATCGGCCTTTTCCATGAAATTCTTGAAAAACCTTATAACCGTGGTTTTGAACTCTATGTCCAGTTGCGTGTTCTCCTCCATTTCTTTGGTTTGTGATCTGTTTCCTTGCCTTCTCATATTCTCTGCTTCCCTAAGTTGGTAGGGTAGTTTTGTGTACAAGGTGTCCTATTGGTTCAACGGGTCAGCCTCCCAGTTACTTGGACACTCTTGGTGTACCCTTGTGTACTGTGTGTCCCCCAGCAGGAGCTACAGCAAGGGCTAGTTTTCTCCTCCTTTGCTTGGGCGGTTTTGGAGCAGTCTGACTGGAGCTGCAGTTAATTTTGTTGAGCTGCCCCAGAACAGGCCATTTATATGCAAAAGCTGCTGAGTGGAGCCTGGGCGGGTTTGTAGAATGTGCGGGGCGGGGTCTGAGGGCTGGGCGGGGTCTCAGGGCGTCACTAGGCTGGGGCGTGGCCAACGGCGATGGCTGCCATCAGCCGTCTCTGCCTTTCCACTTTTCCAAGTCCCTGCGCCCTGCGCTCCAGCGCAGTAAACAATGATTGCTGGGCGCACCTCTGCAAAAAAGTCACTCTCACTTTCCGACCTGATGGCCGAGAGTCCAGCTTCTCCCCGTAGGTGCCTGGGTCCCCCGAGTGTCCCCAGAAACTGGATTTCAGAGTGATCGGGAGCTTGTCTCCCTGCGGGTTGAAGAAAAGCCGTGCACCCAGCCGCCCGCCGCCGGCCCGATTCGCGTGCCTCCGTACCTCAGCTTTTCAGCGATTGTGTTCCTTTCTCTTCTTAGTTGTAAATCTTCCACTCAGCCAGCTTTCCCGTGGTTCTGGGTGGTAGACGTTTTTGTCTTTTAGTTGTATTTTTGAAATTGTTGTGTGAGGCAGCAGATTAGTTGTTTAACTATGCCACCATCTTGGTTCCTCCCTTTTTACCTTCTTATTATTCTTTTTTGTTAATCCTCACCTGAGGATATTTTTTCCACTGATTTTTAGAGAGTGGAAGAGACACAGAGAGAGAAACATCAATGTGAGACACACACATCAATTGGTTGTCTCCCGCACGCACCCTGACCAGGGCTGGGAATCAAGCCTGCAACCGAGGTATGTGCCCTTGACCGAAAGAAAATGGAACCCATGACCCTTCAGTCCGACTGATGCTGTAACCACTGAGAAAAACCGGCCAGGATTCTTTTCACTTTCTTCATGGTGTCCTTTGAACCACAAAATTTTTAAAGTTTGATAATGTCCAGTTTATTTTTTTATTTTTGTCCAGTTTATTTTTATTTTGTTGTTTGTTCTTATATCTAAGAAACCATCACCTAATCCAAGGTCATGAATATTTATGTTTTCTTTTATAAGCTTTATGGTTTTAGCTCTTACATTTAGGCCTTTCATACATTTTCAGTTTTTAAATAATATATATTTTTGATTTCAGAGAGGAAGGGAGAGGGAGAAAGAGATAGAAACATCAATGATGAGAATCATTGATCGACTACCTCCTGCACGCCCCCTAAGGGAGATCGAGCCTGCAACCCAGGCATGTGCCCTTGACCGGAATTGAACCCAGGACCCTTCAGTCCTCAGGCTGATGCTCTATTCACTGAACCAGACCGGCTAGGGCTGGTGTGAGGCAGGGGTCCAACTTCAATCTTTTGCATGAGGATATACATGGCCCCAGTTATACCAAAAGACACTGTTTCCCCTATTGGATTGCTCTGGCAGCCTTGTCAAACATCAGTTGATTATAAATGTGAGGATTTATTTCTGGACTCACAATTCCAGTCCATTGCTTTATAGTCTATTTTATGCCAGTATTGCAATATCTTTATTGGGATGTGTAAATCCTCTAATTTTGTTCCTCTTTTTCAAGACTATTGACATTGATCTTTTAGATTCTTATTATATGGTTATTCAACTGCCATATTCAAATGTCAGGTATAATCAAGCCAATTTTTTTCCATCTTAACTATATAAATATATGAGACACAGGCATGTGCTTTGCAGAACAACACTGTGTCTATCTCACTGATGTGACATGTAAATTTAATCAAGCTTTGAAATAAGTGAAGGGAGAGAAACTCGGCATAATTATTTGCCAAACACATCAGTATCCTGGTGATCATCACATTCTTTTCCATGGCTTCACAAACCATGTAATGACCCATTCTAATATTCTGCTGGGGAATAACGTCAAACAGTTGAGTGGGTCATTTCTGAAATCTGCCTTTTCCCCTTCTGCAAACTTTGCTAATATATGCCTCTTTCTCTAACCATCTCCCAAAATCTATGTCTCCATGATTATGAAGCTACCAAAATTGCCCCTGATCTCATGGGCACATAGGGAGGAGTTTACAGAATGCAGCCATCTGCTAGAAACACAGAATGTTACTATTTTAGATTTTTTATTCTGGCTCTACAATGCCAGAAGAGGCAGGAGGCAGCAAAAATATACATTTAAAATTTAGCACATGCATTGTGCTAAAATTGAGTGTTTTTACTCAAAAGTTAAGTCCTGAGAAAATGTTTCATAAAATAATGGAAGTCTCCCTGGCAGCCTTCTCCCAACTGACATCCTGTGGAAGGATTTTTCTCTTTTTCTTTTGTGCAGAATATATTTTAATAGCAGCTAGAAGTTTGTTATTCTACTGGCAAAGAAGACAAATTCCTACCCTCAAGAAATTTTGCATTAGGGACAATATAATGCTTTTTGTCCCCATTGTCCAAAAGGGTATTTGCAAATATAAGCTTCTAATCCATGTCACATTTGATGTCATCAACCATTTCATTTTCCAAAGTGATAAGGAAAAAAATGTGACATCTGTAGAAAACCAGACAAGGAATCACTGGACTCAATCAGCATATGTAGTATTAACTTACATAGATCCAGGTACAACTTGAATTACATGCAGTTCATTATGAATTTTATGAATTACACTAGAGGCCCATTGCATGAAATTCGTGCACAGCAGGGGGGTGTCCCTCAGTCCAGCCTGCACCTTCTCCAATCTGGGTTATCCCTCTCACAATCCAGGACTGCTGGCTCCCAACCGCTCGCCTGCCTGCCTGCCTGATTGCCCCTAACTGCTTCTGCCTGTTAGCCTGATCACCCCCTAACCATTCCTCTGCCAGCCTGATCCAAACCTAACTGCTCCCCTGCTAGCCCGATTGCCCCTAACTGCCCTCCCCTGCCGGCTTGGTCACCGCTAACTGCCCTCCCCTGCCGGCCTGGTCACCGCTAACTGCCCTCCTCTGCCGGCCTGGTCACCCCAACTGCCACCCCCTGCTGGCCCAATCACCCCTAACTTTCTTCCTTGCCAGCCTGGTCGCCCCTAACTGCCCTCCCCTGCCAGCCCAATTGCCCCTAACAGCCATCCCCTGCTGGCCCAGTCACCCCTAAATTCCCTACCCTGCAGGCCTGGTTGCCCCTAACTGTCCTTCCCTGCAGGCCTGGTCACCCCCAACTGCCATCCCCTGCTGGCACAATCACCCCTAACTTCCCTCCCTTGCCACCCCTAACTGCCCTCCCCTGCTGGCCCGATTGCCCCTAACTGCCCTCCCCTGCTGGCCTGGTCACCCACAACTGCCCTCCCCTGCAGGCCTAGTCACCCCTAACTGTCCTCCCCTGCAGGCCTGGTTGCACCCAACTGCCCTCTCCTGCTGACATGGTTGCCCCTAACTGCCCTCCCCTGCAGGCCTGGGTCCCCCCGCAACTGTCCTCCCCTGTAGGCCATCTTGTGTCCACATGGGGGCGGCTATCTTGTGTGTTGGAGTGATGGTCAATTTGCATATTACCTCTTTATTATATAGGATAGGATTAAAATAACATTATTATTTTAAAATTATCAGGAATGTTTCACTTAAGGAAATTTCCATTTTACTAAAGCTTAAACCTATAAGCACCAGCACATTTTAGACCATTTCTTTTTTTTTTTTTTTAAATATATATTTTATTGATTTTTTACAGAGAGGAAGAGAGAGGGATAGAGAGTTAGAAACATCGATGAGAGAGAAACATCGATCAGTTGCCTCTTGCACACCCCCTACTAGGGATGTGCCCGCAACCAAGGTACATGCCCTTGACCGGAATCGAACCTGGGACCCTTGAGTCCGCAGGCCGACGCTCTATCCACTGAGCCAAACCGGTTCCGGCTAGACCATTTCTTGATAAGTTGAGGTCTTTTCTATAAACTCACGCTGTAATGGCTTCATGATTAATGGACTGCTTAGGATCATTTGGTCTCTAGTGGAATGGTTGAGTTACTTGGTTTTCCTCTAGTCTTCTCCTTTGTGAGCTGTCCTTTTTTAAAAAAATATTTATTGATGAGAGAGAGAAATATTGTTATTTATGCATTGGTGGTTGATTCTTGTATGAGCCTTGACTAAGGATCTAACCTGCAACCTTGGCAGATCAGGACGACACTCAAACCAACTGAGCTACCTGGCCAGGGCTCAGCTGCCCTTCTTGTCAACATACCTATTAATATAACTATTTCCAATTTGTTATTACCAAATTTATTAGAATTACTAGAAGCCCGATGCATGAAGGTTCGTGCAAGAATGGGCCTTCCTTCCCCTGGCTGCTTCACCGCCTTTGCTCTGGCCAGAGCCGCCTGTCCACCTTCCAATGCTGCCCAGAGGCCCTGAGCGGCTGGGGTGGTGCGGAATGCTATGGCGAGGACACAAGTGTCTCGCCCCACCCCTGGCTGCTTGGCACCCGCATATGCAAATTAATCAGCCATCTTTGTTGGGTTAATTTACATACTCACTCCTAATTGGCTGGTGGGCATCGTGAAGGCACAATTAGCATGTTACTTTTTTTTTTTAAATGTATTTTTATTGATTTCAGAGAGGAAGGAAGAGGGAGAGAGAGAGAGAGAAACATCAATGATGAGAGAGAATCACCGACTGGCCGTGTTCTGCACGCCCCCCACTGGGGATCGAGCCCGCTACCAGGGCATGTGCTCTTGACCAGAATCGAACCCGGGACCCTTCAGTCCGCAGGCCGAGGCTCTATCCACTGCGCCAAACCGGCCAGGGCTAGCATGTTACTCTTTTATTAGGTAGATTTTTAAAGAAATTGTGTGTGTTTAGGGGTAAGAAAATTTTTCTTATGAATAAAACACTGACACTGCTTAATAGTGTTTGCTTTCTGTTGTAGTGGTCCAGAGACATTCTTTGATTAATTCTTATTTGTCCAGCCACCTTCAGGTACTTGATATAATAATTCACCTACTTGTTTCAGTTTTTTTGTTATTCCACTTACTTATGCATTTATTGGTTAACTCTTGTACGTGTCCTGAGCAGGATCAAAACCACAACTTTGGGCGTGTTGGGACAATGCTCTAACCAACTGAGCTATCTGGCCAGGACCATACCTGTCTGGGTTCTTGAATAAACTGCAAAGGGAGGTGGAAAGTGTCAAGATCATGTCTCCAAATAAACAGTCTTGATAGTTTTTTTTATTTTACTTTAATTTTTTAAATTGATTTCAGAGAGGGAGAGGGAGAGAAAGAAAGAAACATCAATATTGAGAATCATTGATTGGCTACCCCCTGCACGCCTCACACTGGGGATCGAGCCTGCAACCCAAGCATATGCCCTTGACCGGAATCGAACCTGGGATCCTTCAGTCCGCAGGCCGACACTCTATCCACTGAGCCAAACCAGCTAGGGCCATCTTGCTAGTTTTGATGCAAGATCAGAATCTAGTGCTTAGAAGACTGATTTTATTGTTCTATGTTTCCTCCAGAGCTGTGTAGAAACAGTCTGCAGTACCTCACAAACTTAACAAGTAAATCTCCCATCACTGTTTGGTGTAGAGGGAAGAATAAAATCTCTAAAATTGTTGTTTCTACTAAACTAGATGTTAAACACATAGAGGGGCAAATACCAGCCATCTGTAGTTTGAATCGCTGGTTGATTAAAAAATCAGCTAAAGTACTCTGAATTTAGAGTATCAGTCCAGTAGTAATAATTTCCTTCCAAGCTATTCTGCTCTCAAGTGTTTGAGGAACAGGATAAATATCTAGTTTGTAGCATAAGAAATCCAGTTAGTAAAGATAGTCCTCTCTGAGGCATCTCTGCAGTAAATACTTGCTCTAAATACCAATCAGCACAAACTATTCTAATACTGTTTTAAATGTAAAACTTGACATGATTATAAAATCAATTTGAAAACAGGTGACTATAAAGGATATTCTAAAAAGGACATTCTAAAGGTAATACAGAGTAATTTGAAAGCTTGTGGCATTCATTTATTTTCGAACCTATAAAAGCTGTAAGTTATGGCTCAGTAGTTGAGCATCGACCCATGAACCAGAAAGTCATGGTTCAATTCCTGGTCAGGGCACATGTCCCAGTGACAGGTTTGATCCCCAGTAGGGGGCATGCAGGAGGCAGCTGATTCATGATTCTCTCTCATCACTGATGTTTTTCTTTCTCTGCCTTCCTTCCTCTCTGAAATCAATAAAAAACATATTTAAAAAGAAAAAGAGCCCTAGCTGGTTTGGCTCAGTGGATAGAGTGTCAGCCTGTGGACTCAAGGGTCCCAGGTTTGATTCCGGTCAAGGGCACATGCCTGGGTTGCAGGCTCAGTCCCCAGTGGGGGTTGTGCCAGAGGGCAGCCAATCAATGATTCTTTCTCATCATTGATGTTTCTTTCTATCTCTCCCTCTCCCTTCCTCTCTGAAACCATAAAAATATTTTTAAAAAAGAAAAAGTTATCTGCAGAAAGGCATTCACTATCATTATTTTATAAAATTAATGGTTAAATATAACAAATATAATAAAAATTAATAATTTTTATTTTAAAAATTAATGGTTAAATATAACATTATTTGGTAAAATATAATGTAACCATTAATATAAACTAGGAAGAACAGATAATAACATGGGGAAATGTTTTTATTTTTTTAATTGAATTTACTGGTTAATAAAAATATATGGGTTTCAGGGGTACAATTCTATAATACACCATCTATAAATTGTGTGTTCACCACCCCAAGTCAGGTTTCCTTCCATCACCTTTTAACCCCTTTACCCTCTTTTACCTGCCCCCACTCTCTTTCCCCCTGGTAATAACCATAGTGTTGTCCATGAGGCTGTCTCCCCCCCATCCCACACACACTTAATCTCTTCGTTTAACAATATTTTATTTTTTACATATTCTTATTGATTTCAGAGAGGAAGGGAGAGAGAGAGAAAGAACATCAATGATGAGAGAGAATCATTGATCAGCTACCTCCTGCACATCCCACACTGGGGATCTAGCCCACAACCTGGGCATATGCCCTGTCCAGGAATTGAACCATGACTTCCTTTTCATAAGTTGACGCTCAACCACTGAGCCATGCTGGTTGGGCCTCATCTTTATACAATGTCAATTTTTAAAAGCCAGTATGATCTTGTGTTATGTTACATTTATGTTCAAATACATAATGCATGGATAGAACAGAAGGGAGCAAGGGAAATAAAGTTGGTTAAAGAGATTCTTCTCAAACTGCATTTAATGTTGTAATGATTTTATAATTTTTTTTGCAGTATTGTTTTATTTTAGTCACAGACTGTTATACCTACAGACATGGTCAGTAACATTAAGGTTCCTCCAAAATTGCCTATATGGTCACTCCATTCATTTTTTATTTTCTCAAACCCTAAAATTAGACTCAAAGTGAAGCAAAGGAGAAACATCATGCATGTAACTTTGAATGGATTTTGAGGCAGAGAGATAGCAAAAGGAGGATTATGTTAGAATTTATATGACCAATGATTCCAGCTATTACTGCTTTGAATCTTGTGGCATGCCACTAAACCTTAAAATAAGAAGAGATGTGCCGAAACCGGTTTGGCTCAGTGGATAGAGCGTCGGTCTGCGGACTGAAAGGTCCCGGGTTCGATTCCGGTCAAGGGCATGTACCTTGGTTGCGGGCACATCCCCAGTAGGGGGCATGCAGGAGGCAGCTGATCGATGTTTCTCTATCATCGATGTTTCTAACTGTCTATCCCTCTCTCTTCCTCTCTGTAAAAAATCAATAAACTATATTAAAAAAAAAAAAAAAAAGAAGAGATGCTCATTCTCTGCACAGACCAAGCAGTCACTAAAGCTTGGAGATGTGAAAAGCCATGGAATAATAGCTGGGTGCAATATGTCACTGAGGTTGCACATGAATGAGGGGGTAGACAACTTAATAACAAGCAATAGATAGATACCCCATTTTTAGGCCTTTTCTACATTTAAGAAGCCAGACAAACCTAAGGGAAACACTGTGATTTCAAACTTGAAGAAGGTGATTTAGTTATATACAATTCCTGTAAAACACATGGACAAAATCAACTAAGTTATATTGTTTTAACTACAAGAATTTATTATTGATGGATCGGAGAATACAGTTTGAATGGAACAGTAAGGCACAGCTGTGGATGAAAACAGTTTGCTATACAGCCAAAGGGAGGAAAAAGCCATAATCTTAGGAACTTTAAATATGCAAATCAAGGAGCCTTTGAAGTACCTCTTTAACAGATCAGTGTCTGTCCTTCCCTTTTATATGATTCCTGTAACTACCTCACTTGATCACAAAGTCAGACTGATACTTCACCAAGTATTTCTCAGTCATTTATACTTGAGTTATTCAGCCTGGACACTCCTGTTCCCCACTCTGCCCAATCTCTTTGCATTTTTTTTTTTTTAAAGCAATTTCCTTCCTAAAGTATTATGTACCCATCTTGGATAGACTTCCAAAGCAAGGAAACAAGCATGCAATGAGTCAGACAAAATCAGCCAAGGGCAGTTATAAGGATGAGCAGACAGATAGACTGTTAAGAGAGATGTTAGGATGATAACAGGCTGATTCAATGAGGTCTATACTAAGCTGACTTAGGCAGAAAAGTTGCTCTGGCTTATGCAAAGGGCTGTAATACCACCTCAGGTTTGCCACCAGTACCAGACCCCTTGTTTCTAAGGGATTAGCAATGGTCTAAGAGAGGAGCTGGGAAATAAATGTAAGCAGGCTGCTTATGATACAATACACTCAAAACTTTGGACCTTTATTAGGAGCTGACTATGGCTTCCAGCATTAACATTTGCCAAGCGTAAAATTCATAGAGAATTTTGTGCAAAACTTCAAGACACTGAGGACAATTTTTAAATATCTTGGATGGGAATAAATAGGCACTTCTGTAACACTAACCTTTCTATTTGGAAGTGTGAAGTGAAAAACAATGGCATAAACAAACCATGCTGCATCAGTGGGGCTACATGTGGCTTTTAGGGTGCCAGCCTCCTTGCTCAAAAAGCCATGGGAAAGTCCCCAAGCATATTGTCAGAGCAGCCATTCTGGTGGTGACAGTGTCCCAAAACTAAGCAAACCTGCCAGCATATGGCTGTTTTCTGAAAGTCAACACTGTACTAACAGGAACAGCTACATAGGCATGCATGCATGTTGAGAATCAGAGACCAGAGGTAGAGTGACCTGGGCAAGTCACCTGAAAGACTTTGCTCTACACCTCACCACGGCCACCACCTCTCAAGAAGAACATCTCTAATACACAGCCCTTTGGCGACAAAGCAGAGTACAGGGAACCAAGAGGGGATCACATTCTTCTGAGAGAAGTGTTCAGTATTGAAAAGCTCCTAGGGAGGCAACATCCTAGAGACCTATTTAAGAGCAAAGGTAGTTCAAAACTGCCAGACCACTGAACTATCCTGCCAAGTCAGAAATACATTGAACAGGCATAGCTTGGGATGCTACGTAGAACAGAAGAGATTGAAACTTAATAAAAAGCAGGGAGACTGAAAGATTAATGATGTGTTGGGTAAAAACAACAAGTAGAAAGCAAACGACATATAAAAAAGGATGGAGGAGCATGCCAAAGCCTTGTGGGAGGGAAGACAGCATGGCTATAGTCTACATCCAATGAAAGAGCTATGCTGGCTGGTTCTTGACATGATTCCTTCTCTGTCAGACGAGATGCACATGTGGCATTCAGCAGTCGAAGGGGAGTGGGGAGAATATTGAGAAATGGAGATAATCGGCAAATGTTATGGAACAAATATAGACCGGGTGTACCATTCTGTAATGCCCTGTTTATACACCACAGGCAGGTTTATGTTGGCAGACATATTGGGGGTTGTCATGCAACAGTAGTAGTACTTTGGGAGAAGACGAATGATGGGGTGGAGGTGGGGCTGGTGGACAGGAGGACTCCCAAGTTCCAGTTCTTAAATACTAGAAAGCAAGGAACCGTTTAGTAGTCTCAGTCCTTTAGTGAAGAAATCGGATGCTCATTTTCTGTTCTACGTCCACTTTCTCCAAAACCTGGGGGGTGGGGGTGGGGGAAGCAATTACAGTTATTATGAAGGTCACAACAGGAGACACTGTCCCATGCTCTTATCTCAATGTTTTTCTCCCTCCCTCCTGCACAGGATTTAAGTTTTCAAACCATGAGATGACTAACTGACCTTAACAAATTCTGTGAAAGATATAGCGCTGTCCCCATCTTGATCAGCCTCCTGGATGGTCCTGTCTGCGATGCTGCCCAGCTGTTCATCTGAGATATTCACTCCGACCATCATGCGTAGCACCTGCAGGACCAAGAGCCACGCTTACAGGAGACTTGGGGTCAGGGGGACACTTTACCAAGATTAAAGATAAAACCACCCCAACCTTCTTTTCCTCTGATGTCCTTAAATGTAACAGCCAGAAAGCTGAAACCCTTATCTTCTTATGTAGGCCATTCTATTTTTAAAAAATACATTTTTATTGACTTCAGAGAGGAAGGGGGAGAGAGAGAGGTAAGAAACATCAATGATGAGTGAGAATCGTCTATTGGCTGCCTCCTGCAAACCCCCTATAGGGGATCAATCCCTGATGGGAAATCGAACTGTGACCTCCTGGTTCATAGGTCATCGTTCAACCACTGAACACTGAGTGACATGGGCCTGGATCATTTAGGCCATCCTAGACAATGACATGAACAGAACTCTCCGGCAAGTTCACAGAATAGGAAAGCAAACCTCACTGAGGGAGAGCCCTTTGCATTTTGCTTTGCCCATTCTTGCTGCCTGGAACATAGAGATGATGCCTGGTGCTGTAGCAGCCATCCTGGGACCATGAGGTGAAAAGTCATATGTGCTGTGAATGCCAGAGTAATACAGAAGAAGCCTGGTTCCTGGACATCATTTAGTTGCTGTATCAACCTGGACAATCTATGCCCAGACTTCTTACTTCATGAGGCAAACTAATTTCTTTTTTGCAGTGAAGGAGAAAACTTTATTAGCTACAAAACAGCTCAATTATGATATAGCACAGCTGTGAGGGAGCCCTGGGGCCAGGCCCTCTCCAGCCAGACAGCTCTGCTCTGCTCCTCCATGGTCTGCTTGGCTCTGCACCATGCTGGTCTGTGTTGCACTGTGCTGTTCTGCTATACTCCGGCGAGACATCATCAGTGTTTCAGCTCAGCCAGGGAGCAAACTAGATTCTTATTGGATTTATTAAGTTTGAAAGGGCTTTCTGGAATCCCACCCAAATGCAGTCCTCTTTGAGGTGGTGCGCTGACCCACTATCCCTAAAGTATGGCCAAGAAACATAAAGATCCTTGAAGGGTTAAATACTAAATCCAACCCCTCCCCTTTTTAAAAACTTTTTTTTTTTTTACTGATTTCAGAGAGGAAGGGGGAGAGAGAGAGAGAGAGAGAGAGAGAGAGAGAAGAGAAAGAGAGAAAGAGAAAGAGACATCAATGATGGGAGAGAATCATTGATCGGCTGCCTCCTGCAAGCCCCACACTGGGGAAGGGACTCGAGCCACGATCCAGGCATCCAGGCATATTGAACCTTGACCTCCTGGTTCATAGGTTGACACTCAACCACTGAGCCATGCTGGCCTGGCCTAAATCCCCCCTTTTAGAAAAATAACATTCTAAGTGCTATGAGAAGTGCAGTAAAGTAAATTTAACACTATTTCACAAAATTTGTCTCAAACAAAAAAAAATCCACCCCCTCCCAATTCTGCTAACATTTTTAGATGTGAATATACTTTGAAAATTGCTACCTTAAGCAAAATAAACAACTTTAATCATATGAACCTTAGTATGAAATGGGGGAAAGGATGTTTGTGATGCCTCACATCACTGTAGTCAGCCATTCTGTCTTTAAAAGGTAAGAGCATAGCTTTTCTACAAGAAAGCAAGGCCTTCTAGCCCAGCTGTTCACAGGCCTTCCTTTCCCCACTCCTTTACAACCTTCTCCTATCTCATGAAATGATTTTTAAAAAGTAAATTACAGTTTCTCTGAAGAGTTAAAATAATGATGTGTATCAACACTAGTCATTCTACCCCCTGCCCCCCAGCAAATCAACTGTAGAAAATTAGAAGTTGTACATTTTGGGGATAAATGTACACAAATTGAAGGATTAATAACAAGAGGCAATGCTAGCAAACAAAAAATAGCCAATCCATTTGCCATCTTTCCTGATTGTGTATGGCTGACTAGACAAATCAATCTATCCTCAAACCTCTCTAACAGATCAGATCTCAGTCAAGGGCACATGCCTAGGCTGCAGGCTTGATCCCCAGTGTGGGGCGTGCAGGAGGCAGCCAATCAATGATCCTCTCTCATCACTGATGTTTCTATCTCTCCCTCTCCCTTCCTCTTTGAAATCAATAAAAATATATTAAAAATAAATAAATAAAAATGAAAAAGGGAAGAATTTTCTCCCCTTCTAAACTTGTACGTATTTCGAGAAAGGGAGAGGGTAAGAATAGAAGGGCAATGACTAATAGGATGAAATGCCAGTCACTGCTGGTAAAGGACAGGGGAGCAACAAAGGACAATGAGCAATCAGCTTGGTGTAACCAGCTCAGCAGCAGGTCCTTGACTCTTATGTCAAGCCCAAGGACAGACGAAACAGTGGTAATTACCCAGTGTCATCAGAATTACCCAGCTGCCAATGAACTGACTGGACACTAACAGAACATTTTAATTTAATCATCTCACATATTTTAGTTCTGCCAGTCAGCACCTAAAAGACATTTAGTTTACCCTTTTTTGGAGGGTGGGGGTGAGGGAGGGAGATAATCCTCATCCGGTGATATTTTTTTTCATTGATTTTTAGAGCAAGGAGGAGGGAGGAGGGAGAAGGGAGGGAGAGGGAAAAGAGAGGGGGAGAGAGAGAGAGAAAGAGAGAACATCAATATGAGAGAGACACATCGATTGGGGCCAGGGATCGAACCTGCCACCCAGGTGCAGGCCCTTGACAGGGAATCGAACCCGAGAACCTTAGGTGTGGGGCTACATTCCACCACTGAGCAACAGTGGCCAGGGCAAACTGGGTTACCTTTTAAATAGAGACATTTGTCTTTGAGAAATTAATGAGCCATTTCAAGTTTCCCCAAATTATGTGCTCTTCCTTATATATGGGATAGAACTCTGCACACAGCAGGAGTTAAGTAAATGCTTCTTGAAGGAAAGTACAGTTCCTGCCCACATGAATAAGCAGGCAGGGCCCAAATACAAGTTCTCCATGTGCATGGGAGCTCTCCACATACCTGTAACAGCTCATCTCGGGAGATCTTGTCATCTTTATCCAAATCATATAGTCGAAAAGCAACTGGTAGGGAAAAATAAGAAGTTAGTGGAAATTCAGTAGTGTTTTGCCCCTTCTCAAGAAACTAAATATGTAAAGGACACTAGACAGAAAACTAAAAGTGAATTAATAGTTTTTCCAAGAACCATTGCCATTACTTGTAGAGCTTTTAAAGAAATTGTAACACTTAAGAAATTGAGATACATCTCATAATTGATGGCATCTTAGCTTTGATGAAATATGGGACCCTCCTGGAACAAAACAGAAAACTTAATAAAAAGTCCAATGTCCTTTTTCTTTTGTTGTTAATCCTCACTGGAAAATATGTTTTCCATCGCTTTTTAAAGAGAGTGGGAGGGAGGGAGGGCGAGAGAGAAACATCAATGTGAGAGACACACGTTGATTGGTTGCCTCCCACATGCACCGATTAAACCTACAACCCTTAGGTGCGAGGGTTGACACTCTAACCACTGAGCTACCGGCCAGGGGCAAATGTCCTTTTTCTTATCTTAGAATTAAAAAAACAAAAACCACCACCCAGCCTGGCCAGTGTGGCTCAGTGGCTGAGCGTCCACCTATGAAGCAGGAGATCACGGTTCCATTCCTGGTCAGGGCACATGCCCTGGGTTGCAGGCTCAATCCCCAGTAGGGAGAGTGCAGGATTGATGATTCTCTCTCATCATTGATGTTTCTATCTCTCTCTCCTTCACCCTTCCTCTTGGAAATCAATAAAAATATTTTAAAAAACACATAAAACAAACCACCACCCATAAGTGCTTCTGTAAATTAGGTCATCTCACACAATCCATCAAGTCTACTGTGCACTGCTCAGGGGAAGCCAACAATCAGAGCCATAGAGCTACCAAATGGCTGACTACACCAAGTACTGCCCTGGGAAAATGGTCACTTTGGTAAATTTGAGCAAGTTTCAAATAATTTTCTACTACTTGGGAGTTCTGTAGGTAAAGAGCTTCAGTTTCAAATAGAAATGCCAAGAATTTGATGGTCTTCTGACCTTATCATGTTTCTTTTTAATAATATATAAGTATTCTAGAAAGTAGGCTATATAAGAGAATTCAGAAGAGCAAAAATCATTCAGCCATAGTGCTGAAGGGCTACCAAGTGAATATTGGAGGGAGGCAGCCCGGGTCTTGGGTGCCTGCCAGCGGCCAGAGGAGGGAAGGAAGGTCTACTCTTGAACGAATTTTTGTGCATCAGGCCTCTAGTAGTGTGATAATGATGGATTTTTTTGTTTGTTTTTACCAAAAGAGAACATTTATTGGGTTCCTAGAAGAAATGGGTTAGGAAACAAATTTATAGAGGTAAAGGAATGGCACTTGGAGATTGGAAGTGTGGAAGCTAACGGTAATGTGAGGGGGGGAGGGGCAGGGAAAGCCAAGGGCATGCTCCTGGGAGGGAGAGTGCCAACAGTGGATGATTTCATAGGCACTGTGAGAAATCCTCACACTGAGGAAGTGACTGCCTCCGTTTTGAGGCTTTGAATCACTTCAAGTATGCCACTAAGATTTTTGGTTTTCAATACAGTGCTGTGAATACTAAAAGGCCAAAATCCAATGCTCCAGTCATTAAGGTAGAGTTTGTCTTTAGGAGCTCATGATGTAGTGGAGAGCAACATGCATTTCTTACTTTATTTTTTAAAAATATATTTTTATTGATTTCAGAGAGGAAGGGTGAAGGAGAGGGAGAGATGAAACATCAATGATGAAAGAGAATCATTGATCCTGCACACCCCCTACTGGGGATTGAGCCTGCATATGCCCTGACGGGGAATCAAACTGTGACCTCCCGGTTCAAAGGTGGCTGCTCAAGCACTGAGCCACACAGGCGGGGCCACATTACTTACTTTAATATATGCTAAGTGCTATCATATATCTGAAATTCAGGGAGACAAAGCAAGTAGCAGATATGTCTTTCTGATTCAATAACATTTGAACAAGTCTGACAAAGAGTGGCATTCCAGGCAGAGCTAGCACTAGGTACAAATACATGAGCACATGGTTGAGCACTGACCCATGAACCATGCAGTCACAGTTCAATTCCAAGGGTTGTGGGCTCGATCCCGTAGGGGCATGCAGGAGGTGATTCCCTCCCATTGATGTTTCTATCTCTTTCTCCCTCTCCCTTCCACTCTCTGAAATCAATAAAAAATATGTTTTAAAAAGTTAAATATCACACACCCCTAAAGGAGTGCGTTTTCTAAAAGTCAAAGTACTCCGGCCAGTGTTGCTCAGTGGTTGAGCGTCGACCTGTGAACCAGTAGGTCACAGTTCAATTCCCAGTCAGGGCACATGCCTGGGTTGTGGGATCGATTCCTGGTGGGTGCAGTGCAGGAGGCAGCTGATCAATGATTCTCTCTCATCACTGATGTTTCTATCTCTCCCTCAGAAATCAATAAAAATAAAATTTAAAAATAAAAAAAGTAAAAATTTAAAAAAAAAATCTAATTTACTCTTTGTAAGGTACATATTAGAATTCTGGAGGGGGAAGATTTTCTCTAATGTTTTCTGTTCTTAATTTGGTTAGTTGAGTAACTACCTTTACCAAATTTGAAAATATATATGCTTAGATGGTTTAGAGTTTAAGGGAAAAGAGACAAAGATCATAAGTGTTCCTGCAGGAATATATGTTTAATATATTCCCTAAACTGAACACACACACACAATTCTGCATATGTTGTCACATTTCAGAAATAGGATAAAATGTGTTATCTACTAAGCTATCTTCAGGATGATTTTGGGATGGAAATCTGTTTGCTATATAACCCGTTAATATCTATTTCTGCATTTCTTAATTAGGTAACTGGAATACACATGCCTTTCTGTTGAAGTATTTACAGAAGACTGAACTGCTAATTCTTTTTAAAAATAATCAGGATGACTGATTAATAACATTACATAAGTTTCAGGCATGCAATTCTGTACTATATCATCTGCATATTGCATTATGTGCTTACCACCCAAAGCCTAGTCTCCTTCTGTGACCATTTACTTGACTCTCTTCATTCTTCCCCATCCTTCTCCTTTTCTGGTAACCACCATATTGCTGCCTGTATCTATGAATTGTTTGTTTGCTTATTGCTTTCTGTTTTATATCCCACATATGAGTGAACTCATGTGGTTCTTATCCTTTTCCATCTGACTTTAATTTGCTTAGCATACTTTCAATATCCATTCATGTTGTTGCAAATGGTAGTATTTCATCCTTTCTTATAGCTGAGTAGTATTCCATTGTATATATGTACATCTTTATCCAATGATCCATCAAAGGACACCTATGTGGTCTATTCTTATTTTTTTGAGGAACCTTCAAACTGTTTTCCATAGTGGCTGTACCAGTTTACTTTCCCACCAGCAGTGTATGAGGGTTCCCCTTCTCCACGACCTAACACTTGTTATTTCTTGTCTTATTGATAACAACCATTCTAACAAGTATGAGATGGTATCTTGTAGTTTTGTTTGCATTTCCCTTATAGCCAGTGAAGTTGAGCATCTTTTAAAAATGTTTTTATTGCTTTCAGAGAGAGGAAGAGAGAGGGAGAGAGACAGAAACATCAATGATGAGGGAGAATCACTGATTGGCGGCCTCCTGCATGACCCCTATTGGGGATAGAGCCCACAATCAGGGCATGTGCCCTGACTGGTAATTGAACCTTGACCTCCTGGCTTATGGGTCGACGCTCAATCTCTGAGCCACACCAGTCAGGCAGGTTGAGCAGATTTTATAAATCTGTTGGTTTTTGTATTGAACTGCTTATTCTGAAACCCAGGTGCCATGGAGTGAAGATTTGTGTGTCCCCAAATTCATGTTGAAGTCTTAACCTCCAATGCAATCCTATTAGGAGTAGAGCCTTTGGGGGTAATTAGGGTTAGATTATGTCATGAGGGTGGAGCCCTCATGATGGAAGGAGACAGGAGATCTCTTTCTCCCTCTGTCTCTACCACCCTCTCCATGTGAGGATACAGTAAGATGATGACTGTTTGTGAACCAGTAGAGGGCCTTCATCGGGAAACTGACCATGTGGCACCCTGATCTCAGACTTCCCAAACTCCAGAACTGTGAGAAATGTCTGTTATTTTTGTCACCCAGCAATGGTGTCTTGTTACAGCAGCCTGAGCAGACTAAGACACCAGCAGAGTAACTGAAGAGATCACTCAGCAGGACATTTTAGAAAAAACTGCAGCAACAGTAGTTATTTTTCAACTGACTTGGATTCCTGTCAGTCAGCTCTGGCCCTGAACCAGAAGAAACACTTTTCCCAAGATAATGAACGGTCAAATGCACAAATGACTGAGCCATTTTGTGAGGTCTTCTCTTTCCTTTTCTACTCTCCCTTTCCTGATTCTTCGTCCTATGACTTGGACTTTCGTCTCCAAAGCAGCCTTCTGGAATTTCCAGTTCCATGGCTTCAAATGCCACCTAATTCTGAATACTCCCACCAAACATGTAGCTCCAGCTCAGACCTCTTGCTTGAGCTCCTCAGCCCAATACAATCCAGAGGTTAAGACTCTGTCTGGCTCTGCTGAATCCTGGCTCTGAAGCTTACTAGCATTGTGACTCAGTTGCCTGAAGGGTGCAAAGTAAGAACAGAATCCACCTCATAGGGTTCTGAGGACTGAAGAGTTAGCATATGAAAGGCACTTTATTGTTGTTGTTTAGCTAGCGTAATGTGCCTGGGGCAGGAAGGGGAGAGGAAAGGGAAAGGCGTGAGCTCCTGGGAGGAGAGCCATGAAAGACACTTTAACTAGTGTCTGGCACACAATAAGAGCTCAATCAATGCCATTTACTTGCCATCACCTCTCTACCCTCCTCCCATACCACTCACTTCTTTCTTGATAATGCTTCTTTGTTCTCTGAATACACCAAGTACTAATTACACCCAAAGGCCTTTAAACCAGTTGTTCCCTTTGCCTAGAGCTCTCCTGTCCTTCACATGATAGGCTCATTCTTAACTCATATTTCAATTCCTAATAGAGTTCACTGACCACTCATTCTAAATTTGACAGCCTCCTAACTCTTTCTAATCTCACCTTATTCAGTTCCTTCATAGAACTTGCCATGCTCTTAATCTTGTTTATTCATTTGTCTTTTTCCATAGTCTGTCTCCCATATTAGATCATAAGCTCTATGAAAGCAAAAACCTAATCTGATTTATGCATCATTATATCCTGGGCCTAAAATAGTGCTTTGTACCTAGTAATTACTCATACATTTGCTTAATGAGAGACCAAACTAATGATCTCAGTCAAACCTTTACCTTTTAATCACTGTTTATTCTTTTAAATAAAATATACATAAAATTTACCATTTTGACCCTTTGTAAGATTAGTTAAGTATTTTCACATTTTGGTATAACCATCACCATGATCCATCTCTAGAACTTTTTCAGCTCTCCCAACTGAAACTCTGACCCATTAAACTATGACTCCCATCTCCCCCAACCCCCCAGCCCCTGGCCACTTTCTCTCTATGGATTTGACTATTCTAGGAACCTCATATAAGAGTATTCAAACAATATTTATCCTTTAGTGTCTGGCTTATTTTAATTTTTAAAGCACCGCTCCTGTAGCTCCCTCTGCCCCCCTCTCTCCCCTTCATAGCAGGCGTCCCGCCGGGCCCAACCACTCTGCGCCTGCATATGCAAATTAACCCACCATCTTTGTCGGGTTAATTTGCATACTCACGCCTGATTGGCTGTGGGTGTAGCAGAGGTACAGTCAATTTACATGTTTGTCTATTATTAGGTAAGATTTGAGAGAGAGAAAGGGGCAGAGAGAGAGACTGGTGTGTTGTTCCACTTATTTATGCATTCACTGGTTGATTCTTATGTATGCCCTGACCAGGGAACCCACAACCTTGGCTTATCTGGATGATGTTCTAACCAACTGAGCTACCCAGATAGGGCCATTCCCTTTTTTCCTTGAACAGGGAATTACTACTTTTTCTGAGACAGTCCTATCCTTACATGAGTATCTCTCTTAAAAATTCTTCCTTCTGTTGAACTGAAATATATCCATGTCCTCATTGCATAAGTTCTTCTCCACACCATAAACTTTCATATATTTGAAGAAAAATCTCTAACCCAGTCTTATCTTCTTCTGACTTTATGCCCACTTCTTTCAAAATCTTTTTATGGGGGGAAAAGGGGAATTTAGTGAGCACAGAATTTCAGCTTTGCAAAATGAAAAGTTCTGGAGATAAGTTTCACAATAATGTGAGTATTCTTAACATTACTAAGCTGTACACTTAAAAATATTTAAGATGGTAAATTTTATGTCATGTGTTTTTTACCACAATAAAAGAACTCTTCCTTATGATAATGATTCATGTGGTCGTCAGTGCCTTCAAACTTCTAGTTGCTTTCTATATATATCCTCTAGTACAGTGGTCGGCAAACTCAGTAGTCAACAGAGCCAAATATCAACAGTACAACGACTGAAATTTCTTTTGAGAGCCAAATTTTTTAAACTTAAACTTCTTCTAACACCACTTCTTCAAAATAGACTCTCCCAGGCCGTGGTATTTTGTGGAAGAGCCACACTCAAGGGGCCAAAGAGCCGCATGTGGCTCGTGAGCCACAGTTTGCCGACCACGGCTTTAGTATATCTCCAGAATCCAAACTAAAATATGGTTCCCAAGATGTGTTCTCTTTAGCAAACAGTGGGATTATCACTAGTCCCATTATGATACATTTCTCTACTCAAAGCCTAATATTATATTACTTTGACGGTGGGGGTTGGAGGTTTGGGGAGGCGGGTAGGGGTGCTACAGGCCAGACAGTTGCAGTGCATGGGGGCTTCATTTTGTCTCAAACAGTATTTAGTCTTGAAAGAAGCAATTAGAATTCACCAATATAGCATCTAGTGAATTTGATCACAAATCATTAGAGTTCTATTTTCTTCTATATCTAGGTTTGTTTATATTTAAGTGCTCTGCTCTTCATTTAGGTACAAGATCTTATGTACAGAGAAGAGAAGTATTTCATTATTTTGGTTAAAAAATCTTCCCTACCCTACACAACAATACTTATTTCAGTGCTTCTTAAACCCTTTTCCTGAATAAAGGAGTGAACTCATACTCCTATCCTATAGACAGGGAAACCGGGGTATGGGCCAAGGGCCACAAATAAAAAGTTTATTTTAAGTCTTATGCACCATTTAAGAAATATATGTACATTTGGCATGATAGTCTACAATAGTCTATAATTCATCTATATTTGTTTCAATATTAAAAAGTCTTTTCACAGACCTCTCTGTATACCACTGTGAATCCTTGAAGAGAAGCTTGAATTCAATCAATTCAACATAATTTCAATCCCAACTGTGACTGTGTTAAATGAAAAGAGAAATTACATTTTAATTTCTTAGAGAAGTTTTGTAAGAGATTGGGCAATATTATACATGAACCAACAAGGACAGAGGGAAATCTAACAAACATCCAAGGAAAGGAGGCAAAAGGCATGGGGACAAAATTTAATCTTGCACAAACCCAGCTGTCCACTCCCACTTGAGTCATATCTAATACCTATCAAATTCTAAGATGAGCTGAGGATTGTCATTCCTTACAGGTGGGCCTGGGTCTTTTTCCCATCCAAGCACTAGCCAGGCTTGACACTGCTTAGCTTCCAAGATCAGAGATCGGATATGTTCACGGTGGTATGGCCGTAGACGGGGCTGGATCTTTTTCATTGCTGTCATTCTAGCACTTACTACAGTTCCTGGTACACAGTAGGCATTCTATGACTTATGAGTAATATTAGTAGCCAACTCATTGCCAGGCACTATTTGAAGTACCTGACATATGTTAACTCATTTAATCCTCACAAACATCACTAGGTGAAATCCTTTAATCTTCCACTTTACAAAAGAGGAAACCGAGGCCCAAAGAGTTTGAATAATTTGCCCAAAGTCACATGGTCCAAAATGGCAGAGCTGGGATTCAAACCCAGCCAGTTTAGCTCCAGGGTCTGAGCTCTTAACCACCATACTCTTGTTTGTTGAATAAATGAATGAGTAAGTAATCTGTAAGAAATGAAAAGCAAATGTTTTAAACCAGAAGACTTTAGCTCCTTACAGTGTAGTTTGTTGCTTCGGCTGTTGAGTGGTTCTGGTCCATTCACATCTTTACTCTTTTCATTATCCTCAATGGGTCGGAAATGAGCCAAAGTTCTCATGAATCCACGAAAGTTTACCTGGTCCTCTCTGATTGGGAAATATAACAAACAGAACACCATGTCAAACAGGGTGATAATTTCTTATGAATTCAATTTATTAGCAATAGCTTAAGCTAAAATGGCATGGAAGTCCATCCAACAATATGCACAGTACTAGTACTTCAGTTTTCATAAATATCTACATTTAAACCTCACCTCAACCTTGTGAGGTAAGCATTGATGTTTCTATCTCTCACTCCCTCACTCTTCCTCTCTGAAATCAATTTTAAAAAAAGTATTTTTAAAAACAAACTCACTGCTTTGGAATCTGCAGCAGCAGCAGCAGCAGCAGCAGCAAGGTAATCATTTCAACTGAATGAATTCCAACCATCACCTATGTCTCCCCTGCAGTCACATATACCTAGTAATATTTTAAGGTTAAAGCATACTATGGAAAATCTTTTTCTTAATAATATTTTTTAAGGTACATGCCCCTGACCGGAATCGAACCTGGGACCTTTCAGTCCACAGGCCGACACTCTATCCACTGAGCCAAACCGGTTTCGGCTGAGAAAAAAATTTTTAATGTACTGCAGGCCACTCAATAATCCTTTAAGAAATAATTCTAAAATTTGAATAAATAAAGAATGTTCTTTAATATTAAAAAAGAGCCCTAACCGGTTTGGCTCAGTGGATAGAGCGTCGGCCTGCGGACTGAAAGGTCCCAGGTTCGATTCTGGTCAGGGGCATGTACCTTGGTTGCGGGCACATCCCCAGTAGGAGGTGTGCAGGAGGCAGGTGAATCAGTGTCTCTCTCATCGATGTTTCTAACTCTCTATTCCTCTCCCTTCCTCTCTGTACAAAATCAATAAAAATAAATAAATAAATAAAAGAATGTTCCATGTGACATAGTTATTTATCTAGGGCAGTGGTCGGCAAACTCATTAGTCAACAGAGCCAAATATCAACAGTACAAGGATTAAAATTTCTTTTGAGAGCCAAATTTTTTAAACTTGAACTTCTTCTAACGCCACTTCTTCAAAATAGACTCGCCCAGGCCATGGTATTTTGTGGAAGAGCCACACTCAAGGGCCCAAAGAGCCGCATGTGGCTCGCGAGCCGCAGTTTGCCGACCACGGGTCTAGGGCAGTACTGGAAAGAACAGTTGCCTCGTTCCTAAGAAAAAATCCCAGTCTTTGTGTGTCTCATTGATCAGATGAAGTATGGCAGGTCTTTATAGACCTTCTAAAGGTACAACCTTCTAAAGCAGCGGTCGCCAACCTTTTGGACCTCATAGACCACCGATTGGCGACCACTGTTCTAAAGAATAACCTTTAGTTCTTAAAGGTAGCTATACTACTAATGGAGCAGTATCTTGTAAAAAATGTAAGATCTGCCCTAACTAGTTTGGCTCAGTGGATAGAGCATCAGCATGCAGACTGAAGGGTCCTGGGTTCGATTCCATTCAAGGGTACATGCTGGAGTTTTGGGCTTGATCCCCAGTGGAGGGCTTGCATGAGGCAGCCAATCAATGATTTTCTCTCATTGATGTTTCTCTCTCTCCCTCCCCTCTTCCTTCCTCTCTAAAATCAATAAAAAATATATTTAAAAAAATAAGATCTGAGAAATCAAGAAATATGAAATAAAGATTTGAGTTATATGCCAGAACAAACAGGTTAATAAGTACATATTTTACTGCCATAATGTCTCTGAGTTAAAAGTAACTAAATATGACCATAGCCAGTTAGGCTCAGTGGATAGAGTGTCGGCTCTCAGACTGAAGAGTCTTGGGTTTGATTCTGGTCAAGGGTACCTACCTTGGTTGCAGGCTCCATCCCTGGCCCTGGTTGGGGCGCATGCAGGAGGCAACCAATCAATGTGTCTCTCTCACATCGATGTTTCTTTCTCTCTGTCTCTCCCCATCCCTTCCACTTTCTCTAAAAATCAATGGAAAAATATCCTCAGGTGAAGATTAATAACAACAATAAAACATTGACTATATACCAATGTTCCACTTTCAAACAGAAACACTGATTTGCTGCCTCCTATATGGCTCCCTCTGGGGATCAAATCCGCAACCCTGGTATGTGCCCTGACCGGGAATCAAACCAGTGACCTCCCGGTGTGTGCATTGGATGACATTCAACCAACTGAGCCACACCGATGGGGCAAATCTCATTCTTTAAATACAATTTTTTAATTGATATTTTTTGAGAGAGGAAAAGAGAGAAACATCTATCAAATGCCTCTTACACATACCCTGACCAGGTCTCCAACCTGTAACCCAGACATGTGCCCTGACCAATTGACCTGGTGACTTTTCAGTGCACAGGATGACGCTCAACCAACTGAGCCACACCAGCCAGAGCTCAAATCTCATAGTTTAAAAAAAAGGATTCCAGCCCTGGCTGGTGTGGCTCAGTTGGTTGGAGCATAATCCTGTACACTGATTCCCAGTCAGGGCACATACCTGGGTTGCAGGTTAGATCCCTGGGTGGGGTGTGTAATGGGAGGCAACCGATTGATGTCTCTCTTGCATCAATGTTTCTCTCTCTCCCCCATCCCTTCCCCTCTCTCTAAAAATCAATAAAACATGCAAAAGACTAGACAAAAAACATACCTTGTAAGCCAGATATTTATATCTTACTAGAAAGAGCAAGAAGCAGAGGTGCAGCTTGCTAACAGCTTAGCAGTGCACCCCAGTGTGGGCCTCAGCTTCCTCATGTACATCTGCCTATTGTCCTTAGCAGTAGATCCCTGGGTAGGATGGCGGGCGATACTGTAGTTACAACAAAGGTGATTTGGCCTTACAAAACAGCTTTCCACAAGCTGCTTCTTCAAATAATCAAGGGTGACTGAGGAACTCTGAAAAAAAGTTGGCAAAATGACTCTATAGGGTTTACTTTTCATTGCAAAATATCTGAATATGAAACATAGCTGTGAAAGCTCTCTCTGGAGAAGTTCATTGCTCTGCAAGAGCTAAAAGAAGAAGTGGAAAAACCACACCTAAAACAAACAGGGCAGTTCAGGGAGAGAAATGGGGGGAAATGAGGAAGGGTAGCAGATTACTCACGGTCAACATGAATCTGAAAGAGCAGGTCTGTCTTCATATTCCTGCCTTCATGTAAATTGGCTGCTAGTGTTCCTCTATTTACTAGATTTACTGAGTATCCAACTTCTCAACTTTTGCAAATTCCTTTACTCTCAATTCAGAGTTCTAAAATTTCTCCAGGCATTTTATGTGATAGTGTCCTCACTGATACTTAGTCTCATTAAGTATGAGACTAAGAACTGGCAACCATAAAACTTCTTTTTTTTTTTTTTTCATATAACTTCTTAAAGTCCTTTGGGTCATATAGACAAGCCACAAGGAACCAGGAAGAGACTGTTAACGATTACCTAAAACAAGATTATGTGATTAACTTTATTCATGAAAAGGTACCTAATCAAATCAATAAATATTGACTCAGTACTTTGAAGGCAGTCTATTAGTAGTGAAGCATATCAACAGCCTAGTTTTACATTAAACAAACCCAAATCTATTTGAGAAAGTAAGTGCGTATGTGGTGGGGACGACTGTATTCTTAGTCAAAGACTGAATTCTTAGTTGTAAAAAAATACTAACAAAACAAAATAAAACCCACAAAAAGAAACAAAGGTTGTGCAAATGATCCAAATTAAAGAAGGTTAAAGATACATGACAACTGACCCAGACTGCATTCTGTTATTAAAGGGGGGAAAAGTGCTATAAAGGAGATTATTGGATGAACTGATAAAATTGGAATATAAATAATACATTAAAACTAGAGGCCTGGTGCACGAAATTCATGGATGGAGGGGTAGTGGTGGTGGTGGTGGGGTTCCCTCAGCCCGGCCTGCACCCTCTCGCAATCTGGGACCACTCAGGGGATGTCTGACTGCCGGTTTAGGCCCAATCCCTCAGGGATACCTGTGGGATTGGGCCTTAACCGGCAGTCAGACATCCCTCTCGCAATCCAGGACCACTGGCTCCTAACTGCTCGCCTGCCTGCCTGATTGCCCCAATTGCTTGCCTGCCTGCCTGATTGTTCCTAACCACTCTGCCTGCCTGCCTTATCGCCCCTAACTGCTCGCCTGCCTGCCTGATTGCCCCTAACCACCTCTGCTTCGGCCCCCGCCGTGGCAGATTCGTCTGAAATGACATCCGGAAGGTCGTTTGGCTGTTCGGTCTAATTGGCATATTACGCTTTTATTATTATAGATAGCATTTGGTAGGTGCTGTAAGTGTAAATTACACACTGAATTTGAAAAACATATTTTAAAAAAGATTGTTAAAATATATTAATAATTTTAAAATACTAATTACATATTGAATGATACTCTGAATATATTACATTAAATAAAATATATATTGCTGAAGTTCATTTAACTTGTTAATTTTTATTTTTTAAATGTGGCTACTAGAAAACGCATAATTATGTCTGTGTCTTGGTTTTATATACATATATATATATATTTTTTAAAATAAATTTTATTGATTTTTTACAGAGAGGAAGGAAGAGGGATAGAGAGCTAGAAACATCGATGAGAGAGAAACATCGATCAGCTGCCTCCTGCACCCCCCCCAAAGGGGATGTGCCCACAACCAAGGTACATGCCCTTGACCAGAATCGAACCCGGGACCCTTCAGTCCGCAGGCCAACGCTCTATCCACTGAGCCAAACCGGTTTCAGCTTGATTATATTTTTATTGGTTTGGACTGAAAGACGGAAAGTACATGCAAATGAGGCAACATGTTAACAACAATATAACAATAGATGTGTCTGGGTAAAAGATCAGGTGTCCTTTGCACTATTTTCAATTTTTGCAACTTTTCTGTATATTTGAAATAATTTCCAAATAACATTTTTAAAGAGTTTAGTTTTATATCGAAGATAAACAGGATTAGTCCTGGCAGGGTGGCTCAGTTGGTTGGAGTGTTGTCCTGTATACTAAAAAGGTTGGAGGTTTGATTCCAAGTCAGGGCACATACATAGGTTTCTGGTTTGATCCTCGGTTGGGGCATGTATGGGAGGCAACTGATCAATGTTTCTCTCACATCAATGTTTCTCTTTCTCCCCTTTCATCTCTCTCTAAAAATCAATAAAAAGCAAACATCCTCAGGTGAGGATTTAAAAAATAATTTAAAAAATATATAAACAGGGATTAAAAACAGAATTTTAAAGATGGGCCCATATACCTGTTTAAAGTTTAAAAAGGGAGGAGGGTAGAAGAAAAGGCATATTCTAGATATGACCAAATTAGGGATGTTCAATATAATCAGGAGGATTGTGGTCTGAGATGACACAACCAACATCATTATTCCAGATCAACCTCAGAAAGTAAGCCAAATAACTGCAGGGACTCACCCCTCTGGAAAGAAGGCATTGATGATCCGGTCCCCCAATGGGTTGATGGCAAGTTCTGGAATCCGCTGGAAATCTTCCCGGCTGCCAAGAGAATCACCTTGAGTTAGAGACCATTAGCCCTTGGCATGAACTCCTAGCAAGGATATTACCTTCTGGAATTTACTTCTGTGGCAAATTATATTAAATAACTGCAAAGAATAGCACTTTAATAGCTGCCAAGTGTTTCTTGCACCAAGTTAGGAGTGGAAGAAGCCAGATTTAACTTTGCCACATTCCAGTGAATTCAGCACACAGGTTACGTCAATAAACCACCAACGAGCAAATACTCAGTTGTCCCTGTAAATGATTCCTTGAACATTACCATTTTGTACTTAGTTATTAAGTTTGGAGAATGAACAGGAAGATCTACAGCACTATGACATACAAATAACTCTTAGGCAATGCTTAAGTCCAAGGAAAGAATAAAATGTAACAAACTGATTTCCAGACTTCCTTGCTCTGAGTCTGTTTTTTTCTCCATTATCTTCTACAGACTAGAGTTAGAGGTCTATTTAACCTTCAAACATGGCAAGAGTAGCTATCTACTCACAACTTGGAAGTTATATTGGAGTATTATTAATTACCTCTCACTTTATACACATTATATGCTGCTCTGTTTATATACATTATCTCATTTCTTAATTCTAACATTTTACCTATATCCTTCTAGAACTGAGGAAGTTGAGTCAGTGAGATAAAGTAACTTGCCCAATGCTACAAAGCTACTGAGTAGCAGAACTGTGATTTAAATCTAAGTCTGTAAGTCAAAGCATGTCTTTTTCTAAAAGCACATTTATTTCCAATATTAAACTTTAAAAAAAAATCTTTATTGATTTCAGAGAGGAAGGGAGGGAAAGAGAGATAAAAACATCAATGATGAGAGAGAATCACTGATTCGCTGCCTCCTACACTCCTCCTACTGAGGATTGAGCCTGCAACCCAGGCATGTGCCCTTGACCGGAGTCAAACCTGGGAACCTTCAGTCCGCAGACTGATGCTCTATCCACTAAGCCAAACCAGCCAGGGCTCCAATATTAAACATTTTGAAAGCAAGGTTTTCTCCCAAAAATGTTCAATAAGTATTTCAAAAAGAAAACTTCTTGATATTCTGTGCCAATGTAAAGTTGTCTACAATATAACTGTGCTATACTTTTCAAAATTACCAATGTCATGAAGGACAGAGAAAGTCATGATTGTTTCAGATCCAAGGAGACTAATGAGCCATATAACTAAACTCAATGCATGATCCTAGACTAGAAGAAAAATTGCTATGAAGGACATTACGGAACCAATAGGTAAAAATGAAATATGACCATACAGAATATAAAATATTATAAAATGGTACTGTATCAAAATGCTAAATTTCTTGATTTTGGTATGGGAAGGTCCTTGTTATAGGAAATAAACACCAAATTATGTGGCAAAATGTTAACTGGTAAATCTGGGTAATAAGTATATAAAGAAATATAAACTCAAGAAATCTGATTCCTGCCTTTAAGATGTTTACTAACAGAAGAGATAAAAGTTACTCTTCCACCTTCTCTGTACTAAATGCTAGTGTTTCTGTTTACCCAGGAGCCTTTAATACGTTGTTCCTCTTGTGGTTTAACATTTACAGTGCTTAATTCAACAAGCTCATCTCCAGCACATCTGATGGTGACAAAGGTAGAAAAGGAAATTGAGCACAAAGCTCTTTGGAACAATAATCTGGATTCTAATCTTCCTTGACCACTTAGGATAATATTTTTTATAGCAATGAATGAACCCAAAGAAGTCATTCATAATATAACTTGGTGCTTAAGATGGACCTACAGGGTAGTGTGCTGAATAAAATAAGTCAGACAGAGAAAGACAAATGCCATATGATTTTACTTATACGTGGAATCTAAAAAGCAAAATAGAGGCGAGAACCCAAAATGGCGGCGTAGGTGAACACCTAATCTGCGGCCGTGCCCAACAATTTCAGAGCTACAACTAAAGAACAGAGCCTCTATCACCCAGAGCCACGGGAGGGCTGGCTGAAAGGAGGCACCACAACTAGACGGAAAAGGAGAGGAGCGTTCAGGACACAAACGCTGAAAAACTGAGGTACCGGGCGCGTGCGCACGAGATAGGGGCTGGAGGCAGATCCCAGCTGGCAGCGGGCATTGCTTTCTTCAAACCAAAGGGGAAGCGCTTGGGACCCAGACTCCTACGGGGAGAAGCATCCTCGATGCCTCTCTGTCTCTGGACTGTTTGCCATCGGGTCGGAAAATGAGGGTGGCTTGCTTGCAGAGCTGTGCGGAGGAGTGGTTGTTTGCGGCGCTGGGGCGCGAGATGCGGGGTCGCGGTCAGAGACGTGGGAAGGCTGGCTCCCAGCCATTGCTGTTTGCAATGCCCTAGCCTAGTGACGCCCTGAGACCCTGCCCCGCACAACCTACAAACTCACCCAAGCTCCAAGCAGCGGCTTTTGCATATGAATGGAGTGCCGCCTAACCTAGCAACCAGTTCAGACAGCTCCAAAATCTCCAAATCCCAAGCAGGGAGGAGAAGACTGGAATTCTCCTGTAGCTCCTACAGGGTGGCCTCAGACAGTAGCTGACCTGCACCCCATTGGAGATCCAAAAGCCAGTGAACCTTGTGGTCAGTGTGAGACACAGACCTCAACTCCTCACATCCATAAGTGACACAGTCAGGAGGCGGACTCAGAGAGCACCAAAGCCCCAGTGAAACAAGTCCTGCACCAGAAGCATGTCTCCAGCGCAGCAGTTATAAACACAGCAGGTCCCTACAGCCAATTGGCCTGGAGGACAATTCCTTCCAGGGTACCAATAGCAACCAAGGCTTAACTACACCAAGACTTTGCACTCAGCTCATAAAGGGGTGCACCAAGACCGTCCACTTCAGGTGATTGGGGAGGCTGAGCTACCGGCCTCTATAGGTCACCTACCACACAAAGCCGCTCCATCAACACAGGGAAGCAGCCAAAATGCAGAGGCACAGAAACATGTCACGAATGAAAGAAATGGAGGAAAGTAAACTATGGGATGATATAGAGTTCAAAACCACATTTATAAGGTTACTCAAGAATCTTCTAAAAACTGTGGAGAAACTTGATGAGGACTTCAAGGACCTCAATGAGAATGTCAAAATAATGGAAAAGGACCAGTCAGAAATTAAGCATACACTGTCTGAAATAAAGAATATACAGAAACTCAACTGTAGATCAACGTACCCCAAGAAACAAACCAAAGATCTGAAATATGAGGAAACAAAAAACACCCAACCAGAGGAAACAAAAAATATGAGGAAACCAAAAACACCCAACCAAAAAGAAAAAAGATCCAAAAATATGAAGATAATGTAAGGAGCCTCTGGGAACACTTTAAGCGTACCAACATCCGAATTTTTGGGGTGCCAGAAGAAGAGAGAAGCAGAATATTGAAAACCTATTAGAAGAAATAATGACAGAAAACTTTCCCCACCTGGTGAAAGAAATAGACTTACAGGTTCAGGAAGCGCATAGAACCTCAAACAAGAGGAATCCAAAGAGGACCACACCAAGACACATCATAATTAAAATGCCAAGGGCAAAAGACAAAGAGAGAATCTTGAAAGCAGCAAGAGAAAAAGTTAGTTACCTACAAGGGAGTACCCATACGACTATCAGCTGATTTCTCAACAGAAACTATGCAGACCAGAAGGGAGTGGCAAGAAATATTCAAAGTGATGAACAGCAAGAACCTACAATCAAGATTACTCTACCCAGCAAAGCTATCATTCAGAATTGAAGGTCAGATAAAGAGCTTCACAGATAAGAAAAAGCTAAAGGAGTTCATCACCACCAAACCAGGATTGCATGAAATGCTGAATGGTATTCTTTAAGAAGAGCAAGAAGAGGAAGGGGGTAAAGATAAAAATTATGAACAACAAAAAGACATCAAATACATACCTACCAATGAGTGAATCTAAAAAGCAAGTGAATAAAAAGTCTGAAGAACAGAATGGACTGGTGAATATAATGGAATCAGGGACATAGAAAGGGAGTGGACTGACAACTCTTAGGGGGAAGGGGGTCTGAAGGGTGTGAGAAGAGATTGGACAAAGGTCTTACACCGATGGATAAAGAGTGGTGGGGGGTGAGGGCATGGGTGGGGTGGGGAATCAGGTGGAGGGGAAGTATGGGGGGGGGGGAAAGAGGAACACCTGTAATAATCTGAACAATAAAGATTTATTTAAAATAAATAAATAAAAAGCAAAATAAACAAGCAGAAGAGAAATAGATTCATAGATACAGAAAACTTTTTGACATACAAATTAAGAAGTACAAATTGTTACAGAATAGTCCTGGGTTATAAACTACATCATAGGGAATATAGTCAATAATATTGTGATAACTATATATGGTGTCAGATGGATACTAGATTTATTGGAATAATCACTTTGTAAGTTATATAAATGTCTAATCACTGGGTTGTACATCTGAAACTAATATAATATTGTATATCAACTATAACTGAAAATTTAAAAATTATCTTAACAAACACACACTGATACCACCTCAATTTAAGTTGAAAAAACAAGTTTTGATAAGGCTAAATAAAATTTTAAACTGTAATAAAAATTAAAATTAAAAAAATGGGCAAAGGACTTGAATAGGTATTTCTCCAAATAAAATACACAAACAGAGCACTGCTATGGAAAGAAACTGAACGATCTACCTGGGCAAAAGTTCAACCACGTATGGGAGATTGGCCACCCAGAAACACAATCCTTTTATTTGGGGAAGTGGGTTGCAAATCTGTCCCCTTACTCCCTGACCACATACCACAGAGCAGGCATCCTCAAACTACGGCCCGCAGGCCACATGCGGGTGTTTTTGCCGTTTTGTTTTTTTACTTCAAAATAAGAAATGTGCAGTGTGCATAAGAACTTGTTCATAGTTTTTTTTAAACTGTAGTCCGGCCCTCCAACTGTCTGAGGGACAGTGAACTGGCCCCCTGTTTAAAAAGTTTGAGGACCCCTGCCGTAGAGTGAGGCCTATCAACTTAAGGGTCCTTCTCAGAGTACAGAAGGGAAAGACCTGTAGAGAAACAAACCCATAACAGTTTTCTACAGTAATCCAGCCAGGCCTTTTCATAAATCTGAATGGATAACCAGGCTCACCAGGTACCTTAGGAAAATTACTAGCACAAAAGAGTAGAATTAAGATGAATAGAAATAATAATTCAGGGAATGAAAGAATTACTAGAATGAAAGATTCTAATAAGTAACCCAATAGACATTTGATAACTTTTGCAATGGTAAAACAGAAATAGACTACTGTGAAAGAGCAGAGGGCAGAGAACAAAAAGATTCTTAGAAATTAAAAACATGATTGTGGACTATAAAAGTTCATAAAAGGACTAAAAAATAGATTCAAGGATATCTTTCAGGAAGCAAAGGAAAAAGTCAAACAACCAGAAAACATGAGAGAAAAGCCAAGTCATCGCAGTTCAATAAAGAGAAATGCCATAAAGATTAATTTAATAAAAAGAAAAAAAAAGGAGAGGAATGGAAATACTCAAAGACACTAGAAGAAAACTTCCCAGAAAAGACGAAAACTTCCCAGGAAAGAACATATTTTTAGATTGTGAAGGTTCTCCTAATACTGAGCAATGAATAACAGAAAATAACCCACAAAAAGGTGCATCACTGTGAAATTTTAAAACATCAACAGGAGATATCTGAAGCTTTGAGAAGAAAAAAAAAAAGACTATCTACCAAAAGAATTAGATTGGCATCATGGTTCTCATCTGTGATACCACTGTGCTTGTGCTTGTCCAAAATGTTGAAATCATCTGTCCTCTGGATAAAGTCAAACAAGAAAATGAATCTCAAAAAGGCTTAGTGTGTAAGCAGATAAATGGCTACCATTCAGGACACTATCTCCTAAAATTTACAGGTAATCGTTAAGCAATATGTAACAACACAGCCAACTAGCAATTCCCAGTAATAACTTCATTGCAGAGTTTAGCTGGTCTATACTGAAGCCCCTATAGTCAACTTAACCTGTAGGCTTTAATATTCAGGAACATTTTTCATCAACGTATTATTTTAGAAAAAGTATTATCTGACAAAGACCCAATATTAAAATTGTTCAATGTAGAGGATATTGAACAAGGGTTCAACTCAGGACCCTTCAGTCCAAAGGCCAACACTCTATCCACTGAGCCAAACCGGCTATGGCAAGAAAATATCTTTATATTCAGATGCTGACTGAGCTCTCATCTTGATCTGTCCTACAAAAGATCATTTCAGGATCTCTTACCAGACTCCAATGCCTTTTCAGAAAGACCAATTTCAATAGCAGTATATGTCACCCAATATAATGGCATCTGAAGAAAGTAAGATTTGTGAGGTTACAGTGTATATTTATATCCTGTGAAATACCAATCTGAGGTGCTCGGGCCGACACTCCAACCATTGAGCGACGCTGTCCAGGGTGATTCAGAACTAATTTGAATCTATATCTTAGTGGTTAAATCTAAATTTATGAGGAAGATGTAATCCCAAGTGAATTATTCAAGTATTAGAGCTGAATGGAAAAAAAGTAGAGATTTCTAGTCCGGATTATTTTTCAAGTGCAAATTTATATAGTCTCTTCAACAAATGGTGCTGGGCCAGGTGGACATCCAACCACAAAAAAATGTTTCACTCTTACCTCACACCATATATACATTATATATATATATATATATATACATACACACACACACACATATACACATATATATATTGTATATATATAAAGTACATTTTTTGTGTATATATATGTACATATATATATATACACATATATATATAATAAGTCAAAATGAATCAGAGTTAAATATAAGAACTGAAACTATAAAACTCTTAGAAGACCACAGAGGGGTAAATCTTTATGACCTTAGATATTGCAATGATTACTTAGATATGACACCAAAAGCACATGCACCAAAAGAAAAATCAGATAAACTGGACTCACCAAAATTTAAAACTTTTGTGCTTCAAAGAACACTATAAAGAGTAAAAAGATAATCTACACAGAGAAAATATTTGCAAATCATATATCTGAAAATGTTCTAATATCTATAAAAAGAACTCCTGCAACTCAACAACAAAAAGATAAACAATTCAATTAAATAGGCAAAGGACATACATAGGAATTTCTCCAAAGAAGATATACAAATGATCAACCAGCACATGAAAAGATGCTCAACATCATTAGCCACTAGGGAAATAAAAATCAAAACCACGGGGGAGAGATCAACCAAAGGACTTATATGCAAGCATACAAGCCTAACCAATGGACACAGACAACAGGGGGGTGAGGACATGAGTGGGGGTGGGGTGGGGGCAAAGGGGGGATAAGGACACATATGTAACACCTTAATCAATAAAGAAATTTAAAAAAAATCAAAACCACAATGATATACCACTCACACAATCGAATGACATAATAAGCATTGGTGAGGATGTAGGGAAGTTTGAACCCACATACATTGCTGGTGGAAATGTAAAATGATACAGCTGCTTGGGAAACAGTTTGGCGGTTCCTCAGTAAATTAGGCATAAAATTACCATAGACGCAAATTCTACTCCTAGGGATATGCCCAAAAGAATTAAAACATATGCCCACATCAAAATGTTCATATTACTACTACTCACAATAGCTAGCCTAAAGGTGTACACAACCCACCTGTCCACCAACTGATGAATGAATAAACAAAATGTGATATATACATACAATAGAATATTAGCCATAAAAAGGAATGAAGTACTGACACATGCTATAATATGGAAGAACTTTAAAAACATCATGTTAATTGAAAGCAGTTACAAAAGGCCACATACTGTATGATTCCATATATTATATAAAATGTCCAGAGACTGCTTAATAGGTAAGGGGTTTCCATCTGTGATGAAAATGTTCTAGAACTAGATAATGGTTATGGTTACACAACATTGTGAACATACTTAATGCCACTGGATTGTACACTTTAGAATGGTAAATTTTATATGTATTTTGCCTAAATTAAGAAAAAGCACCTAGTGTGGTCTTTGCATATGGTAGGTATTCCATAGTCATGGATTTTAATGACTGTGCAGCATGGTTTTGGTCAATCCCAGCTTTTAGTAAAGGCAGATTTTGCCTTGAACATAGCCCTAGGGATTTACTGAATTCTCTAGCTCTTCTGCCTGAGGATATATACAAAGGCTTAGCAACTATATTCCTTCCCCTTTTATGCTATATCCCACATCCATACGAGAAGCCTTCCAAAGAAGTACTAAACTGCTTTCTGCCAGCCACCAGAAAGGCAAGCAGCTTCATTCTATACAGTCAATCAAAACTGAGGAACAACAGTAACAAAAGGTTGTACTGTACTGAGAGTTAGGTTGGGAGGTGGTGGTAAGGAGGTATTTTTTTTCATTTGACTCTGATAAGACAATTACAAATATGAAATGATACACATTACATTACTCTGAGATCATATACTTGCTCTAGACCAGTGGCACTTTTGACATTTAGGGCAGAATACTTATTCGTTGTGGGAGGATGTCTTGTGCACTGTAGGATGTTTAACAGCATTCCTGGCCTCTACTCACTAGACAAGAGCAGCATTTCTCAGTCATGACAATTAAAAATGTCTCCAGACATTTTGCCACCCAAGGGCAAAACAGCTCTCAGTTGAGAATCACTGCCCATTATGGGTTGTATTGGGAAATACAAAATGAACTGACCAACTTGGATTGCTATGGGTCAACCTCATAAAGCTAATATTGTTTGGGAAAGGACTGGGAAAACTCAAGCAGAGAGAGCTGCAATTCTCAAATGTACATACATTCTTAGGACCAGAACAATGGCCACCCAAACTAAGGGGAGTTGGAGCAAAGCAGCAAGCACCTAGTGATAAATGTAATGCTGGTGTTCTGCTTATTTAATTCCCTTTTGGATCAATGATGCTCAAAGACAACTGAAGAAATGGTCCCTGCTCTGCATGCTAGATGCCTATCTCGGGATAAAAGCATTTATTCAGACACTGCCAGAAAATAAAGAAAGGAACTGCCTACCTGAGAGTCCCATTCTCGCCTTTGTCCAGGCTGGTGAACCGGCTGTAGAGGCGGGTGATCTGACTGTGGGAAACTAAAGAACACAAAATTAGTCCCAATTGGAGAAGTTGCCCTCCACTCAAACAGCATTCCTGTGGCCTTAGGAAGCCAGTTGACCCTTTGATCTGAGCCCACCACTGAATGCTTCAAAGTGAACAAAATGGGGAGATGTCTCAACTCTAACTCATCTCTAGAGTGTCAAAGGAGAAAATTTAACAGCTAAAAAAATGAAAGGAATTAGTATGCAAACTAAATCAAGAGCAATCAAAATAGACTCTTGGGAATGAAGTCTATGCTTAATTAAAACTATGTGTTAAATGGCAGGTAGTTACAACAACACAAAACCAATTTTAGTTGAAAAGGAAATTGTGAAATTTTCCTTTCAGTCCTCTAACTCCGTGGTCGGCAAACTGCGGCTCGCAAGCCACATACGGCTCTTTGGCCCCTTGAGTGTGGCTCTTCCACAAAATACCACGGCCTGGGCGAGTCTATTTTGAAGAAGTGGCGTTAGAAGAAGTTTAAGTTTAAAATATTTGGCTCTCAAAAGAAATTTTAATCGTTGTACTGTTGATATTTGGCTCTGTTGACTAATGAGTTTGCCGACCACTGCTCTACCTTATAGGCTATGAAAATGCATACTTTGATTAAAAACACATACTTATTAATCAGTTTGAGGTTTCAGGCTGGCACTGTAGGGTAGGGAACTTGTACTGAATTTAAGGCTGGGCACTCAAACAGATTTTATTTTTTGTTACTCCTCACCTGAGGATATTTTTCCCATTGATTTTTAGAGAGAGTAGAAGGGAGGGAGAGAGAAACATTGATGTGAGAGAGATTCATTGACTGGTTGGTTGCCTCCCTCATTCAGATGGAGGCAGGGATCTAACTTGCCCCAGACCAGGAATGGAACCCAAGGCTCTTCAGTGCACGGGCCGATGCTCTAACTGCTGTCAGCAGTTAGCCATGAGCAGAGCAAGGACAAGGGGCCAGGTACAGAAGGTCACCAGGATGGAAAGCCCCAGGTGCCTAGCAATGGAGTAGGATAGGACCTTGTCCCCAGGGTGACTTTTTCTCCCCTAGCAATTGCTGGCCATGAGGTTTGGACACCCTGACCTTTCCTCCTTAGAGATAACATCTAGGCTTCAGTTGTATTTCAATTCCAGGCCCAGATAAGCAACAAAATTAGCCACAGCTGACCACAGGACCAACTGCATTGATAATGACCCCTGCCCTGGTGCTGGCCAATCAATCAGTGGAGACCACAAACCTGAAAGGACACCCTGCTGTTCCCTTCCCTCTCCATTTCCCTTTTCCTTCCTCCTCCCCAGGGACGTTACCATTAGCTTCCTCACTCCCAAGTTCCAAGGACCCTTTCTTTACCTCTATAACTTGTTTTCTAAGCCCATTTCTTCTACGAATTACTTCTTCTACCTCTATAATTTACCAAATAAGTGTTCTCTTACAGTTTGGGTCTTGGCTCTGTATTCTTTCCTAACCAGAACCCAAGTACCGAGGTTGCTTGTGGCAAGTCAGACACATGGTGCCATTCCTACCACCTAAAACATAACCAATAAGCAACACTGGCCAGGGCAAACAGATTTTATCTTTAAAATCTGGTTCACCCCTGCACCAAGCATTAGTGGCTTTACCATTTCCTTCAGTAAAAGAACACCAGAGCCTCGGATCAGCCTCTTTTCTGTGATTGCATGATCTCCACTGAGTTCTCAGTATAGGTGTTAGGGGCAGAAATAGCATAATGGGAACTAGCTATGGTTATAAGGAACATTAATCATGCTCTGTTAACTTTGACCTGGCCTAGTTGCTCAAACAATAGAGTCCCTCCCCAGCCCAAATAGCCTACTTCCCCATGCCTGTAATAATACCCATTTTGCATACCCATTATTTTTTAAAATATATTTTTACTGATTTCAGAGAAGGGAAAGGGAGAGAAACATCAATGATGAGAATTATTGATAGCTGCCTCCTGCATGCCCCACACTGGGGATTGAGCCCACAACCCAGGCATGTGCCATGACCAGGAATCGAACTATGACCTCCTGGTTCATAGGTTGATACTCAACCACTGAGCTATGCTGGCCAGGTTGCATACCCATTCTTATTCCTTTTGCCTACTTCCCTATGTAATCTTTGCCCTACCCAATATAAGCAGCTGGCTTGAGGGTGGGAGGTGGGGTCGAGCAGATTTTCGTGGATGACCTACTTGCTGCTCTCCCATACTGCTGACACTATTGGAATAAACGCTCATATATGATATAACCCTGTCTCTGCCTAATTGACTCAAGTGTGACAGGCAGCCCGGACGCATTGGTTGTCCAGTTTCAAAGGAATGGGCTCCAAGGAAACAAATTAGGCAATTTGTAAAACTGGCATGTTCTCATCAGCTGACATTTACAAAGAACCTATTTTGCTCATCATTTGGGAATAACCCAGGCATAAACTGACAAGTAAAATGAGGTAATAAAAAATGATAAAAGGAATTTCTGGGAAATAGTCTCCTGGCAGACTGGAGGTAGAAGGGAAAAAAGTTATCAAAAGAAAAAGACGGCAGCCAAAGAAGGTGTGGCAAGTGTGGACTTTGTCCCAGGCTATTTTCCAGGGTTTAAAGGAGAGGCTGAAAGAGTTCTGATAGTTGTCCTCCTCACCTCTGCTCTAGAAACAAAAATTTACTTGCAGTTTTAGAAACAATAGGACAAAAGTAAACAGGGGCACAGCAGGAGAAGCAGGAAGTGAGTGGTGCAGAGCTAGGCTGGGAGGACACACTAGGTGCAGCTGTGAATGCTTCAGCATCAGGTTTCATCCCCAAACTGGGCTCTGTTCTGTTCTCTAAGGAGAGCAGAGGAGGCGGAATTACCTACCCCAGCCAGGGCAAAGCCAGTGGGATTTCAGGCACTGAGGAAGCACTGTGGACCTTTCTGCCAACCAGGCAGATGTGAACAGCTTGGTGTCAACAGTACACTCTTGGGAGGAGCAGGCTGACAGAATGATTCCGTTCATGGCACCAAAGCTTACCAGTGAGGGGTGCATGAACAGGAGGGCTGTGGAGTGAACTATGGTAGGCAGTTAGACAGACATGAGCAGAGCGAGGACAATGGGCTAGGTACAAAAGGTCATCCGAGTGGAAGGCTGTCGGTGCCTAGCAAAGGACAAAATGTAGGGTGGGACCTTGCCACCAGGGTGACCTTTCCTCCCCTAGCATATCGCTGGTCATGCAGTTTGGACCCCCTGACCTTTCCTCCCTAGAGATAACATCTAGGCTTCAGTTGTATTTCAGCTCTAGGGCCAAAGAACAACCAAACCAACCACAGCTGACCACAGGACCAACTGCATTGAATAATGACTCCATGCCCTGGTGCCAGCCAATCAATCAGTGGAGACTACAAACCTGAAAGGACACACCTGAAAAACTGCTGAATACTCTTTTGAGATCTTCTCCTGGGACCTCCCCTAACATTTCCACCCTTAAAACCCTTAGGATCGAGGACACAGAGGACCTAGCGCACTTTCCCTCCTGGGGCCATGCACAGTCTTTTCCCTTCCCCGTCTCTGTCTCTATCTCCCAGGTGCATTACCATTAGCTTCCTCACTCCCAAGTTCCAAGGGCCCTTCCTTTACCTTTATAACCTGTTTCCTAAGCCCATTTCTTCTAGGAATTACTTCTTCTACCGCTGTCATTTACCCAATAAATGTTCTCTTACAGTTTGGATCTTGGCTCTCAATTCTTTCCTAGCCAGAACCCAAGTACTGAAGTTGCTGAACCCAGGTCCAGTCTGACCCCCATGGGTCTAACAGCCAGTGCTGTTCCAGCCGCCTACAACAGAATTAACGGAGTCCATGAGAGTGCTTGGCAAAGTGTCTGGCACATGGTAAGCACTCCAAGTCTTATCATCATCCTTACATTATGAGCCTGAAGGTACAGTTTTACTGATGCACTAGTTAATCTCCACCTTTCTCCTGACTCTGCCAGCCACAGCCATATTCTTCAGGAGGCTGAGGAGTTTACCCTAGCATTGGCTTCGGGCCTCAAAGACTGCTCTAAAACTCAAGTTCCTTTTAGTTTAACAAAATTAGTTAATGAATGACTAACTTTCCCAAAAGATTTTTTAAGCCAAAATTGTTCACAATCTCAACAACACTGTTTTAATTTCTTCATATATCATCTAATATCAGTTTCTTGTATACTTTACCTAGTTCTGATAGCTTACTTTTCATTTATTTATTTATTTTAAAATATATTTTATTGATTTTTTACAGAGAGGGAGAGGGAATAGAGAGCTAGAAACATCGATGAGAGAGAAACATCCATCAGCTGCCACTTGCACACCCCCTACTGGGGATGTGCCCGCAACCAAGGTACATGCCCTTAATCGGAATCGAACCTGGGACCTTTCAGTCTGCAGGCTGACGCTCTATCCACTGAGCTAAACCGGTTTCGGCTACTTTTCATTTATTAATTCATAATTTTCCTATACTGCTTTGGAGTCCTTTTTAATAATTGCATAATATTTAGTCCACTGGATCAGTTTTTTAGTAGAGTATTATATATTTCAGGTTACTTTTCTTTAACAAGGAAAACATTCAAATTGAAATGTCTCCGTAACTACTCAGTTCCCCGTCTTCCTTGCCAGAGGCAAACACTATTACCAGTTACTTGTGAATCCTTCTACAAATTCCACATGTGTATATACAAGCAATTACTGTATAATGATTTATACAATTTTTAAATGGGAAGCAATGTTATCATCTAGTCCAACCCCTTCAACTAATAAATAAACCATCAGATATCCTTCTAATACAGATCACTATCTGAAAGAACTGGGCACTTGCCCTGGCCGGTGTGACTCAGCGGTTAGAGCATAGGCCTGTGCACCAAAGGGTCAACAAATAGATGTTTCTCTCACATCTTCTCACATCTATGTCTCTCCCTCCCTCTCTCCCTCCCTCCCTCCCATTCTATCTAAAATCAATGAAAAATATTCTTGGGTGAGAACTGACAACAACAAAAAAGAACTGGCACTGAAACCTCTTAGTATGATTTTTAAAATGCCCTTAAGTAAGTACCACTATGGCACTTACACCCATATTTCAGACTAAAAGATCAGTTTATGGCTGCTAGAGTTCATAATTTACCAATGTGTTAAAAATAAACATGTAAATAAGTAGCCAGAACCCCACAAAACTGCTCTCTTCCAGGACAAACTGGGCTATATGGAAATCAGTGGAGAAACGTACAACCAAATGTTATTTAATACATCTCAGTGTTATAAAGATATTGTTACAAAGGGCTTTTATAAGGAGGAGGAGGAGGAAGAGGAGAACATCAGGATGAGAGGAGGAGAAGCACGGGTGAGAAGAAGGAGAGGAAAAAGGAGGAGGAGGAGGAGAAATGAGAAAAAAAACAGAGGGGAGGGAAGAAAAAAGGAGGGAGGACTTTAAAGCTTTAATTTAGGTGTGAAATCCACCATGACCAAGAATATAAAGCAATCTTCAAGACATAGTGCTCAGAGCAACTTCAAGAAGCAGAAAGGTCTTGGAACTACCACAAATGAAGGCAGGACAAGTTTTCAGTAAACTATTCTCACCACGAGGCACTAAACCAGCAGGCAGGACAGGTACCCCAAACTTGCACAAGTCTGGTAACTCAAAGGAAGTCTCAGAAGTTGCCAATTACTCTAAAAAAAAACTGTGCACATGGACGTCTTTAATGAAGCTATATTTTTCTCCAAAGATGGGCAAATAATTACTTTATATTATTGAAAGATTACTTAGAAGACCTTGCTAATATTCCAGACCTTTCTATCACCACTGCCAAAAAAAGAATATCTGCAGGAAGTTTTAATTCATTACTTTATTTTGAAGAAAAAGCTATCATATACTTCGGGAAGCTTATGGTGAACATGCTCCAACTCAAGATACTTGTGAACGCTGGTTTAAATGCTTTAAAAGTGATGATTTCGATGTGAAAGACAAAGAACATCCAGGTCAACCAAAAAAGTTGGAAGACCAACGATTACAAGCATTATTGGACGAAGATGCGTGTCAAACTCAAAAACAACTTGCAGAAAGATTAAACGTTGCTCAGCAAACAATTTCCAATTGTTTACAAGCAATGGGAAAGATTTTATAGGAAGGAAAATGGGTGGCACATCAACTGAACGAAAGACAAATGGAAAACCGAAAAGTCATCAGTAAAATGTTGCTTTAATGGCACAAAAGAAAGTCTTTTTTGCATCCAATTGTGACTGGCAATGAAAAGTGGATTTATTTTGAGAATTCCAAATGCACAAAAACATGGGTTGATCCAGGTCAACCATCAACATCGACTGCAAAGCCAAATAGCTTCGGAAAGAAGACAATGCTCTGTGTTTGGTGGGATCAGGAAGGTGTGGTGTATTATGAGCTTCTAAAACCAGGTGAAACCGTTAATACTGATTGCTACCAACAACAAATAATCAATTTGAACCATGCTTTGATCGTGAAACGACCAGAATTTGTAAGAAGACACGGCAAAGTAATTTTGCTTCATGATAATGCACCATCACACACTTCAAAACCAGTTAAAGACATGTTAAAAGATCTCACCTGGGAAGTATTAACCCACCCACTGTATTCACCAGACCTTGCTCCTTCAGATTACCACTTGTTCCGATCAATGGAACACACACTTTCTGAGCAGCACTTCAAAACGTACAAAGAAGTGGAAAATTGGGTCTCTGAATGGTTTGCCTCAAAACAAGAAAAGTTCTATTGGGATGGTATCCACAAATTACCTGAAAGATGGGGGAAATGTGTAGCTAGCGATGGACATTACTTTGAATAAAGCACTTTTGATGTTTCTCTTGAAATTACCATGTTTTCTTTGATTACAAAATCCGCCATTATTAACCAGTACACCTAGTAATCCCAAACCAGCTACAGATGCTAAGTTATACCATCTACATTTCCATTTCTATTAAAGTCAGAAGACAGAAGAGTCTCCGTTGTGACAGAACCTTCAGGGACTATGGCATGACAGGTGAGGGCCACGAAAGGGTCTTGCATTAGAAAGTAGTAGCATCTGCAGCCTGAAGTTGAACTTCCACTTATATTCTAGCCTAAGAAGTCATTCTCAAACAATTGCCTTTCCCAGGCTTGTGTTCTTTGTTGCAACTATCCAGAAACCCATACTAGTTCTATCACTACACCCATCAAACATACACAAACCTCAGCTTACTTCCTAAACCTGTTCAACACTTTCCCCATACCAATGACACAACAGAAGCTAGGGACTAAAAAAAAAAATGAGCCCTAACTGGTTTGGCTCAGTGGATAGAGCATCGGCCCTGCAGACTGGTGTCAAGGGCTGGACCTTGGTTGCAGTGTGGAGGCAACCAATCGATGTGTCTCTCTCACATTGATGTTTCTGTCTCTCTCCCTCCACTCTCTCTAGAAATCAATGAAAAAATATCCTTGGGTGAGGATGAACAGACATACACAAAAAGAAAGAATCGAACTCTTCATTAGCACTCAGTTGGCATAAATTAATTTTCACAGATTAAATGGCTATTTTTTTCTTGTGGATGTATGTATTCTGATATTCAGACTTTGTATTAATATCCTCTACTTCTGGAGAAACCAAGATGGTGGCATACGTAAACACCTAAACTGCTGCCTCGCACAACAATTTCAAAACTACAACTAAAAGACAAACCCGACATCATCCAGAACCACATGAAAGCTGGCTGAGTGAAAATTCTACAACTAGAGGAAAGAGAAAAGCTCACGGAGAATCAGAAGAGCTGCAAAAGGCTGAGGTACGGAGACACGCGTGCAGAGAGGAAGGGCGGCTGAGTGCCTGGCTGGCTTTCTCTGGCTGGAGGGAGAAAGAAGCTCCCGAATGTACTGAACCCCAGTTCCGACTACACCGAACCCCAATTCCGGGCGAGACCCTGGGGACCCAGGCTCATATGGGGGGCGTCTGGACTGACAGGAAGAGAGAGAGCACACGGAAACTCGGGAGAGCTGTGGAAGGCAGGGGTCTGGAGGCGCGCGCGAGTGCATGCAGAGAGGACTGACTGCTGAGTGTGCTGCTGGCTTTCTCTAGCAGGAGAGAGACGGAAGCTCCCGACTGCGCTGAACCCCAGTTCTGGGCGAGAATCTGGGAATTCAAATTCATTGGGTGAGAAACTGGACTGTCTGGCAGTGGGCGAAACTCGAGGGCGGATTTCTCTCAGAGGTGCTTGCAGCAATTACCGAGGGACACTGAGACCCAGGGGCCTCATAGGGCAGGGTTGACAAGAAGCCAAGACTGTCTGCTCAGCCCTGAGACTCCGCCCCGAGACTCCGCCCCATCCAAGCTGACCACAGAGGCTTTTGCAATTTTGCAAGTCTAGTCGAATAAGGCTGTCTCCAGCACAGAAGTTCTCCCACCGTAGACACAGCTGATCCTCATAGCCAATTGGCCTCGAGGTCAATTCCTTCCAGTGATACCAACAACAATCAAGACTTAACTACAACAAGGCTGTATATACAGTCCACAAAGGGGTGCACCAAGAGTGTCCACCTCAGGTAACTAGGGAGGCTGAGCCACTGGGCCATATAGGACACCTAGCACACAAAGTTACTCTACCAACTCAGGGAAGCAGCGAAAATGCGGAGACAAAGAAACAGATCACAAACTAAAGAAATGGAGGAAAGCAAACAACTGGATATAGAGTTCAAAACCACAGTTATAAGGTTTTTCAAAAATTTCCTAGAAAATGCCGACAAATTTAGCGAGACCCTTGAGGATATGAAAAAGGACCAACTAGAAATTAAACATACACTGACTGAAATAAAAAAAATTATACAGAGACCTAAGAGCAGACTAGAGGATTGCAAGAATCAAGTCAAAGATCTGAAATACAAAGAAGCAAAAAACACTCAACCGGGAAAGCAAAAAGAAAAAAGAATCCAAAAATTTGAAGATAGTGTAAGGAGCCTCTGGGACAACTTCAAGCGTACCAACATCCGAATTATGGGGGTGCCAGAAGAAGAGAGAGAGCAAGATACTAAAAACCTATTTGAAGAAATAATGATTGAAAACTTCCCCCACCTAGTGAAAGAAATAGACTTACAAGTCCAGGAAGTGCACAGAACCCCAAACAAAAGGAATCCAAAGAGGACCACACCAAGACACATCATAATTAAAATGCCAAGAGCAAAAGACAAAGAGAGAATATTAAAAGCAGCAAGAGAAAAACAGTTAATTACCTACAAGGGAGCACCCATACGACTGTCAGCTGATTTCTCAACAGAAACTATGCAGGCCAGACGGGAATGGCAAGAAATATTCAAAGTGATGAATAGCAAGAACCTACAACCAAGATTACTCTACCCAGCAAAGCTATCATTCAGAATTGAAGGGCAGATAAAGAGCTTCACAGATAAGAAAAAGCTAAAGGAGTTCATCACCACCAAACCAGTATTATATGAAAGGCTGAAAGGTATTCTTTTAGAAGAGGAAGAAGAAGAAAAAGGTAAAGATAAAAATTATGAACAACAAATACATAGCTATCAACAAGTGAATCTAAAAAATCAAATGAATTAAAAATGTGATGAACAGAATAAACTGGTGAATATAATAGAATCAGGGGCATAGAAAGGGAGTGGACTGACAATTCTCAGGGGGGAAGGGGTGTGGGGGGTGCGGGAAGAGACTGGACAAAAATCGTACACCTATGGATGAGGACAGTGGGGGGGAGGTAAGGGCAGAGGGTTGGGTGGGAACCAGGTGGAGGGGAGCTATGGGGGAAAAAAGGAGGAACAACTGTAATAATCTGAACAATAAAGATTTATATAAAAAAAATATCCTCTACTTATTTACACAATTTGTCTAAAGTGATTTGGGAATTCAAATTTTTCCTTACTTGAATCTAATTGTTTTCCCTTTTTATTTTGTTTCAATTACAGTTGACATCAAATATCATGCTATATTAATTTCAGGCATATAGCATAGTGATTAAACAATCATATACTTTACAAAATATTCCCCTTGATATTTCAATTACCCAACTGGCACCCTACATAGTTATTACAATATTATTTACTATGTTCCCCATGCTGTACTTTATATCCCCGTGACTATTTTGTAACTACCAATTTGTATTTCTTAATCCTTTCGCCTTTTTCATCCAGCCCCATAACCCCCTCCCTCTCTGGCAACCATTAGTCTGTTCTCTGTATCTATGACTCTGTTTCTATTTGTTTTTTTTTTTTCATTTATTTTGCCCTTTAGACTCCACATATAAGTGAAATCATATGGTATTTGTATTTCTGTCTGACTTATTTCACTTAGCAGCATAATACCCTCTAGGTCCATCCATGCTGTAGAGCAAATGGTAAGAGTTCATTCTTTTTTTTATGGCTGAGTAATATTCCATCATATCTATACTAATAAAAGCCTAGGTGGCCCTCGCGCACGACGACGTCGTCACAAGATGGCCACACTCACAGCAGAGGCGGGGCAAAGCAGCTGCTCCGCACAGTGAGGCCTGGGGGTCCTGCAGCCCAGAGGAGGCTGGTCCCAGCATCTCCGCCACCTCCTGCAGAGGAGGCGAGTCCCGGAGGAGAAGGTGGCTCGCGGCAGGGGAGGGCAGTTGTGGGTGACCGGGCCGGCAGGGGAGCAGTTAGGCGTCAATCAGGCCAGCAGGGAGCGGTTAGGGGGCAATCAGGCTGGCAGGCACAAGTGGTTAGGGACAATCAGGCAGACAGGCAGGCAGGCGAGCGTTTAGGAGAGCCAGCAGTCCTGGATTGTGAGAGGGATGTCCGACTGCCAGTTTAGGCTCAATCCTGCGGGATCAGCCCTAAACCGGCAGTTGGACATCCCCCAAGGGGTCCCAGATTGGACAGGGTGCAGGCCAGGCTGAGGGACGAAATTCATGCAAGGGGCTCGGCCCTCGCAGCCCCAACTTTGTCCAGAAGGTCGTTCAGCTGTCTGGTCTAATTAGCATATTACGCTTTTATTTTATACACAGACACACACACACACCACCACCACCACCACTTTTATTGTTGTTAATCCTCACCCGAGGATATTTTTTCCATTGATATTTTTGAGAGAGTGGGAGTGAGGGAGGGGGAAAGAGAGAGAAACACTGATGTGACAAAGACACATTGATTGATTGCCTCTGCAGGTACTCTGACCAAGGCCAGGGATCAAACGTGCAACCCATGTACATGCCTTGACAGGGAATTGAACCAGAGACCCTTTGGTGCACAGGCCAACACTCTAATCACTGAGCAACATAAGCCAGGGCTGTACCACAACTTTTTTTATCCACTGCTCAATTGATGGACACAGTTTGCATATTTTGGCTATCCTATATAATAAAGATGGAATATGCAAATTGACTGTAACTCCGCAACAAAGATGGTGGCACCCACAGCCAATAAGGAAGGAATATGCAAATTGACATGACAAGGCGAGAGGCGGAAGGCGGCTCCGGCCCGAGTGAAGGTGATGCCGGCAGCCAGAGGAAGGAAGGCCTATTCTTGCACGAATCTTCGTGAATCGGGCCTCTAGTTGTGAATAATGCTGCAATGAACATAGTAGTTCATATATAATATAAATGGCTATTAAAAAAGAAGTTTTAAATAACTCACAGCTAGATTATTGCTATGGTTAGGTGAACGAAGGGTGGAGATTACAGAAACTCCCAAGACACTTGTGGCCTTTCCCCTAATGACAACTTTTATTCAAATGAGCTTAAATTTATGGAATGCTAACGTGTGAAAAAAGGTAAAAGAAAAAAGATAATAGAAAATTTTTATGCCAACACAAAGTGTTTTGTTTTTTGTTTTAAATATATTTTTGTTGATTTCAGACAGGGAGGGAGAGGAAGAGAGAGATGGAAACACCAATGATGAGAGAGAATCACTGATCAGCTACCTCCAGCATGGCCCACACTGGGGATCGAGCCCCCAACCCAGGCATATGCCCTGACTGGAAATCGAACTGTGACCTCTTGGTTCATATGTCGACACTCAACCACTGAGCCACACCAGCCAGGCTTATCACTGCTTTTTAAACTGTTAAAAACACTGGGATTTCTACTCCTTTAAAAGTTACATTTCCTTAGAATTGGGAAAACATTTGTACTTGATTCCTAATCCAATGCCCCCCTGAAATTAGGAAATGTATAAAATGCTGTAATTTCCCCAATTATATAGTCCTAGACATGGTTTGTATAACTAGCACATGCAAACGGTATCTTCCCTATAAGATGATTATTATCTACTAGAGGCCTGGGGCACGGATTCGTGCACCAGTGGGGTCCCTAGGTGTGGCCTGTGGACATCTACCAAGGGGTCCTGGATTGCAAAGGCCAGGAAGGGACCGTGGGAGGGCTCCAGGGCGTTTCCGGCCCATCTAGCCTAGTCCCAATCGGAGGGACCCCAGCAGCTACTGATCAGAGCGACTGCCACCTGGTTGTCAGTGCATGTCATAGCGACTGGTCGAACAAACAGTTGGACACTTACCATATTAGGCTTTTATTATATACGATGGTTCAAAATAATACATGCTAAAACCTGGTACTTATTATAGACGAAGCACTATTCTAAGTAGTTTAATCCTCACAATACTCCTATAAAGTAGGTGCTATTATTATTATTATTCTTTTTTATTTTATTGATTTTTTACAGAGAGGGATAGAGAGCCAGAAACATCGATGAGAGAAAAACATCGATCAGCTACCTCCTGCACACTCCCCACTGGGTATATGCCCGCAACCAAGGTACATGCCCTTGACCGGAATCGAACCTGGGACCCTTGAGTCCACAGGCCGACGCTCTATCCACTGAGCCAAACCGGTTAGGGCAATAGGTGCTATTATTATTCCCATTTACAGATGATGAAACTAAGACTTACAGGTAATTCTTCCCTAGAATTATTTCCCTAGAATCACTCAGATTAAATTTCAAACACTGGCTAAACTAGTGATACATGAATTCTAATCAATTTACACTTAGGAAAAATTGTTTAAATTTTTCAATGATTGCAACGCAAAGCTTTCATATGAAAAATAAAGTCAATTTTGCCCTGGCTGGTGTGACTCAGGGGTTGAATGTCTTCCCGTGCACCAAAGTGTCGCCAGTTTGATTCCTGGTCAGGGCACATGCCCAGGTTTCAGGTTTGGTCCCCTTTCATGGTGAGTACAGGAGGCAATTGATAGACGTTTCTCTCTCTTTCTCAAAAAAAAAAAAAAAAAAAAAAAAAAATCAATAAAAATATATATTCAAAATATATATAAAGTCAGTTTTTCTCAATTATAATACATTTTCTTATAGGCAAAGAGAACAATAAAACACTTACACTTAAAGTGTTTCTGATAGTTCCCCAAACTAAGAAGCAGGTGAAAAAAAGATAAATTCAACCTCTTTACCCCGCCCTCAGATACCAGTTTTTATTCTTCTAAACTTTTATATCATGCTAAAATTATTGCTTTAAAAGTCAACTCTGCAATAATATTGTAATAATTATGCATGGTGTCACTAGACTTATTGGGGTAATTGTACCATAACTTAATAACTGTCTAGTCTGTTATATACCTGAAACTAATATTGTATGTCAACTATAATTGGAAAATTAAAAAAATATTTTAAAAAATAAAATAAAAATCAACTCTGCTGAGGGGCACTAACTGAATAAACTGACGGCTTAACTCCCATGGAGGAGGAATAACTGTAGAGCAAGCTGGGGAATAATGCTCCTGGAATTATCAAAAATGCCTTGTTAATTTACCCAAATGTAATCTATTCATGCATGTATAAAGGCCCAATTCCTGTCCTCTACAAGGCCAGCCCACAAGGCTCGCTGAGTCCTGCAGGTGGGTGTTACACAATTTCAGTTACCTTATGTCCTGATGATAATCCTAACTCTTGTGGATTTATCTCTACCACCAAGTTGTGGGCATCTTTTGTCACCATCTGCTTTGAGTACCTAGCACAGTACTGAATATAGACATTGAAAAAATTCAGTAAGTACTTGTTTCATTAGGCTTTCATACATTTGTACTGGTTGTGGTTAAGACTCTCCTTTAAGCTTGCTTCATTTTTTGTCAACTAGGAAAACAGCTTTTCCAGGAGTACTTAGTTCTGTGTGTTCACAAGTTACACAGTAAAATAACCCAGAGTCCTATAGCATCCAGGCCCCTATCATTGGTCAAATGCAAATAAACCAGAATGGGATTACTGCTCCCTTTATCTTGAGGCAAAACTAGCTTTTTCCAATCCTCAATATGCTTTACACTTCCTCACTAATGTGACTTTTTATTTTAAGCACAAATGCTTTAACCCTGGTGTCACCTTAGTCCTAACATAGGGGTCATGGCCCAAAATGTAATAAAATGCTTGCTAAATACAAACTGCTTATATTTCTACTCTTGAAGTTAAGAGTGTCATAAACAGACTATAAGGTAAAGTGGCCAAACACATACTGCACATTATAAATAACTACTTTCCATCATTCATCCAAAATCATGAAAAGGACAGCACTCATCATCATTAGCCTTTATGGAGAAGCATAATGGCCAATATACACTGAGTGGCCAGATTATGATGATATCTGAACACATAATAATCTGGCCACTCAATGTGTATGTATATATATGTATGTGTATGTGTGTGTGTGTGTGTGTGTGTGTGTGTGTGTGTGTGTAGATATATTAGAGGCCCGGTGCATGAATTCGTGATGGGTGGGATCCAGCCAGCCTGGCCAGGGGGAGGGAACATGGGCGGTTGGCCGGCCTGCCTGCTGGTCGAAGGGACAATTTGCATATCAGCCTTTTATTATATAGGATAGACAATGAGTGGCCAGATTACTATGCATTCAGAGATCATAATAATCTGGCCACTCAGTGTATTAGGGGACAATGAAAGCAGTAAACCACTCAGACAAGGGCTGGGACCATGTAACATTCCTTCCAAATTGAAGGTTCTAGAAAGTTGAATTTGTCAGAAAGCACTGGACAGCATTTAATTTACCTCAGGTCACCACTGCCTGAGAAATTCTGTAGTTTCCCCCAGCATGCTCCAATATTACCTGCATATAGGCCACTGAATTACTTACTGGCCACGTCTATCAAAAACAAGTAGCAAGAAGAGACAACACTCAGATGCTTATATAACTCGTGTAAAATACGAGTCATAATGCATTACTGAGAAGAGAAAATAGTATATGTATTATTAAGGACTATATAAATGTATGTGATGGTGTTTTACAGAGCTTCTGAATCTCCAAAGGCCTATTGCCCTTTGTTCAGGTTAATGAAGAAGAGACTGGACTATAAAAAATCAGTTCTTAATTCAAATTCACACTGAGATTTTGGGAGCACATCCAGTTTCCACAGTGACTGCATGAAGTGTACCAGCACAGTAGAAATCAATACATCTGAAATCGGGATTGCAAGCATCCCCAGTGTAAGTAAAAACTGGTGGTCACAGTACCCATGCTTTTCCTCCACAAGTTCAGAATAAGTCTTACACCCTCAGACCCCTGATTATTTCATGGTCTCCTATCACCAGTTCACGTATTTCAAAGTCTTACTATATAATTTGGCTTTCTGCGTTTCTTTTTCCAGTTGTGGCAAGTATTTGTGATTTCCCAAAGATGTAAGTGGTTTTAAAGTCCTTGCCCAGAAACGTCACGGTAAGGGATTATATCTTCTACAGGGTCTATCTACCCAGAGTTCCTGAACTTGAGGCTGATGAGAGAAAAGATAAAGGAGTTCGGGAGCTCTCCTTAGCAGGGAGAGGAGAAACGAGCGGTGTCTGTGTTCTTCGGTAATCGCGACTCCCGCCTTTGAGGCGAAGAACAGTCCCCCCAAGAGCCAGGACCCCGACCGGGGAGCCGTGGCTGGAAGAACAGGTCCTCTAGCTACCGAGCCCCAAGCTAATGCTGGAGGCTGCCCGGGATCCCCGCAACCTCCGGGCACCCCAGCCCCAGACTTCGGCGACATCTGCCCTCGGTCGTCCCGAAGCCAGCCGGAGGCGCCCGGCCGCGTCCCCACCCGCTGCCCCAACTCACAGCCAGTCTCCTTCTTAATCTCTTCCAGCTCTTCGTCCCGCAGTAACGTGGAAGCCCGAGACCCCATCGCCGAGCCGGAAGCTCCTCCGCGAGCAGGAGCTCCTGAAGCGACGGCGGAAGCGGGAGGGAAAGAGGGAAGAGAGGCAGGGCCAGGGGTCAAGAAGGAAGAGGGCAGTGTTTCCACAGCGGACTGGGGAAAGGTACCCGAGGGTGGTGCGCGGGCGAGGGCGTCCCCGAGGGCGGCCAATGAGGAGCGGGGCTGCGCCGGGCGCAGGAGACGACGTCGGCGCTGCCGGCTCCAGCCCCCGAATGAATCACCTCAGCACCCAGCCGCGTCTCGCTGGAAACGGACCCGCCCCCGGAATTGTGACGCAACGGGCCTTAAAAGGGCAATGCCACTCTGGCTCTAGTGACTGCAATTAAAAGGGCAACGCCATTTTACTCACTTGACAAGCTAACCCGCGACAGGTTTCTAACAGAAATCCCCACCCTACGGATGGCACAGAGAAACAATAAAGATAGATAGACAAAGGCGCGCTTGGGGACCTCTAGGGTGTCTCCTGAGAACGGCTTGCCGGGAGTTGCACTTCCCCCTTTTCCAGGGCGGCCCTCTCTCCTCCTGGCCGCTGGGGGCGCTCTGAAATCGGCCTCGGGGCCGCGCGCTGATGGACTCCGGAGGAGCAGCTGGGCCTCTCGTTGGCTCGGGCCGGAGGCCGCCGGCAGCGTCGTGGCCTCGGGTCCTCAGGTAACTGGCGCCGCGGGCTGGGAAGCGGCCGGGAGTTCTCCCGTGACAGCAGTCCCTTCTCACAGTTCAAGACGGAGGCTCCAGGAACTCACCATTTGGCGAAAATTGGGACAGAATTTCCCAAACTTCCTTTGGATAAAAACCCCTACCGACAGAGAAGAGTGAATTCCTAGCGTATTTACCTTAAAAACGAGGAATTTTGGATTTAATTCTTGTCTGTAACCCTCACCCGAAGATACACACACACACATCCTAAAAAATGTATGCACATTTGGAATAATTACAAAGGCAGTGTTTATTAAAGTACTTTTCATTTTCAAAATTGAGCTGTCAGCTCTTAAAGTGTGTGTACATTTTTTTTTTTGGGGGGGGACACCCTGTATTATATTTTTTAAATTGATTTTAGAGAGAGGAAGGGAGAGACAGAAACACCTATCCGTCGCCTCCCGCGCGCGCCGCACGGGGGACTGCAGCGGAACGCGGGGTGCGTGCCCTGAGGGGACGGCCCCGGCCCGGGTCTGTGACTCCACCTTTCCGCCGGGGACCGCGAGCCGAACAACTGAGCCACGTCGGCCGGGGCTGCAATTTATTCTTACGGCGTATTTTTGTTTCCTTGGAAACAGACGCCCTCGGTAAATGAGTACACCCTCGCGGGTGAACGAGTGTAGTGCTCTGCCCGTGGCTTCCGTGCCTTCGCCCCTCCTCCCCGCCCCTCCGGTGTGGTTTCGTACGGAACCGGTGAGGCGGTTGGAACCAATTCCGCCTCCATCCCTCAGCGCCGGAGCCCGAGGGGACTCGGCGCGCTGCCCGCGGCAGCTGGGCGTCCTGGCTTTAAGCTTCAGCCGAGGCTCTGACGGCTCAGCGTGAGGCCCAGGGAGGTCCTACTCTCACCGAATGGCTTTCAGGACTGATTCGCTCCTGTCGGTAGTGATGTCTGCCTTGGTATGCAGAGTGTGATCTTTCGGATATGCCGGTCTGTCTTGCAGGTGTAGGTGTGGTAGAAAAGACTTGTTGTCAGCCAAGTGAAGGTCCCTTTTCTGAGTCTGCCCCGAAGCCCATTTCTGGATTTTTGACCTTAGTTTTTCCTTCCTAATCTTGAATCTACCGTTTGCAGCTGTCCTCTGTGAAAACTTGCTTTGTGTTAATGTTTTTTTCTTACTTTAATGTTTCTTAAGCTTCCTTACACTCCAAGCATTTCACAAACTTTTATTTCTTATGTATCATTTTAAAATATAATTTTTTATTTTTATTTTTTACCTCTATGAAGGGCTGTTTTATCCAGTTTCATGCCCTTTTTTGTGTCTGTAAAAATTCCCCTTTTGCCTCTTTGGATTGACTTGAACAATGAAAGATGATTTTCTCAGACACTCTGGTGACATGTTTTCTCTAGATGCTTAACACCTGGTCTTGCCCTACATATGCTCTTCACTAAGGGCCTGGTTTTACTGGTAGTTCAGGTTCCATTATCTTCTAAATGTGTGCCTTCGGGCAGGTGTTTTAAATGTTTAAGCCTCAGTTTCTGCATGTGTAAATTAGGCAACCCTTGTTGTAGGCAACAAATAACATTTGTGAAAGTACTTGCTAGACCTTAAAATTTTAAAATATAGGTAATTTATCTGACTAAAATTTCTATGTATCTTCTCTCCTTCCTAGTTGAAGTATGCCTTAAAAATTCCATCAATGTCTTATTTTATAGTTAAACTAGAGGCCTGGTGCACGAAATTTGTGCACGGGTAGGGTCTCTAGGCCTGGCCGGCGATCAAGGCCAATCAGAACCTTCCAGCTGCCAGCTAGTGCCTTCCTTCGTTCCATGCCGCCCCCTGGTAGTCAGTGCATTTCATAGTGAGCGATTGAACTCCCAGTTTAACTCTTGAGGGGACAGTTTGGATATTAGGCTTTTCTATAGAGAGACTAGAGGCCTGGTGCACAAATTCATACATGGGTGGGACTCCTCGGCCTGGCCGGAGATCAGGGCCGATGGGGGCTGATCCGGGCTGGCCAGAGGAGGTTAGCTGTGGGAGTGCACTGACCACCAGGGGGCAGCTCCTGCATTGAGCGTCTGCCCCCTGGTGGTCAGTGCACATCATAGTAACCAGTCTTACTGGTAAAGTATTTTTGTACATTTCTGCATTATCATCTCTACACTAATAAAAGAGAAAGATGCAAATTGACCATACCTTTGCAACACCCACCAGCCAATCAGGAGTGAGTATGCAAATTAACCCAACAAAGCTGGTGGGTTAATTTGCATACACAGGCTCCAAGCGGCGGGGGGTGGGATGCAGGCGTTCCGCACCGCCTCGGCTGCTCCGGGCCTCTGAGCAGCATGGGAAGGCAGAAAGGCGGCTCCAGCCAGAGCGAAGGCTGTGCCGGCAGCCAGGGGAAGGAAGGTCCATTCTTGCACAAATCTTCGTGCATCAGGCCTCTAGTTTTTTATAATGAGCATGCATCATTTTCACAAAAAATGTTGAATTTTACAAAACTAGTGTGTGGTATATGGCAGTTTAATCTGTTAGGTTGCAAATGACTGGTTGGTGATACTACAGCAGCCCAGTGCCTGAGCTGTGGCCAGAGTGGGATCGAATGGCCCTTGCAGTGAAATGGCAGCTGGAGTGGTAATGAATAAATTGTGATAGTTTTAAATCACTTATACTTTTTTTTTTAAATTTCTTTATTGATTAAAGTATCACATATTTGTCCTCATCCCCCCTCACTTATACTTTGGTTGGTTAAAATGTTAAACTCTGGCCTGACAAGTGTGGCTCAGTGGTTGAGCACTGACCTATGAACCAGGAGGTCATGGGTCGATTCCCAGTTAGGGCACATGCCTGGGCTGTGGGCTCGATCCCCAGTGTGGGGTGTGCCGGAAGCAGCCAATCAATGATTCTCCCTCATCATTGATGTTTCTCTCTCTCTCCCTCTCCCCTCCTTCTGAAATCAATAAAAATAGATTTTTTATGAAACGTCAAACTCTGCAAATGTTACTAACCTAGAAGAGGATAGATTAGAGACATTTCTGGGTAAACAGTTTGTATTGCAAATGTTTTGCCAATATCAATTTTTTTCATTTGTTTTTTTAGTTTTTATGGTTGATATTAGAAAAATATATGTATCTGCCATTAAACAGTTTCTAAATATTCTGCTTATTCATTTAGCTAAGGAGGGAAATGTGGTATTACCCCATTTAATAGATGAAGTCATCAAGCCTACCTTGCCTTAAGTCCTATGGTTTTCATTTCCCCAGGTATATATTAGAGTTGGTGCTTACAATGATCTTTTTCTCATTATCATTCTAAAAAGATAAACAAAACTGAATTACTGTTACATTTTTATTTTTCTTGTCTCTTACAGGTATAGAGAAAGAAAAAATAACCTCACTCCCCCGCAAAATATTTTTAAAGTCATAGATCTCTTTTATTTTCAAGTGCTTAGATACTTAAAGAAGATTTCTTGAAGACTGCTTTTGGAGTAAAAAAGCATGGATCCCAGCAGTGACTACCATTACCTCAATCAGATTTTGTGGAGAAGGGTGAAACTCACATTGGTTTGTGGCATCTTTGAGGGAGTGCTCCAGCATGTGGACCCTAACAAGATTGTTATCTTGAAGAAAGGTCTCTTTTTATTTCTCATAATCTTCTGCCTTTTAAGAAATTCATAGCTTAGTTTGGATGATGACTCTGGGCTCCACTAGGATTATTACTAGGCATCGTTCCTATTTTAGGAAAGGGTAGGAAGATTAGAATGCTATTTTCCCTAACAGCAACATGGCTGCATATGCTAGCTTGTCCCACTTCTGTTCATTTATTGACATGATAGTAGAAAATTTTAATATATTTATTTAATTGGGTAGTTCTTTTAATTTTTCTCCATATGCATCTTGAAATTTAAAATAACTGCTCTATTAGATAGAATTGCTTTTGGCTTTATTTTATTTTTTAAAATTTCTTTATTGATTAAGGTGTTACATATGTGTCCTTATTCCCCCATTACCCCCCCCTTTCATCCCCCACACTCATGCCCTCACCCCCTTGTTGTCTGTGTCCATTGGTTAGGCTTATATGCATGCATACAGTCCTTTGGTTGATCTCTCCCCCTTACCTCCACCCTCCCCTACCTTCATTCTGAGGTTTGATGGTCTGATCGATGTTTCTCTGTCTCTGGATCTGTTTTCGTTCATCAGTTTATGTTGTTCATTATATTCCATAAATGAGTGAGATCATGTGATATTTATCTTTCTCTGACTGGCTTATTTCACTTAGCATAATGCTCTCCCGTTCCATCCATGCTGTTGCAAATGGTAAGAACTCCTTTTTTATACAGCGTAGTATTCCATTGTGTAGATGTACCACAGTTATTTAATCCACTCATCTGCTGATGGGCATTTAGGCTGTTTCCAAATCTTAGCTATGGTGAATTGTGCTGCTATGAACATAGGGGTGCATATATCTTTTCTGATTGGTGTTTCTAGTTTCTTGGGATATATTCCTAGAAGTGGGATCACTGGGTCAAATGGGAGTTCCATTTTTAGTTTTTTGAGGAAACTCCATACTGTTCTCCACAGTGGCTGCACCAGTCTGCATTCCCACCAGCAGTGCACGAGGGTTCCTTTTTCTCCGCATCCTGGCCAGCACTTGTCCTTTGTTGATTTGTTGATGATAGCCATTCTGACAGGTGTGAGATGGTACCGCATTATTGTTTGATTTGCATCTCTCGGATAATTAGTGACTTGGAGCAGGTTTTCATATGCCTCTTGGCCTTCCTTCTGTCTTCTTTTGAAAAGTATCTATTTAGGTCCGTTGCCCATTTTTTGATTGGGTTATTTATCTTCCTTTTGTTAAGTTGTGTGAGTTCCCTGTAAATGTTGGAGATTAAACCCTTATTGGTGATAACATTGGCAAATATGTTCTCCCATGCAGTGGGCTTTCTTGTTGTTTTGTTGATGGTTTCTTTTGCTGTGAAAAAGCTTTTTATTTTGATGTAGTTCCATTTGTTTATTTTCTCTTTAGTTTCCATTGCCCTAGGAGCAGTATCAGTGAAGAAATTGCTTCGGCATATGTCTGAGATTTTGCTGCTTGTGGATTCCTCTAGTATTTTTATGGTTTTCCGTCTTATGTTTAAGTCCTTTATCCATTTTGTGTTTATTTTTGTGTAAGGTGTAAGTTGGTGGTCTAGTTTCATTTTTTTACATGTATCTGTCCAATTTTCCCAGCACCATTTATTGAAGACACTGTCTTGACTCCATTGTATGTTCATGCCTCCTTTGCCGAATATTAATTGAGCATAGTGGCTTGGGTCGACTTCTTGGTTCTCTGTTCTATTCCATTGATCTATATGTCTGTTCTTGTGCCAGTTACCAGGCTGTTTTGAGAACAGTGGCTTTGTAATACAGCTTGATATCTATATTGAGATCCCACCTACTTTGTTCTTCCTTCTCAGGATTGCTGAGGCTATTCAGGGTCTTTTTTTATTCCAGATGAATTTTAGGAAAGTTCGTTCTAGGTCTGCAAAATATGCCGTTGGTATTTTAATGGGGAGTGCATTGAATCTATAGATTGCTTTGGGTAGTATGGACATTTTAATGATGTTGATTCTACCAATCCATGAACACGGAATGTTCTTCCATCTGTTTACGTCTTCCTCTATCTCTTTTTTCAGTGTCCTGTAGTTTTCCACGTATAGGTCTTTTACGTCCTTGGTTAAGTTTATTCCTAGGTATCTTAATTTTTTTGGTGCGATGGTAAATGGGATTGCTTTTTTAGTCTCTCTTTCTGTAAGTTCATTATTGGTGTATAGAAATGCCATAGATTTCTTGGCGTTAATTTTGTATCCTGCTACATTGCTGAATTCATTTATTAAGTCTAATAATTTTTTGATGGAGTCTTTAGGGTTTTCTTTGTATAGTATCATGTCATTTGTGAATAAGGACAGTTTTACTTCTTCTTTTCCAATTTGGATGCCTTTCTTCTTCTTGTCTGATCGCAATGGTTAGTACTTCCAGTACTATGTCGAACAGGAGTGGTGAGAGTGGGTTGCTTTTGGCTTTAACAGACAAATTCACCAAGACAGTTATTTTTCCCATGCAAAAAAGAAGTCAGAGGTAGGCTGCTTAGGAATAGTGCAAAGGCTCAAAGATACCAGGAGGGACCAGAGGTCTTGTGCTCCTGCTCTGCAACCTCAGTGATTATCTATTATCCTTTGTCATAAAATAACTTCTCTCTCTCCCAGCTTCATTTCTGGTTTATTATAAAGGATACAACTCAGGAACAGCCAATGAAAGAGGCTCAGAGTTTCCCTGCCTTCTCTGGGTGTGCCATCCTCCTAGCTCCTCCATGTGTTCACCTTGAAACTACAATATGTAGATTAAAAAAATATTTTTTAAATTGATTTTAGAGAGAGGAAGGGAGAGGGATAGAGAGATAGGAACATTAATTGGCTGACTCCTGCACACCCCCTACTGGGCATGTGCCCTGACAGGGAATCGATTCCTGACCTCCTGGTTCATGTGGTGATGCTCAACCATTGAACCACACCAGCTGGGCCCAACATGTTTTTTATTAAGACAAAATATTGACTTGCTAGGATAGTTGTTTTCCTGGCGTGATTAAATTTCAAGTTCATAATTAAAACATACATAAATGGCCTTGCCATTTGCTCAGTAGATAGAGCGTTGGCCTGTGGTCCAAAGGGTCCCGGGTGTGATTCTGGTCAGTGGCATGTATCTTGGTTGCAGGCTCCTCCCTGGCCTGGTCCCTGGTCGGGGCCCCTGCAGGAGGCAACCCATTGATGTGTTTCTTTCACATGGATGTTTCTCTCCATCTTTCCCTCTCTTCCACTCTCCCTAAAAATCAATGGAAAATATCTTCAGGTGAGGATTAAAAAAAAATAATAATACATAAACGGCATTTGAGATTAGTGTTATTGTTAAGCCATATTATGACTTTTGTGGCCTAGGAATAATTCATTCAGTAACCATCCTATATAATAAAGAGGTAATATGCAAATTGACCATCACTCCAACACAAGATGGCCACCCCCATGTGGTCAAAGATGGCCACCCCCATGTGGACACAAGGTGGCCACCACAAGATGACCAGCAGGGGAGGACAGTTAGGGGCGACCAGGCCTGCAGGGGAGGACAGTTAGGGGCAACCAGGCCTGCAAGGGAGGACAGTTAGGGGCAATTAGGCCAGCAGGGGAGCAGTTAGGTGTTGATCAGGCTGGTAGGGGAGTGGTTAGGGGGTGATCAGGCTGGCAGGCAGAAGCGGTTAGAGGCAATCAGGCAGGCAGGCAGGCGAGTGGTTGGGAGCCAACAGTCCTGGATTGTGAGAGAGATGTCCCAGAGGGGTCCCATATTGGATAAGGTGTAGGCTGGGCTGAGGGACACACCCCTCTCCCCTGTGCACGAATTTCGTGTACCGGGCCTCTAGTTTATTGATAATTGTATATCCCAGGCACTGTGCAAGGTACCAGGGATATAGATAAGAATGACGTAGTCCTGCCCTGACCAGTTTGGCTCAGTGGATAGAGCATCGCCCTGTGGACTGAAGGGTCCCAGGTTCAATTCTTGTCAAGGGCATGTACCTTGGTTGCGGATATATCCCCAGTAGTCGGTGTGCAGGAGGCAGCTGATGGGTGTTTCTCTCTCATCGATGTTTCTAACTCTCTATCCCTCTCCCTTCCTCTTGGTAAAAAAATCACCAAAAAAAAAAAAAAAAAAAGAATGACATAGCCTCTATTCTCAAAAAACTTAGTCTGGTAAGGAGACATAAACAAGTAGAAAAATATACAGTAATGTAGTGTTATATCCTTTCTTATAGAGAGAAATGTAAGATGCTATGGAAAAACAAAAGTTCAGCTAACTTAGATCTGAGGGTGGTGGGATTAGTACAGTGGGGAAGGCTTCCCTAATGGCAGAATTGATGCAGAACTTCATTCAGGTGAATAGGGATTAACTGGATGGGAAGAAAGGGAGGCTGTTTTAAGTTGGTGGTTCTCAAACTTTATCTGTGCATCAGGATCACATGGAAGACTTGTTAAAACACAGATTGCTTGACCCCCCTCCAAGAGTTTCCAATTCTTAGGTCTGGGGTGGGGATCAAGAATTTGCATTTCTGACATTTCCAGGTGATGCTGATGCTGGAGAACATGGAGAGAACTATTGTTTTAAGCAGAACATGCAGTATGTACAAAAATATAGACATGAAAATTTGGTGCATTTGGAATACCTAAGTAAATTTCAGTATGAAGATGTGAGAAATAAGGCTGGAGAAATAGGCATAGACAGATGAGAAGGACCTTACATGTTATAGCATTTGGACACTTCTGAAAGCAATGAGGAACAATCTTAAAGAATTTTAAGTGGAAGGCATATAAGTTTTCAAATTAGTTGCTTGAAATTTTTAATGCTGTGTTATTAGGAACCTTGACCAGGTGCTAGAAACAGATTTGTTTCCAGGGGCTTAAATACATTACGAGTTTATTCTCATATTAAAGAAGGTAGACATCCCAGGCATACTGTCCAAAGTTGGCAAGGACCCAGGGTTTTTCATTTTTCTGCTCTGCCATCTTTTTAGCACATGGCTTCAAATCTCAGAATAATTGGAGTTACAGACAGGAGGAAGAGGGAAGATGGGGAAACCGGTGTTCTATCCAGCTGAATCACCCCCCTTAAAGAAATGCCCTGGAAGCCCAGTAGATCACCACTCTCTGTGGGGAGATTGAGCACGTTTCTAGCCTGAATAAATGGCATTGAATAGACAACTATCAGTAAATGTTTCATGCTTGTTCAATAAAGCCTTCAGTCCTGATGATATATTTTGGGTTTTTTTTTTTCTAGTCTTTAATAACACAGATTTATATAGGTGACATAAATCTTGTAGCATATCACATATACAATTTTTTAGTTAACACTAACAAGCATTTTCTCATGTTTTAAAATTTCCATTTAATAAGGCTAAATATTTTAAAGCAAAAAGCTTAAAAACTTTCAAAATATTTGTTATATTTTATAATTATAATAAATTTTACTTATACAATTTTACATTTGGACATTTTATAGTTACATATTATTACACTTTATAAAATAAAATTTAATATGTTTCATAATCATTTTCTTAGGAATAGTTGTAGAAGTGAAATTACTGGGTGAAAATTATGGATATTTTAAATGGTTTTTTTAAAGTATATTTTTTATTGATTTCAGAGAGGAAGGGAGAAGGAAAGAGTGATAGAAACATCAATGATGAGAAAGAGTGCTCCCTTCGGCAGCACATATACTAAAATGGGAACAATACAGAGAAGATTAGCATGCCCCTGCACAAGGATAACATGAAGCGTTCCATATTTTAAAAAAAAGAAAAAAGATGAGTAAGAGTCATTGACTGGCTGTCTCCTGCACACCCCACACTGGGGACTGAGTCCACAACCTGGGCATGTACCCTGAACGGAAATGGAACCATGACATCCTGGTTCATAAGTCGAAGCTCAACCATTGAGCCACACTGGCCGGGGAGAGTTTAAATTTTTTTTTTTGAGATTAAATTTTTTTTTTTATTGATTTCAGAGAGGAAGCGAGAGGGAGAGAGAGATGGAAACATCAATGATGAGAGAGAATCATTGATGGGTTGCCTCCTGCACACCCCATACTGGGTATCGAGCCCACATCCTGAACATGTGCCGTTGACCGGAATTAAACCTGGGACCCTTTAGTCTGCAGGCTGATGCTCTATCCATTGAGCCAAACCAGCTAGGGCAGTTTAAATGTTTTTGATGCATATTTCCAAATAGTTTTTCAAAAGGGTTGTGTATTATTTTGCTTCTAGTAACGTATGAGTAAATTACAGTAAATAATCTAGCATTGGGTTTTTAAAAAATGCTCGTGTATCTTTCCTTGATTTTTGCTAGTTTTATAGACAAGTGATATTTCATTTTGGCATGTTTTAAAATATTTCTAGAGAGGTTGAACATATTTCTTTACACTTGTTTCCTGATTTTATGTACTATTTGAACAAAGTTAGCATGTGACATCACTGTGTCAGCAGTGTGAAGGAATGATTGAAGCAGGGAGAAACTAGACACAAAGGGAATAGACAGGAACTATTCAGACAATCAAGGGACCCAATGCAGGAGAAATGATGGGGCTTGGCAAGGAATGGAAAAGAGAAGACAAATTCTATAAATGCCGAGTGATCATTAGGTAAAGAGCAATGGAAAATGACTCCTACTTTTATGACACAGAAAATTAGGTGTATAGTAGTTATTAATTGATAGAAATGGGAAGAAGAGCAGGTTTATTGGTTACTAGGAGAAAATACGATTCAGTTTGAAAATCTTAAGTAACTATTATTAGTCAGTTGAAAATGTGAGTGGAATTCAGAGAAATATTCCATATTGGAGAAATAATGCATGTGAGGACAGCTACAGCTAGGAAGTTGATGTGATCATTCAAGGAGAAGGAGAAAGGATGAAGCACATAACCCTGGAGACTATAACATGCAAGCAGAGATGGTAGAGGCAGCTAAGGAGACTGGAAGCAAACCAGGGTGACAGTGCAACACTGGTTATGAGATGCATATTAAAATCATTGAGACCTGGGTTTGAATTCTGACTCTGTCTCTTACTAGCAGTGTGACTTGAAGCAAATTATTCAACCTTTCTGAGCCTTAGATTCCTCCATAATAGAGATAATGAAATGCCTGTCTTATTATGTTACTGGATAATTAAATGTAGGCAAATAATTAGCATGGTGCCTGGCGTGGAGTGGGTGCTCAGTATGGTAGTTCTAGGTCACTAGTAGGAAAGAACTAAACAAAGAGTGTCCTGTAAGGCCAAGAAGAAAGGAGAGAACAGTATCAAAGGATGTGTGGCAGCCAAGCATGTTAATACTGTAAACTTTTTTTTTGGATTTGAGAAATAGGCAGCTGGTGATCTTTGACCTCAGTAAAAATATATTCAGTGGAATCATGAGGGTGAAACTCAATTATTTTGGATTGCTGAGAAATGTGGAAATATACAACTGCTGTGAGCACTTCCTTCTAGAAAAATAACACCATACTGTAGACATGAGATCTCTTCTCCTAATTCCCTTATCTGCTCAGAGAAGAGCCCTGTATTTGGGCCAGGAATTTTATTGTTATCCCTGACAATTAGTATTTTTGAGCATGTAGCATGAAACAGAGTGTGGACTCTAGAAATAGCTACCTGAAAATTTTTCTGGAGTTAGGTGGACTAAAATTCAATGGAAATATAGTAAATAGATATAATTCTTAACCCTAAAGGCCCTTGCGTATTCTTGGTACAAGTTTAAGTTTTTACTTATTATTGATATTTATTTTTTTAATATTTTATTGATTTTAGAGAGGGAGAGAGAGATAGAAACATCAATGATGAGAGAGAATCATTGATCAGCTGCCTCCCTCATGCCCCCTACTGGGGATGGAGCCTGCAACCCAGGGATGTGCCCTTGGCCGGAATCAAACCCAGAACCCCTCAGTCCGCAGGCAGACGCTCTATCCATTGAGCCAAACCAGCCAGGGCTTATTATTGATTTTTAGAGAGAGAAGGGAAAGGGGAGAGAGAAACATCGATTTGTTGTTCCACTTATTTATGCATTCATTGTTTCTTTTTTTTTTTTAGATGAAAAGACATTATTATTTTACTGTATAACATAGTAGTGAATATACCTGATTGCATTTTCTCAAATGGCAAATGAGACACATGACAGCATTTCTCTTTGAATACTGAAAACCTCAATATCATCTGTCTTTTGGAGGATTCAGTTTCTTATGACATGTATGATACTGTCCATGAGGATACCAACGGTGCTTAGTAGTAAAGAACATTTTGCTAAGTTGTTCTATCATGGGTCCTTGCTCAAAGTGTTTATCTTTTTCTTCTAATCTGGTTTTCAGTATTTGATCCTGTGTTTCTTCATAGTTATATGCACAGGATCTGGCTGAGGGATAGGCTTGGTGTGTTCATATGGAATATCCACAGAAGGATGGTAGCAAACTATCGTCCTGCCATCAGATGTCAAAGCAAGTTCTATTTGGCAATTATAGTCATCTGGAAGAGAAGAGTATGTGGATTCATGACAAACACAGTATAAAGCTCCATTTTGAATTGGAAATAAATATTTCAAGATAGTTCTGCTTGATACTGCCCATTTCACTGCTGATATGGCCATAGTGAATCAAGATGCTTATCAGGTGGTATGGAAAAAGATTTGAAGAGGAAATGCTTTTAAAATTTGCTTCTAAGCATACCTATTTTGATCCCTTGACAGCTGCTCACTACAAGCCTGCCATCTTGCCTCCCACTGTTTGATTCTTGTATGTGCCCCGACGGGAGATTGAACCCAGAACCTTGGTGTGTCAGGATGATGCTCTAACCAACTGAGCTACCTAGTCAGGGCTTCTTTGGAGAAGTTTAAATTCAGTGTACTACCGTGGCCCTTTTAGTTTCTCTGGGGTTCCCCTTGTTCTTTATTCTGCTTGTTTCAAGGCTATAGCTTTGCAATTTGTTACTGACTCTTCATACTTTGGGGGAAAATAACTTGGGGATTTTTATAAAACTCAGATTGAGCACTTTTGAGAGGTATCATATTTTCTTACAGTTTTAGGGAGTATTATTTTTTATTAACCATTTGAATTATTTTCTATAACAGTGAAGAATGTGGAGACTGGTCGAAGTGTCCCAGGAGTGAAGATGTTTTTTGGACATGAGATTGTGAATGGTGAGAGCTTCATTGTCCTTGAATGCTGGTATTGGGATTTGCAGGGGTAAACTCACTGCACTGCAGCATTCCAATATTTGAAAAAAATGATTGTTATCTTGCCTTTAAGATTGTATTTATGAACTCTTAAAGTTAGTATTTGAGAATTGATCCTTACCTTACTGTTTCAATGGATATTATGAGCAAAAATAGTCTTAGAGAATTTTAGTTATCCTGGTTTTTATAATGTGAGGATTGCTAGTGCTCATTACTAGAAACTCAGCCAGAGGCAGAGTTAGGAATCTGAACAGAAAGGAATTGTCTTGCTCTGCAAGCGAGTTTAACACTACAGGTTCACACAGTACATTCACAGTCTCTTTTCTGAAACCTTGGGGCCAAATTTTTCAGAATCCAGAATTGTACTGGGCATTTGGAAAACCTAACACAGAGTATATACTGTTCATATTACATAGCACTTCAAACGGATCTAGGCAGCACTCTGTAATAAAACACATTTCTACAGAGAAATGGGTGGATAATCATACTAAGTGGAATAAAATAGGACTATAAGTAGTATGTCAGTTTATGTTTTGCTGCCAAAAGAATCACAGAAAAAAATTTTTCAGAGCTTTTTGGGTTTTGGAATCACAGGAAGCAGCTCTGTTCTTTATTTCTGCCAACAAAAGCCATTTAGCAAGAGTAGGTCCAATTGTTTGCCTAAAATAGTATAGAAGCTCATCTGGTCAGTGTGTCTCAAACAAGCAATATGGGCTAAGAAAAGGGCTGGGAGCAAGAACTGTTTTTGCTTTCAAGAACTCAAAAGCAGAAATCCCTCCAAGGAGGAATAAAGTTCAGTGCAGGGAAGAGAAGGTGGTGGAGTTGGAGATCTGGGACTGCACAGAGCTCTGCATTTCTTACCATTGGGGCAAATATGAGTAAAGGAAAGGACTTTTTAAAAAAATATATTTTATTGATTTTTTACAGAGAGGAAGGGAGAGGGATAGAGAGTTAGAAACATTGATGAGAGAGAAACATCAATCAGCTGCCTCCTGCACACTCCCTACTGGGTATGTGCCCGCAACCAAGGTACATGCCCTTGACTGGAATCGAACCTGGGACCCTTGAGTCCGCAGGCCAACGCTCTATCCACTGAGCCAAACCAGTTAGGGCAAGGAAAGGACTTTTGTAAATGAGAAATTGCTGCTGCTTGAAAATTTACTTTGTTTTGTGAGAGAAGTAGAATTTAGGGAGAGATGAAAATCTCACCAATCCAATGACTGCCAATCCAGATCCATTTCTAGCCAGCTATCTAACTGTCCTTTGTCACTGAGTATGCTACTGTAAAACTCTGTCCCTTGAACAACTTTTTACAGTGTCAGTGATGGTGGTGGCAGTAGTGGGATTCTTTCTTTTCTTTTCTTTTTTTTTTTTTTTTTGTTAATCCTCACCCAGGGATATTTTTTCCATTGAATTTTAGAGAGTGGAAGGGAGGGATAAGGACAGAGAGAAACTTTGATGTGAGAGAGACACATCAATTGGTTGCCTCCTATATATGCCCTTCACTGGAATTGAGCCCATGATCTTTCAGTCCATGGGCTGATGCTGTAACCACTGAGACAAACTGACTAGGGCAATAGTGGGTTTCTGAAAAAAAAATTTTTTTTTTAATATAATTGATTTCAGAGAGGAAGGGAGAGGTAGAAACATTGATGATGAGAGAGAATGATTGATGGATTGCCCTACACTGGAGACCAAACCCACAACCCCGGGCATGTGCCCTGACTGGGAATCTAACTGTGAACTCCTGGTTCATAGGTCAATGCTCAATCACTGAGCCACACCAGCTGGGCTTCTTAAGTGTGTTTTAAGTATTAGCCTTTGAAGAAAAGCAGAGCTCTGATCTGGCACAAAGCTAGGCTATGGATGGGTTTATAAAGGGAAGTGAAGGAATCACTACTACCATCTCCTAACTCAGGAGAATACTAACCACTGATCAACTTTGTGATCTGTACACATGGATTTCATCTCCTCCTAAATTCTTTCTCAGGACTTAGTCTTTGTTCATAACTTTTAAATGCAAAAGCTGGCCTTCTCCTTCTTTGTCCTGTAGCTCAATCAGACATGAAGGGGTCTCCCTGAAAAGAACCTTGAATAGAAATTGTCATGATGAAGGATAATAATTGATTTCAGTGTTTTTAGTGAATTGCACTTTCTCTGCCCAAGACTCCACACTTGTAGGTAGTTTAGGGGAAAGAGACATTTGAGAGTGGCCCTTGAGAGCCTTTGTCCCTCAAAAGTAACTAAGTATACACAATTGAATCTAAGATGCCATTAATTGTAAGGTACACTATTATTTTCCCACCCTAAGAAAAAAAAATAAAGGCTTTCAATTGTCAGTCATATCCAATTTCAGAGCTGTTTAAAATGTGCATCTTAGAATCAATGATCCTATCTAATAAAAGAGTAATATGCAAATTAACCATCACTCTGCCACACCCACCAGCCAATCAGGAGCAAGTATGCAAATTAACCCACCCAAGATGGCTGTGGCCACGGAGAGAGCAGGAGAGAGGCTTGGGTTTCCCCGGCGATGGAGGAAGCCACGCTTTCGGCACACCCTGGCCGGCCCAGGCCTCTGTTTAAGGCTACAAAGTTTCAATTATAGAAGATAAATAGATCCCAACAGAAATAGCTGCCTACCCAGAGCGAGCAGAAGGCTTGGCTCTGCTCCAGGCTACAAAGTTTCAGTTGTAGAAGATAAATAAATCCCAGATACCAGGACCTCCACTTGGGTAGCCAGGGGGCGTGGCCAGCCTGCAAACCACCACAGGCCCCTCGCCCAGGCCACCCCACGCCCCAAGGGAACCCCCACCCTAATCCGGGACACCCTTCAGGGCAAACCAGCTGGCCCCCACCCAAGCACCAGGCCTCTGGATTCCTATCTAATAAAAGAGTAATATGCAGATTGACCATCACTCCAACACACAAGATGGCTGCCCCCATGTGGTCAAAGTTCCTGCTCCATGTGGACACAAGATGGCCAGCAGGGGAGGGCAGTTAGGAGGGACCAGGCCTGCAAGGGAGGGCAGTTGTGGGCGATCAGGCCAGCAGGGGAGGGCAGTTGGTAGGGACCAGGCCTGCAAGGGAGGGCAGTTGGGGGCGATCAAGCCTGCAGGGGAGGGCAGTTAGGGGTGACCAGGCCGGCAGAGGAGGGAAGTTGGGGGCAAACAGGCTGGCAGGGGAGCAGTTAGACATCAGTCAGGCTGGCAGGGGAGTGGTTAGGGGGTGATCAGGCTGGCATGCAGAAGCGGTTAGGGGCAATCAGGAAGGCAGGCAGGCGAGCAGTTGGGAGCCTGCAGTCCTGGATTGTAAGAGGGATGTCCGACTGCCCGTTTAGGCCCGATTCCACCAGGAGATTGGAGAGGGTGCAGGCTGGGCTGAGGGACACCCCCTGCCCCCGTGCGCGAATTTTGTGCACTGGGCCTCTAGTCTATAATATTTCCCTACGTTCCTGCACTGCTAGGTTAAAAATAAGTGGTTTCAGAATCTCATGGAATGTTTTTTCTCATATATATTTTTTTATTTTGAATCTAGCTTTTATTACTTTTCATGTCACTGAAATATTAATGTACTAGCCTGTGAGAGTTTGTAAGTGATTTCATAGAAAACCCCAAACAGGAACCACGCCGTTGGTCTGTGCCATGCGAGCTGATGCCGAGAGTGAGGGCTGGGGATAGCGGCGATGACGGTGGGGGCCTGCGGAAGGACACATCTAACATGTCATTTGAGGAGCTGTTGGAATTGCAGAGCCAAGTGGGGACTAAGACATACAAACAATTGGTAGCTGGAAGCAGCACTAAGAAGCAAGGCTCTAGACCACCTGTCCAAAATGCATTGTTGCAGATAAGCACAGGCCTCTGGAAATGCCAGCCAAGGTCTGAGTGCCATTTTTGCGTCAAGTTGTCCCCATCAGTAAGAAGGTAGCCCGGGACCCCCGCTTTGACGATTTGTCAGGGGAATATAATCCTGAAGTGTTTGACAAAACGTATCAATTCCTGAATGACATCCGAGTTAAAGAGAAAGAGCTTGTGAAAAAGCAGTTGAAGAAGCACCGTTCAGGGGAGAAGCATGAGAAGCTGCAGCAGCTGCTTCAGCGAATGGAGCAGCAAGAAATGGCACAGCAGGAACGAAAGTGGCAGCAGGAGCTGCACCTGGCTCTGAAGCAGGAGCGGCAGGCTCAGGCCCAGCAGGGCCATCGTCCATACTTCCTGAAGGAATCTGAACAGCACCAGTTGGTCCTAGCCTAGAAGTTCAAGGAGCTGAAATGCAGCAAGAAGCTAGACAGCTTCTTGAGTCGAAAAAGGCGCCGAAACGCAGGCAAAGACAGGCGACATCTTCCTTTAAATAAAGACTAGTAAGACACTGACCTCAACTCTGCCACTGCCCCAGTGGGAAATGGATCTGTGGGGACAGACTTGGGCTTGGCCTGTTCTGGATCTTTCCCATTCAAGGACAAGGATCAGGAAGGCAGGCAGGCGAGCAGAGCCAATCTAGTTCAAGGGCAGTTACAAAATAGTCATGGGGATGTAAATTACAGCATATAAAATATAGTCAATAATATTGTAATAACTAGAGGCCCGGTGCGTGAAGTTTGTGCATGGGTAGGGTCCCTAGGCCTGGCCGGTGATCAGGGCCTATCGGGGTCTTCCTTCCCCTGGCTGCTGGCTGCCAGCTGCCAGCCAGGGCCTTCCTTTATTCCTCACTGCCCCCTGGTGGTCAGTGCATGTCATAGTGGGCAGTCAAACTCCTGGTTGGTTGAACTCCCACAGGGACAATTTGCATATTAGCCTTTTATTATATAGGATTATGTATGGTACTAGGTGGGTACTAGACTAATTGGGGTAAACACTTCATAAGATATAAATATCTAACCACTATATTGTACATCTGAAACTAATGTAATATTGAATGTCAACTGTAATTGAAAAATAAAAATATTAGGAGTCATCAGTACTTTGGATAGTCTTTTCTACTCTGTTGCTAGTATATAAAGGCCTCTGGGGACTAATATTTCATTTCCAATTACTGTTTGTGGTACACGGACAAACTGTGGACAAGTGCAGATGGGGGTGTTAATTGCTTTTAGATTGGAAACGGTTGGAAGCCATTTGTTTCTTTTACAGTGGAACTACTGGATGAAGTGGAACAAGGTACAGTGGGAGAAAAAGCATCCTCTGTTAGGTATGATGGAATACTTTTCTTAATTATTATGTACACATTAGAGTAGAATGCCTTGACTCTAATTCACTAGTTGGGTAATAGAAATGAGAAAAAAATAGATGGATATTTTCTTCCATATGTATTTTATTATTTTTAAAATCTTTTTTTTTAAATACTCACCTAAGGAGTGAGGATATTTTTTCCATTGATTTTTTTTTTAAGAGAGAGAGTGGAAGGGAGTGGGGAGAGGAAGAGGAAGAGAGAGAAAGAGAGACGAACGTCGATGTGTCACATTGATTGGTTGCCTCCTGCACACACCACATCCAGGGGTGGGGATGGGACCTGTTGTTACCCAGCCAGGTACATGCCCTTGATTGAGAATAGAACCGGCAACCCTCCGGTGCCCAGGCTGACGTTCTAACCACCGAGCAATGCTGGCTAGGGCTTCTTCCATTCAAATCAGTGTAAGCAGTGGATGAATGGGGCCTCTATGAAATGGAGATCTAGAGTTCTTATCATTGAAGTGTGGCAAAATCTGTGTATGGCATTAGCAACGAAGAACAATTCACCTGAGTATTGTTTTTTGTAAGCATAGTCTAAATACAGAAAGAACCAGTTTGGATAAAATGAAAGATGAAGACTTAAATGTATGTGAGCCTCCTCCTGCCCCTGAGGCACCAACCACCTCTCTTCTGAGTGACCTCAAGTACAGCCCATCAGGTGAGTACTGGGCTTTCTATTTGTTTGCTTTTTGTTAATCTTCCCCCAAGAATATTTTTTCCATTGATTTTTTAGAGAGAGTGGAGGGAGGTAATGAGGGAAGGGGAAAAGAGAGAAAGAGAGAGAAAAACACCGCTGTGAGAGAGACACATGGATTGGTTGCCTCCTGAACATGCCCAGACCGGGGCCAGGGATCATACCTGCAACGCAGGTACATGCCCTTGACCAGGAATCAAACCTAAGACCTTTTGGTCCCAGGGCCGATGCTCTAAACACTGAGCAAAACTGGCCAGGGCTGGGCTTTCTTTATTGTGGTTCAGCACTCTTCAGAGTTGGCATAATCCTAAGTCAGGGTTCCATATGGAATGCTCAGCTAAGCCATTGGTTCTTGGTCCTGAATTAAGATAAAATATCATGATTCAGTTGTTTATTTAATATTGGAGTGCACATTATATTCAGACATTGGGTATACTGTTACCTCATTGAACCCTGGTGGAGGAAATAGACACTAAATAATTAAGATAAATAGTTTAATGTATAGTATGCCAGTGCCAAATGATAGAGAGAAAAAACAGAAGAAAGAGTAGAAGTCTGGCCTGGCCAGTGTGGCTCAGTGGTTGAGCATCGACCTATGAAACACGAGGTCACGGTTCGATTCCTGGTTAGGGCATATGCCTGACTTGCAGGCTCAGTCCTCAGTGTGGAGTGTGCAGGAGGCAGCTGATCAATGACTCTCTTTCATCATTGATGTTTCTCTCTCTCTCTCTCTCCCCTTCTTCATCTCTGAGATCAATAAAAATATATTTTAAAAAAAGAGAGTAGCCCTGACTGGTTTGGCTCAGTGGATAGAGCGTCTGCTTGCGGACTGAAGGGTCCCAGGTTCGATTCCAGTCAAGCACATTACCTTGTTTGTGGGCACATTCCCAGTAGGAGGTGTGCAAGAGGTAGCTGATCGATGTTTCTCTCCCATCAATGTTTCTAACTCTCTATCCCTCTCCCTTCCTCTCTGTAAAAAATCAATTAAATATATTTTTTAAAAAAAAAAAGAGTCTGTGGAGAGGGTGGTTTTACAATTTAGGGTGTCCAGAACAGGCCTTATCGAAATGGTGACATTTGAGTAATGGCCTGGAGGTGAGGGATGGAGCTGTATAGATATCTATAGAAAATATTTTTTAGGCAGAATAAAGAACAAATACAAAGGCCCTGAGAAAAAAACATGGCAGGATATTAACAGCAGAGATCAGTCTAGCTGGAGCAAGGAGAGTAGTAGGAGATGAAGTAGGGTCAGTGGATCATGGAGGAAGTTGTAGGTCACTGGAGGGACTTGTACTCTGAAGTGAGAAGCCACTGAAGGATTTCTTAAATTTATCATTTCCCTAATGAGTAAGGATGTAGAGGATTTTTAATATGCTTATTTGCCATTGAATATCTTTGGTAAAATGTATGTTCATATCTTTTGCTCATCTTCTTATTGAAGTACTAGGGCTTCAGTGCACGAATTTGTGTACCTTGAAAGGAACTGTGGGCCGTGAGGCTGCAATGGACACAGGGGCAGGTCTCAGCCCATCCTCTGTGCCTCCGCCCGGCCTCTTGCACCATGGCCCCTGGTCCCCTATCTGCGCTGCCTGCTGCTCCCACAAGCTGACAGTGCCGGCCCCGCTCGTACCCGCTGATGGCATGGAGTGATTGGGGTCAGCACCAGCAGCGGGTGCGAACTGGGCTAGCACCGTCAGCAGGTGCGAGCGGCAGCTGCTGCCCCACTCGCCCCTCAGGAGCAGGAGGAGGTGGAGAAGCCCTCAAGGGCGATCAGGGCTGGCAGCTGCTGCTCGCACCTGCTAATGGTGCCAAGCGATTGGGACTGGTGCCAGGCAACGGCAGCGGGTGCGAGCAGCAGCTCTGGTGCCGGCTGTAGGTGCAAGTGGGGCCAGCGCCAGCAGCAGGTGCAAGCGCTGGGTGGGAGTGCAGTGAGCAAGAGCAAAGAATTTTCAGTAACCACCAGAGGTTGGCCCTGATGACAGCAACCAGCGCCCCACCTTGGTCTGGCGCCCTCGCTCACCTGCTCCACCATCCCGCTGCAGCCAATGCCCCCATGTTCTGCACACGCCCCCTGCTGGTCAGCGCAAGTCATAGTGACTGGTTGTTCGGTTGTTCCGCCGTTCGGTCTATTTGCATATTAGCCTTTTATTATATAGAATTTTATTTTTCAATGTTAGAAGTTCTTTGTATATTCTGAATACAAGTTTTTTCTTAGATAAATGCTTTGCAAGTATTTCCTTTAAGACTATGGATTGGCTTTTCATTCTCTTAAAGTAACTTTCAAAGAGCAGACTAAAAATTTTGATGAACTACAATTTTTCCATATTTTCTTTTATGGATTATGCTTTTTGATATTATACCTAAGAAATTTTATCCCAACTCAAAGTCACATGTTTTCTCCTTGATGTTTCATAGTTTTAGGTTTACATTTAGGTCTATGGTTCATTTTCAGTTAATTTTTATATAAGATTGAGGTATGGATCAAAGTTCTTTTTTTTTTTTTTGCATGTGAATAACCGTTTGTTGAAAAGACTATATTCTCCACTCAGTTACTTTTGTACTTTTGTCAAGTATCAGTTGTCTATAAATGTGTAGGTTTTTTTCTTGACACTCAATTTTGTTTCATTGATTTAATTTTCTATCTTTATACCAATAATAGACTGTTTTGTTTACTATTGATTTATTCTTGAAATAAGGTGGTATTAGTTCTTTTTCAAAGTTGTTTTGGCTATTTTATGTCTTTTACATTTCCCTATGAACTTTAGAATCAGCTTGTTAATTTCTACCAAAAAAAAAGAACCACCACACTCCAAAAACAACTCTTGCTAGAATTTTTATTGGGATTACATTGAATTGCTAGATTGGAGAATATTGGCATCTTAACAATATTGAATATTCCAATCTATTAACCTAGTATATCTTTCCATTTATTTAGATCTTTAATTTCTCAGCAAAGTTTTGTAGTTCTCAGTATGTCTTACATATCTTTAGCCATAATTATCCCTAAGTATTTCATGTTTTTATACTGTTGTTACTATTTTAAAGCTTTTATTTTCCATTGGAGAGTTTTTTTGTGTGTGGTTTATGTTTTTTTTAAAAAAATGTATATTTTTATTGATTTCAGAGATGAAGGGAGAGGGCAAGAGAGATAGAAACATCAATAATGAGAGAGAATCATTGATCGACTGCCTCCTGCACAACCCACACTGGGGATTGAGCCCGTATCCTGGGATATGTTCTGACCAGGAATCGAACCATGACCTTCTGGTTCATAGCTCAACGCTTAACCACTGAGCAACACTAGCAGGGCCCCATTGGAGAGTTTTGAGCAGAAAAGTAACATGATCTGAGTTCTCTTTTAACAAGATCAGTCTAAATGCTTTATAGAGAGACTAGTGTCCCAGTGCACAGATTAGTGCACATTGAAAGGAAATTAATTAGAAGGTGGCTGGCAGGGCGGGACTGGGCGGGATGAGCTGGACACGCCCTGGAGCCAACCTCCTGCAGTCTCTCCCCAGTGTCTGTGGAGTGAGCGGAGGTGTGGTTCCCCAGCCTGGCCTGTGGAGATTGGGCCAAAACCAGCTCTCTCTAGCATCCCCTGAGGGGTCCTGGAGTGCAAGAGGGCACTCTGCAAAGTTGCTGTCGTACAGGGTGTGGAACGAAAACACAAGTGTGCAGTAAACCAGATTCGGGGCTGACAGTGCTCCAGCAACAACATAACCCATGGCCAAAGGTGGAACCATGTGGCCCTTTGAGAAATTGGGCTCCCTCCTCTCTGGTTTTGGGGTGTGTCACCCGAGAACCACAACTGCCAAGTCACTGCAGCTCCTGCATTGAGCGTCTGTCCCCTGATGGTCAGTGCACATCATAGCGACAGGTTGGATGGTGGGAAGGACACTTAGCATATTAGTCTTTTATATATATACTAGAGGCCCAATGCATGAAATTCGTGCATGGGTAGAGTCCCTAGGCCTGGCTGGTAATCAGGGTCGATCTGTGGGGCAACTGGCGGGGCAATCGATGGTGGTGGTGGGGGCGTGCTCACTGCACCTGCCTTGGCTGGCCTGGGGCCTGTGGCTGGGGGCAGCTCCTGTGTTGAGCATCTGCCCCCTGGTGGTCATTGCGTGTCATATTGACCAGTTGAAACACCAATCGTTCCCGCCATTTGGTCTATTTGCATATTAGGCTTTTATTATGTAGGATAGATACTAAAAGGAAGACAAGGGTGAAAGCATGAATACCCCTTAGGAGGCTATTGAAATAATTTTATAATGAGTGAGTATGGTGAAACTTGGATCCTAGTGGTGGCAGTATGATTGGTAAGAAGTGGTGGAATTCTGGGTGTATGTTGAGGTGAAGCATACACGATTTACTGGTAGATCAGATATGGATGTGAAAGAAAGGGAAGAATCAAGGATGATTTCAGGGGTTTGGGCCTGAGTATCCTAAAGTATGGTATTGCTGAAACTGAGATGGGAAAGACTGGATGGAAAAGGTTTGGGGAAAATAATTAAGAGTTTAGTTTCTGTTTACCTAAGTTTGAATATAAGTCTAGAGATGAGGAGGAAGGTCTGAGATGGAGGTACATATTTAAGAGTTAGCCTATAAATGATATTTAAAGCCTTGAGACTAGATGAGATAAGTCACCAAGGGAGTGAGTATAGATAGAAAAAAGAAAGAGATGCATGGACTGTATCCTATGTCACCCCAAAGATTCAGAGGCTGAGAGATGAAGAACTATATGTTATACTATACCTATAATATTTTAAACATTTTTAAAATAGATTTTTATTGAATTCAGAGAGGAAGGGAGAGGGAGAGAGAGATAGAAACATCAATGATGAGAGAATCATTGATCGGCTGCCTCCTGCATGCCCCCTCCTGGGGATGGAGCCCACAACCCGAGCATGTACACTGACCAGGAATCCAACCCTGACCTCCTGGTTCATAAGTCAACACTCAACCACTGAGCCACACTGGCTGGGCTATCCAAATAATCTTTTAAATTACATAATTAAAAAGTAATTAACTTTCAGAACCCAGAGAATCCCAAAAGTGTGGACATTGGCCCATCTCCAGGACTAATTTATTTAAACTGTTATTTTTTAAAATTATGAACATGCTTTTAAAAAGTGTGTGTCTTTAAGTATTTAAGACATAAACCTATGAGGAGGGAAACATTACTGGGTTATTACAAAAAGTGACTAAATTGTCCAATTAATAAGATTATCACTAGTGAGGCTTTTGTTTATTCTCAGTTGATAAACAGGATGCTAATAGTGCTCACTGTGTGATGGGCTGATGCCACAGGTGATAATGAAATAACATTAAACATTTGAGTTGCAATAGAGTAGGATTCTATTAATATGGCTAAAATTAGTGGGAGAACTATTTTATTTCCAAGAAAGACAAATATATCTAATACCATCATTTCCCTGTAGAGGAAGAAGAGGTGACATACACAGTCATTGATCAATTCCAGCAGAAGTTTGGTGCTGCAGTAAGTTGCCTTCAATCATTCCCAGTATTGTCTCCATAAGAGTATCATGTCTGTGTCTCATAAATTTTTCTCTTATAAGATCATTGATGTTTTCTCTAATAATTCAACAAAATATTTGAGTTCCTGCTGTATGCCAGGCACTGTTCTGAAGTGTGGGGTAAAACAGTCTTCAATTCCCAGCCCTCAAGAAGCTTACATTTTAGTGTAAGGAAATAAACAAATAATTGTATATAATCTGGTGATAAGTTTTATGAAGAAAAATAACATGTAATGTAGTAAATAGAATGACAGGCAATTCCTAGTTTTAGACAGAGAAAATCTCTATGAAGAGGTGAGTTGGGGACACAGACCTGAAAGACGGGAGCCAGTGATGTGGCTATCTAGGTAAGAAACTTAAAAAAGGTGTAATTAGCAAGTGCCAAGACACTGAGACTAAGGCACACTTGGCTTGTGTGAAGAAACAGCAGGAATCACAATGAAGAAGAGTGATAGGAAATGAGAGAAGACAGGAAGTATATCAGTTAGGGCTTTTATAGACATTATAAGAATTTTAAGTTTGACTTGAGTGAGATGGATAGCCATTCATACTTTTTTCTTAATATTTTTTATTGATTTCAGGAATGGAGAGGGAGAGAGAGATAGAAACATCAATGATGAGAGAGAATCATGGAATGGTCGCCTCCTGCACACCCCCAACTGGGGATTGAGCCCGCAACCCCAGGCTTGTGCCCTGACTGGGAATTGAACCTGGGACCCTTCAGTCCACAGGCTGATGCTCTATCTACTGAGCCAAACCAGCCAGGGCCATTTGTACATTTAATTATTTACTTACTAGTAGCCCATTTGCAGGAAAAATCCTGCAAGCGGCCGCTGCCACCGCTGTTGCGGCTGCCGTGCCTGCACCCGCGCGCCTCTGCCACCCGCCCCGCTCCGCTCCACCCCACTCTGCCCTGCCCCGCCCTGCCCGGACTTTCCCTCTAGCAGCCATCTTGCTTTCCGCTTTTCCTCCGTCTTCCTTCTAAGTTGTCTTCAGTCTTCACTCCTTCCTCCCTCCGCGTATGCAAATTAACCGCCATCTTTGTTGGGTAATTTGCATACTCGCCCGGATTGGCGGGTGGGCGTGGCTTGGGCGTAGCGAAGGTGTGGTCAATTTGCATATTACTATTTTATTAGGTAGGATTTACATTTTATTTACTGATTTTAGAGAGAGGAAGGGAGACAGAGACATCTATTTGTTGTTCCATTTATTTATGCATTCATTGGTTGCTACTTGTATGTGTCCTGACTGGTTGGGGATCAAACCTGCAGCCTTGGTGTGTTGGATGACGCTCTGACTGAGCTATTGTGCCTGGGCACCATTGGCACTTTTAGAAGAGAATAAGAAATTCGTTTTTACTCATATTTTAAAAAGACAATTCTAGATGGTCTGTTTAGGCAATTTCTCTATAAGCACTTATTAATTTGAGACATGGCAGTAACTAATTATTTAGCTGAGGATACTGTTCTCAGATGGACTTCCAGGGTTACACTTTCTATTTAGGTGTAAGGTTATGCTTTTATCTGCATGGATGCATTTTTTAAGGAAGAGTTAGCTTTCATATATATATATATATGCTATTATATATATATATATATATTTTTTTAATCCTCACCCGAGGATATGTTTGTTTGTTTTTAAATATATTTTTATTGATTTCAGAGAGTATGGGAGAGGGAAGAGAGAGACAGAAACATCAGTGATGAGAGAGAATCATTGATCAGCTGTCTCCTGCACGGGTATGTTTTTTTTATTGATTTTAGAGAGAGGAAGGGAGAGGGAGAGAGAGTAATAGAGAGAAACATCCATGTGAGAAAGAGAAATATCGATCGGTTGCCTCCTGCTCGTACCCTGACTGAGGAGAGGATCAAACCTGTATTCTGGGTATGTTCCCTGACCAGTAATTGAGCCCATGACTTTTGGGTGTAAGGGACGACACTCCAACCAACAGCCATTATTGGCCAGAGAGGGAGCATAAACTTTCAACAAATTCTCTTTTTTTAAAAAAAAACACACAGCTTTATTGAGATCTAATCCACATGCCAAAAAATTTACCTATTTAAAATGTACAATTCCCTGGCTTTTAGCATATTCACAGAATTGCACATCTATCACCAGAAATAATTTTAGAACATTTTCAGTACCCCCAAAAGAAACCCCATACTCCTTAGCCATCACCTTTAACCCCTCACTAGCCCTTGGAAACCACTAATCTATTTCCTGCCTCTGTGGTTTTACCTGTTTAGAACATTTCATATAAATGGGATTACACATTATATTGACATTTGTGACTGGTTTATTTTGCTTAGCATAATATTTTCATCTATGTAATAGCTTGTATCAGTATTTCACTTATTTTTATTGCCAAATATTCCTTTGTGTGGATATACCACATTTCATTTATCCTTTAGATATTTGATGGGCATTTGGGTTGTTTCTACTTTTTGGCTATTATAAATAATGCTATGAACATTCACATACAGGTTTTTGTGTGGACATACGTTTTCATTTTTCTTGGGAGTGGAATTGATGGGTCATATTGTAACTATGTTTAATTTTCTTTTTAAATATGTTTTTATTGATTTTAGAGAGAGAGGAAGGGAGAGAAAGATAGAAACATTGATGAAAGAGAAACATCAACATCGAATGGCTGCTTCCTGCATGCCCCCTTCTGGGGATCAAGCCACAACCAGAGCATGTGCACTGCTTGGGAATCGAACTGGTGACCTCTTGGTGCATGGATTGACTCTCAACCACTGAGCCACAACAGCCGGGCTCTATGTTTAATTTTTGATTGATCATACTGTTTTCCAAAGTTATATTCCCACCGACAGGATATGAGGGTTCCAATTTCTCCACATTCTCCACTGAAATGTGGTGTGGCTATTAAACTGAGATGGGAAAGACTATGGGTAGAAAAGTATTGGGGGAGATAATTAGGAGTTTAGTTTCTGTCAACCTAAGTCTAGAGATGAGGAGAAAGGTTTGAGATGGAGATATAAATTCAAGTTAGCTTCTAATGATATTTAAAGCCTTGAGACTATGTTATTTGTCACTTTAATTACAGTAGGTCCTCGGGTTACGTCAGAGATCCTTCTTATGGTGCGACTTACAGCGATTTTCCGGAACCCAAGCACATAAGCACCTAGGTCACTCACATGGAGCACATGCATAGCAGTTATGAAGTGAAACAGTAAAAAAAATTTAAAAGAAAGACAACAATTCCTGACCTTTACTTATGGTAAATAAATGATAAAAAACATAAAGCACATATGTACATACGTACATACCTCAAAATGACGGAACTTTTTTTTTAAATAAATAAATGGGAGATGGTGATGTAACCATGAAACGAGGTACTTCGAGTCCGACATAGCCCAAGGACTGCCTGTATAGCCATCCTAGTAGTATAAAATGGTATCCGGTGGTTTTGATTTACATTTCTCTGATAGCTAATAATGTTGACTGCGTTTTCAGGTCCTTTTTGGCTACTTGTATATCTTCTTCAGAGAAGTATCTATTCTCTTGCCCACTTTTTTTTTTAAATATATTTTATTGATTTTTTACAGAGAGGAAGGGAGAGGGATAGAGAGTTAGAAACATCGATGAGAGAGAAACATCGATCAGCTGCCTCCTGCACGCCCCCCACTGGGGATGTGCCTGCAACCAAGGTACATGCCCTTGACCGGAATCGAACCTGGGACCTTTGAGTCCGCAGGCTGACACTCTATCCACTGAGCCAAACCGGTTTCGGCCTCTTGCCCACTTTTAAATTAATTATAAGAATTCTTTATAGTCAAAAGATTCTTTAAAGGGTCTATGACAACAACAAAAATGGGATAAGAACTTTTGCTTTGGAGATTTGAAGAGGTAGTTGGAAATTCTTATCAATAGGGAAATACAGTTTTTGTTCTCAGTTCTGCAGCCTTCTTGTTGTTTGAGGATGGAATTAACCTTCATTCCCCTTTTTTCATCAGTGATAAAAGATACTCAGCATGTAGAACACTATGCTCTCTAAAGGAAGATATTGTGCTTAGTGTATAGTAGTTACCAATGCCCTTGTATTCTTGAGTAATTTACCTACCTATAAAATGGAGAGAATGTTGTATCATGTAGATATTTTCATATTGTGGATTAAGTATCTTAGAATTATGTAATGTTTTGGAATAGGGTAATATTATAGATAGTCAAAGGACTAGCATATGTACCAGACATGCCACTTTTCAATTTTGAGAAATTAATGAATCCAGAACTTAAAGGGACCTGTTGAGTCCTTGTTTCTCTGATTCTGAACAGTAGGTACTGTGAAACTCAGCCACCATGTGAATTTCCGTCAGGAACAATAAATTGCTCTGTGTTAGGGTGCTATTCTTTGATGTGGAGTTTGGCCATAAAGACTAGAAATATTTCTCTGTAACATCATTGGTAACATAAGGTATCTGAGTTTTTAATTCTTACTAGTATTTGGCAAATGAGTGATTTATTTTCCAATTGTGGAATAATTTTGTGAAAGCTAAAAAGAGGATCAGAAGTGTTCAGTGATGGTGTGTGTGTGTGTGTGTGTGTGTGTGTGTGTGTGTGTGTAGCAGACACCTGTTTTGGATCAGTCAGATTTTATGAGTTTAAAAAATATGATCCACTTTGTTCACTGTTAGCTATTTTACTTGTGTCATTCATGAGGTTATAATTGCAAAATTAACTCCCTGGAGAATTCTGTTTTCTTCTTTTGTTACCAGATGCTCCACATCAAGAAGCAGAGTGTTTTGAGTGTGGCTGCAGAAGGAGCTAATGTGTGTCGTCACGGGAAACTATGTTGGCTTCAGGTAAAACATAGTTATAAAAACTTTTTATTTTGAAAATAATTATAGATCACTTGGAAATTTATAATAATTGTCGTCATTGTATCACCCAAGTGTCACTGTACTAGAACTTGTTTGGAATGTCTTTCATTCTCTTTACTACTCAGTTTATTATTTTCAAAAGAAAAGAGCTTCTGTCTCTTTATAGATTCACTTTTATAATCATTACTAGAGGCCCAGTGCATGAAATTCACTGGGCCTCAGCCTGGCCTGCACCCTCTCGCAATCCAGGACCGCTGGCTCCTAACCACTGGCCTGCCTGCCTGCCTGATCTCCCCTAAACCACTCGCCTGCCTGCCTGATCACCCCTAACCACTCTGCCTGCCTGCCTGATGGCCCCTAACCACTCCCCTGCCTGCCTGATCACCCCTAACTGCTCGCCTTCCTGCCTGATTGCCCCTAACAGCTCGCCTGCTTGCCTGATCACCCCTAACCACTCTGTCTGCCTGCCTGATCACCCCTAACTGCTCCCCTGCCTGCCTGATCGCCCCTAACTACTTGCCTGCCTGCCTGATTGCCCCTAACTACTTGCCTGCCTGTCTGATCACCCCTAACCGCCTCTGCCTTGGCCCCCGCTGCTGTGGCTTCGTCCGGAAGGTCTTTCAGCTGTCTGGTCTAATTAACATATTATGCTTTTATTATTACAGACTGCTGTCTTACAGATTCTGCTTGAGGTCTTCTTTCCCAGCTCTATTTTCTTGCCTTAGCTCTATGAAGAGTTTCTCATCTTTCCTATTGTTTGCTAGCTTTCCACAGCAGGTTTCTACCATATCATTTTTATTTTCCTAGACCTGAGAGATGTCAGGTGAGGGTCCCCACTATATCCAAAGAACTTTATAATGAGCTTTGCATAGCTAGGTTGGGTAGCCACCTTTGGATCACACTCAGCAGCATCAGCATTTAAAGGGCTGAATACCCAAACAATGTCTTCTATCCTTTGAGTAGACACCTACCTCCAGCTACTGAAAAGATATTTTTTATTAGGATTGGCAGTCTGCTGTCTTGAACTTCTCTCTCTGAAGTATTCATCTTCTCAAAGGAAAAGAAATGGAGATATCAAGCCCAGTTTTGCTCTGGGATCAGATTGCCTCTCTCATTTCATGCACTTTCATGGCAAACCTTAGTTTTTAGGCGACTAAGTTTGAGTTAGCCGCACAAATGCAAATTTCTTTCTTTTTTTACAAATATATATTTTTTAATATATTTTATTGATTTTTTACAGAGAGGAAGGGAGAGGGATAGAGAGTTAGAAACATCGATGAGAGAGAAACATCAATCAGCTGCTTCCTACACCCCCCCCACTGGGGATGTGCCCACAACCAAGGTACATGCCCTTGACCAGAATTGAACCAGGGACCCTTCAGTCCGCAGGGTGACGCTCTATCAACCGAGTCAAACCGGCTAGGGCTACATATATATATATATATATATATATATTTATATATATATTTTTAAATATATTTTATTGATTTTCTACAGAGAAGAAGAGAGAGGGATAGAGAGTTAGAAACATCGATGAGAGAGAAACATCGATCAGCTGCCTCTTGCACACCCCCCACTGGGGATGTGCCCACAACCAAGGCACATGCCCTTGACCGGAATCGAACCTGGGACCCTTGAGTCCACAGGCCGACGCTCTATCCACTGAGCCAAACCGGTCTCGGCGGGCTACATATATTTTTATTGATTTCAGAGAGAAAGGGAGAAGGAGAGAAAGATAGAAACATCAATGATGAGAGAAAATCTCAGCATGACCCCTACTGGGGATTGAGCCCATAACCCAGGCATGTGCCCTGGATCAGAATCAAACCCGGGACCTTCAGTTCGCAGGCCAACTCTCTATCCACTGAGCCAAACCACCTGGGGCACAAATCCAAATTTCTTAAAATAAAATTACATAAGCAACAAAACCAAAAATAAACAAAGGGGACTATATCAAACTAAAAAGCTTCTGCACAGCAAAAGAAAAGATCAACAAAATGAAAAGGCAACTCATGGAATGAGAGAAAATATTTGCAAGCTATATATGTGATAAGGGGTTAATATCCACAATATATAAGGAATTCATACAATTTAATAGCAAAAAAAAAAAATTCCAATTTAATATTGGGCAAAGGGCCTGAATAGAAATTTTCCCAAAGAAGGTATACAAAATGCCAACAGATACATTAAAAGATTCTCAGCATCAATAATCATCAGGGAAATGCAAATCAAAACTACCATATGACCTCACACCTGTTAGGATGGCTGTTATAAAAAAGACAAAAAATAGCAAGTACTGGAGAGGATATGGAAAAAAGGAAATTCTTTGCACTGTTTCTGGGAATGTAAATTGGTGGATCTACTATGGAAAGCAGTATGGTGATTTCTCAAAAAAAATTAACAATTGAACTACCCTATAATCCAGCAATTTCACTTCTGGTTATATTTCTGAAGGAATCAAAAACAGGCTCTCAAAGAGATACCTGCCTCCCCATGTTCATATTACAGCATTATTTTCAATAGCCAAGATGTGGAAATAAACGATTTATAGATGGATGAATAGATAAGGAAAATGTGGTAAATGTATAAGTGGAATATTATTCAGCCATAAAAAGAATGAAATCCTGCCATTTGTGACAACATGAATGAACCTGGAGGGCATTATGGTAAGAGAAATCAGACAGAGAGAAAAAATACATATATGTGGAACCTAAAAAAAATGGAACTAACAGAAACAGAGTAGATTGGTGGTTGCTAGGAATTGGGGGAATGGGGACAATGTATGAAGATGGTCAAAAGGTACAAACTTCCAGTTATAAGATAAATTCTGGAAGCCCAGTCACCGTGGCTCAGTGGTTGAGTGTCAATCTATGAACCAGGAGGTCATGGTTCAATTCCCAGTCAGGGCACATGCCCAGGTTGTGGGTTTGACCCCTAGTAGGAGGCAATTGATCAATGATTCTCTCTCATCATTGGTGTTTCTATCTCTCTCTTCCTCTCTGAAATCAATAAAAATATTTTTTTTAAAATAAAAATAAAAAATTCTGGGAATCTAATGTACATAATGGTGATTATAGATAATACTGTTTTGAATACTTGGAAGTTGTTAAGAGAGTAGATCTTAAAAGTTCTCAACACACACACACACAGTTAACTGTGAGCTTATGTAATCATTTCACAGTATACTTACATCAAATCATCACATTGTATACTTTAAACTTACACAAAGTTATGTTATTTTTTTATATCCTTAGATAGAGGATATATCAGATATTAAACTGATAAGAACAGATACTACATTTGATCTTAACCAAAAGGCTGAAAAGCAATATATATGTTAACTAGAGGCCTGGTGCACAAAATTCATGCACGGGTAGGGTCCCTAGGCCTGGCCAGCAATCAGGGCCGATCTGTAGGGCTACTGGTGGGGTGATTGGGGGGGTCCCTGCTGGCACCTGCCTTGGCTGGCCTGGGGCCTGTGGGCTGGGGTCAGCTCCTGCATTGAGCATCTGCCCTCTGGTGGTCTGTGCATGTCATAGCGACCAGTCATTTCACCGTTTGGTCGATTTGCATGTTAGGCTTTTATTATATAAGATTTAATCTCAATAAAGCTGGGGGTGTTAGTAGGAAGAAACCAACCCAAAACCTCTCTACCAAAATAAAAGGGTGGACTTCATGGTAACAGGGGCCTGGGAAGCTATAGGTTATTTCTTAATTTGCCCCCTTTGGTTGTCTAGGTATTAGAAGGGACCATCCAATTAGTTAAATTGTCCTCTGAAGGCAAATTAGGCACATTTTCTCTAACCAAGTCCTTGAGCTTGTGTGTTTAATTTTTATTTTTTCCATCACCATTTATCCTTTCTACACCCTCTTTGTGTATTTAATTTTAAAATCAAAGTATCACATTATCTTAAAGGCAAAATATCAAATAATGGTAAAGGCTTATGAGAATTCCACCTGCTACTTCAGAGATGTGGGCTGTTTTTGTTTGTTTTGTTTTTTTTAGAATCTAGTAACAGGCTTATTAAAACAAAGTACATTTATATAGCTCTGTACAGTTTACAAAGCAATTTGACAAACATTTACATTTTTAATTTCATTCTTCTTCAGAGTGTCTTTTATGCAAATGTTAGTCTGTTTGATATTGTCTCATAAGACCATTAAGTTATCTTTACTTTTTTTCATACTTTTTTCTTTTTGCTGCTGTGATTGGTTGAGTTCCATTGCCTGTTCCATTGCCTGACTGTTCCTTTCTTCTGCTTCATCTTGTCTGTTATTACTAAACTTACTAGTATATTTTCCTTTCTTGTTTTTTTAAATAAATACTTGTTTATTGATTTCAGAGAAGAAGGGAGAGGGAGGAAGAGATAGAAACATCAATGAGAGAGAATCATTGATCAGCTGCCTCCTGCATACCCCCTACTGGGATTGAGCCCGCAACCTGGGCATGTATCCTTGACCGGAATTGAACCTGGGACCCTTCAGTCCACAAGCCGATGCTCTATCCACTGAGCCTAACCAGCTAGGGCTATTTTTCTTTCTTTCTTTCTTTCTTTTTTAAAATATATTTTATTGATTTTTTCACAGAGAGGAAGGGAGAGGGATAGAGAGCTAGAAACATCGATGAGAGAGAAACATCTACCAGCTGCCTCCTGCACACCCTCCACCCGGGATGTGCCCGCAACCAATGCACATGCCCCCGACCGGAATCGAACCCGGGACCCCCCAGTCCGCAGACCGACGCTCCATCCACTGAGCCAAACCGGTTTCGGCAGGGTTATTTTTCTTTCTTGTTTTTATTTATTGATTTTAGACAGAGAGAGGAAAGAAAGAGAGAGAGATTTGTTGTTTCACTTATTTAAGCATTCATTGGTTGATTCTTGTATGTGCCCTGACTGGGGATTGAACCCGCACCCTTGGTGTTTGGGATGACACTCTAACCAACTGAGTTATCTGGCCAGGACCTATTTGGTACTTCCTTTTTTGTTGTTGTTGCTATTTAGTACTTTCTTATATCTCCCATCTTTTTGCTAAAATTCTCATTGTATTTGTCCATTCTTCCCAAACTGGCTAGTACAACAATTACTGTAAATGCAAATGGATTAAATGCTCCAATCAAAATACATAGGGTGGCCACATGGAAAAGAAAACAAAATCCTTACATATACTGTCTACAAGAGACTTACTTCAGAATGAAGACATACAGAGACTGAAAGTAAAGGGATGGAAAAATATTTCATGGAAAAAAAAAAAAGCTGGGGTAGCAATACTTATACCAGACAAAATAGACTTTTAAACAAAGCCTACAACAAGAGACAAAGAAGGACCCAACCATCCCACTTCAGGGTGTTTACTGAAGAAACCCAAAACACTAAAACGAAAAGACATATGCATCCATATGCTCATTGTAGCATTATTTACAACTAGAGGCCCGGTGCACGACATTCATGCACTGAGGGGGGGGGGTCCCCTCCGCCCGGCCTGCACCCTCTCGTAGTCTGGGACCCCTTGGGGTATCTCTGACTGCTGACTTAGGTCTGCTCCCCATGGGCCTAAGCCAGCAGTCGGACATCCCCTAAGGGGTCCTTAGGGCTGCCTTGGAGGTGGGAGAGGCTCCTGCCACCACCGCTGCTCTCACCAGCCGTGAGCCCGGCTTCTGACTGAGTGGCACTCCCCCTGTGGGAGTGCACTGACCACTAGGGGGCTGTTCCTGCATTGAGCGTTTGCCCCCTGGTGGTCAGTGTGCATCATAGCAGCCTGTTATTCCTCCGTTCGGTCAATTTGCATATTAGGGTTTTATTATAGAGGATAGCCAAGATATGGAACCAACTTGAAGTGTCCATCAATAATTGAATGGATAAAAAAGAAGTGGTACATATATACAATGTGATATAACTCATCCATTAAAAAAAATATAGCCCTAGCTGGTTTGGCTCTGGATAGAGGGTTGGCTTGTGGACCAAAGGGTGCTGGGTTCAATTCTGTTCAAGCGCACATACCTTGTTTACAGGCTCCTCCCTAGCCCAGGCCCTGGTCAGGGTGTGTGCAGGGGGCAACCAATTGATGTGTTTCTGTCCCATCGATGTTTCTCTCTGTCTTCCCCTCTCTCATCAACTCTCTCTAAAAGATCAATGGAAAAATATCCTTGGGTAAGGATTAGCAAAACAAAACAAAACAAAAAATCTTGCCATCTGCCATCTGCAACAACATGGATATTGCAACAACATGGAGGGTATTGTGCTGAGTGAAATAAGTCAGAGAAAGACAAATGCCTATGATTTTATTTATATGTGGAATCTAAAAAACAAAAGAAATGAACAAGCAAAATAGAAATAGACTCATAAAGAGAACATTTTGACAGCTGTCAGATGGGAGAGGGGTTGAGGGAATGGGTGAAAAAGGTGAAGGGATTAAGAAGTACAAATTGGGCCCTGACTAGGTAGTTCAGTTGGTTAGAGCGTCATCCTAATATGCCAATGTTGCGGGTAGGTACCTACCTGGTCAGGGCACATACAATAATGAATATATAAATAAGTGGAACAACAAATCAATATTTCTCTTCTCTCTCTCTAAAAATCAATCAATAAAAAAATATGTACAAAATAGTTACAGAATAGTAACTATGGGGATGTAAAGTATAGTATAGAGAATATACTAGTCAAGTAATAGCTATGTATGTTGTCAGATGGGTACTAGTTTTATCAGGGTAATCACTTCATAAGTTATATAAATGTCTAATCACTGAGTTGTACATGTGAAATTAATATATATCAACTGTAATTGAAAATATAAATTTATTTAAAATTTAAAAAATAATAAGATGAAAGTAGCAAATCTTTGTTGAGATGCAAAGATTATTTATATCCTTTGGCCTACTTCTCAGGGCCACTTCTAGGAATCTATCTTCAAAATATGAAGAAAAAATATGTGAGGATCTGTTCATCCTGGCATCATTTATGACAATGAAAAGTCAGAAACTGCCGGAACCGGTTTGGCTCAGTGGATGGAGCGTCAGCCTGCGGACTCAAGGGTCCCAGGTTCGATTCCGGTCGGGGGCATGTGCCTTGGTTGCGGGCACGTCCCCAGTGGGGGGTGTGCAGGAGGCAGCTGATCGATGTTTCTCTCACATCGGTGTTTCTGACTCTCTGTCCCTCTCTCTTGCTCTCTGTGAAAAATCAATAAAATATATTAAAAGAAAAGTCAGAAACTACTTAAATAGTTAATAATAGAAGTTACAGTATATTTTATAACTCCTTTATGGATGCCAGAAACTGATGACAAATGCAATATAGAAAAATATTTGAAGTTCATAAATGGAAAAAGCAGGATATAGATTTGAATGCATATTATTGGAGCCATGTACATATTTTGCATATGAAAAAAATGGAAAGGAGAATTGTATGGCATGCGTTGATTCGCTGAAGAAATGTGTAACAGCCATCCATGTGCCTGACTCTGTTCTAGCTGCATGTATAGTGTTGAATTTGACCTAATCTCTTCTCTCATAGAGCTTAAAGTCTAGCAGAGAATTATTTTCCAAACTTTTAGTGTCTATTCAATTTTTATGTTTAAAGATGTAGGGGGAAAGAGCAGGGATTGATTATTTATGTGTCAAATTCTAGCAAATAATCATGAAGGATCTGAGAATGGGTACAGGTAGGCCTGACAATTGTAGCCGTAACAACCGTTAGCTCCTGAAATGACAAAGATGGCATCAGAATGTCACGTGGCTGCCTCTCTAGATCTCCTTAGATCCTTTTTGGCCTTGTACTCTCTGACTCAGTAGATTATCCAGCTGTACAGCTTTTGTGGCTTTTATGAACAAAAACTATCTAGAATTCTTATGATTGTATAAAATTGATCTATAAAACAGTGTTTCATATCCTGCCATTTGTGCCAGTGTATTTATTGCCTGTTTTATACTGATGAGGAACAGGGATCCTCTTATGAGTAATTTCATGTGATACCTAACACATTCATGCTTACTATGGAACTAAAAAAATAAAATACATTTTGTGTTGTTAACAACAAAATATATTGTTCATATTCCCCTTAAACCTGGAATCCCTGGGATATTAGAATGCCATAGGTGAGACTGGTAAAAATTGAAGTTGGGACAGTAAAAAGTGAAAAGCTAAATTACCAGATAGTCTGTTTCTTTTCTTTTGAAAAATCACAGTTGTAGTGTCTTCTTTTTTTTTTAACTTAAGATCAATGTAAACCCATTTTTCTCTAAGAATATTGAATGCCTATTGTTTACTTTAAAAGTGAGGATGTTAAATATTTTATCACGTCTTTCTTGATCTTCAGATCCCTTTCCCTAGTTCTTCCTTATTCTGTAACATGTGTGACTGGATGATTTATTATAGGTGGCCACAAACAGCCGTGTCTACTTATTTGACATTTTCCTTCTCGGAAATCGTGCTTTCAACAATGGACTCCAGATGGTATTAGAAGACAAGAAAATTTTGAAGGTGAGTGTGTAAGCTGATTCCTCTGCTAATAAAACTAGTAGCCCGGTTCTAATTACTCTGTCCCTGTCTTCTGATGCCTTAGGTTATCCATGATTGTCGTTGGCTTTCTGATTGCCTCTCTCATCAGTATGGAATTTTGCTGAATAATGTCTTTGACACACAGGTACATGAAGGGAAATATTGGGTTTAATCTACTGTACATAGCTCCTGTAGAAAATAGGCCTTGTCTGATGAGTTGCTGAAAGTCTTTATGTGTGTGTGCCCCATTCCTGCTCATTTCTCATGTAAGATGTTTGTACAATATGTGAGATCGTTTGGTGAACTGTAAAATCACTGCAAAAAAGTTACTTAAAAGTATTTAGTATTTTCCTCTCATTCTGCTCCAGAATTTGCTCTGTACTCTAGTATATAATATTCAGAAACAAACAATTTGGGGGTCATTCAGAAGTCTGAAATGAGACCTTATTATGAGGTGAACAATCACATCTCTGCCTTTACCCACATATGTACCAGTTAAGGCTAGTGGCTAGTTGGCATCTAGCTCAGGGATGCAGGTCATCCTAGATATGTCCAAAAAGCCTCTTTTGGCCCAACATAACCTGAAGATATATGATTTTTCTCTGCTGTAAAGGACCCTAGAGAAATGAGAAATTGTTAGGCAATACTACCTCTTAGAGTTGGTTTGGCTGTGAGAGCAAGAAAACCATTAGTTTTCATTATGCTTTCTTTTTTTTTTAAAGTCCTTTCTTTTTTTTTTTTTTTAAATATATTTTATTGATTTTTACAGAGAGGAAGGGAGAGGGACAGAGAGCTAGAGACATCGATGAGAGAGAAACATCGATCAGCTGCCTCCTGCACACTCCCCACTGGGGATGTGCCCGCAACCAATGTACATGCCCTTAACCGGAATCGAACCTGGGACCCCCCAGTCCGCAGGCCGACGCTCTATCCACTGAGCCAAACCGGTCAGGGCTCATTATGCTTTCTTAGGTTCTTCTAGGTTTATGCCAGTGAAAGTAAAATATTGAATATATAAGTCCTAGAGCCTTTGGATAGGGGTGAAACTAATGAGCTGGCCAATTACTTCTTAACAAATTCCTAAAAGTTTATTTTTATTATTATATTTGTGTGATTCAGTTTGCCCTGTATTTATCTCCCCATTTACATGTCCTCTGGGCCTTCTTTCAGGATCTTTCACTCTAGAGAGATTGCTTTTGTGCTTATTCCAAAACATAAGAGAATTGCTCATTGTTCCCTTGAGGCCATCAGGATTCTTGATTATGTATTGTGTAATGAAGACACTGGCATATCTTTCCATTTTTTCTCCTCAGATTTTCATAGTGAAAGAAGCAGGTATTGAGAGTTTTCTAATTTGTTTTCCTTAGCACTAGCACAATGTATTAGTTTCCTGTTGCCGTTGTAAGAAATCACAAATTTAGTGGCTTAAAACAACATTAATTTGCCCTGGCCAGTGTGGCTCAATTGGATGGGTGTTGTCCCTTGCATGAAGAGTTGCCAGTTTGATTCCCAGTCAGGGCACATGCCTGGGTTGTGGGTTAGAGTTTAGGATTAGGGTTAGGTCCCCAGTGGGGGGGCATTCGGGAGGCAGTAGATAGATGTTATGCTCTCACATTGTTTCTCTCCCTCTCCCTTTCTCTCTTTAAAAATCAATTTTTTAAAATCTTGAAAAAACACAACAACATTAATTTTCTCTCTTACAATTCTGGAGGTTAGACGTCTGAAATCATTTTATTGGGCTATAAGTCAAGGTGTCAGCACGGCTGGTTTCTTCGGAAGACTGATGGGAAAAGAGTCTGATTTCTTGCTTTTTCAGTTTTCACTTATATTCTTTGGATTATTCTTATTCCATCTTCAAAGTGCATCACTCCAAAGTCTGCTGCCATAGTAAAATCTCCCTCAGCTTCCCTCTCATAAGAACATGTGATTACATTTAGAGCCCATCCTGATAATTCAAGATAATATTCCCATCTCAAGATCCTTAACTTATTACAGCTTCAAAGTCCATTTGTTCTATAAAATAACATTCATATGTTCCAGGAATTAGGATGTAGATATCTTAGGTGGCCATTATCTAGTCTATCACATATAGGTAAATAATTATTTCACATTTTAAAAAATATGGGTTTTTTTTTACTTGATTTCAGAGAGAGGGAGAGAGAATTAGAAGCATCAATAATGAGAGAGAATCATCTATTGGCTGCCGCCTGCACGCCCAGGCATGTGCCCTGACTAGGCATTGAACTGTGACCTACTGGTTCATGAGTTGACGCTCAACCACTGAGTCACACCGGCAGGGCTTAATTCTTAATTTTATTAGCTTTCCTTACCAAAACTTTACCACAGTTGCTAATCTATATATATATATAAAAGCCTAAGTGACCATCTGACCGTTTGACTCACCAACTGGTAGCTAAAATGCGCAATGATCACCAGGGAGCAGACACTCAACACAGGAGCTGCCAAGCTGCGGTGACTTGGCAGCTGCAGTTCTTGGGTTATGCACCTGGAACCAGAGAGGAGGGAGCCCAATTCCGGGGTGCATCACCTGAGAATCACCCTCTCGTAATCCAGGACCCCTTGGGGGATGTTAGAGAGCTGGTTTTGGCCCAATCCCACAGGCCAGGCCGAAGGACCCCACCAGTGCACGAATCCGTGCACCAGGCCTCTATTATGTAATAAAAATAATTCTGTTTTTTGAAATCCTCACCTGAGGACATGCTTAGAGAGAGGGAGGTAGGGAGAGAGGGAGATAGAGAGAGAGAGAGAGAGAAGAGAGAGAGAGAGAGAGAGAGAGAGAGAGAGAGAGAGAGAGAGAGAGGTTACCAAGAGATTGCCTTCCATATGTTCCCCAACATGGGACCAAACCCGCAACCCAGGTATATGCCCTGATCAGGAATAGAACCAGCAACTTTTTGGTGCATAGGAGGACATTCAACCAACTGAGCCACTGTGGCCTGGCAAAATAATTCTTGAATTTTATCTTCCTTTCCCCATTTCCTAAAGGCACCAAAAAATAATAACCATAAGGCAGGCAAATAAAAGAAGTAGAAAAGAAAGTAGACAAGTACACATTAAAATTGGGTGATCATTTTTCTATTTCTTTTTTCCTATTTTTCAGAATAAGTTGATTGTACAACTTTTAAGTTTTCATATGGGTCATTGGGGAAAATGGTATTTAAAGACATTATCTAAATATACTTCTGCTATTTCTGCCAGGTGATAGCTCTGTGTATATATTCTACAGACTGGTCTGTGTGTCTTTTTTTAATGCCATAGGTGGCAGATGTCCTTCAATTTTCCATGGAAACAGGCGGCTTTCTTCCAAACTGCATCAGTACTTTACAGGAGAGTTTAATCAGACACCTTAAAGTAGCCCCTAAATATCTCTCCTTTCTGGAAGAGAAACAAAAACTGATTCAGGTGAGTATAAAGGATGTCCCATATGATATTAGTTTTTTTCAAGTGCTTTCTGAGTGAGGTTATTAGCATATTCTATAGAGAAGTGACAGATGCCATGTAAGCATTTGAGCATTGCTAAAATCTTAGTTGTTCCAAATGGCAACAGTTTGTTTGTGGGCTCAAGTGGATAAGAGCCAGAATCCAGATTTGTTGTCTGTCAATTTAAAAGCATTCTGAAATACATTGTTAAGTGGGGACAAGAGGGTGATTAGGTTGGAAATTTGGACTAAGCGATAGAACAAAAATAATTCCAATTATTTATCCCAAAGTAAGGTAGATTTTATTTAGCTCCTGATAGTCTCTCATGATAAACTGGGATCTAGATCATTTGGCTATAATTTTGGTCATATAACCAAATCTGCTGCCTTCAGTTTTAAATAAATCCTGATTTATCTTTCTCTCCCCCTCCCTCCTTCCTTCTTGTCTTCTCTTCCTTCTTCTCTCCTCTCTCCTCTCTCCTCTCTCTTTCTTTCTCACCCTTCTTTCCTCTCTCCCTCTCCCTCCTTTTCCCTGTCTTCCCTGAATCATAAAGTGTGTATGTATGTGTGTGTTTTCTCAGAAGGCTAGCCATAGTGTGAAAGTAGAAGGTAATAATAATTGAGGAAAATGACAGTAATAGTGTTTTAAGTTAAACAGCACTTACATAAACAGTTATTTTCTTTTTTACAGTTATTTCCTTTAATGTTTTGCTTACTATTCAGAGAAAATTGTTTTGGTGTCTATAGGAAAATACAGAAGTGTGGTTCACACGACCTCTTTCACCCTCCTTGCTGAAAATTTTGGCCCTAGAAGCCACCTACCTGCTACCCCTTCGCTTGGTACTCCTGGATGAGATGATGTCTGACCTAACCACCCTGGTGGATGGGTACCTAAACACCTACCGAGAAGGGTCTGCAGACTGGCTGGGAGGCATGGAGGTAGGTGCAGCTGTCTGTGGCTGTGTCTTGAGGACTTATGCTTCTGCCTTATTCCTCATGGAGTGATATCCACAGCCACAGCAAATTTCAGGAGGCAGACTTGGTGATAAATATTTTTTTAAAATATATTTTTATTGATTTCAGAAAGGAAGGGAGAGAGAGATAGAAACATCAATGATGAGAGAGAGTCACTGATCAGCTACTTCCTGCATGCCCCACACTGGGGATTGAGCCCGCAACCTGGGCATGTGCCCTTGACCAGAATTGAACCTGAGACTAGTCAGTCCGCAGGCCAATGCTCGATCCACTGAGCCAAACTGGCTAGGGCTCATTAGTTATTTTTATGATGCCAGTACAATATAAGAAAAATTATAGACCAGGAGTTAAGAAACTATTGCCCCACACCAGGACCGGTTTGGCTCAGTGGATAGAGCGTCGGTCTGTGGACTGAGGGGTCCCAGGTTCGATTCCGGTCAAGGGCATGTGCCTTGATTGCGGGCACATCCCCGGTAGGGGGTGTGCAGGAGGCAGCTGGTCGATGTTTCTCTCTCATCGATGTTTCTGTCCCTCTCCTTTCCTCTCTGTAAAAAATCAATAAAAATAAAAATAAAAACATACACACAAAAAAACCCATCCACACAGGACCAACCCTACCCCATTCCCACATTAAAAAAAAAAAAAAAAATGAAACTATTGTCCTTAAGGCCTAACCTGTCCCCTGGCCTATTTTGGTATAGCTCACAAACTAAGGATGGTTTTTACAGTTTTAAGGGATTATATAAAAAAAAAAAAAAAAAAGTATGCAGTGGAGATGGTTTGGTGGTTTGTGGCTTAGAAAGGCTAAAATATTTATTATTTGGCTCCTTACATAAAAAGTTTGCAGGTTGTTGGATTCTCAATTAGAAATTCTGATGCAGAATCTTAAATACAATATTATCATTTTGGGTACGAACCCCACTAGATGTATTTCACTTTTCTTCTAATGTGTTGCAGTATTCTATTTGCAAGCATAGTTTAATGTTAGGAAAGTCTCCATTTTACTAGAGCCAAGAAACTCTCATGTTTATCTCATAAATGTAAAAAAAAAAAATTATAACTTTTTTGTATTTTGCTCTCACTGTTTAACAGCAACAACAACAGCAACAAAACATAAAAATCCTTGCATACCTTATTTGACTAGAGAATTTTAATGTTTTTTTATTTATCATTGTAAAACCAATGACAGTTTTATAACTTTTTTGTATTTTGCTCTCACTGTTTAATGCTAGAAACATTTATTTATTTATTTATTTATTTATTTTTAATATATTTTTATTGATTTCAGAGAGGAAGAGAGAGGGATAAAGAGATAGAAACATCAATGATGAGAGAGAATCATTGATCGGCTGCCTTCTGCATGCCCCCCACTGGAGATCGAGCCCACAACCCAGGCATTTGCCCTTGACCAGAACTGAACCTGGGACCTTTCAGTCCGCAGGCTGACGCTCTATCCACTGAGCCAAACCGGTTAGGGCAATGCTAGAAACATATTATTTTACATACAATATTAATCAAAGTTTGAATAGATATGTCAACATGATAAAATATTTCTCAAGCAAGAAGACTACATAATGTTTAAGAACACTAAAAGCATTCACATTAATATAAAGAAAAAATTTAAATGGTGAATATTACCACTACTTTAATATTTTTTAAAGCTTTTTTAAAATACATTTTTTTATTGATTTTAGAGGAAGGGAGAGAGAGAGAGAGAGAGAGAAGAGAGAGAGAGAGAGAGAAATATCAATAATGAGAAGTGTCTTTGATTGGATGCCTCCTGAATGCCCCCTACTGGGGATTGAGCCCTAAACCCGGGCATGTGCCCTGACCAGGAATCAAACCGTGAATTAAACAATGACCTCCAGGTTCATAGGTTGATGCTCAACCCTGAGCTACGCCAGCAAGACTACTTTAATATTTTTTGAAGTTATTAGGCAATTGAATTTTTAAAAAAAGATGAACTATAAAAATTGAATAGGAGGAATTAGAATTATGACATGCCTATGTTACATAGGAAAACTGAAGAGAATCAATACCCCAAACAAAAAGAGAATTTAGTAAAGTGGGGAAAAATATACATAAAAATTAATAGCTTTCCTATACCCATAGAAAATGAAAGAAAACATCAATTTGTAATTGTAACAAAAAAAGATTACCTAGAAATAAGTCTAACAAGAAATATGGAATATAGAGATGAAGAAAATGTTAAAATATTACTGAATGACATAAAAGAGAACTTCAACGGGGACACTAAATATTTTTAGCTATCTAAATTAACTTATAAATTTAACTCTATTCCAATAAAAATATTAACACCAGCATTATTTAGGCAAACTGTGATTATAGAGTTTATAGAGATCAATAACCATAGTAAAACATATAGGTCTACAATAAATAAAACAGTTTGCGACTGGTACCAGTGTAGGAAGACCAATGAAAAAGAGTAGAAAACCCAAAAATAGATCCAATATATATTTGCCAAGATGGTTGTAATAAAGGTAGACTTTTCAATCCATGAGATAAAAGATAATGATTCCAAAAATGACCTTAGGCAATTGATTAACCATTGTGGGGGAGGAGAATTCAGAGTTGAATTGCTATCTCTTTTTTTTTTTAAATAAATCTTTATTGTTCAGATTATTATAGGTGTTCCTCTTTTTTCCCCCCCATAGCCCCCCTCCACCTGATTCCCCACCCCACCCTACCCCATGCCCTTACCCCCAACCACTGTCTTCATCCATAGGTGTAAGATTTTTGTCCAATCTCTTCCTGCACCCCTCAGACCCCCTTCCCCCTGAGAATTGTCAGTCCACTCCCTTTCTATGTCCCTGATTCTATTATATTCACCAGTCCATTCTGTTCTTCAGATTTTTTATTCACTTGATTTTTAGATTCACTTGTTGGTAGGTATGTGTTTGATGTCTTTTTGTTGTTCATAATTTTTTTCTTTACCTTTTTCTTCTTCTTGCTCTTCTTAAAGAATACCCTTCAGCATTTCATGCAATCCTGGTTTGGTGGTGATGAACTCCTTTAGCTTTTTCTTGTCTGTGAAGCTCTTTATCTGACCTTCACTTCTGAATGATAGCTTTGCTGGGTAGAGTAATCTTGGTTGTAGGTTCTTGCTGTTCATCACTTTGAATATTTCTTGCCACTCCCTTCTGGCCTGCATAGTTTCTGTTGAGAAATCAGCTGACAGTCGAATGGGTACTCCCTTGTAGGTAACTAACTTTTTCTCTTGCTGCTTTCAAGATTCTCTCTTTGTCTTTTGCCCTTGTCATTTTAATTATGATGTGTCCTGGTGTGGTCCTCTTTGGATTCCTCTTGTTTGGGGTTCTGTATGCTTCCTGAACTTGTAAGTCTATTTCTTTCACCAGGTAGGGAAAGTTTTCTGTCATTATTTCTTCTAATAGGTTTTCAATATTCTGCTCTCTCTCTTCTTCTGGCACCCCAAAAATTTGGATGTTGGTACGCCTAAAGTAGTCCCAGAGGTTCCTTACACTATCTTCATATTTTTGGATTCTTTTTTCTTTTTTTTTTTTGATTGGGTGTTTTTTGTTTCCTCATATTTCAGATCTTTGGTTTTATTCTTGGGGTACGTTGATCTACAGTTGAGTTTCTGTATATTCTTTATTTCAACAATGTATGCTTAATTTCTGACTGGTCCTTTTCCATTTTTTTTGGCATTCTCATTAAGGTCCTTGAAGGTCTCGTCAAGTTTTTCAGCAGTTTTTAGAAGATTCTTGAGTAACCTTATAAATGTGGTTTTGAACTCTATGTTGTCCAGTAGTTTGCTTTCCTCCATTTCTTTCATTCGTGACATGTTTCTTTGTCTCCGCATTTTGGCTGCTTTCCTGTGTTGATGGAGTGGCTTTGTGTGGTAGGTGACCTATAGGGGCCAGTAGCTCAGCCTCCCCAATCACCTGAGGTGGACGCTCTTGGTACACCCCTTTGTGGGCTGAGTGCAAAGTCTTGGTGTAGTTAAGCCTTGATTGCTGTTGGTACACTGGGAGGAATTTTCCTCCAGGCCAATTGGCTGTGAGGACCCGCTATGTTTATAATGGAAGAACTGCTGCGCTGGAGACACTCTTATGGTCCAGGACTTGTTTCAGTGGGGTTTGGTGCTCACTGTGTCTGCCTCTTGAATGTGTCACTTATGGATGTGAGGAGTTGAAATCTTGTGTCTCACACTGGCCACTAGGTACACTGGCTTCTGGATCTCCAATGGGGTGCAGGTCAGCTACTGTCTGAGGCCACCCTGCAGGAGATACAGCGAGAACTACAGTTTTCTCCTCTTTGCTTGGGGTTTGGAGGTTTTGGAGCTGTCTGAACCGGGTTGCAAGTTTGCTAGGTTAAGCTGCGATAGGGAAGGCCATTCATATGCAAAAGCTGCTGCTTGGAGCTTAGGTTGGTTTGTAGGTTGTGTGGGGTGGGGTCTCAGGGCGTCACCAGGCTAGGGCGTGGCAAACTGCGATGGCTGCCAGCCAGCCGTCCCCGCGCCTTAGACCTCGTCCCCGTGTCCCATGCCCCAGCGCAGCAAGCAATTATTCCTGCGCGCAGCTCTGCAAGCAAGCCACCTTCACTTTCCGACCCAATGGCAGACAGTCCAGCTTCTTCCCATAGGATTTTGGGTCCCCCCCGTCTCCCTAGAAAGTGGATTTCAGAGAAATCTGGAGCTTGTCTCCCTTCGGGTTGAAGAAAGCAACACCTGCCGCCAGCCCGGATCGCGCGCGCCTCCGTACCTCAGCTTTTCAGCGCTTGTGCACTGAATGCTCTTTTCTCTTTCCTTCTAGTTGTAGAACTTCCACTCAGCCAGCTTTCCCGTGGTTCTGGGTGATAGACGTTTTGTCTTTTAGTTGTACCGTATTTTCCGGCATATAAGATGACTGTGCGTATAGAAGATTTTTCTGGGTTAAAAAGTCGTCTTATACGCCGGAAAATACGGTAGTTTTGAAATTGTTGTGCAAGGCAGCAGTTTAGGTGTTTACCTACGCCGCCATCTTGGATCCTCCCGCTATCTCTTTCATTACATTGAAACAAACTCCATGGATCAAGTATTTTTGTAAAAAATGGAATTATAAAATTAGTGCGGGGGGGAAACAATTTAAAAAATGATCTCACAGTAGGGAATGCTTTTCTTTCTTTCCCCTCAATTTTACTGAGGAATAATTGAAAAAATTAATTGTATATATTTAAAGTATACATATACATTGGTTGAATGTTTCTGAGACCAAGATAATTAACACATCCTTCATTTCACATTGTTACTTAGTGTGTGTGTATGCTGAGAATGCTTAAGATCTACTCTCAGCAAATTTCAAGTATACAATACCGAATTATTAACTATAATAAATAACCATGCTATCCATTAATTAGAAATTACTTATAACTGAAAGTTGTACCCTTTGAACTATATCTCTCCATTTCCCCCAACTCCTGGCAACCACCATTCTATCCTCTGTTTCTATAAAATTTAGCTTTTTTTAAAGATTCCACACATATAAGTAATAGCATACAATATTTGTCTTTCTCTGTCTGGCTTATTTTACTTAGCATAATACCCTCCATGTTCATCCATATTGTCACAAACGGCAGGATTTCCTTCTTTTCATTGTATGTACATATAGACACATCATCTTAATTCATTCATCCCTTGATAGACTCTTAGCTATTGTGAATAATGCATTGTAAACAAGATTGCTGATATCTCTTCAAGACAGTGATTTTATTTCCTTTAGATATATACCGGATATGGGCTTGCTGGACCATATGGTAGTTTTAGTTTTAATTTTTTGAGGAACTGCCATACTGCTTTTGATCATGGCTATACCAATTTACATTCCCATGAACACTATATGAGAGTTCCCTTTTCTCCACATACTCGCCCCCCAAGCACTATTATTTCTTATCTTTTAAGAGTTCTGAGTATTTCTTTGTTGCATAGAAAAACACATACACCTACAACTCCATAGCAAAAGAACAAATAATCCAAATTAAAAATGAGCAAAAACCCTGGCCACGTGGCTCAGTTGGTATGAGGTGATATCTTATTGTGGTTTTGATTTGCATTTTCCTGATGATTAGTGTTATCAGAGCATCTTTTCATATACTTACTGGCCATTTGAATGCCTTCTTTGGGAAAATGTCAATTCAGGTCTTTTGTTCTTTTTTTTTTTTAATCCTCATCCAAGGATATGTTTTATTGTTTTGTTGATGAGAGAGAGAGAGAGAGAGATGTGAGAGAAAGACATTGATCTGTTGCTTCCCATACACTCCCTGACTGGGATTGAACCTGAAACCAAGGTATGTGCCCTGACCTGGAATGAAACCTACAACCTTCTGGTGTACGGGACGATGCCCCAACCAACTGAGCCACCTGGCTAGGGTCTTTGCTCATTTTTTATTTGGATTATTTGCTCTTTTGCTATGGAGTTATAGGTGTATGTGTTTTTCTATGCAACAAAGAAATACTCAAGAGTTCTTAAAAAATTAATAAATTAGACTTAAATTTTTTTTTTTGTATGGCAAAAAGATAGTGAACAAAAGCAAAGGCAGGCAACCTGGGAAAATTATTTACCTCCTGCAACAAAGAGGGCATTTTCTTTTTCTTTTAAAAAAATATATTTTTATTTATTTCAGAGAGCAGAAGGAGGAGGGATTGAGAGAGAGAGAGAGAGAGACATCAATGATGAGAGAGAATCATTGATTGGTTGCCTCCTGCACACTCCTTACTGGGGATCAAGCCCGCAACCCAGGTATGTGCCCTGACCGAGAATCAAACCTTGACCACCTGGTTCATATGTCGATGAGCCACACCAGCCGGGCTCACTGTATAATCTTGATACATACACACACAAAGACACACACAAAACTGGATTCAAAATATGTTACTTGAAAAGTAGTACTACTACAGTTAAAGACACTAGAGGGTACTATAAGAATACATTTGAATAGAACTTCTCTTGCCAAATACTGTTCAGTATAGCAGAAGTGATTTTAAGGCAAGATCAGAAGTTTAATTATAGGAGATTTGTGTTTAATTTCTTTTCTTAGCCTACATGTATGGAACTTCCAGAGGAACTGCTTCAACTCAGGGACTTCCAGAAACAGCGCAGAGAGAAAGCCACAAAAGAATACAGGATGAATGCACAGGGACTCCTTATAAGGACACTGCTACATCCAAAGAAATCCGTGACAGAGACAACGAAGAAAGAGGAAAAATTAAGAGGTGTCTTACTTTGTGAAAAAGCTAGGCTAGATAAAGCTCAAAGTTTTACATCTCATGAGGATGTAAATTTGCTGAAAGAAGCAGCTAAGAGTAAACAAATTACAACAGAACCTCCACATTTACCTCACATAAAGCAGGAAGTCCGTGAGGATTCCAGTAACAAAGTCATTTGCCCTGAATCAGAGGGATTGGAGGACAAGAGAATAAACCAGAAAGAACACCTTAAGATACCCAAACAGGAATTTCAAGCAGGTTTATCTTTGAAAGAGGAGATAGAACAGTTACTGATGGTGAAAAACAAGGAAGATCTAAAACGCACAAAACAAGGTGTCCCAGTGTCTCCTTCCCTTCCTCAGGAAGCCAGAATGTCTCCAAGTGGCACCTTTCATCCTTGTAGAAAAGCTGTGTTTCCCACACTTCCTCCCTGTCCAGCTTTGGAGGAGACTGATTCCTGGATAAATTCTTCTTCAAATCTGCCTTAGAGAGCTACAGTTTGTTCTTTAGGCCAAAAAGTGGCTCATTTCTCCCTACCATCAGGGCTTCCCTCAGTGCTTAAATTTCTCATGTTATAAATTTAGTTATGCCTCATTCATAGGCTTCAGGGGAAATTATATCCTCTTGCTTATTCCTGGGAGTAAATAAGTTAAATAATAGAAGAAGTAAATTTTCTGATTATATCACTGGGCAGAAGAAATGTTCCCAGTGGCTAGAGTGAATTATTTCTCACAATTTGAATTTAGAGGATTTGAAGAAGGGAAAAATCTTGGGCTTAATATCTTGAAGAATCTACACTTTTAAAATTTTGTTGTGTTTTTTGGTTTGAAGAGTGTTGGTAAAACTCTTAGCTATAAGTTTAAAAATAATTGGTACCTGACAACTTTATTAGTTCTTTTTGCCTTTTTTTTTTATGCCTCATAATTCTTTTTAAAAATTATTAATTTATTTTAGAGAGAGAAAAACATCATTTTGTTATTCAAATTTACGCATGCATCGGTTGATTCCTGTATGTGCCCTGATGAGGGATTGAACCCTAGACCTTGGTATATCAGGACAACGCTCTAACCAACTGAGCTACCTACCTGGCCAGGGCTCTTTTTACCTTTTCAAAATATTTACGTTGTCAATTATACGTCAATAAAGATGAAAAAATATTAACTGTTTTTGAATTTTGAAAGTTTTGTCTGTCTTTATGTCATAAACAAACAATAGTTAATGTTATTATCGGAAGCACTATTCCAGTTTTAATTTCGGCCCATTTACTTTTAGAAGATTTTGTCTATTTTCTAATAAAGCTAGGGCTTCGTATGTCTGTTATGTAAACTTGAAGTTTGGTTCTACTCTATTAGCTTGGAATTGGTATACTTTCTAGGCTAAAAGGAAGGCAGCTTTTTATTATATTGACTAGAGGCCCAGTGCATGAAATTCATACACTTGGGGTGGGGGACCCCTCAGCCCTACCTGTGCCCTCTCGAAGTCCAGGACCCCTCGGGGGATGTCTGACTGCTGGCTTAGGCCCGATCCCCCTGGGGGGCAGTCGGACATCCCTCTTTCAATCTGGGATCCCTCGCTCCTTACCGCCTGCCTGCTCACTCCTTACTGCTCGGCTTGCTGCTCCTTAGCAGCAGGCTTCTTTTTTGTTTTTTTAAAATATATTTTATTGATTTTTTACAGAGAGGAAGGGAGAGAGATAGAGAGCCAGAAACATCGATGAGAGAGAAACATCGACCAGCCGCCTCCTGCAACCCCCCCCCCCACTGGGGATGCGCCCACAACCAATGTACATGCCCCTGACCGGAATCGAACCTGGGACCCCTCAGTCCGCAGACTGATGCTCCATCCACTGAGCCAAACCGGCTTTGGCAGCGGCAGGCTTCTTACCGGTTAGCTCGCTGCTCCTTAGTGCTGCCGTGGAGGCGGGAGAGGCTCCCATCACCGCCGCTGCACTCGCCAGCCAACCATGAGCCTGGCTTCTGGCTGAGTGGCACTCCCTCTGTGGGAGCGCACTGACCACCAGGGGTCAGCTCCTGCGTTGAGCATCTGCCCCCTGGTGGTCAGTGTGCATCATAGTGACCAGTCGTTCTGCTTGTTCCACCATAACAGTTACTTAGGCTTTTATTATATAGACTAGAGGCCCAGCGTGCGAAATTGCACCACCCCGCCCACCCGTGCACACCCTGCCCACCCACCTGCCGCCCCGCCTTGACACCCTAACCTCTTCACCCAGAGCTTGTGTGTGCCTGGCCCCGCCCCCAACCCCTCCGGCCTTCTCTGGCCGCTTCAAGCCCTGCCCTCGGTCCTGCGAGTCACCTCGGCGGGCTGGTCCTGCGAGTTGCCTCGGGCTGGTCCTGCCTCCTCCAGGCACCTTCCAGTTCCTCTCCGTCTCCAGAGCAACATGGCGGCTCTGCCCCATCATGGCGCCAGAGGAGAGCATGGAAGCCTCGCGCCTGCTGCAGAGTTTGGAGTGCCCGCTTCCTGGCGGCGCGCATGCTGCACTCCTTCCCCTGGCAGGTGGGTGGTGGAGCACTCTTGAGTGCAAGCGATGGGTGGAGAAGGACTAGTGAGGAGGGTGCTATGGGCTCTCACCTCCACCCTCCCCGCCACGGATGGTCCCGCCTCCTCTGGGTGCCTCCCAGCTTCTGCCCTGTCTCCAGAGCAACACGGTGGCTCCACCCCACTGTGCATGCAGCCTCCTGCTGAGTGGTCATTACGGCATGAGGGCGTCACGACCATTAGCATATTAGCTCTTTATTATATAGGATACTTGCAAGTTGCTCACATTCTTTTGTGTACAATAACCAGTAAACCTGTTTTTACATTAAGTTATCTCTTACATTTCTTAATTGGGTCAGGGTAAATAAATTGGGATATGTCTGGATTTATAGGTTCCAAGTCCAGTTTAGAAATATGTAATTAGATTTTTACAGGGCTCTATTATTTATTTCGCTTAGGGAAAACTTAGGGACAATCTATGATTAGGAACCTCCTTGTCTGCATCAGCTGATTCAATTATGCATTTCACTGAGAGCAGAGCTGTGCCCTTCCAAACTCCAGAGCCCAGATCTAGTCTAAGGTTAAGATGAAGGAATGCTAGTGTTGGTCAGTAGTTATGGCATCAGCCCTCAAACCGAAGGGTCATGGGTTCAATTCCCAGTCAAGGGCATGTACCTGTGTTGTCAGTAAGGGCTCATGCGGGAGGCAACACAGTATTTTGACTCCCAGACTAAATGAATCTTTGGGTTTCATTACAGTATTTTGTCAGAGAAACACTCATAGTCCTGAAATTGCATTTTTCTCCACATCCTCATCTAGTGTGAAGTGCCTACCTAAATTCCATGTGTACTGTCAGATCCTACTCTCTAGGTGTTCAAGCCCTGTTGCTAATACTCTGTACCATTACTCAGATATCTAAAATTTGCCCAGAATTTGGGGAAACGCTGGGTTCTTATCCCAACCCATGGTCAAGTTCTTTACTGACTGTATTTTTCTACTTGAGAGCTCATAAACCATACTGCTTGCTTTCTCAAATGTGGAGAGTGGCTACAGTGTTTGGACAGGTTCAAGCCTCAGACTAATGAGAGGGCACGGTTCTCACATGGCAAAGTCATGTGCAAGTCCCAGCTTGGAGGGCAAATCCCTCCCAGCACAATTATAGCCAAAGTTATAGCCAAGAGTTCAGGTGCATGTAATTGAGTAGATTCGAAACCCACGAGAACGTTGTAACCACGCCCTTCCTTTGCCTTGTGGAATCTGGCTATAAAATAAAGAGACAGCTCACAGGCTGTGGCACTGTCTGTCTCCATCAGAGAGCGCAGCGTCCCACCCAGACCCAGCTTTCTTCTCTTGTCTGTCTTTTCTAACTCCTTCACCGACCCCACTCAGGTTCACCCTTGGCCGTGTTGGCACAGCACACTCAAACTCTTGGGGTTTTGCTTTAGTCTATAAAATTTTCCTGAATCCTACTCAAGTCTGACCTTTCCATACATGAACTACAATTAGAAATTCTTACAAATAATCTGACCTTTTTAGTTTGGGATTTAGAAAACAGAGATAAATGACTTCCCTGAACAAAAATGCACCACTGAGAATAGAACCAGTGTTTCTTGCTACTTGGTTCATTAAATGTTCTTTCAACTATAGTAAGAAAAATCACTGCAGCAGCTTTGCCTCCAAACTGGCTGTGGGCTTGATAAATCTTAACACAATAGAATTTTAACTCACTATTGGTGTCTCATTGTTTTGACACAAGGTAAGTGCCAACGGCAAACTGAGAAGAGGCCTAGGGCAAACCTAGAGCGCTTGGGGGTTTATAGCTATGTACACTTATCAAAAAGACATTTATAGCTCCACTGGTGTGCTCAATGGTTGAGCGTCCACCCATGAACCAGGAGGTCACGATTTGATTCCTAGTCAGGGCACTTGGCTGAGTTGCAGTTTGATCCCTAGGAGGGGGTTTGTAGGAGGCAGCAGATAGATGATTCTCATCATTGATGTTTCTGACTCTTCCTCTCCCTTCCTCTCTCTGAAATAAAAACATTTTTAAATTTCCTTAAATATATAGTTTAATCATACCTCTAATTAAAGATTATAATTCAGGTTACTAGCAAAAATTTTCATGAGATGTAATGAGTTAACAGTGCATTTCTCCCCTAATTGTTAGGTCATTATACCATTACGAAGGCTTCAAAAGCTCGTAAAAACATTTTTAAAAGGCATTTGTGCCAAAACCGGTTTGGCTCAGTGGCTAGAGTGTCGGCCTGTGGACTCAAGGGTCCCAGGTTCGATTCCGGTCTAGGGCATGTACCTTGGTTGCGGGCACATCCCCAGTAGGGGATGTGCAAGAGGCAGCTGATCAATGTTTCTCTCTCATCGATGTTTCTAACTCTCTATCCCTCTCTCTTCCTCTCTGTGAAAAAATCAATAAAATATATTTTTTTAAAAAAGGCATTTGTACTGTTATAAAAATAAAATTTAGAAAATAACGAGAAAAACGACTTAACTATCATCCCACATTATACAATCCTTCCTAGCATTTTGATATTTTCTTTCAATTTTCTCATTCTCTCTCTCTCCACATACAACACATATCTGAAATATAATCACTACTATACAGTAAATACACTTAAAAGTGCTGTTTATATCATGTATTTTTTCTTTTTATAATCCTAACACTTAGCATATTTAATAGATTTAATATATATATATTTTTATTGATTTCAGAGAGGAAGGGCAAGGGAGAGAGAGACAGAAACATCAATGATGAGAGAGAATCATTGATTGACTGCCTTCTGCATGCCCCTTACTGGGAATAGAGCCCCAAACCCAGGCATGTGCCTGTTGACGAAAGGGACCATTTGCTCAGGGGAGGCCTGCATGGCAATCTTGCAAACTCAGAAACCTAACCAAGGATGGTCTGAAATTAAACTTTAACTAAAAGCAGTTATGGTGGGTAGCTACATCCTAGGCCGGTATCTTCACTGACAAGGTCAACCTTTATCTTAACTGAGCCTATCTGTCCTTTTGCATCTATGATAACATACCCTTTGAAATGTCTGGGTAACTTGTAACTTCCCTTTTTCTGGACCCCTTGGGGCACAACCTAATGTGCTGGGTGCCAGGACAGATACCACAAACTCCTTCATTATCATGTTAATTGTTCCTGCACCCACCTAAGTATGTGTCCATCATTTTACTTTTTATCCAATCCCGGGGTTTCTCCCTCTCCACCCCCACACCCCACACCCTCCCATCCCTCCCACCCCCGCTTTCCTTTGATTACAATGTATAAATATAAATGTAACCTGCCTTTCTCCGGAGCATTATCTCAGTTCATTGAGGTTCAAATAAACTCACAAAATTCTTTACAGGTTTCAATGTTTTTTTTACGTTAACATGCCCTTGACCAGAATCCAACCTGGGACCCTTCAGTCTGCAGGCTGACACTCTGTCCACTGAGCCAACCCAGCTAGGGCTAGATGTTTTATTTTAAAATTCATATGCTATTAAGTAGAATTTGGAAAATATGAACAATAAGAAAAATTACTTTTATTTCTCTAACCTGAGAAAAAGGTAACATTTTGTTAATTCCAGTGTTTATGCATACGTGCTTTTTCCCCTACATGGTTGTAATCATACATTCATGTATATATCCTGCCTTATGAATATTTTCTTATACTGTTACACAATCTTTGTAAAGATTTTTTAACGACTACAAAATATTTCTTAGAGGATGCAGTACAGTTTATGTAACTGTATTTTGGCATTTTGAAATTGTTTTCAATTCCTTACTTTATGCTTTCTTCAAAGCTTATTTAAAAGTTTTTTTCCCATGTTTTAAATCATTTCCTTAGAATGAAATTCCAGAAATAGAAATAGCAGGTCAAAGAAGTTTTCTTGTTTTGGTTTCTATAAAAGTTTTATAGCTCTTGCTAAGTTACTTTACAAGAAAGTTAGTAAATTATATGCCTACCACTAATTTTTGTGGTAATGATGCACCACTGAGAGCATTAAATTTTTTTCTTGAGTGGCATGGCATGCTTTTTTTTTTTTAATTTTTTTAAAATTTCTTTATTGATTAAGGTGTCACATATTTGTCCTCATCCCCCCATTCCCATCCCACACCCCTCCCCACGGATGCCCCAACCCCCTGTTGAACTTAACCGTTGGATAGGCTCATATGCATGCACACAAGTCCTTTGGTTGATCTCTCCCCCCTCCCCCCAACCTCCCCTATCCTCCCTCTGAGGCCCGATAGTCCGATCGATGCCTCCTTGTTTCTGGTTCTGTTCTTGTTCCTAGTCTATGTTGTTCATCATTTCCCCTAGATGGGCGAGATCATATGTCACTAGATATATACTTATAAGAACTGAATGTGAGACGAGCAATAATAGTTATGCTGACAGGCAAATGAATCAGTCTGTAGTGAGTTTCTTTCTGGACCAACAGTTCTTTTGAGACCCAATTTCAATGTCCACCAGTTCCTTATGTGTACATGTCAGCACTGACCCCTCAGCTCTGGATGGTGGACAAATGGTGGTAACGGAGGTCCGACTCCCTCTGGTTTGGTCTCGGCCGGACCCAGGGGCACGGCTTCACCCGGACTAAGGGGAACGTGGCCTCACCCAGACCCAAGGGGCGTGTGGCCTCACCCGGGCCCGGGACCCAGCCTCACCCGGATGGATCCAGGGGCACACGGCCTCACCTGGACCCAGGATCCGGCTTCACCCGTACCCAGGGGCGCAAGGCCTCACCCGGACCCAGGGGCACATGGCCTCACCCGGGCCCAGGGACCCAGCCTCATCCAGGTCCAGTGGCGCGTGGTCTCACCCGGACCCAGGGGCGCGTGGCCTTACCCGGGCCCAGGGACCCAGCCTCACCCGAGACCAGGGGCGCAAGGCCTCACCTGGACCCAGGGGCGCGTGGCCTCACCCGGGCCCAGGGACCCAGCCACACCCGGGTCCAGGCGCGTGGCCTCACCCGGACCCAGGGGCGCGTGGCCTCTCCCAGACCCAGGGGCGCGTGGCCTCACCAGGACCTAGGTGCGCGAGGCCTCACCCGGATCCAGGGACACATGGCCTCACCCAGACCCAGGGGCGCGTGGCCTCTCCCAGACCCAGGGGCGCGTGGCCTCACCCGGACCTGGGACCCAGCCTCACCCGGATCCAGGGACACATGGCCTCACCCGGACCCGGGGGCGAGTGGCCTCTCCCAGACCCAGGGGCGCGTGGCCTCACTCGGGCCTAGGTGCGCGAGGTCTCACCCGGATCCAGGGACACATGGCCTCACCCGGACCCAGGGGCGCGTGGCCTCTCCCAGACCCAGGGGCGCGTGGCCTCACCCGGACCTGGGTGCGCGAGGCCTCACCCGGACCCGGGACCCAGCCTCACCTGGATCCAGGGACACATGGCCTCACCCGGACCCAGGGGCGCGTGGCCTTACCTGGGCCCAGGGACCCAGCCTCACCCGGGACCAGGGGAGCAAGGCCTCACCTAGACCCAGGGGCGCGTGGCCTCACCCGGACCCAGGGGCACGTGGCCTCTCCCAGACCCAGGGGCGCGTGGCCTCACCCGGACCTAGGTGCGCAAGGCCTCACCTGGATCCAGGGACACATGGCCTCACCCGGACCCAGGGGCGCGTGATGGCATGCTTTTTTGACTTTCAAAAATCTTCATCCATAAATCTGAAGATTTCTTATCATTTTCTGTAGCTTACCTGCATTGAATACTATGGTGATTAATAAGAATATAAATATTGGGAACATTTGAATCTTTGATATCTAAGTTAAGGACAATACTATGGGTAAAATATTTGATATCTAAGTTAAGGACAATTCTATGGGTAACATATTTAACCATAGAAACACTAAAATAAAACCAAAGTCTAATATACTCATGATAAATATCTTCAGAGCTCTCATCAGGAATAGCATAGAAAATTATATTGTTATATAAAATAAGAATCTTAGCTAAATTGCTAGGTTCACTCTAAGATAAAGTTTAATATATATTTTATTCTACATATTCATAGGATTTGAGCTTTTGGCTCTACAATTTAATAGACCTCTTCAAACAGGAAGTGCTGTTAAATTGTAATGAGGTCATAATGAGCAACCAAATTAAAATAACATGTCGCTATAGCTGGTTTGGCTCAGTGTAGAGTGAACTCAAGGGTCCTGGGCTTGATTCCCATCAGGGGCACATGCCCAGGTTGTGGGCTCGGTCCCCACTGGGGGGCGTGCAGGAGGCAGCCAATCAATGATTCCTTTTCATCATTGATGTTTCTATCTCTCTCTTCCTCTCCCTTCCTCTCTGAAATCAATAAAAATACATTTAAAATAAAATAACATGTCATTGCAAAAAAAAAAAAAGTCTAAACTATGCTTTAATTTAATCAGTCATGAACAGCATTTCTTAAACAACAGAACAGAAAATATCAGAATACATTGCACATATTAAGAAAAAGTATTGTTCTATGAAACTTTTCCTTCTCATTTGTATGCCTGGGGCATGTGTGCTTTTACTGTTGGTTGCAGTAAAATCAGCTCAAGATAAGCATAGAAGGCCCTAGGCAGTTTGGGTCAGTGGTTAGAGCATTGGCCCTCAGACTAAAGGGTCAATGGTTCCATTCCAGTCAAGGGTACAAACCCCAGCCTGGGAGCATGCTGAAGGCAACCAATTGGTGAATTGAAGTGTTTCTGTCTGTCTCTTCCCCTCCCTTCCATTCTCTCTGAAAATCAGTGGAAAGAATATCCTCGGGTGATATTCAACAACAACAACAAAAAAGATAAGCATAGAAGGAAATTTATATCTTTAAATACTGATACAATAAAATAAGATCTAAAACCAGTGATCTCACCTGTACCTTAAGGTAGAAAAAGAAGAGTAAATTAAACTTGGAGTAAGTAGGAGGTGAATTGAATAATGATAAGAATGGAAACAAAATTAAAAGTAGATGAAGAGCCAAAACCTGTTTGGCTCAGTGGATAGAGCGTCAGGCCTGCGGACTGAAGGGTCCCGGGTTCGATTCCGGTCAAGGGCATGTACCTTGGTTGCGGGCACATCCCCAGTGGGGGGTGTGCAAGAGGCAGCTGATCGATGTTTCTCTCTCATTGATGTTTCTCTCTATCCCTCTCTCTCTTCCTCTCTGTAAAAAATCAATAAAATATATTTAAAAAAATAAATAAAAGTAGATGAAGAGAAATGAATAAAACCAAAACCTGGTTCTTTGAAAAGATCAATGAAATTGCTAAGCCTTTAATCAATCATACAGACCAAGAGGAGAAAAAAGACACAAATTACCAATGTCAGGAATGAAAGAGAGATTATCTTTACAGAAACTATCCTCTCTAATAAAAGAGTAATATGCAAATTAACATCACTCTGCTACACAAGCCACACCCACCAGCCAATCAGGGTGAGTATGCAAATTAACCCCAACCAAGATGGCTACCAGAAGGGAGGCTTGGGTTTCCCCGGCAACAGATGAAGCCAAGCTTTCTTTTATTTTAAAAAAAAAATATTTTATTGAGTTTTTACAGAGAGGAAAGGAGAGGAAGAGAGAGTTAGAAACATCGATGAGAGAGAAACATCGATCAGCTGCCTCCTGCACACCCCCTACTGGGGATGTGCCTGAAACCAAGGTACATGCCCTTGACCAGAATCAAACCTGGGACCCTTGAGTGCACAGGCCGATGCTCTATCCACTGAGCAAAACCGGCTAGGGCAATAAAGTTTATTTTAAAAGCATTTGGAAGCCACTGATTTCATGTGCCTAGGGGCAATAATAGTTAGAATTATAGCATTTTGTTAAATGCTATCAATGAACAGAAGAAGCAAATATATGTTGCTAATATAGTCAGATAAAATTTAATCAAAATTTAAGAAGAAACAGTAATACATGAACATGGTCATAAAATAAATAGTACAGAAGGGATTATAATGAAAATAAATATTCCCTTCCCCCCTTCTTCCCCAACCTCAGTAATTTTACCCAGAGGTACCCACTTTTAATATTTTAACCCTTCCCACTCATTTTCCTCAAAGAAGTAGAGTATAAATTGCTAGATACAGATGAAAGGCATTTAATTGTGATATAAACCAGGAGGACCAGTAACTTAAGCTTAAGGCTGCTGATCTCTCCACATGGCAACAGTAGCTTCTCTGATTTGTATGAGATACTTCCACATTCTGGAGTTCTCAAATTCCCCAAAGTACATTTTTGTTTATAACTTGAAAGCCACCTGATGGCCAACCCTGAATGTTTTAAATAAAAATCTTTGTAATGGAAACAAATTCTAATTAAAACATCCCTTAGGAAATGCCAAATCTGCAAGTTCCAGGAATGAGGGAAATAAGAGAGAGAAGTTCTGTTCATTATTGTGTAACTTGTTGGGATGCTATCCATAGTTTGTTTTTTGAGAAGCTATTGAAATAGAAAAATCTTTATAGAGGAAAGGAAACCCTTTTTCAGATCTTTTTTTTTTTTTTTTGAGAAAGTGATCTTAAAAGAAGTAAAATGTAAATGAAAATATTACGTGTATGAGGAGCATGTACTCATACTTGCCTTTAAAATAGAGAACACTGAACTGTGGCTGTAAAGCTGCTTCATTGCAGTGTCTTACATAGTAGGCTTCATTTGTGCATTCATTAGCAACTATTTTGAAGCCCCTTTTTGGAGTCAGGAACTGGCACAGCTGGCTTGGAGAACCAGAGATAAAAAGACACAGTCCTGTTCAGACAGTGTGGCTCAATGGTTGAGTGTTCACCCATGAACCAAGAGGTCAGGGTTCAACTCCTGGTCAGGGCACATGCCCAGATTGTGGACTCCATCCCCAGTAGAGGATGTTTAGGAGGCAGCTGATCAATGTCTCTCATCGATTTTTCTATCTCTCGAACCCTCTCCCTTTCTCCCTCTCTAAAATCAATTTTTAAAAAAAGTAAGTACTTTATAAGGGTTGACGATTATTCCACTTAATGCCAGTGGTCTTGATCTGGCATCTAGAAGGGTTCAGCAATCTGGAGAAGGGGCTGTGCGTAAATTAATCAAGAGTCCAGAGACGAGACATAATTTTGAAAGGTATTATAGGGAGTCAGAGGAGCTTGGCTGAAGAAACCAAGTTCTCTTTGTCTCAGGACCCCTTGCTTTTTTTAAAATATATTTTATTGAGTTTTTACAGAGAGGAAGAGAGAGGTATAGAGAGTCAGAAACATCGATCAGCTGCCTCCTGCACACCCCCCACCGGGGATGTGCCCGCAACCAAGGCACATGCCCCTGACCAGAACCGAACCCAGGACCCCTGAGTCCGCAGGCCAAAGCTCCATCCACTGAGCCAAACCGGTTTCAGCGACCCCTTGCTTTTTATAAACACAATTTGTCCTATGGCAAGGTGGGGATATACACATCAAAGGGTAGGGTTAGGTACAGAATCCATTGTCAGATTAGAAGAATCATCTCCCTCTGTTCAGGTGTTTGGCCAGGAGGAGGCAATAACATGTAGATTAAGATGCCCTGAGCTGTCTGACAGCAAACAATCAATTTATGCATCCCTTTCAGGTTTGGGGAAATGCCTTTCAGCCATTCCCAGCAGGCGATAACATATGTGACTCAGCCCTTGTTGAGTCCCCAAGTTGCATCAACCTTTTGATGAAACTCTTGCAATTATGACATGCTGGAACTGGCTTCCGCCATCCACTATTGTGTACACCCTATTAAAAAAAGAAAAAAGAAAAGACACAGTCCCTCTTCTCAAAAAACTTAGACTAGTGGGAGACATATACAAAAAATTAAAATAGAAACAATAGTTAGGTTCAGGGTGTACAGTGTATTGGTTAGGAGGATCAGGGCCAGACAGGGAAGGTAGAGTAGCCTTGGACAAAGCACTTGGCCTATAACTGAGGTGTATGTCAATGGGCTTCTTAAGAGGTAGGGTAACCCTGACTGGTTTGGCTCAGTGGATAGATAGAGCATCAGCCTGTGGACTGAAGGGTCCCAGGTTCGATTCTGGTCAGGGGCATGTACCTTGGTTGCAGGCACATCCCCAGTTAGGGGGTGTGCAGGAGGCAGCTGATCTATGTTTCTCCCTCATCGATGTTTCTAACTCTCCATCCTTCTTCCTTCCTCTCTGTAAAAAAAAAATCAATTAAAAAAAAATATATATATATATATGAGGTAGGGTAAAGGTGTGTTTTGGGTAAGACCGTGGTCAGCAAACTGTGGCTCGTGAGTCACATGCACCTCTTTGGCCCCTTGAGTGTGGCTCTTCCACAAAATACCACGGCCTGGGCAAGTCTATTTTGAAGAAGTGGCATTAGAAGAAGTTTAAGTTTAAAAAATTTGGCTCTCAAAAGAAATTTCAATCGTTGTACTGTTGATATTTGGCTCTGTTGACTAATGAGTTTGCCGACCACTGGGGTAAGAGAACTACAAGGAGTTCACTATTACAAGACAGGAAAACATATAGTATGTGATGGTGAGAGGTAAGGCTGGAAAATAGTGCCCTTATGCCTACTACAATTTTTTGGTCATAAGCAAAAGTACTGACTTGGCTAATGTAAACAAAAAGAGAATTTATTGGAAAGATGAGTAACTCACAGAATTGATGGCAAAGTTGGAGAACTAGGCTTGGAAATAGGATCAAGGGCAGCTGCAGAACCCTAGGCAGCAGGAACTACCCAACTGTCTGTCAGAGTGAGTGATCGCCAATACATTTTTCCATCCCTGCATAATTTTACTCAGGGTTCAAAATCCTGCGAGACTATAATTGACCTTATATCCTGGACCCACCCATGTAGGGCACTCTGATTAATTGTCCTACCAACACTGCTCACAATGGGGGAAAGGTAATTCCCCAAAGAAATCTAAGTGCACCACCAAAGGAAGGGGGAATTAAGGACATGCCTTATGTGTTTGGGTTTTATGCTATAGACTATGGCAAATCATTGAAGAATTATGAATATGAAACTAAGATGATCAGAAATGTAGATTTTTGATCATCCTGGTTTAAATTGGAGGATAGACTGAAATGATGACAGGAATAGTATGAGGCTGACTTGGATAAAACTCTTACTTTGATTCAAGTGGGAGATGGTGAATGCTTGAATTTGATCAGGATACAGAAGTTGTTAAGATGGAGAGGAATAAATATATGAACAAGATTTAATCTACTACATACTATAATCTCTCTTTTTTTTTACCTTCATTTAGTCTTTGTTCTATAAGGAGCTTAATAATTAATGTTTACCACTGGTTCTAATGCCAATGACTCTTTGTCATTTTGATCGTCTCCAACTCTTCCTCTAGTAGATTCATTATCAGGGGCTCATAGGAACAATATTCCCTGAGTACTTTCATGATGTAAAAATTTATCTGTGCTCTTTATATATAAAGGTTAGTTTTGCTAGATATGAAATCCTTGATTTGTATTTTCTTTCCTTGAGTGTCTTAAATATGTTATTCCATTTCCTTCTGGCATAAAATGTTTCCATTAAATCAAAATATACTAATCTAATTTTATTTCAAATTTTATGTCATGTGCCCTAACCGGTTTGGCTCAGTGGATAGAGCGTAGGCATGTGAACTGAAGGGTCCCGGGTTCGGTTCTGGTCAAGGGCATGTACTTTGGTTGCGGGCACATCCCCAGTGGGGGGTGTGCAGGAGGCAGCTGATTGATGTTTCTCTCTCATCAATGTTTCTAACTCTCTATCCCTCTCTCTTCCTCTCTGTAAAAAATCAATAAAATATATATTTTTTAAAAATTTATATCATGTGGTCCTATATAGACTCTCCAAAGATTTTTTTTTAAAGCCATATAATTTTACTAGATTATATTTTTGTGTTGCTCATTCTGTATCACCATTTTTAAAAAAATATATTTTATTGATTTTTTTTTTACAGAGAGGAAGGGAGAGGGATAGAAAGCTAGAAACATCGATGAGAGAGAAACATCGACCAGCTGCCTCCTGCACACCCGCTACCAATGTACATGACCTTGACCAGAATCGAACCTGGGACCTTTCAGTCCGAAGACCGATGCTCTATCCACAGAGCCAAACCGGTTTTGGCCTGTATCACCATTTTTAAGATGTACAATGTGCTTTTTCAATATGTAGTTTTAAGAAGTTTTTTACATGTTAGGAAAGCTTTTTTGAATTATATTTTTAGTATTTATTCTTTTTTCTGTTTTTATTCTTTAAGGACCTCTGTTATCCATGTGTCGAATTTTCTTTGCCTGTCTTCAATATTTGCAACTTTCTCTCAAATTCTTTAGTTTTCTTCATTTCTTTTTTATTCAAAGAATGCTCTTCCTTTTCATCTTCTTTTTCTTACACTGGGTTCATCCTAGTTTAGTCTTTCCTTTTTAAATGCTTTTAAAATTTTTGTATTTCTAATTCTTTTTGTTGTTGTTCTGTCACCTCATTTCTGAATATTTCTAATGTTGACTTATGTTCTTTCATATTCTTTTTTTTAAGGGTAAAGAATTATGAATTTATTAGGTCATCTGGAAAACTAGATAGGCTGAGCCCCAAAATGGCACCTGTTCGTGCTTTCATATTCTTGATGCCTTTTAGCAATTTATGCAACAGTACATTAGCATGTTAATCTTTTTTTCAGTATTTCTTGCCAGCATGATTTCATTGGGATGCTATTCTGCTCCTTATTTTCTCTCTCTCTCTTTCTATTTTTTATTATAAGCTTGTCTGGGATTTGGGTAGCAAATTCAAATATGGGATTTCTATTGCCCATATTTATGTGAAATTGGTAGCCCTAAAATTTTGGAAGGAGGCTTGGTTTGATTGTATTTTTTTAAACGTCGCAGTGCTCCCTCTTTTGTTGTTTTTGTATAATGTTAAAACAAAGGTGGTTTATGAGATTTCCTGGCTCTATTTTCCTGCCCCATTTTCATCTGGAATGTCTCCTTCCTTTTTCCTTGTTGGCCCTGCCCTGCTCAGTTTTGCTTCCATTTCCAGCAGTTTCTTCCCAGTGTGGAACCCTATCCTGGAAAGGAGCCATGGTTGGTTATTTCCTAGAGTATAGGTTCTAAACTGCTCCAGTCTATATAGACCTTCATACTGTGAGGTCCTTGCTAGTGGGGTTTGCCCTTAACACTTCCTAGTAAATACCTATTAGCTATTTTAGGGTTTTCTTCTTAGGGCTGTCAAATACCTTGTTTCCATTTACCTTTTTTTACTTCCATGGATGACAGTAGCTCTTGGTGGTTTGTTCCCTACGTGGTTGTAATGTCAGGTTTATAGGATACTTGGTCACCTAGTTTTGTTGTAAATATTGTTCAAGAGTTTTGAGTTTTGCTATCTAATCATTATGTTTTTGTGGGGGAATTTGAGAAGCTCTAAAATCTATACCACCATAACCATTGCTGCCATCCTTGCAGAATCTTGGTATATACTTTTATTTTCACTGAAAGGTCTAATACTGTGGAAGGTCTAATACCTGGCAGGTGTGGCTCAGTAGATAGAACGTTGGCCCAAGCACCAAAGGGTCATGGGTTCAATTCCCAGTCAAGGACACATACCTGGGTTGTAGGTTCGATCCCTGCCTTGGTCAAGGCTTGTGCAAGAGGCAACTGATGGATCTCTCTTTCTCCTCCCTCCCTCTCTTACCCTCACTCTAAAAATCAATGGGAAAAATATCCTTGGGTGTGGATTAACAACAAAATAATCCTATATTATAAAAGGCTAATATGCAAATTGATCGAACAGCAGAACAACCAGTCGCTATGATGCGCACTGACCACCAGGGGGCAGACGTTCAACACAGGAGCTGCTCCCAGATGGTCAGTGCACTCCCACAGTGGGAGCATCACTCAGCTGACCAACAGGCACCAGACACCAGGCTCATGGCTGGCTAGCGAGCACAGCTGCGGGCCTCTCCCTAATCTGGGCCCGGCTCCTCCCCTGCTGCCTGCAGCTTCACGCACTACTTCGTATGGGATTGACGGGGACAGTGGGCTGGAGCCTCACGAGCTGGTGGGTAAGGCTGGGATGTGGCGTTGCAGAGGTCCGCTGATCCCCGCAGGTCAGGCTAAGGGACCCCACTGGTGCACGAATCCGTGCACTGGGCCTCTAGTCTATATATATAAAAGGCTAATAGGCAAAGTGTCCCCTCAGGAGTTTGACCGGGAGACTGGGAGTTTGATCGCTCGCTATGACATGCGCTGACCACCAGGGGGCGGCGTGGAATGAAGGAAGGCCCCGATGGCCAGACCTAGGGACCCTACCCGTGCATGAATTTCATGCACCAGGCCTCTAGTAAGAATAATAATAAAAAATACTGGAGCTTCCTTCATGGGTATACTCTGTCTTTCAGATCACTTGTTCTGAGGGAAGTCAGCTGCTATGTTGGGAGAATACTCAGGCAGCCGGTGGAGAGGTCAACCTGGCAAAGAACTGAGGACTCCGGCCAACACCCTATGAGGAACTGTGTCCTGCCAACAACATTCGTGAGTTTGCAAGTGCATCCTTCCCAGTCAAGCCTGCAGATGATTGCTGGCCCAGCTTGACTGAAACATCATAAGAGACTTTGAACCAGAACTACCCAGCTAAACGGATCCTGATCCTCAGAAACCGTGAGATAAATGTTTGCTGCTTTAAGGGCTAAGTTTGGGAGTAATTTGTCACCGAGTAACAGAAAATAAAAATATTTATGAACAAATGATCCCACTTTGTAGGCCTATGTTTTGCTGACCTCAGTGATGGTTTTTCAACATTTTATTATAGGAAATTTCAAACATGCGACAAAATCACAAGGTTTTACAGTGAACAGCCATATACCCACTACCTAGATTATATCAAAAATTTTCTGTGGTTTTAATGGCATCATATAGAACTTGTAGGAAAACATTTCAAAAAAATTTAACAAGTTGTAGACTCCAAGTTTGTCTCTTTTCAAGGCAAATTGTTCCCCTTTTCAGGCAGTTCTGTTTATTAAAATATTCTTCCTTATTTTGAGTTTAGATTTGTTTTACTTAACTTCTCATCTGTTGTTCCTCCCATGGTGCCATGGAACATAAATTCATTCCCTCTCCCAAGTGACAGTCATTTGACTATTTGGAGACAAGTGTTAAGATTTCTCTGAATCCGCCGAAGCCAGTTTGGCTCAGTCGATAGAGCGTCGGCCTGCAGACTCAAGGGTCCCAGGTTCGATTCCGGTCAAGGGCATGTACCTTGGTTGCGGGCACATCCCCAGTGTGTGTGTGTGTGTGTGGGTGGGGGGGGAGGGGGTTGCAGGAGGCAGCTGATCGATGTTTCTCTCTCATCGATGTTTCTAGCTCTCTATCCCTCTCTCTTTCTCTCTGTAAAAAATCAATAGAATATATTAAAAAAAAAAAAAGATTTCTCTGAATCCCCTTTTCTCTAGTCCCTTCATTTCTCAGGCTTCCCCTGTTCTCCCACTTTGGCTGTTTTCCAACTGATTCCAGCTAGTGGGAAGCACTGGTAGAAGATTAGAGGGAGGGAGAAACCAGGATATTCACACAGCACCCACTCTTTCTGTCCCGGTTGAAATCTCCAACAGAGACTGTGTCTGCTCCATGGCTCCATTATCAGCCAGACAATCCTGCCATGGGTCAGCTTTTTTAGGGAATCCTGGCCCCAGTAATAATACTTCCTCTCTTTGTTCCTCCAGTGTAGGTATAGTAGAGTCTTTCTTTTGTTGGCGAGCTCTGGACTGCCTCACCATCCATTGTGGGCTTCTCTACTCCTCCATCAGCTATGACATTAATTTCCTACATTAAATTTCCTCTGTTTCAAATACTTAGAGTGCTTTCTGTTTTCCTGGTTAGATCCTGACTGATAAAGGGATATCCCACATAATTTTTGAGGTAGATATGTCATAAGAGGGTACCTGTAGTGTTGACTAATTCATCTGTGATTTCTTGCAGAGACAGGAAATTATATTGCATGGGTATGTTGGCTTATCTGTTTCCTGACACCCAGGTAACACCTGGAGGTATAAGAGAAACCACGTTTTCAAAGAAGCAGCTGGAATTAGATGATGAAAACTTACAGTAATGATATTTTGGAAAATGACTTATTAATGAGTTGTATCTATAGGAAAGGAAGTGAGTGGTCTTTGGAATGATATCCTGTAAATGAGATTAGAAGAAACTTGATACCCAAGGAGGAACTGGGAAATTAAAAGTCAAGCAGATGACTGAAAAGCTGAATGTACATTGAAAGGCTCCTTTCCGTTAGAAAAAAAGAGGCCCAGTCATGATGAAATGTAAACACCAGTAATGCTGTCTGACTCATTGCGAATGTTTAAAAAAACAACAGGAAAAATCAAAGTATTGTCCATTAGTAGTGCTTCTCATTATATACATAGGTTAAATATTCTATTTATGGTAATTTTTCTAAAATTTCAACAGGATGTCATTGTGATTTTTATGTATTTTCATCTACACTGCAGGTCCTGAATACATTTAAGAATTAGAGAAGAATGAAGAATAAATACGTGAATTTAAAAAAATTATTCTGGAAATCACCATCATGCAACAATGATGTCAACATTAAATAGTGGAATAAATATTTAAAAAGAAAAAATGTGTAAGCTTCTAAAGGATGAAGGAATTCTGACTAATCAACAGCAGTGATGAATTATAAATAGCAGACCTTGCCAGACTGGCGTGAATGGTTTTCTGGGGGGTTTTTGGATTATGAATTCCAGTAACAAGAGAAGAGACGTGTTGAATATTCTACACTGGCTATCAGTAAAGCATTCTGATCTAGCATCTTGTGAAATCTCAATTACGAAATTAATTTATAGTGATTTCCAGGTGAGAGTGGTAACTGGAAACTTTTAAGGAAGATTTAGAGGAACAAATGAGCAATGACAGGGAATTTTTTAAAAAAAACTTTTTTTATTGTGAAATATACATAGAAGTTTATATAATGAAAATGCACTGTTTAAAGAAAAATATAAAGTGAACACTGTGTTCAAGAGCTAGAACATTGCCAGTACCATAGACTCTTACACTGTAGTTGTTTTCCATCACAACTCCCTTCTAACTCTCCAACTCCGGAGACAGCCATTATCCTAACCTTTATGGCAATCATGTCCTTGTTTTTTGTGTGTTTTTTTTAACAGTGTTACCATCCACCTATGAATTCTCCAACAGGAAAGTAGCTTTGCCTATTTTTTTTTTAAATATATTTTATTGATTTTTTACAGAAAGGAAGGGAGAGAGATAGAGAGTTAGAAACATCAATGAGAGAGAAACATCAATGAGAGAGAAACAGCTGGCCTGATCGTGCCTCCTGCACACACACACACACACACACACACACACACACACACTCACACACACACACACCCGGGGATGTGCCCGCAACCAAGGTACGTGCCCTTGACCGGAATCGAACCTGGGACCTTTCAGTCCGCAGGCCAACGCTCTATCCACTGAGCCAAACCGGTTTTGGCAGCTTTGCCTATTTTGAACTTTATTTATTTGTTTGTTTGTTTGTTTATTTATTTTAAAATATATTTTTAATTATTTAGAGAGAGATGAAGGGAGAAGTATAGAGAGATCGAAACATCGATGAGAGAAAAAGTATTAATTGGCTGCCTCCTGCATGCCCCTACTGGGGATGGAGCTAGCAACCGGGGCATGTGTCCTGGCCAGGAATCAAACTAGGTTCATAGGTTGATGCTCAACCACTGAGCCATACCGGCCAGGCTGTTTTAAACTTTATATATATGGAATCATACTGTATATATTATTTTGTACCTGGCTTTTTATTCAATATTATCTTGTTGTTACATGTTGTATGTGTCAATGTCTGATTCATTTTCATTGCTGTATGGTATTCCATCTTTGGTATAGACCACAATATGTCTACTCTATTGTTGGGTATTAGCTTTGCTGCAGTAAACAACCCCTGAGTATCACTGGCTTCAATGACAAACATTTGTTTCTTGCTCTTTTTATAGAAAATATTTTTTTTTTTATTTCAGAAAGGAAGGGTGAGGGAGAGAGAGACTGAAACATCAATGATGAAAGAGAATCACTGAGAGGCTGTACCGGAATCAAACCCAGGACCCTTCAGTCCGCAGGCCCATGCTCTATCCACTGAGCCAAATCAGCTAGGGCCTTGCTCTTGATACTTGTAAACTGTATTATCTTAGGTTCTTTTCCATGTGTTTTGTCATTTCAGGACACAGACTAAAGAAGCCAACTCTGGGCCCTGGCGAGTTGCTCAGTTGATTAGAGCATTGTTCTGTCCAATATGCCAAGGTTTCGGGTTCCATCCCCGGTAAGGGTACATACAAGAAAGAATCAACAAGTGAATGCTTAAATAAGTGGAACAACAAATTGATGTTTCTCTCCCTCTCTCTCTCTCTCTCTATCTCTCTCTCTCTCTCTCTCTCTCTCTCTTTCTTTCTCTAAAATCAAATTAAAAAAAAAAAAAAAGGTAGCAACCCTGTCTGGGACATGAGTTTTTGTGACAGAAGTAGAAGCAATAGCTCTGAGAAAAACTCATTAAGATTCTTATGGATGTTATATATAGTACTAGTGTCCCAGTGCACAAAATTCATGCACGAGGAGGCGGGGGTGTCCCTCAGCCCAGCCTGCACCCTCTCCAATCTTGGACATCCCTCTCGCAATCCGGGACCGTTGGCTCCTAACCACTCACCGGCCTGCCTGCCTGATCGCCCTGAACCACTCTGCCTGCCAGCCTGCTTACCCCCAGCTGCCCCCCCGCCAGCCTTCTCACCCCCAACTGCCCGCCCTTGCCAGCCTGATCACCCCCAACTGCCCACCCTGCCAGCCTGTTCACCCCCAACTGGCCCCCCCTGCTGGCCTGATCGCCCCCAACAGCCCCCCACTGCCAGCCTGCTCACCCCCAATTTCCCCCCCCTGCCAGCCTGCTCACCCCCAACTGCCCCTTCCGCCAGTCTGATCACCCCCAACTGTCCTCCCCTCTTGGACTGATTGCCCCTAACCACCTCTGCCTCCTCCCCGCCAACATGGCTTTGTCCGAAGGACGTTTGGAAGGTCTCCCGGACTAATTAGCATATTACCCTTTTATTAGTATAGATGTCTGCTCTGCACACACTCTGTTGGTCAAAGCATGTCTCAAGTACAAGCCAAAAGTCAATTAGGTAGAATGTTTACTCCTCCCATAGGAGGCATGACAAGTCACGTGGTGTGGAGAGATATATAGTTCTTTTCAAAGGAAAGGTGGTGCAATTTGCCACTACTGTCAATGTTCCCATATTTGGTTATCACAGGTGTTATTATGAGTTTTCTTGTGCATATATCCTGATGCAAATATGCATGAATTTATCCAGCAGTAGAATTGCTAGTTAGTTATGTATGTTTTCAACTTTATTAGATGATGTCAAATTGTTTTGCAAAATGGTTTCACTGACTTATACACCAACCGTGTATAAGAGTTCCAAATGTGCCACATTCTCATTGTATTTAGGTATAGTCTTTTAAAATTTTAGGTAATATAATTTGGTGAATAAGTGTTTGTAGTTTGGTGTGGTTTTAATTTACATTTCTGCAAGTGCTAATGAGATTGAATACTGTTTTATATATATATATATATATTTTAATATATTTTATTGATCTTTTTTTTTTTTTTACAGAGAGGAAGGGAGAGAGATAGAGAGTTAGAAACATCGATGAGGGAGAAACATCAATCAGCTGCCTCCTGCACACCTCCTACTGGGGATGTGCCTACAACCAAGGTACATGCCCTTGACTGGAATTGAACCTGGGACCTTTCAGTCTGCAGGCCGATGCTCTATCCACTGAGCCAAACCGGTTAGGGCTGTTTTATATATTAACTAGAGGCCCAGTGCACAAAATTCATGCAAAGGTAGGGTCCCTAGCGGCTGCCGGCTGTCACAGCTGCCAACTGGGGCAGGGCCAGGGGGGGAGGGGCCATGGGTGGTTGGCTGGCTGGCCCTGCCCCCTGTTTGAACTCTGGTCGAACTCCCAGTCAAACTTCCGGTTGAGGGGACAATTTGCATATTAGGCTTTTATTATATAGGATTGACTAGGAATTTTTAAGTGCCTGTTCAAATCTTTTGCCCATTTTTCTGTTGAGTATGTGTCTTTTGCTTAATGAATTTTGGGAATTCTTTATTCTATATACAAGTTCTTTGTCAGATATAGTATTACAAATATCCTCTCCTGCTCTTTTTACTTCCTTTTTCATTTGTAATGATATCCTTTGATAAATATAAGTTTTTAACCTTGATGATGTCCAGTATATTATTACTTTCTTTCACAGTCAGTGCATTTTTGTTTTGTTTTGATTAAGAACTTTTTTTTGCCCTGGCCAGTGATCTCAATGGTTAGACCACTGGCCTGCCCATCAAAGGGTCCTGGGTTTGATTCCTAGTTAAGGGCACATATTTAGGTTTCAGGTTTGATCCCAGGCCTGGGGTGTGTGCAGGAAGCAACCAATCAATGTGTCTCTCTCCATCTACATTTCTCTCTCTCCCCCTCCCTTCCACCCTCTCTAAAAATCATTGGAAAAAATATCCTTGGGTGAGGATTAACAAACACACACACAAAAAAGAAAGAAATAACTTTTTTTACTGCAAGGGTCTGAAAATATTTCTTTTCTTTTCCTTTCTTTTCTCTTTTATCCTTACCTGAGGATATTTTCCCCATTGCTTTTCAGAGTGGAAAGGAGGTAAGGAGGGAGGGAGAGAGAGAGAGAAACATCTAGGTGAGAGAGACATATAGACTGGTTGCCTCCCCTTGTCCAGAATCAAACCCGAGACCCTGGCCAATGTGCTAACCACACCGGCCAGGGCTGAAGATATTTCTTTTGTTGTATTCTTTTTGTTTTGCACTCACATTTAGGTCTATGATAAACCTGAGATTGACTTTTAAATACAGTACGAGATATAGATAAAATTTTACCAGTTTCTGTATATAATTACTTAATTGTTTGGTGCCATTTATTGAAAAACAAAAGTGTCCCCACTACCAGATAAATAGTGTTGCTACAAGCTGTGCAACCAGTGCCAATGTCTGCTGCTGGGGTCTCCTGTTTATTGGGTTTTTGTCTATCTTATGTCAATAACACACCATCTTAATTATTGTAGCTTTTTTTTTTTTAAATATATTTTATTGCTTTTTTACAGAGAGGAAGGGAGAGGGATAGAGAGCTAGAAACATCGATGGGAGAGAAACATCGATCAGCTGCCTCCCGCACACCCCCCCCCCCGGGGACGTGCCCGCAACCAAGGCACATGCCCCCGACCGGAATCGAACCTGGGACCCTTGAGTCCGCAGGCCGACGCTCCATCCACTGAGCCAAACCGGTTTCGGCGATTATTGTAGCTTTATAATAGATCTCGATATCCAAAACCAATTCATTCTTCTTCTTCAAAAGTATCTTAGCTCTTCTTGGCCTTTTGTATATCCATGAAAAGGTTAAGCATATAAATTCCACAAATCTTTTAGAGTGTTGCCCTAGCCGGCTTGGCTCAGTGGATAGAGCGTCAGCCTGCGGACTGAAGGGACCCAGGTTCGATTCCAGTCGAGGGCACATGCCTGGATTGTGGGCTTGATCCCCAGTGGGGGGTGTGCAGTAGGCAGCCCATCAATGATTCTCTCTCATCATTGATGTTTCTATCGCTCTCTCCTTCTCCCTTTCTCTCTGAAATCAATAAAGAAATATATTTTTAAAAAATCTTTTAGAGTGTTGATTTGGGAGAATAGTGAATCTACAAATTACTTTGGGGTGACTTGACATTGTTACTAAATCATGAATTCTAAACCATGAATTTGGAATACCTCTCTATTCATTTTATGTTTTCTCTAACAACTCTCAGTGAAATTCTAGTCTATTTCCTATAGAGGTTTTATACATCTTTGTATTTAGAAGATTGTGTGGCACATAGAGGGTGCTCCATAAATGTTTGTTTAATATTTGCTCCATAAATGAATAGGCAAATCCATAGAAACAAAAAGTAGATTAGTGATTGCCAGGGGTTGTGGGGAGGAAGAATGAGGAGTGACTGCTAATGGTAACAGGGTTTCTTTGGCGGGGGGGATGGTGATCAAAATGTTCAAGATTTAAGAAGAATGAGTTGGTTTTGGATATCAAGATCTATTATAAAGCTACAATAATTAAGACAGTGTGTTATTGACATAGATAGAGATGATAGTTGCACAACCTTGTGAATATACTAAAACCACTCAATTGCACATTATAAAAGGGTAAATTTGATATGTGAATTATATCTCAAAAATTGTTTGGCCTTTAACAAAATAAGTTATTATTAATGCCACTCTTTTCTGAGTACAGATAAACAGTTCTTAGATAGAACAGAACTTTATGAATGCAGCTCATTATATAACCCATACCCCAAGCTTATAAATAGCTATTTCAGTTCCTCAGTACTCAAGGACTTGTAAGGGCTTGAGATGATACATACATTTTGTTCTTTTCATTAAGGCTTTAATTTTAGAGCAATTTAGGCTCACAGAAAAATTGAGCAAAAGGTACAGAGATTTCCTACATACTCTCTGCCTCCACACATGCATAGCCTTCCCCATTATAAACATCCTCCACCAGAATGGTACATTTGTTATAGTTGATGAACCTACAATGACACATCACAGTCAACTTAAGTCCATAGTTTACATAGGATTCACTGATGGTGTTGTACATTCCATAGGTTAGGACAAATGTGTAATGACATGTATCCATCATAATGGCATGATATTGAATATTTTCACTGCCCTAAAAATTGTCTGTGCTCCACTTATTCATCCCTCTCCTCCCCTCAATCCCAACCCTGTCAAAGACTGGAATTTCTACTGTCTCCATAGTCTTGCCTTGTCCAGAATGTCATATAGTTGGAATCATACATTATGTAACCTTTTCAGCTTTGCTGTTCTCATTTAGTAATATACATTTAAGACTTAATAGCTCAGTCTTTTCGAGACTTAATAGCTCATTTCTTTTTAGCACTGAGTAATATTCTATTGTCTGTAGACAATATGTACCACAATTTACTTATCCATTCACCTACTGAAGGACCTTTTGATTGCCTCCAGGTTTTGGCAATTATGAATGAGGCTGCTATAAACATTCATGTGCAGGTTTTAATGCGGACATAGTTTTCAGCTTTTGGAGACAAATATCAAGGAGCATGATTGGTGAATCATATGCTAAGAGTATGTTTAGTTTTGTAAGAAACTGTAAAATTGTCTTCCAAAGTGGCTGTACCATTTTGCATTCTCATCATTAGCAAGGAGGGTTTGGTTTCTTCCACATCCTCACTGGCATTTGGTGTCAGTGTTCCAGATTTTGGCCTTTGTAATTGGTATGTAGTGGTATCTCGTTGTTTTAATTTGCATTTCACATGTTGAATTGCCATCTGTATATCTTCTCTGGTGAGATGTCTGTTAGGTCTTTGGCCCATTTTTTTTTTTTTTTCTGGGTATTTATGCAGAACTACCTGCAAATGCCCTTCATTTTCATCAAAACAAAATACCAAGGTGACTTCTGTTGCCCAGAGGGCTATGTCATTGACCCCTCCATTTTTATATGTGACACCTTTTTTTAATTTATTTTATTTTATTTTTTTATCTTTTTTTTTAAAATTTCTTTATTGATTAAGGTGTCACATATTTGTCCTCATCCCCCCATTCCCATCCCACACCCCTCCCCACGGATGCCCCAACCCCCTGTTGAACTTAACGGTTGGATAGGTTCATATGCATGCACACAAGTCCTTTGGTTGATCTCTCCCCCCTCCTCCCAACCTCCCCTATCCTCCCTCTGAGGCCCGATAGTCCGATCGATGCCTCCTTGTTTCTGGTTCTGTTCTTGTTCCTCAGTCTATGTTGTTCATCATTTTCCCTAGATGAGCGAGATCATATGTCACTAGATATATACTTATAAGAACTGAATGTGAGACGAGCAATAATAGTTATGCTGACAGGCAAATGAATCAGTCTGTAGTGAGTTTCTTTCTGGACCAACAGTTCTTTTGAGACCCAATTTCAATGTCCACCAGTTCCTTATGTGTACATGTCAGCACTGACCCCTCAGCTCTGGATGGTGGACAAATGGTGGTAACGGAGGTCCGACTCCCTCTGGTTTGTTCTCGGCCGGACCCAGGGGCACGGCTTCACCCAGACTCAGGGGCACGTGGCCTCACCCAGACCCAAGGGGCGCGTGGCCTCACCCGGACCCAGGACCCAGCCTCACCCGGATGGATCCAGGGGCACACGGCCTCACCCGGACCCAGGGGCGCAAGGCCTCACCCGGACCCAGGGGCACATGGCCTCAACCGGGCCCAGGGACCCAGCCTCATCCGGGTCCAGTGGCGCGTGGCCTCACCCGGACCCAGGGGCGCGTGGCCTCTCCCAGACCCAGGGGCGCGTGGCCTCACCAGGACCTAGGTGCGCGTGGCCTCACCCGGATCCAGGGACACATGGCCTCACCCGGACCCGGGGGCGCGTTGGCCCATTTTTTTAATAATATGTTTTTATTGATTTTCAAGAGAGAGGAAGGGAGAGGGCGATAGAAACATCGATGAGAGAAAAACATCAACATGGATAGGCTGGCTCCTGCACACCCCATACTGGGATTGAGCCCACAACCCAGGCATGTGGTCTGACCAGGAATCAAAACAGCGATCTCTTAAAACATGGGTTGATGCTTAACCACTGTGCCACACCAGCTGGGCCTTTGGCCCATTTTTAAATCAGATTGTTTTCTTAATGTTGACCTTTAAGAGTTCTATGTATATTTTTTGCAGTCCTTTATCAAATGTGTCTTTTTCAAATATTTTCTCCCAGTCTGTGGCTTGTCTTCTCATCCTCTTGACATTGACTTTCACTGTGCAGAACGTTTTAATTTTAATGAAGTCCAGCTGATCAATTATTTCTCTCATGGATCATGCCTTTGGTGTTGTATCTAAGAAGTCATCCCCTTACCCAAGGTCATCTAGATTTATCTCCTGTGCTATCTTCTAGGAGTTTTATAGTTTTACATTTAGGTCTGTGATCCAATTTGAATTAATATGGTCTATATCTAGGTTATTATTTTTTTTTTTGGCATGTGCATATCCAATTGTTCTAGCACCATTTATTGATGAGATTCCATTGTAGCTATATAACATTTTAAATTACTAAGTGCCAATCTCTGCTCCCTCCTTCTCAAATTTTAAAAAGAGGATCACATAAGAGAATAAGAGGAACAGCATCAGAGAAAAGTGGTATGACTATTTGAGAAGTCAACTTAATAACAATGTAAGAGATATAAAAATGTTTGAACCCTTTGATTTGTAATTCCATTTAAAAAAAAATCAGTTCTAAGAATTTATGTGGAAATGCAAACACAAATATTCACGACAGCATTCATTTTAACTGTGAAAAAAATTTGGAAATAGCCTAACTTTCATGTCAATACTACAGTAAATTATGGTAACTCTAAATGATGCATCCATTAAAATGCTTTTGAAAAATTTTTGATAATGTGAAAAAATGCTTAGATTATGTTTTAAAAAGCAATAATCAAAATCATAAGCAATTTAAAAAATCTATATTTAGCCCAGCCAGCGTGGTTGAGCATCAACCTATGAACCAGGAGGTCACAGTTCGATTCCTGGTCAGGACACATGCCTGGGTTGCAGGCTCCATCCCCAGTGGGGGGTGTGCAGGAGGCAGCCTATCAATTATTCTCTCTCATCATTGATGTTTTTATTTCTCTCTCCTTCTCCTTCCCTCTCTGAACTCATTAAATATATATATATATATATATATATATATATATATATATTCAAAGAAGATAGGAAGAAAATGCACCAAACACTATCAGTCATCATCTCTGAACTGTACAATTATGGCTGATTTTTTAAAGTTCTTTATCCAATTTTTTTGTAATGGGCACATAGTAATACTTTTTGCTTATTTACTGAGTTGTTGTTAATCCTCACCTGAGGCTATTTTTCCATTGATTTTTAGAGAGAGTGGAAGGGAGGGGGAGAGACAGAGAGAGAGAAACATCAATGTGAGAGAGACACATCAATTGGTTGCCTCTCACTCGTGCCCCAACCAGGGCCGGGATAGAGCCTGCAACTGTGGTAGGTGGCCTTGACCAGAAGTTAACTTGGGACCCTTCAGTCCACGGACTGATGCTCTATCCACTGAGCTAAACAGGCTAGAGTGATTATTTTTACTCATTTATTTACTTATTTTTTAGAGAGGGAGAGAGAGAGAGAAAGAAAGAAGGAGGGAAACATTGATTTGTTGTTCCAAATTTATGCATTCATCGTTTGCATCTTATATGTACCCCTACTAGGGACCAAACCTGCAACTTCGGTGTATCAGTACCATGCTTCAACCAACTGAGCTACCTAGCCAAGGCCATAGTAATACTTTTTTATTCTGAGTATTTACTAAAAAAAAAAAATTATGTCTCTTGTTAGGTAAATAATGTTAAAACCTGGAAGAAAGTATGTATACACTCAAGTATGTATTCTTAGTTCCCCATCTCACCACATTCCAAGAAGGAATTCTTAAGTAATTGTCAAGTATGTTCCGAAGAGACCTCAGGTTTTGAATCGCAGCTGTTATTATCTTCTACAAGTAGGAAAATGTTTATCTATAATGGCTGATTTGCTTACGTTTTTCAGGCTGGTAAGCCTGTTTTGTCTGGGCTAATAGAACTGAAGTAGTTTCTTGAGAGAGATGATATAATGTCCTTTTTTGTTGTTGTTAATCCTCACCTGAGGATATGTTTTCCTTGATTTTTTTTTTTTATTTTGTTGTTGTTAATCCTTGCCTGAGGATATTTTTCCATTTATTTTTAGAGAAAGTAGGAGGAAGAAGAGACGAGAGAAACAATGATGCGAGAGAAACACATAGATTGGTTGCCTCCAGCATGGCCCCAGACCAGGGCCAGGAATTGAGCTCACAACCAAAGTACGTGCCCTTGACTGGAAATGAACCCAGGACCCTTCAGTCCATGGGCTGACGCTCTATCCACTGAGCCAAACCAGCTAGGGCTCCTTTGGAAGGTAGGGAAGGAAGGAGAGGGAAACATCAATGTGAGGGAGGCACATCAATTGGTTGCCTTCCACATGCCCCCCAATGGAACCTGCAATCCAGGTAAGTGCCCTTGACCGAGAACCCTCTGGTGCTTGGGCCAATGCTCTAACCACTGAGCAACACTTACCAGGGAGAGAGTGCTATAGTCTTATGGGTTTCCTAAAGTGATTTCTCTGAGGAAGAGAGAGGATTGATTGATAACTCCTACTCACCCTTCAAGTCCAGCTCAGGTTCTAAACTTCAGGAGACCTCTGATGCACGCACCATCACCGCCCCAGTCTGGGTTAGGTATATCACTGAATTCTTCATTCTTATTGCTATCTTTGCACTCACCGCATTGAGTCATAATGATTGGTTTTTGTATCTGTCGTCCTCATCAAGCTGCACTCTTTCAAGGTGGGTCCAGGCTTTGCTCAGCTTTGTAGCCCAGACATCTGGTACATTGATAATATTCAACATGCTGGATGAATACCTGAGGCACAAATGATGAGCAAATTGTATGAGATGGCAGGCTTCCGTGGGTTCCATGGGATGTCAGCGAATCTGTTTGGCAATGGATCGCACTGGGCGGCCACAGGGACATGGATCAGATTTTAGGGGTCAGCTTCTCAGACGGACTAAATGGCATACCAGGAAAGAAGGGAATGACAGGAATTTCTGCTGGTAAAAAGATCATTTCTCAAGTCTGTTTTTCAAAGTCTGCCTCCGGGCTGCCAGCGTCACAACCACTGCGTGCTGATTTACAATGTAGATTTCCGGGCCTCTTCTCAAGTCCTTCTGAATCAAAGTTTTTGGAGCTGGGCTGAAGGAACCTGCCTTTGAACAGCTTCCCAGATGGCACTCTCAGGTAGAGCCTCCGGAGTAGGTCATTTAGAGCTGGGGTCTGAGCACCCTGCTATACTTTGTTCTGCAAAACCTGCTCTGTGTGAGGTTTCAACCCACCATAACAAACAGGCCTGTGGCTCCATCTCAGAGATTGCTAGTCAGTAAGCTTAGGGAAAATCCTGAGAATACATGCAGAAAAAAAGTAGGTGCAAGCCCAGCAAGCACTGAGTGTATTTAGACATAAGTTGTCTAGTTTGACTGGGAATGAGAATTTTTTTCCGTAAAAATTTATGAAAATATTCACAAACCTTTTAATTTATTCTATATTTTGACTAGTCTCTATTTATTTACTCTATGCAAACAATGTGCTATTTGAGAAATGGGAAGATAAATTAGACATAGCTTTTATGTTTAAGATTCTTATAATTGGAAAAATAAGGTGTGTGGAAATAATTGTTGTAATGACATGGCTCTCAGATTCCCATGCTGGGACCTTCTAATAAGGACCTTGGAATGGGGGAGACCAGAATGAACCAGTGAGAGCTGGCATGAAGCCCCATCATTGTGTCCAAAGAACATAATTTTGGGGTCAGTCTCTGAAGATCCCAAAATGAGGGGTCACGACACGGTTGCAGGATTTATCAGTGCGGATACTGGCCAACAAGTAAAAGAGAGAGAATCATATGAGCCAGTGTAAGCAATACTGTAGAAAGGAATAGTTAGAAACTGTGTAAGGGGTCAGAGCTTTGACTGAAAAACAAACTGCTGGGGCAGGCTACAGTCCCGGAAGGAAACTGGAGTGAGAACCAGGGACCCAAGTCGGAGGTCTTTGTCTAGACTCACCGTGCACGTTGGAGTGGTAAACAGGAAGACTCAATTCAGTGTTCTTGCAGACATCCAAGACTGTTCACACCAGGCCAAGGGCAGCCCACTACATCCTCGCTAGAGGAAGAGGGACAGAAATTGTGCCAGGCGAGGTCCTCCATAGTTTGGAGCTGGTGGGGGATGGGAGGGAGAGGACGGGGGCGGGGGCCGGGAGGGAGGAAGGTTGATGGTGGGAGGAAACTGCAGGTAGCAGGCTCTCTGTACCTACAAACGTCTGGGGCGGGGGCTGGAACTAGCAGGAAACAGTTCATCTAACACTGCTTTTTGCATAAGAAAGGTATAGATCCGATTGGATTGAAAGAGAAGTGGGAATCAGGATAAGTTTTTGTGGAGGAGTGAGAATTTGAAAGGAACTTGAGAAATCAGTGCTAAGTAAGGAAAATGAAACTTACTGGTCTGGGTTAACAAGGTCACTTCTGGAGCCCTTCTTATTATTAGGAATTATGTAGCAATTCATCAAAATCTTGGCCCCCTGACAGAGTTAAATATTTTCATTGTGTGTATGCAATTGAATCCTAGAATTAAAAAAATAAAATCCTGAATGTATGCCATTTGACTTTAGTGACTTTTCCCCAGGTTTCTGAGCTGTCAATTCTTTTCTTTCATCACTGGAAAAATATTATGCCATTTCTTTCTGGCCTCCATGGTTTCTTTATTTTTTTAAATTTATTTTTCAATTACAGTTTACATTCACTGTTATTTTGTATTAGTTTCAGATGTACAGCATAGTGGTTAGATAATAATAAACTTTACAAAGTGATCCCCCCTCCAGTATTTCAAGTACCCACCATACATAGTTATTACAGTATTATTGACTATATTCCCTGAGCTGTACTTCACACCCCTGTGACTATTTTGTAACCACCAATTTGTATTTCTTAGTCCCTTCCCTTTTTCACCCAACTCCACAACCCCCCATGGTTTCTCATAAGAAATTCACTGTCATTCAAATTGTTTTTCCTGAACGGGCGATGTGTCATCTGAGTGTTGGCTTCTATTGGTTGTCCTCTTCCACTCAAGTTGAGATCTTGGTTCTTAGTGATTCTCCACTGAAATATGACATTTTCATATTTGTCTTTAAATATTTGGGTGTCCCAAAAAATGTCTACACACTTTTATTTTCATTATTTTTAATGTACACACACTTTAACAGCTCCATTGATGTTTCTTTTCCGATTTAACCCATTGGAATTAATAATGGTATTCAAAGTGTGTATACATTTTTGGGGGGACACCTTATATAATTCTAGATCTTATTTAAGCCTATTTTCTTTTTTAAAATTTTAGAGAGTCAGGACGGGAAAAGGAAAGAAAGACCTATGTGAGAGTGGAACCATAATCAGCTGCCTCCTTCATGCCCCCTACTGGGTATCAAGCCGGCAACCCAGGCATGTGCCCTGACCAGGAATTGAATCAGTAACCTTTTGGTGCACAGGATGACAACCAACCAACTGAGCCACAGTGGCCAGGGCTATTTAAATCTATTTTAGTTGGCTTTCTCTTACACCATTCCAGCAGGGGAAGTTGGGTGTACCATCTTGTTACTGTTAGGTGGAAGTAGAAATCCAGATTCTTTGCTTGGTTTCCATTGATATATGAATGGGGTGCTCCTCGTTATTGTTGGTTGGGGGTTGGAATTCCAGATGGCCACATGGTCTCTACTGATGCCTTGTGGTAGGGGCTCTTGTTATCCCCAGATGGGGATGAAAGTTCTGGCTCCCTACTGGGCTTTCTCTCATGCCACTCTGGCAGGGGTGTTGGGGCATCTTGTTATGGGCTGCAAGAGTGGAAGTCCAGGCTCCCCATTCAGCCTTTGCTGGCCTGGGTGGGTGCTGGCCCATAGTTTTTTTTCTGTGGAATTTGGGTGGAGTAAAGTGACTGCTGTGTAATAATTTTCTGTCCTGCTAGGCTGCCCTTTTCCTGGTCCTTTGGCTTAAGAAATGGGCTTTTGTTGGGCCTTTTCTTGTCTGTACCCATTGGTTTTAGGGTTGTCAACTTTTCAGATCCAAGTCTGGTATGCACATGAGCCAAAGAGAAAATCCATTGAACCCGCCATATGTCGTTCTTTGGGTCTTAAGGTTCCTTGCTGGTTAATCTTCTCTCTACCTTTTAGAGTCTTAAGTTTGTTTTATATATAGGGTTTAGGGGTTTTAGTTGTAATCAGTTAGGAGAATAAGGAAGTGTTTGTTTATTCTACCTTCCTAGAAATGCAATTATTTTGTGAGTTAATATTTCCCAATGTGAGTTTCTCTGATATTCCCTCAGGATTAGATTTGGGTTATGCTAATTTGGCTATAGTTCCTCTGAAGTGATGCTGAGTGGTTTGTTTTTTTAGTGCATCATAGCAGAAGGCACATGCTGTCAATCAGTATCATTACCAGTGATGTTAACTTGGATCACTTGGTTAAGGTGATATTTGCCAAGCTTCTCCACCATGAAGTTACTATTTTACCTTTTAAGGTTAATAAGTATTTTGTAGGGAGATACTTTGAGACTGTGCAAATATCTTCTCACTCTTCAAACTTTCACCCACTAGTTTTAGCATCATACACTGATAACACTTGTCTGAATCAATTATTATGATGGCTTTCAAATGATAATTTTCCAATTTTATCATTCCTTTGTTATTTATTAATTTATGTTTAACTGAAAGAAAAGCTTTCTCTTCTGTACCATTCATTCACTCATTCATTCATTTATCTATATATCTATCAGTGTGTGAATTCTTATAAGTAATGATACTTTACTATAATTACTTATTTTGATGCTCAGATTATCTCAGATTTGACCAATGGGGTCTCCCCTTAGTTGCTTCATATCCCTCTGTGATATGTCTTTATTCAAAGACAACATGTAGAGCTCTAGCCAGTTTTGCTCAATGGTTAGACCATTGACCTGGGACTGAAGGGTATCAGGTTCGATTCCCAGTCAAGATCACATACCTTGGTTGCAGGCTTGATCCCTAGCCCCAGTTGGGGGCGCATGCGGGAGACAACCAATCCATGTGTCTCTTTTACATCGATGTTTCTCTTTCTCTGTCTCTCCCCTCCCTTCCACTCTCTATAAATCAATGGAAAAAATATCCTCAGGTGAGGAATAACAAAAAATAAAAGAAAAGAAAAGAAAAGAAAAGAAAGGAAGAAAGAAATACTGTTATTTCTTTCTACTTAAAAAAGAAGACAACATGTAGATATATATGTAAAAAATCCCAAATCTATAAAAATGCTACTAGAACTATAAGTGAATATTATAATGTTGTAGGACACAAGAATAATATACAAAAATCAAGCATATTTCTATACAATAGCAGCAAGCAATTGAAATTAAAATGTTAAAAAATACCATTTACAACAGCAAAAAGCCTGAAATATTTAAGGATAAATCTAATGAAATATGTGCAAGATTTGTATGTTGAAATTACAATAGTTGAGAGAAATAAAGAAAACTTAAATATGTATGGAAGAGTCAACATTGTTAAGCTATTGATTCTTCCCAAATTTACCTGTGGATTCAATACAAACCCAATGAAAATCTCAGGAGCCTTTCTGGGTAGAAATTTGTAAGCCTATTCTAAAATTTATATTTAAAAAATAAATCTAGAATAGCCCAAACAATTTTAAAAGTGGACATAGATGGAGGACTCATACAACTTAATTTCAAGACTTATTCTAAAGTTATAGTAACCGAGACTGTGTGGTATATATCAATGGAAAAAATAGAGTCCAGGCCAGCTGGTGTGGCTCAGTGGTTGGGCATTGACCTATGAACCAAAAGGTCATGGTTGGCTTCCCAGTCAGGATACATGCCCAGGTTGCAGGCTTGATCCCCAGTAGGGGGTGTGAGAGGCAGCCAATAGCTCTTTCATCATTGATGTTTCTGTCTCTCTCCCTGTCCTTTACTTTCTGAAATAAAAACATATTTTAATAAAATAGAGTCCAGATATATAGACTCACATATATTTGGTCAATTCATTGTCAATCAAGATTCCAAGGCAATTCAATGGAGAAAGGATAATCTTTTCAAAAACTGGTTGTGGGAACAATTGGGCATCCATATATAAAATATGACCTTGACTTTTGCCTTGCAACAGGAGAAAATCTTTGTCATCTTGATTTAGGAAGTTATCATAAAGAGGATACAAAAAACACAACTCAATGGCAAAAAACAACAACACAAAATAAAACAAAAACCCCCAAACAATCTGATTGAACAGTAGGCAGAAAAAATGAATAGACATTTTCTAAAAGAAGACATACAAATGGCCAACAGATACATGAAAAGATGTTCAATGTCACTAATCATCAGGAAAATACAAATGGAAACCACAGCAATATTACCTCACACTTCTCAGAATGGCTATTTTTCAAATATATATCATTATTTCAGAGAGGGAAGGAGAGATAGAAACATCAATAATAAGAGAGAATCAGTGATTGGCTGCTTCCTGCATGCCCCCCTGCTAGGGATGGAGCCCGCAACCCAGGCATGTGCCCTTGTGTTTTTTGTATCCTCTTTATGATAACTCTTCCTAAATCAAGATGACAAAGATTTTCTCCTGTGTTTTCTTCAGTAAGTTATATTTTAGGATTTAGGACTGTGGTCAATTTTGAGTTACTTTATCTGTTGCAAGGCAAAGGTCAAAGCTCATATTTTATATATGGATGCCCAATTGTTCCCACAACCAGTTTTTGAAAAGATTATCCTTTCTCCATTGAATTGCCTTGGAATCTTGATTGACAATGAATTGACCAAATATATGTGAGTCTATATATCTGGACTCTATTTTATTAAAATATGTTTTTATTTCAGAAGATGTGTGAGGACGTGATCTCCTCCATATGGAACTTCCTCATCTACGTAGCCCAGCTGCGAGTCACTCCTTTTATCTTAAAGAAATTGGACAGCATAGAAAAATTGGACATTACGAGGAGAAACCAAGATGGTGGCATAGGTAAACACCTGAACTGCTGCCTCGCACAACAATTTCAAAACTACAACTGAAAGACAAAACGGACATCATCCAGAACCACAGGAAGGCTGGCTGAGAGGAAATTCTACAACTAGAAGGAAAGAGAAAAGCACACTGAGACTCACAGGAGCTGCGGAAGGCAGAGGTACCGAGGCGTGCGTGCGGAGAGGGCTGGCAACTGAGTATGCGGCTGTCTTTTTCAAGTCGAGGGAGACAAAAGCTCCTAACTGCTCTGAACTCCAGTTCCGGGCGAGACTCTGGGGACCCAGACTCATACAAGGAGAAACTGGACTGTCTGGCAGCGGGTGAAACTCAAGGGCAGCTTTCTCTCAGAGGTGCTTGCAGTGATTACCGCAGGACACTGAGACCCAGGGGCCTCTTAGGGCAGGGATGACCGGAAGCCATTGCTGTTTGCTCCACCCTGAGACTCCACCCCATCCAAGCTGAGCGCAGAGGCTTTTGCATATGAATGCCCTGGTCCTTTGAATTCTAAACTTACCTAACAGACTGCAGCTGAGTCAGAGAGCCCCAGAACATCCAAAAGAGGGTCCAAGGCCCCGCAGCAGCTTGCATTGCTTCACAGCTGGGCCTCATCTGGGCACCTCCAAACTCCAAACAAAGAAGAGGAATCTGCAGATCCCTCCTTAGCTCCTGCTGGGTGGCCTCAGGCAGAGGCTAAATTAGCACCTCCTTGGAGATCCAAGAGCCAGTGTACCCAGTGGTCAGAGTGGGACCATCCAGATTACAACTCCTCAGATCCATAAGGGACACACTCAGGGGACAGACTCAGTGAGCACCAAAGCCCCACTGAAGCAAGTCTTGTCTCAGGAGGGTGTCTCAAGCACAGAAGTTCTCCTAGCGTAGACACAGGTGATCCTCACAGCCAATTGGCCTGGAGGTCAACTCCTCCCAGTGATACCAACAACAATCAAGACTTAACTACAACAAGACTGTGCACACAGCCCACAAAGGAGTGCACCAAGGGTGTCCACCTCAGGTAACTGGGGAGGCTGAGCCACTGGGTACTATAGGACACCTAGCACACAAAGCTACTCTACCAACTCAGGGAAGCAGCCAAAATGCGGAGACAAAGAAACAGGTAACAAATGAAAGAAATGGAGGAAAGCAAACGACTGGATATAGAGTTTAAAACCATGGTTATAAGGTTTTTCAAGAATTTTCTAGAAAAGACCGATAAATTTAGTGAGACCCTTGAGGATATGAAAAAGGACCAACTAGAAATTAAGCATACACTGACTGAAATAAAATATAATATACAGAGATCCAACAGCAGACTAGAGGATCACAAGAATCAAGTCAAAGATTTGAAATACAAAGAAGTAAAAAACACCCAACCAGAAAGGTAAAAAGCAAAAAGAATCCAAAAATATGAAGATAGTGTAAGGAGCCTCTGGGACAACTTCAAGCATACCAACATCCGAATTATGGGGGTGCCAGAAGAAGAGAGAGAGCAAGATATTGAAAACCTATTTGAAGAAATAATGACAGAAAACTTCCCCCACCTGGTGAAAGAAATAGACTTACTAGTCCAGGAAGCACAGATAACCCCCCAAAAAAGGAATCCAAAGAGGATCACACCAAGACACATCATAATTAAAATGCCAAGAGCAGCCCTGACCGGTTTGGCTCAGTGGCTGGAGTGTTGACCTGCGGACTCAAGGGTGCCAGGTTTGATTCTGGTCAAGGGCATGTACTTTTGTTGCGGGCACATACCCAGTGGGGAGTGTGCAGGAGGTGGCTGATCGACATTTCTCTCTCATCGATGTTTCTAACTCTCTATCCCTCTCCCTTCCTCTCTGTAAAAAATCAATAAAATATATTTTTAAAATGCCAAGAGCAAAAGACAAAGAGAGAATATTAAAAGATGCAAGAGAAAAATAGTTAGTTACCTACAAGGGAGCACCCATACGTTTGTCAGCTGATTTCTCAACAGAAACTATGCAGGCCAGAAGGGAGTGGCAAGAAATATTCAAAGTGATGAATAGTAAGAACCTACAACCAAGATTACTCTACCCAGCAAAGCTATCATTCAGAATTGAAGGGCAGATAAAGAGCTTCACAGATAAGAAAAAGCTAAAGGAGTTCATCACCGCCAAACCAGTATTATATGAAATGCTGAAAGGTATTCTTTAAGAAGAGGAAGAAGAAGAAAAAGGTAAAGATAAAAATGATGAACAACAAATACATATCTATCAACAAGTGAATCTAAAAATCAAGTGAATAAAAAATCTGATGAACAGAATAAACTGGTAAATATAATAGAATCAGGGCCATAGAAAGGGAGTGGACTGACAATTCTTGGGTGAAAGGGGTGTGGGGGGGTGGGAAGAGACTGGACAAAAATCGTACACCTATGGATGAGGACTGTGGGTGGGGGGGGTAAGGGCAGAGGGTTGGGTGGGAACCAAGTGGAGGGGAACTATGGGGGGAAAAAAGAGGAACAATTGTAATAATCTGAACAATAAAGATTTATTTAAAAAAATTGGACTTTACATGTGAATGCATGATATGAAGAACTGGTTACAGTTTCTACTCTGCAAAGGAATAGGCCCAGAAAGATGGAAGAGACTGGTTGAATGGACATAAAATTTCTTTTTGTTAAGAACAAGTTTGGTTGTGGTAACTGACCTTCATAGCTGAAACAGAACACTACTTGGGAAGCATGAAAACACGTTTCTTATGCCTGTGATACTCAGGCTCCATGAATGTTGGTATAATTGTAAATAATGTCAAAATCTATTTTCTAGCAATTATCCTAATATATAAAAGGCCAGGGTTGTAATGACTGATCACGACCAAAGGCTGACCAACTGGAAGTCCTTCAGTCAGCTCTGGGTTGCCGAGGCCAGAGAGATAGGCAGGGTCTGATCCACAGCCTCAATGGCAGCTGTTGATTAGTACTTGCCTTTCTCTTTCTCTCCCTCTTTCTTTCTGAGCTTTGCCAGCAGCCGGGCCTTTCTTTCTCTCCCGGCCTCCATGGGGGCTGCTGTTCAGCCCCACCTCTCTGACCAGGCCCAGATATAGGCCCGGAGATGCTGACTGGCATAGGAACCGACCAGTCAGAACCAAATGTGGGTGCTGTGAAGAACCAATGGCTGCCTAGGAGGTGGAGCTTCTGACGCTGGACTGGCATAGAAACTGACCAATCAGAACCAAATCTGGGGCTGTGGGGAGCCAATGGCTGCCTAGTAGGCAGCGCTTTTGATGCTGACTGGCATTGGAACTGACCAATCAGAACCAAATTGGCCAGCAGGGGAGGGTAGTTGGGGGTGAGATCAGGCCGGCAGGGGAGGGCAGTTGGGGGCAACCAGGCCAGCAGGGGAGGGCAGTTAGAAGCCAGTGGTCCCAGATTGCAAGAGGCCCTGTGGGATTGGGCCTAAACCGGCAGTTGGACATCCCCCAACGGGTCCCCAATTGGAGAGGGTGCAGGGTAGGCTGAGGGAAACCCCCCCTCCATGCAAGAATTTCATGCACTGGGCCTCTAGTTAATTATATAAAGAAATTATGTCTGCAGTGGCCCTGTCTTGTCAGTCATTTCTAGTGACCTTTTTACTTCTGTCAGGAGTATATTTGTTGAAGAGCTCCTTATGATTAGTTAGGTTTTATGGAAGCCAGCACACATCCACAACAACATTTAAGCACATGACCATTAGTCTATATTTTTAACCTTTTGCACTCGGATGTTGAGTGTTACTCGACATGGTTAGCATTAGAATAAAGGAATCGAAAAAAAAAGCAAGCGAGTGCAAAGGGTTAATAAATGTACCAATTAAGAAAAAAATATTTTTCTTCTTGAAATATCAATGCTTATTGCATATAATATTATTATATTTAAAATAGTTTTTCTTGAAATATTATTGTTTATTGCATGTAACATTATTATACTTAAAATCGTTTTTTAAAGAATATTTTTTTAAAAAGTGTGTTGTTGTCTAAATTGGAACAAACTGTCTCCCCACGGAAAGGTAGGATTGGCATTGCCCTCTCTTTCTAAGTGAGGGAAGAGCCTAAAAACCAGAAAGGATTTTAAGACTTGACTGGATACTTAAGAGGATGCTGGCAAACTGCCTGAATGTTTCAAGAATTTCATAGACAGAGTGAACCTGTTAAGAGCTAGCTGGGTTTGGTCCTCTTGGAGTAGGCGGTCTACCTTTCTTGAAACTTGCCTTGAGCACATGTCAAGGAGGAACAAGGACATAGAAACGCTTCAACACCCTGCCCACGCCTCTGCTGACAGAAGGAAAGAAAATGGGCTGGTGGTAGAAACAACCTAGAACATGTGATTGGGTTTGTCTCTTGCTTTTAAACTAGACAAGGAACCACTAATCTCCTCCAGAGTCCATTGTGCATGATTCAGCTCTAGCCTTCTAGTTATGTTACTTCTCACACTGGCATGAAGTCAAATTGGCGCCTCCCCTCTGATGAATCTGACACACAACATTCCCCAGGCATACAGCATTTGCAAAGAGAAGAGATAGATGAGTAGTTCTTCATCCTGTCCCCAACATCTACCCAGGTATGGGCCAGACTTATGGAGTATGCAGTTAAATTAAGAGAAGCCTGGGACACGTACAAATATGCAGGGTTGCTAGGGACCATCTGAAGGACACTCTCCCAGCCTGACAGAACCTTTAGATTTGGGCTAGAACTGACATCTGGGCTATCCTATTATCACTTTCTATTTGATTTCAGTGATAACCATACTGGGGGTTATCCTGAACAGCTAAAAGGTAAACACATCCACCTTCAGATTAATTTAAGAAAACCTCCAGACCTTTAGGAGTTTTGTTGTTGTTTTAGTATTGTCTAGGAAAAAAGAGAGGGTGTTAGGGAGATCTGGTCTTCAAGTTCTTTTTCTTTTTTTATAGATTTATTGAGATATAATTCACAACCATGCAATTCACCTATTGAAAGTGTTAGTTCATCAGTTTTAGTATATTCACAGATATGTACTACTATCACCACCATCAATTTTTGGAACATTTTATCACCTCAAAAGGAGACTCCATACCCTTTAGCTATTAGCTCCTCTAGCTCAATCCTCCCCAGCTCTAAACAACCATATTCTTCTACCTTCAAGTTAGACACTGAGGCCTTCCACTTCAGATTAGGAATATGAAAGCTCAAATCACATGTAAGATATTATCAGCATCAGAAGTATTTACTGCATCTACCTCTAAGGCAATATTCAAAATTATTTTTCTAAAAATATTTAAATCCCTCCTCATAACAATGTTATTCTCTTGTCACATCTTCTCTATCCTATCTAATAAAGATGGAATAGGCAAATTGACCATAACTCTGCCACAAAGATGGAGGCGCCCACAGCCAATAAGGAGGGAATATGCAAATTGATGTGACAAGGTGAGAGGCGGTAGGCGGCTTTGGCCAGAGCAAAGGCGGAAAGGCAGCTCCGGGCCAGAGCGAAGGCGGTGCCGGCAGCCAGGGGAAGGAAGGCCTATTCTTGCATGAAACTTCGTGCATTGGGCCTCAAGTTATAAAATAACCACAATGAAGAAAAGAAGCTAAACATGTAAAACTATTTTAAAACTTTGTGCAGGCCATGTTTTTATTTTTTAAAAAATATATATATTTATTGATTTCAGAGAGGAAAGAGAGGGAGAGAGAGATAGAAACATCAATGATGAGAGGGAATTACTGATCAGCTGCCTCCTGCACGCCCTCCCCCGCTGAAGATCGAGCTTACAACCCCGGGCATGTGCCCTGACTGGGAATTGAACCTGGTTCATAGGTCGATACTCAACCACTGAGCCACGCCAGCTGGGCTGTAGGCCATGTTTTAAATATATATTTTATTGATTTTTTACAGAGAGGAAGAGAGAGGGATAGAGAGTTAGAAACATCGATGAGAGAGAAACATCGATCAGCTGCCTCTTGCACACCCCCTACTGGGGATGTGCCCGCAACCAAGGCACATGCCCTTGACCGGAATCAAACCTGGGACCTTTCAGTCCGCAGGCTGACGCTCTATCCACTGAGCCAAACCGGTTTCGGCTGTAGGCCATGTTTTATACATTCATGGATAAATTTAAAATTTATTTATCTTTATTATATCATCCTTGCCAGGCTTCTTGCTCTAAACCAACTTAAAAGGATCTGTTGTCATTACCACTAAATATGTCTAATTTCTTTTCTTTGTACTTTGCCTATTTTAAATTCTAGCATGCCCCAAGGATTTAAAAATCCTTACCTTGTGCTTCAGAACTCTTCATCAAGATGCTCTAATTTTCTTTCAAGTATTGTGATATAGTGGAAAGAACATGGAATAAACAATTAGAGAACTTGAGTCAAGGATTGGATTTACCGGTGACTGAATTTGTGATTTGGGGCTTAATATATATTTTTAAATTATATTTTTATTGATTTCAGAGAGGAAGGGAGAGGGGGAGAGAGAGAGAAATATCAATGATGAGAGAGAATCATTGACCGGCTGCCTCCTGCACACCCGCTACTAGGGATCAAGCCCACAATCCGGGCATGTACCCTGACCGAGAATCAAACCATGACCTCCTGGTTCGATGCTCCATAGGTCGACCAACGCTCAACCACTGAGCATGCTGGCTGGGCGGGCCTTAATATTCTTTTTTCTTTTTTGCATTTTTTTATGGTTTGATTTTTTTCTCTCTTTATTGATTAAGGTATTACATATGTGTTCTTAACCCCCCTATTGCCCCCCCACCCAACCCCCGCTCATGCCCTTACCCTGGGCTTAATATTCTTGAGGTTCCGATTTGTCATCCAGAAAGAAGAGTTTTAAAAAATAAATATATATATATATATATATATATATAATTATTATTATTGTCCTAGTCAGTTTGGTTCAGTGGCTAGAGTGTCAGCCTGTGGACTGAAGGGTCCCAGATTTTATTCCTATGATTTAACAATTTGAGTCATTGTAATAAACCTTGGAGAAACTTCAGCAGGTACACAAGAGAGCTGTACATCATAGAAGATAAGACAAATCTTACAATTTGTTTGATATGTAACAAAAATAATATCTGAGAATATAAAGTAATTAGAAATAAATCTAACAAAAATGGTCTAAGGTTTCTATATAGGAAAAACTATAAAATGTTATTAAGTGGTAGTAAAAAGGATCTAGATAGAAAGATTACTAGTATATGTCATGGAGCACCAATTCCCTTTCATTTGATCATGGATTCAATGAGAAACAGTTAAAATACCAATCATAGTTTTCATTAAAATTTATAAGATGATACTAAAATTTAAATGAAAGAGTAAAGGACCAAAACTGGTCAAACATTTCTGAAGAAGGGAAAGGGACTTGCCTACAAGTAATCAGAATTTATTTGGAAATTGTGGTAATTAGTACAATGCAGCATTGGCATAGGGAGAGACAAACTCATCAGTGGAATAGAATAGAGTCCAGAAACAGACCATTACACTGTAGAACTTTAGTAAAAAACAGAAATCACATGTCAGAGCAGTGGGAAAGGAGGGACCAGCTGTTCAATAAATGGATTTGGAAAAAATGGATCTCTGGGAAAAGATGTAATTGGATTCCTACTTTACAACATATTTTAAAATTCCAATTGGATTAAATATCTAAATGTTAAAAATATTAACCTTTTGCACTCGGATGTCGAGTGTAACTCGACACGGTTAGCATTAAAATAAAGGAATCAAAAAAAAAGGTAAGATATGTACACATATAATACCTTAATAAAAAAATTTTGAAAAAAAAAAGAAAAAAGCAAGCGAGTGCAAAGGGTTAAAGCTCTTAGTAACAAAGTATCTTAAGGAAAATATTAAAAACATTTAGTATAGGAGAAAATATTGATAAATTTGATTATTAGAATTTTTTTTTCTTTTAAAAGGACACTATAACTAGCAAACTGGGGGAAGATATTTGCAATAGACAAAACTAGCAAAGATTTATATCAATAATAAATTAAGCCCTGGCCGGTGTGTTCAGTGGTTATAGCTTTGGCTCACGCACCAAAGGGTCTCAGGTTTGATTCCCTGTCAAGGGCAGGTACCTGAGTTGCAGGTCCAGTCAGGGCTCTCGCGGGAGGCAACCAAATGATGTCTCTCTCTCTCTCTCTCTCTCTCTCTCTCTTTCTCTCATCCTTCCTCCCTCCCTTCTACTCTCTCTAAAAAAAACATCAATAGGAAAAACATCTTCGAGTGAGGATTAATAAAAATTTAAAAATGAGCTGAAACTGGTTTGGCTCAGTGGATAGAGCGTCGGCCTGCAGACTGAAAGGTCCCAGGTTCGATTCCGGTCAAGGGCATGTAACGTGGTTGCGGGCACATCCCCAGTAAGGGGTGTGCATGAGGCAGCTGATTGAGGTTTCTCTCTCATCAATGTTTCTAACTCTCTATCCCTCTCCCTTCTTCTGTGTAAAAAATCAATAAAATATATATTTAAAAAAGAATTAAGAACACTTACAAATCAATTAGAAAATCACACACACACACACACACACACACACACACACACAACCAATACAAACACAGGCAAAAGGCATAAAAAAGAATATCACAGAAGAGCAACACAAATGGTCAATAAACATTTGAAGAGATATTCAACATTATAAGTGATCATTACAAAATTTTGGAGAGCAATTAATCCATAGGATCTCTTTTTTTATTGCTGGTGAGAGTGTAAATTTGCACAACTATTTCAGGATATAGTTTCAAAATAGTGTTAATTGTTTTCTATACTGAGCACTTGCATATCCATTATTCTATGAGGCTACTATTATGTATATAAAACATATATGAAAATGCAGATACAAGACTATTCAAAACAACGCTAGTCATAACTGTAAAACCTGGAAAATAATCCAAATGTACATCAGTGGGATAGTGGATAAATAAGCTGTGTCATAAACAAAATACTATCCTATCTAATAAAGACGGAATATGCAAATTGACCGTAACTCCGCCACAAAAGATGGCGGCGCCCACAGCCACCAAGGAGGGAATATGCAAATTGATGTGACAAGGCGAGAGGCAGAAGGTGGCTCTGGGCCAGAGCGAAGGTGGTGCCAGCAGTCAGGGGAAGGAAGGCCTATTCTTGCACGAATCTTCGTGCATCAGGCCTCTAGTTACACTACATTAAAAATTAATGGAATAATATCTAGAGACATAAAGATTTGAGGTGGAGGTGAGTTGGGAATGGGGAGTGAAGTTAATGGATATGGGTGTGTGTTTCTTTTTGGAATGATGAAAGTGTTCTAAAACTAGATAATGGTAATTTGCACAACTAAAAGCCACTCAATTATTTACTTTTAAATAGGTGGATTTTTTGGCATGTAAGTTATCCTATCTAATAAAAGAGTAATATGCAAATTAACCATCACTCCGCTACACCCACAAGCCACACCCACATCCAATCAGGAGCGAGTATGCAAATTAACCCAACCAAGATGGCTGCAGCCATTGAGTGAACATGAGGTTTGGGTTTCCCAGGCAATGGAGGAAGCCAAGCTTTCTGCACACCCTGGCAGGCCCAGGCCTCCACTCAAGGCTACAACGTTTCAATTATAGAAGATAAATAAATCCCAGATACCAGGGCCTCCACTTGGGTCGCCGGGAGTCGTGGCCGGCCTGCAAACCACCACAGGCCCCTCACCCAGGCCGCCCCACGCCCCAAGGGAACCCCTATCCTGATCTGGGACACCTTTCAGGGCAAACCAGTTGGCCCCCACCCATGCAACAGGCCTCTATCCTATCTAATAAAAGAGTAATATGCAAATTGACCATCACTCCAACACAATATGGCTGCTCCCATGTGGTCAAAGATGGCTGCCCCCATGTGAACACAAGATGATCGCCACAAGATGGCCAGCATGGGAGGGCAGTTGGGAAGGACCAGGCCTGCAAGGGAGGACAATTGGGGGCGATCAGGTTAGCAGGGAAGGGCAGTTGGGAGGGACCAGGCCTGCAAGGGAGGGCAGTTGTGGGCAATCAGGCCAGCAGGGAAGGGCAGTTGGGAGGGACGAGGCCTGCAAGGGAGGTCAGTTGGGGGCGATCAAGCCTGCAGGGGAGGGCAGTTAAGGGTGACCAGGCCTGCAGGGGAGGGCAGTTAGGGGCAACAGGCTGGCAGGGGAGCGTTCAGGCATCAATCAGGCTGGCAGAGGAGTGGTTAGGGGGTGATCAGGCTGGCAGGCAGATGTGGTTAAGGGCAATCAGGAAGGCAGGCAGGCGAGCAGTTGGGAGCCAGCAGTCCTCGATTGTGAGAGGATTGTCCGACTGCCCGTTTAGGCCCGATCTCGGTAGGATTGGGCCTAAATGGGCAGTCGCACATCCCTCGAGGAGTCCCAGATTGGAGAGGGTGCAGGCTGGGCTGAAGGACACACCCCCCGTGCATGAATTTTGTGCACTGGGCCTCTAGTCTATAATAATAAAGTCTAATATGCTAATTAGACTGGATGTCCTTCCAGACGACCTTCCGGATGAAGCCAGGGCTGTGAGGGAAGCCCAGGTCCCAGGTGCCTGCTGGTGCCTGGAGGGAAGCCCGGGTCCCAGGTGCCAGAGGGTCCCGGGGTTCGATTCCAGTCAAGGGCACATACCTCGGTTGTAGGCTCCTTTCTGAGCCCCAGTTGGGGTGTATGCAGGAGGCAACCAATTGATTTGCCTTTTTCACATTGATGGCATCTGCGGAGTGAGGAGAGAGGGGAAATGGGATACAAAGGGGCTATATAGGCAGCATCAACTATATTTGTAATGTTTTATTAATAAAAAAACAAGACTCTGACCAGGTACTCAGTAGTATGTGATCCCAATATGTCAAGGTTGTGGGTTTGATCCCTGGTTAGGGCACATACAAGAATCAACCAGATTCTAGTCCAACACCTTAGGCTTCATTTTAGCTTTCCCCTTTTCCTTAAAAACTTTTTTCTCCAACAATGAGAAACCTAGCTCATGATCTACAATGTATTTGTCTAATTTTAACAGCATATACATAAGTGGTTTCAACTTGCTTACATGTCTCCCTGACTCCCCCAAACATTATGTGGATCAGGGCATTTATGTTCAGACTAGAGGCTCAGTGCATGAATTCATGCACATTGAAAGGAAATTAATTAGAAGGTGGCTGGCAGGGTGGGACTGAGCGAGATGGGCCAGACATGCCCTGGAGCCAACCTCCCACATTCCCTTCCTGGCTGGCTGCACCTGGGGCAGCGCCAGGGCTCGATGGGCATCTGCAGAGTGAGCAGGTTCCTTCCAGCAGGTGGGGTCCCTCGGCCTGGCCTGTGGGGATGGGCCTGAAACCGGCAGTCAGACATCCCTCGAGGGGTCCTGGAGTGGGAGAGGGCACTCTGCAAAGTTGCTGTGGCTTGGCAGCTCCTGTGTTGAGCATCTGTCCCCTGGTGGTCATTGCACATTATAGCTACTGGCCAGTTGGCCAGTCTCTTAGGCTTTTATATATATACTAGCTTTCCCGTTGCAGGAAAAATCCTGCAATAGGATTTCCTGCTGCACTCTACCCCGCCTCCGTTCCTCCCTTGTAGCCTGCCTCACCTTCTCCTCCAGCCCGCCCGCGTTTCCCTTCGCCCCTGGCCCCGCCTCGGCCCCGCCCTTGTCGCCAGCCCCGCCTTCTCCTCCAGCCCGCCCGCGTTTCCCTTCGCCCCCGGCCCCGGCCCTGGCTCCGCCCCACCCTTCTCCTCCCCCCCCAGCCCCGCCTCCGCCCCGCCCTTCCCCCCCCCCCCGGCTTGCTTGCTTCTTCGAAGCTTTACTCCCTTCTGCAGCTCTTGGCTTCTTTGGACGCTGTCTTGATATGCAAATTAGCCGCCATCTTTGTTGGGGCAATTTGCATACTCATCCTGATTGGTTGGTGGGCGTGGCTTAGGTGTAGCGAAGGTGCGGTCAATTTGCATATTTGTCTATTATTAGATTAGATAGATTGGTTGGTTTTATTTTTAGGGATCCAGACAGGATACTATTTCCCTCAGCTACTTGGGTGAGTTATTTTCTTCTGCACTCCCTACAGAGTGGCTGTCTTACTTATTTGTAATATTGTTCATTCCTTAGTGCTTATATTCAGTTTTGGGTCTCCCCCTGCACATTGTGGTATTTAGTTTTATTACTTTGTTTTAAAAAATAATTATATAACCTAAGTAAACCACACAGTTTCCTCAAAATGATCATTAAATAATATTCTGTTCTGTTTTGTAATATATTTTAAACATTAAAATTAAATATGGCCTATGGAATGATTGTGAACAAATTATACTAATAAAAGCCTATGTGGTCGTCACGCCCTCATGCTATGATGCCTTCACGCTGTAACAATCCATCACCAGGAGGTTGCATGTGCAGCGGGTGCGTGCAGGTGGGCAGGGCTGCGTGCGCACGCAGGTGGGTGGGGGCTTGACGCTGCATGTGCAGAGGTGGGTCCCCTGGCTCCGGCCTACCTCTTTGGGGCAATCCATTGAGGAACCCCAGATGGGTGAATGGGGCCTACCTTTTTGGGGCGATTGATCACGGGGTTCCCGCACTGTGAGAGGGCACAGGGCAGGCTGGTGGTCTCCCCCCCTGAGTGCACGAATTTTGTGCACCGAGCCTCTAGTCTATAATAGTAAAAGGATAATATGCTAATTAGACCAGATGTCTTTCTGGATGAAGCTGGGGCTGAAGGGAAGCCAGCCCGGGTGTTGGGTGCCTGTGGGCAGCTGGAGGGGAGCCAGCCCAGGTCCCAAGTGCCAGAGGGAAGCCAGTGGAAGGAAGGCCTACTCATGCACAATTTCGTGCATTGGGCCTCTAGTATTTAAATAAAGCCCAAGTGACTCCTCTTTTTGGATAGAAAACAGAATATGTTACAATGAACTGTAAAATAAGATCAAGATATTTTTGGGAAACAAATCCCAATTTAAATCCAAACTACAAAGAAATTGTGGGTTAAATCTTATATTATCTACTAAATCTCTAAGGCAGCAATTTTCAACATTTTAAATCTCATGGCACACACAAATTAGTTACTAAAATTCTGTGGCATACCAAAAAAATATATTTTTTGCTGATCTGACAAAAAATGGTGTAATTTTAATTCATTCACACTGGATAGCTATTGTTGTGTTGGCTGTTAACATTTTTTTTTTTTTTTTGACAATCTAAGGAAAAAGAGGTCAGTGTCCCTGATTAGTGAGGTATTGCATGTTTAAAAAATTTTTATAGCACTCTAGTTGAAAAATCACTGTTTAAGGCAAAGAATGTACAAAGATGTGTGTGTGTGTGTTTTCTTGTGTACAAAGATTTTAAATCAAGAATGCAAGACTGGGCCTGGCAGGTGTTGGTTGGGTGTCATCCCATGCACTGAAAGGTTGCTGGTTTCAAGTCCTGGTCAGGGCACATTCCCGGATTGTGGGCTCAATTCCTGGTAGGGGCATGCAAGAGGCACCCACTGATCCATTTTTCACTTTCATATGGTGTTTCTCTCCCCATCTCCCTTCCCCACTCTCTAAACATCTATTAAAAATCTTTTTAAAAAACGAATTCAATACTGTACTAGAGGTTGGAAAAACTGGATTCTAGCATGACAGTTATAGATTAAAGATGTACCGAGTTGTATGTCAGAAGTTCTATGACAAACGTGGAGAGTAGAATAGTGCCTTTCTATCCCCACCTCCAAGGGTGTCAATAGGACTTTTGAGTATGTTAAGTGTCAAGGCAAAGGGAAAGTAAGGTTGCAGGTGGATTTAAGATTGCTAAACACTTGGTTATAAAATGGGGAGATTATCCTGGATTATCTGGGTGGGCCTGATGTAATCGAAAGGGTCCTTAAAGAAATTTTTTTGTTTTACAAGAATCCTTAAAAGGGTAAGATTGGTCAGATATGTGAGATGGACCCAACCTTCCATTGCTGGCTTTAAAGATGGAAGAAGGCAGCCAGAAACCAGAGCAGCCTTTGGAAGCTAGAAAAGGAGCTAAATTCTTCCCTAGAGCCCTGCCAACACCTAGATTTTAGTCCAGTGAGACTGGTATTAAGCTTCTGACCTACAGAACTCTAAGATAATAAATTGTGTTATTTTAAGCCTCTTGTTGTGTTAATTTGTTAGCACAGTAATATGAAATGAAAACCTACATTTGAACTTTAAAAAAACTACAATTTGGTCCTTGTCTAACTTACTTTTTTCCTTTTATTCTTTCCCTTTGGTCTATACTCCAGACAGACAGCTCACTGTTACTCATATATTACCCTACTGGGTTGCAGGTGTTCATTTTGGAAGGTATATGAAACATTAACTGTGATTTTAAGATTCAGTCCAATACAGAAATCTTTACCAATCCCTCATCAACCCTCTACCTTGTTCCCAATTCCTCCCCTTTTCCCCACCCTTCCCATTAGGAAATCAGTCATTTAAATTTCTGGTTTATTCTTGTTTCTTTTGCATAAATGAGCAGATGTTTTCTTATGCTCCCTTCTTTCTTACACAAAAGATAGTATTTTGCCCTGAGGCAAAGTTAACTTTTTTTAAGTCCAGTGAATTTAGCGCAATAAGTCTACTTAATGACCTTAAGCAAATGTTCTGCTTAGATACTAAGGGCCAGGTTGAAATGAATTAAAAAGCTTGAGACCCGAAGGAATTGAAATAGCATAGTTAACTTTCGGGAAGTTCGAATCCTTAGCTGCATTTAGGTTATATATACAGTAGGTCCTCCTCATGACAGATCCTGCTAATTGAGTTTAGTAAACATGAGTAGAGTGGGGCTAAAAATATGGAGATGGTACAGACAAATCAATTATTCCTTTTTCCAGAGGCTCATTGAAGTCTGTGTGTTCCCAAGTCCCTGAATCCTAAGCTCTCACTCAGACAGCTAGCCTATGTCACAGGATAGCAGTCTTGGTCTGAGCCTAAAGAGACCCACACTGCTGTGTAAGAGTGCTCTACACGTCAGGCACTTCGCCGACGGTGCAAAACCCTGCCCCAAGAGGCCAGAAACATAGTGAAACATCACACCCGAACCTATCCTTTCAAATGGATCTTCTCAGTGTTCGGTAACCCTTAACAAATTAATCACATGCACCCTCTCTCTCTCCTGCCTGCGGGAACGAATATTCCCAGGATCCCGGGCCGTTACGATTGACGTTACTTCCGGGAAAAGTAACCTTTCTCCAGCAGTTGCAGGCCTGGAGAAGTCTCGCGACATTTACTCCCGCGAGATCTGCTTGCTCACTCTAGCGACGACATCCTTCTCCTCCTCCCCGCCGCCTTTCGGCAATCTTCGCCAGTCCCAGCCCCGACCAATCTGCACTCAGATGGCATGGATCAGGGTCTCCCCCCGAACCCCGGTCCACGCGGGGCGTCAGGCGGCAGCGGCGGGGTGCGAGCTGCTCGAGGCCGTGAGCAGCGGCACTGCGGAAGGCACGGGCCGGCGATGAGCAGTGAGCGTGGGCGGGGTAGGGGTAAGCCAGCTGAGTAGCGGCTCGATTGTTCTGGCCTGGCTATGGCGCCTCTCCTCCCCCCCGCCATGGCTCCCCGTGTCCCTGCTCCGCTCCTCTCAGTGAGTGAAAGTGGCCGCCGCCGCCGCCGGCCCAGCGCCCGCAGCCGCCTCAGCGCCGCCGCCATCTTGGGGTCCCAGGAGCCGCCGAGGGAGCGGGCTAGGAGCGTCCACGCCCAACGCAGTCACCGTCCTGCGGCCTCAGAGAGCGAACCGCGGCTCCACCGTCGGCGGGGCGACCCCCCCCTCCGGACCCCGCCCGCACCCCGCCCCCCCTCCGCCGCCGCCGCGGCGGCGGGGCCCGGCGGCCCGAGGTGAGGCGACTAGACGTGGGCGGGCGAACGGAGTGGGGGTCGTGTAGGCCCCGTTGCGCCCCTCTCTGCGGGCGACGACTGGGCCGCGTCTTAAAGGGGCCGTCGCCCCCGGCCCTCGGATTTGTTGGCCTTAATGGGGAGGATGGGTGTGAACACTCTTCGCAGGGTTGGGACCTCAGGGACCTGGGCCTTGTTCTTTCCCTCTCAGACCTCTGGAGACCAGGGGTCACGCCGTGACCTCAGCCAGCCGAGGAAGCCCGTGGGGCGCCCACATGTGGGGAGTGTGTTAGACCAGGTGCACGTGGGACCCGGTGGGGCGGTGTCGGGCTAACACGTGTGTGGGTTGGGGGTGGGGTGGGGCAGGGCGAGGGCTGGCTAGGTTCGAGTGGGAACCCCGCGAGGGTTATACCTATCCAAAGCAATCGAGATCTAAGGGCTTGATAGCGTGTCAATTTCTGGGAGTAAGTTGGAGTATGGGTCTATGGTGCATGCTGCTTGTTGGTGTTAGGTGGGGGCAGCCTAACACGTGCAGATTTAGGAGTGTGTGGGTGACACTCCTAGTTTTTTTCGGCTTTCTTAGGGTGTTTAGGCAAATGTCATCCTATTTGACATTCCTTCTTGAGCTTGCTGATGAAAACTACTACTTCCGTAATCACCGAGGGTAGAAGCCCCCTACAGTTTGGGAGTGATAGAGCCTCAGAAGGCACTCACTGTTTTAGTTAATGGCCAACTGTACCGAATTCTTTGATTGAAACACTACCTGGTTTCATGTTCCTATACTTGTTGGTAAGAGTGGGAGAGAGAATTAGGGGGTTGACCTCGCTAACAGAACTGGTAACCAGCTTACTTTTCCTAATCAGTAACTTTCATGATTTCCTTTCCCACAAGGAAATTTTCATTGTGGTTTACTAGTGGTGGCTTTTAATTCATTTTTTTAGTAACAGCTTTATTGACATAATTTACATATCTAGAAACTCACCCTTTTAAAGTGTACAGTTCTGTGATTTTTAGTATACTTGTGAAGTTGTACAGCTATCACCACTATCAAATTCATCACACCGAAAAGAAGCCCCTTTAGCAGTCACTCTTCATTCCTCCTTACCACAGCCACTAGCAACTAATCTATTTTCTGTCTTTGTAGATTTGCCTATTCTGGATATTTTGTATAAATGGAATCACACGTGTACTTTTGTGACTGTCTTCTTTCACTTAACATGTTTTCAAAGTTCATCTATGTTGTAGCATGTATTAGAATTTTGTTCCTTTTTATTGCCAAATAATATTTCATTCAGATTGTGTTTTGTGCTTGAAATATACAAATATTTCATATAAAACGACAATTTGAGGTTATTATATATGGTAAAAGTTGGATACCTACTAGATTCTAAAATGAATTTGTTTTTAAGGATTAAATCCCATTATTTTAGTTTACTGTGTTCTTTTCCTCTACATTTTTATTTCAAAAGAATCCAAACCAATTTTCAAAGATGTGTCTTTTGATAGGAAATAACTGTTAACAGCACAAATGTGATTAGAAGTTTATGACTAATAAAAACATTTTGAGTGTATCAAAGGTGGAAATGGGATTGTCTAAGCAACAGACCATAAACTGGTGATATAATTTCACTTAATGAGAGTTTGTCATATTACTTCTGAGGGAAGGTATCATAACAGCTTTTGATTGGTCACTTGAGTAGACGTAGGGCAAGGAAAGGACTACTAGACACCTCTTCAGCCCACAAGAAGGTTAAAACTGGCTTAGGGATTTAACATGTCAACTTACAAGTTCACACAAAACATAAATTCTGGGATGCAGTGAATTTTAGAGAGAGCAAATGTAATAAAGTTAATAGGAAACTTTGAGTTTCTGTAGGAAAATAAGTGAAATTGATGACAAGTTTCAAAGTTGCATCTTAAGTATAAGAATTTTGATATGATAGGCTGTAGCATGCAGAGGATGAGAACATAGTTGCTAATACTTACTTAAACACGTTTTATGGCACTAATCCTAATCATGAGGGCTCTGGTCCTACCTCCTGGTATCATAAACTTGGGGATATGTGAACTTGGGGTGGGACATAAATATTCAGACCAGGGCTGTACATTAAGTCAGAAATTCACTTAGAGAAGCATTGGATTCACTTGCTAATGATGATACAGTAGGCTTGCTTAGTATTTAAAAGTTGGGTCACAAAGAAGCTTAATGCCTGTGCTTAATTAATAAGTACATAAGAGATTTCCATATATGTTAGGTCAGAAGTTGGAAATCAGTAATACTAAATGTAGTTGACAGCTTAAATATAAAAAATAATTCGACCGAAACCGGTTTGGCTCAGTGGATAGAGCGTCGGCCTGCGGACTGAAAGGTCCCAGGTTCGATTCCGGTCGAGGGCATGTACCTTGGTTGCGGGCACATCCCCAGTGGGGGGTGTGCAGGAGGCAGCCGATCGATGTTTCTCTCTCATTGATGTTTCTGACTCTCTATCCCTCTCTCTTCCTCTCTGTAAAAAAATCAATAAAATATAAAAAAAAATAATTCGGACTAAATGCTATTCATATTTTTAGACAGTGAGTAAACTATGACATGCCTTTATAAACTTTCACTACCAAGGACTGACAGCCTTTGTAATGGTCTCTAGAGCAAGTAGGATTCTTACATATTTTGCAGTCTAAAGAAGCCTGTGAACCTCTTCTCAGAATATGACTTAAATGTATATAGTTCAAATATTTAAGTTTATGATGTAAGACATTTGCTTTTATTATTGAATTAAATAACAACTAGTGATAGTCCTACTAATACTGCTATGGTGTACTCCCTACACCAGTGATGGCGAACCTATGACACGCGTGTCAGCACTGACACATGTAGCCATTTCTGATGACACGCGGCTGCTGAGGTGGCCGCATGCCGAGGATGAAACATTTGCTGCTCCTGAGGATGAAACATTTGTGAAATAATGTTTTTTCCTCAAAGTGACACACTACCCGAGTTATGCTCAGTTTTTGGGCAAAGTTTGACACACCAAGCTCAAAAGGTTGCCCATCACATTCAGAATTGAAGGAAATGCTAATTTCAGCTATAGGCTAGTGAAAGGATGTAAATTTCTTCCATTCAAATTCATGGACCCATAGTTTAAGATTAATAGTTCGTTTTTTTTGTTGTTAATCCTCCCAAAGGACACATTGATTAGTTGCCTCCCACACTCAAGCATGCTACTGGGGCTGGGATTGAACCTGCAACCTTGGT